>NC_063216.1:26952352-28202352 GCF_020740725.1 Corvus hawaiiensis | reverse complement strand
GGGTGTAAGGCAGAGCTTCCTTGCCCATTACCTACGCAGCAAATCCTCTGCCTGAGCTCCAGAGCTCTCTGGAGGAAGGCTATCCAAGGCAGGGGATCCAGCCGTGGGTAATGACTGAGCAATCTGTAGCCTAATCCACCAGCAGATATCCTGATCTCAGCTCTTCCTAAGCATCAATATTTAAAGTTAAGAATACAGCCAGCAAATCCATGCCTATTGGTGCATTTATACACATAATTAGGCCAATTTGTGTATGGTGACATAGCAGCCATTCGCTTGCATGTTTTGTGTCTGCCTCCTGTTTCTTAATGTTTCTAGTTTCTCCTGAGAGTGGTATGGCTCCTTGGCTCTGAGGGTTTCTTTTCTTTTTTTGCTCTTGCACATGCAGCTTTGATTAGACTGATCTAGCCATGGCTTCTAGGCTTCCTTATTGAGTGTGCTGAGCTCACAGTCTCTGCTTCTTGTGTAGCAAAGGACAGGAATAAATGGTTCTAGGGAGTTGTGAGTATGGACACAACAGCTCCTGGATATATATGCTGCAGTCGCTGATGACTCTTTATTAATGCTTGAATTGATTTGAGAGCAGTCCTAGGAGCAGATGCTACTACAGGCAGATGCTTCACAGTCTGACATGTTCTCCATTGGGCTTGGGAGGAATGATTGGGTGTGGGAAGGAATGGTGCTGGGCTGTGTATCTCTGGAGGATGGAGAATGGTGCATAACGAAGAGGAGCTCTTCTGGGGTTATTCAGAGCTTCATCTGCTTGGTGGAAAGCTGGATGTTTCAGTCAGAGTGATGTTCCTGGCATCTGCATCTCTGCAGTGCAGGGATACAGGCCTTCTGAGACAGGGCATTTCAGACCTTGGGAGGAATTAATGCATAAATTATAAAGAGGCGTAATCTAATCAGTAGAGAGCCCCCATGCTGTTTATTTTGTTGCTAAATTCGATTTTGTCTCCACAGTCCTTGCATTTCATTTGGTTGCTCTGCCACAGGGATAAGAAAGGACAAGATGTATTTGCAAATGCTGTCTAGGAGGAGCAGGAAGCTTTGGGAAGGGAAGACTGTCAGGGCTGAAGTCGTCATAAATGTCCTGAAGCCAGGTGAGGACTGTTGGGCTGAGGGGACATGGAGGCACTGTAGTCGGCCCTCTGGGCCAAAATGATTTGTGGTGAAAGAGTTAAGCAGTGCTTGTATTTGAGCAGCCTTTGGCTGATTCCAGTCAGAGACCTTAAGAGTCCTCTGCTCTGCACAGTGCTATGTGAGCTGGTGTGTGTCCAGGGAAGGGATGAGATGTGAGCTGTGTCTGTGAGTCTGCATTATTCTCTCGAGTGCCTCTGGACATAACTGTGCCCAACAGACTGCAGTTCCTGCAGCAAACCACACTGACCTCTGCCTCCAGAACCTGCTTGGTGGACCATGATGTATGCATCATGGAGAGAGAGAAGGGGCCATGGCTGTGCTGTGGACAGTGAAGTGGCTGCAGTGGGCAGTGTGAGGGTGGCCAGAGTGAGCTGGCCTGCAAAGCAAACCTACCCTGGAGAGGAACAGGGGTTCTTTGCACAGCCTCATGCTTGGCTGGCTGCAGACTCGGGAAGACCATTTTGTGTTTCCTTGTGGTTGGTTCATGCTGACGTGGTTCTTTTCCACCCTTGTGAAGTTCAGTGACTTATCCAAGCCGTAATGTGCTGCAGCACAGAAAGACCTAACTTAGCCACAGAGCCTTTTGCCGGAAGTCATACGGGACAGTTGTCATCTCTTTGCCTATGTGTGCATGTGGAAGTGCCTCTGTGTTGTGGTACCGACAGGCAAGTAGGCAACATTGCCCTCTTCTGGACTGACTGTAAGCGCTGGAAGAGCGTCTCTGATGGAACGGCAGATGAATCCTGTTTCCACTGCAAAGGTAACAACCTTTCTGGGTCTTAATTTCCCATCCAAATCTTGGTGGCTTTTGCAATAGCCAGCTTGGATTAGAGGATGCTTCTCTGCAGCACTAAGTGCCCAGGCATCCTGAGCAATCATGACTCCTCAGGGTCAGGGCAAGCCTAAGAGAGCAGAGTGAGGAATCTCTCCTCTCCAGGTCATGTTGGCTGCAATGGAACCAGTGACCAACAGCTCTGAAGGGCAATGAACAAATGGTTGAGGGTGTGAGGGTCATGCTGCTGACCTTTGTCCCGAGGGCTGTCTCTCAAGGGGATGAGAGCAGTGCAGGCTAGGGAATGGTGAGGCTAACATCTTTCCCCACGTCTTGGATGCATTTTCAATTAAAACAAAAAAAGTGTGTATTGTGCAGAGCTGGAGGACTGACTGAGAGCTACACAGAGCCCAAGGGGACTGGGGATTTTAAGTGAACAGGCCATGCTCACCCATAGCAGGGTAGCAGATTATGTCACTGAACAACCTCTATGCCTCCCTCCTGACCCCTGAAGGAAACACAAATGGAGAGAAATAAAACCCAAACAGCCTGCAAGTGAAGTATTTAGGGGTGAAAGGATAAGAAAGGTGAAACACAGACTCAAATACTTTTATACAGGTTCACATACACTGTTAAAATGATGGATAGATCACTAGCACTGGTGCTCCCTTATAGGGAAAAACTTGAGGTTCTGCCGCAGGTTTGGTGGGAGCATGGCAGGGTGCAGAACTGCTCCATTCCTTGGCTTCCCGAATATTCAACAGGGATCTGTGTCTTCCCTTCCCTTGTCAGGCTCCTTGGGACAGAGTCTGTCTCTCACAACATGGTTATGTGATACCTCTTACAGTAGGATTGCCAGGCTCTTCAGGGACTGGCAGTTAACATGCATTCCCATGAGGAGAAAGGAATGGCATCTAAAATGAGTCCGAGGAGCTGTATTGGTGACTCCTGCTAAGCAAGGCAGAAGTAAGCAGGTGCCCAGCCAATGCTACTGTGGAAAATGAATCAAAAGCCTCATCACTTTTTAAATAAGAAACACTTCAAAAAAGAAAAGTATTCTGCTCCATTCCTCTGTATACATTGCCAGAAAGGGCATCATTAAGAATTCATTGCAACTTCTGCACCCAATTTTCCAGCCCAGTGCCTTGTCCCACTTGTCTTGCTCCAGCTCCAAAGACGGTGCAGGCTCTGCCATGAGTATCGAGGGACAAAGGGGACCTGAATAATAAGATGAAACTTTAAGAATGGGTGGAGGGGATCTGGGGACCTCTGGGGCAAAGTGGCTGAAGGGGGAAAAGCACAGCCAGGCAAGAACCATGAGGAAGAGCCAGACTTGCCCACAGATTTGCAAGCAAATAGGCACAAACCTGCCCCAACTGCCTGCTGTTGCCAGATCACAACATGGGCCTGGGGATTTCTTTCTACTCTGTTCTTCCCCTTCCTGAACCTCTGGAGTTGATGACTGGGGATTCCTAAGGTCTGAAAATGGCCTTGCTGGACCGAGGTGCTGAGCTGCAAGATGGTGATGCAGCTGACAAAAGTGGCCAAGCCAAGCCAAACTGTCATAGGGTGGATTCATCAGGACAAGGAGGTGCAGGTTAAATCTATAAAGGCTGGAGTGGCTGTACCGCTGTGTATGAGCACCTTCAGATAAAGAAAGTGGCGGCTTAATGTCGTGATACCCGCTTGTCTGGAGGAAAAGGGGTTTCATTTTGGGCTTTGCTCAAACTGGGCATTGGGCCAGAAGATACATGAGATCCCAGGTTCTCATCCCTTTACAATAAGGTGGGGAGAGAGCTGCTGCCTCTGTTTCTCTGCTGTACATTTTCCTTCTTATGTCACTGTCATCCACAAGATTTCCTACCTGTGACACCTGGTTCTCTTTCTCTCTGCTTCTCGAGTGGCAGCCGGGGAGATAATTGGTATTTTTGACACTGTCTGTTGAGCCCTTTGTGGCAGGAGCTGCCAGACGAAGCTGTGAATTATATAATGAGGGTTAATTAGAGGCTTTTCAGGGCTGTATTACCATAATCCATGAGGATGGTGCCCTCTTTTTTGGGCCATTGTAGGAAATGATGCCTATGGGGGAGAAGAGCAAGGAGGTGTCAGTGGCATTGATGGTGGTTGTGGTGGCCCGGAAAAGGATGTCCTGGCTCCTTAGTGGCACTAGAGGTGCTGGGGTGGAGCACATAACTCAGGAGAGTGAGGAGCAAGGTCGGACACAGACTGATGGGGTGGAGGTGAAGGGTTTTTTAATTCCTATAGAGCTGTAGTCTGATGCTGGGGGGGTAGCTGGGTGACAGATCCCTCACTGGTCCTCATTCCTCTCTCCACTGCTGCAGGGAGCTGAGCTGGAAGGTAGAACTTGCCAGGGAAATGTCCAGAGAAACCAAGGCTTGAGTGACCTCTGTAAAGCCCTCAACCACCCACGGCTGCCAGGTGACAACTCTGCTCTTGGTTGAGTAGAGTGCTTCTCTAAGGAGGCATCATGGGCCCATCCTGCCTCTCTAGGTTGTCCTACCTGTGACTGAGTGTGCAGCTGGGAGAGAGCACCAGTCCAGTGGTGGAGTGTGAGAAGGAGAGAGGGGATCCTCCAGGTTTTGCTGTTCCTATTGGCTCAGAGCTACTCTGTCTACACCTGCCTTCACTCTGCCTGTGCGGGGTTGATGAGGAGACACTGCTCCCTTACCCCCACCTAGATCTTGTACAGAGAAGGGGGCACTGATTTCTCCTGCCCTGTTGTGCAGTGTGTGTGCCTGAAGGTGAAACTGCCTGAGGCACGTTAGCCAGCCCAGAAAGAAGGTTTAGATGACAGATCTCCTTCCTGCTTTCAATTGTTGCTATGCAGGGATGCTTTGAAGCAGTTGGATTTGCCAGCACAGCCTCTCTACACCCCCATGCCCTCTCAGAGGAATTAGAAACTCATTGTTTGAAGGCCTTGGAGCGATCACTTCAGCATAGTATGGAGTCTTTCCACTGAAAAGTATAAGCTGCAAGGTCATTATATCTGTGAATTCACACAGTTACAGCATAACACACCATCCTGGGTCTGAAGAAACTGAAGAATTTCAGTTTCTGTCTTCTGGCTCTGGAGGAGGAATGGACTTGCCTGGGTCTCTTGGAAAGTGACATCCCTTGTCCCCCAGACGGAGTTCATGAAACACCTTTGGGAAATGGAAGAGATTTGTCTCCCTCACATCACTAAGTCCCAAATCTGGTCAGTGTGGTGGATGGAGGGAAACAGCACAGGATGGCAGCCAGACCTCTGGGCTTCTTCTGCCTGGCTACCTGTGAGAACCAGCCAGTCACCCAAACACTGTCAGAGCAGAACACAGGTTCTCCTCTCACCTCTGCTTTATCTTCTAGGCCTCCTCCCTCCTCCTGTCTTGCAGATTATGCTTTCCTGACAATTTTTGACCACTCCCTTCATACTCTCCTTTTTTTCTTGTTTTCTCTGTTCTCCACCTTCCTTCACTGACCCTCACCTCTCTCTTCCCTAGGGAATAATGATTTTCTCTATCTCTTCTCCCCTTCACTTTCTTGATGTTTTCTTTCACCATATTCCATCTGTTATCCTTTTCCCATTTCTCAGTTTCTTTCCTTCCATTCAATCCCCTCTGTCTCCTCCCAAGTCCACATTTTTCCCCTCTCATATACTGTCTAATATAATTCCTCACATCTTGAGTCATCCAAACCTGCAAGGAAGTGGTTTCCTGCAGGGAAACAGAATGTGAAAAATATCTTTGTTCACCAAAAATTAAATATTGACCATATGGGGTGGAAAAAAAGCCAACAAACTAGGCAAAAAAAAAAAAAAAGCCAGCTCGTTGCTCAGAAAGGGATGAGGAAAGGAAAAACTTGTCCGAGCAATATTCATCACTGGGTTTAGAGCATTTCTGCATCAGTGTGCTAAGGTTCTCAGGCAGACAGGCACTGCACAGGGCCAGACAGAAGGTGGGATCTGGGGGGAAGCTGAGATACAGTTGGTGTGTGAAACAAACTTAGTGTGTGAGTCAGCTGGATGTTCTCTGCTGCAGTCATTTCTGAGATGATGTCTCTGCCCAAATCATTCCAGTTGTGACTTCCAGAAATGGCTGTGATTGAGGGGTAGGAAGGGCAGGGGGCCTCTTCTAACACGATGCCACACCATCAGACAGGAACCTGGTGAACACTCAAAGCATCCCTGGAAAGGACTTCCAGGAGGGATCAAGCACCTTGCCCTACAGACACATTTCCCTGCCAGATCCCCAGATCTCTCCTGGCTCCTTATTGAGTATTTTCAGCTGTAACCAGCTTTTTCCACACCTTGACCCCAGAGATGACCTACTGCAGTGCCTGAGCATCACCCACAGGCTGGAATTTCTTAACAAAGACCATAGTACAGAGGAAGTCAAATAGATTTGGGCAGGGGCATCACCTCAGAAATGACTGAAGGAGAGAAAGTAACATACTGTTCTTGCAGGCAGGGGACAGACTCAGCACCACACATAATGACTCAGAGAGCAGCTTTGGTGGGCAGAGAAAGAAAATCTCAATGAATCCCACAGACCTTTCTGTTTCAGTGAACTATTAAACAAACCATATCTCTATGTACAGCAAGTAGAGGCTTAATCCCATGTGATACTGATATTTTTAGCAGCTTGCACATGGATAGGGTAACTGGGACTTTTTGCTTCAGTTACAGGAGCCCTGAAGCCAGACTCCAAATATTCCTAATAAATAGGTAGATCTCAGGTGAAAATCCAGGTCTGCAAGTGCTGCAGTGAGAGACACAAGATGTTTGATTACAAGAAAAATGTCTTGGGATCTGGCTGAACCAGCTGTTCTACAGCTGGATCTTAGGCTAATTCACTGTGTGACCCTGTTGGGATCCATGAAGATGGGGAGAGGTTGGAGAGGCTGGCATCTGCTTCATCAGAGCTTGGGACAGACTGTTGTGCCGGGCTGGTGGGGCAGTGTTGGATCTTGATGCACACTGCAGCTGCATACCAACGGGAGATTGGGAAAGGGACTGTGGCAGAGTGGTAGCAATGGAATGTGCCCTCTGACAGAGACCTTGGGAGTGTGTGGTGCTGCCCTGCAGGGCACCAGATCTCTCCCTTTTCCCAGTTTATCGCAGCCCAAGCTGAGTGGTCTGGTGTGGGGCAGAGTCTCCAAGCAGTGCAGAGGCTGTGATGGTGCTGCTGGTTTGTGATGGTCTGTACCATGACCAGGATCTGTAGCTGCAGCCGGGCTCCTCTGCTGTGTGATGTGGAGCATGTGCTTCCCACCTGCTGTTATAAATGAGGGGGTTTGGTGGGCAGGAAAGGATTCCCCTTATGGGTCAGCTCCTTCTACTGACACCACCTGGAACCATCTGGACAGAAGAGATTCCTTGGATCTGCACCAGGGTTCCTTGGACAGCACACATGCAGAAGGCTCTTGCCAGAAACATTCCCTGCAGACAGCTATGGCATCAGGGTTTCTCATCCTCCAGGTGGGGCAGCCCTCGTAGCTGGGATCTTGGGCAGGAAAAAGGCCCACTGGAAGAAGGCACATGTTTTCTGCTCTCTGTATGATCATCTCCAGGTGACCACCAGGCAGAAGCAGCCAATTTATCTTCCCAGGGATCATGGCCTTTCTTCCAAATGAAGGAAATATTTTGTGGAAAAGCAGCAGAAAAATTGCCATATCAGCATGAATCAAAGCAGTCTGCATCTTCTCCTCCACTGAGGATTCTAAAATTACAAATGGTCTGAAGAAGGCAAGCAGGACAAAAGTACTGGCTATTCCTTTCAAAGTGAGAACACAGAGTACCCTTGAAATGATTAAGCATCTGGTTTAAGAGAAAATTCAAGAAAAAATATCATAGTAAAGAAATAACTGATGAAATTCCTTGCCAAAAGGTTTAAACCCAATTTCTGAGAGTCTTTAAACTGCTGTTGGCCAGTATTAAGGAGACAGACAGAACACTGGGACAGATGGACCTTCATGACAATCCAGTACACCTGTTCTTCTGCATTATTTGACATCTTATCCAACCTCTGCCAGCCTTGTGCCAAGGTCTGCCCAGCAAGGCTGCTGCAATGGTCTGAAATGCCAGATAACTCTTAGCCTGATACTAAGATCATCTGACAGACCTGATGGGAAAAGAGCTGCATCTGAAACCTCCCAGCATTGCAGCAGTGAGACTCAGAACAGAGTTTCTGCAGCTGCTGTGTCCAGTCCTCCCAGCACACAGTGAGCACTTGCATAAAATTCAGGTCTTATAACTATTTGGCATGGACTGAAAGGGCAAAGGGGATGTGCAGGTAGGAAAAAGGTTAAATGTACACAGCAGCAATGAGACAAATGAACAGGAGAAGGAACAACATTTAGCTTGGGTTTCTCATTGAATGAAAACATAAACATATATGGCAGGACACCCCTGGAGACATGCTACCAGAGTGCTCATACAGGCAGGTGTTGTCACCAAGACCAGGCACATCAGATGACATGAGAGAGGGAGAGCCATGGCACCAGGGCGGTGGAATCCTTAAAGCAGCAAAATTCGCCTCATGACAAGAATGCTGATGTCAATGGTTGCTGACACAGGAGTGTGTATGGGAGGTCGTAGGATAGCAAAAACCCAGGATTTAGTCAGTGAAAATAGACAAGGAAAATGTTGAAACATATGGCTTCATGACCTAAAGCCCCTTCTGAACCAGGATAGGTCTTGAGACAGGAAAGTCCCTGTGGGATTGATCCTGGGAGGTGTAGGGCTGTACTAGACGTGATAATGACCTTGGGGGCAGTTGGCTTCAGGTCCTCTCTGGAGCAGATGGTAGGTACACTCTGCACTACTCACCTGTGGGACACAGTGCTGAGTGTCTCTGAGTTAACCTCCAGCTGAGTTCCCCATGACTGTCCAGAACCTTAAAGATCACAAAAATGCAAAAGTATGGAAGGCAAGGGGAAGACTTGGGAAATGCTGGCTGGCTGCTAAATGGGGCAGGTGCCCTGGTGAGACAGGGCATGGAAAACACTGAGGTATTTGAGTGGCTTCTCCAGATGTCTTTGGTGACAATACTGGCCTTCAGAAATGCCAGGCCCCAGAAACTGGGGGAAAATAGGGAGCAACGTAGCCTGTGTGGAAGAGGATCAGAAAATACTTAAGCAAAACAGACATGTGTAAGTCCATGGGCCCTGATGGGATGCATCCAGCAGTGCTAAGGGAGCTGGCTGGTGTCATTTCAAGGTCAATCCAAATAATCTTTGAACAGTCATGGTGAGTAGGAAAAGTGCCTGAGGACTGGAGGAATGCAAATGTCACTATGGAAGTCTCAGTTTATAGGAAGTCATGGGAAGGCCAGCTGGAAAGGATGAAACCCCTCTGTGTTCTAGCGGCATGTTAGTACAGAGGGGTGATGCTGCTGTGAGGAATCCATGCATTTCTGATTCCTGCCGAGTTGGAACAATGTTGGAGAGGCAAGGTTTATAGAGGGAGATAAATTGCTTCTTTTGGACAAGCCAAATTAAATGTAAAAATGGACAAGCTCATTCTTGGACTTGCTGCGTTTACTTCCTCCTGTGAGCCTGACACCCTGTCCATTTATTTCTGCTTGTATCCTAGCTGATCTTTCACACAAACCTGGCCACTCCTACCATCTTCAGACATCACACTTAGAGCAGCCCTGAGCTTGAAATATGAATTCCTATTTTCACAAGGACCAAGCTGTAAAAGCAACATTCCCTACACTCATTGGTGAGCTGGGGAGAAAAGGAAGCCAAAGAGTAAGTATTTTCTTGATGATCTCTTTTCATATGAGTACCCTCTGTGATAATCCAGACCTGCAATAAGGAAGAAGAGGATCAGCTGTTCCTCCAGGTAGTTGAACTGCAGTTCAACAGTTAATCTTCCAGAGCTGATCTTTGCTACAGTGTAGCTTGTTCTCACAGTAAGCTCACAGGGTGTTCAGGCTGACTCATGAACCTGCCACACGCTGGAAACATCACTTTCTGACAGGTAATAGAGCCAAACAGAGCAGGGTCTAGAGCAAAACCCTCATGGTTTTACCAGTGAAGGCACATCTTGGTGAATCCTGGGAACTGGGATGTGTTCTTATGTTTCTGATAAGCCATGAGGGTTTGAGCTCCTCCTTGAGGGGAGGGAACTGAGTCCTGAGCAAAGCAAGTAGTAATAAAGCAAACCAAATATTAATATAGCAAAAAAAAAATGGTACAGACTAGCAGGGAATGAGATACTGCAAACAGAGTGAATGACAGAGCCTTGTTCCCTGAAACTCCCACCAATGTCAAAAAGAAACAAACAGAAGAAAAAGAGATGTCTGCAAGCACAAGTGTGAGGGAGAGAGAGAGAGTGTGTGAAACAGACACTGAGGGAGCAGGATCCTATACAATGCTTGAGAGACATGTCCTGTAGGCTTTGTGTTTGTGTTAGAGCTTGTGAGTGTGAGACAGCCTGTGTGAGAGAGCCCGAGACAGCTCCCATGTGTGTGTGAGTGGGGGCGTGAGAGCCGGGCACGAGGAGGGGTGAGCCAAAAGTGGAGCCTCTCCAACCTCCTCCCTGCCTGGGAAGCCGCTCAAGGGGCTTGGAGTTGTGGTGGGTTGGCATATCTCAGCTGAGGATGGGGAGCTGTAAGAACTGAGCACTGACCTTTCAGGCTCAAGTCAATGATGCCACCACATTGTCGTGGGAATCACCACAACTTCCTGTCTGTACAATGCCTTCCCTGTTGTGGTGCTTGCCCTCCATTCCCACCAAACCTGAAATAGCACCTGACTGGTCTGCAGGGGTGACGGTGGAAGTGAAGGAGACTGGTTGAATAAACCTTTTCCCTTCCATGTACACTGGGAAGCCAAGAAGGACTAGTAAAAATGCCCCGGCAGGTGGTAGCTGCTGTCCTGCTCCCACAGCCTGTCCTGCTGCCTTTGTGTTTGTGCTGTTTGAAAGCAGAGCAGGAGACAGACAGCTTTCCTCTTGCTTGCAGGAGGCTCCTCCACAGAGCCAAATGGCCAGCACAGCATAGCCAGGTCCTGCAGCTGGCCAGACCTAGTCCTGTCTCACCACAACCTCCCAGTCTTGGAAAGATGGGAACAGTGTTCCTTCCCAGTACCTGTTTGGCTTGAACACGTCCTGCTCCTGCTGCCTCTGCAGAGGGGATTGCTTGCCATCCAGTGCTCAAAGACCCCTTAGTTTTGGTCAGGGCTCAGGCCTTCTCAAGCCCTGCAAGAGTGAGGGAAACATAAGTGTGCTGGCAAAACAAGGGTTTCTGCAGTGCTCACACAGTTTGAAATGCAGCTCAGCTCTCTGTCAGCTGGAGGGACAGCAACGTGGGCCAGGTGCTGGGAGCAGCCTTGCGTGTTTGAGAGGCTCTCCTCAGAGAGACGAAAAGCTAGGAGAAAGGCATCCCAGCAAAACTCTGGAGATGGGAAATGGCACTACTGCTGCAGGTCCTCAGGCATCTACAGGTGAGATTCTGGTTTCCAGAGCCGTTTTTGGTGCCCTGGGTTATCCAAGATGTTAGCTGAGTGCTGGTGAATACTAAACAGGACCTGTGGGAGATATTCTGGAGGAGAACCTGAAGACAGGTGGGCGACCTTGCACCGTACACCAGTGTTTAGACCTCTGATTCACTCCTTGACTGACATAATTTGTGCTAACCCTTAAAACCCAGGACAGCATCAGCACTGCAGATTTTCAGAGGTACCCTGAGAAATCATCTGGCAGAGCTCTTCAAAGCCCTGGTGATGTCATCACTGCAAAGTTCTGATGCAGGGCTGTTGAGCCTGTTCTTTGCTGGTGAGAGAGCAGGTCTTCCCAGCACCTTTCAGCTGCAAATTCCCACCTACCTTAGGACTGCACAGCAATAGCACAAAGTATCATTCAGTGCTAGCTGGGAATGTGTTTTGTGAGCTTTGACTGAGACTGTGATGACATATTCAGACACTGGTCTGCACCAGAGGTATCTTCTGTGTTGGCCAGGTGCAGGTCTTTTGAACATGCCAAGTGTCTGTCCCAGGCTCATGAGCTCTTGCAGGCTATTTATGGCCCGAGGGCTTTAGGACTCCCACCCTGGCCTTAGACAAAACAATGAGGTCATGTGTGGCAGCCCTGAGGGTGGCTGCAAAGACAGACCATCAGTATCAGCTTTCTAAGGAAATGGAAACATCGTGCTTTCCTTCTACATCGAAGAGACTGTGAGTAGTGACTTCTAACCAAAGGCAGTGATATTGCCCATGTGAGCCTCCAAAGAGACTGAATGATGTCACCAACTTGTGTAGTAGTAAATTGCAAAGTCAGTTCTAGACTCTGAATGCTGAACCACTTGAGCACAGTGTAATGCCCAGCTGACCACTCCTAATAAGTAGGACGTCCCTGCAGGCACAGATAAACACTTGTTGTGATTACTGAATCAGAGCTGGCTGGGGAATTTGAGCACAGCCTTCTCATTGTACTGCAGGGCAAGTGTCTGAATGCACTTACCAGCAGGAGTGCCTCGGGAGGGAGTTATGGTCCTGGATAAATGCCTGTTCAAAGCCTTCCAGAAATCACTGGTCTATGTTAGAGCCATGTGGCTGTAGCTCAGGCCCAGAGAACCATGTCTCTGGGGCTACACCTCTTCATCCAAACAATCATGGAGTGAAGGAGCCTTTCTTCATCACTGCTTCCATGAGAATGGACAAATATCCTTAACCTCTCAAGCTGGGCTGTGGGTGGATTCAGCTGGGTTGAGAGCTTGAAGAGGCTCTAGGGGTGTGCAGATGCATCTGGAGTGCAAGCTGTGCCCAAATCCTATGCACAAAAAGCAGGCTGTCTGCAGTCAATTCTGCATGGTGCACACAGGGAGGTGAGGTGCTCTTCTCACTCCCACCAGGCTCCGCTTGGGCAGCCCAGCACTGCCGGGGGTGCCTACTGGAGTAGTCTGCCTTCCACAGCAGCTTCCTGTTCTCAGAGCCAAAAAGCGAGGCATGCTTCAAATGTTCCCTGTGTGTACTTGCTCTGTGGTGTCCTGCTCCACTACTTCTCCTTCAGTTCACTTCCTCCTCCTTGGTCACATTCCCATGCCCGTGACCTCCATCAGTATTACCTGTCCATGCCCATCAGCCTCTGAGAACTGAGACGACAAGCTGACAGCCACTCCTGATGGAAGGAGGAAGATAGTCCCCACAGCTCTCTCATCAAGAAGCCCCTCTAAAACCATCCTAATGAGATTCTCCTTAGGGCCCCTGTCAGCTCTGCCTTTCTTTGCAGGCTCCTTTGACAGACGGATGTCAGTTCGGGGAAAGCTGTTTGATGTTCTTCATCTTAATGAAAGTGATCCTCCGGCAGGCACTGTCTCCTCTGCCTCTAGGCAACTGTGGTCTAGCAGTGTCAGGCTACTCTGTGCTTTGTCATACTGGATCCTAATTAGTGGCTGGCTCCTGCTGCTTCTGAAGTCAACAGGGAAAACATCCCTCTGGCTGCAGTGGAGCAGGAGGTAGAGGATGGGAATGTCAGCATACAGAGAAATGGCGAGGGTCTGTGTGAGTTCCTTCCCATCCTCCTCAAATATTACTGTTGTCCCTTTTTCTCTCTTTCCTCTGCTCATCCGAAGACAGGGACAGATGTGTTGGCAGCTCTGTGTCTGCTCCCTGGCTGCCATTGACCTATAGGGCACACACATGCTGCTTTGGGTCAGAGAGAAAGGACAGAGAACCTCCCAGGCCACTCACCTGGGGCTAGCTAAGTGCTGAGAAGAGGTGAAACTTATGGGAGATGCACTCTAGAGTGAGAAAACATAGATTACAGGATCCCTGCTCCAGACTTTTCCACCAATAATGTGTTGCACCCTTTTGATTCAAGTGGTTGGCTGATGTTCAAGCTCCTGTATTTTGTTTTCCCTTAAGGAGGCATATTAACAATAGATCTAGGAAGTTCTCTGTGTCTGTAAAGTGCTGCTTTGGTAAGTCAAAAACTAGGAGGCAATTTCTTTGCTGCCCAAACCCCTTTCTTCAGGCTTTTCTTAGTGGTCTTTTACTGCCTGCCTGCAGTTTCACTGTTTTATCAGAAAACACTGCTTGCTTTCCTCTGTCAAACACAGCTCTTTTATCCTATACCTCTTACTTTTGGGAAATGGTGAATGCTTATGTTTAGATGATGACCATTAATGGTGCAAACAGGAGGTTGATTGTGTCCTGGAACCATCTTAAAGAAAGACAGAAGCTAAATTCATCTGATTAAAGGACATTCGATCGGTTTGTTGCAGAACTTATTCAAAATCCAGTCAGATCCGCCATCCTCATCCACAAGCAAATGCAATCTCCCAAGCAATCATTACACCTGCAGCATCTCTTTTATTCAGCGCTGTCAGACACTCACAGCCCTGTCCTGGATTCCTCCCTGCCTTCCCAGTGGGGATGTGTGTGTGGCTGCACAGTCCAGCATCTCTTTGTGCTTGTGTACTGGGGCTTTTGAAGTGATCATTATATTGCTGTATGCAGCACAGTGCATGACTGGTTGCTTTCCGTGGCTCTCCCTATCATTTCTCTGGGATATCTGACAAAGCCTCATCCCATTACAGCTTTGGAGGCAATGTGTACAGTGAGCTGCCTCACCCTTCTGCCCCTATCTTACAGGTCACTGTAAGGCACATTCAGGCTGCAAGAAGACCAAATCTGACTGTGTTGTGGGTATGTGGCCAGTCAATCAATAGGGAAGGCACTGCTCAGCTTTGGTAGGTCAGGGCTATAGCCTGGATAGCTGGAGGGATTTGGTAGCACTGCTGTAAAAGACCAGATTCCTGGAAGCTACTGGAAGGCATAGATAAATACCTTGGGAAGTGTGTGACGCCCCAAACACTGCAGTGTAATGAGAAGTCTTTGGGTTAATACAACTGAGATATGGTAATCAGAATGAATTTTAAATTGTATTTGGAATACTTGCTGGTTTTTGTCTTTGAGCTTTGTTTGTATATGGGCTTCTTAATTCAGCCACAACCTTCCTTTCATTTTACAGAAGCACATAAACTTCCATACATAATTCTCAAAACTCAAAATTGTCCCCTCTTCATCTGACACCAGTAAGTGGTTCTTTAAAGGAGAATGGCTGTTGAGAGACCTGGAGGCAAATTGCTAGGCTTAGCAAGGGTGCTAGAGAGGGGAAGGGTAGAGAAGATTACAGAACAAAATCCATAGCTGCTATTTGGAGGAGATGGAGGGAGCAGGGGGGAGTGGAGAGAGGAAAATGTCTGTCCTTAAAGAATCACAGAGTCAGGGAGCTGCTGGCCCCTCTCTGGAGGGCTCTGCTTGGCTGGACAGCTTATTAACTGAAATGGAAAGAAAATGGAGAAGATTCAGGGCAGAACAGCAGATAGAGGGACAAAGGAAGGCCTGACTGATGAGGGAAGATTAAGCATTAAATGTGTTTATCTTTGCTAAGCGATGACTAAGAGGACGTGTGATAACCATCTTGCCATCTGAGAGACATGAATAACTATGTGCAAGTGTGTGTGGGCATGATTTAGGGTGGTGACAAGGACAAGGCATTTCAAAGAGCCAGACCCCAGTGGTTACCTTGCCCCTGCACAGGCTCAGGGGCAAGCAAAATCCCCTCACAGCACCAAAGAGGGACCAGTCATGCTGGGAGTCAGAAGAGGTGAGGATAGTGGGTTTGAATCAGGTGGGAGATGGGGTGGAAAATAAGGACATCTTGCTGCTCCTCCTTCAGATACGGTGATCTCTCCTGCATGCCCCTCCATTTTTCATGTAACCATGAAAAACTGCCCTTTAGTTGCTCTGCCTCAATCTCCTCACCTCAGATTCTTCACACTCCTCACTCCCCTCTTTTCTTTGTGCTTCATATCTTCATTCTTGCTCACTCTGTTCATAGTTTCTTCTCTCTGTTGCACATCCCCTTCTTCTCCTTGTTTTTCCCTACCTTTGTCCACTTCTCTCTCTCCCCCCCCACCCCCACCCCTCTACCCACTTCTTTTTCAGCAGGTAGATCTGCATCTGTGATTGAAGGTTCATTTTCCTTTCATTCTGTGGGTGACAAATTCTGACTTGGATAATGACTTGTGAAAAATCAAGAGAGAAGCCAGCTGCTCCAGTGGCACAGGAACTGGCTGTGATGTTCATGAGGACTGATGGCAGGCAGGGTGAGGGGTGGGAGGGTGCTGTGCAGGGCAGGGAGATGTTCTTCTTTCCCTTCACAGCATGGGAGGGTGGACCAGGAGGGGTGACATGGTTGCTGAACATATCTAGGGCACATGGGAAATTTCTTCCTCAGGCAATTTTGATCCAAGTGAGCAAAACCCGAATGTGTTTCCTGAGCTCTGACCTCACAAGGAAAACTGGGTTTTGACCTTCAAGTTGAGGAGGAAGGACGTAGGGGTTTGACTGCTTTGAGAGGTGTGGGGCAGACTGTGTATGTCCATTTTACTGGCTCCAGCTTCAATTCACGTGCCCAGAGAGTGCTTAGACAGAGCCCCACCTCGGTGTTGCTGGCACACCATGTGGAAGCAGGCATTTGAAGAGGCCTTGCTCATCCCAGCTGTGTGGACCATGGGCCTGCTGAGGTGTCACCATGCCGGTGACATCCCTTCCACAGAACACCAGCAACCTCTTAGCAGTTGTGTGAGTAGTTCTGATGTGGGCAGTGGTTTGTATTCACTGAAGTGGCTTTGTCAGGGTTGCCCTCCCGTCGAGCTCATGATCACTCCCTCTGAGGAAATGGCTGGATGCAGAATGATCCTTCCTTCTGCCTTGCGGGAGCTGAGTCAGTGCTGTTTATGCGGGAGGGAACTCTCTGTGTCTCACGGCACAGCGGTGCTCACAGAAGCAGTCATGGCCATGACACTGGGGCTCCCTCACACAGAAGATCTAGGTTTGCTGGTACACCACAGAGAGCCCCAGCACCATCAAATGGAAACACTTCTGCTTGCTTCTCTATTCGTGGAGCCCACATGGAGTCACCAGGAAGCTGCAAAGTTCTCAATGTGAGCTTATCCACTGAGGTGGAGTGTGCTTGTTTCTCCCACAGGGGTATCTCTTTTGCTTTTAGGCTTTTGTGCTTTCAATGCCGGAGATTCACCGTCTTGCTGTTGGTGAACAGGAAGAGTCAGGTCTGTGGCATTAGGAAACCACAGCAGATCCAGATTGAAAGATGCCACTGGCCCACCCAGATGTTGTTTTGTTCTTGGCAGCTCAGTCCTTGGAGTCGTCAGCCTGCAGGCCCCAATGGCATGGTGGCACTTACACTCTCAGCACTTCTATTTCTGTCTGAGAAGGCATTCCCCTTTGCTCTGGAGGGAGCTTTCTTCCTGGGACACAGGGGAATGAGTAGTGGGTAAAGACAGATGGTAAGAACAGGCAGACCTTCGGGCTAACCTGCACTGTTCCACCTGGGCTTTCTAATGCTCCTCTCCAGTGCCGTGAAATTCACTATACGGAGAGGTGGGAGAAGAACAAAGGTGTTAGATAAAGAGGCATCTGAGAGTAGAAGGCAGCAGGACTGAAGGAGGTAGATAGAAAGCAGATCTGACTGGGGCCAGAGGTGACTGTGGGACTTGGGCTGGTATATGTGTGGCCAAGCAGAAGACAGAATTGAATGAAACATGGCCATGAGGGAGCCACAGGGGCAAAAACTATGGGAGGTAGAGACAAGCCTATCCTGCAAGGGAGACCACAGTTCCATTGACTTAAGAGATCATTCTCCTTGCTCCCCTACCTCCCTCTCACCTTAACTGCACTGCCATAGCTTCTGGACAGGTGCTGCCCGACTCTTCCAAGAGCAGCACATTTCATCAGCCCAAGCCTCTCCAGCTCTTCTAGGACACAGACTGAGGGAAGGAGCAACGATGTTGTGAAGTTATAAGGTGTGTTAGCACCTGTGGCAGTGAAAGTCACATGTTTGATGGATTCCTGGGGTCCTAATGAGAAATACCAGCACACAAAACACCTCCTGCAGGGGACAGAGGCTGGGGATAGGGGTGGAGGAAAAGGAGGGCTAGCTGATTGCTGAGGGTACCAGAGCTGCCCAGGCAGGGACCAGGGGGGAAGGGGTGGTGTGTGTGTGTACATATGTGATAGGGAAAAAGGCAAGAAAGAAATAACAAAAAAAACCCCAAAAAGGCTGTGTGTCTTTGTTCACTCTCCTTATTGCTTTATTAATGACAAATGACTTAATGCTGCTTTCCCACCCCGCTGACTGCCTGGCCCTCTGCTCAGCAGCTTCCACTGATGGGGTGGGACAGTGCCACTGAGGATGCCTCAGAAGGGGCTGGATGGGCTGCCCTGGCTGTGTGGTTTTCCTTCACTCCTTCAGCCTCCCTTTTTCTCATTCACCAATATGGCTTTGATGCGGCTCAGCGAGAGTTTCCATTTATATTTCAGCCTTGCCTGTGACACCGTCCCTGAGTCCCTGCAGCTCTGACGCATGATTTCCCGCTCTCCCAAATGCTCTGCTTGGCTCAGCCGCTCGTTCCCCTCAGCCTCTTTGCCATTCCTCATCCCGCCATGCAATCTTCCCCTCTCCCTCCAACCGTCCCCTGATGCCGCCACTGACGCCTGCTCCTTCAGTCACTCCATCTTTCCCTGACATGTCTCTGCCCCTCTCCCTGTGCTCCCAATTAGCACAGTCACCAGGTTTAGCCAGGCAGCTGGTGCATCCAAGGCTGTAAAGGGAAAAGATGGGGATTTCTGCTTCAGAGCCAAGCCACATGCAGGCTCTCTGGTACCTGAGGCTGCTCTTACTAATATTCAGCCTTTGGCCTTGCCTTGCAGGGAAGAAGTCACAGCCCAGGCTCCTAGGGGATGGCAAAGTGACCCCCATGTCCCTATTTACACGTCCCCCCAAAAAGCCTGTCCTACACAGCTACAAGGTGAAACATTTTGTGCCCCTTGCTCAGGCTGGCTGGCTGGGCAACTGGAAGAGCAGAAGATCCCCCCAAGAGACTTGAAGAGTGTAGCTGTGGCATGTGTACTAAACCTGTGTCCCCCAGATTGAATAGGCCAAGCAGGCACATACTTCCATGGGCTTTTAAAGTGTACTTTTTTAAAGTGGCTTTGGAATAACCTCTGGAGGATTAGTACGACAACCTGAGCACTAGGTCTCAAACACCCAGAGACTGGGGGCCAGAGATTTCCAAGTGTCCTGCACAAGTAGCCCTGCTCCCACCCACGAGAGCCATGGCAGTGATTCATCCTCTGCACCCAACATCTTGACAGGAGAACAATCTTCCAGTGGTGGCTACCTGCCCTTCTTTGCCAAGCTCCCGTGGTACTCCCTGGGGGAGGATGCTCAGGGATTCAGATGAGGCTGAGAAGCAGATGTTGTCCTCATTAGAAGAGAAAATGTAACATAGAAAAGGAGAGGGGGAGAGAGGGGGGAAGGGAGGTGCAAGACAAATACTCTCACTGTGAGCAGGAAAAATTATCTTGGTTTTGGGAAGAGGTGGTGCCTTCCTGCCCTGCTCCCCTCTTCATTGGGATTAGAGTGGAGAACAGTCCAGGCAGGCAGAGCCTTGAGAGGCAGAGGGGTGAAGCAGGCCGTGCCATCTGAGTGTGGCACTGATTACACATGGCCAAAGGGCATCAGGAGGCAATGACTTGGAAGGACACGCTTGAGGGGGCAAGCGTGGCAGCATCTCTGACAGCTGGGGGAAGCAGGGGCCGCTTGCTATGTCTCTCCATCCAGCCCTCTGCCCTGCTCCTGCCCTGTTCCTTACAGCAGCCCCCGTGAAGCACACACTGAGGCAGTGCCCCCATCCTGCTCTCTGCACCTTAGAACACAGAAGCTACCTAAGGAGCCTCTGGGCAAGGCAAATGTGGCATCAGGGGGCTCCAGGAGTCCCTTCCTGCTTAAGAACCAGGTAGGGGTCATGCTGGTGTAAAGAAGGGAGAATATCCAACAAAAACAGAGCAAAAGGGAGGACACTGGGGGCCAACACCTTAGGAAGGAAGGCTGGGGTGCTTGGAAACTGTCAGAGAAGGTAGAACATGATGTAGTGGCAGACACTTGTCACAGATGGTTTAGCCTTGGATGGAAAGGCTTCCCTTGCCTCAGGGAGCAGTCCCAGCTCTGAGAGGGAGATATTTGGCTGAGAAGACCTGCTGAGCTCTCTACCCACAGGGACCATGTGTGGTCCCTCCCTGTTCCCCGATCCCTCAAAGCAGCCACCCAAGCAGAGAAGATCAAAGTCTGCAGTGTTTCAAAATCAATTCTTTCTCCTGTCCTGAACTTGTTTCCCCTTCCCTTTCCCCTTTCCAGCCCCATGCACAGTCTGTCCAGAGGGTAAGCTCATTGGAGCAGCTCTGCTCATCAATGTAGTCAGCATTTAGAAAATAACACAGCTGAAATTACCTTGTGCTCAGGTCGCTTCATAGGAGGACTGATGCCACTGTGTCTGCCAGCAGCCAAGCAGGGAAGGTGTCCTCCCCAGGACCACTTCCACTTCCTTCCCACTTCCAGACCTCTTTTTGGTATCTAGCACATCTCACTGCTCTTTTTTAGCCTACCTTCTGTGAGGTCTCTAGGAGTCTTACATGTTCCTTTTATTTCAGCAGACCTCCCTTGAAGCACCTGAAGTGCAAGTTGTATTCCAGTGCTTCCCTGGCACAGGAGGAGCCTCCCTTCTGCCCTCATGTTTGCATCCCAGTGACAGTAGAGGGCAGTGATTGTGGGAACCGCATGGTAGAGATGCTGAACTCTAACTTTGTGTTTCCCCCAGAGAGCAAAAGAGGGAGCGGGAATGGCCACGCAGAGCTCCTGTGGCACAGGACAAGGCTGATGCTGAGTCAGATGCTGAAGGTGAGAGAGGACTGGTGGCCACGTTGGGAGCTGGATACCAAAATCACAGCAGGCTTCTTTTGAAAGCCTCAGCCAAAACACTTCTGCAGCTCTGAAGGAGGCATTTGATTTACAGATTTTGACAGTTAAAGAGTAAACTTGGTACCTAATGAGTCCTGCACCTGCAGGAAAAATGATGTGAAGAACAGAAGAGGATTTCCCTGGGGAACGTCAAGAGGAAGAAAATGTGGTGGGAACAAACGGGAGAATACAGTGCCTGGCAGGGGAATTTGAAGTGGGGAATGTAAGGTAGAGAAGCAGTGGCAGAGCAGGGGATGGGGTTCTGGGACTGCAAGAAAAGGTGGATGGGGCACATGGGAGGAGTGGAAGACAGAGGTTCAAAGCAACAGTGGGTGCGAAGCAATTCACAGTGTTCGTGTTTGGTGCTGTGCAGACGTAGGTAGCAGTGTAGCCTGAATGCCAAAGGGTCTGGTCCCAGAGTGGCAGTAAAAAATTGATGTTCACAGGACTGTGGGATGTTCTGACATTGTTTTGCACTTAGATCACCACAGGATAGGAAATAACACCAAACCAGGCAGATACCTATAGAAACCCTTTCTCAGTAAATTAGGCTGAGAAGGGATGAAAATAGGGAGTCAAAGAAAGGCTCTGAGAAGGGCTTAACCTGATCCCAGCACTGGCTGCAGTGAGGTTAGAGCCCTGCCTTGGAATAATCTCCCACAATCTTCACTGTGCTGGCCCAGGAGCCCACTCCTTTCTCTGGAAGGAGAGAACATTATTCTCTTCATTCATTTTAGAGGTGCCCTATTCCAAGAACCTCTATACTCATTTGTCTTCTGGCCAAGGCTGGCTTGGCATTGGGCTTCTCCAACAACTTGATGGGCTGTTGTTGACACCACTGACAGCTGAGGAAGCACAACCCTTCATGTATGAACACTGAACAACCTTGTGCTTTCCCTTCTTTTGTCATCTCCTGACTGAAGAGTTCACAAGCTGAGCGTTGCTGCCTGCAAGTCTCCCTGAAGAGTGCCTCTGAACGTTTCAGGCAGTAACCTGGAGAGCACTTGCTTCCTGATTAAAGACATGAGGCTCCATTAGTGGAGAGAGGGAGCAGAATGTGAAGGAGAGTGAGAGGCCTGCCATCAGGCAGGTCCCCTGCTCAGCGCTTTAGGCTGTCCCTCTCTCCGCGCCGTCCATCAATTTAACCCAATACGATGCCATGGTTTTAAGTGACTCCAGCATTAGAAACTCTGTCAGGCATGAGATTTATGGGGTGATGTGCCACAAAGCTGCTTCCTCTGCCAAGTCACACGTTTTACTCTTTTTCTTTCCTTCCCAATACTTGTGGAGCTAGAAAATTAGGTCCTCACTGACTCCTCAAACTCATTTGTGAGATGGGAGAAAGAACCAGCCTTTCTGCAGTGGATTAAAGGAAGAAAGGGAGGTGGTGCAGAATGGATTGGTGTGGGGCATGACGGGGCCAGAAAGACTCAGAATAGGCTCAGGATATTTTTCAAGAGTAATTCAGAACACTTTTTTTTTTCCCTCTCTTTTTCTTTGCTTGCTCCTAAAGCCCTCTGTAGCCAACATTTATCTACAAGGATGAATTTTATGCTGAGACATCACAGCCCTTCTGGATCTCCTCAGTGGGCTCAAAGCTGTTAGAGTTTTCTCCCTTATTCATAGCAGGAGACTCACCAGTGCTGTCAGGAGCCTGTTGGCTCCAAATTTTCTGTGGTAGCTGGCAACCTGCCTGGTTCTGGGTGTCCCAGGATGGCTAAGGCCATGCATGCTGATCAAAGTGTGGCATCAGCTGAGGATGACTGTAGTTGCCTCTCAGGTTTCTTTGCCAAACGATATCCAGAGAGCTGGTCCCAAAGACACTGGAAGCTCCAGCTTTCACAGTATCCTGACTGGGTGCTCAGTAGGGTCACAGAGGGAAGGTACTTTGGAGAAGGATGTGGTGCAGGTGGGGAGAAAGAGGAGGAGCAATGGAAGACAGACAGGAAGAGGGGCCCTGAGAAAAGCAGCAAGCATGACATGAGTGTGTATCAGTAGCGCATGAACCAAGAAGCGTGCAGCTCTCGAGTGCTTTGCTTTCCTGATGCTCTTCTGCTTAATGCACTTTGTGCTTGTCCCCTTAGATCCCATTTCTGTCGGATCTAGCAGTGGCCCTGTTAGCCTCACACTAGGTAACCAGTTTGTGGTGAAAACATGAAGAGAGAAGCCCCCAACCACCCCTGGCAGAGCAGCTGTCAAAGTAGATTGGCTTCCAGCCCCTTGCCAGCTGCCCCCAGCACCGGCTGTCTGTGCAAGTTAAGAGCCTTCTCCTGAGTTGCTGAGAACTGCCACAGCTAGCCTGTATCATTCACAGCATCCATGAGCATGGAGCTGCTGTCCGGACATCGTGTGCCCTACAGCTCCTTGGGCACTCAGCTGGTGCAGAGGGGGAGCAGGAGACGTTTGTGTGCACGTGTGCGCACACACTCGGGGACAAACGCACGCTTCAGCTGCACAACTGTGCAACGGCAGCCCGGGCCAGCACCTCGCAGGCACAAACCCAAGCTGCCACTTAGACTTTCACAGGCTCACACTGAGCAAATGGGCACATGGGGAGGGTGGACATAGACAGACACATGCACGGAGCCTGAGCACAAGGGTGATGAGAGGCCTGAGTGTATAGGGGCACATGGCACGTGAGCACAAAGCCCTGTGCGCACAGTGCATGGGCACACCACAAAGTGTCTTCCCCACCCCTCCACCCAGTCACTGTAAGTAAAGCTTGTTTTGTGTGGTATGACACTGTGTCTCCCCTTGCCACATGATGGTTTTTATCATCTACTCTCTCAGCTATATGAAATGGGTTGATTTGGCCCTCTCACACCAAACCTCCAGCCACCTCTGTATGCCCATGCACATGGCTCTGTTCCCCTTCCACACTTCTCATCCCCATCCTCTTACCTTCAGCCAGGTGTGTGCCATGGATGAGAAGACCTGGCTCTCTAGACCTGGATGGGGTTGTTTATTGTTTGTCAACCAAAAGCCCAATTCCTGAATTCATCTGAAAGGGCAAAAAAATCCTTATGTGCTCTGCTTCTCTCTCTGCCCCATAGCCCTGCATTTCTCACTGCCCCTCATGGGGTCTGGCTGCTGCTCTCGGCTTGAAGATGTTATTAACATTACAAAAATGGCTGTCAATTCACAGCAGCGAGGTGAAAACCAAAAAGATGCTGCAATTATGAATTTGTTAGGGAAGCCAGAGGGAGGATGCACCTATAGGGTGATGGAGAAGCAGTAGGCTGCCCTCATTGCCCTGCCTGTCTTCCCCTTTCCCCTCCTCTCCTGCCCTCCTTGTTCTCACACACATCTCTCTACCCTCTTCTCTTTTTATTCCCTGTCTGTTCACTCCCTGCTGATGTCCTGCCGTGGCACTACCTGCCACGGGCAGCATCGCTGCACGTTAATTAGGTCCTGCACAGTTGTGCGGATGAATGCCGCTATCAGCGGGAGAGCAGCTCCAGCCTCCCCCACCTCTGCTCACACAGCCTCCTGCTTCCTCCCCATCCCCTGCTGAACAGACCTGTCCAAGACCATTTATCCATAATGGCCCTCTGTGATAATAAATTTTTGTTTATGGGTGCACCAAGGAAGAAAAGGCAACAAAAATGAAGATGGCCCCGTGGTGGTGGAAATTGCTGCATCAGGTGATGCCTGTGGGGGAGCTTTCTGGGAGAAAGAGCATGAGAGTAAGGGTGAGTGAAACACATGGAAGGCCCAATGGTTTATCTGCTGATCAAGACAAACCTCGACTGACTTTGTCAGGAAATGCAGCCTTCACCCCCCAGACCCACTCTCACAGCTTGCCAGTGTCTTGCACAATGATGAAGGAGGGAGGGAGCAGGGCTGGAAGGTTGGGGGAGAACGCCCAGCGTAAACAGGAGGCAGGAGAAATTGTGGTTGTCACTAGATGAGAGGGTTGCACATGGAACCAGATGTGAAAGGGCCAGGACCCTTCCTGGTGTGTTGGGCACCCACTGATTTTGCAAGGGAACTCCTACTTCTCCCTGGTCTTTCAGCCTGGCAATTGGTGAGGATACTCAGCAAAAAAAAGACTCTACTCAGCAGGTGCGAGGACAAGGACAACACCTCTCCCCATCTCTGGGAAAAGCCCTGGATGGCTCCAGCACCATCACAACAGCCTGCTCGACATTGTGGGTGCTTGTTCTTGCTCACAGGGGAGGCAGCCTGGGAAGATGGATTTCAGCTCTCCTTGTCTTGTCGCTTCCCCTCGCCTGCCCTGTTTTGACCCAGATCCATTACAGTGTAATGAATCCGTGACTTCCCTCGGGATTTCACAGTTGTTGCTGTGCTGCGTACCACAACTGCTCACAATTTCATGGTGGTGGCAAGGCTGCCGCTCATGCCCTCCGCCCCTGGAAGGGCCCTTGGGGACAAAAGAAAAGCTCTCTAGGCTACATTAGAGCTTCAACACATGCCAGAACATGTCTCAGCTCCTCTCTGCAGTGTGCACCTGTCCTGTGCTGAGCCCATGTGCAGTGAGACCCCATCACCTGTGCCTGCCTGATGTGGCAGGGCAGGGGCACAGGTGGGCAGGCAGCCGTGGCATGCTGCAGTCCCTGGCTCCGTCCATGTGGGATGCGGTTACCAAGGCATGGTGCTGCCTGTCTTTGCAGCTCAGTCTAGATGAAGGAGGGGGAGCAGAGCTCCTTTGGATAGCACAACTGAGTCTCACAGGGGACACGGCCTTGAGCCTTCAGGAGAGGCTGATGATGCACAAAAAACCACAGCAGGTTTGCAGACCCTGTCTCTGCCTTTGTACTGAAACTTTCTGTCCCATGAGCTGGACACAGCATGGATGACTTTGTTTAGTTTAAGTTGGACTGTGAATGTGATCCCCTAAGTAAAACACAGCTGGTTAAGTCAGAGGTCAGCATGACCTAGCATAATTATGTGGGACCACAACTTCTCTTTAGGGTTAAAGGATATCACTTCTGTACTTTGCTCTCCTTTGTCCCCCTTTGCCTCCCAGAAAGGATCAGTTTCTCTTTTCAACCTCTGCATCCCTCCTTTCCCTAGATCCCCATCTCATCAAACTCTGCCTGCCTGGACCGTGTTTTTGAAGCAAGGTCTGACACCCTCCCCTGCCTGCTGCCCTGGTCAGACAGCCATTCACCGCTGGCTGAGGACAGCAGCCTTCACAGCCACACAGGAGTGCTTCCTCCTCATGAATTGTCGACACAACTCCTTGCCTTCACATACCTGTGGACTCCTCACACCTCTCACTGCCTTTCCTCATGCTGACTGTGTTTGGCAATTACCTCTTCATCTAGCCTTTCTTTTCAAAAATTCTTTTTCATCTTGCAGAAGCTTTTTATGTTTTCTTTTCTTCATGGGGAGGGGAGTAGGGAAAGAGGTGTGCAGGGAGGGCACTACCCCAACTATTGCTAGAAATACAAAGGCAGCTTGTGCACAGCCTGGCTCTTAATTGGCTGTACTCTGGGGCTTTGGGGCCTGTCCTCAGTGACGAAACAGAGATGTGCAGTTCCCTTACAGTGGAGAACATTGCAAAGGCAGAGATTCCTGTTTAAGTGGGGGGAGGCAGGGTTTGAGACAATTTGGCCAGAAGATGTAGAGTGACCCCAGACAAACCCAGCTCTCCTGTCCTCCTACTTCACTGGAACCAGCTGTTTGCCTTCCTGGGACTTTTCCCCGTCCACCCCATGCATCTGGTGAATTCTCCCAGGAGGCATCGTCATTAAGTGTCAATGTGAGAATGAACAGAGAGCTGTAAATTGGCTTGCTTGTAAAAATAGCTTGCTTTCAGCTGCCAGGGGAGGTTGGACTCTGCATCTTGAGTGTCCAGCCCTGAATTTTGGTAAAGTTGTGGGGGGAGTGAGTCTTTGAGGCCCAGTTCCAGATACATCACTGGAGGGAGTCAGACTTGCCTCCTGCTGCACCTCAGCTTGACCAGAACTTCTAGTGACGGACAGAACTGCTCAGGTGCTGATGTACAGCAGGTATGGAAACCCCCAACTCCCACAGATGGCAGAAAGCTGTAGCAGGGCAGGGTTTAAGACTCCCCTGCCCCTTACCATAGGTCTTGGATAAGGACAGCCCTGATAACTGACCTGTGTGACCAGCGTGACATAAAGCTCCCACTCGGCTGTGATGCAGCACATAAAAAGTTTATGACAGCTTCCTTCCTGCTTGTGAGAGACAGAGTTTCCCCTCAGTTCTACAAATGTCCCTTTATCTGCTCTCTCAATTCCCAGACTGGAATTCCCTGTATGGGAGAAGAAGCTGCAAACATACCCCTAAACCTCCTTTTTAGCAACATGTGCTACCTGATGGATACTATGCCCACTGTGGCAGATCCACTACGTAGCTCCCTCAAACCTGTAGTAATTGTTTTTCAGGGAAGTGACTCCAGCATGAGACAACAGGCAAAGTGCTCTTTTGAGTCAGGTGCACACCTGAAATGGAAAAATGAGGATTGGAAAATATGGAGTGTGCCTTCCAGCTGAGGACAGGAGCAAGACAAGCTGTGGGGGTATTGTCTCCCAAGGAAGGTGAAGTTAATCTGTATGCTGATGATGGGGGGCAATTTCAAGTGGGAAAGGAGGAGGGGATGCCTCAGGAAGAGTGAGTTGAAATCTGTGAAAAAAAAAAGGGTGCAAAAAGCAGGTGGGACTTCACACCTCAAGGGCTCGAGGCTGGGGTGTTTATATCAGCCCATTTTGCCTGGATTTTATTCTGCTGATGAACGTGTTCTGAAAACAAACAGAACGTTGAGGAAGAAACTTGTGGAGCAAATGACTGTTTTTTTGGTTGCTAAGCCATCTGTTCTGCTCCAGCAGCTCACTGAGGGCTCTGCCGCCGCTCTCGATCTGCGTGTGTGTGTTTTTGCGGGGGTGGCTGGTGCTGGCTGGCGTGGCAGGAGGGAATATTGGGGCGGAGGGGAGGATGTGTGTGTGCTGGGGAGCTCAAATGCTTCAAGCAAATTTGCTTGGGAGGGGAGGGGGGAAGTTGGCTGTGACAGTGTATGCAAACATATGTGGCAGAGGCCAAGCCTGGGAGTGCGTATGTGTGGTTGTGCCTTCTGTGTGCTGCAAGGTGTGTGTGCATGTGGCCGGAGGTCCAGAATAACAGCAGGGTGGGGTTTGCATCAGGATAAGGAACCACACCTCCACAGCTCTGCAGTTGTGAATTGCAAGCCTGCCCACAGGTGGGGGCAAGGTTGTGTCTTTGTGCACACCACGGAGGGGCTGTCAAGTGACACTCACAGAGAACATATGCAGGTGGGCAACAGCAGCATGGAACCCCAGGAGGCCGAGGGATGTGGAGGTGTGACCCACTGGGAGGGGATGTGTGGCACACACTGTGAATGATGTGGCTGAAGTGCAGAAGGAGATGAAGCCCGTGCATGTGGAGTTTATGGCCAGCCCATCACTGTGCCGCAACCCAGCTCTCCTGTCCTTATACCTGTCCATCCCACAGCAGTCTCCTCCCCTTCTGCCTTGCAGCCTCATTTGTTTTGCAGTGATGAAGGATGATGAATGCATATTGATTATCTTGAGCCAGGCTATGGACATCTCCTATCACCACACCCTTTCCCACCCTTGCCCTCATTCTCATCCTTCCCTGCTCCTTGCCAGACAAGGCAGGGTTGCCATAGCAGCTGACAACTTGACTCTCCTACCTCTCAGGAGGACAGGCAGCAGCAGTAAAAAAGATGAGTTGTATGAAGAAACCTATGGCCTGTTTGTGTTCCTGTCTCCTGGGAAAGGCAGCTGGGATGCCTTTGGTAACCTTCTGAGGCTGGTGGTTACCTCAGAGCATCCAGTTGCTGTGCTGAGGGAGAGCTGCTACTGTACTGGGTGTGCATGGTGCTCCTCCACCCACAGCCAGCCTTGTCCAGCTGCTGGATTGGATTTCATGGTGCCCCTTCTGAAAGCTAACTGTGCTACCACAGCACTGAATACAGAATGGGTCTCCAAGCTGTCAGTGCAGGCATCCTCCACACTGAGTTGTACCTCTTCAGGCATCTCATGTCACTCAGACAGGCTGCTGCACTGCAGGGGAACACAGGGCAGCAGGTTCCACCCCAGAAGCAGCTGCATTAAAAAGTAAGCTGAATGTCTGCTCTAAGCAGCACCATTTAGGGAATGCACTCGATTGGTAGCAGTGAGAGACCTGTTTGTACAAGAGCTGTATCCGAAAAGATGACATTCCATTTTGAGGATAATATTTTGTATTTATATGTTTTTAAGCATCTGTTCCTTATGACAAAATTCTAGATCTTTGGCTTTTTCAGGGTGTATCATTCCCACATTTTTACTGTGTGCTTATGTCCTGGTGCACCTTCTCACAAACACTTC
This sequence comes from Corvus hawaiiensis, assembly GCF_020740725.1. NCBI lineage: Eukaryota > Metazoa > Chordata > Aves > Passeriformes > Corvidae > Corvus > Corvus hawaiiensis. The sequence goes on along the minus strand of NC_063216.1, from coordinate 28,173,269 downwards.
CGTGGTTTTATTTGTGTGACTCACGGCCTTCATAAAGGATATTTTCCCTCTCCAAAACCACAGACCTCACAACCTCCCATCCCCAACAAAAAATCCACCAAGATCTTAGCTCTGCTTGTGGGGCAAACCACACCCCACAGACATAGAATTAGATTTGAAAGAAAGCAGTAGGAGAAGAAAATAAGTGGGGTCTACTGACAGTGACAGGAGGGGAAAATGGAAAAAGAGTTTGGAAGAAGGAAAGTCATGAGAAGCAGAGGGAGGTGAGGCATGCAAGTGTGATGGGTTCTTTGTTTAAATGGAAAGTGCAGTAATGTCTCCATATTTTGGTTGCTTTTGAGAGAACCTGATTGGGATTTATTAGAAAATAAAAATGCCCTAATTGAAAGCGAGTAGAGACAATTTGTATTAATAATGGTAGAAATCATCAAATAATGGAATTGTTTAAAATCTATTCGTTTGTTCCATGCAGTGAGAGGAACGGGTTGATTATCTCACAATAGAAAATATTAAAAGGAGAGCCCAGTCTGCTGGTCCTCTATGCAGATTAGAGATACAATTTATTGAAGCAATTTATTTTCTGTTGGGAGGAGGGGGAAAAAATGGAAAAATATGATAAGAGCTGCAATCAAGCCTTGGATTCTTAATTTGAAGACCTACCTCTTATCTGCCTTCTTTCAATCATTAGGAAAAAAATTACTCATTCCTTCATTGGGTTTAAAGCTGCAGGAGCAGAGAAGGTGGCTGGGGAAAAAAAACAAGATCTCATGAGGGGGCCTGTTATTCACCTCTTGAGTTTTATGTTATTGACAGCAGTTGCTTCAAATCCAAGGCAAATCAACCTTGGGCTGTCTGGAGCAGCAGCAGGTTGAGCTTAGAGGTCGGCTGCGAGGTGTTGCCTGTCTAATCCTTCCCACGGACTAAAGGAACACGTTGCTAAACTAGAGATTAATTCAGAGCTGCTTCATTCATTCATTCTGTCTGTCTCTGTGCTACACTGGCCCTTACAAACCAGAGTGAAGGGGTGACAAATTACTTCAGTTTTCACAGTTACAGTCCCTTCCAATCAGTGGGAATTCAAGTGCCTGAATAGGAATTAGGCACTCACAGAATCACAGAATATGCTCATTCTGACCATCAAGTCCAGCTCCTGGCCTTGCACAGGACCATCCCCACGAGTCACATCATGTATCTGAGAGCATTGCCCGAATGCTTCTTGAACTCTGTCAGGCTGGTGCTGTGACCACTGCCCTGGGGAGCTGTTCCAGTGCCCAACCACCCTCTGGGGGAAGAACCTTGGGAGAGGAAAATTTTTGGTCTGTCCAAGGGGACTTGAGCATATCCATATGCAGAAGTAGTAGTTCCAGAATTTTTGTAATCCCAGGGATTTTTCTGCTTGGTGCCTGAACACCATGTTGATAGGAGACATTGCAAATACTATCTCATGCTCCTAAGATAAATAGCTGGATTCCTTCTTTAAAAACAGTAGACAGGGTAAAATGAAGACATTGAATTGCAATTTCAAATATTTTAAGAAAGCTATCTGAGGGTGCAAGATGAATTTAGTACAGCAAAGACCATGGCTAAGAGTCTTGTCTATAAAGATCCATTACATCCTGTAGAGAGGATGAAAGCCATTAGAGAAGGTATAAAGATAAAAACTAGAGGAGCAGGTTTAAAGCAGGGGAGCCAAAACTAAATGCACACTGCTAAGAGAGTCATGCTGGGTGAGAGTTTGTGGTGTGGATCAGAGGTGGAATCTTAGACCCAGCCTGAGCCAGAAAGTAGGGCTAGGGTTCATGACAAGAGCCAGCCTAGAGCTGCCATGGTATTGGGGCTGGGATGGAGCTGCCAAAGCACCACCTGTTCTGCCAAGGAATTTCTGTATGAGACACTGATTTTTCACGCCTGTGCTTTGCTGTGGAATTATTTCTAAATAATAACACCTTGGAAAGACTTTGTCTGTCTAGGTGCTTATTTTCTGTGTGCTTGGTACCTTAACACACATTCATTTCTTCTCTTCATTTTGCCTCTTTCTTTTACCTCTGATCTACATAGGGACAAGGTGACAATGTCCTCTGCCAACAGGGAGGAAATTTTTATTTCCTCTATTTCTCACTGTGAGAACTCCCTAGTATATCCTATTAAAGTAGGTCTCAGGCAAAAAAAAAGGCCTCCCCATCTTCAGGAAAACCCAATCTTCTTTTCCCACTTCCTAGCATGGCTACAAACTCTTTAACCCCCTGCCCAGCATCTTTCTAAACAGGGGTCACTCAAGCATATTTGTCTATTCTACTACTTGTCTAGGTACAGTGACTGGCAGCTGCTTTGATTCAAACTCAGCCAAATACAACAGTTGAGACCAAGACATTAAAAGGCTAAGGCTTGTCTTGCTGAAAAAGATTATCCCATCATTAATTTATTTAAACTGGGACAATAGGAATGGTAAAAATAACTCACCCATGTTTTTGAGAGCAGACCAGGTTACTGGGGGAGTAGATTGAGCAGCTCTGTCATCTGCAGTTTGTTTTTGCTTTGGGTTCAGTAGTCACACAGCTTCATATCAGTAATGCGCAGATATACTGCGCACGTACAAACCTCTTCCTCATAAACACAGACCTGAATATAACAGTGTAACAGCTGCCCACGTACCCCTGGTGGCACTTGCAGTCAGCAACACACCCAGGGCATGGCATTCAGTGGTATTAAAAAGGGTCAGGGCCCTAAGTGCACTAGCGAGCCTTAACTGCTCTGGTCAGTCTTACCCGTGGCTCCCACTCACACACCCTGTGCCCAGGCCCCAGAGGTCTGTTTAAGCTCATGCCAAAAGCACCCACTTCTGGTGCACTGTACCTGTGTGGCTGCTGAATGGATCTGAGGTCTGCTTCACCCTCTTTGTTGGAGGTCATTAATAGTTCTTGCTGCTATCACTACACCTGCTTGGGTAGTGTGAGGTCATGGCCCTGCCCATGCTTATGTTACTGTTGGCTCCTGATCCATCCTTTTTCCTGGACTGTTGTTCAGCCTGGAGAAGAGAAAGCTCCAGGGAGGCCTTATTGCAGCCTTTCAGTACCAAAGCAGGGATGACAAGAGAGCTGTAGAAGGACTTTTTACCAGGGCATGTAGTGATAGGAGAAGGGGGAATGGTGGTAAATGGAAAGAGGGCAGGTCTTCATCAGATATTAGGAAGAATTCCTCTGCTGTGAGGATGGTGAGGCACTGGAACAGGTTACCCAGAGAAAGCTGTGGATGCCCCATCCCTGGCAGTGTTCAAGACCAGGCTGGAAAGGACTCCGAGCAATCCACTCAGGTCTAATGGGAAATGTCCCTGCCTATGGCAGAGGGGTTGGAATTAGTTGATCTGTAAGGTCCTTTCCCACCCAATTCTGTGCTTCTGTAATTCTATGATCCTGCTTTTGGATGCTCAGCAGCCCAAGCTAGTGGAGGCATGACAGGGGTGGCTTTGACAACTCATTTGCACAGTGCCTCAAAACCAAATCTTGGCAGAGGATTCTGCTGACTCCTGCAATGCAGCCAAGAGGGAATGCCAGCATTTGTATTTCAAACTTTCTCCTTCCTTTGCTCCATTTAGTGCTTCATATCTGTTTCTTGGAGGCAGAAGGAAGGAAGTTTCGCCTTCTGTCCTTTTCTAGGTGTGTGTCTGGGTATTGGTCCATGTGCATTGTGCAGAGAGACACCTTCCTCAAGACACAAAAATCCTTGAAAATGAGTGGAGTGAAAGATGGAAATGACAGATTTGTTGAACAAGGGGGTCGGACCTGAGATGACTGATGTTGTCAGTACTGGGAAGAGCAGTCAGGCTGGGCTGGGGAGACAAAAGGAGGGATAGTAGGGGCTGAGGCTAGGGATCAGGGATTGAACAGTCCATGTATCTTAGCTAATGCTCTCTGGCAGAGTAGCAGAGCTAATGGATATTAAAAGTGTCAGCTTCAAGATTTAGCAAAATGGTACCTCTCCTGATGCATCTCATCCTGGCACACAGAGCCCAGAGCAGAGGAAAAATTAGGGCCAACAGGCTGTATGTGCTGAGTACAAGGTTGCCCTTTCCTCTTGTCAGGGACCTTACTCCTGTGACTCCACACCTCATGATGACAACCCTGTGCAGTGCTGCTTGCTAACAGCATGCCTGTTTCTATGTGGGGAGCCATTCTCCAACACCCACACAGATCTGCTCCCCTCCTCTATGCCCAGCAGTGCCTCTCCCTTGAGAGGAACAGAGGCAGACATGTCCATCCCTCAGAGGGAAGGAGGAAGCTTGTGTATGGAGCCATCTTCCCTGGCAGGAGTGGCTGGCTTCTGGCTGGAGCCCTGTTGGGTGTTTCCAGCCTGTTCTGGTGGCAGCACCATACTCGGTCAGGTGTGACTTGCCTCTCTGCCCTGTGGCAGAATTCTGACAAAAAAGACACTGTCATTCCCCAGCCCGTGGAGACCCTCTGTGGAGAGGTGGTGAGAGGAAGGGATTCACCTGCCTTTCCTCACTGAGCAGATGGGAAACCACTGCACATGGGGTACCAAAAGGAAAAAGGGAAAGAAAAGAGCATTCAGGAAGAGGTAGAGCAGTGTAGCCTTCACTAGTTCCATGCACTCCCGTTAATCTGCTCTGCTGTCCCCTTGTATCTGTGGTGGGTCATTTTTGGCACAGCAATGGTGGCAACTGGTGTCTGATTTGGGTGCCAGGATGGCAGGATAATGAAGGGGTAAGTAGGATGCCCCGACCCTTTCCTGCTCATAGGAACACTGGGTTTCACTCCCATTTACCCATACTCCTGCCTCACCCTCCAGAGTGCTGAAGAAACTGAGTTTTGTCCTTCTACTGCTTAGCAGACTCAGCCTGGCCTTACAGAGCTGGTCTCCATCTCCCTCTCAGGTTTTCCTTGGCTGCTTTCTGATTTGATCCATCTTTTCCTCGAGTGGCTGACTGCCACACTGCCAGCACTGGAGATGGAAGACCTTGTTACCCAGCCAGCGGGGAGCATTGCCCCTGGGGCAGACAAGTTGTCAGTGACCCAAGTAATGCAGGTTTTTTGCAGGCTTACTCACATCCGAGGAGCAAACCCTCAGGTCCCTTCCTGGCTTCCTCTGGGCTAGAAAAGAACAATGTGCATAGAAATGTCTCACAGCTTCCTTGTGCTAATACCCACTGTGTCAGAGGTAGTCACCCTAAAACCTCTAAGTTACTAAATAATTGCAACTGACAAATCTTCCTTTATTTAACTCACATCTCTTTCATTTCCAGTCAGGCTCCTCCACACCTGAGCTGCACCCCAAAGTCAGCTCTGTGTGTGACAGAGACCACTGCAATGCCTGAGATCTTCTGATCAAAACCACAGAGAGTAAGGCAGAAACAGAGGTAGTATTTGGGCTTCTCCTCAGTCATGCAAACCCTGACACCAGCTTTTGTCTCCTGATGCATAGAGTTCTCAGGCATTTGCCCTATGTGTTCCCCTGTTGCAAAGTCTGAGTCTCACCAGTAGATTTGAGTGGCTGTGAGTTAGTCAGGACACAGGTTTGGGAGGGAGCCCCAGGCCTTCCCTGTCCTCACCCCTTCAGGGCAGCTGCAGAGCTGGGCAGGTAGCACAGTCCACCTGGGACTGTGGCAACACAGACTTGGAGTCCCATGCAAGATGGGAGGGCTCACTCTTGCATCCACCTGTATTTCTCATCTTTTCTTCCTTCTGGGTGTTAGAACCCGAACAGGGGAAGCAGGCAAGGGATTAAAGTCTCTGCAACAGTTTCCCAGACAGTGTTGCTAAGTGTTTGTCCCTCGGAAGGCATTTGACCTCCTCCAGGGCAGAGGATTTAACAAGATGAACTCTCTTAGGTGCTTTGCAGAGGAGAAGCAGATCCAACAGAGCAAATCCCAGATTCCAGATTACAAAGTGGATTTTCATAAAGGGAATATACCTTGTGGGAAGTGGTGCGTGTATCCCCTCTAAATGCCCACCACCCTCCTCGAGCTCACCTGACTGCAAACTCTTGTAGAAGCCCAGTGCCTGCCCTCCCACAACCCCATCTCTTGGGTACTTTTCCTCCCAGACCCCTGTCCACATCCTACTTATTCTGAAGGCATCCCTCCCTGAAACCATTCCCAGCTCTTTCCCTGGAGCATCCCTCTTCCTGGTTTTCCTCCATGCCCTTTGTTCTTGTCCCATCTGACCCTTGGTCTGTCTCTTCCCAAGTGTCCCTTCCACATACAGCTGACCCACCTTCCCAGAAACTCACTTCCTTGCTCCTCTTCCCTGGGACCAATCCTGCCCTCTCTCCTTCTCTACTGATGTATTCCCACCTATGAATGATGCTTTGCACATTCCTAAAAGCAGCAGATGAAGAAGCCAACAAGCCTGTGAGACTTGGGTGGTGTCGAGGGGTAAAGTCCCCCTTTCCTCCTGTACAGACAGACATTCCTCCAAAGCCTCAGTGGCTGGGACATGCCCTGAAGGAGCATGGAGAAGGGCTGGAGCAACAAGGAGGTATTGAGAGCATCCCTGATGAAGTGAGGTGCTGAGCTGGTGTGGGTATTCCGGTCACAGCAGCATGCAAAAGCACATTATGGCTTTAGTATGGCGAGTTTAATACACTGAACCCTTCCTCGCTCCAGCTGCCCCTGCCAAGCATCTCTGAAATTCACAGCAACAAGTTTTCAATCTCTGAGCAATTCCCATCTCATAGGAGCAGCCTGTCTGCTCTGAGGAGGGGAGATATGCAACAGCTCCCAGGCCTGCCTAGAGGACAGAGGCTTTCCTCTTCTCCTTCTTCCCTCATAGAAGAAACCCCCTGGGTTTGCAGAGGGTTCCCAGCACCTCATGGATTCGCCTGCAGTTCTGGCTGCTCAGGCCAACAAGCCTGGCTCTGAAGGGTGCAAGATAAATGTCGCCATGGGAAAAGAGAAACATTGGCCTTTCCTTGAAAAAAACCACAAACCAGACCAAAACAAAAAGGTATTTCTGTGTATGACTGCAAAGGACTAAGCAGTGCTGCATGTGGTGCAGAGATGTTTGGGTCAGGTGCAGGGAAACATAGGAGGGCAAGCACTTGGGGGAAGAGATGAGCATAAGGGAGTAGAGCTGTCTGATGAAAGGAGTGCATGGAAATGATACAGATTCTCACCATTTTGTCCTAAGCATCTTAAAAATTAATAATTTCCTTAAAGCCCCAGCACCTGGAGCCAAGGTAATGAAAAGATAACTTCAATTCTCAGACCAACTATGAAAAGGAATGAGGGAAACAAGATTCTTTCTCTTCTCCAGACAAACACTCTCAAAATATAACTAGGCACCATTGAAATAAAATCTTGGGATTTTTTTTTTTTTAAGTCCAGACTTATGTTTGGGGAAATTGATGATATTTTGATCTAACTTGGGAAAGATGGTGGTCAAATGGTAAATGGATATAACAAAGTACTGTAGTGGAAAAAGAATATGTATGTATGTGCATGTGTTCATAGAATGTTTTGGTTTGAAAGAGATCTTTGAAGATCATCTAATCCATCCCTTGCTACCATGGGCAGGGACATCTTCCATTAGACCACGTTGCTGAAAGCCCTGTCCCACCTGGCCTTGAACAATTCCAGTGCTGGTGCATCCCCAGCTTCTCTGGGCAAACTGTTCCAGTGTCTCACCACCCTCATCACAAGAAGTTTCTTCCTTATATCCAATCTAAATCTACCTTCTTTCGGTTTAAATCTGCTGCCTGTAAAGATCCCTCTGGATGTCGTTCCTTCCCCTGAGTGTGTCAAATTCACCACTCCAGCTCAGTGTTATCTGCAAACTTGCTGAGGCTATACTTAATGCCACTCTCTCTGACATTAATGAAGATACTAAACAATGTGAGTCCAAGGACAAAGACACCACTCCATACTGGGTGTCCACACCCCCCAGTGTGTTGCCTACCATTACCTGCATTCTAACCACATCAGAGTAAAGGCATCACTGTAGGGACACCAAGCCCTGAGATGTGAAGCTGTGCACATCTGGGGTTTAGGGTCAGCTGGCATTGCCAGGAACCTGGAAGACATGCACTGCTTCCCTGCAGCATGTGTCTCTGAGCTGCTTGCACCCCTCTGTCCCTTTCTGCTGTCTCCCTTGAAGTGTCTCTAGCCTCTCTGTGTGCAAAGCACACTTTCTTCTGCTGAATGCACTCTGGAGAGGGGACCAAGCAGGCCATTAGCTCCTGGATATTGAAATCACAGCTCCAGGTGCAACTGGTGAGGAAAGTGGAGGGCTGCATCAAGGAAAACAGAATGCTACACAACAGAGCCCCTGTGCTCTGTGATTATGACTTCAGACTTGCCAACCCTCCCTTCTCTTCCCACCCTTCTCTTCCCTCCCCTGTTACCATGCTGTTTGTTCTGGGTCTCTTATTGGCTCCCACTTTGGGTTTTTTTTTTTCCCCATCCTACCTATATTTGCTCAAGGCCAAGCATAATACCATGAGAAGAAGGGGATATCTGCAATGCAAATTCTGAGGATCTTCTCCTGCCCAGGCACAAAAAATCCCCAGGATACTTTCCAGGAAGGGAAAATGTGCAGAACCATCTCTGTCCCTCTATCTCCACTGAGGGCTGGTTGTGGAAGCCCTGCCGGAATTTGGGGTGTTTTTCTCAGCCAGATGGCAGCAGGCAACAGGCAAATCACTGTTATCTGTGTGTCTTCCTTTTCAGGGACAGCCGTGTGTCTTTTTCATTTAGGTAATAACAGGCTTTTGGCAGCACCTCCAGCGCAAACCCAAGCTGCAGGTGAGCAGCAGGAGCAGAAGAGTTTGGCTGAGGTTTAACAGCTCACATTCCACTGATAATAGGGGGTTTTCCCAGAGCTCTGCCAAGGCAGGCTGAGTCTGTCCAGGGAGCAGGAGGGTAGGAGAGGCAGCATCAGGAAAAAGGGGTTTCGTTAAGGCAAGTTCATGGAGAGGGATGAGCAAAGCCCAGAAGGTGGAAGGTACCATGGGAAAGAGAAGCCAGAGGCAGAGGTGAGGTGAAAGGATTACAGCAGAGAGAAACTAAAGGAAGAGAATGGAGGATTCTGGAAAGCAGCATAAATTTGGACAAAGTTGGGAAGGGTCAAAATTTCTGATGAAATTTCTGATGACAGAAAGTCCCCATAGTAGTATTTTTTGAGGAAACAAAATGCTAGCTTTCTGCACACTTTATGCCATGATGGGGGAAGATCAATTACAAGCTCCAAGAAATTCCTGACTGCTATGTGAGTTTTCACACAATTGCAAGGGTTTATATTTCTCTCCCTTTTATTTTCTCTCCCATGTTGCAATAGAAGATAAATGAGAGCACACACACAAAAATACCCCAACAAACAAAAAAGCAAACAACCAAATCCAACAAAACCAAAAGCAAATACCCAAGCTCAAACTCAGCCATGTGTTGTTTGTTAATATATTCAGACTGTTTCAAGGTGTCTCTCCCCAACAAGTCAATTTTAAAACCTCCAGTTTTCCACTTCTCCAAAAAAGGATTGAACACAATTTTCCACGTTCACATTGCACATGTGCCTCCCATGTGCTGCTGGACGGTTATACTTTTGTGACCTTTTGCCCCACTGGGAGGTCTGTGACCCCCAAAGGAGGCTCTGACTTACCCGTGAATGTGATCCCAATCAGATGGGGCTTCACTGTCACTCAGAAGCTTGCTGACTAGCAATAAATATTCATAGAACTGATTAGATGTTAATTGCACAAATCACCACCTCTTCAGCCAACTCCGGGAACCTTGCTGCCACCCACCATAGTTAAAGAGGCAGCAGAAAACGTCTCTTCTGTAGGTCCCTTAAGGTCAGTCTGGCACCTCAGATGGAGGAGGTTAAATGACTCACCTTGCCACGTCCCTTAACACAGCCACAGCAGCCCTTCCCCAGTTCTGCCCCAGGTGAAGGGCTGTGCTCCTGCTAGCGTAGCCCCCAGGGGTCAGGAGCCCTGTGGTTCCTGTAGCCACCTCTGCAGTCTGTCCTGCCCCCTCTCCCCACACACTGCTTGCTGTCCCACCCCACAAGGACTGCCCTTCCCTGCTCCTCTGTTATCTCTGTTCTTCCCACACAGACAGTTTTGCCAGGTCCCTTCAGCAAGGTACACGAGCAAAGCATGCTGTGCTGGCAGGACATATGGTCCTCTCCCTGCACAGGCTGTGCCTTTGAGGGCCCATATGCGATGGCCACCTTGCACCATCTCCACTGTCTCCCTGAAGTGTTGGGCTGGCACGCCTGGTGACGCGACTCTCCATCCCACGGAAGGGGACAGCTGTGGGACACGAGGTGCCCCTCGCTGGTGTGACACAGCGGCTGTGGCAGAGGTTGCAGGCTCCTCAGAGGGTGTTCGTACCTTGCACCTTCCTGATATTTGTGCTGCCCCTGCTCTGGAGCTGAGGTGGAAGCCCCGTTCTTGTCAGTGCCAGCCCTTCTTCACTGACGACCCACACAGACCCAGACTCCTCCACCCTCCCTGACTCATTCCTGGCATCCCTCTGCCCCACCATGCAAACCCTCCTTGAACTTGGCCCAGTAGCACCAGCCTTCAGCAGCAAATGGCTGTGTGTATACAGGCTCACACACATGGGAATGTGATAACCTGGGACAGGCAACATTCATCTTCATTGCAGAGAGGCAGCAGGATTGGAAATGGCATGGCAAGATGAGACTGCTGCACGCCCCTGTCACAGGCACTTAGAGCAGAGACACTGCAGATGTGGCAGCAGTGACACTCCAAGAAATCCTGGTCAGGTCTCAACCCCTGTCTGCCTGGGCTTCCTCCAGCTCCCCAAATGGGCCCTCTGCCAGGCTGGAGGCAGAAGTGATCCAGAGCAAGGCGCAGCAGAGAGGCCATGGCACCTTTGAGAGTCATTGTGCTCTCTACCTTTGTGCTCTGGCCTTTCTGTGCGAAATGTGTACTCAAAAAAAAACTTGAAGAAGGAAGAAGTCCCTCAGTGGGTCCTCCACCCTCAGGTATCCAGTTGCTTTCCAACCACCAAACATAAGGGGTGGGAGACAGGAGGAACTGCTCCTGTTGGGCTCACAAATCTGACCATGCCATTCCAACCAGCTCCAATACAGAGGGGCTGTGCTTCTTTCCATACAAATGACTGATCTCAGAGGGAGAAGACTGGCTCCCATCCCTCTGAGGCCATTGCAATAGCCTTCCATTCCTACGGATTTGTGGTACTTGCTGACGAAACTGTTTTCCCCTCTTGGTGTCAATCCCTGCCCTGCTGTGGAGGGGTGAGGCACAAGTGCTCGCACAGAGGGAGTTAAAAGGCTGGCAGTCCCAGTGCATATAACCCTGTTTAGCTGGCAGAAAAGAGCTCCATGATTTTCCTGTTGTGCTGAAGGCTGTGTGACACACAGCTGAGGAGTTTCAGGCCTGACAGGAATAGTTTCTCTAATGGGTGCTCTCACCTTGCCACTGAACACCACCCCTGGCCAACTTGCATGCAGAGTCTTGCCTCCACTTGCTCCTGAGCCCCCATCACCAAGAGCATTCACCCCCTGGCAAAGGACAGGTTCAACTGATGTCCTTTGATCACTCTCAATCCATAATTCAGTCCAGTCTGCCTCTATTTGTACGCTGTCCTTCCCCTCCACCTCACAGAGATTTTCTCTACCTAAGCTGTAGTGCATGAGGCTGCTGGCTCTCCTCACAGCTGCTCCATCTCTGTCACTGCAAACAATTTCTAGAATGCCTTTTTAAAATGTATTAGCCTTCCAAAAAGGAGCTGATAAACAGGGGACAGCAGGACAGGAAGGAGTGGGGAGGAGGCAGGATGCAGCAATGTGGTCTATTCCACACATCTGCAGCATTCTCCTCCTCCCAGCCCTTTTATGAAAATAGATGGACATTTATTATGAAAAGGAACAGCTGTGTGTGTGCAGGAATCCTTAGGCAGGCAGGGAATAAGGGTCAGTCTTCTGTGTGTTATGTCTGTGTGAGCCACACACGCTGCCTATGAGAAAGAGAAATGCCTCTACCATCCAGACAGCAATCTGTCAGACTGAGCATCTGAGGGGCTCTGTGTGTGCCTGTCTGTGTGTCTGTCCATGTGTCTGCACCTGTGTGAGCTGCTGCAGCTGCCCTCAGCAAAGAGAATGCGTGATGGTGGTGGTCAGCAACACGTTCCCTGGTGGTGCCATTCGAGCTGCACAAGTCATTCCGATCATAAATTTCTAAGGGCTCCAAGAGAGTCTGTCAAAGCACACAGACATGCATGGGTGGTTGGTTTTAGAGACCTATCCTGAGACACCCGGGCCAATACCGAACACACAGGTACTCAACAGGCTTGAGGTCAAGGACACCACTCAGAGAGAGCACGTGTTGCATTGCTGGTGGGCAACACCATCGTGTTTGTGACACTGAGGAGACCGGCCTCGTATAGCAAGGGCTTTAGAAATGCATTCTCTGTGCTGCAGAAACTCATACTGTCTGTCTCCCTACTTCAGTTTCCAGGAGAGACAAAACATGGTCCAACCCTTCCTGACTCTTGTGGTTAGTTTGATGGATGGAAATTACACAATTGCCTGTCTCTGTGCATTGTTTTGCCTCTCTCAAGTTGTACTTCCCACCCTGTCCCCACTAGGAGTAATTTCACTCTGCAGTGTGTGGGTATCTAAGGGAAGAAGGGAGGAGAAAGGACATATGCAGCCTGAAGAGAATTAGAAGGGTTGGGGATGAGGAGGAATGGGGAAGAGCTTGGATAGACCCTGCTGTCACAGGAATGATCCAGGTAAACTATAGGGAGGGCTTAGCCTGGATTCCCTCACCCAACAGCAGACCGTGGGTAGAATAGAGATGCCAGACTACATTTTGATGGCTTTTGTCACACAGAGTGTAAGCCTGAGAAGCACCTAGAACAGACATTTCCCACCCCAGTCGTAGGCTCTGGGGCATCTCCCACCAACCAGATGCATATTTGTATTTCTCTTACATATATGGGAGACGTTGCCAAGATAAGGGGCCATATCCTGACTTCTCTTCCACCTCTGGACACGAGCCTGCCTCCCTGCACTAAAGCCAAAGCAGGAGTGAATGTGTGTGTGTAAGCACGTGTGCTGCAGAGCAGTGGGCAGCAAACTCACTCTGTATCACATCAGTAACAAAGAGATTCAGCGCAGGAGACATTTGAAGGCATGAGCAGAAGAAAACCTTCACGTTCCTTCTCCAGGGTGAGTGCGTGCTTCAACTCCGAGATACGCTCCCTGCCTCTGGAAATTAATTCACCATTCCTGTGGCTTGGGTGAAAATAACCGGAATGAATAATGGGGTTGTGCTGGCCCTGCTGCAGACTGCCTGGTAAATACAGCCCTCTGCAGGAAGGAAAAGGCCAAGAGACTGCAGTGGTGCTCAGGCTGCTCTGCTGGGCACAGGAACATGACACTCTTATCTCACATCCTCTGACTTTATCACAAAAATGACCATGTTTCCCTGAGTTCTGGGCTTGTTTTAAGCACTTTTATTTCTTTCTTTACACAAGAGACAAAACCCCCAGACTCCAGATTATACCATTGTGTGAAGATGGGAATGAATGCCTCTGTGTGTGTGTTCAGGCGTGGGGGAGGCATATGTACCTCCATTTTTTCATGCCATCTGGCTGCAAAACTTGAGATACAAAACCCAGGCCTCTGAGCTGCTCAAGGAACCAACCTTTGTTGGGGAGCCATCAGCCGGAAGGAGAGCTAGTGTTTGGGTTTCTTCCCTAAGGAAATCTGTGGTGGTCCATGAGTCTCAAAAAAGAGAGCCAAAACACCCAGAGCTGCTTCCCTGGTCTGACAGCATCTCTGTGCTCAGTTAGCCCTTATGTTGAACAGGGATCCAGTACCTTTATCTTTTTCAAATCTATGACTCAGTCACAGAACGGGGACTTACCAGGATTACAGCCCTCACTACAGGCTTTGTGAAGGGGGAGAGAGGGATTTCTTCTGAACTGAGGGCTTCTTTTCTTACTTTGACCTCTGGTTTCACAGTGAGTTGCTAAATAACAGCGGCCTCCAGCCCACAACCACTACACATCTGTTCATGGAAGAGAAGCCACTGGGGCCATTCTGCTCTGCAACTGACTGGACCATGCTCAGCTGCTCCAAGAGAATCTGCATGGTCCCTCAAAGAAAAATACCCTGACCTGGTGTGACGGCAGGAGGGGCTGGAGACACAGTGCAGACATTCCTGTCTCCTCTCAGATCCTGTCCCACATGTCTGGGGCTACATGGGAGAACCCAAAGGCCAGCTGCTGTTGAGCTGTTATGTTCAGACACGGGCAACCCCATGCCCACACTTCTGACAGTCCTCAGGGGATCACACCCTGCACCTCTGCCTTCAGTTTGGAAAGGGAAGAAGCAGAGAGGGCAAGCTGTCCTGTCAGTCATCTGCCTGCCAAGTGGGAGGCAGAGGGAACCAAAGCTCCCAAACTTCTTCACTGGAAGAGCCCAGCATGAGAGGGAAGCTGTCCAACAACCTACACCTTCCTGATGCCAGTGACCAGGTCACAGTTCAGTTTTTGCTGGCAATCTTTTTCTTACGGGCAGAGACCAGATCATAGAAAGGATCCTGTGTGATGCTGGTCCTGGAAATAAGAGGAAATGAGAGCAAAAGTGAGAGATTTAATGATGGAGAGCAGCACAGACAACTTAAATGAACTTGCACAGAGACACCACTTATCAAAATGTAGGACTGGAGACCTGCAGACTCACAGCAGAGAATTTAGCCGTGGCTATAGATTCTCCAGAAGGGACTTCGAAACTCTTTAAAGTCAAGGGGTACCATAGCTGTTAGACTGAAAACATTTCTTTCCACCCCCCTTTCCAAGCTCTGATAGCCAAATAAACTGTGTGACCATTTGTCCCTGGGGCTGAAAAAAGACAACTCAGGCCTCAAGTTCTCCTCACCGTATTGCCTCAATCCACTCATCACGCTCTGCTGGAGTGGCTGCTGAGATCTTGTAGGACTGATGCTTGCCTTCAACCACCTTCCCATCCCCATCTGTTTTGCAGGCTTTGATCTTCTGCCCTTTGCAGTTGGGATTGAAGAGTTCAAAGCAGTTCTGTCCAAAAGGAAACAAAATGGAGCAGTAGGATAAGACAAGGGGACCAAGGAGACTGCTGCCTTCAGCCACAGGTGACAGGCTCAGAGAGCTTCCAACGGGGAGGAGTCTGTCTCCAAAATGCAGCAAACTCCATCCTTCCCCACCCCAAAAATTTCCTTATGAGTTAGATGACTGTCCTTCTTAGGTAAATACACCCTTCACGTGAAGGACTGGACACCAAAACAGGCTTTATGGAGAGATGGAGCATCAGCACTTATCAAAACATACCTTCTGGGACCTGTCACTCTGCTCCATTCGTGAAAATCCCTCCCCCTTTTCAGTAGAGGCAACATCCTCTTTTTCTGCCTGCCACCACACAGATAGAAGGCACTTTTCCCAGAGCCATGACACATCGAAGAGTGGGTATCCACAAAAGACACACAGAAGAAATGTGTCACTTCCTGGGCAAGTTCCCTAACACCAACAGCTCTGTTTGGTCTACATGTGCTGTAACTCATTGTGGAGAGCCCCGAGGAGAGAAATTAAACCCACATCTCCTGGTGCAAAACAAGTAGGAAGTCAGCTGTGTGCCCCCCTACGCACACGTACACATGTGAAAACATACAATACAGTCAGCCAAAGGACAGCTCTCTACTCACACCAAAACCATAAATTAAAAACAGAGTTGTGTTGAGATGGGGGCACAAGGCAGTTTGGAATGGCACTTCCCCTCTGAGAAGCAAGTAGAGTAGGAGTGATTTGTGTGCACCTTGTCTTCCCTCCAACCATCTGATAGCCTGTGTTGGCAGACTGCCAACCAATGGAGACTTACTGGCTTTTTGGGATCATTCACCTTCCGGACTGATAGGTTCTCCAAGGGGATAATGCCCAGAGGCTCTTTGTCCTGAAGGCAAGGAAACATGAATTAACACCCCAAATAGCTCCCCAAATCTATGCCACTGTTTAGAACCTCTCTGATTTCCCCTGTGTGGGCCTTTGTGGAGGTGACAAGGGCAGAGTATGGCTGGGGAGACCCCTTCCATTGACACAATGGGGAGTTCAGTCAGACCACAGCTGCAGTGTCCAGCCTCTATCCTCCTCCAGACCAGAGGTGAGGATACAGCATAGGAGAGAGTGGAGCTGTGAGTTCAGTCTGGGAGCACGGGATAAAAGGGAGAGACTTGCCCCCTACCCTCTGCTCCTCCCTGACCCCTCAGAGGCTCATAACCACCCAGGACAGTTTCCCAGCCATGAGTTCAGCCTTTACCGTGGTATATTCAAAGTAATACAGGCAGTTATCGGTCAGAATGAACCAACGGCGTTTCCAGGTTTTCACACGTCCTCCTAAAGGCAGTGAGGTTCAGAAGCCATTAGTCACACATTTTTCTGTCCTTCCCGCAAGCCACGCACACCCAGTCACACCCTCCCCGCTCTCCCTGTAGGTGAGCCCCAAGGAGACACCACTGAGGTGATGCCGTATGATAGACACACACACGGAGCCAAATTTGCTTGGATGGGGCTGGGAATGGGGAGGGATATGTTTCTGAGTCCCTTTTTGAGCAGACAGAGCCTGCAGGAGCTGGGACGAGGGAGCAGGCAGCCGGTTCCAACAGCAGGTGTCAGCCTCAGCCCATGGCAGCAGACAGGAGCGAAGGACAGAGGAGATGACGGTAGGTGCCCGGGGGAGATTTGTGGTGGGAGGCAGGCAAACCGGGAGGTCAGAGGAGCTAGGGGAGTCTTCCCCCTCACCTAGTTTCAGCAGCCAGCCTTCACGGTTAGGGTTGAAGAAAGTGTGGGTGAGGTCGTTGCCATCGTCCTCTGGTATGGAGAACGGCTCGTTCTTTATGCTCTCAAACAGATTCTGCCCCAGAGCATTGGTGGGGAAGGAGAGAGAGAGCGAGCAGAGAGAGAGAGAGGGAGGAAGAAAGATTGATTTCTGACAAAGCTTGTACACAACTATCCTAGGTCCATCTGGTCCACCACTATTTTTACAAGGGAAGCTGGGTGAAGGGCAGGGGAGCACACAATGAGCACTAGGGGTAAAACAGTCCCCAGTCTGCACCTCACAGGGTCTCGGGGGGAAAAGGGGGAGGTCACCAGCTCTTTCCTGCATCTCGTGTCATAAAAAGAGTCTCAGTTTGGAAAATCACAGCCACAAGATGGTGCTCCCATAGCTAGACAGGCTGCAGTGACCAAACCCAGCCTGTCACGAGTGCTGCTGTGGGTAGTATTAAGGCACTAGGATAGGACTCAACACGGCAGAGATGTAGCCCCATTTAGTCCCCGGGCTGGTGGTGCCAAACACTGCCGGGCAGTGCAACGTAGAGACCAGCACGTAGAGCTACGTGCCCACAAGGAGGCACATTTCACAGAGCCAAAGCTTTGGCACTGAGGGGCACAAAGGGTGGCATTCATAACAGCACACAGTTACAGTGAGGCAGGTTACTGGCTTTCAAAGGACACTGATATGTTGCTCACATCATTGTATTTGCCATCATTTATTACACAAAAACCAAGCCAAAGAAAAAAAAAAAAAGACTACAGGCTCCTGCAACTTTCCTCAAATTGGCTACAAGAAATGACACTCTGGAGAAAGCTCTAAAGCCTCTACCCTGAGGGCATGCTGCTCAGCAAACCCAGGTATGGGATGTAGGCAGCCTCTCTGACACAAGACAGAAGTTATTCTGCCCAGGCTGGCTGGGTGAAGCCAGACACATAGCCAGGCTGCCCACCTCTACTCTGCCTCCCAGGGCAGGTCCCATCCCTGCTGACCCTTTGGGAAAAAGCCAGCTGCAGCTTTGCTAAAGGGTGCATCCCCTGTCTCTGCACCTTTGCTTCTCAGTGGACCCCAGGGGATGAGAAAATGGGAATTCTTCTTACCTTTAAAAGCTCTTCTGGCAGGTCCCCTCCATTGTCAATGCCTCTGTTGATGGACACAAACCTTTCAAAGTGGGGTTTGTCTTTCACATTGGGGTTGTGCAGGCTGGTGTTAAGCATGATGATAGAGAAGGAGAGTACATAACAGGTATCTAGCAATGAGAAAGAAAATCAGGATGGGTGGCACTTGTCTTAGAGCGCAGATCAATCCACACCTAAGGTGGCTTGGTTTCTAGTCACTGAAGAAGAGAGTCATCCTCTCATTTGCAGGAGAAGGGACCTGTTCCCCCTGCTAGGAGAGAGAGGAACAGAGCCAATCTCCTGCGATAGAGGTGATTCCATGCCCTCAGGATAATGGGGCAAGTTGGGCAGATGCAGTCTAGTAACAGCTCTGCCAGCAGGAAAGTTTCTGCAGACCCACATTTGTCAGGGCTATCCTTGCTGTGATGACATAATACCTCATGTGAGGCTGGGAGCCCTTCTCCAGTCTCTTGCCCATTGGGAGGGCCTGGAGCACAGTAGCAAAAGGAAAACTGAAGGCGCTCAGTTTATTGAAAAGCTTCACAGGAACTGGGCTGCCTCCTTTAGCTTTAGGGGAAACACACTTCCAAGTGATGCTGCCTGTGCTCTGTGAATGGAAAAGGAGGGCTCCTCTCCCTGGCAAACAGCACAGCTCAGCTTTACAGGCCTTCTCCCCATATGCACCTGTGGACTGGAACACTCCCGGGTTACACTTGCAGTACCAGTTGGCAAAGGCCTCCATCATCCGGTCAATCTTCTGCGCCTCCCCAGGCAGCCGGAAGCTCCAGAGGAACTGTCTGTCAGGAGCAGAGTGCCAGAGAGTTAGTCAGGTTGGGCCCAAGGGACACTGATGCCTCCCCTCAACCCACACAACACCATGAACTTAAGAGAAGTCATCCCGTCACACTGGGGAGACAACACAGCGCACGGAGCAGGAGCTCTGCTCCTCCCTACAAACTGCCTGGATACATCAGCCTCAAACACCCCAAATGCAGGAAGCAGAACTAAGCCTCCCAGAAATCATGGCTCTGCTTCCCTAATGAGAGGCCTGCAAGGCAGCAGAGACCTCAGGAGAAAGAGTCCTGCCAGGAGGCGGCCTGTAATAAAACGAGGTGCCCTAAAACAGGCACTGAGGAGAGACATGTTTCCTGCTGCGAAAAATAACTTTTACCATCCCCCCACTGAAGCCACAGTGACCCACTTTTCTGCACGTGGCCAGTCCAATCAACGGGCCATGAGAGTGTTTCCACCCCCCCGAGAAGTTGCTGACACCTCACAGAGTAACAGCCCTGGAGCCAACACACACAGCAGGGCCTTGGGAAGCTCCCATTTCAGCCCAAGGGAGCTTCCTGACCTTCCTGGGTGGCCAGACCCAGTGGCTGAGCAGGTTCCAGCGCTGCCCCCTGCACCCAGCACGCTCACTCACCTCAGCGCCTGCACCAGGTTGAGGTTGGCAAACTGGTGACATGCCACAAAGGCCTGGAGGATCTGAATGTTTGTGGGGTCCCTGGGAGAGGATAGAGGGGAAAGGTCAGAAGAGAGCTTTGGCCCTGCTCAGTTTGGATGTCCCTTGGTGTGACAACATGCACCTGGCTCCACCCCAGTCTCACTTCCCCTCTGACCAAGAAGAAGCCAAGGCACACACTCCAGTCTGAGAAGACCAATCCCATTACAGGCAGGAGGAAAGGTAGCCCATACAGCCAGCCCTAGTCACACCCCAAAGACCCTCCCAGGGCTCTCCTGCCGACCCAGCCCACGGTGGTTGGAGATATCTTCAGTCCTGGCACCTGGCCACAGGTCATCCAAAATGGTTGTTCAGAGGGCCCAGGCAGGACAGAGCCTCCAAGGGGTCTCCTCACCCTGGATTGCTCACCTCCCACCCAGGTAATCCCCAATGGCTGTCTTGTTCAGGCCTTCACCCTTGTGGAGGAATCTGGCGATCTCCTGCAGGTCTGAGGACAATACCTGGTGCTCGATCAGGTACTGGATGCCCTGGGGAGAAGAAGTAGGACAGGGAAGTAAAACAGCTCTGTAGTCTAATGAGAAGGTAGGATCCCATCACTCTGATATCAGCCTTCCTTAGCTTTGATGGACTTGCCTCCTCTGTTATTACCCAGCCTCTTCATGGGTGTAAGAAATGAGACAACTCTTAAAAAGATTAATTTATTGAAAACAGAAAAATTGAAAAATGACAGAAATTAGAAAAATATAAAAATTTGGGATCCTATGGCTCAGTAGATGGTATGCCCCAGGAGCGCAGGGATTTGAGATCTTCTGGCTGAGACAGCACTAGACCTCAGGTAGAGAAAAAGAACTTGCAGTGCTGGGCTGACTTTAAAAAAAATTACTAAAAGCCCCTTAAAAGGGGTAAGGCTTTGAATGCCCAGCACTGATGTCTACCACAACCACTGATGTCTAGCCTGCAGAGAGCAAGAGGGGAAAAGAGGCCCCGCCTCTCTGCTTCATCCTTTTTATAGTGTCTTTGCTCCGCCCCCCCAGTCCGCCCACAGCCCGCCCCTTCAGTCCAAAGCGATTGGTGCTTTCCCTTTGATGGATCATCTCCGTCCACCAATGGCTCATTGTTGTCAGAGGGGTGGTATTAGTTGAGATAAGGGAGCTACAATGCCTTCATTAAAATTCAGGTATTCAGGTTGCCATGGAGCTTGCCTGCAGAGTAATGGCTGTGGCTAAAAATAGCTGCTGGCTATTAGAATTAGAACTGGGGTTTTTGGCCTTGGAATCAGAATGCAAGTGAAAACCACCTAAAAAGGTATTAAAATACATCCAACACATCTCAAAACACTTGTAAAAGTATACAGTAAACACAGGAAAGGTAACTCTTATGGTGTACAAGTGGTTTGAAGTTTGAAAAGGGAGCATAAGTTGGTGATTTTAACTGGGGAATTTTAACTGGGAAGGGTGCAACTCTCTTAATAAACCACTTTGAACAATTGAAAACACTGATAATGGAATTGGATTTCTGTACCTGGGCTGATGGGTTAATTTTAAGATTCAATTTAAAATATTTAACTCAAAATTAATTAATTAAAGCACTTAATATGCAAAGACCAAGCACAAATAGGGATTTCATGTATGACAATGGGAGACCACAGCCATATTCTCATCTTTATTCAATTCTTCTTCATCCACTAAGGGTTGCCAGTCCCATTTTCATTTCATCCCTAGATTAGGCTAAATGTTTCACTGGGATGGAAACTCAAACAAACAAAATAGGGCAATGTAGATTAAAAGTCCAAAAAGGAAAAGTCAAAATAATTAATTTTAATATTTTTAATCAAAATGTCTTAGTGTTCTGTTCCTAAATGTCTTTTCCTAAATTAACTTGAAAGAGAAATTGTTTGTTTAAAAGAAGGCATTAAAAAACGTACTCAGACAAAAAGATATGGACTTGAGACAACTTAAAACAATTTTTTCCCAGATTTTTCCTCTATGCCACAGAACAGAGAAGTTCCAATGTTTTCAGCTCCATCCCTCCTAGACAATAAGGATGGAATATGCTTTTTAAGGAATATAGAGGGTGTGAATTGGGTTGTGCAAAGAGTCAATATCCTATTTTAGAGAGAATATCATGATTTTCAAAGCCAGAGAAAAAGCTGAGGCTTTTTTCAAAATACTCTTGACAATATCTAACAACTCTGCAGTTCTCCAGACCACATTGCAATTCTCCTTGCAATATACAATAAAGGAATGAAAATTGTTTCAGATCCATCAAAATGTTCTACTTCAACAGAATCATTTCACTTTCCCTTGCAATATATATGAAACTATTTTTAAAATGCCCCAAAGAAAAAGCAGTTTTAAAAGAAGAAATTGAAATTTTTGTGAGATTTTTTTTCCACTCTATTTTCCTTTCTTTTTTCCCCAGATGGATTTTCAGTAAGATCAATTTAATTTTGAAAAGTATTGCAGTGATGATGGGGCCCCATTTTCCAGAGGAAAATGTTTCTCCCCAAAGGTTTTTATCAGCCAGATTCCTAATGCTTACCTCCTCTAGCCTCAGGAACTTTCCATGGGATCTTGGAGATAGGAACTCATTTATAAGTGTCAGCATTGCATGGATGGAGTGTAACCTTAGAAAGGAGGGGCAAAGAAATTTCCTTGCATTGCAGCACCTCCCACTCTCTGGCATGTAGCAAGAGGGGGGCAATAATCAGAGATCTGCATTATACAGGCACACAGTAGATAACATTTTGACCAGTCTGATTGGCATTGAACTCATAAAGCTAAACTGGTCTGGGGTTAGAATTAGTTCGGGTATTCCTGCACAGCGTGGCACAGCGCCACAGAGAGAGATGCCTTGGGGGCTTCGAACCAAGGTCAGGCAGAAAGGCAAAATAAAACCTACTCTCATGCAGGCTGTAAGTACTGATGTCGCTGCTATGGACAGCTCCCACTGGCTAGGGTGTGGACACAGGGGAAGGCATCTTGACACTCTCAGCAGGACAGAGGAGGCATGAAAAGCTGTCACGCAGAGCAGCAGCCAGCCGAGGTGTCAGCTGTGGTCGCCAGCTGATGATCAGCTACCGTTTGATCACAGCTTGTGGTTTCCCTTGAAGAGCTCAAAAAGTGCTCCACCAGTCAGGAGGAAGGAAGAGGGAACTGTTTCTCTCACATCTTCTCTACTTAATCATGATGGTTTTAGAGCTTTCTGCAGAGGGCTGAAGGCTATGGAGTCTTCACATCACTGGTCAGTGCCCCAGAAAGTGGAAAAGCTGTGTTTAATCCCCAGTTCAACCAAAACCAAAACTGCTTCCAAACTGACAGAGGCAGCTTGTCCTCTTCTGTTCTGAATGAGCCAAGGAACCTGACACACTCTCAAAACTTCTCACCTTCTTCTTACTTCATCCTCCTCTATCACACTATAGCAAATTCCTAGACTCTCACAGTCAAGAAGGGCAGTGCTGAAGGAAATCTGGCTCTCATGGCATGCTGGCAGTGTTCAACCATCCTCCCTTTACTTCTCCTAGGTTTGGGTTGAACTGTGTGGCGTGGCCTCTAAGCACATGACCGGGAGGGAGGCAACACAGCTTGATCACATCAGAAGACCTCACCCAGGGGCAGCAGGGTGGAGGCTGCTCCTAATGGGGGCCCTAGTGAGGTAGGAACCCATCCCCACAGTCCCCTGCCATAGCTCCTTCCGCATCGGTGGCTGCAACTGGAACGGCAGCCAGCAGAGGCTCTTCCTCCCAGCTTTATCCTCAAAGGTGGAATGAACAAATCCTACCTTTTCAGGATCCATGTTGAATTTCTTCCTGCCCAGGGACAGAATTTTATCCCTCTGTGACAGCTTGCTGCAAACACAAAAAAGATAGGAAAAGTCAAACTTAGAATAAAGGACCATGTCATTTCACTCACAAGGTAACTTAGATATCTCAAGGACAGGTGTCTGACTACCCAGGAATAAAGAGAAATCTAAGAGGAGAGAAGGGTATTCCTGGCCTCATTTCCCTGTCCTTGTTGTGAGCTGAATCCCAGCAGTGTTTTTGTTTTCTCTTCAAAAGAGAGACTTTGTAAGCAAAGGAATACTCATTCCACTTGCCTGGTCTGCTCTCCAGGATTATCCTCTGTCTCTTGCCTCTCCTCTGCATGTTGGAAACACTCGATCTCTGCAAACACCTCAGCAATCTCTTCCTTCAGCCTCTGCAAAAGAAATATCAGGAAGATGAAGGCAGTGGAGGGAAAAACAGCAGACACACAGAGCATGTCTTACTCATGTCTATTGTCACTCAAGACTGGAAAAATCAACCTTAATCAGTGTGGTGAGTGTCAGAGAACTGACCCCACTGTTGATTTCAGTTCCTCAAACAATGTCAGATGCAAGAATCCTTCCACTGTGCCCATTTCTTTTGAGCTTTTACTTTGCATAGCCCTGCTACACATCCAGGAAAGGAGAAGTGGAACTGGTATCTGTGAGATCAATATGAACCTGAAGTGGCTGTATTGTGAAACACAGAATTTTTAATGTACCTGTCATTTAAATACCATTGAACAGATACCTCTCTTCAGGTGACAGGCAGGGGAAGAAGGGTTATTTTATGACAGATCCTTTCTCATCAAGGAATGAGGATGTGGATGGAGCACATAATCAGACAGAGAAACTGAATTTCTGCAATATCCCATAATTTAAAAGATCATCTGGGTTTCAGTTTTGCTCTGGCCACCTTCTGTTGTGCTTCATTGGTCCACAGAGCTATGAGTGTTCCTTACTAAGTTTTAGGTGTTACACAAATGTAACAGAGCCATGATCTCAGATCATGAATTTCAAATGATTCTCAGTTTTGTTATTTTATTCACTGCTGTCTTTTGCAGTGTTACTGGCAAGCCGAGACCCATCCTCTTTCCTCCTCCCCTGACCCCTTCCCCCAGATATGCCCCCAAGTCTTTGTGTTTAAGGGTACTGATAGATATTTTCTTAAAAAATCCCCTGGGGAAAATATCTCTTTTCACCTAAACTCATTCTGCTCCACTGGACAATGTGTACGCCATTGCTTAATAGTTTTGGGTTCTAAAGTATGAGTTTGTGCAGCCTAGCAACCTTTTGCTGTCCATAGTGGGCAAAAAAATGTGGTATTCCTATTCAAGTGTCCTGCTTCTTACAGTGCCCATCGCCTGTTCTGAAAATTGTCAAGAGAAGAACCACACACAAGCAAATCACAGGCACACACACTCATAACCTGTTTTGTAAGAGGGGACAAGAGACCATTCTGGTTTGCAGCAGAGAGAGGAGGTCTGGAAGCCTGAGAAGTAATATATAGTTTGGCTTAATCCTTTACTCTATGCCAGGAAATATTGCAGCTATTCCCTAGGCATCTGGACAGCTTCATGTTGTGGGAAAATCAGTCCAAGTCCAATGATTCAGTGCAATAAGCTCTCTCAAATGGGAAACCACATTTCAGGGTGGAGGCAGAACGGAATAGAAAGGGCACAGCACTATGCAGGACTGCGATGCAGTCTTAGTGACTGATTTTGAATCTGTTACTTTCAGACATTTTAGGAGGCACTGGAGAAATGGTTGGGTCTGCTAAAAGAAAAGAAGAAAAGCAAGTTCAGCCACAGAAACTTGTGTGGAAGGTCCTGCCATGAGATGTCTTCGAAGAGACAGGATCCTTCATGGAGGACTTGTTAGAGGTCCCCAAAGCAAACAAAAGTTTGATAAACACAGGGGGATGCTGCAGGTAACCAGGACTGATATGTCATTAGCAGGTAACCAGTAATTAAAAAGAATCATAAATGCTGAGCCTGATGCCTGCCAGTATGACTTACTGAAGACATTTCTTTAATCCCAAGTATGCAATCCCAGCTCATCCCTGCTCATAATCTGATCAGCCTTTCTCAAGTATCCCATTAGGGCAGCTGATGATTCCTGCAGCAGAGAGCACCACAGGCTGGATGCACCCTGGTGGCAAATAGGCCAGGGCAGCCTGAAGTTTAAAACTGAGGTTGGATCATGACAGAGAAAATGTCTCCTGTGCAAGAGCGCTTCTGCATGGCCTGGACTGTTGTTATGTGAGGATGCTCCTTGGTGAAGACAGATTTGGGAAGGCTAGGCAGGCACGAGGGACCAGATGGTCCTTACCTTAATATCATCCAAAAGCTCCTGTTTGTGCTTCCTGATTGTCTCTATTTCAGCCTCTTCAGCCTCACTCAAGTCAGTTGACTCTGGAAGAATAAAGATGCCTGTGAGAACACTGCTGGGGCCAACATATCATGGACAAAGCTGTCCCAACCTCTCAACACTTACACTCTCCCAGGGTCATGCCACAGCAGCTCCGATTTCTGTGTTTCAGCATCTGTCCTCTCTGCTGTTGCAACCACTGCACCTCACCTTTGCCTTGAAAATGGTTCTCAGTCCAGAGTGTGCAGCACAGACCATACCCCACTCCTCGCAGCCAGAGGCTGTGCACAGCCCTCTCAGCTGACCCTGCAGACACCCACTACCTGCTCAGCCAATTCTACTCAACCTGAGCACAGTGAGTAAGTCTCACCAAATGCTCTCCAGTGGTTTTTATGTCAGTCATCTTTAGGTACCGAAAATCTGTGACCTAAATACTTCATCTACATCCAAACATCCCAAGAAAACCACTGGCTTCATGAGTTGATCTGCCATAGCCAGAGTCAGAAATGGCTTAAGTGAGAAAATCGAGGTCTTTCAAGTGTGAGGGCAGGATCTGGGGGATGAAAGCCTTGCTGAGGAAGGAATGTCTTTGGGAGGCTGTTGTTCTGTGGACAGCAGAAAATGCAGAAATATGAGTAGGCTTCCTTGTAATGTACAGGAACTTAAATAGCAGCAAAGCCAAGGAAACCACAATATGATTCATAAAAGGCCTAAAAGAATTGGGGTGACAGAATTACCGCTAAATATAATCCAGGTGAAACACAGCCTCCTCAGCAAGCAGAATGAGAAGGCTGCAGCCCTAGAGAGGACACAAAGCAGAAGGTGAGGCCCCAGGAAAAAAGCAGAGCTCGCAGAAGGCTGAGAGCTCTGGAGGTCACTGCTGAACTTGCAAACAGGATCTTTGCTGCACCTAAACACTGCAAGATAAAGCCTACCCAGGAAGCCAGGTCAAGTCACTGGATGCCCTGCTCCACTGTTTCATAAGACGAAATCCCCTGGGCCTCCCATCTTCCCAGAAAAAGGGGAAGTAGCACTAGTTGCGTTGGAAATTCTTTTAGTGTGGATCTCACATGCAAAACAACTGCTATAAATATGAGTGGAAGAAAAAAAGGGAAGGAAGCAGCCACGACAGACAGAAGGAAAAGCGACAAGGGCAATCATCTTCGTATGCTTCTTTCCTGTCATGGCCACAACAGCTCAGAAAGACCCGCCTTTCCCAATCCTAATCTCTCCCCCATCTTCCTGGCTGGTTGGGTTTCCATGTGCTAAGTATGTTCCTGTTACTTTTCTCAGGCTGCAGCCTCTCTCCTGTCACTCCTTCTGCTGGTTTCAAGCATTGCATTCCCTGGGGAGAAGCTGCTGAGTCTGTGGGAGTAAAGCACTGGACAAGGATCCAGCATGAAGCCAGGCTGGGAAGGACCCACGTGCCCTCCCAGCCCTGCAAGCAGCCCTTGTGAGGAGCTGCAAGAAGCTGACTGATTGCTGAAGCCAGTCAAGAGGGAAGGAAAACCTGTGGCATCCAGAAGCTTGTGACAGCCAAATCCGTAGGTGAGGGGAAAACCAAAGCAGGCAGGCAGGTTAGCAAACAAAAGATAAACAAACGAAAAGAAACCACAAAGAAAACCAACCAAAAACATTCAGTGGCTCTCCTACTTGTTAGGTGGGTTGCTGACTTCCCTTTGAATGTCAGCCCTGCGCCTCTGAGCAATGCCCAGCTCCTTCAGTTTAATTTGTGTATGCTGCAGTTGTGGTGTCTGCAGGAGATGAGGCCATCCTCTCCGTCTCTCCAGTCGTATCTCTCTCACTCCTGTCGGGGCTTGTAACTGTGGAATCACTGCGGTTATTCTTTGACAAATTACCAGAGTCCTTTTGCCCTGTATTTCTTTCCACAAAAGCACTGTAGGAGGACATACCTGAGGAACCTTGCCTTCCCCTGCCCCACCAGCAAACTCTGTGGTGTGGCTGGTTGCTTTGCTTCAGTTGTTCTGTGTCTACTAAAGCAGCCTAAAGCATCTCAAAGAGTCATGAGGCTCCCAGAGGACGCCATCTCACCCACACGACCCCCAACAAGCCTGTAAATAACACAGTCCCCCTTCCTCCTGAACGTCTGAAAACCCCAACTCCCAACTGCCCAGTTTGTCAGAATGAGAAAAGTGTGGGAAGGACTGCGTGTGTGGGGAGGGCAGGGGAGAAAAAGAATGAGTCATGGAGAAGGGGAAGGAATCAAGGGGTAAGAAAGCAGGAAAGGGTGACATAGTTTGGAAGAAAATCAGATGGATGAAACTTGCAGGGCAATTTAGACTGAGCTGCAGATAGAGTCCTTGTTAGGTTTCCTATACAGCTTAAGTCCTTGACTGCTTCGGAAAAGAATTCTGAGGTCCATGCCTGCACATTACTCCGCTTCCCTAACAGGAGGCCTGATGCTCTGCTCTTTGGAGGGCATTCATCACTGCTACTGCACACTTTGGGGTCTGCACTTGGGGGAAGTGAACACAGAAGGCTTGTCTGGGGAACCTTCTGCAGAAAGGCAGTGAAGGCAGCGGAGGCAGCTAGGCAAGCAGCAGGTGAGATAATAGAGCTGCTTTGCCCTTGCTTCCCCTCTCTCTCCATGTTGAGAACAAGCTGAGCCGACAGGAGAGGGACATTCAGAGGGAAGCACTGCCTGGCTCACTCTGGACACTTGCAGAAGCAGAGGGAATCCAGCCCTATACCAAGGGATTGAGGAATGGCTTCAGCCTTGTCAGAGTCCTCAGCACCACCTCAGTTCCACTTCCCTCTAGGACTAGGTCAGCACACAGACGAAGCACAGCCCTGGTCAGGGTCCCCTGCACAGGGGGAAATTTCACCCTGATGAAGAACACACCACAAAAACACCCGCAGATTTCAGAAGGATGCTGTCAGCCCAACCAACACTGAAGTCTTCCAGTTCAGACACACAGAAACCCTGTCCAGAGAGGACATTAGGTTGTTGTTTGGAAAGTCAGCAAGTGTTGAAAGGAAAGTGTCTCAGCATCACATTTGTGGGTCTTACACCTGCTCCTGAGGTTGTTTCCCCACTCTCAGGGCAGACCCAGACTCCACGAACTGACCAGGATTGTGTTTTCAGTGCTGTCACTCAAAACAGTACACAGACTGCAATTCCTGTTGTGGGGACTTATGCCTTCAGCCTCCCCATCTAAAGGGCACATCGGAGTTACCCAAACATCTGGGTACTTGTGTGGCCAGCAGAGAGTTCTGTGTGCGCTGGTTTCACTTCCCATTGTGAAGGGTTCTGCTGAACCACCAAGTGCTAACCGAGGCTTTCAGTCCCATGGAAAATTATAGGAACAGGGAGATGGCTTTTGAAGCACAGAGGTAAGTGGGAAGTGACCACCCAGAAGAGCTGGAAGGAAGGACTGCAGAAGCAGCAGTGGAAGGTACAAAGAATGACTGTATCTGTAGCACTGCTGCCGACCATCCATGTGTTATACACCCACGGTAGGACACCAAAGGTTCATCAGGCCCATTTGTAAGGCAATGGAGGGCTTTGAGTGTAGCTGCTAAAGGGTTTGGGCACCTCCACCCATGGCAGCACACAAGCAGAGCAGCCTGATGGGCAGCTTCTGCCTGAAGGAGGCTCTCTGGTAGAAAAACTTCACCTGAAATTCCTTTTCTATTTTGATATGGCTTCTGTGTCATCTCCTGCACAGACCACCACCTCCACAGCCAGGTGCTAGCCTAATAGCAGAGAGATGACAGAAAGCCTTCCAGCTCCTCAGTTCCCTCCAGCCGTGTGTGTCTCCCTCCAGCAGCCACTCCACAGGTCTCTGCCAGCTTGTGTCAGAAGAAATTCAACATAAATCCCAACAGGTTTAATTTGCACATTTCAGCTATGGGGGGAAAGGTGGGAAGAAGAATTTATGTTGTCTCCTGGTCCCCTTATCCCACATGACAACTTACATCCATCCTTCAGGATAACTTCCAGTGACTTTTGACTACGGCTCTTACCCCACACATCCCAGCACAGGATACCACAGTACTAGTCTGCTCTCCCATGTTTCACACATCCAGCTCAAGGGCTTGGCACACCAGCTCTGTGGCCTCACCCAGACAGTCCTGAGAGGGTTCTGAAGGAGGCTGGAGGAGGACACACACTGCAGGGAGAGCAGCCTCCCCAAGGTATCAAGTCTCACCTGCAAACAGATGTGTACCTAACAGGACCATTGCCTCTCCAGGTAGGAGTGGCCCCAGTGAAAGGTGTACTCACACTTCTGACCTCCAGGACAATCATGCCTCAACTGAGCAATTCCAAGTGCGTTCAGTACTCTAAAGCTCACTGGGAAACTGTTGCTGGTGGCAGCCTTGGCTCCCAAGGGAGTTCAGCATCAAACAAACCCACTTTCTCACCCAGCTGTGGAATGACAGGATGGGATTGAGCAAAAACATCAGTCAGAGCCAGCACATGTCTCCAGGCATTGCCTGTCTCCAGGCTCTGCCTCTACCCAGAACTGAGCAAACCCACACTGTGCCTGAATAGGATCTCATTGTGCTACTTCAGGGTGTACACTTGCTTGAAAGTATGCTCACTTGAATGTGTAACTCTCAAGACATAATTAACTCACTAACACCTAACTTGAGTGAATGACTGTGTCAGACCTTTGGTTAGGAGACCCCCAGTTTCTGTTGAAGGCACACCCCAAAATAAATAGAAAAATATGAGTTATCCCTCCTCCTGTCCAGTTTGTCCTGCAGAAGCTTTGTCCACAGTTGCTTTCAGGTAGTGAGGGCTGGGTGATCAGAAGAGCCCCATTTTCACCAACATTCAACACCAGACAGATGCTGGCAAGAACTCAGCTCCCAAAGGTACCATCAATTTCCCTGACAAGCAAGGCTGGTATGTGGTTTGAGCAAGCCCTTTCCTTGGCTACACACCTCAGAGCTAAAAAGTGCACAACAGCTGTTGAAACTGGGCACTTCTTTCTGCTTTCACTCTGTGCTCCATATCCCATACACAAAAGCCTGAGGGGACAGAGTCAAAACGAGAATAGACATTGCAAGGTGATCCTTTTTCTTCCTGGCCTTTGTTCAGCCTGTTCCCATTCATCTCTCCCACTTTGCTGGCTTTGTGCAGACACACACTCAGAGCTTCCTCAGCCAGAAGCTGGAAATGTTCAGTCTGGTGGTGTGCCTTTCCTTGCTGAATCCCAAGCACTTTATCCACCACCTGCCAAAGCAGGAAATAAAAGCTAAGATCTCTCAGTTCCTCAGATGTGGCTTATTTCCCCTCACCCACATCTGCCCACTGAGATGGTTTCAGGCAGGCCCACCTGTAGATCACTTGGAGCTTCTCGAAGCCTATTACAGTGGTTTACCTCTAACATGGACAGAAGCACAAGAGGCCCCAGTACCAAAAGCCTTGCAAGGGCATTACACTGGGATACCCAACTGCATGAGAGGCTCCACAAAGGCAAACCAGATCCTGGGATCTGTAGGGAAACACCACTGAAGAGCTTCCCAGAGTTGCATGAAGAGCAGCCAAAGCCTGCAAGTGCTCACCCCAGGTGTCACATACATCATTGACACCGAGGAGTCAGTTCCCAGCTCAGCCCAAGCAACCAGAGCAGTAACACTCTCAGCACAAAGGCCCATTCAAACCAGTGAGAAAATTTCTCTTGATGTGAAAGGAGAGCGAGTAAAATGCCCAATGCTGAAGACTGACAAGCAATTAACTGTACCACCAGGGATCTCCCAGCATGTCATTCCTCCAGCCACCAGCCGCAGCATCCACTCTGGCTGCTGGGATCTCATGGTGTGCTCTGCTCCATCAAACTGAGTGCACAGCCCTCACCCCATGAAAGGCACACAATGATTGAGGCTTACCAGCAGGACAAAGATCCATCCTGAAGAGCACGATATATTTTCAACACAAGGGTTGTTCCTCCTTGTATTTGGCTTGTTCAGATGCTTCACAGAACCGAAACTTGGAGCCAGCGAACAAGACCGCAGAGGCTTTGGGGGGGCGGGTTTCCCTGTGACTCCTCCCTTTCCCTCCTCATCCTCCCCCCCCAACCACCTCCCCCACGATCACATGTCACAAGCTTGTAGCAGTGGAGGAAAGTGTGTGTGCATGTTTCGATGAGCTAACAGGGGCTCATTGGCTACCTCGGAAATAAAAATGCACAAATGTATTTCCATTCCAGCGGCTTTTTGGGGATCTCTGTTTGAGGAGACTAAAGTGAGCAGTGAGAGGCTTTCATCCGAGATCCTCGGGGGGGGGGGAAGGAAAGGAAGTTCTGGATTCGGAAAACCCATCTGATTGGGGAAGTGGTTTCATTTTAAAGGGAAGATTCTTCCGTGTTAATTCTGCAGCAGGTTGGGGTGGGGGCAGGGATGGGGATGAACACTCCAGAATTGGGGAATTGTTGATGGAGGGGAAAATAATGTCGTCAGACTCTTCTGCCTCTCTCACTGCTCAATAAGGCACTTTAATTGTAGCTCCTTCCCCCCCTCCCCCCAACAAACTGTTTTTCTCGTGAAACCTTGTAAGTAAGAATAGAGTGAACTAAGAAGAAATGCAGTCCTCTCTCAGGTTTACCAATACTGCTGCTGGTGAGAGAGCTGGCATTAGCAGGACTGTTGTGAAGGCACTTGTGCTGCTCTGTTCTCTTGTGAGGCACAGAGGTGCTCTTTCTTCTCCAAGCCCTCCACACAGCTCCAGGAGGCTGTACACACCACATCCCCTTGGGTTGTTTTTGGTTGCTGTGTGATTTATGCGGTAGACCTGTGCTGTAGGCAATGTGGGGAAAATATCCTCATGCAGGAGAGGACCATGTCAGAGCTGTAAGAACTGATGATTGAATAAATAGGTCAAGGTCAAATTCAAAACAGGTGTAATGCCCAAGTGCTCTTGCCTCTTCTGGCAAGATTGGAGCTGTAGAGGGTTGGCTTCTCTCCATCCATGAACACTTTCCTCTGAAGCACTCTACATCCTCAGCTCCCCAACCTGCTGCTGTACTCATGGCAGTCACGGCAAAACAGGGCCAGACTTGTACCTGCCATCTTTCCCCGAGACAGCAAGGTAGAGTTTGCAAGAGCATTGCACGTGTAGAAAACTAAGAAAAGCTTGCATCTGTGCACACTCACCACCACATAGAAGAGGCTCCTGTGAGACTGAAGGTCCTTGACTCCCTAGGAAGGGAAGAGCTGTAACCTTCCCACATTCCCATTCGCTGAGTCTGGTCTGAAGTCCTCTGGAGAGAATAACTGGCCCTTTAGAAGGCTTGATGTGAAAGGTATGATCTGCCTGAACACTCTGGCTAGGGTCCATTGCTCTAGGGCCATTCAGCCTCACAAAGAAAGACACAGATTGCCCTCCCTTCCTCCCAGTCTCTTGTATTTGCTGTAACCTGCAGCTATGCTGTAGGTTCAATGCTGTTACTGGAGTGGACAAGAGCTCTTATGAACCTCCAGTGAAGAGTGGGAGATATCCCCACCTTAAACATGTCAAGTGGCAGTAGAAATCCAGAATGAATGTACACAGGCAGCTGTAGGCAGGGTCACAAACAACCTGTGATCTTTAGGAAGAGTCGGTGGCAAACATTTAGGACTCACTTTCCACAGCCAGTTTCAATATTTACAAAGAAGCAGCTAGACACTTACCTGGGAGTAAAAAAAAAAAGGATAAGAGAGTGAGCTACATGAATGCGAACTGATTTCAAACTCTTACACCCATGTCTGTCCACATTCTTCATTACACACAATGTCCACACCTAAAAGCTATCAGAGGCCTGCATTTGGGTCACAAATTTTCAAAAACCTACCCTTTGTAAACTAAATTTCTGTCTTGAGATTCTGGGCCACATAGGAGGAGAATTCACTGCTCCACAGTCTGGCCCAGAGCCCCCAGTTTCTTCACTGGAGCTGGTTCTGGTGTGTCACCTCCAGTCCTTCCTTCCATCACTCTTTTCTACAAAAAATAGTTTCAGCAGTATTGCAGCTGACATCAAGCAGACATGTCAACCTAAAGTACTCCCTTGAAGGTGTGCTCTTGCCTGTCTCAAAGGTAGGAGACATACAGGCAGCTTGATCAGGGCTGCCCTTACACACGTGTGTGTGAGCAGGACAAACCACAAAGACCTGCAAACACCAAAATGGACACCTCTGTACACTGCAGAAGTACTGTCAGCCACTCCAACAGAGTACAAAACCTGGCCCTGTGTCTCTCCTGCATACTTCCTTCATCTTTTAGCTCCCTGATGTTTCGTTCCAAAGCTTTTCCTGCCTGTCTGTTGGAATGCCTGAATGCCCTGTTTTGAGACCTTGTTACTCTTTCAGTTCAATGATCACCTCCACTACTTGCATACCTCTGGTTCTGCTAGCCTTGCTTGTGACACTTGATGCACTTTAAATGCTTTCAGTTATTTCAGCCAGAGGAGTCTGAATGGGAAATGCACTGATAAAAAACTGCATGAGTCTGTGTCATGTGAAAGCAAAGCACCCCTGAGATGTTTCCTCGTGAGGGTACACAGCAGATAGGATCATATAACTAAACGAACCCTGGAGCATCTCCCATTCTTTCCAAAGTGCAGGGTAAGGATGTCTCCCTGTCCAGGTCCCTAGTCCTCCACCAATTCAGATGGTGGACAAACTACTTCAGTTTTAGGCTTACCCTGGAGCAAAACAACCAGTTCCTCTCTTGAGGAAACCTAGAACCAGATGAGGAGTCAGTCTGCTTGAGCATCCCAGACAGGCAACATGGACCTGTAGTCAACTCAGATGGATACCAATACTACCCCAGCCAGCAGTGTGTCAGAAAATGCCCTTAAGGTGTCACATGTTCTGTGGTCATGGCATCAAAAGACCGTGAATAGACTACAGAACAGAACTTCGATTATTTCAAGTAAAAAAGGTAGGGGGACAGCACCCAAAGAAAAACAGTGACAGAGAGAATGAGGGAGAAGGGAAGGGAAGGGAAGGGAAGGGAAGGGAAGGGAAGGGAAGGGAAGGGAAGGGAAGGGAAGGGAAGGGAAGGGAAGGGAAGGGAAGGGAAGGGAAGGGAAGGGAAGGGAAGGGAAGGGAAGGGAAGGGAAGGGAAGGGAAGGGAAGGGAAGGGAAGGGAAGGGAAGGGAAGGGAAGGGAAGGGAAAAAGGGAAAATTAATCATGCCCTAGGGATATAGAATCATCAAATATATCCTAGGGGAGCTGAGGTTTAAATGCTGTACAGTGTGGTCAGAGCTGCCCACAGCCAGTGGCTCAGAGCCTGTGGGTTCTCCCACAGGTGTCATCAGCAAGGCCAGTGTGTGTGCAGTGGGGGCATCCAGGCTGGTCCAGCATGCTCACCTCATCAAGCATGGGCAGATTAGGCAGACTGCTGCAGATCAATACTCCAGGCATTAGTCCCTGTGCCTCCTGTGCCAGGGACCAGTTTTTCTCCCCAGATGCTCCCTGACTGCACACAAAAACTTAAATTTGAGCTGGAAATAACTGTTGTTCTGGTGGTCACGATGGAAAATATCAAAGCAATAATGTGGGTGCACTTTCCCATTGCTTGGTACAGACTTAAAATAATTGTGTAAATAGAAAGGAAATATAAATATTTCCTACTACTTTCAAGGGGATAAAGACAGGGACAAAGTGCCATGTATTTCTCTGTGCTGAACATATCAACTGTATTCCCACAAGTCTCCACAGAGCGACAAAGTACAGATCTGTTCAAATACAATAGCCCCTCCAGGAGGCTTAGGCTGCCATTCAGGTTGGGCTTAGGGACTGGAGTCTATTTTAAAGGTAGAAAGATGGCAATTATAAAAGGCCATAGGCAAGAAGAAACCCTCTTATAAAAATTACAGAAGGGCCACTTAGAGTCTGATAAACTTGAATGAAGAGCCAGAGGGATTTTTTTGTTAGGCTTGAAAGTGCAGCAAGATTGAAGCTTTATGTCTTTGAAATAAAATGGTAGAAGGGAAGCACAAGATTTTACTTTGGTAGTTCAGGAAATATTAGTCTTATAAAACAGAGTAGCTATAGATTTCCTTAGTACTCTAAACAGCTCTTTTCACTTCCCTGGTGCAGCCTTCCTAGAAGACATCATCTCTTACAAGCAAAGATATGTATTAGATGTGTATTCACGAAACACAGTATATCTAACATCTGATAATGTATAAAAGTGCTAGCAGGCAGGGGAGTCAAGTCATGCAGCTGACACTCAAGTTTGAATTCACACATATAATCTCTAGTCCCTGTTACCTCCCTTCTACAACAGGCAGGTGAAAAATGTTGTTCAACTGTCTAAGCACCTTGTGGGAAAGAATGCACAGTCAGATATTGATCTGTATTTATTGCCAATAAAGTGGCAGACTGGTATCACCGAGATGGTGGTTGTCACTGCCTGAGAATAAAATATCTCTGGGAATGGAAACCCATATCAGCATCCTTGGGGACCTGCAGAAGTACAGAGAACCAGATAAGGGCAAGCCACGAAAACCCGGTATGATTTAGTGTCTGTGAACAATTTCTCGACTGAGGGAAGTGCACATGTGAAACAACCATCCCAAAGAGCCTGAAGCCCAAAGGTTTGCGCCATGCTCTTCTGCTTACCCACATCCATAATGGAGAAGAGGAGGAGGAGGAGGTGAATCTCTTTCAGTGCTCCAGGTAGGAAGATGGCAATGGACCTGCTGTTTTGGCCCGAAGTGGAAAGGCTGAGAGCAGCCACGCTCCAAAGACAGAGAAGCATCCATGACACAAGGTGTCAGGAACGGACCACCTGCCCCTGACTGCAGTAGTAAGCACCTTTTGCAAGTTGAGTTGCTTATGATGGATGTAAATGTAGGTAGTTTGTGTTCAGTGAGGCTGGATTGGAAACGTCATTCTTTTTCTAAGCTTCTGTTTGATTGAACAAATTTAGGCTGGAGAGGAGGGCCACATCAGAAAACAGACCCTATACGAAACAACTCCACAGCCTCTCTAAGAGGGACTGCAGAACATCATCGCCCACTTCAGTTATGATCTGAGCTCTGAAGTCAGGACAGGCTTTTCAAGCAACTGTGGCAGTCTGAGAAACCACAGCTGTGAAGGCGGGAGGGGAAGCAGCAACGGGGAGGAGTGGGAATTTTGGAAAAGAGAAGCAGCAAAGCAAGAACTAAAAGCAGGAGACAGATGGTATGAAGCTGTGTCAAAGGGGAAGTGGGAAGGTGCAAAAGGGGAATATAGGAAGTGGGGAGAGTTTGCAGCCCAGTCAGGCTGAAGCAAATTAATGTTTACCCTGGTGGGCACCCAGTGCACAGAGAAAAGTTCTCATGGCCACTCAGAACTGCCTGAGAGAGAGGTCACATCAAATAAATCCTATCAGGACTCAAGGTAGTGAGAAGACATGCTGTGACTATGTCCTGTGTGTGCAAAGAGATGAGCCTTGTGCTGTCTCCATGAAAGAATCCTCCCTGCTATTCTGCCTGTGCTGAAGGACAAGCCTCCTGCTCAGCTCCTGCCCTCCTGTACATGGCTGTGATGTGCAAATGTCATTTCTGAAAGAGCCTCCTTACCTTTTTTCCATCGTCCTTGAGGGGGTAGAACACCACAGAAAGAGAGGGAGAGGTAGGTGGTCCTCACTGCTTTGGGTCCTTGTGGGGGAAAACAGCATCATGCATTTCCTCCCTGGGCTGCAGTCTCACATGGGTGCCATGCAAGCCCAGCACATCCAGGCTGCTCTGAGGTGATCCAGCTCAGGACCCTGAAAGCCTCCCAGAACAAAAGTGTCTCACTGAGCAATTAATTCCCATTAGCATGTCCTTCAAACTCCGCAAAGGGAACAAGAAACCCCAGACGTGTGCCCTGCTGCTCATGAAGAAGGAAACTTGTGTCAAGAGCACCTCTTGGTGGTGTGAGAGGACATCAGAGCAGCAGCAACACATCTGTATGTGCTCAGTCCAGGTTTATGGGCCTATTTCCTGCAGGTTCCTTCCTTTTCCTGCAGCGTGTACAAATGAAAGGTTTTAATGCAGCAGGTGCCAGTTGTTCTTAGAGTGATTACTGTATGTGTTATTTGAGTGTAATATCCCATTTTTAAATAATCCCATTTAATCCCATTTAAATATGATGGAAAGAAATATCCTGAAAGCTTTTATGTAGATCCCTGTTGTCCCTCTACAGAGGCACTGGTGGAGGAAGGATGTTTATAGATTCACAGCACGGACCTCTGACTGGACAGGAACTGGCTGTCCATTGCAGCTGCAGGGAATTATCCTCCAAAAGTAATTTGCCCAGAAATGGGCTCTTGCCAGGACTTCACAGCTCATTGTTGGACATGCAGAATTACAGTGCCTTTTACATAGGGCTCACCTGAACGTGGGTTTCCACAACAATCTCTCTTCCCTGACCAATTAACTGGTCTTCTTCTTCTCCAGTCTCTTCCACACTGCCAGTCCCACAAGTCCATATGCCAGACTTTGAGGACAAAAGTAAACACCGGTGTTCAGGTGTTCAGCAGGTCAGTGGTCCTCGTTCGTGCCTGCCACCAGGTCCTACTATGCCACTGGTTGGTCTTCCATCCAGTCACCCTTAGCTTGAATCCTGTCCCTAGCATCCCCATATTACTCCCTCCCAGCTAAGACTCAATGTATACTCCAACTTTCCCCAGCTCTTTCCCGCTCAGTCCCCATCCTTCTCACTCCAGATGTTCACTCTCTTTTTCCAACCTGCTTCTCCCCAGACACATAAGAGTTATTGGAAACCCTCAGAGAAAACATATGGCGAAAACTGAAATGTTCCTTTGGAGAAGCTGATTCCCAATGCAGTTTCAACAATGCCCAAAAAGGGGTTAAATCCCTGCTTGCCTGTCCCAGGCTGCCTGCCCAACCTAGATTTCTCTGAATCTTCGTTGGCTCTACCAGCTCCAGCTCCCTCAGCCCTCACTTGTCACCCAGATGTCTCCCATAGAGAGCTCTTGATGTGCCCAGGGAGTCAGAATGGTTTTTCTCCATCCGCCAGCCGCATTCTCTAGGGCCTGATACACCTGCCTTCTCTTCTAGCTGAGATCTTATCCCCTGGCCCACTCTATTCTGTGCCTGCCTGTCCTTTCCAGCTGCCCTCTGTAAAAGCCTTTGTCCCTCTCTCTTATGTCCTTCTCTGACCTGTATTCGTGTGTCCCATTCCTGCTCTCACTTGCAGAGGTGGCAGTGGGTTTCCTTCCTCCCCTTTCCCTACCACCCACAGAGGGAACACCTCGTACAGCTGGTCACTCTGTGCTTCCGAAATAGCGGCAAGACTTGGAAACATTCCACGGCTGAAGGTTTCTGGGTTGTAGCTGAGTGACAGCTGGGAGCGCTCTCCTCCAGAGCAGGTCAGTTGCAACAGCCTCCTGTGGCTGCAGCAGCACAGAGGTCATCAGCCTTTGGAGAAACATTTTACTCAGAGTTCCTTCCTTCAGGAACATGCCTGCTGCAAACCCACTGTTCTTGCTCTAACCGGCCTCCTGAAAAAACCTGGAACTTCTTAATTAGTTC
Organism: Corvus hawaiiensis; assembly: GCF_020740725.1. Taxonomy (NCBI): domain Eukaryota; kingdom Metazoa; phylum Chordata; class Aves; order Passeriformes; family Corvidae; genus Corvus; species Corvus hawaiiensis. The sequence continues at coordinate 28,134,228 of NC_063216.1, read as the reverse complement.
TGTGCCACCATATCCCATCTTCTATAAAACCCATCTCCTGCCCATCCACTCACCAGTTCAGGCTGGAGCATGTGCACACATACACTCTTTTCAAGGCTTGATGTTGCATGGGAGGAGAAGGAAGGAAGAGGAGGCAAACCCTCATTTTGATAATGGAAAGGAAGGAGTAAAGCTTCTCAGGATCATTCTGCTCTTGTCTCTTCTTTTTTAGGGTAATTGCTTCCTTCTTCTTAGTGCTTAGCTCTAAAAATCTTTTATTTTCTGAGGCCAGTGAGGACTGCCTGAGAGAGTTGGAGTAGTTCAGCCTGAAGAAGAGAAGGCTCTGGAGAGACCTTACTGCAGCCTTTCAATACATTAAGGGGACCTATAAGAAAGAACAAGGACAGGCTTTTTAGTAGGGCCTGTAGTGACAGGACAAGGGGGGGCTATAGTTTTAAACTAAAAGAGGGTAGATTCAGACTATATATAAGAAAGAAGTTATTTATGATGAGGGTGATAAAACACTGGAACAAGTTGCCCAGAGAAGTGGCAGATGCCCCATCTCTGGAAACATTGAAGGTCATGTTGGATGGGGTCTGAGCAAACCTGTTGAAGATGTCCCTGCTCATTGCAAGGAATGTGACCAGATGGCCTTTAAAGGTCCCTTCCAATCCAAACTATTCTATGATTCTAAGATATAAGAAGTTTGGCAGCAGCTCCCACTGGCCACTTTTGCACAGAACTAGTGGAGAGGTTGGATAGGAAGAGACTGGTTTGCAGGGGCTTCTCTCATCCAGTCCTGGCTCTCATGGTACTGTAACGAGAGAGAAAACAGTTCATTGCACCCCTTGATGCATTTGTTCACCTTCATGGTGAGCGCATAGGTTCACACAGCACTTTCTTGTAGCAGTAATCTGGGCAGGGGAGGAAGTGCAGCAGTACCTTATCCCCACAGGAGGGGAGGGATAGAGCAGCCATTGGGTGGCAGCTGCTTTCGAGAGGCTGCGTGACTTCCTTGTTCAGCCTTCACAGTATTGTTCCTTGTGATGTTTCACCCTTGACACTTAGGGGCACTAGGAGGACCTGAAAAACCTTCACTGCCCCTCACCACCCCGCTACTCCCACTTCAGATTCCCTTCCCTGCTTACTCCTCCTCCAAAGCTTGGATGATAAAGGAGGGAGGAGAAAATCCACCCTTCCACATTCTCACCCCGCTTTCTAACCCTTATTCAGCTCCCCTGGAAAATCAGTTTGGTGCCCCCCCCCCCGCTGTTCATTTGGATGAGGTGGAATGGGAGTGGGTGAGACACACAGGGTGAACAAGAAATATTACAGCAGCCATCATCCCCACCAAGAAGTCACGCCAGCTCCGCCTTCAGCAACGGCCTCGGCCACAGAGCTGCCGCTGCGGTGGAGGGGCGGAGGGACCGGAGGGTGATCGTCGAGTGAAGTTCCCTCTTCCACTTCCTCCCTCCTTGCAATCTGCTGTTCTGGTACCCACATTTGCCCATCCGTCCCTGCTGTTTGCCTTGGCCTGACTTCCCTTTGCCTCGGGCTCCGTCCTCAGCCACGGGTCCAGAGCCATGCAAGCCATCAAGTGTGTCGTGGTGGGAGACGGGTACGTACCCTGCGGGTCTGCTGCGGGTGCGGGGCGGGACAGGCTGTGACCAGGGGCATGAAAAAAGTGGCTGCTTGGTGAAACTTCCCTGGCTTTGCTTCTGACCTTCTGCAGGCTTGCTACTACTGCAGACATGCTCCCTCCTTTCTCCCCAGGGCAGGGGACATTCCTCTGGGGAGCACGAAGAGGGCATTTTGCAGGGCATCTGCATGGAAATGCAGATCATCCATCTACATTTCCATCTGCATCCATGGAAAGTGGAGCAGGTCTGTCCCACGCGCAGGAGGTGATGGTGTTCCTGCCAGATTCAGCTCGTAGGCAGGAGCAGTTAGATTTAAAACCCATGAGGTACAAGTGCTCCCCTGCAGGTGAATGGCTCCTTGAAAGCCGTCTGCTCACTGGGAATGACTGGGAGAGGGCATGACACTCTGGTCCTGGCAGGATGTCTATCAGGATCTCTATGTTCAGCTTTTCTCAGCAGGTTATCTCTGTATTGGAGTGTGGTGGAGATTGTTGGCAAGGGGCCTCTGTGGGCACATGGAGAAGCAGCTCTTTCCTCTGGGATAGGCACAAGTATAGGGCACTTCGGGAGTGGGAGGTAACAAAACCTTGCCTTCACAACATGGTGGCTTCTCTGCCCATGTCCCCTGATTCCTGGAAATGGCCTGATCCAAGCCATCAATGAGTTAAGCAGTCATCACTGCTTGGGGCAGGAGGGATGGAGCAGAAAGAGCGACTTGTTGCCCTGTGGGATGAGTAAACGCAAGGGAGGGAAGGAGGAGAGTCTGTGCTTGGAATGGGATAGCTTGATTCCTTTCTACCTAGAAGCTGGCCAGACTATTATCTGGGGCAGCTGTAAGGTGGCAGATGAAGAGACATTTACAGCAGTGCTGCTCCCCACAGTCACTTCCTCCTTTAGAACTGGCCTGGGAAAGAAGATGTCTGCACACAAAACAGTACGTGTCGGACATGTTCTTGGGGGCTGGGGCAAGGGGATGGGGAGGAGGGACAAGGAAAGACAGAACACCAAATAAAAACTAACCTGTAAGAAAAGTCCCCTGAAGGTTTTAAGCTGGAGCTGGATGAACAACTCCACTGGGCATTTATCTGTTACCCAATTCCCCACCCCCCAGTTTGCCCCTCGCACATAGCACCAACTCTGTAGCCTTCCCTCAAGGCAGCATCCACCTCATATGATGGTTAACCCCACCACATGCTCTGCTCTCAACCCCTAGGACCTCAATTCCTCTTAAATGTCTTCTGTCTCGTCATTTTGCTTCTCTGTACACTGCACTTCTGTACACCTCTCACCATCTTGCCACACAGCCCCCACTGCTCTGAGCTCTTGGTTCCCCACCCCTCACCTCCCTCCCAGCCATGCCAGCAATGTTACCCTCTTGGTTCAACCCTAACAACCACAGGACCTTCTCCTCTCACTCAGCTCACATGTTGTCCCATAGCTGCTGTGCCCCCACAGCCCCTCCATCACGCATCACTGACCTCTTAACATGCCCTGGGTTCAATCACAGGAGCCTGCAGGTGCCACTAACCTCAGCTCTGTGTTGTAACCTTCACCCCTCACTGACCGTTTGTGCACCTCTCTGTTCAACCACACCAGTTCAGAACGTCCCCCTCTTCCACAACTGATCCACTCGCAGGCCCATAGATCTGAGGCATTTCCTGTAGGGCTTCACCTCCCTCAGTAGCTCTAGGATAAGAAGGAAGCAAGGGACCTGGGGAAAGAGCAGGGACGGAGAGAGGAGGATCTAAGAAAGGGGGGTGGCAGGAGTAAGAAACAAATGTCAGAGCACGCCGAAGAGCTCCGCTTCCTCCTCAGCTGCCGCACAGTCCAGTGACAGAGGCAGCTGCCTTGTGACCAGGTGCCTGTCAAGGGCACACAAAAAGGCAGAGCTGCAGCCCTGGGGCAGGGGACTTTGCAGGTATGGCTGAGGTGGTTTGAGTGTCCCCAGCAGCAGAATTCCAGCCTTTGCCCAGGAAAGACCTCTCCCTCATCCTGGGCTGTCCTAGCTGAGACATTTCCTGTGTTCTGTAACTGAAACATGGCCAAGCTTTCCCAGGCCACACAAACCTGAGGAACAGCATCCCAGCAGGAGAAGGATTTTCTTCCCAACACCTGTCTTGGCTGCTTTATTTTCTTCTAACCACCTTCTGTGGTGAGGGAAAGAAGTGCTTCTTTCCCTCAGCACAGGCTTCACCTTGCCCACGACACCTCCTTCCCCCACACGACAGCCTTATTGCTCCTTATCCCGCCAGTGCTCTCACCCAGTCTGGACTGTGCTGCTGCCTTGCTCTCCACCCTGCTGCAGCATGTGTGTGTAGGAGACTGAGGGGAGAGAAAGGACCAGCTTCTAGATCAGAAACACCACCAGCAGCCTCCATCTGCCATGGGGGCAGGCACCTTTTTGGCTCCTTACAGCTCTCTGTGCAGGTGTTGCTGCAGCTTACTGTAGATGGGAAAGACTGGGTAAGTCAGGAAAAGCTGCTACCAGTCCCTGGCCACAGCACCTGAAAAGCAGGTGGGAGTGCCTGTATTCGAGTGCTGAAGCTGGCATGGCAGCTTTGTCATGGCACACCGAGGCAACACACCTGTCCTGGCTGCGAGCCTACAGCACTCTGCATGCACTGCAACATGGGCTCCCACCTCCATCGCAGAGTGGATGCGTTTTAGCTGAGTGATCTCTGTACTAGACCGTAAAAACAAGCCTTAGCGCTCAAAGACAACAAACATTTCTGGGTGACATCCTGTCTTTCTTCCTGCCAGCTTTCTAACCTGTGGTTATGCACTCTCTGGTCCTGTGAATGTGTTTCTGCTTTCAGGGGTTTACTGATAGGGCTAGGTTAGAGGTGTGGAAGGATTGCCTCATCTCCATCTCACCCTAGCAAGACTGCCTGCACTGCCATGAATTCCTGCTATTGTTTTCTTTCTCTTCCAGGGCTGTGGGAAAAACCTGTCTCCTTATCAGCTATACCACCAATGCCTTCCCAGGAGAATACATCCCCACTGTGTGAGTAATGCATAAACAGGTCCTGGAGCGGGTGGGAGGCATGAAAACAGGTTGCAAAGAGGTGCAGTGACCCCTTGTGCACTCCACGGGTCACAATTTCCATGCCAAGCAGAGGAAGGTCAGCCAAACCAATGAAGGAGTCTCTAAGTTTGGATCTGTCACCTTTCACCAGAAGCAACCTTGTAAAACCCTGGTATAAATAGGACATTTGAAAGACTCAAGCCAACCCAAGGTCTATCAGCTTGTTAAGTGTACAAGTAGCAGGTGAGATCCTGCCAGCCAAGACAAACAGGCACTAGGCTACAACAACTGGGTCGGACCCAAGAGAAGGCAGGTGGATAGACATGGGACCCCACTTCCTTCCTTGTCCAAGACACTTGCTGTTATTGGAGCAGTCATAGATTCTGCATGGAGCAGAATTGTAGAATTGGTTGGAAAAGATCTCTGGGATCATTAGCCTAGCCTACCACTAACCTAGCACTGCCAAGTCCACTGCCGAATTGTGTCCCTTCTAACGTGCATATGCCATGAACACATTCACAAGACCTTTGTGTTGGTCCCTCCCTATCACTGGTTTCCCTTAGTCTGGGAAAAAAGTACCAGAAGGACCAGGAAATAAAATTTTCTAGGATGAGGGTAGGAACTTCTCTATTGTCTTGATACCGTTTTTTTCTATCAAGACTTTGCTCCTAAGCATGCAATCCTGACAGTTGTCCTAAAATATTTCAAGCCGAGTTGTCAAAGAGCAAGGGGACACATTGTCCTCAGTTCCAGCAGGGCTGTTGAGGAGTGAAGCAAACTAGAGAGACATGGATTCTTCTTCACTTCTAAGAATAAAACTAACTCTTAGAACACAGAAGAAAGACAGGGGCTTGGCTCTAGAGCAGATGCAGTTGTGGGAAGGATGTTGGGAAAAAAATGGGAAAAGAAAAGAGTTTGTGGACCTGCATGCAAGGTATCAAAGGTGGAGCTGCAGCCAGGCACCTGTCCAGGATAGCTGAATGATGGGGAGGAGGTTGATGCTGAGTGGGAATTCCATAAGGTGGAGGTTCACAGAAAATCAGTGTCACCCAGGTGAGGAGAGAAGAGGAATCCCCACTCTTTGCTCCTGGATGCACCTACACTACTGGAAGGCCTCCCTCTTCTCCTGTTTGAGCCATGGCCTATGTCTCTGAATTTCAGGTTTGATAACTATTCTGCCAACGTGATGGTTGACAGCAAGCCTGTAAATCTGGGACTTTGGGATACTGCTGGACAAGAGGATTATGACAGGCTGAGGCCACTCTCTTACCCGCAGACGGTGGGTCACACTCCATGTCCCTCCTGCCCTCCTCCCTCGGCTACACCTCCACCCCTCACTGCAAAACTCAACATGTGCCTTGAAACAGTGACAGGATTGTTACTGTCGCTCTCTGCCTTTTTCTGAGAATATCTCTGGTGATATGCAACTGCCTTGAAACCCGAAAGTTAAAAGACATCTAAGGATATTTTGGAGCCTTTATCTGAACTCCCATTACTGGTATAACTGAGCAAGAGAATGAAACATTCAAAGGCACTTTTGAGACCAGCTGACACTGACTTTTTGTGGGGCAGATGCCTTACACAGCCCTGGTAAAAAACCTTCCTGTTGTAAAGTTAAGGTGGTTCATGGAATTTAAGAGGCAGGAGCTTGCCACGTTTCTGTGAATCCCACTCTTCTGACTTCTGCCTTTTAAAAGAGATCTGATGTGTGGGCATGTGTTTGATCTGCTGGTGCCTCTAGCAGAACAAACGGGTGCCTCAGATACTGTGTTCACCAGTTTTTCACCACACTGACAGAGTGATTTCAGGGTCTAAGGATCACCTTCCCTGGAGAATGTTGTTTCAAGCAGTCTTTTGGCAAGCTCAGAAAGACCTTGCTGCATCAGACATTGGTCTGAAGGTTGCCACTGCAATCAAAAAGCTTAGGAATTGATTAGAAGTTACTTGTTTGGGCTAGGTTCAGCCACCTAAAAATCAGACACCTGGTATAAGGTGTTTTTGCCTGCAGTCAGTGCAAGCAGGTCTATTTCTCAACAAGATGCTTGCATCCACCCTGGGACATTTCCCAAGGATAGGTGGAGGAATGTTTCTCCAAGGTTTTTGTCTCTGATAGTTGTAGAAGTATGGAAATGGATAGGCTGGGTCTGGCACCACTGCTCCAGCTAGGTGAAGCTGGACGAAATAGATATAACCTTGATGAGCTGGTATTGGTTTGGTTTGGTCTGGTTTTAAAGGAAATTTGAATTCTGCCATGCCCCGGAAAATCGCTTACCTGGAGAGCCGAAACTCTACCTCCTTTGAGTCCTGCAGGTGTACTTTTTGGGCTGAAACTAGGTCTGTCTCAACTGTGGGCAAAATTACTTTGGCCTGAAAGCTCTCTGGTGTTCGTGAAGAACGAGCAGGAAGCTGTCAGGCCATTTCCCATGAGGATGAGTGTGCAAACCGCAAAAACCCCATCCTCAGAGCTGACCATTTGGCTCTTCTGATATGGTGGCTATGGTTACAATGACTCAGGGGAGCAGAGATCCTTCTCTCCACCAGAGGCAAGAAGCAGCAGTCAGGACTTTTGTATTATAGAGAGAGCTTTCCCAAGCACAGCCCTCTGCTGCAGAGGGAGGTTGTTGCCCACACAGACCTTCCCTCCCCCCCTGCTTCATCATGCCATCTCATCCTAACTCTGCACCATGGTTGTATGCCTACAGGATGTCTTCCTGATCTGCTTCTCCCTCGTCAGCCCAGCATCTTACGAAAACGTCCGTGCTAAGGTGAGACAGGGTATTCTGGTCCACCAGGGAATGAGGGGGCTGCGACTGGTGCTGGTCTTGCAAGAACAGTGACTATGGGTGGAGACTACCACTAGGACATCTAGGTTCAGGAGGTCATATGTCTTTTCTGTTAGTCGGAAGCCTCCTTCAGATGCCTTTTCTGGTTCATTTCAAAGAAGGTGGCCAACTCTACTAATGGGCCTAATTCAACTTGCTGGGCTATTGTGCTGTCAGATCACAGACTTATATTAGGAAGGACAGGCTGTTAGCTACCTTGCTGACATTTTTTTCAGGAGTGCCTCTTTGTTTTCCCATGTGCATGCCCATATGTGTGTCTTCTTCTCACATCTTTGCCATTTTGCTCCATTGCTAGTGGTTCCCCGAGGTGCGGCACCACTGCCCAAACACTCCCATCATCCTCGTGGGCACAAAGCTGGATCTCCGTGATGACAAGGACACCATAGAGAAGCTGAAGGAGAAGAAGCTATCCCCCATAACATATCCTCAGGGTCTTGCTCTGGCCAAAGAAATAGGTATGTGTTTGGGGAATCATCTTGGACCTACCGAAAGGAGAGAGGCCGAAGAAAAGGGCTTCCCCTCAATTTAACGAGGCTTTTGTAGAGGTATCTCATAGTGGTATCCCCGAGGGACACGAGGAGACACATCCAGGGTCATGGGACAAAAGGCACTTCAGGAGACTCGGGAAGGAGATCTGCTCCTTGAGGAAGACTGAACCCCTCAGTCCTCTGTTTTGTGCCTCTCTCTGGTCGCCATCCTTCACATACACACACAACTACACGCTTTCACATTCTCCTCCCCTGTTACTCTGCTACTTCTATCTGGGACAGTATTTCTTCTGTGAAAGCCACAGCTGCGCTGTGGGCAGAGGCCACTCCTCCATATCCGGAGAGAGGCAGAAGAGAGGTTTTTAACCTCTGTCAGGAAGCGTTGCAACTGCAGTTTCCTGTCCCTGCCCCTGTCTGCTGGGGCTTATACGTGCAATCCCAGGTATGGGTGTCTCACCCCACTATTCAGATCTTCTCAGATGTGGCACACAGATGTAGGAGAGAGGGTGATAAACACAGCTTGAGGGAGTCTTCAAGAAGGAGTTCAGCAGAGGGAGTGTCTGGCCAGGATGACATGGTCATCCTCACACAATGGCTCTGCTGTGGCTACATGGGTAGCCATCAGGCAAACCTTGGTCTAGTGCAGCTGGCAAGCTTTGCCCTGAAGTCAAGACTGTCTGAGTGAGTGAAATGTGTCCTGACAACGTGTAATGTCTTTGATCACCTGAGATGCGTTTATTCAGCTCAGGCAAGAGCCAGGCCTTGCTTTCTAGCACAAGGAGCAGAAACCTGGGTATCCCCACTGCCTACCCCCCATTGCAACACCTGCTTTCCTCCTGACAGACTCTGTGAAATACCTCGAGTGCTCGGCTTTGACGCAGCGTGGCCTCAAGACGGTGTTTGACGAGGCCATCCGAGCAGTCCTGTGCCCGCAGCCCACCCGGACAAAGAAACGGGCATGCAGCCTCCTCTGAGCAAGTAAGTCTGACAGGGATCCCTGGGATGACACCAGTGGTGCTTTCCTGCTCCTGAACCCAGATTGTCAGGGCCACTGTGTTCCTGGTGAGCCTGTTGGAATGGGTCACCTTCAAAGAGAGAGAGGGAGACAGCACACCCTGCTTGGGAAAAGGACAGGACATGGTATGATAAACCCAGGATCAACTTCCCCCTCCTTTCTGCTTGCCTGTGGGCAAGTTTGTTCCCATCTCTTGATGTGGGGCAGCCTAGGATTTTGCACATGTGCCCTCAAAGAGAAGATCTGTCTGTCAACTTCTGCCGCAGAGGGAACTACATCCAGGCTGCTCTGGGGATGACCTGCTCTGAGAGCTATGAAGCCGTAGCCTTTGCCTATAGAAAATAAAGCTGTTCCTTATTCATGGCAGTTGCCCAGCAGCCCTTCCTCTTACCAAGCCCTGCTCACCTCAAGGGGTTTTTTGTATTGATCACTGGCAAGCGGCATCTTCTCCTCCAGGACTCCTTTACTTCTCGTATTGTCCCTACCTGCCTCCATGTCAGTACAAAGCAGCAGAGGGAGGAGACAGGCTTCAGGACAAGAGGCAAAGCTGGTCACATCCTGATGAGAGAGAAGAGTGAGAGCTTGCTAGTTTGGACCCTGTCCCTTCGGACACCCACCATCACCAGAGCAGAGGGAGGGAGAGCAGGAAAGTAGTTGAGCTGGTATTATGAGGTCTGTCCTGTTTTTGGCTATAGATCCCGGCCTTGTCCTGATGCCAGGTGCTGCCCAGCACACAGGAGAGTGAAGGCTCCAGCAACCCAGAGCTCAGCACCTTGGGGCGGTCATTGCTTTTTACTTCTGCCAGCTTGAAAGACTGCTGTGGGTCTGTAGCACTGGTTTGTCTGTTTGCACAACGTCCCTGCTCTCACCTCGCCTGCCCACCTGCCCCTTCCCTTCCTCCCAGGCCCCTGAGGTTACAACGTAGTGAATAACACCCAATAAACAGACTGTACATTCTTGTCATGTCCATGATGTGTTGCACCTCAGGGGAACACAGCCCTGAGGCCGTGAGCAGTGGGATGGCTGGGCTGGAGGCACCTCCCTGCTGTGCTCCTCATTCAGCAGTGATAACACAGGCAGCACCACACGGAGCCTGGTGAGCCCCAGCTGCTGTAGGATGATGAGACCAGGCCTGATTCATCCTCCAAGTTCTAAGTTCATCCTGCTAAGTTCCCAGCTGAGCCCCCTGCATTCCTTTTGCCTTTCCTCTTCTCAGTCTCCACGTGTTCAAAGGAAAAGTTGTCTCCCCTCCGCGCCACACAGAGGATGGGATGCAGGCTTTGGGAGGGGACACCTGGACCCAGACACCTCTCCGTGGGGACTGCCCCTGCAGGTTGCTGGGGACATCCTTTCACATTGCTGATTAATCCTCCTAAGCTCTGGCACTCACTCACACTGCCAGACACAGGCGGAGTGAGAATAGGAAGGGGGAGAGCAGGGAAAAAATTAAAGAGGGAGGAATGAGTCACCAGTCCGGACAAACTGCCTCCAAGACTCTAAAATTAAGCTGAAGAGAGTGGTCCCAGCGGTGCTATGGATCTGGCAGCTGTGAGCACCTGCTTTCCTGATGCATTGCAGGGACTTGAGAGTAAGTGTTACAGGCTGGTTGCTACTGCCACTACTTGCAGGAGAGAGGAGGGCTCGGGTTGTGATGATTGGCACTGCAAAATCCTGCAGTCCTAGGAGGGCACAGAGAAACCATGGAGTTGAGCCAGATTGCTGCTCCCAGATGCAGCAACACTTCAGAGCTTCAAAGGCTGCTTCCTGCACTGAGGAGGTGCGTTGGTAATGCCAGGTACAACCAGCCACAGTGAAGCCCCCGAGGTACCCTGCTACCAGGGAAACTCCTGCAAATTCAATTCATGGTCAGCGCTGAATAAGGCAGTTCATTCAGTGATGTGACTCATTATCTACTGATAGAGTTCAGAGCAACCCTGGCGGGCATCCTGTGGCAGGGAGTTCCACAAATACCTGCACTGCACGTGGGCTGCTGGATTAATTGCCCAGGGCCCACCCAAAGGTAATGTAAATTATGTCAACCTAAGCCCAGAAGAGCAAAAATGAAGCCTCTGGTGTGGGCATATGCCTGTGAAAGCACTTGAAAATGGGATCTAACCTCCTTTAAACATCCTAAGCATGACTCAAAACTATCTCTTCCCAGTGGTTTATTACATCTCTCCAGTTTTCAAGTGTTGGCTTTTACCTTTTCAGTCTGCCCCATCCCCTATCACGTACAGCAATGCCTACCATGTGTGTGAAACAAAATTCATGTACCTGGCTACCTGTGGAGGTGCACAGGCTGAGCTCTTCTCCCAACACAATCTAAGCACAACCCCCCACTGGAGCTGAGGCAGAGAATGGGGCACACAGAGCACTGAGAAAGTGATCTGGAGACCTGGAATTTGTGATCCTATGACTGTGCTTATGCTAACAAGTCCTGCAAGGGTTATCAGGCCTGGGTAGAACTCTGCTGTGTGGCTCTGTTCCTTCTAAAAAACGAGCTCAGGGGCTTCTGCATGGTGCTACAGACACCTGCTCTGCCATGGTAAAGAAAAACCTCTGTGTGCTACCCATGCCATTCCTTCCCCAATGAAGCCCACTCTCTCTTGTGTGTCTCCAGACAGCATTGTGGCCAAGTTCTAGCCTAAAGAGGCCTGACAGCTTTGAAGTCCTTTACTGCCTTCATCAGCTCACCTTTGAGCAGCACTGGCTGCACATGAAGTTGCCCAAGTAGGTTTGGAATGCCAGATTTTAGACCCTGGCTATGTTGTGCTCTAAGAGATACTTTCTTCTTTTGTTAAAGCTGGAATTTGCCCCAAGGGCTTAAATGCTCACAATAACATTGCCAAATGTCAAGAACTGGGTGATGCACAGCACAAGGAGTCACTGATGTTGGCTGCAGGGCAGGAAAGGGGGTGAGGATGAAAGGGAAGCCCTTTGTGCTGGGAATGGGATGGGGAAATCCTCATGTCCTTCCTGGAAGAACTGCTTGCACAAAGGAGATTAATTTCTCTCTTAGATCCGTTTCTTCTGGGTCTATGCCTTCCAGCACAGATGAAATCTGCCAGGACAGTTTGGGGCTGTTAAACTGCAACATTTTCCCAATGAAGGTGCAAAAGACAAGAGATCGTGTGTGGAGCCAGGGAGGGGAAAGAGTTGAAACAGACTATCTGCCCATCTGCCCGTATCTCCATCCATCTGGAGGTGCTCATAGGGCAGAACAGAAGGGAGAAGGGTTTGTGTGCTCAACATCCACGCGGATTTCTGAGCACCCTGCCAGCCAGAAGGTTTTGCTGTGTTCCTGCTGCTCCCAGCAGCACCAGTCTTGCCTGCATGACCCTTGGAACAGGGGCCCGGTCTCCTGGGTGCCCGCCCAGGGGAGCCGAGCCGAGTCGCCCCCTCCGCCCACTCTCCCACCTCACAGCTGCTCTCTGCATCCCTCTTTTCTTCCTCTCCCTCTTCCCTCCACTGTCTTCAGCTTCTTTTACCGCACTCCTCATTCCTTCATCCTCCCCTCTTCTGCGCTCCCCTTATCCCTCTGCCCATCTGCTTGCGCCTCCCTCTCCCCCTTTTATTCTCCATCCCGATATCTCCCCCCGCTCTTCTTCGTTCTCCTGCCCTGTCGTCCATCCCCTCCTTCTCCTCCTTCTCCTGCCGGTGTTTCCGTGCGTGGCGCCCATTGGCTGCCGGCGCCCGTCCCCCGGTACCGGCGCTCCGCTCCCTCTGCCCGAGCCCCGCCGATGGCGGGGGCTGCGTGGGGGGGAGACCCACGGGCGTGGGGCTGAGGGGCCGCGCATCCCCCCGGCCGCCCCGTGGCCCCTTCCCACGCCAGGCACGGCGGGGGCGATGGGCAAGTCTGGGAAGAAGGACCTGCGCCTCCGGTAGCGCTCGGCGAGGCTCGCTCCCTCCGGGAGCGCTTCGCTCTGTCGCGTTTAGGAAAGGGGAAGGGGAAAAGCATGACACGGATTCTCCCGGTGAAGCGGAGGAAAATGTACATCCCGACGACATGTAAGTACCCGGCGGCTCTGCCCGCTCTTCCCAGATGTCTCCCGCGGGCATGAGTCCATGCAGAAGTTAAGTCTGCAGTTCCAGAGAAGAAAACCTGCCGACCATCCCCCCACCCCCCCCCGCTCCCGACCCTCCAACTCTACCAGTCCAGCCTGGTCCCTGCGAGAGAGCTCAACCCCGAGGTGAGACGGGAGAGTCCTGAGCTGGAGCAGGGCCCTGGGAAACACGGGGGACAGGAAGGGAGGGGGGTCATGAGAGGCTGCAGATTATTTGGCTGTGTTATCCCTCCCAGCTGCTATTCATGGTTTGTTACCAGGTCTGGGCTCAGCTTTCAGCATCCACCTCCTCCTCTCATTCAAAGCAGAAATATATATATATATATATATATATATATATATATATATATATTTATATTTTTTTCCCTAAGGAAAGCAGTAGTGCCAATTTCCCATCTCTTCCTACCTCTCTGCCTTCTTCCTGCTCTCCAGCTGCATGAACCAGGCATTTTCTGGTAGCACCTGTTAGAGGATCCCAAGCCTCTTGCAACAGGTGCTGTCCACATCAGGAACAGATCCAAGTGGATGCAAACACACCATCAGTCTGAGGCCAGGGTTGCTCACCAACTCCTACCCATGCATGTGCTGCCAAAGCAACCAGCAGAGTGGATCCAAACTAGATGAAGCACTGATGTCCAGTGTTTTTTCTGCCAAAATAGCCAAAATGTGTGACATGGCATTTGAGCTGGTACATGGTACTTGACAAAGTTATAATGGCAGCAACAGACCACACCTGCTTAAAGATCAAGACTTTCCCCTGCAGCTGCCTGAGCAGGAAAATGAATTTATAGGAAATCCATGCTTTTTGTTGCATGCCTTAATATTTTTGATAGGGCTTCTGAAGCTACCCTGGAGCTGGATTTACTGTATTGCTAAACAACAGCCTGAACAACCGGCTTTGAGGTGTGGACCCCAGACGCTTCTCCAAATGCTTTTCAGCCCCAGCAGGAGTATCTCCACCCATATTTGATATTTGTAAGGCTCCAAATATTTGGCCTTTTTTTTCTTTAAATTCCTTTGCATGCAGGAGGAACATCCAAAGGGATTCCCATCTATGTCTTCACCTTTTAGAGGATCACCCTTTTACGAACATGCTGTTCTGGCCTCTGCCACCTTTTGTAGGGATCTTTGCCCCTAGAGCAGCCATTGCCCTCCTCTTTTCTCCAACAAGTGATTCATGTCACTAGAACAGAATTGGAAAAAATATCAGAGGAAAGATCCTTGAACTTAGAGCTTCAAATCACTTCCTACTCTGCTTATTCGTTGCAGCCAGTCATGATGTGTAGGACAGCCCAGTGCTGCAGGACCCCAAGAGATGGGCTTCTATCAGGACAGTGTGTCACAGCCCAAGGCACCTGAAAATTAAGAAAATCTAAACAATCCCAATCCTTCAAAGCTCAAATGCTCTAAATCAAGAAACACTTATACAATAGCCTGTAGAAATGGCCTTAAGACATAGTTGCTCAACTGTGTTTTTATGGGGCCTATCAGATGAGGTTCCTTCAGCATAAAATTTGATATATCTGTCAAGTCTGTTGGGTTTGCCTGTCTGGTGTCCAAGAACTCCATCTGAAGCTCAGGTCTCCCCTAGGGTTTCCAGAACTTGGAATGATGTCTACAAAACAAACAAACAAACAAATAACAAAACCCCAACCAAACAAAAAAAACTCCCAAACACTGTAGTATTAGACATTAGTGAAGAAAGTTGTGATGCTACAGAGAATCACCTGGGAGAAAAGTCTCTGGAGTGTTTCTGGCATCCTGAAAGTAGTTAAGGTTGGGAGTCCTTTCCTTTGACATCCCCAGTTTTAATTCAATAGAAAAGGAGCTTCAGAGCCCTAAGAGATTTGTTGAGATTAGTAAAGGCAAGCCTCAGAGTCCCCATTCACTTCCACCAAGTCATTCTCCCTTCCAAGGACCTAATTCATCAGCAGGATGGCCCTGTCGGTCCACACATCCAGAAAAGTTTTCCAGATCTGGAATAATCCTGAAAGAAACACAAATCCCCCCTGCATTAGGTTTTCCAGGGTGTCTCTGGTCCATAGTATGTGCTGGGCTCTGTATTTCACATATGGAGCCCTGACAAAAGGCACGTCCGTCCCTTAACTGTCCTCTCCCTGCAGCTCCTGACCCCGTATCAGCAGCAAGCTGGTGGTGAAAGGAGAGCTTGTTTGCTCAAGGCTCTCTCTGAGTGAGCCAAGTGCTGTTTCCATGCCAAACCCTGACGTGACGAGCAATTGGGCACCTCAGATTAGGAAGGCTGGAACACTGCTTTGGTGTTGCAAACAGGTGGGGCAGGCAGAGCCTCTACCTTCAGCAGTGTGTTGCAGGGTGCAGAAGGAGAGGGATAGAATGGCAGGGAGAACAAGAAAAAAAGAGATAAGAGGGATCTGGACTGATCCCTCTTGGTGTATCCAAAATAATCTTTCCTTTACTCTCAAACTGGCATAACACAAACCAACTGCCCTTCAGCTCAGGTGCTGATTTCAGCCCCTCTGCTTGGATTGAAAGCACTTTTCTTTCTGCTATAGGGCTAACAATAACATGGCCAGTCCAAAAAGAACTTCAGCAAGCAGGAGAATAAATACTCAAGAGAATAGGAAAGTCAGAGTCAGAAAGGCACTTTGTCACTGTATGCTTTTCCCTCTTTTGTTTGTAAAGCACCTGCCACTCACAAATAGGAACCAGGCCCCTGGTGATCACGTCCTCGGTATTTGATCCATTAGCAATGAAAACTTTCCCCGTCCTTATCCTAGTCTGTTGTTCTTTTTCCAGAGGATCTTTCCCTAGAGGAGAGGCCCACATTGAACCATCTCCCTGTTTGTCCCTCTATCTTCACTGTGCCTTGCAGGACTAGATGGGTTTGATATTGTCCTAGATTTTCCAGCATCCATTACTGTCCACAATCTCCCCTTGAATCCCCATGCCTGCCCATACCTAACACACAGTTAATGTGGTCATTTTACCTGTGGCTTTTTCAGCTGTCATGTCCCCAATATCAATCTTTTTTTTCTCCTCCTCTCAGCTCCAGATTGCTAACTGATCCTGCAAGGACACTGCCCTCTGCCCTCTTCCCTGCCTCTGCTATGGACACCTCTGCTTTTAGCCTCCCCACGCCGGCAGTGTCGGAGGAGGGGAATGCCTCCAGTAGCTGGACAGGCTTCACCACCCCCAACAGCTCCTCCACCATCAGCCCTGGTGTAGTTGTCAGCGGTGTCCTCATCCCCGTGGTCTACCTCATTGTCTGTGTGGTGGGGCTGGCTGGGAATTCGCTGGTCATTTATGTGGTCCTGCGGCACTCCGTGAGCGAGTCGGTGACCAATGTCTACATCTTGAACCTGGCCCTGGCTGATGAGCTCTTCATGCTGGGCCTGCCGTTCCTGGCTGCGCAAAATGCCCTGTCCTACTGGCCATTTGGTTCTTTCATGTGCCGCCTGGTGATGGCCGTGGATGCCATCAACCAGTTTACCAGCATCTTCTGCCTGACAGTGATGAGCGTTGACCGCTACCTGGCTGTGGTCCACCCAGGGAAGTCCTCCAAATGGAGGACAGCACGGGTGGCCAAGGCCGTCAGTGCAACCGTGTGGGTGCTGTCTTCCATAGTGGTGCTGCCCGTGGTTGTCTTCTCAGATGTCCCTTTAGGGATGAGTACGTGCCACATCCAGTGGCCAGAGCCTGCCTCGGTGTGGAGAGCTGGCTTCATCGTCTACACTGCTACCCTGGGCTTCTTCGGACCACTGCTGGTGATTTGTCTCTGCTATCTCCTGATCGTTGTGAAGGTTCGCTCCTCTGGCAGGCGGGTGAGGGCTCTGTCCTCCAAGCACAAGCTTTCAGAGCGCAGAGTGACCCGCATGGTGGTGACTGTGGTGGCTGTCTTCGTCCTTTGCTGGCTCCCCTTCTACGTCCTCAACATAATCAATGTTGTCTGCCCACTACCAGAGGAGCCATCCCTCTTTGGAGTCTACTTCCTCGTGGTGGTGCTGCCATATGCCAACAGCTGCGCCAATCCCATCATCTATGGCTTCCTCTCCTACCGCTTCAAGCAGGGCTTCCGCAGGGCCATCTTCAGGCCGTCCCGCCGAGTCCAGAGCCAGGAGGTGCCAGCATGCCCCCCAGAGAAGATTGATGATGAAAGGGAAGAGGGTGAGATCAGCAAGATCACCCAGAATGGAAATGACAGGCAGGAGTGTCCTCTAAGCAGTGGAGAAGGAAAAAGCAATGAGCAAAAACCGCTCCCTGAGGAGCCTGCGGGATGCGAAAAGAGCAACAAGTTGCATGTCAGTTATTTATGATGAAAGGGCTGGTGCAGGGGAAAGAGACACTGGGACATGGGATCCCCTTCACCTTCTCTGCTTTCAAAGGCAATGGGAGACATGGATACAAGGGAATATTAAAGTCCAGGAGTCTGCTTAAAGATCAATAGGGCTTCACGATCTTGTGGGAAAAGCAAGGCGTTGTTCTTGGCTTTGGAAAAGACACCTGAGGTTTGTGTAGTACCAGTGTTACCAGAAACTGGTAAAAATAAAACCTCCTTAACACTAATGTAGCGTTAAGAAGCAGGCATTCTTTATTTGGCTGGATGCATGAGGGGATATCTCCTCCAAAATATCATGCATGCTGAGTACAGAAAAAGCTCCCATTTATATACTATATTTTACATATATGCTCATTCATTTTCCCAGAATAAACATACATATGGTAATCATTTCCCTGAAATCATTAACATAATTTCCCTCTCCTTTACACATATGTTCTTCTGTCCTGGGAGTCTTTTTGGTGGTCCCCTGTGGTTGGTGACTCCAAAGTCATACCTGACTGCTTGGTGAACTGGTAAAAGTTGGCACAGCTGGGCTGGTTGCTTTCCAGTTCTTCTTCCTACAGAATAAGAATTGTGCAGTTCATAGGTCAGTGGCTCTTGAAGAATAAACATTGTGTTAGCCACCAGGAGCAAATGATTTTTTATCTGGCAACACCAGGTGAAGAGCAGACTGCATTTAGGGAGAGCTGAAGAGGTGATGGGCACTGACAGTACAGAGAGAGCAAGGTCAGCCCTAGACGGATGATCTGCCCTTAGATGACCCAGCTGTGGAGAGCATAGGCTGCCATCTGATGGTGGCACCTCCAGGAAGTCCCCAAATGCCATATGCCACGTGTAGGCAACCCAGTGCCTTGAATAACCTCCTTATAAACATGAGAAGAGGTTTACCTTAAAAGATGAACAGGAAGGAGAAATGTCTGCAGCAAAGACATACCAGCCAGTTGCATTCGTGGCTGGAGACCACTGACTGCTCAAAACATCTTCTTTCTTTTCAGGGCTCTTATGGACTCTGGGCAGAATGACAAGACTTACCTGGGAGTTAAAAATGGAACATTTCTTTCCTTCACCTTGCCTTCTTCAGGGTGTTCCTGGTGCCTCTGCACCCTGGTGGGAGGTGTAACAAGGGTACAGAGGAAGACAGTGAGACATGAGTCGGAGGCAGCATTTCTTTTCCTCTCCTTAAGCTTTACTGTAAATAAACAAAAAGCCTTTGGGCTTAGAAGGCCAGGTGGGCAAAATCATTCTGTGTGTTTAGGAGAGGGGGTGCTATAGGTTTGGCTGAGATTACACCATGTCTTTGAGTTGAGCCAACTTCTGTATGGAGTCATGTTTGGCTAATACAGGAGATCAAGGCATCCATCAGTACAGGATGGGGCCAGGAAGCAGATGGAGGTTGGGGCATCTCCAGCGTGTAAGAGCTGTGGTTGTAAAGAGTCTGGGCAATATTAGGAATTAATTTATCCTGTGGGGAGGGGTAGAGTATTTGGCTCAGGATGGTGAAGAAACTACATGTCTGCATGTGCACAAAGGTAGTTGTAGGCAAAGCTTCGTTCCCTGGAATGTACATGTATGGGAATGGCTGAAGAGGATCAGAGACCCAGGAGTCTGGGCTGGTGGGAGACTGGTGCCAGCCTTGGGCACTGATGCTAATCTGTGGGGGGGTGCACATGTGTGCAGGGGTACCTAAGGGGACATACATGTGTGTAAGTGTATACAAACACAGATGAGGGAGTGTGTTTATGCAGTTGCAGGATGTTTAAGTGCGGATGTGAATGCTTGGACAAGAGTTGGAGAGCAAACACGCTGCTGTGGAGCTGGATGAGTGCTTGCTCCTGCGCATTGGCTGCTGGAGGGGAGTTGTGGGTGCGCCCGTCTGAGTGTGCAGGCTGGAAGAGCAGCACTGTACAAGGGTGGGTGGGATGAAGGTCTTCCTCTCCACTTTGGCTTCATTCCTGCAGCTCTGCTAAAAGGTCTGTCCCCATACTTTTAACTTCCCCATGAATGCTATTGCTAAGCTACAGCCACCAAAATGACCCTCATACCACAGCCCTTTGGGGCGGTTTTCTCCACAAACCATTCTGAGAAATGGGAAGGAGGGACCCACCAGAAGGACACATGCCTCCCTGAGGTCAGGAGATATTGCAGGAGGCAACCTGTGGAAGGTCAGTTATGAGAACTGGCTGGGCAATGGGAAGATGCCTCACAGGTCACTTGAGAGAAAGTAAGAGAAAGGAAGGGCATGCATGGGGTTGGGTGTGCTGGGACAGAAGCCAAAAGCCCTAGACTGAGAAGCAGAACAAGCTGCAGCAGCTGAGGCTCGTGGGAACAGAACCACTTTATGAGGAAGCAAAAGTCAAGGTCACACAAAGGCAATGTGAGAAGATGTGAAGGCCTGGCAGGCATCAGGAGACCTGCAGTGCAGGACACCCGAGTTTGGAAAAGGACCGTCACAGAGTGTCAGGTGAAGAGACATCTCCTAGCCAGGTTAGAGAGCAGAGGAAGGGTGGGCAGGGACTGCAGACACAACCAAACAAAAGGCATTCAGCTGTGCTCTCAGTCACTGGTACTGCCATCACCTCTGCAACAAAGATTGTCCCCTGGAATCCTACATCCTCATGTTTCCTCTTTAAGCCTGGGACGCTGGTGCCAAGCTGTCCATGCCTGCAGGCTCAGGCTCAGGAGCTGAGCTGCCTGCCATACCACACAGGAACTGCTTAGCTGCCCTTACAGCACTCCCCTGAGCATGGGCAGTCGGACACCCAGGAGTGCAGGCCCAACTCACGGGGAAAATAAAGTACTTGGTAGTCAGTTTCTGTCTTCTGCTATCTCTTTACATCTTTTCCTCCTTCAATCCATGCAGCATCAGCTTCCCACACTGTGGGCCCCAGTCAGAAAAGCAGCCAAACTATGCATGGGCGTGGGATACAGTCTGTTGGACTAAAAAAAGCCTCTGTTTTAGTTTCTTGGGGAGCTCCCGCAACATCTACTGGATTAAACACAACCAAGAAATCCTGGCAGAATGAGGATGGACTACCAAAGCTTCTGCCTCTATAAGGGGCAATAAGTGGTAGAAAGATTAAAAAGACTGACTACCAAATGGTTGGATACGTGGACAACACAGCACTTAAAACTCTAGTCTGTGTTGCTCCTCTTGCAGAGAAGAGCAGAGCCAGGTGAATGCTGGACTCCGCTTGCAGAGCAAGCCTTGTAGGACAGAGCAGAAATTGTATTATCTGAGGAGCTTGTAGCACTGTTCATGGTTGATGACCAGGCACTGAAGAAGGCATGTAACTGGGACAAAGGACCTTGCAGGAAGCAGCTCAGGTGGGTGGGGGGCAGATACAGGATGGGTTTCCTTATCCATGGAGTGGCTGCCCAGCTGCCATGGGGAGATGGGGGAAGTTCCCCAGCTGCCAACACACTTAACAGAGAGTCTCCTTCACCATCTAACTGAGCTGAGACTTCATTTCACACGCCTTTGCAGCTCCATCTGCTGCAAATCACCATTCAAGAAACTCCGTCGACTTGTTGGCTTCTTAAAATACCAGCATCCCTTAAGAGCCCAAGCACTGCAATGCCAGCACCAAGCAAGTGTGCCAAAGACACATCATTTTGACACATGGAATCTGAGCTCCCACCAAGGCTGCTCTGCAGGCCAGCCTGCTGGGGCAAAGAAAATGTGTTCCAGGGAGATCAGCAAAAAAATGGAGATCTTTAGATTAAATAGGGGTTTAAAAGAAAAGAGACAAGCATAATATTTTTCTATCTTGTGTTTTCTATCCCGCCCCCTCCCCCCCCCCCCCCCCCGCCTGCAGGCTGTATCCTATTTTGCAGTGACAAATTGGGGAAATAAAAAATGAAGATGAACAGAAAATAAGGCTGGGGGAGGGAAAAGAAAAGGTATTTCTTGTCCAAAATTCATGAGGAGAAACAAATGCCACAAAATTCTTCAAACTATCACCACTGATTTACAGGCTGTTTTTCATAGGAACAGGCATTTGGAATGATGGTCAGGAGGTCACTGCCTCCTGACCCCTGCTATTTCCTCAGCACTGTCTCCCTGTTGGCGAAACCCTTGACTTCTCTGTGGTAATAGCATTAATCTGACTGCCCTTGTGATCCCTCTCCCTCTCCTTAACGACGGTGCGGTTGACTCTGGGCAACCCAGAGGCCATGGGGACCGTGTGCAGTGGCTAAGTGAAAGTCTGGATGTGTTCAGGGGGGATTTGCTCCAGTCAGATATGGAAAAGAGTTTTTCTGTTCTGGGTGCAGAGACACAGAGATAAGGGCTCCATCAAGCCCTGTGCTGCACAAAAGGTTTCATTCTCGTCACGTAGTGATCTGAGCTGCAAGACTAGAAAGGGCTGCAATGATTTCAGCAGCATTGTGCAATCCTCTTCCCAGTAAACGTGTGATTACAGATGGGGTGATAGAGACACAGGGAACCCATTCTGTCAGAGAGTTCGTGTGCACACGTCAGAGAACAAGAGCAGACATGTGCTATGTGTGCATGCATGCAAATAAGTGCTTATTGCACGGTTGCATGCACGCGTGTGTGTGTGTACGTACAACTGCATGGATGTGGATAAACACACAGACATATTCGTGCCATGCACGGATTCAAGCAGATCTATGTGTGCATGAAACCATGTGAGGCCACCCTCACAGGTGCACACACACCCAGACCTGCAGGTACTGCTTGGCCTAGGCATGAACGCCCAGAATGCAGCACATTCTCCTTAATGCGTGCAGCCCAGGCACGGGCTCAGGCTGGGAGGTGGCATCTGGACCTTGCCCTTGGCTCTCCAGACACACACGTACCCAGCCACCAAACCCAACCACACAACAGTGGTCTGGGGCAGCCATGGACCCACTCAGTGTGACCCTTCTGCTCTGCAGTGGATCTTCAGGAGAAAAACTGGAAGGGCAATGAATGGTGATGGCAGAGGGGCTCCAGTGTGGAGAAGCGAGGGTGTGTTTTCAGGCTGTTACCAACACAGCCCACACATAAAGTCATTTGAAGCTGTTGTTAGGGAGCCGCTGTATTTGTCATCAGCAGGGAATCACAGCAGCTCAGAGCAGGCAACAGCAAAACTGTCCAGGCCATGTTTCAGCTGTTGTATGGGGCTGTGGAACAAGGGGGTGTGTGGAGGGGGCAAGAAGCAGTTAATCCATTGTTGTAATGGGGTAGCTTCCAGAGAAAAGAGACAGGGGAATACAAACAAGGGAAACACCTTCAAAAAAGAAGATGCTCCTAGCTCTCCTGAGGATCCGGCAGAGAATTGAAATGCTTTATCTGCTCGAACGAGTGGAAAATATGCAAATATTTGCTCATGAAAAATTGCTGTTCTTTGCCTTCCCAAGCATAAACTATGCAAACGCCACACACCACGCAGCCGGCTAGTGCAGGTCTCACACTCAGCACGTCATGCACAAACAGACACACGCGCATACCCCGCACGTCAATGCAGCCGGGCAAGGACACGTGCCTGGGCTGCAGCACAGCAGCCTCCCCTGCGTGACAAACAGGGCCCCGGGGCACGGGAATACGGATGCCTCGACTGGCAAACTGTGCCTGGGCGGGCAGTGCCCCGCCGCGGCTCCCTGCGGTGCTCTGGAGCCGGAGCGGCTGCGGAGCTGCGGGCGGAGGGAACGCGAGAGCCCATCCCGGTCCTGCCGTGCTCGGGGGCACGCGGGACGCCGCCGGGGGACAGGGCAGGGGTGGCACCGAGCGGCGCGGGGGACGCGGGGGACGCGGGGGACGCGGGGGACGCGGGCGCTGCGCGGCGCGCCCTGCAGAGGGGGATCGGGCGCCGGCCGCAGGTGCGGCACCGCGGGGAGCCGGGAAGCGCGGCCGGACCTCTGCCCTTCTCACTGGTGCGAGGGGCAGGCTCGGGACTGTGCTGCCAAGCGGTGGTGGAGCCTCTCCGTGCCAAACTCCCGCGTGTCAGACATCCAGAGGGACTTGTGCAGGCAGGAGAGGCGTGCACTCGCAGCACAGAGAGCCAGTTGTGTCCTGGGCTGCATCAAAAGAAAAGTGGTCGTCCTGCCCCTCTCCTCCTCTCTGGTGAGACCCTGTCTGGAGTGCTGCATCCAGGTCTGGGACCCCCAATATATGAAGGAGCAGGTCCAAGATGACAGTGATGAAGATAATCAGAGGGCTGGAGCATCTGTCCTGTGAAGACAAACTGAGAGAATTGGAGTTGTTAGCCTGGAGAAGAGAAGGCTCCGTGGAGATCTTATAGTCCCAGTACCTAATGGGAGCCTACAGGAGAGCTGGAGAGGGAATTATCACAAGGGCATGTAGTGATAGGACAAGGGGGAATGGCTTTACAATGAAGGAGGTCAGGGTTAAATTAGATATTAGGAAGAAATTGGTCACTGTGAGGATGGTGAGGCATTGGCACAGGTTGCCCAAAGATGCTGTAGCTGCCCCATCTCTGGCAGTATTCAAGGCCAGGCTGGATGGAGCTTTGAGCAACCTGATCCAGTGGAATGTGTCCCTGCCCGTGGCAGGGGGCTTGGAATTAGATGATCTTGAAGGTCCCTTTAACCCAAACCACCCTGTGATTCTATGATTCTGTCATGTCAGTCTGGTTCCCTTAGTGGAAAGCACCTCTCACAAATCCAACAGTCTGTGAGCTCCTAAACACCAGCTTCCTTGCCCATCCATCTGTCCACTCATGTCCCACCACCCCATCCCCCCTCCACAAAGTTTTTGTTTCTTTGGCAAGAAAGCTCATGGGTATCTCTGAAGAAAGTTTTCTCACCCAAACTGCTGTGCACCTTTCTCAGCACTCCTTGTGAGAGCTGATATGCCCTGAGTAGAGATCTACTGTTGATAAGTGATATGGGCAGGTCTAGGAGTTTGCATAGGAGAGGACAGCACAGGAGTAAAAATGTTGGGGTCTAGACAAGAGCGGATGGGAGGAGGGGGCCTTCAGGTGCACTCAGATGCAGAGAAGCAAAAGGCAGCAGGTTTGGCTGAAGGTCATTTTTAAGAACTGGTTCAAACAGGCTACAATGTCACCGGGTGTCTCCCACCCAGCCAAGCTGCTGGATCTAGATGTTCACAAGGCAGCAAACTCTTCCTTGTTGCACTAGGGATAGTCCTTGTAGTCATATGCCAGAGTTTGGGGTGGATACCAGCACAGTTCCTTGTCTTGGTGGTCTCACAGGCAGCGTCACAAGGCGGGGGTAAAAGATGGGACACTCAAGCTGGAAAAGCTGCTGATGGGGAGAGGGGCAGCCTGGGTAATGCTTCCTTAGCTGTGAGGCATCTGCAGCTGATGCAGCTTGTGAGCCAGTGTGTGATACCCTCCCTGCTCAGCTGTGTCACACATGGACTGGCTGTGGGGGCACCGGCAAGTGGGAGACAAGCTCACACTTTCATGCTCAATATCAGAGACTGCCAGGTCTAGCAATAGCTTTGCTCAAGCAAGGCGTGCAGGTGAAAGGCTCTTCCAGCTGCTCCTCAGCCACGTGGCATTTCAGCAATGCACAGCAAAAAAAATAAAAATGAGAGTCTTTGCCAGGCCTTGATCTCTGTGTGAGACAGGCCAGGCCGCCAAGCAGCACACAGCAGAAATCCCTGCTGGCAGAAGCGCATTCAAACTCAGCAGCAGCCTGTGTAAAGCCAGGGAACATGTTGTTTCTGCTTGGTGCAGGCTCCATATGGGCAGAAGTCTTAAGAGCAATGTAGCCATGCAGCTGACATCTAATAGGCCTGCCCATCCTTAGAGACGTAGAAAGTATCCTAAGCCAGTAATTTCATACCATGTCAGTGCTCTTGAGTAACAAGGGCTGGCTGTTACACAAGCCCTGTGCACAGACGTGGAGTCCACAGGCTGGAAAAGATTCATCTAATCATGGAATCACAGAATAGTTTGGGTTTGAAGGGACCTTTAAAGGTCATCTATTCTTCCCAACCTCCTCTGCTGCCTGGCCAGAGATGATCAGTGATCCTGGTACAGCAGAGTGACAGCTGCTCTTACAGGATAACCTGAGGGGACCACAAATTACTGAAGCAAAAGAACACATTGCCACCTTTCCATCTCTCAGGTGTACCCCTCCCCATTTACAGGCCCTTGGAAGGGAAAGGCAAAAGTACCCAGGAGCAGTCGGGCCGTGACGGAGAGGAGGCAAGTGCAGAGCAGTGCTGCTCATCCCTTCCCAGCTCTTCGAACACATGTGAGCTCTCTTTCCAAGGGTAGCAACAACAGTAGCCAAAAGCCTGAACTTTGCTTCCAGAAGGAATCAGCTGTTGAGCTGAGCAAATTGTGATGCTGTGCAGGGTGGGTGGAAGAAGGGAGGGAGGAAGGGAGGGAGGGAAGAAGGGAGGGAAAAGGGAGGGAGAGCCAAGCCTGACACGGGCCAGAGCAGGAGGGGAGGCACACACAAAGGCCTTGGAGGCAGGATGGAAAAGACAGTAATTACATAAGAGCACTTGGTGAGCATCTGGCTGGAGTCAGCTGGGCCCCGCCGGCCCTCCCTCCCGCACTGCTAGCCAGGAGCAGCTGAGGATACAGGATACACATAACTCAGCGCGGGACCCCTGCGGAGGGGAGCGGAGGTAAGAGGTGCTCCGCTTCCCCTCCCGGCTTGCGATGCTCTTGAAGAGTAGGGGCAGAGGACTGGGGAGCATGGGGAAGGAAAGGCAGCTGTGGTGGAGGAGAAGCAGTCAAGAAGGGGAGGAGAAGGGGCTCTTCCTCTGCCTCTTGGTGCAAATGATACCTTCACTCCAGAGTTTGGTGAGGGAGGAACTGTGAAGGGCAAGTGTTTGTGTGTGGATGTAGGTGTGTGTGTGCAACAGATCCACATGTGCCACAGGGGAGCTGAGCTGTGCACAGGGGCTAGAGAGGGGAGAAAACATCAATTTCCTTCTCCATACCTGTGGTAGACAGGGGTAATAGGGTGGATGCAGCCACTGAGGTAGAGACAGGCTTTGTCCCCCTACAGTGTTGTGGTGCTTACAGGAAAAGGGAGGAAATAGAGGAGGAGGAGGAAGCAGCTGCTTTTGAGCAGGGCTCGTTGCAGTATAATCTGGACAGTTCTTCCCTGGGCTGCCTCCAAGGCAAAGTGTGTGATGAGGGAGAGGGAAGATTGTTGGGCACACAGGGTGCCCTCAGGCTTGGACTACACTTTAAAGCATGGCTGGTGCAGGTTTACTGGATAGAATTCTCAAAATCTCCTGCAAATGTGGCTGCCCTGGCAAAATGTTGCTGGTACACACCGTTCCCTTCAGGGAGGAGGGCAATATTACCCTAGCAAAAGTGTCTTTACTGGCATAAACTTCTGCCCAGCTGGGCAATGCCACCAGGGCAAGTCTTTGTTTGCTGGCTCCTGGCAGGTCCCTATTCAGCCCAGACGAGACATTAAATACAAAGTCCTGCTCACTCCCCACTGTGAGCTGTTCTCGCAGTCAGATGAGACACAGGCAGAGGCCCCAGCTGATGAGGTTCCCCATGAAGAACATCTGCTTGGCTGTGAGCAGCTCAGGAGAGCAGATGGAAATGTGGGACGGAAATGAGGACAATGGCCTCCCTGCTACCTGTTTCCCTTGGAAAGGTGGAAGAGGCCAGGCGAAAGGCCAAGAGCTGCAAAAGTGGGTAATGTCATGTTTGGAAATAAGCCAGGCAGGAAAACTTGAGAGAGGCACTGCAGTAGCTTTTTTGGGACAGAGAGGAACTTTGTCTTCAGTGTCAGACTCTAAGTTTTCATGCACCCCAGAAAATTTATTTGCCTTTAATAGTACTGTCAGCTGCCAAAATTCCCACCAGCAGCAGCCAGGAGTAGACAACACAACTGCTCACAAAAACCCTCTTCTGTCAGCTGGCGAGGCTCCATTAGCAATAAGTATTGCCCTAACCTTTGTCCCTGCCTCTCATTTCCCAAAAGGGGAAACTGAGGCACAGGCAAACGTGGGCGACTTGCAGTGGATTTCATTGCACGTCCATGCTGGAGCCCGGTGAGGAGCTCACGTGCTCAGCAGTGAATTTCTCTGTCCTCCTCCTGCCCCAGCTGGAAGGCATGTTCACTCCATGTTCATTGAGCTCCAGGCTGACAGGCAGCCTGAGAATATTTCCAGGCCTCCCAGCCCCCATTCCTCCCTTCCCCCCCCCAGCTCACAGTACATATTTTCCCAGAGTTTTCCGCTTGCTTCTCCAGTGGTTCTGGGGTCCTGCCAAACGCCAGCCACTCTCTGGGAAGCGGGGCCTCCCATTCCTAAACCAAACAAATGGGAGAAGGGAAACGGGGGAAAAAAGTTGCAGCACACGTAGACACGCTCAAAACCCTATTCCCCTCAGAAACCTTGGAGCCTTCTGCAGCTCCTCTCGGAAACTGCAGGAGGCACAGTGCTGACTTGGCATTTCTGACCCCTGCAGAACAGAGCTATTGTCCATCCTTCCTTCTGCCTCCCAAAGATCCCTATGTGCACACACCCCCTCCACACACATCCAGGGTATAAATACCCAGTTTTGGTGCAGGATAGATTCTTATAATCTTCTTCCCAACAGACTCTGCAGTGTGAGAAAAGTCTCCTGTCTCTCCCACCCTGCATTCTTCTCCCCTCCAAAATGCCCTTCATTCCAGCGTTCTGGTGCAGCCACATCATGCTTACCCCAAAGGCAAAAGCTTGTCAGCTTGGCGCCAAGCTGGGGACAATGGTCACAGCCAGGATCTGTTTCCAGATCCCCAGTTTTGCTGGCAGGCAGCTCCCAGCAGCCAGGCTATGCTTCAGACCAGCCACACCCCTCCCATCCAAAATGCTCGGCCCGGGACCTAAGCAAGGGACATGACCAGGGGATGACACGTGCTGGAGCACAAGGCTTGGGGCTCTGCCCAGGCAGAGGGGATGACCAGAGAGGGAAAAAACTGATGCCTCTCCCAGCTGGCAGCTGCTCCTGCTAGAAATATCATGCCTGGGGCAAGAGGCCACAGTGACGTGCAGAAAAAACAATGCAGGAGAGAATGAAAGATGAAGTTTGGGGACTGTGAGTGGGTCAGGCACAGCTGGGGAGAGAGCATGGCCAAGTGAAGGACTAATGCATGGGACAAGGGACTAGCATGGAGGACTGAGGGCAGTCCTGCCTGAAGGGAAGTCTGTCTCTTGCACCAATGCACCTTACCTTGTCCATCCTGAGATGCTAAGGGTGGGACACTGCCCTGCTGCTCTCCACCCTTTGCACAGGGCACAAGCGTGCTGCCTGCATTTTGCTGGCTGGAAGTGAAAAGGCAGAGAAAAAAACCAAACCAACAACATGGACAAGGACAAGGCGCTTCCTAGGAAAGAGTTAAAAAGACGCTGAAACCCAAGCCGGTTTAGGATGGAGAGCACCCAAAGCCAGGGAGGGAGAAGGAGGGAGAGGAGAGGGGAGGGAGCCGGTCCAAGCCCAGCTTGCGCACCCAGCCAGCAGTGCCTGTGCCAAGAGCCGGCTTCCTTAAAGCCATGGGCCCGGGGGCCGGCCCTGCAGGCAGAGGGGAGCCGGCGAGCAGGGGCTGGGAAGCGAAGAGGGGAGCCTTCGGCCCCCGGGGTGAGCAGCTGCGCTGTGCCGGGGGGCAGGCAGCGGGATGGGGCGCAGGCTGCGAGAGGGGCTTTCTCAGCTGCTTGGCGTGCCTGTCTTTCGTAAGCGTACTTCTCTGCAAGCTGCAGAGCCTCGCGTCCTTCACCTCGGCAGCGAAGCAGCTCCTCTCTAGTGTGCCCGCAAAGGCTGCGCTGAGGAGCCGGCCGTCCCCTTGGGAAGGTGCTGGGGTGTGCCTTGGGAGGGGGCCGAGCCGCCGGGACCGGTGGGGTTTGGTGGGGGAAAGGAGGGGGCTGAATTCAAGTTCCCAGCCCATAAGAGAAGAGGCATCTCTGCCAAGAGATGTGGGTCAGACTCCATCTGGGACTTGGTGATTTTTGGGTTAGATTCCTACAGAGAGTTGATACACAGTGATAGGAGGGCTGGAGAATTTTTTTGCAGCGCTTCCCACAGACTGAGCAGCCTACCAGAGCATGCTTTCGCTAAAGAGCTGTTGAGGTTGGACTCAATGACCGTAGAGGTCTTTTTCAACCTTAACAACTCTATGATTCTCTCTCCTTCCTGTATCCCAGCCTGGGGACTGAACATTCTAGTGGCTTTAATGGTTTGCCTAGCCAGCATCAATCTTTCTTCCAGGGTCAGCACAAAGTCTCCACTGGCCTGGACAGAAGGGCTTGGGGCATCTTCTTGGGCCATGTGGTTGCTGCACAGATTGCAGCCTCGAAAAAGCATGTAAACTCCCTCCACAGGACAATGCCATTTCATCCCACCCCTGGCTCCAGCCACAGAAAGATGTTTTATCATGATCTCTGTTCCATCCCTTATGACCTCCCCCTTCTTTTACCTCACTCTGGCACTTCCTCGTATCTTCCCAGGTCACCATGGACATAACCTACCTGCGCACATCCCTGACCTTCCTTTTTCTCCCTCTTGTTGTGTTTGGGGCACCAGCTGACGAACCCAACCTCACAGAACCACGCCCTGGTGCTTGCAAGCGCTGTTGTGACTCACTGGACTCTGCCACAGATACCCCACCAGTCCCTCCCAGCCATCACCACTTTCCCTACCCAATGCCAGAGGTCCGTCCCTATATCAACATCACCATTCTGAAGGGTAAGTCTTTGCCCCGGGATGCCAAGGTTGGCTCAGGGACTGATGGCATTGCAGTGGAGGTGACAGCTGGATTGCTGGCATGCTGGCTGTGCTGACAGACCGCCAAGAGCCATCCTGGAGGATAAGTGGCCACACACACCGTGCCCAGCGTTTAGGTGTTTTGTGCTGCCATGAGTAGCCTGGGGGGATCGAATTCAGTCCGAATCCCTGCTGTGATCTCTGTGTCTCAGGATGCTGCCTGCTACCAACTCTTCCTCCCTGCTGACACAAGAGTGGCAGTGACAGCCTCTTGCCAAGCTGGGAGAACACATTCCTTACATCAGACTTACAGAGTCCTGTAGTGAATGAGGGAAGGAACACTCCTTATCAACTGCAGAATACGCATGTTTGGAGGGCATTGGTACCCAGGGAGGCTGGGGGGAAACCTTCTCCAGCTCTGTGGGTTGCATGCATTTGGGAGCAGGAGGAGGGCAAAGGGAAGCAGCAGCTATTTACAAGCACCTCCAGGCTAAACTGGCAGTGACCCCCAGCTCACTCCACCCTGCAGTGGCTGGCTTGGCTAAGGGAAAGGGTTCCCTATTTTAGATCAGCTCCTCCCTTAAGAACTCCCCTTTTAGCCTTTGCTGTGGGCAAAAGCCTGTTCCCAGCTGGATGCTGCCACTCGCTTCTTGTAGCTCTGTGGTTCGTGTGGGTTAGCTGGGCAGATGCTCTCCCTTCCCTGCCCTGCCTGGAAGTAGCTGCAATCCACCAAAGCTCAGAAGGGTAGATTGAGGCCTAGACTAGAGTGGAGTGTCATAGGGGGACCTGCAATACTGCACAGGGGATGGAGAGAAGGATAAGAACAAGACACGAAGTTTGAATGCTGTCACTTTGTGCTGGAGGCTGCTCTCAGCCCCATTTCTTCTCTGCATACACAAAGTACGTTCTGGTGCTGGTGCCTCTCTGTATTGATGCCTGCCCAAGTGTGTGATGGGCAGTGCACACACCCCGGTTAGAACTGCAGAATTAATTATACAAGATGCCCAAAGCATGCCAGTATTGTCAGAATACCATCCCTCTAACTTGCAGTGCTCCATCTGCCCTGTCCAGCTTGGATCTTTTTCCTCTGACCCACCCCATGTAACCCTCCCTAACCATATTCCCCCACAGGCGCTTGCAGTTATTCCCCTTGTCCCGCCTACAGCAAGAACAGTGTGCATCCTGTGTGGATAATTGGGTCATAGGAGAGGTGTGTAGGAGGGCAGGGCCGTGCTGGAGGTAAAGGAGTGTGGGGGAGGAAGAAGAGGTCAAGAGCCTCAGTGGTGCTCTCAGAAGTGTTCCTTCCTCTGGCTTTGCCCCATTCTTCTGCAATCCTCTGCCTCCTTCTTAGGCTTTCTCACCACCACTTCCACATCTTCTGGTATCACACAGGAGTTGTGTCCTCTGCTTCCTCCTGTAGGAGAAAAAGGAGACCGGGGAGAGCCTGGGATGCCGGGGAAATGGGGCAAAGAAGGACCACGAGGCGAGCGGGGTGCCCAGGGGCAGAAAGGCAGTAAGGGGCAGATGGGCACAGCGGGAGACCCCTGCGAGCACCAGTACGCTGCGTTCTCCGTCGGGCGCAAGAAAGCGCTGCACAGCAGCGAGGGCTTCCAGGTCCTGATCTTTGACACCGTCTTCGTCAACCTCTACAGCCACTTCGACATGTTCAATGGCAAATTCTACTGCTCAGTGGGTGGACTTTACTATTTCAGCCTCAATGTCCACACCTGGAACTTCAAGGAGACCTACATGCACATCATGCACAATGAAGAAGAGGCGGTCATCCTGTACGCCCAGCCCAGTGACCGCAGCATCATGCAGAGCCAGAGCCTCATGCTGGAGCTCCAGGAAAATGATGAGATCTGGGTGAGGCTCTACAAGCGGGAGCGGGAGAATGCCATTTACAGTGATGATGTTGATGTGTACATCACCTTCAGCGGGTACTTGGTCAAGCCCAGCACTGAATAACTGCCTCTCCTCTTCCTTGGGGCCTCTTAGGCCTTTTCCTTTTTCCTCTCTCTCTCTCTCTCTCTCTCTCTCTCTCTACTGCCCGTAACCACTGCAAATCACTTGGAAATGGGCCTGTCAAATCTCAGGCACTGAGTGTGAAACTTGCCACACTGGCTCCCACCTCACGCTCTCTTGTAGCCAGACCTGTATCTGCCCACTTTACATCATGACACTACCCCCTCTTGCCCCTCACCTTATAACCCCAACTTAGGTTATTGGCTTCTTCTCAATCTGCCATGAGCTGCCTCTGGCATTTAGGGTTCTAGAGCAAGAGGAAAGCTAAAATGCTGGTCCTGGGCCTGTGTCCCTCCTTGGGGCTTCATACACAAAGGACTCCTGTGGAAAGGGCTAGAAAGTACCCACTGCCAAGGTACATCCTGGCTCCTCTCCATCCCAACTAGACACACCACTTTTGCAGCCTGAAACATGGTCTTAATGTCACCTCTGATATCTGTAGTCCAAAGAGTGGACTGGGGTCTGATGGTCTCCTGTAGCACCAGGAAGATGTAGGAGCACTGAGAGAGGATATTGTCTTTCCAAAAAGGGAACTGTTGGCCTTCTAAACTGGCTTTCCTTAGACACCCTTCTGTGTCACAGAGTCCAGGTTGGCTGTCAAACCTAGACCTGGTGGGATCGTCCTCCTCTGTGCCAGCTCTAGCTCTTCAAAGAGATGAGGGGTGAGACACCTGGCCAGACACTTCATGGGCATCTGCCATTGATGCCGTAGAGGCAACCATTCTGTTCCCACTAGGGATCACCAGCACAGAATGAGAGAGAGAGAGAGAAAACCTTGGACACCTCCCTCCCACACCTCCCCTGGGAGCTACTCAGCTGTGGGAAGTCTTGGCTCCTCAGCTATGGGAAGCTAGTCCAGAGAGCGAACCCAAATCTGCTCTCCTTTGGCAGAGGTGTCATTTCATTGTTCTCCTGAAGGTGGTTCTCCCACATTGGTACTGAAGGACCACTGTTTCAGGGCCTGAGCTCGAGGCTGTGGGGGCAATTGCAATCAAATCAATTCGAAACCTGGACAGGGTGCCACTTCTTTGCCTCTGTGGTGGAAAAGAGATAGAGGTGAGACTACAGCACCTTGCCCAAGGGTTAAAAGCTTCCCTGCTGTATGCTCCGTGCCCTTTTCTGGCAATGTCATCAGAGAAACTGAGAAAAGCACGTGGCTAAAACAAACCCTCGCTCTTTTTGTCAGGTTGGAGATGTCGCAGTAAGAAAGGCATGCCAGTGCTAGGGTTTTCTAGTACTATTTATATTGGTCTCACACTGCTCCCACTTGCATCCCTCTGGAGGGGATGCTGCAGTCCTGGGGGGAGCAGGTGAGGCTGGCTCAGCACTTTAGAAAGCCTGCTTCCACGTGTTGTGATGCTCCCATAGACAGCAGTGCAAGACTTGTCTCTTTTTTGAGTCTCAGGGCAGGACAAGCAGGAGAAACACAGGTATTTCTCCTCTGCTCATCACTGATCATGAAATCTTCTGACTTACCCGAGTTCTGCTGTCTCATGGTCTGTGCCTCTAGCACCTGGGACTACCAGGGCTCTCCCATAAGAAATGTGCATCATTGTACAGGGTTAGGTCAGGCACACACAGCTCAGGATGGCAAAGGAGCAGGGACCAAGGCTAAATATTAAAAATGACCTTGAAAAACTTGCAGGGCATTTTCTCTCTTATCCTGTTTACTTACTCTCCGTGCTTTTCTAAGGAAGCTATTCAGACTGTAGTGAGTTTCAGGAAATTTGCTCTGGATCCTCCTCACCACTGTCAGTGAGGCAATGGGTATAAAAACAAAGTTTCACTAAAGCAAGGCTGTTTTTTTCACAGAGAAACATGTGCTGAAGGGATCATGGAAACTAAAGGAGACTGTGGGTTTCTTCCTCTCCCTTAGCAGGTCAAGTGTGTGGAATTGCTCAGAGACAGGATTTCAGATAGCAGAGGAAGCAGAGACCTGGAGGTGATGCTCAGGACTGAATCCCTTTCTCTCTTCCTCAACAGGCTGCAAACCCAGATATAGTCTATTTACAGTCTATAGTGCCCCATGCCTCCCTGAAGAGAAGCAAACCTCTCTAACACTGAATATCTCCATAAACAAGCTTCCTTCTTCCTCCTTTCCTATTTGGTGATTGAATGTTGGCGACAGGTCTCCTGTGCTACCATGAGCAGCCAGAGGGTGCCTGATGTACGTGAGAGAGGAGGGCAGGGGGACCAAAGGGTGTGTTTAACAGGCTTCTGGTGCTAAACAAGATGGCATTCCCTTGGTGCTAAATCAGATTTCAGGAGTATTGGGTGCTTTCTGGAAGGTGTAGTAGGCTGAGTTGTGATGTACTCTGGAATTAATGGTGCTTTATGTAACAAAACCAAACAAACTCCAAGAACTTTTGTATATATATATTTTTTCAGTGGTATTAAACTTTTTTCCTTGGTTGTTTTGCACTTAAATCTGTTTTTCCCTCCCAACCTATTCCTGCTAGCTGTGGTTATTGATGAATGGTGTGACAGAAAAGACACTGACCTGAAATTGACAGGTACAAAGTCTAACTCAGCTCTGAAACTTCCCTGGGTAATCTTTGGCAATCTTGTGTCTGTTTCCCTTGTGAAGAACCATTACCTTAAAATATTTACTGCTTGAACACTTCTAATTATGACAACCCTCTCCTTTTTGCTGGAAATGCTTCCAGGAAATTCAAAAAGGATTCTTTGGAGATTACAAAAAAAAATCCCGGGATAGTAGAATGGGTTGTGTGAGCAGGCTGCAAGTACTTAATTATATGGAGGAAGGCTGGGTTAATGTTGCAGTTCTCTGAAGGGAAATCAAATCCTTCATCTTACGGAATTTTTAGCACATTATCAAGTACTTGGTAAGCATGAGTGTTTTCTGTTTTCCCTGTGACATTTCTCTTTTCTCTGCCAAGAGCTGAAGGCCAGGAAGCACAGGGTAGGAGGGATAGTAAACTGTTGATTGGACGCTTGTGCTTCCTAACATTGGAATGAGTGGGAGTTCCAGAGTCAAGCTGGACACGCATACTTTGAAGACTTGTGTTTGATGAGAAAGGCCTGAGATTCAGGTCAGAGGTGGAAAGACAAGTGGCAATTGCTCATAAAGTTGGGGGAAAAGGGAAGACATGAGCGGGGTGTGGAGACTTGTAAGCTTGAGTGAAAGATCTAGAAGGAGTAGAATCCTAAGGACGGGGAGATGCCTTTTGGGGTTTCAGTCCAAGTCAAAAAGGTACATGGGGTTTTGTTTATCATCTTTGGATTAGGGGACTCCTGCTGAGTTAGAAGGGTTGAGGGGACTCCTACTGAGATAGAAGGATAGACAGAAAAACAAGATGAAGTGCCCATATAGGAGCTTCTGTTTTGAATTTAATTTGCCTTCACATAGTTTCTCCCGTGGTTTGATGTGTACCAGACACTTCATTTGGCAAAGGGTGGAATACATAATCATACACATCTCTACAGGCCTCTTTGGTCCTGTGTCAGGCCCAGAGCAAGGGCTATAAATATCCTAGCAAATGCAATATTTTGTCAGGTCAGAGCCCAGCCTTCTTCCCATTTCTTATTTACTTCTGAGGAAGCAGATAAAAACGTGTCCTCAGGAAGTGTAGTGGTTGTGTTTGTGCATATTCTGTTCCTTGAGGTGAGATGCTGGCAGATTGGAAGTGACTTTGTCACACTTCTGAAAGGTGAGGAAAGGAGCGAGGAAGGGAGGAGAGGGGACCAGAAAAGTGTAGCCAGATCTTCAAGAAAAGCTTTCTATGATTCAACCTTTTAGCCTGCCACCTGAATAGTCCCTTCTGCCAAATCCCTTGGGGCTAAGCTGCATGGTGACAGGCAGGGTCTGTAGCTGGTGCCACCCATCACACCATGGATGCCCGACCAGGGAGCTGCTGTAGATGAGGCTCAGCTCAGGCAAGGCAGACCCTGCAATGCTTTGAAGGAACAAGGTCGAAACTGGGTCAGGTCAGCCCTGCTGCCCTGCCAGTGAGCACACCCATGCCCAGAAGGCCACAAAACCATTCATTCATTTATTCGTTCGTTTATTCACCCAAGGTCTGTATTTATTTCCCTGCAGTGGAGCTGCCCTGTGGAATGTGATTCAGGGGTTGGTGACAGCCGGTATCTCTCTCCTGGGAAAGCCATGTGTGCCCTGGGGTTGTGCCTCTCTTTTGCTCTGAAAGAGTGGCCCAAACTCTGCTGCAAAGGGCTCTGTGGACATCTCTGAAGTTCAAGGCACCTGT
Source organism: Corvus hawaiiensis (assembly GCF_020740725.1). NCBI lineage: Eukaryota > Metazoa > Chordata > Aves > Passeriformes > Corvidae > Corvus > Corvus hawaiiensis. Next base: position 28,097,952 of record NC_063216.1, on the reverse strand, counting down.
CACGGGCCTGGCCCTTTACACTGCCTTCCTCCAGGTCTGTGGTCTTGCAGGTATGAAAGGAAGGGAGTGGGACGGAGGGCATGAAGGGCAGGACATGGTGCTGCCTCTGGGAAAGAAAGCACATGCCAGGGACAAGTCAGGAGAAGCTGAAGGCCCTGCGATAGCTCCTTGCCCTGTGACAGCTGTGGGAAAGGGAAGAGAGAAGCAGGACAAGAAAAGTATAAAGGAGACCTTTGACCCTGCTGGTGGGCACAGGTGGACGTTCCTGCACCCAAAGCACCAGGGAGAGCAGAGACACAACACAGCAGGACCTGGCTCCACACAGGAGCTCCTTTGTCACAGGAGGGGTAGTCACAGGAAGTGTCTCTGGCCTTGCCCCAGCTGCCAGCTATGGTGCAAGGTCTGCCCCCATCAGTGCGCTATGCAGGGGGCTGCCACGCCGTACTATAGCAGGTTTCCCCTCTGCTGCAGCCTGCTGCCTCCTCCTCTCCCAAACCACCCAGACAACCTGCTTCACTCACACCTCACTCTTGTTTATCTCCCAGAGTCCAGAGACGGAGAGGGCGTGATGCAACACCCCAGCCAGCGTCGCCCAGTGCCACAAGCAGAGCTGCCACCTCCCTCCATCTAGCACACTGCTGCCAGATGCCAGCAGTGGATTCAATCTGCCCAGGTCTCCTTTTTCTCAGCTTCCCTTTCCCACTGTTGGCTGGGAGCTGCCGTAGGATTTGAAGGGCTGGATGTGGACCCTGCTCGTGGCTGTGTGGATGATGGGGCACAGCTGCGTTTGTGGGCAATTGTTCCACTGCCTCCTGTGGTGCGGCCCTTCTCTGACCACAGTGGCAAAGCAGCCCAGCCACGCCAGGCTTCGGAGGTCTGCTCGAGGTATGCTCTGCTGTGACACCCACACATGTATACACACACATACCAACCTCATATGGACATCTCTCACCTTCCTGCCAGCGGAAACTGTTGCTCTTTTCAAGCCTGGTTCGTTCTGAAGATGCTATCAGGAGGTGGGCAGTGGGGGCTGAGGGTCCAGGCCTCTTTGGTACAGGCACAGCTCCCTCATCTAATGAAATGCCTTCTTCACCCACGAGCTCTCTGTGATCTCTCACCTTGCAGTTATACCACAGTGAGGGCCAGAGCAGAAGGTCTAAATCAAAGGCTTCTGACAGTTCCTCATTCCACAGACCATCCAGCCTCTTGAGTCCACTTGACTCACAAATGACCTGGGAATTATTGCAATACTTCACACTTTTCCCAGTATGTTTGCAGCAGTTAAAATGGGAGGGAGCAGGATGTAGAGCTCTCGGCTTGGAGAAGCTAAGGAGTAGGGAGCTCCCCATCTAGCTGGGGAGGTTGTAAATAGAGCCGTGGGTGAGTGGGAGGCAGGAGGCTGGGTTCTTTCTTGATTCATTTTAACACACTTGGACCCATTGCCAGTGTGGGTGAGGATGGAAAAGTGCAGAGGTGCCTCTGCTGACAGGGAGCCCAGATGGTGTCAGCTGCAGTGCACCTCTGAGGGGGCAGATGTGCCCAAGCCTCGCCAGGTGCGACTGAGGGCAGATGCAACGCTTCAAAGTAGCCAGAGGAAGAAAAGTTCTGTGGAGAAGGAGGCAATAGGTCTCCTGTCTAACTGACCCACATCCTGCAGGGATCATTTTCACAATTCTGGTCTCCTGCTCTGAAGCCCTGACCACCTTCCATGTGTTTGACACTGCAGGGATCATTTTCACAATTCTGATCCCCTGCTCTGAAGCCCTGACCACCTTCCGTGTGTTTGACACAACAGTGCCCTAGAGCAAGCATCATCCATGGAGTGCCTGATGGCCACTGCATTCTGTTTGCCCCACACATGGTTTTCTGGGCTTGTGGCATTCTCACGTTCACCCCTATGGATGCTTTCTTTTCCTCCCCACGTGTCCCCAGTTCTTCCCCTGAAACAGTGGAATGGGGCAGATGACTAGACAGGACATTCCAGGCAACAAAGCCCTGCCACCTGCAGCCGCAGCCAGTAACTCAGCAGATCTTTAGGGCGAAGGATCCACAGGATTACCATTCCACACACCATCTAAAACACCTCCCAAGCCCTTGCTTTGCTCCAATTCCCACTTTTCTATGTGTGGTGTGCTGGTGACATTGTTTGACTCTAAGAGCCTATGCAGGCTTTTACAGCTGCACCACACGATTTTAAATGTTTTTTGGTGTTTTAATTCTATTTGTTCATTATATGGCAGATACTGAAGCACTCCCCTGACCCTCAGACAGGCTTGCTTCTCCTCTCTCATCCCCAGTCCTGCCAGCCATGGAGGCAGAACACCTGTGCCTTCAGTCCAATGGCTAGACCAGGCAGGGACAGTGGTGAGCTGGCTCAGCCCATGACTCTCTTGTCCTGCAGGATGGCAACCTGAGCCCAGAGGAAATGGAGAGAGGATGAATGCATAGCCTTCTCTTTGCTGCAGGTATTTTTTTTTTTTTCCACTCCCCCCTCCTCCTTTACATTGCTATGCCAGTCCCCCTCACCATTTCAAAGCACTGTGCAGAGAGCTCTCAGAGTGCAAAGTGCAGGGGGAGCAGTGGGAGGGTCAGGTGAGGACGGAGAAGGGCAAGAGGAAAAGGTCAGTGACGCAAGCCCAAAGCGATGGCTCTCAGCTGAGCTGCTCGGCTGTTTGTCCGTGCTGCGCTATTTCTACTAGGCAACAATTCACACATCTGGGGACCACAACTCCTTCCACCTCCCACGCTCTTCCCTCCCCCACCACGGGGGCTGAGGCAGGGGAGGGGGAAGGACAGAGAGATGCTGCACCAGCTTGCTAGCATCGTTTCCAAGACCAAAAGGATAAAAACCCTGAGCAGTCCTTTTCATCAGCCACTTTCCCTCTGAACACTGAGCATCTCTGATGAAGGAACCTGCTGCCTGCAAAGAGGCGGGGGAGAGTAGCAAGAAAGTGGGGGGTCTTTTGTGGTGCTCGTAGTGGCACCCTCACCCTTGAAACATAAAAGCAACAGTACATGTTTCCTATTAGAATTAAAGCCTCACCTAAGTAGACCGTGGCTAAGAGAAGGGACTCTGGTGCCTGCGGACACGTGCTGTCCTTGGCCTGTTTCCAGGGTAAGCATTCAAGTGGAGCCAAGTGCTTGATGCCCCCCACGCTGCCCCACTGGGCCTGGACTGTGCTCTGTGCATGTGTTTGTGTGCACGAATGTGTGCACAGGTGCAAGCACAGGCCAGTGCCCCCACGGACCTGCCCCACAGCCTGCTCCACCTGTGGGACACAGCACCTGCCTAAAATAGCCCTCCCAGCCCCGTGCAATTGCTCTTTGCAACTGCAGGGAGAGGGAGGGTGAAATCATGAACTGCTTCAACACTCTGTGCCCTTTCCTGCCTCTTATGTGGGAGCTACCAGAGCGACAGGGAACGGCAATACCCAAAATGACATTTCCTCCCTGCCCATGCATGTCAGCCAGGAAGAGAAGGGGAGGAAAGTGTAACCCTGTGTGTCTTTCTCACAAGGAACTAAGTCCCATTTTCCCTGAGACTTCTACATCCCATTTCCCAAACAGGGGCACAGCCTATGAAGCAGATGGGGTGAGGTGCACCTTGGGTTTTGTGTTATGGCAATGAGCCTGGCGGGTACCTCATGGACAGGGCTCTGTGTTGCATCTCTCAAGGAGCATCTACAGGCTCCTCAGAGACCACAGTGAGGAAAACAGTAGTATCCATAGTGCTTGTTTTTCCTCCAAGTGGTGGTTTGCAATGTTCACCGGGATCTGTTAGTAGTCTCCACTAACATGCAGCCTTGGCTGCCCATAGCCAAAAAAAAGGCTTTTCAATTGTGTGCAGCCTCATCTAGCCACAGAGCCACTCTGCTACAGGCAGTTCACGTCAGAGGAGGGCTCCATAGGAGAAAAAGTCCCCAGAGAAGCGATCCCATAGCTGAAACCCTGGCAGAGGTGTGCTCTCAGGAGGGCTGGGGAGCTCTTAGTTCTGAGCTGTTTCACAAGGTGGTGGTACATCCCTTGAGGCAGTGAAGTGCCCTCAAGTCCTTGGGTCAGGGGGTGGACCTGAACACCACCCTTCCCTTCCATTCCTTACACCCAGGCACGTTGGCTGCTGCCTTTCTCATCAGACCTTCTGCCTCCCCAGGTGGGGAGCAGCAAAGTTAGAGAGCAAATGGGAGGAGAGCTGAACCTGGGAAACTACAGAGCAGAGGAAAAATAGCTCTTCTGGCTGAGCCCAGGGGAGAAACAGGAATGCAGCTCCTGAGCAGCGAGCTGTAAGGAGACAGGAAGCTGCCTCCAAACAAGTAATTTCTGTGCAGGCATCTTAATGACATGAAAGTTAATAATTGCCGCAGTCACAAATCAGTAACCCCCGGAAGGGCTTAAGGGGGAGTAGGGGGCTGGCCCTTGGATAAGCATGACATCACCAACCATATTTTATAACAAAATCAACAATCCAATTAATTCCCTTTCTAGAAACTGCTCAGGCACAGAGATGAAGAAAACAGAGGAGCAAGGAGAGCTCTGAGCAGAATGGGGGTGGTGGCTGTAATGATTTTTTCCTCTAGAGAAGGAAGGGAAATGTGATTAAACTGGGAGCAAGCCTTGATAATCAAAATACCTGAGGGTTTATTCTCAAGAATCTTCTTACAGTATCGTGTCTTGCCTTCAAGCAATTTTGAACGTACAATAAATCTCTAAATTCTTCTCAATTTATTAGGTCTGGAAGCTGTCATTGCTTCGTATTAGGCTTGTCAAGTATTTGTACCCTCTAGCTTTAAATAGAGAGAGATGTAACACATTGACAGGCTGAAAAACAGAGCAGGGCTTTATCTCTCCAAGACTGCCCAGGTAATAAGGTAATGATTTCCCTCAAGGACAAGAGCAGCCACTGATGCTGAATAGCAAATCAGCCAGCATTCAGCTCATTAGCTTGCTTAGGCATGGATTTGGTGTGAGGCTGTTCTCTGAGTCCAGTGCTGCCTTCCTGTAGAACATATCACTTGCACAGGCAATCCCTCTTCAAGACAGTCCTGTGAGCAAGTTCTGTGGGCAATCAAGCCATGCATCTTCAGCATTCAGTGCCAGGAGAACCCTCAGGGATTTGCAGAGGCATGTTTTAACACTGTAAGTCCATAACAGCCCTACAGACCTGGGCAGTGGACACCTGGGTGTGATGCAGGACCCAGAGCCTGGTCTGTGAACCTGTTTTTGAAGAAGATGGGAAGGTGTCCTTTGCGCTCCTTTCTCTGCTGTGGAAATTGAGACTCAGAGAGGATGTGAGAGCTGTACACACATGCTGATAGTCCCATGGGTACGTCACCCTCCTTACAGTTCACGCTACTGAGTTTTCCATCGCAGGTGTGCCAGAATTAGACCATCTGCACACACAAACACCACAATTAGCTGCCAGAGATCACTTGCCACACTGCTGTGTCTCAAATGCCTGCTGGGCCTCAGACACTGTGTCCACAGGCTCAGACAAGGGTGTAGACACTGGCCTTCCTTCATGTTGCTGAGCCTAAGGATGCCTACGGACGCAGAGTGCCAGGCCCAGGGTGACGGCCCAGGGTGACAGCCCAGGTCTTCCTCGAGTGTCTCTAGGGAGGGACCCTGGGTCTGAGCAACCCTTGTGGCACCATGAGCACTCATCAGGGAGACAGACATCCACTCCTGGGAGCTCTCGTAAAGTTTGACTCTGCTGCTGGGCTCCAGCCCCTCCAGCCAAAGTCCTGTCACCATCTAGTTCAACCCAAACATAACGAGGAGCCAGGGCTCAGGTCCTGAGCAGGGGCATCTCGTGGCCATCCCGTGCTCCTCCTCACGAGTTCATAGCAGTGTATTCACAGCCAGGCAGGCTAAGAGTGAAACTGCTTGAAAGTAGCATGCTCTCCCTCCCACCCTTTTTTCCCCACTTCTCTGTGGCTGTGGCCATCACTGTCAAGGAGTGAAAGTGAACACCTCCTCCATCGCCTCCCACCTCTGGCCCCTGACTTGCCTCGAGTGAAAGTGCTTGTGAGTGCCTCAGCTTCCTAACACTTTTGCCCATGTTACTCTATAGCCTACAGGGCTAGGGAATCCCTACTTTTGAACATTTTGTGTATTCATGTGTATATTTGATGTCTACTGCCTTTACCAAGCATGTCTATCAGGACGCTCCGTAGGGCAGAATTTGTAAGGAAAGAAATGCAGGAATATCATCTGCTCTGTAGATAGGCTTAGTACTTGCTGCCCAGCATTGTTACTCCGTTGTGGTACCCGATTCCAGATCTTAAACTCCGTTGCTGAAATGCCTCTCCCCTTAGTGGTGGAGATTAACCTGAGGGCAGTGTTTAGCCTGCAGCAGCAATATCCCTAGGGATGATGGAGCAGGAGGGGAAAAAACCTCTCTCTTACTTCAGCCCAAGTTTGCTGTTTTGATACAAAGTAAAGCCTCTTTTAGGCCTGTAATGTGAAAAAATTGAATAAAGACCTCACTGATACACTGAGCAGTGGTTTCCCACAAGGCCATTTTAGAGACATTTTTCGGAGTAGAACCACAGTTTAACGGGAAAATAACTGCAGATGTAGAACAACAGCGTAGTTTTGAGAAGCGCACGCATACGATTGGCAGGAAACTCAATGCAAAGGTTATAGTTAAAACAACATTATTTGGAAAGTACCAGAAATAACTTACAGAGCGTCTCGAGACCTTCACAGTGTATCCTGTCAGGAAGCGAACTTTAGTGGCCACCAGGGCATCTCTGCCCTCCTCCCTTCACCTCCTGCTGGTTCTGTGCTCTTTCCACTGCTCCAGTCCAGAGGGCCGTGAGGACAGTCCAAGATGGATCTGCTGAGCCCTCCACTGAGCTCACCCCGTGAGCTGGGTGGCTTGCAAGGCATCCCAGTTAACCTGGCATTCTGGTCCCACTGAGAGCCAGCAAAGGCAAGGGATGTCCCCAGCCTAATGAACATGTTGAGCTGGTGAATCCTGGGGTAGTTTGACACCACACAACACTTTTGCCTTCGTGCTTCTTCTCTGTCTCTGTTGTGCTGTTCTCCTTTGCCATTTTGCAGAGACTCTCAGTGGACGTGCAGCTGAAAACAAGCAGTTTCAGCAGCACTGCTCTTCTCTAATGAAAGCTGTGTGAGGGGAAAAAAGTCTTGTGCATAAGTACATGCCTCAGTCTTGAGTATTTTTAAAACTTTTAAAGCTTATGAAACCAGTCTGGCCCAAACAACATCTTTAACCAAACCTCCATCATCACACTTTTACCTGCCACTTTAACACTGAACAACAACACTGACTGCAGAGTTTACCCATCCCAGCCACCATTATGGGGACAGGAAGGTAAAGACAAGAACACCTCGCATGTGTTGCTGACAATGTGGTTTTGTTTGGCTTCTCACATTACAAATGGCACAATTCCTAACAATATCAGTGTAAAGGAGATAAAAAGTGCTACATTCTCAGTAGCACAACATCTTGGGCAATCAAGTTTGAAAACTGTGCTGGCAGGAAGCGTAATTTATATGTGCCAAACGGGGTCTGCACATAGTACTATTATCATGTCTCTGGAGGAAACCTTCTCTTATTTATGCCACACAATTGTTGTTTCAATGGATTTTAAACTGTGTTTCCAAGGGAAATATGCTGAGGAAGTTTGTGTCCCCACACATCAAGGTTTGGTTGTCTGTTAGCTGATCCGTCGGACCATTCCCCCTCCCTTCACAGTTTTGGAAAAGTCAATCAATTCCAGTTGCACTTGACAAAGAGGTATATGTCTTATTACTCTTGAGCAAGGGTATCTTGATAGAGGAGTGCTGGTTTTCCATTGGCACCCTGCGTGGGAAAGTCTTCAATGTGACACCAGTCCTTACTAGATAGCAGAAAATCTGCATGAGAGTCTATCACAGAGAAACAGATCTAGAAAAAAACAGTCTCCAGAGAGGCAGCTGATCACACAAATCCTTATTTCCAACTGCAGCAGCCACCATCTCCTAGAGGGCCTGACTACATATTAAGTTTTCCACTTCCACTGTTTCAGGTACCATAGTGCACAATCAATCTCATAAGATTTTTATATATTAAAAAAAAAAAAAAGAAAAAAATAGAAAAAAAAAGGAATCAGTGGATTTTTTCCCTGATAAGCTGAACAGAGCTGTGCTTTGTGCTCTTGCTGTCCCAAAGTGGTCTCTGGTCTTAAGCTGTAGGTTTCTGCAGTCTGAAAGACAAACATGAAAAATGATGGTTAATAGGAAAGCTCCATTGCAGCTGCAATGCTGGTGATGCCAAGATCTTACTCACAGAGCACTTCATTGCTTCAGATGAGGATTTCTGTGTCAGAGTAAGCTGCATTCATTTTAAGAGTTCCTGGCAAAGGCGGGCTGTGGCCTGATGATCCATGCCATTGCAGCTCCATCCCAACGGGAGCCTGCACAGTGCAGCATACACAGCCAGCGGTTACCAGAGCAGGAGAGCACACAGCTCATCCTCTCTGCTGCTCCTCCTCAGCAGAGGCTGGCTGGTTCTGATTCCCCAGTTGTCCTCCCCAAGCCTGGCCATGACAAGAGTTTTCAGATGCCTAGGAAGAGCATTCAAATGACAGCTCTCAAGACTCCCAGTCCTTGTTGTGCGTGGTGAAGCAAGAGGTGCTGCACTCCACTACTGCTGGCTGAGTGAGTGTTTGGTTCTGGATCAGCTGCTATGCTTTCCCAGAAATGGCCATGAGGACTGACTATTGCAGCCTCCTGCAAAACAGCTCTGCCCATGCCTTCAAGCTACTGGTTTGCTCCAACGCTACTTCTTTTTGAGGTCTAGTATCTTCTGAGATCCAGTGTCTGGGCTGGGCTTCCTGTGACTAAGAACTCATCCTCCTCCTACACCCTTTTTCCACTACCTGAATCCAAGATCCCTTTGTTGTTAAACTCAGTCCCATCCTCCAGGTTTATAGAGCCCTCAAACAGGAACTGCCTGAAGATTTGTGATTAGCCTCTGGCAACTTTTGGTCAGCAAAACTTTCTTGCCAGACCTGAGCTTGGGCCTTGAGCTGCTCTAGGAGAGAAAGGTGAGAAGCATGGAGTGTGGTGACCACTGTACATGTAAGAGGAGATGCTCATCATCTGGCCTCACACCAGTGGCCATCATTGTGCAGCGCAGACCAGACAGGAAACATGATGTGCTGCACTTCAGAGAATTCTATTTCTGTATGGAAAAGAGAGAGGGGGGGTGAGGACACGTTTGCAGGTCCATGTCTATCTGTGAACTGGGCAACCATCAGGCTGTGGATTTGCATTTGTACATCTGCCTTGGCTTGGGATGTGAAGGCAACGAAAGGGGCTATCTGTCTGCAAAGGTGAGGGCACAGGAAGCTTTGGAAAAAGGTGGAAATATTTTTTGTATCCTTGTCTGCCCTGTTGAACGGACAAGCCATGCCAGACAGGCACTGCAGCTACTGCAGGGTGGCATTGCCTGGCTGGACTAGCTGCAAGGCTTAGGTTAGAGGGGGTGGTTCTTCCTTCTGTGGAGTGAATGGGGTGTTTGGCTGGGTAGAGAGGCAGTGGGATGGGTGTTCTTGTGGTGTCACAACACCTGCAAGTGTGAGGGTGTGCCTCAAATTTGTTCACACTCAGTGTTGACCTGGTTCCACTCCCACTGCGACCCAAGATGGATCCTCTAAAACTGGGGCAACAATGTCTGGTTTCATTCAGGTGTTGCTCAGGTCAACAACTCCAGCTATTTTTCACAAAGTGGTCCATGGCATTTCTACTGTAGACAGACTCCTGTCCCCAGTTTCAAAGTGATCTGTAAACTTGTGCAGACCCTGAGAGCAATATGAGTGAACCATTTGGGTGTCTGAAAGAGGAAGCTATGGGTCTTGCCAGTATCCCAAGAGGACAGGTCCTTTTCGCTCTCTCTTTTGCCTCCCAGAAATGGTTTAAACTGGTCCCAGTACGTCTGAGCAGTGTTAACACCTGACCCCTCTAACTCGGTTTCTACACTTATTGCTTTATCAGCAGGAAGTAGAATGTGGTTTGGGTTTTTTTATTCTTGGCCTTACTAGCCTTTTCGATACTTCGGGGCCTTGTCTCAGTCTGACAAGGCAAGCAAGCAGCAGCTTCCTGTGCACAGGTGAGAGGGAGAAGACAGAGAGAGACCATGCATGTATGACAGAAACAGCTTTGGAGCAGAACTGCTGGGCTGGAGGCACCTCTTCTCTTGTGGACATGAGCTGAGCCAGGATACCTGCCTTCATCGCTCTCCCTTTTTCCCCTTGCCCTTCCCCTCACTATTTGACAATCAGCACCTGCTGCCATCCAACCTCACGACCCCAGGCACTCCCTTCGTCCAGACTGCTCAGTGACTGGAGCTGGAAGGTAAAGGGGGCAATGCCAGCTCTCTCCCACATGGGGGTGGCTGACCTGAAAGCATCTTAGAAGGAGTTTCAATCTGACAAACTGAATCTTGCCGTTGGGAAGGGCTGAGAACGTATTTATCTCTCTGTCTCTCCACAATCCTCTCAAATCATACCCCACATCTCACTACCACACCGCCCACTTTCTCTCTCTCCCCTGTCTGCTAATGTGTTGTCATCATGTTTTTCTTCCTCTGAACCTAATCTTTTATCACAACGGGAATTGGTAGTAAGCTCATGCCAGCCCTTTATAAACCCTCTCTTCCCACTCCTCTGGCAGTCCCAGCAAGGTCCAGTGGGACTCCCCTCTTGTTTTGCTCAGGTCTGCCTGAGCTCCAGGGCTGGTGAGAGGTGAGGGTGGGTCCTTCTCCTGTGGGCAAAGGCAGATCTCAAGGTATGGGTGTCCAGGTGGATGGGGAGAGAGAGAGTCTTGGATGAGAAGACCGTGAGACCAGTCTGTCTGATATGGAACATGATTGTACAGGCTTTGTAAGACAAGGAGGCTCCCTGGGTGCCTGGGCTGGATGAGGGCTGCTGCTGAGTTTCCTTATTACAAAGCCCAACTTTTCTGATACCTAAAATCATTACTCCTTCCAAGGCAGAGCAAGGGTCTACTTGGAAGGGATGATGCATAGTTTGTGCACAGCTATGTAATATTTTTTTGATATGGTAAAGCCTTGACTTTCTAGGACCTGGTAAACACTTTCTTCTCCCTGATTCCCCCACCTGTCCCGAACATGGTATTCAAAATCTGCCTCCTAAGCCATGAGCTCTGCAACTAACTTCTGCCAGTTGCATCCAGAGACCCTCTTACTCAGCAAGCACCTAGTTATTTCAGCCCTAGGGTTTACCAAAAAAAGAAGCTCTTCAAAGCGCAGGCTGTGCGCAGCCGAGGCAGCACTCTCTACCTGAGTCAGCAAGCAGCCTGAGACAACGTGCACGGACTGCTGTGCGCTCGCTCACGCGCTTTCAGAAGATATGATTCCTCCAAGCAGCCTCTCTGTGCTGCCCTGTGAACAGCTTCACTGCTGAGCAAAGCACCCAAGGCAGGAAAGCAGTGAGGTGCTGAGGGAGAAGTGCAGGCTCTGGAGTGGAAGGGATATGAGTTTCTGAACCCAGAAGACTGGCACTGCATCCCAGGACCGTGGATGCCGCCTGTGAGATGACATCTTGACATCTTCCCAAGTTCCACTGCTGAGCTGTGTTGTGGGGGTGTCTTCTCTCTTTCAGTGTGTCACCAGTACTGATGAAGCCTTCATTGCTGCTTCTGTCTCACCTCTGCCTGTTCAGCCTCATGCCTCCCTCATGGGCATTAGACTCGGCGCAAGGTAAGAAGCGATTCCTTTCACCTGTGCCAGCTGGGTGAACAGGGAGGGGAGTCAGCCAGGGCAGTGAGTGTGCCACAGTATGCTGCTGTGCAATGTTTGTGTTGTAACATACAGCCAGAGGAGGTTGCAGTATTACCGGTCTCTTACGAGCACATCAGCCTCCAAGGATATAGAGAAATGAGTGGCTCTGCCTTTCTTACTTGGAGTTGTCCAGCAGAGGAGTCAGTCTGTAGTTTGGGATGGGGCAGAATTGTCCGGGGTGGTGGTTAATGCCGAGCATCGATGCTAATTGGGCCACACTGCTGTCCATTTCTTCTCTGCTGGCAGGTGCCTCCAGCCTCACTTGTTGGTATGACTCACGGGCAGCTCTCTTCTGTGACTGGGACCCGGGCAGGGATCTGGTTGAAGCACCCTGCCAGCTGGAGATTTTATCAAAGAATGGCTTTTGTGACAGGTGGGTGACTGGAGAGGCTGAGGAAAAACAATGCCACTTAACAAAAATGTAGGCTTCCCTTTCCCAGGCCAGGTGTAGTGGAGTCACAGAGCTGAGGTGTTTTGTCTTGAATTCTGTCTCTAACCCCAGGTGGGCTGAGATGCTGGCAGCCACTGCTCAGTGTTTGCCATCTGACGGTCCCAAACTGTCTAGCACAACCCATCTTCCAGCTCCTTGGTTCTATCTGAACTTTGCTTTTCAGAAAATCCCTTTTCCTTGTCAGCCACCCTCGGGACAGAAAGGCATTTTCCATGGAAAATGAGGATGTATGGAGATGGGCTGGAGAAGGATGGAATTGAAGTTATACAGAGGCCATTTGGTGGTTGCCAGGATGAGATGAGATGTTGCACCCTGAGTAACAATGAATGAAGAAAAAGATTGTCCCACTTCTCTCCCCTGGCTCTTTCACCTCTTCCAGTTCATGGTGTTTTCCTCTCTCATGTGCCTCCCAGCACAGGGGAGGTGTTTGCCCAGTCCTGCAGAGGGGGCTGGCTGACTCTCTGTCACCTCCAAATAGGACATCTGCAGCCAGGAGGGTTACCAGCCTAGCCCAGGACTGCCCTGGGTGCCTGTCCTAAGGAGAGGCTCACTGTGATTCTGGCATTGAGTGGGTTACTTGTCACTGTCATAGAGACACCACCAATGGGGTCAGATTGGCAAATATGTCCTGGGGCTGGTGCGTGGACCTAGAAAGTTGAAATATTTATGTTGCTCCATGAATGTGAATCAGACACTGTGGCTGGATTTGTTTGACCAGTGCTGTAGGAAAAAACTCCTCCCCACCATCAGCAAGTCCCAGGCCTGATCTGACCTTACAGGCAGATCAGTCAGACACCCCCCAGCTGCTCCAGCCACACTTAGAGCAGAAGAGAGGTCATGGTGTAGTGCTACCACTTGTGATGTCCTGTTCTGGCTGACTGAGATGTGACCTGGCTCAGAAGGTACATGTCACTCAGTATCTGAGATCCTACCGGGCTGTCAGTGGCTGGAAGGAGACCTGTAAATCCTAGAGGAGCTGAAACAGGCACCTGTCTTCCAGGGCCACGTTGCTGTAGGTGAGTTTGGGCTCTGCATGCCCTCTGAAATCAACAGGAAGCAGAGAAGATAGGAAGAGGGTTTTGTGAAGTCTTTGAAACTGGAAATCTGCTATTACCTTTGCCTTGAAATAACAGGGGTGGATTGACTTCCATGTGCCAGCACATAAAATTTGTTTGAGTGATACAATGGGGAGAGAAAGTAGGATTAGATCTTTGCTGTAACCTGTTCAGCAAATACAGTAGGATGTAAAATGCTTTGAAAGCCCTTTAGTGTTACATAATATTTGACTAACTATGAAACAACCTTCCCAGCTCACTGGAGTTCTTTCCCCCACCTGAAAAACGCAAGAAGCACTGCACATTACTCAAGGCAGAGAATATGACAGGGCTGAGGAGATGCAACAAAACCTTCAACCAAAACGTTAATGTGAGTAATTCATCTGGGATGTCCTGGCTAATGACAGGGTGGAAAGGATTTATATATGCATTTTGGGTGTATAAACACTGTGGCATCCAGGAGTAGTACAAAAAGCCCAGACCTAATCCCTGACTCTGGTTCTGGGATTGGGCTTGGTGTTTTGTACTGTTGATATACATGACTCCTGTGGGTTCCCCTGCAGGAGGGATTGGCTTCCTTGTGAGCTGGGCCACACTGGCCTGACCCATGCAGAAGAGCTGCAGGACAGACAGATCATATGCAGTGTCCCATGTCTCTGTTATCTGGGTTTGGCCCTAATCTCTTCCTCTGAGGAGGGATGGGCATCACCACCAGCTCTGAGGTCACCTCCTGAACTCATTTTCCTGGAAAGGATCAATACCATTTTCCAGATCATTAGCTACTGTGAAGTGGGGTTAGATGTGTCTAAAGCAAGATGCAACAGCAACACATCATTGGAGATGATGGTGATGCAAATCTAACTATTATTCCGTATTTAAATCACTCATATTTTAGATTCATTATGTATTTCCATTAGCCATACCCAGAGTCACTGCAGTCCCCATATTTTCAGAAAACACCCACCCAAATTTGAGCTAATATTTTTATTGATAAAGTCACAACCAGTTCTAACGACAGACAAGCTTTCATATATTTGTATATCATGTGCAAAGACAAATTTCAGGGTGGGTATATAGCTCCAAAGTCTTTTCTTTCCAATCAAGCTAATTTGTTGCTTGTTCAGTACTGTATGGTGTATGTGGCCCTTCAGCATCATTGCATCTCAAGTGTCATGTTTAATACTAATGCAGTTTCAGTCTTACCAGGGAACTTAAAATGCTTTCATAAAAACAAAATTTCTCAATAAATGTCACTCATAGAGAGTAACTTCTTTTCTGCTTAGTCAGCACATACAGGAATCCCAGGAAATTAATGTATCGCAATATTTTGTGCCCTTCTTGCCAACAAACCAAGAAACAATCCAACCACATGAAATATAAATTTTTGGTTCCTCACTCACCACTGAGGTTTATGCCCTTCCACCACAAATACCTTCCATATTTATTGTCAAGTATTCCTAAACATCTTATGCATAGGCAATGCTTAGAAATCTGAATGCTTATTCACGAGGTTTCATTGTCAGCAGTGGTTAATTTTCCTTGCAGAATCAGTGCTTCACCATTTCAGACCGTCTTGACTTGTCTGTCCATTGCCAAACTGGAGAGAATGAGAACAAAATACCTGTGGAAATAAAAAACTTCAATCCATTTGCAAATAGTGAGTACTCATCTGTCTTCTGGTCTCTGAAGCTTCCCCATGAGAGGATAGCTGATTTCCCTTCCTCCTCCACCCCTGTGCAACACCCACAGCTGATTTTAAGGCTTGGTCTTTTGCTTGTCCCCTGCTACAATGAGCACAATGTTGACTGCTGCCACTCGCACCTCTGTCATGCCTGTCACATCCTGTCCTGTCCCTTATCTGGATTCAAACAGGTATATCTCAGCTGCCTTCCTGAAAAATATGTGCTGCTAGAAGGACGGAAAGTCCTGCTGCTCTTCCTCTGCCCCCACACTAGTTATGTGCTTCCACCCTTCTTTAAGACAGCTTTGGCATGCATCAGTCTTTGCTGAAAGGATTCAGCTCACTAACCCAGAAGAAAAACATCTGCTTGGGACATTGTTTTGCTGGATATGTGAGTTTACCTGTCTCAAGGAGATGTCCTGCTGCTGAGGGGCTTGATGTGCAGTCCTGTTATGGGCAGAGTATAGGGATATCAGCCCTGCTTCTTCTCTCTTTCCAGTAAAGCTGAGGCCTCCAGGAAACCTTCAGGTGGCTAACATAACTGAAAACACCTCCAACCTAACATGGAGCCTGAATATTTCCTCTCACTATTTGGAGGGGAGACGGGAGTACCAAGTGCGGTACCGACATGTGAGTCAGTCCTGGGAGGTGAGTACCAGAGGGAGAAACTGGGATGTGTTACCATATGAATCCTGGATGAATCCTGGTCTTGTTTATGTAACCCAAGACTTGCTCCTGGGCCTCCTCTCAGAATGTAACCAGTTTTGGTGAAGCTGGAGAGTGGATGAGAGCCCCCGTTCTTTTATCTGTGTCACCTGCTGCCAGTGTTTGGTGATGACAAGGAGGCAGATGGGGATCCTATTTTACTTAGTGCTGTCACAAAAAAAATTCAGACAGTTCCAGGACAGACCTGAAAGGGATGAAAAAAGCAAAGTGAAGAAGAATTTTCCTTCAGGGTGAACAAGGAGTGCAGGAGGTGTAAGGTTTTGAGACAGGTCTTCTCTGAGGGCCTTGGAAAAGATGGGTATGTGAGGCTGTAAACCAAGGTGTTGACGATGTTCTAAATTCTCCCTACTGCCAGGAGGCTGCAAACTTGCCCATTGAACAGGACCAGATGTGGACAAATTTTGAGAGACTCTCACCCAACTCGAAATACGAGGCAGCTGTCCGTGCAAGGCCGAGTGCCAGAAGCACCTACAAAGGCATGTGGAGTGACTGGAGCAAGCCGGTCCTGTGGAGGACACACGCTGACCGTAAGGATCAGTCAGGTAGTCTGACCTGGAGGGGAAAATGGGGACTCAGGGCACACAAGGTAGAATGGCCAAAACAGGGTGAGAAGCTGAAGGAAGATGTGTAGGGAGGACTGTGTTGACCAAAGAGCAGTAGAAAGGCTGAAAACTGTCCCTCCTGATCAGTAAGGACAGATGTCTGACCAGCAGAAGCAGTGGCCAGGACTGGCATTTTCCCAGATGCTAATGTTACCTAGGAACATTCTCCCAGCTTCCTAAAATGGCCCAGTTCAGTGGAGGTATTGATCAGTGAAATGCAGTGAAATGGCTCTCAGCTCCTGAGCTGAAGAACACCTGAGCCTGGGAAGCAAAGTCTCGTGGAAACTGGGAGAGACTCACTGACTTACATGCATGATAAGACCCTTTCAAAGAAAGATCTGCTGAGATTTGCATCGGTCACTGCATGAACTTCCAGCCTTGAAAGATAATGCCCTTCGGTGAGTCACTGGCTGTGGCCTCTGTCATTTTTTTTTCCCAAAAAATAAGCAGGTAGAGGTTATTCCTTCTCATGTTGCCCCCATCCTGCCCCTGCTCAACCCCTCCCTGTTGTTCCTGGTGTTGGTATAAACAGAGGAGCTATGTTTAGAAAGGGCACTGTGTTGCTGTGGCGATCAAATTTTGACAGTGTGTGATGTCAGAGAATAGGATACAGCCGCAACCAGTTGTCATAGCAACCAAGACCCAAAGATAACCAGGGTACCAGAGGCAGAGGAGACAAAGTGATCTGAGTAGCATCTCAAGGACAGGGAAAGAGAGAATGTGCTAAAAATGTCTCCTCTGTCTTTTATTTTCCTCTGTTCTCTCATAACTTCTCCAGAGACTCTCTGCATGACCAGACCAAGGGACACAAGGGATGGGAGGAGATGAGGGGCAGGCAGAGGAAACAGGCACCAGAATAGCAAGACCAAGCAAAGGTGCACTGGGGAGATACGTGTGAAAGAGACAGATCAAGGAAAGTTTGAGATGGCGCCAAACAAGCCTGAGGAGTGCTGGCAGCCCTGGCAACGTGGGAACCCAGTCTCTTTGTCCTAACCCTACAATCCAAGTACTAAAATATGGTGTGAAGCTGTAAACTTTGACTAGGAAGGTTCCTGATGCTTTCCTACACCTCTCAAAAGAAAGAAGCCAGTCCCTTGATCCCTAGCCTTCTCTATCCTTATCCTCTTGCATTCTCAGAGACTTGTGGACCCCATGACTCCCTCCCCCACTGACCATTAATGCTGCTTCAAGCCTCCAACCCCACTTTTAGCTGGTTTTAGGAGTCCCTGCTTTCCTTGGCAATGAAACAGACGGGTTGGTGGACACTTCAATCAGCAGCAGACTGTGCCACCTCATCTGTGGCAAGCCCTAGCTGTGGTGCTGTTGTGAACAGGGAGCTCAAGCTGTTCAGCACAGATTATCTCTTAAGCAACACTTAGGCTCTGAAACCCGTATCAGCTCAAAGGCACCCAACACAACACAGCAGAACCCACTCATACTCTGACCTGTATATTACAATTCTATGTATTATTATAATATTATATAAAATTATAACAAAGGCCCACTTTGATCACCTTGAACAGCCATGAGAGGGCTGCAGCTTCTACCTCCAGAATCCTGGTTACATTTTCACAGCCATTTCCTCATTCTTTCTCATCTTGCAGGAACATCCCAGCCAGTCCTGCCAGTTCTTATAGTGAGCACTTTCCTCTTCGTGATCATTGGGACTGCCTTCCTTATTAACTTACGGACCCTGAAATGGTAATTGAGAATTAAGTTTACATCTCTGTTCCTCTCCTGTACCTTGTGTGTACTCTCAAAACTCAGATTATTTTTCACCTGATGTTACTCAGGATAGAGACGGCTTTAAGCCAACCAATTTATGTTTTATAGCCCGACCTTCTGAGACTGATATTTGCCTGTGGAGAAATAACACCACCACCAACACTGTCGTATTGTGCCTGGTGACCTGGTGCCATGCCCTGGTGCCATGCCCTGGTGCTATGCCCTGGCTAAATTTAAAACAGCTGCATCAACACATCTGCTTCCCAGGGGTTAGAGTGGTGTTTCCTAGCAGGGATGCATCAAAATTGCCTCTTCAAAAGCAGGTCACTGGGTTGAGCACTCTCCCTGCAGCAAAAACCAAGCAAGCCTGGTTACCACTACCTTCTCATTTAAACATTCCAGCAAGAGCTCAGGCAGGATGAGGTGACTTTGGTCTGCAAGCAAAACTCCTGAGCGAGGAGTACAATTCTTGTTCTCCCTGGTCTGTGCAGTCCTCATGCACCGATAAAACCCATATGATGCTTCAAGACCTCTTTGCCAGTGTTTCTACCCAGACACTGCTTTTATTAGGGACTGAAAGTGTCTCACAAGGTTATTCCACACAATAATAGGAACAGTGAGTGACCTGTCAGCTTGGCAAGGTTAGAAACAGTCACAGGTTTTCTCATCTCAGGTCAGGGGTAAAGAAGCAGGGTGCTGATATTCATGGCAGGGAGCAGGGACAAACATCCTCAGGGATGAAGCTGCAGAGGCTGGATGGTTTCTCCGTAAGGAAAGACAGAGAACCGTGCTGAAGGAAGATGGATACTGAGAAAGTCACTGGTCACTCTTTTACCCTGAGTCATAACACAAAGTTGAGGAAGTGCTAGATATACAGCACAGAGAGAGTTAAAAAGGCCTTCTTTCTCCACAAAGTATAATTAACCTAGGGGAATTGAGTGCAGAATAATGCTGAGGTAAGATGCAAGGAAGGATTAGACATGCATGAATAAAAATAGCATCTGCAATGATGTAAGGTCGTTTATATGCAAGAACTAGCAAGTTCTGATGCTTCAGAGAGTACACCAATTGCCTCCAGAGGTCAGGAGGGTTTTTCCTTAGAAAATCCTACAGCAAAGCTTCTGCAAAGGAATGACAAGATGATCCAACCACCCTGAGGAACTGAGGAGCAGATTAGATCACTTCATGCTGCCTCAGGATGACAACGCAGCGGTTCCAGTGAAGGAGAGGCCTCTGGACCGATGCAAGGTGTACTCACTCAGGTGGCTTGCATGCCCAGTGTGCCACAGCTGTACCATGCAGCACCCTGCTAGGAGGGCAGAGAGCTGTGGCACAGCTTTCCCACTGATGGCCCTGCTCAGGCCACATGGTCCCTGTGGTGTCATTGTGGTGGCAGCAAAACAAAGAAGGGACAGCTCACAGCAGTGGGAGCTTGGAAACAAGGGAGGTCTGCTCAGCTTGTCATCAGGACAGGGGCTGAAGGGGGTGTGTGGAGAGGTTAAGGTGACCAGGCAAGGCAAGGAAGAAACCACTAAAACCAGGAAAACCACTTCCCCAGGGAAAAGGCTGAGGGAAGCGTATTTTCCAATGCCAGGTTTATCTGTCTCATCTCTGCACATCTCATGGCTCAGCTAGTGCCTCTCGGACCACGTGAGCAAGGACAGCCCTCAGGCTCGACCTTGTTTTACCTCTCCCCCATGCCAGGGCAGTACCTGTGAATTGCAGTCCACTCTTCCACCCCCACCACAGCGACAGTGATCAGGATCAGGCCCTGCTTCATTTGTCCTTCTCATTCTCTTTCCTCAAGGTTTAAGAAGATCCTGAAGATTCACATCCCAGACCCTGAGAAGTTCTTTCCCCCACTCGTTTCGGTGCACGACGGTGACATTCAGGTATTGGACTGGGGATGGAACCATAGGAGGGGGAAATGAGGGAAAGGAGCGTCCAGCTGCACGTGCCCAGGACAGATAGACCTACACGTGCATACATGATATATGTGCCTGTAGCACCAGCTGCTGGGTTCTCTTCTTAAGTTCTATTTTCTGACCTTCTGAAACCTGACACTCAGCCAAGGCATCTCTAATTACAGAGAAATGGCAAACCACGCAAAACACAGCAAACCCTGCTCCCATAATTGGCAGCCTGAGAGAAAACAAGGGACCTGCAGGAGGGAGCTTGGCCTCTCAAGATCCCCTTCCCTCCCAGTTGAGTGCCTCCCTGCCTGCCCTAGGATGCCCAGCTCTTCCCCAGATTTCCTGCTGTGATCCCCTCTCTGTGGAGGGGAGCCTCCTGTGAGCCTCTCCTCTGCTCCTGATGTGAATTGCCATCACACTGGATAGCACTTTAGCAATTCCTTGCATTTTTGTCTCTTCCCCTTTTTTTCCACTCCACTATTCCCCTTGCCCTAGGCTCTCTGTGAGTATGGGCAGCTGCAAGGAGACAATTACCGTTCTGTGCAGTATTAAAGGGAGCATCAGGTGCAAGGCGTGGGAGGTGATCCCAAGTGTAAGGAGGGTGGAAACAAACTGCAGAGGGTCCAGAGACAGCAAAGCTTTGGAAAAGCCGAGGTGCAAAAAGTCTTAGAAAGCTTGAACTACAGGGAAAGAGTACAGAGTAGGGGAACGGGTGTGCAGCAGGCACTGAAGACACTTTATCAGTGCAGAAAGAACTTGAAAAATTTGCTTTACAAGCCATAAAGGCAATGGATTTGGGTGTCATCAAAAGCAGTTTATTTTTAAGGATAATGATGCGCTGCAGGATGTTGCTCATGATGAATGTGAAAATTAGGCACAAGGGGCCTGGAAGAGCACTTTAGACAAGAAATCTGCATACGGCCATGTGCATGTATCAGAGGCTTGTTCAGCACCGAGGAATAGATTGCATGAAATGCACCTCAATACTGTTTTTCATGCTTCACTTCATCTTATGGTCTTGTAAGGTTTTTTCCTATCTTTTTTATTCCCTTCGTGTCACTTTATTTGTCCATCTTAAATTCCCTGCTCCAGAAATCTCAAGCATAGGCTGACAAGGTCCACTCTTGATTTTAAAGTGACAGAATGACATACTCTCTCCGCAAATCCTGCAGATGAGACATCAAGAATGTGAATTTCCATCCCCACCACCTCTGGTAACTCTTGCTTGGACAGAGAACAGGTCACTTGACTGCAGTGGCCACTCAATAGAAGAAACCTTTGGTTCCCCTCTGAGTGCTATACTTTGGTAGTCACAGTCTCTCTCTCTCATGTTTCTTTCCCATCAGAAATGGCTCTCCTCCCCATTCTCCACATCTTCCTACTGCTTGAACAGCACAATCCCAGAGATCTCCATGCTCGAGGTGATGCAGAAGAATGACCAGGAATCCCAGTTTCTACTTTCCAAGGGAACCCTGACTCCTGATTCTTCTGTAGAAACCAGTGTGCAATCTGGATCCAGCTGCTACACCAACCAAGGCTACTTCTTCTTCCACCTTTCCAACTCCTTTGAGATCCAGCCCTGTCAGGTCTACTTCACCTACGAGCCTTTCACCCAGGAGGGCAGTGGCAGCAAGGATGGCGAGTGTTACCAGGCTCTCCCCTCCCCAGACCTCTGCACACTGGCAGAGGGCATGAACGTGTTGCCCAGCAACTTCTTTCACTGTATTGAGGCAACCCAGGGCTCCCAAAACAGCTCCTTCATGGAACAGACAGAATGTGAAGCCCAGCAGGCCATGGCTGTTCCTGGGGCTCTCCAGTCGAGTGAAGGGACCTCACCAACACCGTTTCTGGAACAGGATGAGAAGGTGATGGACAAAGCAGTTTCACAGCCTGTTGGGCCCGTGTGCCAGCTGGACACTGACTTTCCTGACCCACCGGACCTGCAGGACAGCGATACTGTCACTGTAACGGAGGGGAGTGGGAAGGGGGGTCCTCCAACTGACCCCTGCACACCAGCAGCAAGTGCTACCTCTGCCTTCTCCCAGCCTCCACCTCTAAGGCAAAGGCAGGATGAGGATCCATGCAAAACAGCCTTCTCCAGCCAGGTCCCAAACACTGGTGCCTACCTTTCTCTGAGGGACCTCCAGAGCCAGTACAGCCATTGCTCTGTCTAGGATCTGCCTGGAGGAGACCCACAGGTGGGGAATGCCACCCCTGCAGGGAGGGCTAGACGGACATGAATGTAACTTCAGCATCAATCCCATCGGGACTGCTCACTAATGAGGCTGAGAACACAGGCCAACAAGGACTCACCTTCATAACTGAACCTGTTTTTCTGTTATTACTGGCTCCGATGGCGTAGAAACTCCTCACACTTCTCAAGTGACACTCCAAACCTCACCATCTCGTTTTTCCCTTCCCAGCTCCCAGTAGGAGACTGTGCCAGCACTTCCATGCTCTGCATTTTGGTGTAAAATAGCACTCAGCTTTGAGGCTGAGCAAGCATATGGTCTGTTTGCCTCATCCTGGCCTAAAAACCTCTAATGGGAGGGAGAAGTGCCTGAAGATGCGATTTTGTACAGGGGACAATAACACTGCCAGTCAGTGCTGGGGTTGAAGATGAAATGGATGAAGACATCTCCTCCTGACTGACCAAGGGTGTGATTTTTTTCTATGATGTCCCCACTTTAGGTTTTAAGCAGAGATTACATCCTAAGCTACTTGGTCCAGCTTTAGACTTGAGAGTCTAGACCATAGAGTCTCCAAGGTCGGCTCAGAGTACAACTGTGTCAGCTGTCTAAGCAGTGCAGTGTAAAAAAGAAATCCCCATTATTGGGTTAAAAATACTGGGGAAATCCCCTCCCTCTCTTTCTTTCCTCCAGCTCTGATGGTGGCAGTAAAAAGAACTCAGACAGTTTCCCATTTTGCTACAATATTTTTCATGAAATCGAAAGCCTTTCTGCCCTGCTGGCAAGCTACAGTTTTTTGACTATGATAAGCTGATTGCAGAATAGTTCATCCCACATCCTGTATTAGTGGAAAACAGCACAACGGTGCTGCCTATTCCTTCCATTGCTCAAGGGAAACCATTGCCTAATTAGCGGCAAAGATGTGGTGAATGAGCCCAGAAAAGCAACCCACGAATCAGCACCTTTACTGAACAGAAAACCTCAATCCACTTACAAAGAATGGGGATAGCACTTCATTGTTCTTCTTCCTCTACATGCCCTGATCTGGGTTGAGGAAAAGCCACAGAAGTGGTAAGACGAAGGAAGACAAGTTGTTCTGGTTACATCGACCCCTGCATTGACCATTTCTACCATCTGTCCATTTTTTTGCCATATTTCTGGACTTTTCAGCAGTGGGAAAATACCTTAGCCATGTGCTAAGAGTTCCTCTTATCTCCTAAAAACTCTTCTAAGAGAATTTATACCAGAAAGCTCAAGGATATTGAACTTGTTAGTGCTCCTGTCACAGCTGTGAGTGTCAACTAGAACTAATTCTTTCCTACCTCTGCCTGTCCAATCATGGAGTTTCCTCCTCCTACACTGTTACCTGACCTGGCAGTATGCATCCTGAATATCATTATAAGTCCCAGGTGCAGGGTCACCCTCTGGCTTGGATTTCACTTCAAAAGAGCTTCTCGGAGGAGTTGAGCCTGCTTGTAGCTGGGAGGGCTCTGGGAACTATTCTCTCATCAGTTTCTTCACCACCTGTCTCAAGACATAGACTGCTCCATTATGTCCAGGAGAAAACAGGAGAGGACCCCACAGCTTCCCAGATAAGGAAGCATCAGGTTTTTCCAGCTGTTTCCTGTACTTTTAGAATCTTCCCATATGGACTTTGAAAAGAGACACAAACTCCCTTGCCTCTGATGGGCAGTTTGCTATCCTACATGGGCCAAGGATCCAAGCTGCACTGTCCTCATGTAGACCTTCTTAAGCTTTTCTATTTTCCTTCATAGAATCACTAAGGTTGGAAAAGACCTTCAAGATTATCTAGTCCAAATTTTGACTGAATACCACCATGCCCACTGAACTATATTGCAAAGTGCCACATCTACTTGTTTTCTGAACACTTCAGATGTGACTCCACCATTTCCCTGGGGAGCCTATTCCAATGTTTAACCACTCTTTCAGTGAAGACATTTTTCCTGATATCCGACTTGGACTTCCCCTGGTGCCATTTGAAGTCATTTCCTCTCGATCTATCACTTGTTATCTGGAAGAAGAGACCGACCTCCACCGTGTCACAACTTCCTCTCAGAGAGCTGTAGAGAGCAGTAAGA
Organism: Corvus hawaiiensis; assembly: GCF_020740725.1. NCBI lineage: Eukaryota > Metazoa > Chordata > Aves > Passeriformes > Corvidae > Corvus > Corvus hawaiiensis. The sequence continues at coordinate 28,073,702 of NC_063216.1, read as the reverse complement.
TCTCCCCTGAGCCTTCTTTTCTCCAGGCTAAACATCCCCAGCTCCCTCAGCTGCTCCTCACAGGACTTGAGTTCCAGATCCTTCTCCAGCTCCACTGCCCTTCTCTGGACACACTCCAACAGCTCTGTGTCCTCCTTGTAGTGAGGGGCCCAATCCTGGACGCAGGATTCAAGGTGGGGCATCACCAGTGCTGCATACAGGGGGATGATCACTGCCCTGGTCCTGCTGGCCACACTATTGCTGGTACAAGCCAGGATGCCATTGGCCTTCTTGGCCACCAAGGCACACATTGGCTGATGTTCAGCTGCAGTCAACCAGTACCCCCAGGTCCTTTCCCACTGGGCTGCTTTTCAGCCACTCTGCCCCCAGCCTGCAGCGCTGCCTGGGGTTGTTGTGACCCAAGGGCAGCACCTCGCACTTCACCTTGTTGAACCTCATACAACTGGCCTTGGCTCATCAATCCAACCTGTCCAGACCCCTCTGCAGAGCCTTCCTACCCTGCAGCAGATCAACACTGCTGCCCAGCTTGGAGTCATCTGCAAACTGACTAAAGGGGAGCCCTTGATGCCCTCATCCTGATTATCGATAGACCTTAAACAGGACTGGCCCCTGTACTGAGCCCTGGGGAGCACTGCTGGCTAGCTGCCAACTGGATTCAACTCCAATCACCACAACTCTTTGGGCTCAGCCATCCATCCAGTGTTTTACCCCACAAAGAGTACACACATCCACGCCACAGGCTGCCCCTTTCTCCAGGAGAACGCTGTGGTAGACAGTGTAAAAGGTTTTACTCCAGATTAGGTGGACAGCATCCACAGCCTTTCCCTCATCCACCAAGTGGGTCACCCTGTCATAGAAGGAGATCAGGTTGCTCAAGCAGGACATTCCTTTCCTAAACCCATGCTGGTTGGGCTAAATCCCTTCCTTGTTCCCTGCCTGCCATGTGATGGCACTCAAGGTGACCTGTGCCATGACCTTTCCTGGCACTGAGGTCAGGCTGACAGGGCTGTAGTTCCCCAGATCCTCCTTCCAACAATTTTTGTAGATGGGTGTCACACTGGCTAACCTCCAGTCACCTGGGATCTCCCTGGCTAGCCAGGACTGCTGAGAAATGATGAAAAGTGGCTTGGTGAGTTCTTCTGCCAGTTTTCTCAGTGCCCTTGGTTGGATCCCATCCAGCCCCACAGACTTGGGAGTGTCTAAGTGACACAGCTAGTCACTAACTACCTCCTCCTGGATTACAGGAGGTTTATTCTGCTCCCTGACTTTCCCTCCTAGCTCAGGGGTGTGGGTACCCTGAAGACATCTGGTCTTCCTGCTAAAGACTGAGGCAAAGAAGGCATTAAGTAGCTCAGCCTCACCCTAGATGTCAATATTCCCCTGCCACATCAAATGAAGGATGGAGATTCTCCTTGACCCTCTTTTTGTTATTAATGTATTTGTTATTTTTTATTACAGTGGCTAGATTGAGTTCTAGCTGGACTTTCTAATTTTCTCTCTGCATGACCAAACTATGTATCTGTACTCTTCCTGAGTACATCTTGCTGCTGAGTACAAAAAAACAGGTTTGCTTCTCTGTAAATAAACAAAATATTAAGTAATCTACAGTGTTTTTCTGTCCTTTGGGGTGGGGGGAAGTTATTAACAGCTTTTCTAAAGAGGGAACTAGGTAAAGTTTTGCTCAGACTAATATACTTTTAGCTCTCCTTCCTACTCCCTGCCCCAAGGGACTCAAGACACCTAAAAAAGAAAGCAGAGTTAGAGGTGATCCTGTTGCAAGCTCCTGAGGACTGTCCTGCTGGCTCAGTATTTTTCCACCCCCCCCCCCCCCCCCCCCTTTTTTTTTTGTGAAAATGTTGACAGCTTTGGAGCTGGCAAGCTGTTAGCATGGCTTTCGCAGCCATGCTGGGTGTGAATGTGTGACACACTGCGGCAGGAAGTGCTCAGCGTCAGATCTGGCGATAACCGGACCTTTCTTCCAGGAAGACGAGATCATGTGGTCTCCTACGTGAGTAACACAGGTTGCAAATGCCAGAGTTTGTAACACTCTCAGTGATTTGGGGACCTTTCACTGCTGGGTTCCCAACAGCTCTTTGGAAATGTCACACGGGGAGCAGTCGCCTCTCGAGCCCACGAAAACACCGTGTGTAGTTCACAAACCCACAGAAACACGCCACGACCGTGTCCATCAGTACCAGAAGCAAACCAAAGCTGAATAACAGCACTGTGTGGAAAATATTGGTGTAGAAAATATCAAGCTAGCAGCCACAGGCACGAGTCCTCTCTTTATCTTAAGCCTAGAGACAGCAAAGATAGCTGTCACATCTCTCATCTCCTTTCCAGGATACGTTGTTCATAAATAGATATCACTCTCAGCCTCCTCCCACATCTCTTCCTTTTTTTTACTGTGGAGAAACAGAAAGTAAGGGGTACTTGCAGTAAAAAAATTCCTCTGAAGTCACATCTGATCAAGGGTTTGGGTCCTTGGTTGATTCAAAAGCCTGTGGTGATAGATGTGGTATGCTTGCTTAGATAGATCAGATTGAGATTCTGCATTTTTTTGTTCTGCTGAAAACACCAGAGAAGGACGATTCTTCCTTCCAGGAAAATTTAATTCAAAAAAGTAAGGTCTTTGGCACTGAGAAATACCCTCAGATAGGTTCTGACCCACTGTGGCAAGCCCTCATAGCGTAAACTCAGAAAAGCTGTATATGAATACATGTGTGCCTAAAGATGCAGCTAGTCACTCATTATCTGTGGAAATTCTAGTTCAAAGTAACTTTTTTAAGTGAAACCAGGTCTCAAATCTCTTGAGAAGTTCTGAAAGCATTCCCAGTCAAACACTACAGCATTCTATCTACATTTAATGTTTATCTACTAAAATCCACCATGAGGCAACTACAGCAATGGCTTTTGGTCTTCATGCACTCCCAGACAAAACCTGGTCCAGTGGCAGAGCTGAAAATATCTATCCCTGCCCAGCTGCCAAAATGAGCCCAAGTGAGCCCTGGCTCAAATGAGCTCAACCCCAGGTCGATGTCACTGGCTGGAGCTCAGCCCTGGGTCAGGAGTCACCCATTTATTGACAGAATAACTCTGTTTACTCTGCTCTAGCTGCGGTGTCTCTGCTTTTTGTGAAAAACAAAGGGGCACATACAGACCTGCAGGACTGCAAGCAGAAGGTTGTGTAGGAAAAGTAGCTGAGGAGGAGGACCTGGGGCTGGAAGAATAGCAGATGCTGCAGGGAGGCATAAGTGGTGGTGCAGCTGAGTGTGGGGAGCCCCGTGTCAGGAGAGTGGGCAGCGGGAATTGCAAGCAGACAAGAGCGAGTCTCTGAGGCTGGCACTGAGAGGCACTGTGCTTTGCTTTCATCCGCCTGAACACTGTGGCAACCAGACCCACTGTCTACTGCTGTCTTCCCTCTTTCCAGCCATCTACACCTGCCAGCCAGCATCTGCTCCATCCCTGTGCAGGGGAGCACACACCGATGAGACCAAAGAGGGTGCCTAAGAAATACAGCAGTTGCTCAGCAACTCCTTGTCCCCCGAGGAGGACAACGTAAGCGATCTGCACCCGTCTCCTGGGTTGCTCTTCTCTGCACAGCTGAAGGTGCTCCTACCTTGACTTTTTCTGGACTTCCCCTGCTCAGCCTGCAGATCTTCTCCCACTTTAAGCCTCCAAACCCTCAATTTCAGAAAAGGAAAAAGCCATCGTGCAGGGTACGCTGACCCACTGCGGCAGGACGGTGCAGGACAAAGGCCGAGCTGAAGGGACATGGCACGGGGTTATTGATCACTGAGGAGACCTTGAGCTGGGTAAATAGATGTCCTGCTTTCTCCCGCTCTCCCTGCAGGTGTGAGCTGGCTTGCCTAGGGGTGTGGGCCAGGTCTCACAGGCAGCAGCAGGCTTTAGAGGTAGGTCTGCAGCTCTGGGGGAAACCCCAGTGCCTGCCACCAAATCTACTAACAAAGAGGCTCTTCTGCTGCTTCCTGCCCTCCCCCCCTGCCCCTCCATCTGCGGTTGTGTGCTTATGCCTGCTGTTTCTGAAGGGATGCTGTGGTAGCGGAGAAGTGCCCTTGCCCTCCTGGACTACCCAACTTGGCTCCTTGGGGAGCAGATCCTTCCCAGAGGCTGTGCAGAAAGGTGCCCCAGAAGGAGCGAGGGAGGGCAGTCTGTGCTGGGCCTGTTAGTGCCACCCTCCTCTCTGGAAGGGTGTGTTACAGCAAGTGGATGTGTGACTGCTTGTCCGGGTGGGGGTGTTCACCAGGCTGGGCATAATGCTCTGGAGTGAGTTACCTGGTGCTTACACTCTGCAAATGTGTTTCCATGTTGCAAGGCAGCCTGGAGGGCTTGGGGCTCTGCAACTGGCGGGGAGGAGGCTGAAAAGCCCACTCACCCTTATCAGGTGATGCTCAGTGGCATCCACATGGGCTAAAATGCGCATGAGGCCAGCCACCTCTTCCCTCAGCTGTAGCAAGTCCCTCCCATGCACTCCTCTCCCCAGGTTCACATGCACCACTGGGCACAAAGATGACTCACAGACACACAGACAGGACACAAGCATTCCACAAGACTTCTGTGTCCTCCCATGCAGATGCATTCACATCCCTTTCCCCTCCAAAACAGAAATGCAGAAAGCCTTTGAGGGCAGGCATGCACTGCGTGGTGGCAGGGGAAAGGAGGAGGAAAATGGGTGACAAAACCAGTATTAGTGTGGCTCTGTCAGGCAAAGGTATTTCTTATCCTCAGAGTGTGGGGCTGACAGAAGGGATGCAGTCAGGAAGAAGCAAAAGAAGCAGCCTGGGGGAGATGTGGGGTAAAGGAAAACAGAAGGTGTCCCCTGGCACAGGCAGAGGGTGGTGAAGGGCTGAATGTTACTCAGGTGCTCTCTTCTTATTAGCTCAGCTATTGAGCCAGTGCCAGCGTTGGCTTTGCCTGGGAACACATGGTCTGGTGGGAATGGCAAGGTTTGCTTACTTTTAGAGATCAAGATAAAAATGGCATGGCAGGCAAAGTGCAACTTCAGGCTCCCAGGCTGTGGCTGGATCATGCAACTTTTGCTCACATTTCAGGTCACAGGTTTTCTTCTGCATCGATTTCTAGATCAATAAAATACCAGTTTTAAAACAATTCCCAGCCTGGGGGACAACACTTTTGTATTCAGAGGAATTCATTATTGTACTCATTTGCGGTTTTGACAGAGGCAAAACCCAGAGAATGCCTTTGAAAACTGAGGGATTGCCAAGAGATGTAGACAGGACAGTGTCCTGGAAGCCTGTATCCCACTGATTTAGCAGTTTTACCCACATTTGCTTTGAGCAAAGTCTTTCATGGTTTGCACAGTCATCTCTTGGGGCTGTAGATCTTAGGAGAGGAGGACAGATTTGGCATAACACCTCCAGAGAGGGTGTAAAGGGAAACAGAAAAACCAGCCTGACCTTGGCATGCTGTGTCACCAGACGCGCCTGATGGAGGCCGAGGAACAGGAGGAAGACTCCAGCTCGCTCTCAAATGACAAATCAGAGACTAACTCACGTCGCTGCCTCCGCTATGTGCCCCTTGGGATAGCCTTTCTTGTGCTGGCTGGAGCTGCTGCAGCCACCTGGTATTTCCTAGGTAAAAATTCACATGTTTTTTTCCCCCTGCAGGAGGTGGATGGGGGATAGTCAAAGCAATGCCCAGCCCGAAGCACATTGGTGACTCTGGGGGATCTTTGGGTAGTCATAAACATGGGTAACCCCCTGTTTCCTATGTATCACTGAGGTAACTCAGTAGTGTCTTCTCTTGGCAGACTACAGACCATGGCACCTGGAGCCATCTGTCCTGCAGTTTTACTGTGGCAGCCTCCAGGTCCTCAACCGCCGGTACTCCCTGGACCTCGGGCAGGTGGAGTCCAGAGCCTTCTGGGTGGAGTCAGCTAAGCTCCAGAACATGGTGAGGGCAGTTTCATGAGCGGAGCCAGCCCTGAGGCTGCTCAGTCAGTAGAATGAGGAAGGGGTAAGGCACCCCCATCCAAGGGCAGACTTGCCTGTATGGCAAGAGGGATGAAACATCAGATCAGGCACTCTAACATTGCGCTGTAGTTCTCAGACGACATTCTCATTGCAGCTGAAGGAACTGATTCGTGCCACGGAGCTGGGTCGATACTACAACTCGAGCACGGTGTATGCCTTTGGGTGAGTAGCACCCACAGCATATTTGCCTGTTTGTGTGTGAAAGCTTCCAGTAAACTGTACTCTGGTTTCACTGAAATCTGCCCATGACAAACTTCTGCAGTCCCTTCCATGAGCTCCAGGCTAGGCTGGACAGTCCAGATTCAGAATGATTTCAGCATAACAGAGCTGGGGATATTTTGATGTCCCTGTTTATCCCAGGTCAAGATGAAAAGCCAAAACTGAGAAATTTTTCAGTGAGGCAAAAGTTCAAGAGAGCAAAAAAAAAATCATTGGGAAGAGATTAAAAAAAAATTTGTCTTGGCATTGTCAGTAGAAACTAAGCAGCTGGAAATTGATTTGTCTAATTCAAGAAAGCTATTTTATGGCCTGACTCTAGGCACCAGAAGGGAGAGGCCAGAATGCACCATGAAAAAGTTATTCCTGCCAAGAAGCATGGACCACCTGGGAACAGGGTAACAGTGGAATGGGACAGATGTGGGACTACAGCTTTGCAGGTCATAACAGTAGATCAGGATAGCAGAAATAATTTCCAGACTGATGGTCATTTGCTTCTGATTTTTTTCCTATGAAAACCACACCCCTAAATCAGTCCTTCACCTGAGGAACATTCCAGCTTTGATGTGATTCCATTTTCAACTGGGGAAAGAAGTGTTTCGCTTGCACATCTTCCTCCAGCCTTTTATTGAACAAAGATGTGTTTCAACATCTCCTTGCCCTCCCCCAGCCAATTTTCTCTGCCAGCTGGTTGAACAGAACTTTCCCAGTCTCAGTCTCCTGCAGCTTTAGCCTGCCCAGCATTAATGGGTTGTGGTAAGGTTCCTGGTCATAAATCATACACTTGTCACCACTGGGAGATGAGACAAAGTCTTGGGCTTTTATTTTCAACCCCTGGTCAGTAGTACTCAAAGGTCATTTCTACCTGAAATTAGACTACTCATTAGACTAGTCTTGATTAATTACCACATTAATTTGAGCTCATATGGTCATCACTAAAGCCAGATGGCATAGAAAGGCTTCTTCCGATAAAGCACCGAGCATTGACTCACCACACCATGGACACTGCAGCTCTCCTGCCCCACTCAAAGAGGTTCCTCTGGGTCACAGCAGCAGAACTGGAAAGTCTACACAAATGTGTCTGATTGTGGAAAAACAGTGGGGAGGGTTAATCTCCCGGGTTTTTCTCTCCAGTAATTCTGGAGATGAAGAGCAAGACTATTTCACATGCTATTTCTCTGTTAGGGGGGGAGCCCTGACCTTCTTCTTCTGGTTCACCCTCCAAATCCCTGAGAGTCAGCAGAAGGAAGCAACTGCTGAGAGGGTAAACACAGTGCTCCACCAAGAGCTCTCCACCAGCTTCAACAGCTCAGGCAGCCTGTCCTACCAGACGGAGTACAGGATCAACCCAGACTCTCTGGTTCTCCTGGGTAAGTACCAGCTGCTCAGCTGTGGCCTGAGCACTCAGAAATGCTCCACAATGTATAATGTTAGGAGAAAAGGCCAGGACTCACTATTGAAGGAGACAGAAAAAATTTGAAGAGGATGAGGGAAATAGTAAGGATCAGGAGATACAATTACTCACATTTTTTCCTGATAGAGAAAAACTGAAGTTTGATGTTAAAAAAAAATAATAATTCCTTTGAAGGATTAAAATTATTGGAGATGCACCTGACCATGATCAGATAGGTAATTTTTTTTTTTCAGCCATCAGCTTTGGCTTCTGTAGAGCAAGATCTTAGACAGGTCATGACTTTGATCAGCTCAGCTTGAAAATAGAGAGCATTTAGGTTTCCTGCTTTCCTTTGGGAGATTATTCCAGACTATTTGATAGAGAGAACAAAAGCAACATATCTGAGTCACCACTAAGTCTTCCTCTGAGACAAAGCATCATTGTCACTTCAGTTCTTGACGTATGATTTTAAGGATTATTTATTGCTGCCCACAGTGAAGGTCACAGCCTGTTTAAAAAGCCACCCATGCAAAACTGGTCTAAAGTAAGTGTTAGGTAAAGCACTAGGGATGTAGCTATAGTCAATGCATACAAGTCCAATGGAATTTATATTTATAATGATCTTTATAATGAGGCTTAACTTGTCAGCCTGGTCTGATCCCTCTTACAGAGTCCCAAATCTCCCAGGTTTTAAAATACACTGTGTTTATTATCTCCTCTTGGGACTCCTATTTCCAAGTTTCTTCTTCCCATGAGATGTTACATCTCCAAGTTGGTTTCTTCTTTTTTCCTAGACATGCTATCTTGCATTATTCTAAGATAAAGCTTCTTTTATTATATCCTACAGATACCTCCTTTACCTTTTACCCCCACATCCCAATTGTTTTGTGGGTCATTTTTTGGTGTCCATAAAGAAAATTCAATTTCCTCTAAATGATTTTCCCTCCCTCATCCAGATAATCATTTTAAGACCCTAGTCAGAAGCTGCATTGGCATCTCATCAAGACATCTCCTCCCACAGTTACCATTAGTTCCTTATTTCTACTTATGATTTGTTTCCAGCATACCAGACCCTATGCTCAGCCAATTTAAACGAACTTTCTTAACAAAGATATCACAAGGAAATATGCTGAATCCTTCCAAGTCAGCTCATCTAGGATTTTCATTTTATTTGCTCACTTCATAATGCAACTCATAAACAAATAAAAATGATGGTGCCATAATTTTAGCTGTTCCCAGTTCCCTCTTACTTGCTTTGCATCTGTTTCACTGTTTTATTCATTTCAGCAGACCACACTTCTTTCTATTTTGGACTTAACACACCAGTTGTGGTTTATCCCGCTCCTTCTGCTTTCCCTAGTCCTTTCCACCTCCCTCTCCAGTCAGAAGTATAGTCCGATAACTGAGGCAAAAGCCAGAAACTTCTTATACTGCTGAGCCAGGGTGACCTCCAGCCAATGGCTTAACCTCTGGTTTCATTTGCCCTGTACAGTTAGAGTGAAAAAACAGCTAGCTCATAGCAGGTCATTAGCACTTCATTGCTTCCTGACAGACTCTTGCCGGGTTGCTCAGCTCTAAACATTCACTCTGCCTTGAGACACAGAGCTGCAAACCACTGAGTAGCACAGGAACCTCTCCAGTGCTTTACTTATTACTAACAGGCACATTCACCCCAGTAACACAGCTCCCCTCTTCCCCAAAAGTCTTTCAGGACTTCGTTTTTCAGGAACTCGGGCTTATTACCTTCAGATAAAAGAGTACTTACTACCAGCTCTGCACAAACTATTCCCTACAGCACATGAGCTTCGCTAGGATCCTGCCTTATGCCTGCAGGATCCTCTTTTCCACAACATCTGTTTTTCCTATGACAAAACCACTCATCTCTCCCCATAGAATTGCTTGGAAACTACAGCAGACCAAAGCCCTGACCTAGGCATACCCCCAACAACAGTCCTCACACCCAGCTGACCTCACAGTGCCTTTTATTTTGGCAATTATTCCCAGTAGCACCTGATCTCTGGCTGATTCCAGTTCAGCTGGGAGGCTGGAGAAAAGCCCAGGTCTCTTAAAGTGTTGTCCACCCCGTGAGTATTTTGCACAGATTTGTAGCCCTTGCTGGTCTCTTTCTCTGCAACTCCCTGCTCCAAAGGTGGACTCTATAAGGATGTCAAGTAGCCCATTGCAGAGTGGTCATCAAAAGAGGACTCCTTCTCCACCCTCAGTAGCTCCCATGTGTTTGGGCACTCTTTAAACTGGGACAGCAGATGGTGAAGGCTCTGGGAAGTGGGATTGTGCCCTGTGATGTGGCTGGCAGAGGAGGGGGATGACTGCCTGAAGCAATGCCAGCTCTCCTGGGGAGAGGAAGAGGTCCCAGAACAGCACACAAAAATGGGCCAGGAAAAAAGGCAGAGAAGCCCATGGTGGGCTGGAAAGCATGAATTAGGGCTGCCAGATGTGGGTCAGGGGCAGAGAAATTTCCCAGAGAAATGGGTTGGGGAAGGCAGGACTGAAACAGGTCCCTGAGAGCTGACAGAGGGGTAGCTGCAGGATGCCCCATGCTGAAGTTGTAAGTGAGCCAGTTACGTGAGGAAGGAAGGGAGTCCTCACCTGCCATGCTAGGTTATCAGATTATCTTTTTTTATCCAGTTTATGCTTTTGTTTATCTTCCTTTGTATTTTTTTTTTCTAACAGAATCCAGTGTGAAAGACATAGTAGTGCTGAAATCCACTCTGGGTAGGCTACCTTTTCCTTTCCTTTTGAGTTCGTGACTTTATGGGAGGGATTTTCACAGGGGACAGAAAACTTATCTGCCTCCTGGAGTTGTAAATCCTGGGAAGGGGAGTAGGAGCAGGGGAGCACCAGTGCTGCTGCTTGTCCAGATCCAAACTACATGACTGCTATGTGCTGGATGGCTCTGGGCAGAGATACCAGCTGCCAGGGGCAATGCAGCCACCTCAGACTCCCTACTAATGAGAACTGTGAAATAGCTTGGTGTACTGGTACCACACTGCTAATTCCAGGCCTCATGCAATACTGCTGAGTGGGGTGGGGATTTCCTGCGTGGCTCTGCGCTGGATGTGCCTCATTTAGGAGTCTGTTGTCTTGGCAATGTTTGAAGATGCTTTTAGTAATTTCAGGCAGTGTTGTGAGTTCTCTGTCTAGCAGCTTGCATTAGATATGCTATTAGAAGCTCACCTTTAAGCTGACATTTACTCAAAAGTCCTGGTGTGAAAGTCTTCTGAAACCTGGAATTCAGATGAGGGAGATGTAAAGCCAGGAAGAATATAGGGCTGAGAGGAGAAAGAAGTAAAAACATAACCTAAAGCCAGTGGAAGATAACTGTGCTGTGCTGATATTTAAAGCCTGAGGTAGTATTAGCTTAACCAAGGAAAAGGGGACAGTTCTTACAGAAAGAGAAACTGGGGCAATGGTACGAAAGGATCAGTGCCACCACAACATACGTAAAAGTAAACCGAGACCACTGGGATGAGTCAGCCTTACCCTAAAACAGGGCTTACGCTGATGTACCAAGTGACAGTCCCATATCTTAATTTCCCTTACAACCACCTCTGTTTCAGGTTGCTACAGGTACAGCTATGTCCAGGAGGATGACATCCTAAGGCTGGAGGGCCCTGACTACCTGGCCTCCAGTTGTCTTTGGCACCTCCATGGCCTCAAGGGCTACATGATCAAGCTACGCCTGGAGTGGACTCTGCCTGACTGCAGGGACCGCCTGGCAATGTACGATGCAGCCGGGCCCCTGGAGAAACACCTCATCACCTCGTAGGTAGCTCCCGAGCAGGGAGAACACGCTGGGGAAGGCAGGCAGGATGGCACGACACACCACAGCAGGGGAAGGTGTCAAGAGTACATCAGAGGAGGTTCTCTTTGATGTACAACCTGCCTGTTGCTGATGAGCTGAAGTCACTGATGTGGGATATGTCTCGCACAGCCATGCAGCAGGAGCTGTCGCTGTTGGCCCTTTGTTTGGTTCAGTCAGTGCCTCACAACTGCTGTGTGTGGATAACACAGATCTCCATTGTCTCTCTTTCTCGTACTTCTCTTTTATTTGTTTATTGCTTGCTTCACTCCCATCCTTTTATCTCTTTCCCCTGAGGATCTATGGCTGCAGCCGGCAGGAGCCCATCGTGGAAGTCCTTTCATCTGGCCCTGTCATGTCCATTGTGTGGAAAAAAGCCATGTACAGCTACTATGACCCCTTCATCCTCTCAGCACAGGCGGTGGCCCTCGAAGGTGAGGAAGGCTGGAGGAGGGTGGTTGTAGTTACAAGGAGAATATGGGTTATCTCCTGCAGTATCAGAGCTCCTGGAGGTCCTGCATCCCTACTAGGGGCAGAATTCCCTCTGGATTGCAAGGGTGGTCAGTAAAAGGCAGGTTACATGTTGCTGCCTCACTTGGACTCATACACTAGCATGTGGCTTGAGACTTTACAGCTCAGGGGCTGGCACGCAGCACCTGAGTGACTGTGATGCTTTAGGAGAAGGCCAAGCTCTCACGCATGGACAGACCAGATGTGGCCTGGACATCGCATCCACACGCGCTTGTAGATGAATGTCAATCTAACATAAGACACTAAGACAGCAAAATACATTACCATTACACTTCTCTGGACAAGAGGGGGAGGCTACAAAGGTTGCTGGGTAGAAATGGCTGCTTGAAGGGAGACAGCACAGCACCCCAGTCACCTTTGGCATCAGGCCTTAGAGTCCCTTCTCTCCTCCAGTGGGCTGGATACATGGCCTCCCCGGGCTGAGGCTGAGCTGACAGAGAGCAGGGCTTTGAATGTCTGTATTTACAGCTTGTGAAGTGAACATAACTCTGCGGGAGAGCCTGGAGTTGCAGGGGAAGATCGGCACCCCACACTACCCCAGCTACTACTCGCCCAACACGCAGTGCACCTGGCACATGATGGTAAGAGCCAGCTCCCACAAGAGCATCCATCCCATCCCCAAAACCCAGGCAGCACTCTGCACATTGTGGGGGGTACAGCCAGGGCTCTCAGTCAGATCATCATGAGAAGCAAGCAGAGGGTGGCAGCCTGCCCAACCTCCACATAAGGTGTGTTTCTGAAGGGGAAGGAGTCTAATATTGCATACCAGCACAGAGATGCCATAGCTGAGGAGGAATCTGAAACCTCATCTCCAGAGGAGTTCTTCAAAACAGAACCACATTGATAGGAATTGAGAGGAATTGCCAGGCTTTGACACCAACAGCAGAGGCACCCTGGGCTGTGGCACAGCTCCAGCTTAGAGGGTGCTTCTTTCTGACCTGCAATGTGGCCAGATAAGTCTGGCCTTCTCATTTGCTCTGCTCGTTTCTGACTTACGGAGTGTGCTGTAACGCTCCTGGGAGCCATCTGCCCTCTGCTCTGCACCCCCTTGTCTGCAGGTCCCATCCCTCGACTATGGGGTCACCCTCTGGTTCGACGCCTACGCACTCAGCAGACAGAAGCATGACCTGCCCTGTACCCAAGGCCAGTGGATAATTCAGAACAGAAGGTGTGTGGTGGGGTCCTGGTTTCTGTCTCTCACTTTCTACCTGGGATAAAACTGGGATTAAACCTCTGCAGGTTCCCTGCTCACTTCAGTCACCGTATTTGAAGAAGAAGAGCCACACACTGAGCTGCACTCAGTGGCCACTCTTGGTGCTGGTGCCTCCTGCTTTTCTGCTCGTCTTGTTCACTCTCTCTCCAGTGAACACATTTCTTACAGATTTGCTTCGAGCTACCAACCTGCTTTCCCTGTCTTGCTGTTTGCATCAGGCTTCTTAGTTTTCTCCTCTGTGTGTAACCTTGGTGTCCTCCCACGTCTCCTGTGTTTGCAAATCTGCCTGTCACCACCTCTGCAATATTATCTGTGTGTGCCATTGCCTTGCATCCACCTCCGTACAAATCTTCCCTTTAGCTCCATATCCTCCTGCTTTGACTGCAGCCACTTCCCCTGCAGGACTTCCCACAATTAGCATCCATATGTAGCTGGGCCTGCTGCTCACCACTACCTGGGTGCAAAGGATGGAGAAGTTGTTGTGCTCCCCTCTCCTCAAAGCAAGCTCTGAGATAGATGGACCTACAGCTTTTGGGTTTCCTCCCACTAACTGTAAAATTACCTGTTTCCCTCCAAAACCTCCCCCGACCCATCTCATTAGTGCCTTCTCCATGGTTCCTGTGGAGGTAACTTGTTTTCCTATGAAGGGTCTGATCAAGAGGTTATGTTACCCTGGCTTAGGATTTCCACTTTTTCTCTCCCTGCCTTCCTCTCTTAAACTGTCAGTGCCACAGTTTCTACAACATGGCTTCTTCAGGAAGATGACAAAGGAGAATCTTCTTAAATTCTAAGAACTAAACTGCTTTGCATGGCCAGATCTCAGTGCTTGCCAGAAAGTGGGAAATATGCAAAGATAGGAGGGTCGCTCTGGACTCTGTATCTCACTTATACTGAAGGCATTTTGTATTCCTGGTTTCCCCACAGCACCCAGTCTGTGTGACCCCCTTCCCACCCCAGCCCCTCTGAGCCCCCTTGCCCTGCTCTGTCTCCTGCCTCCCTCTCCAAGCCACCCCGCCTGTGTTTCCCCTCAGGTTGTGTGGCCTGCGGACCCTGCAAGCCTACGCTGAGAGGATCCCAGTCACATCTTCTGCTGACATCACCATCACCTTCACCTCGCAGATCTCCTTAACCGGCCCTGGCGTACAGGCAGCTTACAGTCTGTACAAGCAATCTGACCGTAAGCTCAGGTTCTTCCCTGCTCCTTAGTGGGGTGGTGGGGACCAGCAACCCCTCTGCACTTGGCTTGTGCCAGGAGAAACACAAGGCACAGCCCAGGAACCCTAGGTGCCATCCACCATTCAGGAAGATGCTCACAAACCAGTGACACCAGTGATGACCCCAAAAGAAGAGGCAATTATGTGCAAAGCTGCTTCTGCACATGTGGCCCTGCCTCTTGTGGCCAGAGCATCCATGCAACAAAACCCAAGGTCACAAAGCTGCTTAAAATCTTACCCTCATGTCAATATCACGGGCTGGCCTTGGGAATTCAAGGAGAAAGCACCTCTGCTTGAAGCAATATTTGTTGCTAAATTTTGATTACAAGATCTCTTAGAGAGAGCTGTTTCCTGCTCACCTTGGAATCCGTGCAAACAAGACATAAATAAAACCGCACACAAATACACACATATGCAAATGCCACCCACAGTCTGTCTTTCCAAGGCTTCACCATCTCCCTCCTAAAGGGTGCCAGTAATGCACACCAGTCCCTGAATACATGCACCTGTCAACGTGTCTAACAGCAACTCCTTCAAGGTCCCACGTAAGTTTTGATCACAGCTCCAAAGAGTCTGTTTCAGCTTTCCCGTGGCATTCAGGAGACATGAAACTGCAGTGACCCCGAGGTATGGCGTGCCAGACAGGGGGTTATCCTGGATATTGCCCATTGGTACAATGTGAAACACGGAAAGCCCTCTTTCCCCTGGTGCATAGCCTGGCTCCATATGCCCCTGTCAAGAGCAGATGACGTGGCAGATTTTGGGGAGTGCAGTGAGTGCTGCCAGCACACTGCAGCAACGCTTGTGTGGTCAGGAGGGTGTGCAACTCTGCACTTTGTTTTCAAGCCATGGTGCTCTGTTGCCGGGAAGTTTCCAGTCACTGGCGACTGATTACTCTCTTTTGGTAATTTCACAGCCTGTCCTGGGGAGTTCCTGTGTTTAGTGAACGGTTTGTGCGTCCCAGCCTGTGATGGGATCAAAGATTGCCCCAATGGACTGGATGAGAGAAATTGTGGTGAGTGATTTCTTCTCCCCACTGGTCCCTGGTCTCAGCAAGACACAGCCCCTCACTCCTCCAAGGGTAGGGAGGGATGGGGAGGATTTGGTTGGCCGAGGCACAGCCTTGTACCTCAACTTCAGGAGCTTAAACCTCTGTGCCCTTAGAAGTCTCATCCCACTGCTGTATGGCTTTAGCCTGCTCTGGAAGGAGCAGTAATGCTTCTGTCTCCTGTCACAGCACAGCCTTCCCAAGAGGGTCCCCTAGTAGCCAAGAGCACCAAGAGTTCCAGGCAGCCTGAAAGAAGTCCTCTGCCCAAGCAGTCCCCCACCTTGTCCTGCTTTCCTCCCACTCAGTCTACAACCAACATCAGCCCTGGCCTACAGCCCCCTCTGCTGTCACACCACTCAGCATCCCCCTCCCCATTCACACTTCCCCAAGCCCACCGTCTGCCCTTCTGTCTCCTCTTTCCCCCCAGGCCATTTGTGACACTTAATCTGTACAAATCCTCACTCACATATTTTGCCCCAGTTTGGGAACATCAAAGTCCTTGATCAGCCTCAGTCAGTTCTTCATGCCAAAAGCAGTTAGTGCTGATGCAGACTCCATCCTTAGCATCTCAGAACTCCTGCAGAGCCCCATTCTCATAGGAACAGTGATGCAGGCTTAGACATAACACCTAATTCGTCTGTTCTCTCATCTCTGGTGTGATGGGGGGCTCATCATATTGCTGCCACCACTAACTTTTCATTAGTTGTTTCCTACAGATGTTTTTTTACAGATAAAGAGCCCTGAACCACTGGAGACAGTGGCCAATTTTGAAAGATTCAGAGGAAGGTGTAGGAAAAGTCTAAAGTCAGAGGAAGGAGAAATATTTCTCAAGGAAGCTTTAATTCAATGCTAGAAATGTGAGAGCTCTCACAGGATTACCAAAGTTGGGTTTTGTATTGTCTGCAGTCTTGCTGATATTGTGCTCTGTCCCATCATCCAGCTATCTGACATCACAGTTTGCATTCTTCCCTCCTGTAGACATGGATACCTTTGCATCCTTATGAATATCTAATCCTTTCTTGAATCCCAGTAGCTCCTTGGCCCCAGGGATATCGTGTCATTCAGTTCCACAGGCTGACACAGACCAAGACTGACAGAAACCCCACACTTTCTCAGTGTTTTCAAACATCACTTTATATTTGAAAAAGAAAATAGAGACATTATTATTTCTTCCTTTCTCGTACTCTTGCCACTGGTGCATCTCTGACTATTCACTCTATGTCTATATGGAACAGTCCCTGTCTTTAACATCAAAGTTCAGGATGTCTCAGACCTTCATGTGCCTTTAGTCATCTAGAAGCTTCATGCTATTAATGAAGAAATCATAGTCATTGCAGTAAGAAAATGGTACACACAAACAGAACAGTTCCTGCTATGGAAATCTGTAAACAGAAATCAAACTCTGCGATGGGCAGGCAGCTTAGGCCCATCTCCATCCTCCAGTGTCCAGCAGAACTCATGGACACTGCGGAATCCATTGCTGGATTGTGACCCACGAGCTGAGGGTAACAGCAAGGCAGGAGGAATAGTGACATCACCAGACAGGATGCAGTCCTACAAAACCCTAACAAGGCAAGCAAACCAGGACTGGTGGTGGTAACTGAGGAGTCCATGGACCTCAAGGCAAGTACATAGTGCTGAGGCAGGTCTGAGACCAAGACAAGAAAAGTTAAGTCAGCAACAACAAAGTGTAAGACAGGGTCCAGGCACACCTACAATGCAGATCAGGCAAAAGCTACGCAGCTGCACTATACCAGAGCTGGTCTTAAGCACAGCTTATGAGGTGTGGGAAGAGGCTGTAGAGACTACAGGACTTAGGATCCTGACCTCACACCTTGTCTTGCATGCCTGATTCCCATGTGCTTCCCTCCTGTGCAGTGTGCCCTGCAAAGTTCCAGTGCCGTGAGGACAGCACTTGCATCGAGTTCAGCAGGGTCTGCAACCAGCAGCTGGACTGTGTCAACGGGAGTGATGAGGAATACTGCAGTGGAGGTAGGGAGGGGACAGTGCTGGGATGACAAATGCCCACCCCTGTGCTCGAGCCAAGGCTGTCTGTAGTGTACTTCCCCCATGTGACATAAGGGCACCATCTGGGAGGTAACTCGCCCAGCCTCCTCACAATGTTTGTGAGCTGTTTGTTTGTTCAGGAAACTCCCTGTCATCATTTATGGAGTTCCCCCAAGCTCTCTGCTGCCCTTTCTCCTCAGTTAAAGGACTTCAGGCTGCATCTACAACCAGCTGTCCTCTCTCAGCCTTGGTTTCCCTTCCTTTTTGCAGGGGTCCCCTGCAGTCCTTTCACCTACCGCTGTGAAGATGGGACCTGTGTGAAGAAACCCAACCCCCTGTGTGACACCACTGCGGACTGCAAGGACCTGTCTGATGAGAATCACTGTGGTGAGGAAATGATCAGCCACACCTCAGCCAGGCAGGTGCAGGAAGACACGTAGCTGCAAGTTGCCCCCTCTTTTCCCACCACCCAGAAGAAGCGCCCACCCTCCCTTGTTCCACCACCTTCTCCCCACCCCAGTCCCACAGTACCAGTGCCCCTGCTCCATCCTGCGGTGCCAGGGACAGCAGCAATGAGCCAACTCTGTGCTGAGCTGTGAGCAGGCACTTGCTCTGTGGACAGCTTCTCCCTGCCTCTCCCTTCAGGCTGAGGCATCAGGCCGGACAGACTTGTCTCACAGGCCTGGTTCTACCCACAGGCTGCCCGTTCGACCACTGTGTTGGCTTATATGCCATTGTACAAGGCTCCAGACAGGAAAATCACCCATGTCTGCATGGCTACTGGCAGGGAGGGAGTTTATGTTTTGATTTTCCCACTTGTTGTTTTCTGCAGCCTTGGTAGGCAGTGAATCACTGGGAGGGTTTCCTGACAGCACAGCAGGCAGCACAGTCAGCATGCTGCCCCAAAGGCATCCCCAGGCTGCAGCTGGAGGTAGGGAATGCTGGGAGAGAGTGCTCACTAGACCCATCCTGGACAGTACATAAAGCATCTGCTGGCTGGGTAAGACAAGCAATTAGAGGTCAAACTCTTCAGTCAACTAAGCAGGAAAGGAAAGGCAGGCACAGTGTATCGTGTTCCCTTCCTTCCCTGAAGTACCTGCTGTGTCTCCTCCTCAGACTGTGGGATGCAAGCCCCTCTCAGCAGGATTGTGGGTGGTATGAATTCTGTGGAAGGGGAGTGGCCATGGCAGGCCAGCCTGCAAGTTCGGGGCCGCCACATTTGTGGGGGAACACTGATTGCTGACCGCTGGGTGGTCTCAGCTGCGCACTGCTTCCAGGACGAGAGGTAAATGGAGAGGGGAGGTGCTGGATAGAAAGATTTGCATTGCTTTCTATGTCATGCATAATTGGAAGCTCTTCTGACTGGAGAAAATGTCATGGGGCAGCTGCACCCCTCATCTGGCACCTCAGCCATGCTTCTCCATGGCTTGGAGCTGAAGAAAGGGGTATGGATACATGCAGTATTATCTGGGGGTGCATGCAGGGAAAAGGGGGCAATGCTGGCATTCGCAGAGCAGCTTTGAGGGGGCAATGACAGTGGAAGATGCTTCACAGCTCCGTCTTTGTTTTGGCTTTGCGTTGTTCCCACATAAAGATGGAGATGTCAGCATGTGCTAGGATGGGGATAGCAGTACCTGCAAAGCCTGCCCTTTGGGTCCCATGCTCCTCTGCTGCATCCTACAGGCTGGCCTCCCCCTCCATCTGGACCGTTTACTTGGGCAAATACTTGCAAAATGCCACCGGCCATACAGAGGTGTCCTTCAAGGTTATCCATCTCTTCCTCCACCCTTATTACGAGGAGGACAGCCATGATTATGATGTGGCCCTGCTCCAGCTGGACCATCCTGTGATCATCTCATCCTTAATCCAGCCCATCTGCTTGCCTGCTCCTTCTCACATCTTTGAGCCTGGCCTTCATTGCTGGATCACTGGCTGGGGAGCCCTCAAGGAAGGTGGTAGGTTCAAGGTCTCTTAGTGGCCTACTGCAGCAGTGCTGAGGCAGAAAAATAGGTTCAGATGTGTTCTAGGCACAAGAGGTTTCTGTTCATCCCAAAACATTGTGCTTTCTTCGCTCCTTTTGATTTTGGATAATAGGTTATGCAAAGTTACCTGTTGAGTGCCCTGAAACCCCATTTGGAGAGGCAGGCATGACAGTCTGGTAATCTATATGGGGACAGTGTGTGTTTCTTCCTCCAAGGACTAGAACAGCCCTTCAGGTCAACTTAGCGCCTTCACCCACCCACAGACTTGTTCCAGCTGCTTCCTAACTGGAAACACTCAGGAGACTTTACAGAACTGGACGCTCCTGGTTTGTATTCTTAGACAGACGAGCTTAACAACCATTTCAGTGAGAAACAAACCCAAGAGTGACAACCCAGAGGTTTCCCCAAAGCAGAATACCCCTTGTCCCAAAAGATGAAGTGCCCAAAACATATCCTTGTAGGGAAAGGAATGAAGGGGAATTTTACTTCTTCCATGCAGAAAAAGTGATCTGCTGAAAGTCAGAGACTGTGATGCCAGTGGAGAGCAGAACAGAAATTCCGATGGCAGGTTTCAGCATGCAGTGAGGTAGGCATGGGCTGGGGGAAGTTCCACCGTAGCTCACCTGTGCTATTTTTGGTGCTCTACCTTTCAGGGCACATCAGCAATGTTCTGCAGAAGGTGGACGTGCAGCTCATCCAGCAAAACATCTGCAGTGAGGCCTATCACTACATGATTACTCCCAGGATGCTGTGTGCTGGCTACTACCAGGGCAAGAAGGATGCCTGCCAGGTGACAGAGGAGTCGTGGGATCAGGGGTGACTACCAGTGGTGGGATGTGTCCCAAGTCTCATAAATGCAATCCACAGTCTGAAATGAGGGGGAAAAGACTGTATAAGGTCCCTTTTCCAACACTTCCTCTGATCTAAGCTCTCATGACCACTTCTTCCCAGCATCCTTGCCTTAGACAGGATCCAAATACAGTTAAAATACTCTTTTCTCACTTCAGCCTGTTCTCCACTCTACCTCCCACTTTCAAGTCAGGTGACTACATCAGTCTCTTACACCCTCAGCCTCTTTAGCGCCTGTCATACACAGTAACCCGCCTGTTCCTTCATTACTATCAATCTCAAGGAATTCCTCTCTGCCATCCCTCAAGGAATCCAGTTAAATTCCATCAGCTTCCTTGCTTGCCACATGTTTGGAAATGCCATACACAGGAAGAGGAATCAGTAGAGCAATCAGCTTTTTGGGACCTGGCTGAGAGGGAGGAATTTGCACGATGAAGGAATAAATGAGCCAGATGTTTGCACTGTTTCTGGCGTCTACCTAAGGTACAAGGAATGTTGCAGATGTCCCAGGCACGAGTTGAGGGGATACAGGAATCTGTATACAGAGGGGCTCAAAGATGGCATAATCAGGCAGCAGCAGAACCTGGTGGATCACCATCACTTCATTTTACTTTTCTTTTTTCTAGGGTGATTCTGGAGGTCCACTGGCCTGCAAAGAACCCAGTGGCAGATGGTTTCTGGCTGGTTTGGTCAGCTGGGGAATGGGATGTGCACGTGCAAATCATTATGGAGTATACACCAGGATCACTCAAGTGCTGGGCTGGATGAACCAAACCATGAGCTGAGAAAAGTGCATCTCTGTCTTCTCCCTATCACACCTACACTCACATGGCACTCATTCCTGATCTTGCTCACTTGCCTCTCAGAAAAAGAGTGTGGGATGTTGTCAGACCCAGGATGCTCTTCTGAACAGGGTTAAAAAAAGGCTGCTGCAGGGATTGTAGAGAAAAGCAGGCAGACCCTCTTCCCCATCAGTGCTTCCCAGGGAGCATCCCAAGGGGGTTTTAGGCCATCCATCCAAAAGAGGGGGGAAGGGAGGGAGGTGGGGGAGTTGTGGGCAATGACATGACACACAGCAATAGTCCCAAGCCAATGGTTTCTGAGAAGAGGAATAAAGGGAGTTGAACTTTCCATGAACCATGTGATTCAGCCACAGTCCTATGCTGGAACATTTGCTGAAAGAAAATGTGACTGATGTAGTTAGAGATTCCAGTAACTGTGAAATCAATCTGCCTCCCTCTTCCTTCCTGCTGCTTATCCTTCATCCCCCTTCCCCTCCCATCACTCCTCCTCTTCCATCTCCCTAATTGCTTCTTTTCTTAGCTGGCGTGTGTTGTTCAGTGTGCTGTTCAGCTCAGCCGGGCAACTCTTCACGTCTCACTGACTCCCAGGCATGAGTCCAGCATTGCACCCCCAAGCACGTGTCCTGCCTCCCTGCTGGAGCAGCACCCAACCTCCACTGCTGCACTTCCCCCAGTAAAAATGCTGGAGCAGACTCCAATCCCCTTCCCTTGGCCCTTCCAAATACCTTTAACATCAGGGCGTCTCAACTGCTTCCATCTCCTATCTCAGGTAATCCAGGAGGTGAAGGAGAAGGCTTCAGGGCACAGGGCTTAAACTGCAACTGCTGCGGGTTTGGTTTTTTAACTAAAGGTGTGTGTGTGTGTGTGTGTGTGTGTGTGTGTGTGTGTGTGTGTGTACACAATTGGCCACTCTCTGGAATTAGAAATAAAATTAATTTGAGAATTTTTTTGGCTCTAGTTTGCCTCACTCTGCTAAAAATTATCTTGAGGTTTGTATGTTTTTGACCACACTCCAGTCCTGGCACTGGCAACTGGTAAAAGTTTCCACACCCCTGCCCACCCGCTACCCCAGATGTCCCTGGGGTCGATACGTTCGCTAGACAGGTGGTCCTCACTGATTGTCATGATTTAAGGGTGCAGATATCAATAAGCAAACCTGCTCTGTAGCCCAGCTGCCTGCAGTGGGGATGCAACACAGACACGCACTGACAGTGGGAAGAACCTCCAGCCCCCAGAAGACAGGCACAGCACAAGCAGCTTCTGGTGGCTCCAGGTGATGAATCCAAACTCCTTTTCTCCAACTCCCACCCCCTTACACACCAGCAGTGAATTCCTGCCAATTGAAATGAGAGGCGGCAAGGAGGAACAGACTGTGAATTTTATTCAGGAGTCTTCAGACATAGCAGTGAAGCAAACACCCCGCTCCCCAAAACTGGGATCTCCTGGTGCTGGCTGACACAACATCAGGTACCAGCATGTTCCTGGTACCCAGGAAGCACACCGTTCTCCTCACACTGCTGGCACAGGGCTGCTTTGGGGGACAGGGAGGGAGGCACCAAGGAACATGATACCCAGCACAGGGACACCTCCAAGCAATACAGGTGGCCCAGAAAAGGACGGTGGCTCTGCATTTGTCCGCGGGCCACATGCCCAGACCAGTTGCCTGCAACAGCGAAAGGGCGAGGGCTGGTTCTTCCACAGCTGCCACCATTTCAGTCCCCATTTGCATCCAGGGTGCTCACGAAGGGACCGCAGGCTGCAGTGGCTGATCGCTCATGTCCCCACCAGGGGCCACTGTGACACTAAGGAAAGCCAGACTGCCAGGCATAGGAGGGGGCCGTGGGCTCCAGCTCCTACAGCAGCCCAGGGGCTCCATGGAGCATCTGCCCTCCTCCAGGGCTGGAAGCTCAGGCCTCCGACTTGAGTTTGTAAAAAAAAAATGGTTGCATGTGAAGAGTGAAGGGGGCTGGGGGTGTCACTGTGGGACAAGGGGCTGCCATACACTGCAGTACAAAAATAAAGATATAAACAAGAAATGAAAAGGCTGGACTGGAGTGTTCAGATCATGTCCTCAGATCTCTGGCTTGTAACAGCTAGAGAAGGAGAGAGAAAGAGAAACAAAGTCAACGGTAGGAAAAAAAGCAACTGAGCATGGGGGGGAGAGTGAGAATCAGAAAAAGGGAAATGACAGGAAACACGAACAGAAGAAAAAGAAAAGAGATGAGGAATGACAGTGGGAAAACAGACCAAAAGGAAGAAAAAGTCCATGTGATTAACATACACCGAGTCTTAAGATAATAACACTCAGGTCCCACAGCCATAGACAAGGAGGCTTTCAAACAGAGGGAGAGAGAAACGTCAGCCAGCTAACAAGTGCCCTCCATCAGGACAGGTGGAGATTGGCACTGAGCATCTCCAGTTTAACAAGAGCCTCACAGTTGTGCAGTATGGAGAGGAATCCTTCTAATGCTTTCCGTACCCAGCCCCATGCATGTCGGCCAGCCAGCCTTCCTAACCAGGAGGCAGAGCAGAGAGGCTCATTTTGCACACAGCTGTGAGAACATCTGCAATGGGGACCAGCTGCTTCTGCTCTGCCTTTGCCACCTTTCCCACTGCGCTCTCACCCTGGCACAGCCAGTGGGGGAAAAGCCCAGCAAGGGAAAAACAACAGGCTGCCTTCTGCAAACTGCTCCCGGGCTGGCAGGCAAAGGAGCTGCAGACGGAGCCTGGAGAAGCGATCTGGCATGTGTGTCACGCAGACACGTGGCAAAATTCCACCCCTTCCCTGAACCACCCCTGCCTGCTTTGCATTCATTTCCACCCCTCTCCCAGCTGCGCTCTCCTTTCTGCTGCCAGAGCCTCTGGTCCAGAGCCATAGGATCTGCTTGGCAGGTGAAGGCACGCATAGGTAAAGCCATCTTAGGGATGAGTCAACCTCACACCTCCCTCCTTCCCCTCCCCAAGCTCTACAAACCAGGGCCATACCCACAAGAGGGAAGTGAGTCACTCATGCAGAGCTCAGGCTGGCAGGAGCTGGTAGTGCAGACAGGTAACATACCTGCAGAGGAGGAAAAGTGAGGAGCAGAGAGAGACAGGGCCCTGGGCAGAGACCACTCTGAGCCCTGGGGAACAAAGAGAGCAGAGGGAAGGATGCTGGAGGCTGGCAAGTGAGGCAATGTGGGAGGTAGATGACAGTGCTGGGATGGACACGGAAGGGAGCAGGAGGGAGGGTCCGCAGGAAGAGAGTTTAGCACAATCCCGAATAGATGGACAGTCTGCAAATAAAAATAAAACCGTAGATAAACCAAACAGTTTAAAATACAAAGCAGCAGCCATGGTAACAGCTCTCCCCTATCAGCTTTATCTCCAGAGAGACTCCAACTCCTGGAGAGGACAGCCCCCACACCCCACACCTGCTCTAGTCCTTCCCTGCTGCTAGCTGTGAGCTCTCACCAGAAAGGTGGACGGGTCTATGCCTGGGGGGTTATTTTTATCATTTTCCTCAGGGATTTGCTGCACCTTTCTCCTCTGCTTCTGCTTCTGCCTCTGCCTCTGCCTCCTCCTCCACCTCCTGCTCTTCCTCCTCCAGGTCCTCCTCTGTGCTCTGTGGCCCAGCATGCGGGACAAAAGGAAGAAAGAGTGGAGATACTTGCAAGATGAGCCACGGCAGTTCTTTCTGACACACAACGGAACAAAGCAATCGTCATAACACCGGAATAAAAAGGGACCTTTCCCCATGGCCAACACAATTCTAGGTCAGGGAACAGAGAGACTTGTTTTCCTCTGGAGTATCACGTCAGGGTATCTAACCCACTTACAAGTGCTGTGACCCCACCGCCCAACAACTGCCATCAGTTGCTAGTGTTCCTTCCTGCATCCTGGGTGTCTACAGGGTGTCATGCACTGCCACATGTTTCTGTCCTTCCCTCAAAAGGGGAGCAGGAGATATCCACCCCTCAGGCTGAGACTCGGAAAAAGGAAAGACAATGCTGCAAAACCTTCAGGGAAATAATGCCCTATAGGCAGTGACACACACAGAATGGGCATGAGGAGGCATGAGGGGGATGTTAGAGTAGCATGAGAAGTGCCAGGGTGACTTGCTAAAGCCATTTGCCGCACACAGCCACACACCATCCTTCCAACACACACACTCCTCCTTTTGGGCACTGGGTGTAATGCCACGGTGCTGAACACCAGGACAGGCCCCTGTATTTCACCACTGAGGTGCCCCACTGTCGCAGGGGAGAGAGAAAAGAGAGAAGGAGCAAAGAGCAAAGGATCTCATAGGCAATGGGAGCAGGGCCATAGCAAAGCTGATCTCACCTTGGCTTTGTGGCTGGGCTCAGAGCTCAGGCCATTGGGGGAGTTGTACAACTCCTTGGAGACCACGCACAGGAATTCTGTCTGATCCTCATTCCCATAATTATAGGATGAGCCAATGTTCACAAGCTAGAAAAGATGAGAGCAAGAATCACAAGCACACATTCCTGAAAACATCCACTCCACCTGAGGAGCAAGGCAGAAAGTCCACCATGCAGCATCAAGTCCAATCCATAATCCCAGTGGAAAGGCCTCATAACTAAGCTGAGGAGACAACACAGAGAACCAGGAGAGAAGTCAGCCAGCATGCAAAACAGACTGGCCTCACACAGTATCCTCTAAACCTCTAGAAAGGGGCAAGAAAGAGCCAGTGTGATGGCTCAGTGAATGACTTACCCAGTATTCTCAGAGAGGGAAGGAGCCTTGCCTGGCAACTGTATGGTATCCACGATCTTTTCCCCAAAAAACCACTCCTTCCCCCCCTGCTCTGCCTTATCCATACCTGCTCAAAGCGCCATCCATCTGACATAGTGGAAACCATCTGAGTGAGCTCCTCTTCCTGGCACTGCAGCACACGGTAGACATGCTTAGGAGGCACCTGAGAGCAAAATTGCAGCGAACACTGACAACAGTCACATGCTAAAAGCTGTTCCCCTCCTGCAAAATGAAGTGGTAATACCCCTCCTTGACAGACCTGTCCTTCCCCACGTTCCCAGGTGAAAGGGGAGTGGAAACCACGAACAACTTCATACTGTGCTGTCATTGGAAGCAAGAACAGTATCTCTTCTGGAGAGGAGGGACTGAGCTAAATGCTTCCTGCATTGTCCCCAGAAGATACTGGCCTCTTTTGATGGGGAGTTTGTACTTGTCATTACAAAACCATTTTTGCAAATGCAACAAAGGCTAATGGGGTTTTTCAGCACAAAATGACTGTGTTGCTGGAGGCTTACAGCCTGAGGCAGACAAGATGAAAAGTGAGATAGCAGACAATCGCCCCCCTAAGACAGATTTTCAAAGGTTGCTGGCCAAGACAGGGTGTGATTGTGCCACAGGATTGATTCCCTATCTGCACTTAACTCTTTCACAGCCATCTCTTCACCTGTTTCCTCCAGGTTTCTCTACAGGTATTACCATGCTCTTCATTGTGATTACACTCCCAGGACTCCCCACACCATGACACCTCCATGACACCTTTGCTCTCCTCACAAACATTCCTCTATATCCCACAGCAACCAGCTGCCTTCTTCCAAAAGCTAGAGAAGCTGATTTAGTTTCAGGGGCTACATCCAGCATTACTTCTGGGGATGCAAAACAAACCTGCAACTTGTTTATTGTAACTAAATTGGTGGTAGCTTGTCCCCTGCAAAATTTTGCTGCATAGGGATTAGCACATAATCTCTAATTAGTTGCTTCCTTCCATTCCTTGCTGCTTCTCTCAAGTCTTCTCTCCCTCTAGACTCATCTTTCTCCCTTTTTACATCCCCTGCTTTCCTCACCCCACTCTATCTTGCCATACCTGTGTTACTGTGTAGTCCTTCTCCTCCATTCGATCCTTGATTATTCGGATCAAAGGACCGATGTTGTAGAACTCAGCTTCTTCAAGGATCCCTGAGAAAGACAGACAGAAGGACCACAAAGCTAACAGCCCATCTTTATTTTTCAACTTGCAAATGATCAATTCTGAGCTTCACAAGGTCCATAGAGAGAAATTATACTATTGCTTCACTTCTTAACAGGCTTGAAACACTTACTGCAGAGAATTGAAACCTGGCTCTCTGCATCCTGTTTCTAATGCTCACCCCAATTTCCTTATGCTGCCTGCTACTACAAAACAGGCACTGCCAGTGAAGGCTTGTGCTGAGGACTGCTAATACCTTTCCCAGATAACTGGCCAAGGAGAACAACTGTAGGCTCCAGTCTCTCTCAATGATAACTTGTTATCACCTTGCTCAGACTCTTATTAAGGCAGAGAACCACAACTTCTGGTTCTGACAAGTCATCAAAAGACCCTAGAAAAGCCTAATTTACCTCCTGGGCCACTTGGAATTGCAGCCCCATATGACTTTAGATGATCTTTGGTTCTCTTCCCTGTTCTTCAACTCAAAACAGGTAAACAGCAAAGTTTTGATTTTTTTCTCTATGGTGTCTGCATCCATCACCTCTCCTGAGACTCACCTGTTTGCTAACAGTCCTCCAGGAAAAGGGAGCTGGTTCCCAAAGGGTCAGTAAGGGAAAGGTGGCTGGGAGCCAACACTCACATGTCCCCAGGGCAGTACACAGAAAATGTAGGTGGGGAGATTGATCCTTCACTACCTGACACACTCAGACCTCTTCTGTGTCTCTCATTCAGCCATGAATTGCCAAATGGATTAGTTTTATGCCAGCCTGAATGTTTGCAGCAGGAAAACAAAAGTCAGTGCAAATGAACTGGACTCCTGTTTATGTTTTAGATTTGATATTAAAACCTGCAGATGAACTCTGTCTGACCTCAGGATTACAAGAACTGTCAAGGATGAAACACCTCAAAATTGTGCTTATTACAATCCTGTACCATTACTTGGATATATTTCTGGAATTATAACTGATAAGACTATTCTGAAGAAAACTTTCCTTGCTTTAGGTAAAGATATGTAAGAGAGGCAAGAAGACTAATGAACATGCAGAAACTGTGCTTGGAAAGGGCTGGACAGCACAGCCTGTCTTTGGAATTGGCTCCTTATTAGGCCCTAGCATCCAAAAAATAACAAGGCACTGTGAACTGCTGGCTGGTAACACTGTGATGTGACCGAGTCGTCCTACTGGACCCACTGTCAACCTCAAATGAGGGATTGGTTTGCCTGGCTTGCTCCACTGGAATTTCTGCAGTCCACAACCCGTCAGAGCACAAGCAGCATACAGTGCATATTGCTGATTAATGATGGTCTTTATTACAGAGCTCGGTTTTGTTTGGTCTTCAGGGCTTTCATTCCTAATTAGAAACACTCAGTCATTAATAGAAAACTCAGTCACAGAGCCTGGTTAAAAGTAGATTGGGAACAAGTAACAAATGGCTTATGGAGGCTGAGATCTTGCCTACTTCTCTTTTGGTGACATCTCTGCTGGACAAACAGTCATGATGCCACAACACCTGCTAGGATGCCTTCCTCATCCACTCCAATCCCCTTTAGTAAAGGAGACATTATCATGCTTTGCAGGGATAGCTCGCTGAAATCCCCCCACATCAACACCCAAAAGGAGAACGAGACAACAAGGTTGACAACAAGTCCTATTTTTCCTGACTATGGCAGTGATGGTAAGTGGGAGGTTTCTGAGCTCCACGACTCACCCTCTTCAGCCATATCTTTATCCAGGACCAGCTTCCCATGACGGAGGAAATTCAGAATGGGTCCAAAGTAAGTGGGGTCCCGATCTATTAGGTATGCACCAGTTTCATCCTAGCAACAGAGATAGATCACAAGGAGAAAAAACCCAAGGGAAACTTGTAACCAACCTTTGAATACCCTAAAATACAAGAAAATACAAACCTAAGCAAAAATGTCCGCAATTTCTAAGATTCTTTGGAAACCATGAGTCCCTGAGAGTCCCTAGCCAAGTCAGCCCAGCTTGGATTTTAACTCCTGTATTGGTCTGCTCAGCATGCCCACCTCAGCATGAATCAATCCAGCTGAAAAGGCCCAAAAAATAGGCCTCAGTCTCTTTGTGCAACTGTGCATCCAGGCCTGGGGTGAGAGAGCAGAGATCCCCTTACAGGGAACAAGGCTGAGTCAGGCAGACACAGCTGGGAAATAGACCCAGGATGTGGGGAGACAAAGAGGAAGGAGAACAGGAGCGTAGGGGAGATGGCCTCTCTTTTCCCCAGCTCGGGAAAGCAGGTGCCAGGCTACAACACAGCAAAGTGAGATCTGGCATGGGGAAATCCTTCCCGGGAGAGGAGGGGGAAAGAGCAGGCATTTCTCACTCAGTTGCTCCTGCAGCTGCCGGGGTCTGGCTCCGTCCCTGCATCCCTCCAGCCCTCCCCGTGCTCGGTGGGGCACGGTGCGGGAGGCAACCCAGCTGCCTTACCCGGTCCGACTGCAGCTCCTCGCCCTGGCACAAGCGACACAGGAAAGATTTCTGCTCCCGACACAGGGTCTGCCTGGTGGTGAGGAAGACGGTGCCCCCCACATTGAGCCTCACCCACTTGGCCTGGGTGCCAGCGGGTGGCGGGATGTCCCAGGTGCAGCGTAGCCCCACGGCGCCCTGCATCTCCTCCCTGCCCTCCATCCTCATCCTCACCCCCACCTCCCCCACGGCGTGCAGGGACTGCCGCAGGTGCTGCCTGTCGGAGAATGCCGGGATCTGTAGTTTATCTGCCTCTCCCTCCGCTGCAGCCGTGTTTCCCGGGGGCCAGGTTCTTCCCTGTGACTATCAAGGGAGTCCTGAGAGGAGGAAGGTCGCTCGGCGCTGGAGGATATCACTGCGACTATTGGGGCGGGCGAAACCACAGCTCCACAGCGCTGACACTCCCTGGCTTTTCCCCTGTTCCCGTTTTCACAAACCATGGGCCGGTCAGCACTCCGGAGGTGCAGGGTGTTATGCAAAAATCGTCGGCAATTTATTTCCATAGACATCCTCTGTGGCTCATTAAAAGGTTCTGGGAATTGTAGTTTCGCAGGGATATGCACAAAAGGGTGATGGGAACTGTAGTTTTCCCAGCTCGCTGTTCCTGCAATGAGGATGCTGTAACGGAGGGTACTGCACCACACGACCCCAGCCCTGCGGCTGGTACTGAGCCTGCTTCCAGTCCTGGGTCTTGTCTGCAAGCTTCCTCGGAGACAGGAAGCACAACCTGCTCCCTGGCAGTGGGCAGATAAGCCCCTCAGCGCTGTAATTCACAGCATTCCCTTCACGACACCATTACCCCAGGCTCACCGCTCAGTGCCGCGTCACTTGCCATACTTCCTTGCAGCAAAATATGCACAGTTGCCTTCTCGCTAACATATGTAGGGACACTTCTGGGAACTGTATTCTGGATCTGCATGAAGTGCTGGCAGGAGGCAGGAACAATTTTTCTTCCAGCTCAGAGGAGTTGCTGACTCAACAAACTCCCCCCTGTGCTGCTCTACCAGCACAAACCCGCCGCGCCCTTCCCCTGGGCTCCTGCCTTTCCTGGTCGCGTCTGGGCAACAGAGAGCTCAGACTGTAACTCAGCTCTGTGGGGAGTTTTACCTCTGCCCCAGGCACGTATCGCCCGCCGAGGCCGATGTGCCAATCCCGCGTTACGGAATCTAGCCCTGCCTCTGTCCCTCGCTCCTGCCAGGCCGAGCCTGGTGCTCAGCAGTTCATGCCCCAGGGGACTCTGTTCAAACACGCTCCTTGGCACGGACACTACCTGAACAAGCTCTCTCTCCAGCAGCTCTGCTTTTCCCACTCCCACCTAAGCACAGCTGTGCTTGCCAGCAGCTCAAGCGCATTAAAAATGGAAAGGAAAGTCTGGTGTTTCACCCCACTGTGGCTCAAAACCTTCCTCCACCTAAGCAACTTCCTGTCTCTTCCTTGACAGGGTAATGCAGCACTGCAGAGACATACAACACTTTATTTTTCTTGCGTTTTTGAGGTGGGGCGTTATTGAGTGAAGAGGCTGGGTAAAGAGAAACATTATGTTTTACATTCCTTTTCTTCTCATCCTTCCTTCTTG
This sequence comes from Corvus hawaiiensis, assembly GCF_020740725.1. Lineage (NCBI taxonomy): Eukaryota > Metazoa > Chordata > Aves > Passeriformes > Corvidae > Corvus > Corvus hawaiiensis. The sequence continues at coordinate 28,042,615 of NC_063216.1, read as the reverse complement.
TTTTACTTGCAAATCATTCCCTACAGGAGAAGGCAGCATCACCCTTCCCCCAAATCACCCAGGATTTCCTTAACAAAGATGGCGTGTGTACTTTGCTTCTTCTGTCGACGAGTGCCAAGGGGAGGAGAGGAAGAGAGGGCAACACGGAAAAGGTTTCAAGATTGCTGACCTTCAGCTAATTTAAGCACAGGAACAATCCAGCTGCCCCAAGGTATAAATTCAAATAATTTTGAACCAATGCTAGAGTGACCATTAACAGAGAGAGCATGAAAAAAAAATTTTTCTACCTATACGGAGCAGGCTCTGGCCAAAATTACTGCCCAGCCCTTGGACCAGTCTCCACTGAGCAGTAAAGTGCATCAAAGATGCTCACACTAACACTGACCCAAGCTGAAGCATCACACAGTGCAATACAGCTCTGGGCTGTCAGACTGCTGTCCTCCTAATTCTGGCTCTGAGTCAAACCACAGCAAATTGGAGACCTCTGCGCTGCACTCTGGTGTGTGAGGACTGCAGTCTGTACTGGCTGCAGCTCCAGCACAGAACTGGGGTGAGGACTGTGGCTCTCCGATATGAGTGCAGCAGTTGGGTGGCAGCCTAAAACCCCTTATCTCCCCCTCCAAGAAATCTGCCCTGCCTTCATTTTTTTCCCCTCTTTTACCAAGGATTCACCCTCTCCTTTTCCTCCTCTCACGGCCCCTCAGCCTCTTGCTGCTTTTTAGGGTCCATCTCTTGTTCTCAACACCTTCTTTTCCAAGCTCCCGCCTGACAATGCTGCTCACAAGTCCAGGGTGATCTATATTGAAGGCATACTTTCTTCCATCAATACCAGTCTCCACCTGTGGCTGGAACCTCAAGTCTTGCTCACCCCAGGGCCATGGGGTGAAAAGTTAATTGCTAAATCTAAAGAGACATAGGAAATAGGTCAAGGAGCACCACTTCCAACACCAGAGCCTTCTCTTCTGCAACATACAGCAAAAAATGTATTGGAAGCCCACCAGATCAGGGATTTCCCCACAGTATGTGAAAATCCTCTTTAGGAAGAAGCCAGTGTGGGGTGAGTTACCAACTAAAATGTTCTGATGAGTTGTTGGTGTGGGCTAAATACAGACCTGATTGCACACCATCACCAGATGTAGTTCTGAGATGCAATTAATGTGCCCTTGTTAAGCTCCCCTAAAATCAAGCAATAGAATACAGGAGAGGTAAATTTAAACAATCGGTGGTGTTTGGTCAAAGGTTGGACTTGATTATAACAGTTCTTTCCCAATCTTAATGTTTTACAATTCTATGACTTGTTCCTCCTGCCTTTATGATGACTGTCTGTAAAACACATGTACAGAAACAGAGACAAGAGCAAACAAGAGCTTACCTGGGGCTGTGTGATGGTGTAAGACCATACAGCCCTGCTGAGTACCCAGTGAAATCATGGGGACCATTGCACGGACAGACTGGGAGCAGGAAAAACTTGACAGCCCTTGGATACTGGGCTGAACAAGAGCTGAACAGAACAGAGCAGGGGGTAAATGGGAATGTCTTGGTTCAGCAGTCAGGCCTGCAATGCAATCCTGCAGAAGGTTGCACACACTGCAGTGCTCTGATGAGCCAGCTTGGTACATGGTGTATGATGCATCTCCGGCGTTGTGGAGCTGCTCTTACGGAACTGTTATGTTGTGCAGGGATCACCATGTGTTGGCACAGACAGTGTCACCACTCTGACAGGCTGGGAACACATATTAGGGATTACATGGTGTGAGACACCAGAGGAGAAACCAGGAAGAACTAATTGGCATGTCCATGTAGGATCAGTGCCACTCTCTTTTCTGCAGGAAGCGGAGAGGGGAAGACAAGTGATGCTCTGACATTTTGCCATTAAGCCGACAGTGAATCGGGCAAATAAAATTCCCTACACTGGACTTGGGGGTGAACACAGTTCAGTAATAGAGTCCAGCTTGACTGCCAGCTGAGCCAGGCATATGGCTCATGGAGAAGGAAGAGAAAGGCCCCATGGCATGCAGGCAAGTGAATCTTTCTCCAGCTCCTTGTGCTGCATGAGGTCTGTGAGCAATGTACCTGCATTCAAAGCAGCGTGCAAAGTCTGTGTGTGTACATGCATCACTCAGCACCTTTGCTGGAAGACAGCTGGGAGAAGGAGACAGAATGGTTATGTAGCACCTGGTTGTAAGCTGGGACCAGGAGAGATGGGAGGAACATGAAATCTCTCTGCAGGCAACAGCAATTACCATGGCTCATGCAGTGCTCGGGCCAGTGTTGCTGGTAGAAGAACAGCTGCTTTAGAATTTGGAAAAGTTTGCAGGGGAACAAAAAGTTTGCTGGGAAATGAAGCATGAAATAGTGCAACCTGACTGCTAGGGAGCAGTATGGAAGGAAGAGGAAGGCAAGTGGCAAAGAAGACAAGTGAAGAACAGGGGACCATGGGATTACTTTTGACTGGAGCAGACTGTTTTCACAAAATCTCAATCTCCTTCAGGACAAAAGTATTGCAGATAGTAAAATATACCAATAAACCAATAAAGAGTTTACGTGCTGGCCTGGGATTCTCAAATTTGCATACAGAGCTGTAAAAACTCTAGTCTCAAGTTAGCCACAGGTCAATGTGACCTTCCTCCTACATCAGGGCTGTTGTTTAGGCAACTTTTTGCCTACCATGAGCCCTATTCCACCAAAGATATGCTATTCCCATTTCCCTGTGGCAAATTTTCCACAGGAAAATAATGAACATTAGTGATTTGCATTACATCTACTTCTCCCCAGCTTTCAGTTCCCATAGGAAACCCACCCACTGAGTCAGGGACATAAAGATCTGCAGAACATTTATAGTCCTGGTGTAAGTCCCCTCAGCTGTTCCATATGTCCAGTAGCATCTGTTATAGCTCAAAATAGGTTTTTGCAGTCTCCAGGCTTTGAAAACATTGTCTTCACAACGTTCTCAGTGCTTTGCCTGCATCATGAGAACAGATCTCAACTACAAGGAGGGGGAACATCAGAAGACACTCTTGGATAGATTTTTGATACATGACATAAGAGAGCATATCCCAGAAAAACAAAGTATCTTGCTGTGGGAAAGAAGATCTCAGTTTCTCCTCTGTGGAGAAATCAAGGCAAAGCTAAGCATCTGGGAAAAGATTTGCCAAAAGCTGTGAAGAATTACTGAGATTTTGTAGCAGAAAATTTAGCCTGAGAAGGGCACTTGAGTACTGCCAAGCTTGGCATAAATACCAGAGAGGGGGAAGGGCCCAGCTAGGTGTCATCGAGCCATGGGAGTGAAATGTAGAGCGAGGGGAGAGGGAAGATTTGCACTTAATTTGCAATCTCCAGGTGGATGCCACGGCTGTGCCACACACCTCCCTGCGACACACAGGACAGAGAAAAGCATCTCAGCCTCGAGAGGAAGCAGAGAGATTCCCCCTGACCCCAAGGACTGCTGGGTCAGTGGCAAAAAAGAAACACAGTGCTTAAGATGCATCACCAAATATCCTGGAAGGACATGCAAGAGACAGAAAGTAAGTCTGAAGCAATATGTCAATTTTCCTAATAACTAAAATTTCCTGGAGAAACAGAGCAGGCAGAGCACTCGTCTGGCCACAAAACTGCAAAATCAGCCTCTCTGTGTACTAAAGGGTCACTTGTTTCAGACCCCTGTGCACCCTGTATACTCAGCACTTGCTGCAATGCCAGCCCCAAGTCCTCAAAGAGCTGGGTTGTCAGTCTGGATGCAAGCAGGGAAATTGCAGGCTGTCAGTCACTGGGTTGTCAGGCCGTATGTGTGAGTGGGGAAGACAGAGGAAGAAATAAACTGCACAGTGAAACTCCAGCTCCCCAGGAGGTGAGCAGAAATAGAGCTTGCATGCATACAAGCCAAGGCCAAGAAGAAGAAGCCAAAAGAGGCAAGAGGAAATGCAAAGAATAAAACATTCAGCAACAGGGAAGAATCCAGTCCTTGCAGTCAAACCTGTGACAGTAAGCATCCATTGCATTCCTTAGAAAGGGCAACCCCATCATCCACAGATATCTACAGGTACCTGTTGCTGCAAGCCCAAGAGAAGAAACCATCTCATTAACTTCTAAGCTAACAGTAGGCCAGAAAAGACGCAAGCTTCTTTTGTGGGAGGGTTTCTGTGGTTTTTTTGTTTAGTTTTGGGCATTTTTTGTAATGAAGAAAATCCCAGAGAGAACAAATTCTTGAACATTATCAGGGATACCTGGTGTGCTTTCAACTTTTAGATATAAGAGAAAAAGGTCTTGGGAAAAATAGGTGCCAGTGTGGGTTATTCCTCTGTAGGTCTCAGTTCTACTAAGTTTTTAGGAGGTTACATGGTAAGAATGAAAATAACCATGCAGTCCATTTTCTGCTATGTGAGCTGACATCCAGTGCTTCAAGAACAGAGCTGTGACTGACAACTGTCAGTCTTTGGACCTTAAGGCCAAAAAGCAAATGGACAAGGACCAAAAGGAGGAAGGTGGTGCAGAGATCCAAGAGAGAGGCATGCCATTATCTTTCCTGGATCAAAGAGCTTGTTGAGAGGTGTGGTTCTACTCACAGAGAGAAGGAAATAGCTCGTTTGAATCTCACTGTGGACAAAGTGATTCCATAAAAACAGAATTCCTGAAAAGGATTCAGCCAAGCAACACTCACATAAGTTTCATTCAGCAGAAAGACCTTGAAACATGTTTATTTACATTATTTAAATCCCAGAATCTCTTCTTTTTCTCAAGGGGGATTTTGGACCATGGGGCTACAAGGCTGGCTAAGTACATACTGCAGTTAAAGAGTCCAAGTACAAGAAGAAATACAGATCAAGTCTCTAGCCTAAGTGCCAACCTTAAAACCATATTTGCTCCTTTAACAGCCATGTCCTTCCACAAAGTTTTGCACTCAAAATGGCCATAAAGTGCATGGGTGGGACAGAGGCAGAGAGCAGGATTATGAGGCACAGCTATATAAGTATGATGACCATCCCATGAATGAACATGATTGAATGTTTTGAGTCAGGAGCTTGGCTTAATTAATTCCCCATGCTGGCAGCAGCACTCTCTGCCATCCATCTGATATGGTGAAATGGTCACAGAACCACAGAATGGTTGAGGTTGGAAGTGACCCTGGGATGACATGTGTTCCACCCTATCTGCTCAGGCAGTGTTACCTAGAGCTGGCTGCCCAGAACTGCTGTCATCTTTATCCTCCTAAGCAGCAGCAGCAGCAGCAGGGTAAGGAGAAAGTGCTGAAGCACCATGTGCACATAATTGTTATCCAATGCCTTCATCTCAAGACACTTAACCAGGAATGCTAAACCCATCTTTTCCAAATCCTGTTTCAAGGCAAACTACCTGCACAGCTGGGAGACAATGCAGCTTATTACACTGTTTTCCCCTTTCCCTCAGAAATAATATTTTCAGGCTGTGCCCGCATGTACCACTCCACCCAGGCCCCGTCGTACACTGCGACATCTGGCTTGCCACAGAGGTAGGCCCCCAGAGCCACGTGGCAGGCAGTGACCCCAGAGCCACACGTGGCTACCACTGGCTTTAAGAGGTCCACCTTCTTCTCCTGGAACAGAGTACGGATCTGCTCAGGGGTCTTCTCTAAGCCAGACTCTGTGAGGAAATCAGTGAAGGGGATGCTCGTCGACCCAGGGACGTGACCAGGCTCAATTCCTGGAAAAAACAATATGGATAGGAATTAACCTCTATTGTCTGGGACAAGTCTATTGCAAAGCCTATTCTGTTTCACTGGGAGGAATATTTATTGGCTTAGTGTATTTTGCTAAAACGAATACATTTATTTCTGTTACACTTTGTTTTACTAGATTACTGATTGCTCAGGAAGGAGGTATATGTGTAACCTTCATGCTACCACACAGGCACAACCCTGTCAAGTTCCATTCTTTCCCCTTGTTCCCTCCACATCTTTCTCCCCGTCAGAGCAACCCACGCTGATGAAGCACCTCCACAGGCCATTCTGAGGGGAAGAGCAGCACCAGTACTTGAAGAGACCAGTGATAATGTTTGAGGTGTATTGAAAGCTATATTTCTCACCCCAGCCCCTCATGAGGCAAAAAAGATGCATGGCTTCCCCACTGCTGAATTTTCAAAGGGTAGCACTTGCTAGTCAAAAGGAGAGGAGGACAGGTGGACACATGGCCTCAAGTCCCATCCCATAAAAGACAGCCATTATTTCCCATCATTACAGGAGTCAAAGTGATGGGCACCTTAAATTAAGCCCCTCTTTATAATGCCAATGTCTCAGAAGGCACATTACCATCTCGGGGTTCTGGCTCTACTCCCCGGAACCGTCCTGCAGCGCGGGCATCCACTAGTTGGAAGCGATGGGAATCCAAGTTATCTAAGACATCCTCATAAGTTTTCACCAGGGACTTGTCCAAGGAGGCATGGAACTCAGATGGAGCTACCTGGGTTTTCCCAGAGCTCAGTGCATTCCCCTCTCGCTGCCAGTTCTTCAGGCCACCATCCAGAAGGGAGACAGCTTCATGTCCAAAGACCCGGAACATCCACCATACCCGGGGTGCTGAGAAGAGACCTTGGTCGCTGCCATCATACACCACAACGTGGGAATCATTCCCCACACCCAGCTTCCCCACATACTCAGCAAAGTCACTAGCCTTGGGCAGCATGTGATCGTAAGGCGAGGTTCGGTCACTGCACTGGTCAATGTCAAAGAAAACTGCACCAGGGATGTGGCGCTCCTCAAACTCCCGCTTCGGATCACGCTTCATCTTCGGCAAATACCAGGATGCATCCACGATTCTCAAGGCCAGGCCAGCTTGCTGGGACTTGATGGCTTCTGAAAGCCATTTTGCAGACACCAGAGCTCGGTAGAGGAGTTGTTGCGACATCGCTCCCGAGTCCTGGCTGAGATTAGCCAATTTCTGGATTCTGCCTGAGTCCACCTGACTGCAGAAGGTAGAAAATCACACATTAGAGACCGGCCTTTCAAAAAAGCGACTGGACAAAGATGCATTTTGGGACCCAGGTCTGCACTGAGGTGCTGGCTAAGCCTACAACGAAATGCTCCAGCCCTGAAAGCAGTTTTCCAGAGCTCATCTCAAACACTGCCCCGAGCGGGACAGCCGCGACAGTCCTGCCCTGCGCCCAGCCCCACGCAGCCCCTCTGGCCCCATCCAGGGACCCCAGCCAGCACTGACAGCGGCCAGAGGGGAGCAGGGCAGCCCCAGGAACTAAGTGCCCCGGGGTGAGGCACGGCCCCACGGCTCTGCCCGTCCCGGAGCACACCTGCAGCCGGGGCCTTACAGGGGCCGCGCCGCCGCCCGCTGCGAGCCCCCCCGGCCCGGCGAGGCCGCGGTTCGCGCCGCTTCGCCCCGTACCTCCGCGCTGGGCCTCGATGCCCGCCAGCCACCGCCGCCGGAGGGCGGGAGCGCTCCCAGCGGGCCGGTCCCGGCCGTACGGCCGCCTCCGTGCCGCCCCTCGGGCCGCGCCTCCCGCCGCCATTTCGCGTGTGTCGGGCTGTGTCGGGCTCTGTGTGAGGGGAGCGCATCCCAGCGGCGGCGCCCCCGCCGGTGCCCCGAGATGGCGCGGCAGGGTCTCAGCCGGGCGCTGGTCACGGCCGCCTGGCTGGCGGAGGCGGTGCGGGCCGGGCGGGTGGGCGCCGGCCTGCGGGTGCTGGACGCCTCCTGGTACCCCCCCAAGGAGCGAAACGCCCGGCAGGAGTTCAAGGAGAGGCACATCCCCGGCGCGTCGTTCTTCGACATCGAGGAGTGCCGGGACAAGTCCTCCCCGTACGACTTCATGTTGCCCAGCGAGTCCCACTTCGCCGACTACGTGGGGGGGCTGGGGGTCAGCAATGACACCCACGTGGTGGTGTACGACGGGGACGAGGTGGGCACCTTCTACGCCCCCCGCGCCTGGTGGATGTTCCGGGCCTTTGGGCACAAGGAGGTCTCTGTGCTGAACGGTGGCTTCAAGAACTGGTTGAAGGAGGGGCACCCCGTCACGGCGGAGGTCACCCAGCCCACCCCGGCTGTCTTTAAGGCCAGGCTGAACAAGGCCCTGGTGAAGACTTTTGAGGAGATGGTACAGAACGTGTCGTCCCTAAAGTTCCAGGTGGTGGATTCCCGCCCCGAGGGTCGGTTTCGGGGGACAGAGCTGGACCAAGGTAATGGAGGTGGGACTGGCACCTGCCCCAGAATGGGATGAATGTCAATACTACACTGGGAGTAACAGCTCCTAGCAGCCGTCAGACAGGTTTTCCTAATGCACAGGCGTGCCTCGGCCTGACTCATTGATTACCTTAAGGGATCCGCAGCTGCACGTTCAGATCCCAGTGCCATCACTGAATGCTTTTGTTGCAGTTAGGTCTAAAGCTGCAGGAGGAAATAGCAGAAAAGGGCTGCAGTCATTTGGTTCCTGGATCTCCCATCCCGCACCCTGCAGAAGTTTATCAAAATGCAAACATGAGAGATGAGAGCTCCCAGGGGTTTGTTCAGGGTCCTATCAAAAACCAGCAGACGCACACAAACTATCAGTATTCATGTAGGCACCTCTCACCATAATGAGGGCACCAGCAAAAGCCGAGGTTTTAGGTAATACAGTAACCCAAGGGACATTCTCCTTATCGCTCTGATTCCCAGCAAATAGAGAATTTGCTTGAGCTGATCTTTGTTCTTTTACTTATGTAAGAAAAGCCTGAAGCCTTTGGCAAATGTATCGGGTGTTAGCTCTCTCTTTTGGATGCCCCAAGTTACAGGAACAAAAACTGATTTTGTTACCTCTGTTAAGCACTGGACACACAAGCAGCAGGGGTGGGAGAAGTCCTGTGCAGTGGGGACAGCAGGTACAGCAGTGTGCCTGGAATGAAATAGAAGTTGGTTAAAGGAGGCCCTTGCTGTGTAATTTAAGCCTTGGTATATCCCAGAATAACCTCCCCTCTGAAAGGGTGTAAAGGAAACTTTCCTGACTGACCATTTAGGAAGCACTCTGGCGATCACAATTCCACCACCAGAAACTTTTAACTGCTGGGACCAGAGCCCTTCTCAGCAGGCAGCTCCACTGAACTGGTGGGTGTCCCTCTTGGCTCCCTACGCACCCTGCACACACACACAGACCAGGTTTTCTTACCGTCTTGAGCCTGGACTTCCCTTAGCAGAGCCTCAAAAGTCTGGTTCCTTAAAGCAGTTTATTAACAGCACAGTAACACAGTAACAGCTTGAGCTGGTGTCTCCGAGGAGGGACCTGAACAAAGGAAACACTGAACTTTTATACCCTCCCCGTGTGTGACGAAGTCCTGGCTCTTCCAGCTGAGTCCTGGCTCCTGCTGTGTCTCAGTGTCCAGTCACCTGGCTGTGCCACAGGTCCTGTGCCCTCTGTTGTGCAAAAGGTCGGCGCCAGTTCCTGGCCTCTTGCCTGGGGCTCTCACCACCCAGAGCTCAACCTGCGGCTGACACTGCAGCTGCACACCGAGCTACCTGCACTGAATGTGTTCCTTGACGAGGGAATCGCAGAAATGGTTGGAAAAGAAAGAGTTCCTAGAAGAAAGCACAGGACAGCTCAGCAGCAGCTGTTAGGTCTGAGCAGAGCCCACACTGCCAGAACGTGCGGCGGGCTGTGGCTCCCAGGCAGTGCTGCCCCACTGCCCCGCAGGTTGTTGCCATTCTGTCCTGGCTGTTCACATATGTGTCTGCTGCTGTGCAGCTAGTTAGTGTGACACCATGTCCTGAAGTACATTCCTGCATCCAAACTTCAGAAGCATTTGGCTGTAAATGACTCTGTACACGTGGGTGGCCCAGGTGTCTACAGTGAGCCCCCGCAACACATTTGAGCTGTGTAAAGACAATGTGGAAGGTGAGAAAGGTAATGGGAGTGATGGAGAAGACTGTGGAAGGGAAAGGGAAAGCTAGACTTATTGCTCATTCTATTTCTTCTACCACGGCCCATCGAAGGTTGAATTTTAACCTCAAGATGTAACTAAAATGCTCCATGCTGGGAGCTGGTGGATTTTGCATTCTTTCCCAAGGTGAGGGTTGTCATCAGGTGACAAATACTGCAGCCCCAACAGCATCTTCGAAACAGATTTTTCCTTTGAAATGAGTCAGCATGGAACAGCTTATTTGTGGTGGTCCAGTTTTGCTTCCCACAGCAGATCCAGCAGGATAAGCACTCCAGCTGCAGCTGCTCATTCCACAGGAACTTGACAGCTTTCTGAACCAAGCTACCTAGTAGCAGCACATCAGCCAGCAGTGGGTAAAAGACAGTGCTTACACCTAAAAGAACAATTTGAAATCAATGCTGATTAATTGCAGGGGTCATCCAATCAGGGAGGATGCAATTTAGAGAAGACTAATGGTCTTCAGGTTAAGGAACTTGCTGCCTTCTCAGGTGACTTCAGTTTAATTATTGCTTCAGTTCTTGACTTCCTAATTAAGTCAATTAATCTCTCCTGTTCTGTGAACTCCATCTCTAGAAGAGGCTAATTGCAGCTGACTCTTTCGCCTCTTTAGTTTTTCAGTTCTTTGTGGTAAGAATTAATTGTCCCTGGTTTATTTTTATCCTTGCTGGGATTTAGACCTCTGCACTGGTTAAGATAAGCCATAATACAGGACTATTTTTTATTTGCTGGAAGAGGTTCACCAAAGTTGCCAGAGTGGAAAAAAACAGGCATTTCTATGAGCCAGGTCTCGTAGGTTTTAAATGCAGGTATTGCTTTGGGTGAAAATCTTGGATGTTCATGCAGAGTGTGCAGCATAAGCCTGACAGATGTGCAGCCCTGACCTATGCACCGAGTACTTTGAGGGGCCCCTGCACAGTGCTGTGTTTCTGCAGGAACTAGCAGTCCAGGGCTGATGATAAAAATAATTACATGATGGTTGCCAGTACTGACCCTCTGAGTGCTGGGCACTGAAAACTGATGAACAAGAATTGTAGCTAACCAAGTGCATACAGAAAAGTTGTGAATTTCTGAATTCAGAGGAGAAAGTTGCCAGGCAAGAACTCCATCATCTAAAAAAGAGAGCAAACCCAAAATCATTTCTTGAACTTATAGGTATTTTTCTTCTCATTCTCAGCCCTGAAGTAGTCCTTGTCTTCCTCTGGCATACAGAACTCCATATTTTGCCCGTTTTCCCAGCTCTCCATCCTGCCTGCCCCAAACATAAACCTTTTGCTCATCTTGAATATTCAATGGGAATAAGAATGAAATGTTTTTCCTCTCTCTCTCCTTCGAGAGGATTCTGCAACTGGGTCTGGACTGGCTTTGCTTTGACCGTGTAGTAATACTCGGGGCACAGCAATGGAGAGTGAGAAACTTCATCGAAGTCTGTTTCAATCCACAGGAACCTACGAGGACTTTCAGGGACCTGGCTAGGACCAAGCCTAAAGTGTTCCTTACAATGTGTTCACTGTAGGTTGGACAAGATCAGTAATTGTCCCTTCTAAGACATACCATTTGAATGGAAGAGAGAGATAAACAAGGAGGCAACAGAGGAGGCATTTGGAAAAGAGCTATCTGCAGCTGCACACTCCAAAGCCATAGGGAGTTAAATATGGGCAGAGCAAATCTTTTATCTTTTTGACATTAAGGAATTTCATCTGGAGCTTTCGTCGCAGAGGAGGGGCTGTGGTCTTAGACAAATAGCCAACAATAAAAACAATATGTAAGCAGAGAATCTAACAGATGTGGAAAAGGGGATTAAGTAGTGAAGAAGATAACATATTACAGGTTATAAATTGTGAGGAAGAATTGCCAGACACCAAGCTGAGTGAGACTTGGCAAAAGGAGTTAAAACAAATAACAAAAACTTCTGGAACAGAGTGAACAAAAGAGAACAAAGAGAGAAAGAATAAATAAGGTTGCTGTGCGGTTAGCAGGGGTTCCAGGTGGAAGATTATTTGTGTGTGGTCTCAGAATTATACTGATCCTTGAATCTGTGCTGCCATGTTTTCTTCTCTCCTAAGAATGAGTCTGCAGAGCAGGGAGAGAGCTAACCAAAAGATATCCCCATTCTCAAATCAGTGAGGCAAATTATCTTTACCCCAAATATGTGTCAAAAATCAGTCATGTGACATTTTAACTTCATGAGGCAAGAATTTGATAAATTTAATCAAAGCAGGGTTCTGTGGGACAGGAACACTTGCAACGTTCATATTTAAAATAGGCAGTACAACCTCGGCAATTGCTGGTCTTCTAACATGGATAGACTGGGAGGCTTTCAAAAAACCCTTCAAGAAAAATTATTTTAAATGAAGACAAAATTGAGTAAAATATGTTGGTAGACTTGCACTGCAGCCAAGGGCTTTATTTCCTTGCCAACAGAATTGGTTGGCCAGATAAGAAAAATGGGAACATGCGTGTCTGGAAGTTATGTCTGATCTTTTCTTCTAGCCATTGGAAGCACCTACAAGGTAGAGTTGTGCTATTTGGACTTCATCAGTGCTTTGGACATAACATTAGAGGGGCATTTATTATCTCAATATGAGGAGAGGGCAAATAGCACAAATACTGTGAGATTACAAAAAAAAATTGACTAAAAAGCAGATAAGTGAGATAAGAATAGCAAGTACTGAAAGATCTATGGGGCTGGAAGTTGCCAGCATGGTCCCATCATTATGCTTCTGTGCTTTGTTTCGTGTTTTTCTGAATCATTGAGGCATTGAAAATAGGGAGTTGTTACTGAAATGTGCTGCTGACACAGCCATGGGAAGGTCTAAGTGATCGCATGGGGAGAATTATGTGAGGTGCCACCTGCAGATATAGGAGTGACAGGAAGTATAACACTACAGAGAGCAAAATGAGTGCTTAGTAGCCCAAAACACTGAACTGCTTGAGTTTCTCTTACAAGCGGATGACCCACATTTGGAAGCAGTAGAGGAAGGTAAGACTTGGATCAATTAGTTGAGTGCAGGAACATCACATGTGATTTAGACTTGGCAACAGCCTTGGCAACTCCTGTCTACCAACTGTGGTGTTAGGAAATACCACTTCCTTATCCAGAAGCCTGCTGGACACCTAGAGCTGTGTCTAGGGTGGCCAAGACAGAGAAAAGTGTATCTAATGGGCTCTTACTGGATTTAGGCTAAGGACGCGAGGTTGTTGGGAGTGCTTGCCATCAGTCTGTTGGAGCAATAGCAGAAGGGCAGAAAAACTGTTTCAGCCAAAGGGCAGTGTTAGCTCAAGGTCAAATGGTGTACGGACTGACTGTGATGATCTCAACACTGGAAATGAGTATTCCTCCTCACATGAGCCAGAAGGTGCCTCAGTGGAAAGTTTCATGATGAGAATCCAAACTGTTTCTGAGGTGGATGCTTTTTTGAAAGGCAGCTTATAAAATGATTACTGTAGTAGCTGGGGCCCAGGCTCTGTAGTCCTAGGGTTCCTTCCTGGAGTTTTAGTGGTGACTGCATGAATCTGGTGTGGAGTATCCTCTGTTTCACATGGGGCAGGAGCAGATGTATCCTCTCCCCTGTTCAGATCCCAGCTGCATCCAGCCTTGCCTTCCAGTCCTTTGTTTCTGTGCTCTTGACCCAGCAGAGAGAGATGGTAAAGCTTCCTTAGCCACTCGAGAGCACTTCTTAGGCAGTCCAAGGAATTGTGGTTGTGCAGTTTCAGCTCTTTCTCTCAGCTGAACACCCACATATGTGAATAAATGCAGTTTCTACAGAATTCCCCATCTTTTGCACCCACAGAGTGCAAACACTGGTCTCTGACTCCAACAGACTTTTGAATCTCTGGAGCAAGAAAGTCTCCCTACAGATCAAAGTCAAAACTGCTCTAGAATGAGAGTGGTTTTTTCAGATCTGCTCAGCTCCTACCTGAAGAGTTGTTTAAGGCTGGTGAATTGTCAGTCTCCAATAAGAGAGGGGTACAAACCTATTTTAAGATGCATGAACAGTCTAGAGAAGCAATATTGATTGCCCAGCAAGCTTCTTTGAGCAAGAGTTCCCTTCTAGTTCATCCTCCAGGACTTCCTGGTCTCAGTACACTTCCCAGTGCCCTAGGATGGCTCACCGACTTGTCTGTGTTGGGGTGATCACCAGTACTGCAGCAGAGCCTTGCAGAAATCCTTTGCTGAATGGCAGGGTCAGGATCATTTACTCTGTGGGAAAGTGGTAGCCTAACGCAGACGTGTAAGAGGCTCCAGTAAGCAGCTTTGCAGTCTGAGAACTATACACAAGGTTTTCTCAGTTTTTGCTTCATTTTTTGTTTCCTCTATGTCATACAGACACTGTATTGATGAGTGAGTTTTGCAGTTCTCTGTACTGAAGTGATGAACTGTTGTTTTCTGGAACTGCAAAAATGTGGTGAAAGCATCAGTCCAAAACACTGCCTCTTTCTTTTTTTCTTTTCCTTTTTAAGTGTTAGTCCCTGCAGAAGTCAGCAGTTTTTCTCCCAACTTCTCTCAGTAATGCTAAACATTTCTGAAGGATGCATGAGGTGACTCCTAGACAACTGTGCACTCGGGAAGGATGAATCAAGAGACAAAGAGGGTCCATCTGGAACAGGAAGAGAACTTGTGAAGCTGACTCAGGGCAGCTTTGATTGTCTTTAGGCTCTGTCTCTATCCAGCAGAGCAAAAATTCCCTTCAGTTCCATGCCAAAGCTGTTTTCTCCTTACATCTCACCATGTCATGTTACCACGCTGCATAGTGATGAAACTGCAGTGTCATTATGATGTGTGATGTCAGTCCCTGACTAGGTATAGTTCAGTCATTTGACTGTAACAAAGTCAAATGATTAAACTGCCTCAATCTCTCCTATATCCTGAGACCAGTTACCCTAATAATTTGAGCAAGTGGAAAGCTGCCAGTGAAACAGGTTACTATTCATGTGATTTTTTCAGACTTGTCTCATTAGAAGTTCAAACCTAGCAAGGAACCATTCCCTGAAATGCATTTTCAGTGTAATAGATAATGTTTTTGGCTCCAATGAGGCTTGATCCAAAGCCTCTCAAAATCATTGGAAAAGCTTCCATTATTAAGCCTTAAGAGTCTGAATTTGAAGGGCGTGATGCCAACCTTGTCCATCGTATTTTTGTATCTGCTACTCTCTAAAGACCTTGTTTTGACATGCAGCTTTGAACTTGCCTGAAATGGTCAGATACACCAGCAGAAAAAGAGAACCTGTGCTGATTTCATGCATGGAGTAGATAAGAAGTGATACAAAATCTAAATTCTGACTTCTCTGACCCCACTGTCCCAGGATAGCTGCCTCAGCAGTGATGTGGCTGACTTTAAGGTTGCTTTATGATTTCTCTTATTTACTTTTCTGAAATATGATTTTGGGGTGATGCAGGAATAAACTGTGAACGGATAACCACTTTCACAAATTCCACATGCAGGCCACACTTCCTGCTTCTGAACACTGTGTCACTACACACTGCTGGCATGCCTGGGGAAGGTTGGAAATGCATTGCTTTATTCCTCTTATCACATGTGCCCTTAATGCCTTTGTTAGAGCCTTTTCTGTGGAAGTTCTTTGATTCCTGTCATGTCTAGAGCTTCTTCAGATTTGTGCATCTCATTGCTTTCAGTGAGGAAATAGTTTGCTAAATATTCTGGAAGTTTTGACTTCATCGAAGCTGAATAATAATTTGTCCTCTTCTTTTTAGTCCAATACCACTTTGCATCTTCGTCATCAAGTGGAACAAATGAGTCTTTTGGAGGGAGTGAGACTATCTGCAGTGATGTCTCTTAATGTCTCTTGTGGGTGTCTTTCATCACCTACGTTAATGTGTCCTTGCTCATGTTTCCTTTTCTGGTTCACTCTTGCAGGGTTGGAATCTGGCCACATCCCTGGTGCTGTGAACATACCCTTCCACTCATTCCTATCAGAAACAGGGCATGAGAAGAGTATTGAGGAGATCCAGGAAATATTCCGTGAGAAGAAAGTGGATCTCTCGAAGCCGCTGACGGCCACGTGCCGCAAGGGTGTCACGGCGTGTCAGATCGCCTTGGCAGCCTTCCTGTGTGGCAAGCGCGACGTGGCCGTGTACGATGGCTCCTGGTCCGAGTGGTTCCACCGAGCCCCACCACACTACAAGGTCTCCGAGTCGAAGCGCAGCAAGGCCTAGAGGGAGAGCTGTGTCTGGGGCAGTGCGGTCTAGTAGCTGTCTCCAGCCCAGGGTAAAGCAAAAGGGAGGAGGTGGAAGTAAAGGAAAAATCGGTTGATTTGGATTTTGCCAACTTTTATAAGAATTATCATTAGATTTCTATTGAACTTTTGATTTTTGACAATTAATAAAATCTTAGATGCTGCATCTGTGAGTATTTCTAATTCTCCTCTGTTACCTGCAACCTACTTGTGTTGGGTGGGAAAAGGAGCTCTGCAACATGAAAGAGAGTTACACTCTATGCCTGAAGACCTGCAGAAATTCCAGTGGCCTGGTGAGAGATCAGGAGCAGAATGAATGAAAAGTCCAGTGCTAAAATACAGCGCTGGGTACTGGCCATGGGAGGGCCCAGCTGTGGTTCTGTCATTGACTCTGTGTAAGACTTCTCACCAGCCCACCATCTTCCCATTTGTAATGTGGAAAATGGGGGTACCTTCTGTATGGCAACTGGACCCAACCCACAGGGTGGCATATTGCCTCCTTGGGGCCCAGGTAAGGGACATCAAAAAGAAATGTATGGTATCAACTGGTATGGCACACTTATTGCCCTCTACTGGTGTTCCAGGTAGGCAGCAACAAGGACCCAACAAGAAGGCTGAGGTCAGAGAGCTCATGTGAAGCATTTGGAGATGCTAAAAGATGCAGTTCTGCTGAAATACAGTCTTGTTGATTATCATGACTGTGTTAGGAAAGTCACCAAGAAATCCTGTATGTGTGGTGAGAACTTTTGGGCACAGGTATTTCATGAGACATGAGCCTTTTATTCTGCTCCTTGTGTATTTTTTCAATACAAGCGAGGATAACCCTTCACCACACCCAGTGAGTTCCATTTCCCATGGAGCTGGAGCCCACAGCTCATAGAGGGAGGGAGCACTGTTCCCTAGCAACCATCTCTACTCTTCAGCCTTCATCCCACCTCCATACCTGGACTTCAGCAGGACCTGCCTGCTTGTACGAACCACCAGTCACCACAGCAGGGATCATGGACCAGGTGAGAGAGGTAGTTATGGAAGAGGCTTTGCCTCTTGGTAGATCATGGATCTTTGGATTTTTTTTTTAATAAAAAATAAAGAGGAAGAGAGAAGGAAGAGAGAAATGTTATTTTCACATCCATGGGGCTCCTCAGGTTTGGAAAGTCGCTGAAACCTCCTCATAGTTTGGAGATTTAGTCAAATGCGGAAGGCCTGTGAGACCACTCGTGGCCACGTCGGGTGGCTGGTGAGAATGGCCAGTTCCCACACCTGTCTAAGGATGTTTTCTGCCTGGGAAAAACAGCTCTCTGTTTCCTCAAAGGCTGCATGTCAGGAAAGTCAGAATGTTAGTCTATGCTAAACATTTCATCCAGAAAGAAAGATCAGGTTTAATCCTTTTCAGCTCTTTGATCAAGATATATCTTTTCTGATTGGTTGCCTATTGTCCCTCACAGAATTGGCTTAGCAAAGCAATAAGTAGACATACTTCTGTGGTTTCTGTTATCCAGGAGGATGGTAAAATGGCCTTAAAGTCCTTCTTGGCCTCAAGATGTAGGATACTCTGAGCAGTGCTTTGACTTTGGACCTTCAGGGGTAGAAGGAAAATGAACAATAACAATCACATGCAGTTGCAATGTTTATATAATAACAGTGACAGCAACATCATATATAGCTACAAACTAGAAAGTAGGAACAGTTGCTTTGGTGTCATTTTGTCCAAGAGGAACTGGGGAAATTAAAGTTATTGATGAATGGGGTTTGGGAAATGAGCACATTGCCTCATTACACAGAAATTCTGTTTTGTTGGAAAAAATGGGAGAGGAGGAATTTCTACATCAGCAGACTGGAAAGTTCTTCCCACTGAATGTAGGAATAATAACAAAACAGACATGTTTTTGTTTTAAGTAGGAGGTGGGAGTTAGCACAGGAGTTTATTTAGCAGCAGATTCCTCCACTTTGATCATGTGTAAGTGTATGGCTCTTCTTTAAAAAGAAAGAAGAGCAATAGAGAAAAGAAGCAGATCATTCTCTCTGAGTCAGGACTGTCTTCCTCTCCTCATCTCTTGTGGCCCTGTTCTTTTTGTGGGAGAGGATCTGCAGAGCATGCAGCACTGACTCCTGGAGTCTGACTGATACAGAAACTTCATCTTCAGGATCCCAATACTTGGGACATGGTGCTGCAAAGACCTGTCAGTGTAAGACCCAAGCTGCTGCTAGTTCAAGTCAGCCCTGGTGGAGCACTAGGCTCCTACCCCATGGGCTGGTGCCTTCATTCCCATAACTGCCTCAAGAGCAGAAAGTAAGACCTGTGTCACGTCCTGAGCTAATCTGATGAATCCACATGTACATTCCTACCTAATCCGGATCCCATTTGTCCTGCTGCTAGTGCCAGCAGGCTCACAATTACCATATTCACCACCATGGGCTGTGGCTTCAGTTTTAGCTTGTCACAGCCTTCACATGGGCTAAACCTGTCAAGTCCCCCTGGGATGAGGAACACACACAATAAGCAAGACATGACAGAGGGTTACACAGACATTCCCTCTGCAGGAAAGACACTTCTCATCCTAGTTGTCCCGTACAAGTACAATGCCTACAGAAGCCACTGAGGGAGACTCAAGGACAGACCCAGGTCCCAGAGATTAGTCATAGCTCAAAGAGCTGTGCAGGGGTGGAAATGCCAGGAGTTTGCTGCACTTCGGGAATGTGGACTGACAGAGTTTCCCTGTTGTTTGTGTTTTCAGAAATGTCAAGCTCAGGGCAATGCAGCATTAGAAACAGAACAGAAAGGACCCAGCAACGCTACTGAAATGACAGAAAACTCCTTGGCCTGGGCATCTCTTTCAGATTACCAACAGCTGAGTTACAACTTGAATGTAAATCTCTGCCAAGGTGAGGAGACACACCGCCCATCCCTGACCTTCAAAGCTGGTTCCATCTATGCTTTGCCAGGGCTCAGGGCAGCCACGTTGCTGTGGCTAGAGATCTGACTATAGGTAGTACTCACTTTCCCCTCTTATTCCTTCTATCCAAAGTCACTGCTTTTCCAGGCTGTGGTACCTGAGGAACTGGAATCTAGACACTGCCATTTATGTCATCTGTCCCTTTCTTTTCTTTATTTTTTTTTCTCAAGGTGTGAAAAGTGAACATGATTCATAGCCTCTGTCCTCTTGTCCAGAGCTGTCCAGATGGACACCATTTGCAGTTCAATGTTCCCTGTCATGTTCAGTTGCTAGTTACCTCCAGTTCCGGTGCCAACATAATTTCTCTTCCAGGCCTTTAGACATGCGGGGCTCTGAAATAAGTTTCCCAAACCTCTGTTTCCAAGGTTCCCCAAGATCCCTCCATCTAAGAAAATATTGGAAACTGAGCATTCATCCAAGAAACTCTGAAATGATTGTCTCTGGTTCTAGTTTCTCATGTACCAGCATAAGGCAGATTCCTTTTCCTTATACAGTATGTTCCATGACAAGACCTTGCTGGGTATGGAGGACTGCATTGTCCTGGGTTTGTGTGGTCACACAGAAGGGAAGGACATCTTTCCTCGGGGAGCTCAAAATCATTATTGTCAAGACAAAGGTGTGATTAAAAGGAAGGTGAAGAGGAAAGAATTAGAGATTAAAGTAAAGCCCCCTTGTGGCTAGAAGTCAAGAGGGGATAAAAAGAGAAGTCAGTTGGGAATTCTTTGTTAAGTATTGTGGCAGAAAAGGAGATCAGGAAGGCCTGGAGTGGTAAGATGGTGGGGGTTTTGTGGAGTTGTGCTGTTACTAGCTGCACATGGATGAGGAGATTCAACAGGAGGTAAGTGGACACTTGACTGATGAAAGGGCACTGGGATACAAATAAAGATGATACCTTACAGCACTCTCTGTGTGCATCTCATACTTGAAGATGAAAAGCAGACAAATTGGCAAACACAAGCAACCTCCTGGGTGATGATGAAGCTATTTTTCAGCACCCAGCCTCAAACCTGATCAAAAGTACTGCAGTCAACACACACCTTATCTTGAGCCCTTGCGACTGCTGGTGTTGCTCCCCTGTTCATTTCCAGGACTGCAGTAGGGTGATTTCTACATACAGTTCCTTATTTGCTGTTCCTTGCAGGTGGCCCACTGAAGAGCCGAAGCTTGATGAAAGATTCCTACACCCCTGATGTATTTCAGAAGGCAACCATAGATCCCAGGCATTGGCATGGAAGGACAATTAATGAGCTAGGTATGACTTCTGCCAGGAAAAGTATATTGCAGAATTCCTGAGATGGGTGCTGCTTCTGCCAAGGACAAAGGATGGATTTGGGCAAAAGCACAAGGGGACTAGAAACGGGCATTTTAACAAGAGAGAAGCTCTACAGCTAGAATAGTCCTTGGGGTATAATAGCACTAGGAGGGAGCTGTAACTGATCTATGATTTGCCTTCTTTACAGGGAGATGGTTTGAGAAGTATTTCCTAGCTGTTAACGTGCAGAAAGCAATGAAGGAGAAATATGGGGGTAAAAAAAAAAGCCCTAGAAGATGAAAGGTTGGAGATTTGAGTGCATTCAGCAACGAGTCTTTTTCCTCTGCCGACTAATAAGCCTGCCTGTGAAACCTGAACCCATCGTCTGCTAGCTGGCAACAGCAGATTTGTTCCTGGTGCTTTCTCTCCTCTCTATTAAAGCATCTCTGGGAAGAGCACTGCAAGTCTGAATATGAGTACCAAAAAAAATCACTTTGTTGGTCACTAGTACAGTGGGAAGGAATAGGGTGTGAGGTACACACCCTTGCAGAAGGATTGGTGGTGAGAGGAGCCCACACAGAAATTCATCTGCTCAGCATTTAAGTTGGAGCAGGACCTGTGCATGGTGTAAGAGGGCAGTGGTGGAAGAGGGGGGTGTGTGTGTGTGAAGAAACTCATGTTTGCCAGAAGATTCATGACACTGACAGCTGCCCCAGTGCTCCAGAGAGTGCAGAGGATGCAGTGGAAACCAACCAGGGTTGTCCCAGCAGCAGAAAGGTGCGAAAGCAAATGGAAATTCACCTGAGGAGGCATCTGGCTGTTCATGAAAGCTCATACTATTTGCAGGCCAAGCCAGGGAAAAACAAACAAACAAACAAACAAACAAACAAACAGCCTATTCCACCTAAAGGCAACAGGAAAGCTGCAAGAAGCCTCAGGACTCCTCCAACGCACAAATCACCCCACAATGTTCATGTACCCTTACTGAAGCTCTCACAAGCCCTACTTGCCCCTGACAGCCCTTTCCCTGACTCAGAGGTAAGTGACTCTCAGAGAGAAGCACGGGAATCCAGCATCCAGTCTGTACAACGTAAAGTTCGAGAGTGTATCTGGACAGTAAGTAAGGACCACCCAAGCCTTGAAAGATGCAGGATATGCAGAGTCTTTAGTGCTTCCTGATGTGTTTTTCTCACCAATTTAATGGTCTTTATTGCAGGACTCTGCCTTCCAGCTCCAAAGTGTAGCAATTTGGTGCAGCAATCACAAAGTACGTTTCTGGGAATAGTGATGCCCTGATCTTCCCTATCTGGTCCTAAGCTCTCACCATTTTAGAAGATTGATGCTTTGCTCCATGATATGAACTGTTTTGGGACAGAATTAGGATTGTTACTTCACCATTGGCTGGTTATTAGATAACACTGTGCTGACTTTGTTCAAGTAGCGAAGGAGGTTAAAATTTAGCTAATATGATAATCAAGTGATAATCATTTTCCACCACCAATAATTAACCATTTGGACTTAGGATATTTCCAGGCAGATGTCCAAGTCTTTCAAATTAAGGAGACCAGCCAAACTGCAGCTTGTAGAAACCTCTCTGTGGGTTTGCTTGGTACATCAGTACTGAGTGGCTGCTGTCTGAGCACACACCACTCTCGCCTCTCCTGAACAGCACAGCTCTGTAGGAACAGACGGTTCTCTGTGTTACATCCAGCACTGATGGCCAATATAACTCCAGGTACATAATGAGGACTCTCTTCTGAGAACACAGCAGGTCCTAATCCAGAAAACATGGAGCTGAACAGACATCTTCTGGTGTTGTTTGGCATACTGGAAGCACACAGTTCAGGGCACAGTCAGCTAATAGACAACACATAGTGTGGGATGGATCCACACATAAATTTACAGATCTGTTTCTACTAGACATTAAAAATGCCTATTAGCCATTAGAAATAGACACTAGGACAAGCAGGCAGACTGCAGGATTATGGTTCAGCTGGAAACAAATGCCCTTTTGCTATTCATGAAGGGCTCGTAAAGAGAGTAGATTAGAAAAGAAATGGACTAGAAGGTCCTGTTGGTGCACCACTGTGCACAAAATGGGGTGCTTGCCTCTTGCAGTGAAGTCACTGTGTACACCTTTTACAAATGAAAATATTTTATAAGCACTTAAATAGTATAAAATACTTGGTGTTGTATAGTGCACTCAAATGGGTGACAGCTGTTTGATGACAAATGAACATACATGTGTCGATCCTCCTCTCTTCTTTGCTTTGCCAAGTGGTACAGCTCAGCCAGGGATAAACACTTTCAGACAGGTGACACATGAAAGCTGCAGAGATAACTGAGATTATAGCTTTCAGTGAGGCAGCACAGCCACTGGGAACAATCAATACCTGAAGTCTTTGAGTGCTGAACAGACTAATTTAGCCACAACCTTGGCAAGGAGCATTTTCCTGTGTGGCACTCTGTGTTGTAGAGTGCTTTGGATATCCAAACATGCGTATGGAAAGCCAGCTTTGCAATCTCCAGGTATCATGTCATATGCAGTTAGACAAGAACAGAGCTAAAATAAGTACTCATGCTCGCTGCAGCTGAAATCTCCCTTCTATCCATTCTTTGGCCCTCAACAGTTCATTCCTTCTTGCCTGTTTTGTGCTAGTGTTAGCACTTCCCTGTCCAAGCTCTGAACTGAGTCAAATTGATAAACCAGCAGAAAATCAGTACAGAAGGGGAAAAAAAAAAAAACCACACAACAAAAAACAACAAAGCAAAAGTTAACAGGTTAACCAATTAAAATTTCTAAGCAAAGATCCTTGTTGCAGACAAGGCAACGAGTGATGGGATGTGCAGATGTTGGGAAAGAGGAGTAGAAAGAGAGTGGAGGTGGAAATGGCCTTGCACTGCCTTATTTTACACAGCAAGAAATTCTTTTGCCTCCACTGTATTCTCTCACAGGACTCGGTGCTTTGCAACACAGGTAGCCCGTATTTAAGTGATTTTACAAGGTCTGATCATTGGGTGGCAGCTCTGAGCCATTGTTGTTATCTGACAGGTCAGAAACTGGGGAAAAAAAGTGGGTTCTTCTCTGGTTTAGCTAAACCATTCACTGAAATTGCTGTTTAAGAACTGTTTGGGTCACCTCTAAACAGTCAATCCACCTGAAGTATAATCAGACCACAAGGATTTGAAGTAGAAGAAACCACTTGCATCCCAGCTTCTGTAGCACTCTCCTCACAACTTTCTCTAGCAGTAATGGCTACTTCCCAGTTCAGGTTTATGCATCTCTGCAGTTGAGGCACAGGTCATTTTGCAGGATATCACCTTTAATAAAGATTTACTACTCTCCAAACAATACTTCATTTTTCTTTTCATTTAACCCTCTGACCTCTTCCTATCTCATGCTATCCTGAATGATTCCAACCTTTCGTATTTCCACTGTGAATGACTTTGAACGGCTCATATAAAGAGATGGTAACAACTGTAAGAACAGAAGACAGACACTGCAAAAACTCTTATTAGAGTCTTCAGCTGACTATTCGATTCAATCCTTTGTGCTGTAAAGCTTGCACGGAAGTAAAATTTAAGTTCAGAGCTACATCTATCCTGAGGTAAGCCCTGTATTCCTAGAAGAATGGAGTACTTACTGCTGATCCTGCCTATAATGGGATAAAAGAAAAATCTAGCACTGCGTGAAGTGATGAGAGATCACAACAAAAAGGGAGCAGGTGAATTGACTTCAGTGGATTTCACTCTCAGGCACTGGGTTTAAAATACAATTGTGTCTTACATTTGAAGGTAGTAAAATCTCTTATTCATCAAGACAGAATGGTGATTTGAGGGTTAGGAATTACCTGTGGTGTTCCACTTGATAGTGGTCAAGGAGCCAAGGAGCAAGAAAAGTATAAAACAAAACCAAAACTGAAATGGTGTGTTCCTCAGGGTTCTCTTTGTGTTTTCCTTGATGCAGACTCCTCTCTGACAGAGCCAAGGCTTCATGGACTGAAGCTGGAAGAGCAGTGACCCAGTGTCAGGGGTGGGATCACTGCACTTGGAAACAGTGCAAGAGGTTTAAGAACAACAACTCCTTACAGATGGAGAACAGGCTCTCTCAGCTTTGGACAAAACAGGGATGAGGGCTGCATTGAAGAATATACAAGAAGGTTCTATTGCTGATTTTAGTGAACAGGCCTACCAATTTTTATGCTGACTTGCCATTTTCCCCCTCTTAATAATATTCCTTTTCTTTTAAACCCTTGGATTCATTGCTTCTGAGCAGAAAAACTGATTATCCAAGCTCATTATGTCCCCAAGTGAAACCATTTTCTTTTCCTATAACCCGAGAGCCTTGAACTGAAATTGATTAGCTATTTTTAGAAAGAAGCTCTAGCTAAATCTGACTTCTTCCCCTGCCAATCACACCTATCAGGGGAATGAGAAACAAGCCTATCTAAATGCAGGTGCCTAGGAATTATGGCCTGTCCCTTTTACCAAATACATTAATGTAACTAAAAAAGGGATGGGATTATTTGAGATCTTTCACCATGTTGGACTAGAAGTTGGAGAGGAGAGGTAGCATTTGTGGAAAGAAAATGGGATAATAATGGTGTTATTTTTCGAATTTTTGATTTGGTTATCTAAGAGCCCTGCAACTCCAGCAGGCTTTTCTGAATCTCAAGGCTGGCTATACTTTCTTTTTCCAACAGCTTTCTTTAGGGTTCTGAACACCCATGCATTGTCTTCCTTGCCACTGCTGGATGAAAAAAAGCACAGGACTTGGCTGCTATTAACAGCTCTCTAGCTGGCAGCTTTCTAAGGGGCCAACTGTACACAGACAGGAGATGACCTGACGGGGTACACTGTCTTCCAGGAAGCCAGAAGGAACCTCTGGCCACATCTCTTGTGCCTTCCTCAGAAGTTGCCAGCCTCAGACTTTTCTATGTCACAGGAAGAGTGACATGGAAACTGCCAACCACAAGTGTTCCAGTTCCAAGATATGAAAGCAAAATTCAGCTTTTGAGAAAAATCCATGTTTTTCCTGTAAATAAAACAGGAGCAGGGACCATTCTCTGGCTGTCTGGTAAATTGGCACAGACTGGCTGCATCCACAGACTTGCTCTCCTTGGTCTCCCACAGAGCCTCTGTGGTCTAAAATGCAGCTAAAGTTCTATGTCTCTTTTATTCACTTCAAAGTGCACAACACACTGTGTTACAGCTGTACTCCGAGTGAAAAAGGATGTGCTTTGCACAGCCTGGGTGCAAAGTCTGCTGGAATGCTGCTGAAGGACACTGGATGCAGCCTAACCTGATACAGCTGGGTCCATGTTGCCCAGTGGGAATGATTTCTACCCTGTGCTATCTCCCAAACGGTGCCAGGTTGTTATCTTGGAGAGCACTGGTTGGCACACGCAAAACCATGGCAGCAGGAGTGCTGACAACAAAGCAGTGCAAGCAGTTGCAAGGCAGTGTGTGATACTACATCTTGGCCCTGATTTATTTGGCACTAATAACTGTGACTGCTAGCATCAGCATTTATGAAGCTCACGAGTTTTCAGGGATATTTTGCAGTTAGTTTTGGAAAATAAAGGGCCCTTGTCTCTTACAAACACTGAGTGTGAAACTAGACAAAGGGAGAAGACAACAATTTCTGAGAAGCAACAAACAAACCCATCTTTCCTTCACATGACTTACAAAAGTACAAATTAAAAAGACCTGACCCTGGCTCCTAAGAGCCAGATAATTATCACAAGACCCAGGAGTCAGTTTAATTTGTATCAGCTTCCCCAGCTGCTTTGCAACCTAGGATATTTTCCCAAAGAGGATGTTCTGGTCACCTTCCCACCCTGTCTTTGAAGACATGACATAAATTTGAGGCATTATGGACTATTTGGAGCTATTTCTGATCAGCCACACACTGGCTGGGACCAATGCAGCTCTTTTTTGTTTACATTCCACTTTTAAAGTCAGGCTTTGCTTCAAGGAGCAGAAAGTATGTCATTTCTAAAGGATGAGGAGGTAAGGGAATATGTGTGTTTTCATGAGAGGGAAGTTGTGTTCAGGCAAGGTGGGAGGAATTCAGCCAGCAAGGTTTCCACTGCCTTTTATTGAAACCTATTTCCGAAGGAAATGCAGAAGAAGAAAGGAAGCAGTTTTCTATCCTCAGACTTCCATCCAGGGAGGTCAAGGTCTGCAGCTGCAGTAACTCCCTACAATTTCCATAGATGTTTGGAAGGTGTACACAGACCTAGGAGCTAAATGGGTGAAAATGCTTTATCCCCCCCATCACAATGGGTGATACCCATGTTGAACCTGCTCTTACCCTATGGCTAGTAAGGAATTTTAGCATTAGATATTAAATACTATAGTGTGAGAATGTTTTAAATACTTAAGACTAGAGACAAGACTTAGTGGTTCACCTTTATCATTCTGAAACAAGGAGATATTTATCTCTGCCTGCACTGTCGGGTCAAATTTGAAGTTGTAGTTCTCTTGATCATATCCATGGATGTGACACACACAGGGTATCATGAAGTTCTGGCAGTCAGGGTGTTTTAGACCTTTGTGGGACCTTCAGATCCATTTCTTTGTTCAGAACCATTTCTTTGCTCCTGGTTAAGCAGAAGGGAAAAAGGCATGACTATCTGAATAGGATGCTGCTACACAGCCCAAGTGTGTGGTTTCTGAAACCTTCCCACATATATTCTGTTTCTAAATCAATATTACATTATGCTGGCATACTCCTGTAATTCATTAAGTGACATGAATAAATTCCCTAATATCAAACACTTCTGCTTTATTCTCTTGCTTTCCTCAGAGGAAGATGCACTCACAATAACTATTTTGGGTTGGTGGGTGTCTCGTGCCTGAGCACAACCTCTTTCATGCCCTCCCCCAAAAGGGGTTTGGTTGCCCATGCTCAAGACTGTCTAAGCTGGAATCAGCCTGGCTGAGGGTCTCCCTTCCTTCACTCAGAAGCTGCTTTTGGTGGTGCCTGGTAATGCACACTGCTGATTGTGATCCACAGGATTGACTTCCTAGCTTGACCTTAAGTCTGGCTGCTGGATAGGGACTTCATATGGGATCTGGATTGATGGCTGATTCCAGTCACTCTCACTGTTCTGCATTTCTTGTTACTGTGGGATTACACTGTTTTCATGGAGGTCAATGCCTTGCTATCACCCTCAGCTCCCAGCTGACCTTCCTTCAGCAAGCATAGCTTGTGACTTCCTTAGCAGCAGGCTTGACATTTTACATGTGTACACATGTCTGTTATGCTGTGCTCACGCTAGAGAATCCAAAGAAGGGACACCAGAGAAATGCAACCAGCAGTTGGGACAGAGGTTTTGTGAGGACTGTGGGGCTGCAGAGCTCCTACAAACAGAAAATTATTTCCATGCAGACTGTGAAGTCCTTTATGCTGCAGGAACACTTCTGTGGTTTGAGACTTCAACCCACAGCAAATTGCTAACATTTAAAATGTGGTTCAATACCCGAGGGATTGTAAGAGCCACTTTCTCCATTGGCTTCATAGCTGTCAGGTCAATTAATGAATGAATCCTACAGCTCTTTCTCAGAATTAAAACCAAGGTAATTTCTTCCTATTCTTATTTCATGTGTTTTCTTCCCTGTCTCCCATCTCTCTGCTGTTTATCCCTCCATCTCCAGCATCCACTATTATACTTTTTCTCTTTCCCCTATCTCTTCTTTATTCTCTGTTCCTTCCTCTCTCTCATACTCTCCAGTCTGACTGTTCTGTTTTCTTCTTGAAAGGAAGCAGAAGTAGCAACAAGATAATGCAAGACATATCTAGTATATCTGAGAGGAAACACACACATACAACTTCTGTGTTTCTCACAGTTTTTGTTTTGCAGAAATAATTTCAACATAGCTGTGTTCTTGCTGGCATAAGGAAGAAGCAGCCTTCTTTGCCAATCTGATTAGGTATTATCACCACTGCCTCTAGTGTAACACATTATTCTCCACTCAAGTGCAATTATTAGCATGTCCTGCTATATTGTGTGTGTGCTCTCACAGCAAAAGCAGGGGACAGTGATTGAAAAGCTAATGAAACCAGATGGATCAACATGCTCTGTTTCCCGTTCTTCCTCATCCTGTACAGAACCAGCTTCCTCCCTAGCCTGGACATAACACTGGTGTCTGCAAGCTGGATACTATGCTAGCTGCAAGACCAGTCCATGTCTTTTTGCCCAGCTCCATCTCTTAGGTTCATCAACCAAGTCTCCTCAGGCCCTTCACAGGACACCAGCCAGGAACTTTGTTTTCAGCAGTTGTTAAAGCTCGGAGTCACATTCACGATTTGGTGAGCCTCAGAACACTCCACCCATGTGCAAGTGGTAAGAGATACTAAGTCATTGGAGCACTGCGGGGTCTTCACTGGGAGGCTCTCTGAAAAGAAGATTGGGCTGAAGAACCCCATGGGAAATGGTAAAATGAACACAAGTTACTGGACTGGAGAAAACAGAGACAGAGAAGTGAGGTGCTCTGTGATGAGAACTCCTAGAATATCCACGGTATTCATCTGCATTTATTTCACTAATCAAAATTGGCCCTTCATGGGAAAGTGGCAAGAAGTCTCCAACATCAGTTGCTGCTCTTTGAGTAGGCTGGACTTTGTTTTTTATCAGAGTTTTATCATGAATCTTAGAACTAAAAAAGTCTCAACTCTTTGAGTCTGCTTGTTTGTAAATCAAAATGGTCATGCAAGAAAAGTAAGACTGGTCTACAACCTGTGCAGAAAAGTTGGAATTGTTTTCTAATAGACAAAATTAAATATTCTAATTCAAAATATAGGTCTAAAGGGTTAAGCTTGATGTTTTGAAGCCTCATTAGGCTTCATGCCTTTGAATCAAAAGGGCCTCATAACACTGGCTAAAACCACAAACACATCTTTCCCTTTCTCACCCCCCAAAAGGGATCACAGCCATTCTGACACAGTGAACGATCATCTAAGACTTGTGATGGTACCTTTGTTTCTCTTCCTGAACTGCAGAGGCCTGATGTTCTATGAAACTCTAACACAGATGGAGGGCTGGTCAAGCAAGTGTGAGTATAACATAGGAAGCCTAAAAGAGCAGCTCTCCCCAGTGAGAAGCCTGCTGTTGGAGGAAATGAAAGTACCAACACCAACTGGGTAATAAATGGGGATTTATTTAGCTGAGCACTCCCATCAGTATCAGTGTCCTAGGATAAGCATAATTCTGAGTCCTGGTAATTCTCCACATAGTTTTGCAATAAGCAAGGGTCCAAGCTGAATGAGAGCACCCTCAGAACCTAAGCAGTGTAGTGTTGACTTTTGTACCCCTTAACAAGAGAAAGAATGTGGCAGACATTTAGAAAAACAACTTTTAAAAACATAATTACAGATTTTTTAAAAGCCAAACAAATGCTCTCAGCAATCCACTGCTCTTCTAGCAGTCAAGAGAGGTCTCAGTAAAATGTCAGTAAGGGTAAGATATGAGTGAGTGATTTATTGTATAAGGCAAAAAACCCAGATGCCTCATTAAGCAGGACATTCAACTTTGCCTTTGTGGGTTGTTTTCGTTTGGTGAATACATTACCATGCCCACCAAATAAGCCCACTTGCCTTAGCAGGAGTTCTCCCTCTGGGAAGTCATATGCAAAAGTGAGAGACACCCACTCTGTTTAGCTACAAAGTCATGGAAAGGAGAAAGCCTCCTGGCAAGGAAAACATATTTCAAAAGCCTAGCAGCTGAAAAACTCGTGTCCCTCTATCAGTAAACAAACATACCTCATAGGTGGATTTGCAGAGAACCCGCTTTTCCTTTTTCTTTTGTGAAAAAGCTCTGTGCAAGAGGGAGCTGTGTCTGTGTTGAGGAAAGGTCACTGTTAACCAGGGAAAGTGAATGTGCCCTTCCCTGAGAATTCAAACTCCAAGAACAAGAGCTGAAGCTGTCTGTGCTGTCATGAGAACTAGGGGCCCAGGATCAGCTTGTAGAGTGCTCTGTTTTTTAGAAACAGCAGCCAAAAGATGGCAAGGAATGATTTTGCCTTTCCTAGCAGCCCAAGGGCAGCCTAATCTTGCAAGAAACACCTGTGCCTGAGCCAAGTCACTTTCAGGTCCAAAAAGTGAAACATGCTGCCAAGCCAAGGTTGTTTCAGCCATCATAGAGTTACTGCTTGAGAGACCACAGAGTCCAAGGCATCCAGTACTGTGAATCACATGTTAGGCAAGGGATTATAATCTCCCCAGCATGTGTTTATTTCTGGAAAGATCAGCGTGCAATGATGTGCTGGTTTTGGCTTTCATAGAGTTAATTTTCTTCACAGTAGCTGTTATGGAGCTGTGTTTTGGATTTGTGCTGGGAACAGTGTTGATAATTCAGGGATGTTTTAGTTACTGCTGAGCAGTGCTTACAGAGAGTCAAGGCCTTTTCTGCTTCACCCCACCAGTGAGGAAGCTGAGCATGCACAAGAAGTTGGGAGGGAATACAACCAGGACAGCTGACCCCAACTGACCCAAAGGATATTCCATACCACATGGCATCATGGTCAGCATATAGAGCTGAGGGAAGAAGAGGGAAGGGGAATGTTTGGAGTCATGGCATTTGTCTTCCCAAATCACTGTAACATGAAATAGAAGGAGCCCTGCTTTCCTGGGGATGGCCTTCCCATGGGAAGTAGTGAATGAATTTCCTGTTTCATTTTGCTTCTATGAGCAGGTTTTGCTTTCCCTACTAAACTGTCTACTTCAACACACGAGTTTTCTCACTTTTACCCTCCCTTTCCCATTCTTTTTCCCATCCCACCAGGGGGGGCTGAGTGGTAGTTGCCAGTTGGAATGAAACCACAAACATTTTCGTCACCTTTTGTTTCAATACCTTTCACTGAGCACCCCAGAGGCTCCAACACTTATGAGTAATGGCTGAGTTCCTCACTCACACAGGTGCTGTGCCTCTGCTCTGCCAGCTGTGTTACAAACTAAATCTTGACTTTAGCACAGGTCCAGCAACTAGGTTCCTGATCAGCTGTCATAAAATTAAGAACAGGGAAGTAAGTATTTTCAGTTACATTTTGCTTAACCAGTTTCCCAGAACTGTGATATTTTTCTGCAAGTGAGATGTAATGATCTCTTAACAGAGGCTGACAAGTTTGCTGGTTGTTCCCTTTTCTGTTTCAATCACCATTCTCCTGGTGTGCAATGCTTTCTGAAAGGAAAATTCGTTTCCATAAATTTAAACAGTCATTAAACAAAATATTGGTTTACAAAGTGAATGTTGTCTTAAAGGCACTTTGTTGTTGCTAAGCCTGAGGTGTATAAAGCTGTCTCCATTCAAATAGTAGCATAACTGAGTAGGTAATGGCACTATTGAGTACTTAATAGTAGCACTACTAAATATGGATTCTGCTTAAACCAAACCTACACAGCTAAGGGATTAAAATTCAAGCCACACTCTGATTACTTATTTTAATTGAAGTGATAATATCACTCTGCATCAATAGAAGTGAGGCAAATACACTCAAATGGAGACAGTGTAATTTAACATACATTTATCTTTTTGATCTTTGGGTAATAAAGGAAGGGGCTGGTGGCATCTAAAGAAGTGAGAGGCAGTGAAGCCTCTTACTGTTTTCTCTAGCCTGGACTGCAGCCTCTGTGAACAGAGTACTGCAGGTTTGGGCAGTGCCTTCAGCAGTTGAAAGTACCAGAGCTCAAGCAACTTTGGACTACATCCACCACAGCGTACACAGTTTCTTAGGAATCAGTGACAGCTGGAAGTGCGTCAGAAATGAAAAAAGAAGCAGAAATGTAAGAAGCAAAAACGAAAGCAGAGTAAGCAAAGGAGTGGAAGAAGAAGGGAAAGCTACTTGACAATGATTTTCAGGGTATACTGTAAAAATGAATGTTGTACACAGTGTATGGACACAGAGCTTGAGAATGGAGACTTTTCATCTTCACATTTCCCAAAGGGCACACATACACTCTTCTCTCTTCATGCTTCTTTCCCAGATTTTTTTTTAAAAAGAGAGAGAGATGTGTAAACTTATCCTTTCAGTTTCTTCTTAACAGGCAGAAGAACTTTCCCACTTAGATGGAGAGACCTCAGTGGAGAAAGATGATGACTGGTAGTGAATACCCATGCTCTATGTCTCTTGAAACTTCAGTCATTCATAAATAATTGCTTTTTCTTTTCCTCATGCTTGTTAAACACAGTCGCACTGTGTGTGATTCCAAGCAATACTTTGTTACTCCTCTCACTTAATTTACTCCAATTCAGTTCTGGCATCCCTGGACACCAAGGAGCTACCTATCAGATGGAGTGTTTCTGCAGCAGGGCAATGCTTGGTGAACGTGAGATTAAAGTTCCCTAGAGTGGAACTGAGGCATCTCTGTTCAGCAAAGCTGCTGCAGCAATTTGTGCTTGCCTGGAATGTGGCGGGATCGGTGACAGCAAGTTCACCATGCTGGTCTCACGGCAGAGTCTGGCAGCAGCAGTCACCTCGTTAGTTTGCACTGAAATGACTGTCAGGACATACCCGTGCTAAAAAGGCCTGAGGAGCTCTGGCTTGGGAAGGTTGAAAGGCAACTTCCTCTGTAGAGTCAGGCTGTGAAGTGGTGCCTTTCTTTTTAAAGGTCACACAAAGGGAGTTATCTGGTGTGTTAATTCCCTATCTAAAGTGAAATCCAGTTAGAGCCTTTAGCAGCAGCCTAGGGTAGGGGTTCGAGAAAGCTCGTCTGATACAAAGTCGGAGAGATCGTCTAAATTCCAGAAACTTGATAGCAAGTCGGAGAGATCAGTCTAAATCCCAGAATTTCTCCTTCTCTATTTGCTGAGCCATAGTGAAAGCAACTTTCATGGGTATACATAAAAAGCAGTGGCCAGATTGCCATAAATTCAGTGGTAATCTCTTCAGGGCTGCTGGGATGGGCTCTTTGACCAGAAATACTTTAATTAATCCTTTCAGCAAACACAGAATCATGAACTGACAAGACACCAAAAGGCCATCTGTAAATCAGTTAAAAACTTCAATCCCAAAGCAGGACATAACTGGACTGAATTGGTAGACGAGTCGAGCCTTTCAGCTCCAAGACAGAACATGAGGATGAAGCCAAATCATTCTTTAGACACTGTGTGGGTATTGCCATATCTGTGTAGGCCATCCCCAGCTTCTCTTGGACGCAGTGGAAGTTTTGTCAGGCATGTGATGTCACAGACTGATATCACGGCAGCCAAGGTACCACCTGCTGGATCTGGTCTCCACCTCCAGGAGGAGGTCACCTCCCAAAAGGAGATCGGGACTTACGTGAACACTACCAACACTGCACCATGAGTTACCCAACAGGTACCATGTGCAGCAAGGACTGAAAGGTGTCTTAAGTAGGACGGGCTCCCTTCAGGAGCAGAAAGAAGGAAAACATCTCCTTCATTTCTCATGAGCAAGTAAATACAAAAATGGAAAAACATTTTTCTAGAAAAGACACATGCAGTTGAAAAGACGAGAGGGCACAAGGTATCTGGGCATTCTCTCAGTAGCTGCCAAGAAAAACCCAGTGGTTGTGGCCCAAAAACAAAGAAACAGAAGGTGAGAGGTTCTGAAAGCAAGGTTTAAACCAGGAGGCTGAAAAAAGCAGTCCTGTATTGTAGCATTCTTCAATGGTCCTGCTTTGATACACTCTGTCAGATAACAGAGTCTCACTGCATGATTGATTAAACTGTGAGGGGAAAAGGGGTTTATATTTATTAGTATCTGGTAACATTTTGAAGCAGATTAAGTTTATATAAGATGGATTCCACCTAATCAAAACAGAATCAGTGCTGCTGACATTTAAGATTAAAGACACTATGAGGCAATTTTAAAATGAAAACCAAGGAAATGATGCCAGATGTGGAAAATAAATTGTTTGGACTGATCTATTTGTGTGGTCTGAAATCACAGAAAGCCTATGGCTTAGGAAAAGGGATAGAATAGAAGGTAAGAAAAACACAGAGAAAAACAATAACCTGGGTAAGCAGAGTGTATAAAACTATGCAACCAAATCAAGACAAATGCTTTGTTTTATTTTACTTTATTTGCTAGTATGAATCTAGCTACAGGGTCTACATTTTTAGCCACTGTAAATGATTGCTTCTTGGAGTTATTTGTGAAAGCACTCACAAGAAAACAAGCAGATTTGGTCCTGAATAATATACAAGACCTCGTACAAGTTGAAACAATGAAAGGCACAAGTTTGCTACAATAATGTTTTAAGAAAAAACTGGCAAAAATAAGGCCAAGAAGCTGTTAAAGGATCAAATGTTTTCAGTAGATAAAGGAGCTGTTTAAAGAATCATATACAAATTTAAATTTAAAGTGAACTTGGGCCTTTTGTAAGTCTACCCATGCTATAAAGGTAGAGTTATTGTAAACTTAATGTTCTGAAAAAGTAAATGAGGCAAGACATGTAGAGAAAAATGATAACTTAGAATGATCTTTTCCAGCTAAATTTTACTGTTCAATAAAACATATTTACTTTCTTTACAAACCT
Source organism: Corvus hawaiiensis (assembly GCF_020740725.1). NCBI lineage: Eukaryota > Metazoa > Chordata > Aves > Passeriformes > Corvidae > Corvus > Corvus hawaiiensis. The sequence goes on along the minus strand of NC_063216.1, from coordinate 28,007,828 downwards.
TGCATAACATATACTATTACTCAATTGCTTTCATATCATATAAATCTGCAACGGAACTTAAATGTTCAATTGCTGAACAAGTAATTGAGGTAAATAATCAAAGGCTTTAGCAGGCCTCAGCATCAAAGAAAAAGAAATACCAAATGAAAGCTTTTGAGGAGTACTCAGAGAACAATCCAGGGAAGTAGTGACCAATCAGGCTGGCTTTTGTACAGGATGATACAAACTATAATGAGAAATAGAAATACTAGAGAAAAATATTCTGGAGAAGTGTGAACATATCTCTACAAAAGAGAGTAGTTCGTGGCCCAGAAAACTGGTAGAGTTCTTGGAAGAACTCCAGAGCAAACATGTACAGGGTTATCCAATTAATGCCTCATATCTAGATGTCTAAAGAGCTTGAAGTCCCTCACAAATGCATTTCCAAGAAACCAAGAGATAAAAGGAAGGTTGTCATGTAGATTAAAGTAATTTGAATACAGAAAACAAATGAGAAAAATGAATGGTTAGTTTTCATATTGGAGGAAGGATTTAAGTGATTTTTCCCAGGAAAATTATAATCTTTGATGTAGTTATTAATTATCTGGCAGACTGAGTGGTGAGAAATCTCTCACCTGAGAGATCTGAGTGACTGAGAAAGGTAACATTTTATCTGGGTTACTCCAACCTGATGATGATGGAGAAAACACTAAGCTATTAGGTATAAATGGGACATGAGATTAGAATCATAGAAACAGAGATTCACATACTGGCTTGGGTTGGAAGGATCCAAACCACCTGCCATGGACAAGGACATCTTCCACTAGGCCAGGTTGCTGAAAGCCCCATCCAACCTGGCCTTGAACCTTCTAATGAATAAGCATCCACAGCTTCCCTGAGATACCAATTTCTGTGTCTTGCCAGCCTCATGTAAAAATTTCTTCCTCATATCCAATCCAAATCTATCCTTTTCCAGTTTAAAACTGCTGCACACTGTCCTGACACCATAGACCTTGGTAAAAAAGTCTCTCTCTATCTTCTTTATAAACCACCTTGTTGTGGATACAAAAATGCTGCTAGCAAGGATTTTCTTGCTATTTTCTAAGCCCGTGAGAGACTTTTCTCTCTCACAGAAGAGGTAGCAGAGTTATGTAAACAACCAAACACCAGCCTTGAGAAGTCTTGTTTATGGTACAGTATAAAAATATTTTGACAATGGATGTTTTAGGATTTTAGCCAATCACCCCCAAGGGGTGGCTGATCCTTTGTCCAATTAGACTACGAAGAAAAAAGTCTATAAAAGAGTTTGTAAATAATTAAATAAATCAATCTTGCTGCACAATTCCTGCCTGCTGGATCTTCTCTCCTCCTCCCTATGGCTGCAGGACATGGTGATATACCCTAGGGCATATTTTTATTTTTAATACCTTTTATATATTGAAAGGCTGCAATAATGTGGCCCTAGACCCTTCTCTTCTCCAGGCTGAACACCCCCAGCTCTCTCAGCCTGTTTTCACAGCAGAGGCTCCATACCTCCCACCATCTTCATGGTCTTCCTCTGGACCCTCTCTGACACATCCATGTCTTCCTTGCACTGGGGACTCCAGAGCTGGCTGCAGCACTCCAGGTGGGATCTCACCAGAGCAGAGTAGAGGGGCAGAATCTCCTCCCTCACCCTGCTGGCTTGGAAAAAGAGACAGCTGAGGAATCATTTGACAGAAGGTTGTAGCATCTCAAACAAGGGGTGATGAATAAGGAATGATGGTTTATCAGTTCTCCTAGAACAAAATCTAAGGGGCAACTTACCAAGCAGTTGGCACAAAATTGGTCCAGGAAAATATGGGCAGTATTTTTTTGTTTGTAAGTTTTTATTTATGAAAAAATTTATTAATGTTTTACTATCAGATATTAAGAAGCTAAAAATTTAGTGGTTTTAGAAAGGCATTAGTTGAATCTCTTTCTCTGGAAAGCTCTGGGCTGGGATTTACCTATTGACTGGATATTGTTCCATGTTTACTATACCTGGGCTTTAAGCATCCACTGCAAATATTGGCAGAGGCAGAATCCTGGGCTAGATGGAATGATTGTTTAGATCCAGTGTGTTAGTCTTCTGATCCTGTACTACAGTCTGTGCTGCAAGTAGAAGGGAGGAAAAGGGTGTCTTCAGATGCTGAAACAGCACCATGAATCCATCCTGAATCTTCGGGGAATGAAAAAAACTCAAAAATGTGTGTCAACATCTTACATAACTTTGAGTGCCACAGAAGGACAAACAGCTTAGAAGATTAAAAAGTACTCATCCCAAACCTTTGCAATGTATGTGCACACTGCGAGCAAGGAGCTGGAAATTTTTTGAAAAGAGAATAGGAAAAGCTGTCCAGTTGTTTCAGATAGCTTTACAACTACTTCTCTAGACAAACAAATCATCCTTCAAGAATGAGGACCAAATGCTTCCTTACCAACAAGCTGGAAAGAACACAGCCAACCTAGAACGGTTTTGACCTAAAGCTGGTTCGTGTTGTACAAGATTGCAGAGGAGTTTGGGTTCACCTGCTGAACCTCATGGTGAAACATCTGTTGTGTATTATGAGGAGTTGTTAGGGTCAGGGTTGGAGCATATGGAATCCTGGCATACACTTGAAAGGATTTATAAAGGGCCAAAAGAGGCATGAAGTCATGGTGTTACTTATTCCCCATGTAGAGAATGTGACATGTGGAGTTTCTTCTCGTGGAAATTTCATCTCCATAGTGAGAGCAGAGAGAGCATGTAGGGAGTGAGGAGGAGAAGAGACAGAGTGGAGTTCTATGGGAGTAAGATGGTGTGTACAACATGCTTGTGAACATGAAACTATGCAGAGACCGCAGGATGGGTTGGTTTTGTTTTGCATTACCCAGCAGAGGCACAGGATTCTCTGAAATCCTCCAGCTGTTGTTCCTTGAGGTCTTGAAGGGCTTTCTACTGCAGGTTTCTTTTTCTAGCAAACCATTCAGCCCCATTTTCCTTCCTTACATAAGAGTCAACCCCGAAGCCAACAGAAATACAGCAGCAGACCGGTTCAGCGTTGACCTTAATTAGAGCTACTGAGGTCACAATATACCTCCTATCCTACTCTCATGCAAATTCAGGTAATATGTTTCTGGTTGATGAAGATTATGATAAGGGAATAATAAAGTGATTACTTCAGAGCAAGGAAAAATGCCTGCTGTTAAAACATGGGCAGAATCTTTTATGTTTGAGTATGCAGTAAGGAAAGGGTTGCAATCATCTCATAACTCGTTTTTTGACTGTATAGGAAACATTGGTGACTCGTGCAGATATAAGGCTGAGGGGCTGGAACTACTTAGTGAGAAGCCCTACAGAGAGGAGCATGTCATAATTGGCTCCTGAATCATCAGAATGAAGATTCCTCTCCTGCATATCCGTACCTAGCACTGGGGAAGGGAGCAGCAACTTGCCTTTGTGCAGTAACTTTGTGGCTCAAGCTAATGATCAGGAAGTTGAAGACCTGGGACTCATGACTGCTTCTAAGTCTTGAATCACCAGGCTACAGGATTGTAAAATGCTTTTTACAGACCTCATGCAGAAGAGAATGGAAGATTCATATGATCAGCAACAGATGAAGTTTATGGAAGTTTTGATTCTGCGAGCCAGTAAGAAGTGGATTCCTCTGGCAGAGAAGAGCCGTAGATGATGAGCTCTGCTTCCAATGTGCATTACATATTTTATTTAATGATACTTAGGTGGATACTGAAGAAGGAGTCCCTAGAGCAGAAACTCATTCTGCCCTAAATGAATTGTTATAGTTGGAAAGCAAACCACTGCTCAGTTCCCCTTTCCTGACAATGGCATGTTACTCTGCAAATTCCAGGCTCCTAAAGTGATCTTCAGATGATAATATCATCTCTGTGGGATCATAACAAATGTGCTTTTATCTGTAAATCCTTTCACCAAAATCAGCCTCTGCAAATGCCCAGTGAAGTGCAGAGGAACAGAAGGAACAGAGTGCTCTTAGAGTACTTATCACATCTCAGAATACTGATCACAATGCAAATGGGCTTTATCCAAAAGCCACTGAGTTGAATAAAACTTCTCCCACTCATTATTCTTCTTGATTATTAAACCCCAGCAATTCAAGGCCCAGTAAAGTGATGCATATCTAAGATATGAACTCAGATACAATATTTGCATATGAATTTGAACATCTCCTTTTGGGACATGCTTCAATAGAGCACAATTATACAGCCTGGAAGAAATTGTTGTGCCACTCATAAAAGGCCAAAGAAGAGACTAACAAAAAAATACATTGATTACAAAAGGCCTAAATTGAAAATCCCTCAAAGTGTTCATCAGTATTCTCTCCTGGAGGCTGCAACTGCCTGCCTTCTGCTGTCAAGAGCACCAAGCTCAATTCGCACACCTTTCAGATTTAAAATGGTATTTACAAGGGTTAAATTCTCAAAAACCCAAATAATTTCACTATAATTTCTGAATCAGCACAGTCCCATTAACCCAGCAGGAGGAATCGGGTGGCACAGACACAGAACTCATTTTCTCTGTCAAATAATACAGCTGAGTCAGGAGAAAATGTCCTACCTCACATATGGCACAGCTGAACCTATAGAATTTTTTGAGACCTGAGCAAATGAGGTGATAGTAATTTTATTGTAAACACAATATTTTTAGCATATGAAAGGAAATATTTATAGGAAGAAATAATATGTTTATTAATACAGATTTTATATTTGAAGAAAAAAAAATTTTTTGGAAATCAAGTCCACCTTCAGGTCTGAAGCCAAAGCCTTTTCACTGACTACAGAGTAGCAGTTCTGAACAAATGCTCTTATCTTGCACCACCTTCTTTACAGCAAAACTGGGGGAAAAAGTCTCCTCTTTCTCAACACTCATTATTTAGGGAAAAACAAACCAAACTAAGAATCAATTACATGTTAGGATGAAGTATATAGTGTATAAATGGTCAATGAACTTAAAAGAAAATCATACAGTACTTTAACACTTAGAAATAGAAAAAAACAAGCAGATACAGGCTTGTGCACTTTCCCAGCATCTCTTACCTGCCATTTTGTGTTATCTGCCCCACTCCCTCTCACTGAACCTTAGGAGCCCTTGAGTTTTCTTTCAGTAACGTTTCTTCTTCTAAATGGGTCTCTACAACTTGCTTTATGTGTCCCAGTAATGTTTCCTTCTTACCCTTTGAATCCATTGTGATATAATGCACATTAGCATTAAGAAAGTTTTCCTGGATTTCAACAATTTTTTTTTCTCATTTTTTATTTATGCTTCTGTAACTGTCTGGGGTTTTTTCACCTTAGACAATACCTATTTCATGCCATAGTGGAAAGGCAGCGATATAAAAGTTCCTTGATGACTTTTAGAGCTTTTTTACAAATACACAAAAGTTCAACAAAATTGCTTTTAAGAATATAACTTTTCTTTCCAAGATTTCCAAGCTTGTCATCTTCTGATAGCCTTTCAAATGTTAAGTCTGCATTTCCTGCCATGAGTTTTGCCAAACAATCTGATATAATGGCAAGATGATTGTGATGGGTCACAGGATCATGAGGAGGATAAACTGTTCATCATGGATAAGCCAAAAAGTTTGAAAAACACTAAAGAGCAATATTTGTGTTGTCTTTCATGCCAAATCTGTGAAGGCCACCGAGAATGAGATTGAGCTACTTCAAGTTTTTCAACACATTGGACTGGAAGCTTGAAAATGGAACTGGTGTTTATTTGTTCCTAGGTTTGAAGGTTCCTTTTCACCAGATAATTGCAACCTCTTTCAGTTACCTGTCTCTTTGATATTCATTAATATTTACCCATTTAACAGACTTCTTTGATCCTCAAAGACTGCTGCCAGGAAAAGTAATCATCTGATTTCAGGCTTTTGAAAAGCTGAATGGCCTGTATTTTTTTCCTCTTCCATACATCCTTTTCCTTGCCAGTGATGGATTCATCATCACATATAGGCTTCCCAAGTGTTGTCTCACCATCAGAAAGTTTCTTGACTTGGTGGTCTTCCTGACTATTGTCCATCTTCATGCTGGATTTTAGGCTCTGGAAGCAATAGTCACCAACCTGGCAGAGGAAAACTGGCTCAGTGCTGTCAGGGTTTAACACCACCAAGTTACCCTCTGACAAAGGCTGCTTTCTAGGAATACCATTTTCCTTCTGTAAGACAGGCAGAGGAATCTCTGTGGGGTTTGATTGTTCATGGAGACCTTCAGGCACAGTAAGATAGTCACCAAACACATCCAGGTGCAATTCAGGAGACGAGGTTGGTGCTTGGACTGAAACTGGGATTGTGACACCATTTTTCTCAGGAGAAAACTCATGGCAAGAGTGGTCGCTGGCAGGCTGGGGCTCCTGTGAGCCACAAGGTGATTCCCCAGCTGCGACAAGTGGAGGATGGGTGGAGGTGATGGCTGAGGGCAGTAATGGGCTGTCCGTGGCCATGTACTCCAAGGGGCACTGTTGAGGAGACGTGGTACAGCTGAGAACCTTTGGAGAGTTCTGCTCTTCTGTTCCCTGGTTGGTGCCTTCCCCACAGGCTGGTGAGACCCACGAGAGTTCTTCCTTGTCATCAAGGTGCTGCATCGTTTCCTTCTGATCTGGGAGCAAGTCCTTTGGAGGAGCTGCTCCTGGCTGTTCTTGCCTCTGTGGGGCCTGGGGAGAGTCTTCCCTTGGGAGTGTCACATACTGAAGGGAAACTGATTTCTTACTGAGCCCCACGGGGTCCATTTTCAGGGTCTCATGTATATCAGGGTGAGAGGACACCACTGGGCTGTACAAGTATGGACCATTGAAATCAAAGCAAGGGATTGCTGTGTGGGAAGCAATACTTGCATCAGCACTGTTTCTCCTAGAAATGGGAAAGGAATGACAAGCATTCTGACTTGAGCAGACAACTGGGGCATGCTCTGACTCATTTAAAGCTTGGTATGAGTTCTGTAGGTCCAGTGTAACAGGGGAAACATCTGTCTTTTGAGTCTGCTCTTCAAGGCACTCTGCCAAAGTCTTCGCCTGCCTGAATGTGGGAAAGTTAAAAGTTGCTCATGAGAGAGATTATTGTGGTAAACAAGAAATATAAACCAATTTTAGTTGAAAACACACATAGCTACACACAGGCTTAGAAAAAATTTTTTCGCAGATGCAGTTACCCATTTAGCAAAAAATTGAATCTCCTCCTCAAAAGGAACTTGTATGGGATTTTTAGTGACAGAACATTTGATTATGTCCTGCCGTGACACAGTGAGGTCTTAGAGACCATCCACAGTGTCACTATTATGTGCTGTTCACTTACCTGTCCACGACTTGAAGGAAGCTAGGCTGCTCCATCTTCTCTGAAAAGTTGTATTTGTTGAAGTCCAGCTGGTTGCTTGTTGGCCAACTTCCCAAGTGTCCTTTCTGAAAATGAAAAAGCAGACATGACCAAAGAGCAGTATCTCACTGGCAGTAGAATCAAGAACTGTACGTTCCTCGTGGACAAAGAAAACAAATAGGAGAGCCTATAGCACCCAGTGACAGGGATACAACTTCACTAATACAACTCAAAGGTGTGTTCAGTTCTTCAGAAGATGGTTTGTTCAAACCCGTATTGCCTTACCACTGACCTAAACAAGTACTCAGTGAGCCAACTAGGAAAGATGCCCTCCTAAACTTGTTATTTGTGAATAGAGGACTTGAGGGATTTGATAGTAGGTGGTTTTCTTGGCCACAGTGATCATGAAATGATTGAGTTTAAAATTTTCAGAGTAATGGGAAGAAAGAAAAAGGAACAGTAGGACTGCTACTCTGGATTTCAAGAGAGCAAACTTCAAGCTGTTCAGGGAGCTACTTGGCAGTATCCCCTAGGAACCTGCTTTTGAGAGTTGGTGAGTCCACAAGTGCTGGGCAGATTTTAAGAACCCCCTTTAAAAGCACAGGAGCAGGAAATTTTAGAGTACTGAAAATTTTTCTACTTTGATTTTAAATCACAGTTGTGCTGACAAGCACAGCACAAAGAGGTCTGCTAAATATAAGAGCACTGTTACATTGAGTAGGACCAGAATTTCTCCTAAAAACAAGCAATAGATAAATGAAGATATCTGTTTGTTGTGGACTAGAAAACAAGAAGAGCTCTTATGATTATTGGAAGTCCTGAAAAAGAGAGAAATAATGAACCCTTCAAGATACAGTTCCCTCTTACCCCCAGGTAGCTCTGGATCAGGAGACTCTTGCTGGGGTTTGGAATCTTTTCCTCCCACATTTTCTTCTTCCTGCAGCAAGAACACAGTTTTCAAGAGTTGCTTCTCAACGTGACTGCTACCAGAAAAGGCTGCACCCCATACAGCGTGCTGCTCAGCACAGCAAGGCACAACCGAGGCACTGGCACAGCACCACCCAACCCTCTCCCTTGCACAGCCATGCACAAGGCTGCCCACCAAGGCCCATCTCCACACAAACCTCTCTCCTGGGGGACAAGAAGTGCCTCAGACTTTATGCCACCCACACGGGCTGCTAAGCCTCCTTGTTGCAACACAAGCCTACCTGAGGAAATACTTAAAGCTGCAATAAGCAGCTATCAGCAAAGAGATGATGACAGCTGGGAGGATCACTGGGAGAACCACAGGTGACAGAACTGAAACAGAGAAAAGAGAAAAAGCTGGATACCTGTAGAGTGGCTGTTTCCTGCAACAGGTTTTTCACTCTGGTCACTATGCATCAGAAGAGATCAGGGAATGTGATATGTGGAGGGGCAGGATCTTAAGGCCTTTGAACTGTTGGGGTATCCTCCAAAGTGGGACAGGTCAAACATGACCTGAACAGTGTACTGACCAAAGGAGTTCATTGTTTCCTTTACTGATTCACTTCTTAAGCTTTTACTGACATCAGAATTAAACAATTTAAGCTAATAAAAAGATGGTTATGAACCTTACTCCACCATGAACAATAAGCGTGCCTTCAGACATCTTAAGTCTGCCTGACTCTGTACATTTCTGAGGAAATGGGGTCTCAGAGATTTTCTAAGAGCTGCTAACCTGGTAACAGCCACAACAGCACACTAATTTCTTCCTGAATACACACATAAAAATTTGCCCATGGTATAACCACTACAACCTTTCTCAGGACAAACCACGTAAGATCATATTAATTTGGGCAAAAGATTGTATGATGGCAGATATTCTGCCTCTAAGTCCAGAAACAGCAAAAACATGTAAAGATTTTATCTCCAGCAGACTCCACTGTGTGTTTTACACAATCTTATAGTCACTCTGCAAATATAAAAAGCTAATGGCTTATGTTCTATCTTCTTAAAGTATCAGGCTCTTTAATCACTGACAGCAGAATGGACTACTGGAATCAGAAAACAAAGATAATCATTTGGGCAGAATGTCTTTGATTCTTTCTCCATGTGGAAAACTCTATGGTTAGCTGTACTCACCTTATGAAGGCAAGTAGGAAAGAAGCTTAAGAGGTCACTCGCCTCCTTCCGTAGCATTGTTGCTGTACTGCAAGGATGCAGGCAGGGCAGCCCCTTTGGTAAGTGACTCCAACTAGACCATGGCTGCATCTCACTCCAACCCCATCAGAGAGAATGTTTTATACTAAAGAGCCATTCCAGCCATTAAAAGTCCACCAAAACCTGACAGAAGCAGCTGCATGAAAATTACCATTCTCAGTCTTCCAGGTGAACTCCTCACTCCATTCGCTCCAAGGTCCCTCATATTCCGGAGGTGTATTCACCCTTGCACGCATTTTCCCCCTATACTCTGTAGATGCTGCCAGCATCTGCAGGGTGAAGATGAAGGGAGGTTCATCATTGCTGATATTTAACTCCTGGAGAGTCTGGGAAGAGGGGATGAACACCAGTGACAGAGGTGAGAAGAACTGCCTTTCCATTTGACCAGCAGAGAAATATTCAGGACTCTTGCACTTTTTAAGTTACCTTTTCATATCGGTTGTTTTCCCAGTACTTGACTTGGTATCTCTGTCTTATGAAGCTGTAATTCAATTTGTGTTTTATCCACCTTAGTTCATACTCTTGGTTCTCTGTTGCTGTTACTGACACATTTGCAGGCGGCAGCACCTGAACTGGAACACACTGAATGAATGTCTCAGAGCACTTACCAACCTACTGGTCCAGTTCTCTGTTTCCACATTGTGAATCATTTCCAGGGACTGAAAACAAAGTTGGTTTGTGCAATGTAAAATGGCTCAGCTTTTTGACATTTCTTAACTCTCCACATCTTCCTTTTGTAGTCAAATACAATAAACCAGTAGACCACTAAATAACAGAAAATCCATACCCGTGAATACTGACAGCACTCCTTGTGTACAGAAAAACAGCAAAGCAGTAGTTGAAATATCTGTGCTGGTCCACCACATTTCCAGAAATTTTCAGCTCTCTTGGAGCTACCTCCTGGTATTTTCACCCACTGCAGGAGCTGTCCTAGTTTTAGAGTTTGAAAAGTCACCCAAATACCTTCAGAGACATGCAGGCAGAGATGACCCATATGGTGCACCTCACTGGGCAAAGGATTCCTACCTCATCTAGTGTTCCAGGGGCCACTGTACAAATCCACAAGAGCTCACTGGCTTCTTGAGAAATCACATAGTGACACACTCCTACTCCTCACAAACACCTCTCACCACAGTTCCCTGTCACCTGGGACACTCATGAATGTGAATCACAGAGAAGTCAGCAGGGTGGCAAATGCTCACTGAGAAGCTCCGGGTCACAACCTGAATTTCTGCACAACAGTTTCCATCACTGTCACCTTCCTCAGAGTAACAAGGTACTCCGCACTTACATCCCAGAGCTCTGGCCTGATACAGTTCCTTTCTTCATCAGTGATTGTTTCTTCCATTTCCCACTTACTTTTCCTCATCACCACTGTCCTCTGCCCCTCTTGCTCAAACAGGCATCTCTCCAAGAAGCAAGAAGGAGAAGCAAGAAACAACACAGAAACTCACTGTTTTTGTAGGCTTCAATCAGCTTCTCCTCCGTCTTGGCCCGGACAGACACATGGTACTGGCTCTGGCTGTTGGAATTACTAACAGGGATCTCACAGCTCTGGACCACATATGGGGTGTGGGGCAAAGTCTTCTCATGCACAGGAGAGCACTCCTCTTCTCTGAGGGGATAAAAGAGGATGAATGAAATCAGGGGAATGGGACAGGCAGAAGCCCCATGAGAGAGGCACAGACATGCTGCCGTGGGCAGAGCGCGTACTCTGATGCTGGGGTGGCCCTGAAGAACAAGCTGAAGAGGACAGAGGTGGTGATCACTTTCTTCACTTCCCAGCTGCATGTCAGACGATCTCCACCATTGAAGAGGCAGCGAAGGTTCCTGGGCTGAAGGCCACCTTCAGACAACACAAGTGCGAGGTAAGTGACAGGAAAGTTCTGTCTTCTCAGCTTCCAACCCTGCATGGCCCCACTCCATCCCACACTACCTTCAGGGGTCTTCCATGACACCTCTGTGCTCCACTCGCTGTACTGCCCAGAGAAGCCACTGGCCTGCCCTGGTCTGGCTCGCACACGGGCAACGTAGCTGCTCCCTGGGACAAGGTCCTCACGGCTGAGACTGCAATGTGTGGTGTTGGAGAGCAAGAGCAAGGCAGCTTCCTGTTGTTGGGAGAGAGTGGGGAGAGGAAGGGACGGAGGAAATTGGGGAGTCAGGGAATGGAGAGGTGGAGGGAAGACAGGGAAAAGAGTGAGAGGAGTTGACTGCCAGGCTGCATCTCCAACAGTCCCACGTGTGTGATGGTCCGTGCACAGGCTGCCATGTGGTGTTTCCTCATTCCCACACAAGAGGGGCTGAAGCAGCACAGTGCAGGAAGGGTGGGGCATGGCCATTGTCAGGCACAATCTCTCCCCGCAACAAGTAGCAAACTCCTGCAGCTTGCAAAGTCCAGACTGTCTTCAGCTCCAGCTACACAAGTTCATAGCACTGCTCAGTGCAGAATTATGTGGGAATCGGGCCAAGACACTTCCCTTAAAATCTAAAGATCAGGCTGACAGGTACAGAGCAGAAACATATGCAGATCTAGGGAAACGATAGGGCAGAGGATATGGACTCCTAAAAACTTAGAAAAAAACCAATATCCATAAAAAAGAAAAACCCAAAACATATCTGTCTCAAAGGGGGAGCAACTTCAAATGTATTTTGCTGTTTTCCCCACATGAACCCACAGCATCCTGTTGGAACGTGATTTAATTCAGTTTAAGAGGGATTCAGGGCAAAATCAACTCCAACTTGAATCCAAGTACAGTGGTTGGGGGTTTGTTTGAGTGGAGAAGAAATCTTTGCATTCAGTTCAGCATTCAGTTCAGGACAAATGGTATTTCACTGAGCAAGTCACTTGCAAACAGAAAGAGAGCCCCTTCTACCTGACCCAAAACAACACTTGTTGTATCGCCTCACAGTCCCCGAGAATGGAAAGACCACAGACTTTCAACTGCCCAAAATGGTGCAGCCCAAACCAGGACAGCTCAGCTCTGCTCTTACCTCCCAGGACTCCCACTCCCGCTTGTAAGTGACTTCAAACTTCAGTGCATTGCCCAACCCTTGGCTTCCATTGGCTGTTCTCCAGGTCAGCAAGAAGTCTCCTGATGTCATCAAGGTGACTGAGAGGTTTTGAGGTGGGAGGGGCTGAACTGGAAGGTGAAGGTACAACATGTGAGAGGAGATAATGCAGAAAGGACACAAAGAGGGGAAGAAAACATCTAGGTAAGCTTCCCCATTTCCAGAGTATCTTATCCCTGACACATCAAGTACCTCCTGCTTGACCAGCTCCTGAGATGATACCAGGTCCAGCTGCTCCCAGAAACTTGCCTTCTCCTCTCCCTGCCCAACCCTCTCAATGTGGAACTCTTTGGTAGTTTTCACAATGGAAGTCCAATTCAATTCCAGCTGAACAGCAAATACACTCCCAAAAATCCTCAGAATTCATTGAAAAATGAGAATTTGGTATTTAAGCCTTACCATTTTGGAAAAGATCAACATCCAGTTCCGCTTGAAGCACCTTGTTAGGTCTGAAGCCATACCAATGATCTACCCCTATTCCAAAATGTTCTGTAGTGTTGTGGCAGACCCAGTGCACATACACGTCTGGAGCTTCATGTAAGTCATTCTCTGTCTGGCGTTTGCAAAACATGTCCTTGTCCTCCCTGTGTGCAAATAAAGTGGTCTGATCTGAAGACCTGTAGGTAGTGCAAAACTAAACACTTGAAAGCAATTTCATCCCATCTTGCTGTTATAATTGACTAAGGCACTTATATCCCCTTCTCCCTGTACCTATTAGTCCTGGTTTGTGTCAGTTAGTACGAGAAATATTTTTAACACTGGAATTTTGCCTCCCCATTTCGAAGCTGTGCAGCAGAATGTTACGGTACCAGTTCATTTTTGTTACTTTTTAGGCCAGCTCTATATAATCTCATATTTTTAGATGAGAAATAATATAATGAAAATTAACGTCATGTAAATACACCTTTTATTCAGAGTGAAAGGCAGTAAAGATCCTAAGCTGCTTGAAGACTTTCATTTTGCAGTACCAGAAAAACACTTAGAAAAAGATTCTCAACCAAAATGTACTTCTGTGTCCTTAGTAGTTGTGTTCTGCCAAGGGACCTTGAGTATTCATTAAAGATTTCATCCACAATGTTAATCATCCTTTCAGATGGCCTTTCTCCAGGCCAAGTAGCATCATGAAAATTAGAAACTATTTTTTAAACTAGGCAGGAGAGGATAATCTTTGTGTGGTTGCAGTAGCCTTAGCTGCTGGAGAGATGCATTGCTTCTTTATGTACCCTCTGGAATTTTGTTTGTGCTTATGGCCTCATGCCCAGTATATTATCTTGTTCTAGCTCAGATGAGAAATATTAAGTTGTGAATATTTAAGGCCAAATACTCTCTTCCAGGATAGGATGGAGTCTTCTAGCCAACTATATGTCAGCAAGCATTATTCAGCACTACTGCTATTTTTGTAAGTTGGGTATCAGCAAGGAAGCCAGGGATATTGCTGAAGTATGGATTGGACACTGCGGTGTGTGTGTACCCTCAAGCAAAAGAGTCAGCCCAAGGGGTGTGAAGCCGTGAGGTTACTTCTATCTACTCACCAGCATTACCTTACAGTTTGGGATTTAGTCAACTATTCTTCACCCATGAGCTGATCCTGTTTAAATGTTGGCCATTTTGATTTCAGCTGTGTGACTGTCCATGCTTAATACCTGCTTGTCTGATTAGTTCACCTCAGTTAAGTTTCATGATCCACACACTTCATCATGTAACAATGTTCCAGAGAATCATCCAAAGGTCCAAGTAACTTTATATCATCTTTCCCCAGAAGTATTTAACTTCAAGGTCCTGCTCCAAAGTCCTTCCACTGTTTTCATCTGCTTTTAGGTCTCTTAATTCCCTCTTGTTTGCAATAAAATCAAGAGTTCTTCCTCTTTCCTTTTCTTCCTGTATCCCTAGACTCTAAATAATTTTCTTCTCAACTATCTATCTTTGCCTTCCTCTGTCCCTTAACTATTCCTCCATTTCTGTCCTTCCTTATCTTCCCCATTGATCCAGTCTGGTGATTCGGTTTCCTTTTCAAAAGGAAACAGATGTAACAGAGAGATACTGTCATAAACACACCGGTATCTCTGGGAGGAAAACTGATGGCACAGATAGAGAACTTACCAGTCCTCTCTACCTAATAAATATACAGTCTATACATATCTCTCAAAAGTTATCAAAACCACACTCTCAGTGATGCTCCTAAATGGGCAAAATGACAGGAGGAATGTCTCCTCCCTTTAGGGTTTACAAACGGTACTTACACTTGTTCTGACACTTCCTTCTCCCCTAATGCTGTTTATTAACATCCTATATGCCCCATCTTATTTCATATCTATGATCCTACAACAAAATTATGGAAAATAATTGTAAAGGTGATAAAAAGAATTCCACTGGCATAGCCCATTCATTTCTCTCTTCCTGGATGAGGCCTCAGAAGCAGGCACAACTTTTGCTTCAGTCAGAAAGAGAGGTGGATGTGCTTTCTGAAAACCTGACTGCTGGTCCCCAGGATTCCAAGTAATGGCCAATTTCCCTTTGTACTTTTATCTAGCTCAGCACATTTCAGGTACTTACATTATAATATTATCCCTTTGGTAAAGAACCATAGCAACAAGGTCATGAGCCTCTGAATGCTCCATCCATGTGCAGGTCACCTTTGAGTTGTAATCGTTGTAGCAGTTCAAGCTTTTCATTGGGATACTCTCTGGGAAAGGAATTCAGGCAAAAAAGATGCAGTGATTAAAAATATAAATGGTGAGAGATAGCAGGAGGTACAGAATGGGTAAGGCACTGATAACAGTACTCTCCTCTTGGCACCAGAAAATGGAATAGAATAGAATAGAATAGAATAGAATAGAATAGACTCATAGAATTGTTTGGGTTGGAAGGGACCTTAAAGATCATGTGGTTCCAAGCCTCCTGCCATGGGCAGGGACACCTTCCACTGCACCACTTTGCTCAGAGCCCCATCCAGTGTGGCCCTGAATATCTCCAGGGATGGGGCATGACTCATTGAAAATATGTGCAGAGTTGTGACCATTCTGCACATCTCCACGAGTGTCCATACCAAGGTACAACTAACAACAATTAAGTGAACTCTTTGTGCCTGCAAGGCATACAGTTCTAGCCAAGGTATCACTTTTCAAACACTGAATATTTCCAAGGATTAGTAGATACCATGACCAGCAGACATATGGTGATCATCTCATCCTTGCGTGTTGGTGTGTGGACTGCTTTGCTATTAACTTCCTAGCAAAGTTTATAATGCTAGAAAGGTGTATTTAAAGGTGAGATGCTCTGGGAATAGTCTTGTTATGACTCAGAAGAATGTCCAAACTAATTTGTTGGAACTAGATTTATGATCCAGAGATGGCCAGACCTCTCATCAAGGATATTTTTTGTTTTAAGTTCACAACTGTGAAGTTGAAAAATACAGACTGCCTCTGGCATATGTATTATGAAGCAAGGTGCTTTCTTATGCTTCCTTATTTTCTCTTAAGGTAATATCCACGCTGCACTATTGGGATATTGCACCTTCAGATGACAAAGATGACAGTGTGCATACGTGAGTGTGCTCTCTCAAATAATTTTTCTTGATGAGAGCTGTAATCAGCTTGTTTGAGGGGCTTTTTACAGGCCAAAACCCATCGGAACAGAATGATGCTGTCTTAGTCAGCAGGCATAAGAGGGACCTTACTTTGATCTTCTACGAAAACCAGTACAAAGTAAGTTCTGCTGTATTCCTTGCACAACCAGGAAATGGAGCATCCCACATAGAAAAGGATGGTCTGAATATAGGGCTAAGGCTCAGAATGCCAAGAACCCAGTCTGACCTACACTGTAATACCTTTTCCCTAAGAGATCTCAAAGGAAGATTTCCTGCAATTGATGCTGGGCCAGGCAGCACAACTTGTCCAGCTACTGCAGACATGAGGTATCTGCATTAGAAAAGGGGCACAGCTCCTGACAACACTCTTTTTCTGCTGTCTTTAGGATACCTACAGGCCTAGTCTTGTTGCAGATATGGTGCACTTCCTATTCCCAGCTCTGTTAAATCAAATTAGAGGGCAGGGAAGGGCAGGGCATGGAAGGAAGGGCAGGGAAGGGCAGGGCATGGAAGGGAAGGGCAGGGAAGGGCAGGGCAGGGAAGGGAAGGGAAGGGAAGGGAAGGGAAGGGAAAAGGGAAGGGAAAAGGGAAGGGAAAAGGGAAGGGAAAAGGGAAGGGAAAAGGGAAGGGAAAAGGGAAGGGAAAAGGGAAGGGAAGGGAAAAGGGAAGGGAAAAGAAAAGGGAAGGGAAAAGAAAAGGGAAGGGAAAAGAAAAGGGAAGGGAAAAGGGAAGGGAAGGGAAAAGGAAAGGGAAAAGGGAAGGGAAAAGGGAAGGGAAAAGAAAAGGGAAGGGAAAAGGGAAGGGAAAAGGGAAGGGAAGGGAAAAGGGAAGGGAAAAGGGAAGGGAAAAGGGAAGGGAAAAGGGAAGGGAAAAGGGAAGGAAGGGGGGAAAAGGGAAGGGAAGGGAAGGGAAGGGAAGGGAAAAGGGAAAAGGGAAAAGGGAAAAGGGAAAAGGGAAAAGGGAAAAGGGAAAAGAAAAGAAAAAAGGAGAAAGAAGCTCTCGTTGCATAAGAAAGGAAACAAAAGCAATGGATATGGCAGATGGTCGCTTTATCTGTCAGCTATTCCGCAAGAAGGAAATCAGGTCATCTGGATTTTCCTGTTGGTAGCCCCACCACACTGTCTTGTGTCTGGCCACATGTCCCTACTCTTGTGCACTACCATCTGAATTATGCAGCCCTTCATTTTCCTATGTTTTATCAGGGTCTAGCCCCCCTTCCATTCACTCATTATCCAATCAGCTTGTTAATCTCATCCATTTATACAGTATTTCACCTGTGCATACCACCAACATACAACTGATTTGTCTGCACATGCACCTGCCACATGCTGGTTTTGATCAGGATGTCTGTTCTCTTACGGCTTAGAAAACAGGAGAAGAAGGAAGAAGAAAAGCAAGCAGAAAAGGAGGAAGAGCATTAGCTGAAGGAAGGAGACAGATACAAAAAGAAAGGCAATAATGGAAGGATAAAAGAGAATATAAATTTGAATCTCACCTCGAATGGCTTGA
Source organism: Corvus hawaiiensis (assembly GCF_020740725.1). NCBI lineage: Eukaryota > Metazoa > Chordata > Aves > Passeriformes > Corvidae > Corvus > Corvus hawaiiensis. The sequence continues at coordinate 27,990,164 of NC_063216.1, read as the reverse complement.
ACATGGAAGGCCAAATACAGATTCAGCAGCAGGATGAAAACCTCTTTCATGTTGATACTGTCCTTTGCATACAGGCTTGATCCTAACTCAGAATTTCAGAGTTTTCATTGCCTGCTGGCTACTCTCTTGCCCTGCTTACTGTGGAGCTGTTTGTTTTTGTTTCACAGAAAGAGAAGTAAAACTGAATAAGGGAACTTCTTTAAGATCACGTTGAAGTGACATTCAGAAAGAACTTCTCCCTAGCATTTATTGTAGGACAAAGTCCATGTCTTCTCGTTGCATGTTGTTACAACACAAGCAAAGAATGAAGTAAATGTACATTTCCAAGGAAGTGCAGGGGTTTAGTCAGCTGAGTAGCAACAAGAAAAAAATCCTAATCTGTGATGAAAAGTCATCCTTAAAATTAATTTCATTCTTTTGCTCTTTATGCTTAAAGCCTTCCAAATGAACCACAACAGTGGTTAATTTCCTTAAAAATATTATCTCAACCACATAGTTCCTAGGAGCTATAGTGGTTGAATTTCCATATTCATTCACTTTGAGAGTTTCCTTCAACATTTTCTAGGTGCCCCACAAACAAGTTGCAAATTTTAGACATAATACCAAAGAAATTGAAATTCTTGCTTTTCTTTTCTTTTCTTTTCTGGTGATTGTAGAGAGTGAGAGCAGATGGAGCAGTTCCAGGACCACGGACCACGCTGTTCAATACCGGAATTTAAATCCTTTTGGCCATCTCTCATTGCTCTCAAAATCATAATAAACACACCTACTCAAGCACATTACAGATCTGAGAGTTTTTTCTACTTTAGGAGAGCATGGAAAAACTCCTTCTAAATTTCTATTGACTTTTAGATTCCTGAATGCCACTTCCTTGCAGCAGAAATGTCTGGCTGAGTCCTTGAATAAATCATTACAGCTAAGAAATCCCTCAGTAACTCACAAGTCCTTGTATGAGAGCAGACTCTGCCATTATGCTTCCCCCAGAAAGGAAGCCATTCCCTTACCTGGATCCAGGGATGTCTGTGAGGCAGATGATTCAACCTGATGGGTGACTCTCCCTGTCCATCCTCCCTCCACAGCACCAGAATCCTCTGATGCAGAAATCAGCAAACCCACACTTGCCTAGAACTGGAGACAGAAGTATAAACCAACCACAGGATTTTTTTGGCAAGTTAGTCTTCAAAATAACTGCTACATCTTTTGTGAACCTCAAATGCCACTTTCAGAGAAGCTGACACCTCCCCTATCAAGGAAGGTCTGTGCAATTGCACAAAATAGGAAGTCTGTACTTCCTATTTTAGCCCCCAAAGCACGCATGTAGATGGGACTGTTAGGTTAACTGGGAAGGGAGGGAAAGGAAGTTTGTCATTGCCAATCTGTGTGTTAGCAATTACCAGATCATGAGACTAATGTATTTTAAGAAGAGAAAGGACTGACTGGAGCAGAAATAAGAAAGATAAAGAAAGAGCTTTCTGTTTTTCACTCCAGTGCTGTTTCTTGCTTTACTCTAGACTTAGCAGGGATGCCTCTGAGCTTTTGTTTGTACATCTATATTGGGGGAGAGTGAACTACCTTTATCTCTGCAACTCTTTATTTTGAGTAATATTTCTAAGTATTATCCATTTCAAAAACAATTAATAATAAATTATAAGTACTATAGTACATAGAAGAAACAAAAGCAAACTGGTGAGAATAGTTGATCTGAAGTTATCCTACACCCAAGGCAGCCTGGTCTTTTAATCCAACCATAAAACTTAGCCCAATAGCCTTCAAAAATAAACCCTAGGAATGTTAGGTAGCCATAAGGAAGAGACATTGCCTTCTCAGGGATAAACAGTGGGGGACTAAGATGAGTGCCCAGATACAGAATAAAACTGCCAGAGTCTGTCTGTCCTGCACTGCTACTCCTCCTCTAAATCCCCATGGTACTGACCAAAACCACTGTTAGCACAGTAATTCTCTCACCAGAACTGCATCAATAAACAAGCAAAAAAAAATGTATAGTGTGAATAAGGGAAACATGCAGAGCAAGACAAAGAATATGGGGAGTATCTGAGGAAACTGTGTGTCAGAAGGTGTCCATACAAAACCTGCAGACAGTTAGGGGAATATGTAACTTGGCTGGATAGGAAGAATTTCTTTTGCATTGCAGTTTAAAGGCAGAGGGGGATCATCCCGCTCTGATTTTCAAAGGCCAGTGTGTTTATGTTCTTCCAGCACCCATTATAAAAGAGGTCAGTTGTTTCCCAGCAGACATTTTCCCTCCCTTTCCTTTCTCACTGAAAATGTTCCTCCATTGTCAGAGAGATGTGCTGAGTTACTGGTTACATCACAGGATCTAGCTGTCAGTGAAAATCTTTGGATGCCACTTGCTCTGTTGAACTCCAGGAACAAGTAGCAAGGAATTCTGCACACCAGAAGCTTTGCAGGCCATACATGCTGTTAGGTTTCAAACTTACGATGCATTTTCTTATGTATCACAACATGTAATGTCACGGACATAATCATTGCATATTGCTTCATCTCCTTGCTGAACTGCATAGCTACAACGACTCTGATGCAGGAAGTCACATTTTGGAATATTTTAGTAAAATAATGTCAACTAAGTCCCCCCCATCAAAAAATGCTTTTAAATAAAAATTGATGAACTAATATTTAACTTTATTTGTTGAAGAATCTGATACAGTAATTTCTTGTTAGTTCTACTTTGAAGTACAGTGTCAGAAAGCAGAAGGTAGAGAAGAAATTGCTGTTTGAGTTCCCAGAACATGGAACAAGTAGTTTGTACAATTATATAAAGGCCTATAGGGAACACCACAGGTGTACTAGGTTTGATTCACAGAATTCAATATATTGGTGAGTGGAAAAGAAGAAAGCTGAGCTGGGCTGCAATTTCTTCACCGAAATCCAAAAAAAGTTTTCTTGATGCTTCTAGGACAAACTCTGAATGCCAAGTCAGACTCCAACATGAGAGAAATAATTACACACTGGCACACAAACCTTCAGATCAGCAAATGAAGAGAAAATTATGGGAGTCTAGAAAAAAAAGAAAAGCTTACGAAGATATTATGGACAAATAATTAGCCTTGGGAGTGAGAAAAGAGATGTGAGCAGGTCTTGGGGATCAGGACACCTCTACTGCAGGCTAACACTGACTTGCTTTGTGAACATGGCCTGTGATTTTATTTCTCTATTCCTCACCTTCTCTGGCCTCTATGTAGATGTCTCTATTGCACAGGAGTGATAAAAAGCTGAAGAAGTTAACTAAGTACAGATTTTACACTGAAAGGTGATATATTACTAAAAAATCACTCATTTCAAGGACAATGCAAAGGCATGTTGAAGGAAACTGCCTGCAGAGAAGGATATCTATTTAGCCCTTACATTGCTCCTACTGCTTGAGTAGCACCTATTCCTGGACTAGTGTTGTAGATAGCCAAGTCATCTTTGTGAGTGATGTGCAACTTCCAGGAGAAAAAGTGCTTCTCAGAGGGCCTTCTTCTGCTCTGAGACACCATGAGTTCAACATCCTGATCAGAGAGCAAGCGGATCAGATCACCGTCAGGGTCCCGGTAATTCAAAACAATGTCATCTTGGTTAAACTCCTGCCTGGGAGAAAAGAAATGGATTGATCCCCAGAAATCAAGGAATGCCTGGGAAGTGCTACATGATGAACAATATACTGACAGTCTAATTAATTTTGATAAAAGCCACACAAAGCCTTGGGTGTTTTGGCATTCTTGATACAGCTAGTACTAGAAGCCATACAGCCACCTTCATGCTGTGTTGTGTTTAAGCTAAGGAATCTATCAGAAACAAGAACCATTTCCAGTAACACCACACAAATGGCACAATTAATCTGTGTATTTGATAGAATTGCCATACAAAGGAGCTGACTGTTGTTGCTACCCACTTTTGCCTACTTATTTTTGCTCTTTCTGAGGAGCGCAAGAATATTAGAACAGCTGTTCTGTTACTAATATTTACTAGTATTTAATGTTCTGAAGTGTTGATGTTCAACACTAGATTAATCTAGTTTGACACTAGTTTAACGGGTGTTAGAAGGCTGTGTCCTGCATCCTGAAGAAGTGTAGTAGACAGAAGGTGCTTTCATGGGGGCACGGCTCTGATCTCAGTACAAGAAATGGAAATTTCTACCCATCATAACTGAGTCAGAAGTGTGTGTCATTCCTTACTTGCTGACAATCCCAAGGAGGACTAGTGTCTGCACAGATGGCTCTGGGCCAAGTCAAAGTGCAACTTCTTCAAGACACTTGAAAAGTATTTCACACACAAAACATGGTGGTGTCCAAGTAGAATGTGGAAAAACTTGGAGCGACATGAACTTGACAAATGTTTAATTATCAAATATACAACTAAGTGCTCGCATTGTACCTCATCAATTCCATTAGATCTTTGAATGATGGAATGCTGCTCAGATCCTCTTCCACTGAGATATCCCTGTATTTAAAAGACATCTAATCATTACATATCAGGACAAGAGAATTGGTGGTGTCTCTTCAGCAGTAAACTGGAAGACTATTTTCTTATTACCTGATAGTGCTCACAGTCTCATCATAATAATAACAGCGGACTTTATTAACTGTGTCTTCCTGCTTTGGTAAATCTTTTATGATCTTCACAAAAGCACATGGGAAAATCCCAGTGGCACCACCAGCAGTTCCCTGGAATGATAGGAAATATTAGAATCCAGAAACCCATGCCATTTTGGCCACATGCAATAGGTTCTGGAATCCAATTAATTAACATAGAAACAACAGTACAAATTTTTCCACTATAATCAAGAAAAGAAATCCTATGAAAGTGACCTGATGGCATGCCTACAAAAAGATTATACAATTTACATAGTCAAATACCAGGCAGGGGAGTGAAACAGTGTGTAAAAAATGAAAGTCAGATGGTTAGCAAGGAAGGCTGTGGTGTTTGAACAAGGAGAGATATCATATCAGCAAACACACAGTATGTTCTCCTCATCCTTTTTTCAGAACACTGCTGTATTACCCAAGTTCTCCCTAATCAGACTGACGTGTGTTGTGGTATGAAGCATGAAGCATACATCAACTCACCCTGAGGCAAGAAACCAATTAATCGCTGAAATGGAGTTTCCATCTCCTTTCTGTGGCCTTTCTGTGTTCTAAACACTTCCAAAGAATTAAAAAAACATTCCAGCAGAAGCAAATGCAAATGAAAACTGAAGTCTGGAGGGCAGAAAATTTGTAAGCTAAAAACCATCAAGGAACCAAACAATTACTAATTTGGAATCAAGGATTTGTTCTTGACAGTAAGACCTGATTATGATACAGTTTCTCCTTGAAAGGCAGAGGCAGGTCACGAGGACCAGGAGAGCCCTTTCTACTCATATATTTCAAGGTATGCTAATAATTCAGTACTGCTATTGCAGTCTTACCTCCAACCAGTCTTTGTTTACTTTGCTGAGTAGATAGATCAAATCTCCCTTCTTGAAGCTGAGTTCCAGTTTATTGGTTCCAGGAAAATCAAACAGTGCCTGTGGAAAGTAATAACCTCGAAATTATTAATTCACAGAATGACAAAAGCAAATCTTTCTGTTGTGTTCTTGAGGAGAAAGCATAAAGCAGCAGACAGTGTGCACTTTGTCATCACATATGTATTTCTGGGATAAGGTCACATATATTTGACCGTCGTCTGCAGTTCTCACAATCTCTTCTCCTACTCAGCACACACAAGACTGCTTTGAAGAAGCAGTGAAAGCACTAGGATAAACATGGCCCTGAGAGAGCTACATGCAAGGATTCTTAAAGTGGCAGAACACTGAGCACCAGAGAAATAAATATGCATAAGTTGAAAGCACTTAAGAGCAAGTAAGACAACAGAGCTGAAGACAAATGACAGCTTGAAGTCCTGAGAATTGAAAAGATATATTATTTCTGGTTGCAGCTTTACAGCTTTTAGATTTGCTGCAAAATATCACAAAGAGCCTTAAGAAATTTCAGGAATGTTGTGTTTTAATTAAAGGGTAACTCACTGTTGCTCTTACATCTAGCTTTCAGGTCTGTATGCTGAACTGGGAGATTTGGGAAAGCCTGGGAGATTGACATGTTGTTAAAATGGAACTTAGACACCCTCTTCAGGGGGGGAAAAAAAGAGGAGACAAATACATGCTACCACCCTAACAAAAGGTTAAAGGGGCTGAGTTATCAAAAATGCACATCTCCCCCTTTGTCCTTAGAGAACATGGTAGCCATTTAAATGCTCTTAGAGGAGCAAAAATGAAAAAGTGTTCTTCATTCTATGTTGTGATAGTTCTTTTGGTCTTGTTAATGCCAAGAGTTCTCCCAGTTAAAAAAACAAACAAAGCAATGGCTACTGTTGTGCTAGTGGTTCATATGTCTACTTAATAGCTCTTTCAAAAGCCTTTTTTCACCTGTTGAAAAGTTCTGGTAGGTATATTCAATATTTATAAATTAATAGATAAAACCCAAGAGATATGACTGTTCCAAGACCTGTCATTCTCTGTGTAAAGAACAAAACCAACAAACCTCAAAGCCGATGCATGGGGTTTTTAACCTTACAGGGCAAAGTCACATGTTTCAGGAAGCAAGACCCTGCTCAGACAAATACTAGTTACAAAGCAGTCTCATGTGCTTAATAGAGAGAAAATATACCACAAAAGACAAGGGCATGGGCATTTTTCAGTAGAACATTTATGTTACAGAAAATACTAAGATGCCTCACCTGCAAAGCTTTTAAACATATGTTGAAGTCAATGAAGCTGAAGCTTATGCCTGTTTTAAATTTAACTTATGGGTAGCACTATGCAAATGTGGACCATGTGGCAGTAACCTGTACATGTCTCAGTTTTGAATCTCCTGTCACTGTCATTTTGATTTCACAATGGACCTTCTTATTAAAGTGATGAGGAACAGAACGTCTCTTTCCATCCTTTGTTTCATTCCCTGTTCTTAAAATCAATTGTTTTTCTCTGTTGATTTCACTTTCTTTCCCCAAGGTCTAATTGAATAAGGCAACTTGATGGATGAGGTACCAAAGTAAAGCAGAGTTTAATCTCCTGTCCTATGACAGGTTGTGCAGAGTACTCACCTCAGCTCGCGGAGCTGCTGTGCGGTCCAAAACAGGCACTTGATCTGAAATGCTCTTACTGCAAAGAAATGAGACAACAGGGAGGTAAACAGATCTTTCTAAGTCATTAAAAATGCTACACAAACAGTAGTACAGTGTCTGTGTTTCTACTACATAAACTACATGAGAATCTGGGTGCAGCACTGAAATAAATAAATATGGATGCAACAACACTGCCCTAGTTCTCTTGGTTTCAGTGCAGAGCAGCAGCAATCTGATGGTGTCTGCTGCTGAGAACAGATGGAATTTTCAATACAGTCAGTATTCTGGACCTCTCTTCCACAAGACTGCTCAGTCCCCCTACTCTGCCTTCTGGGCATCTCTGTTTCTAGCATTTATGGCATTTAGTTCAAACTGCCATCATACACACATGCAGTTTTTGCACTGTTTGAGGTGGGTGAAAAGGAAGCAAGTCCATCTTTGGAATGCTGAAAGGAGAATTAATTTATCTGGAGGGTAATGAAGTATGACATCTACTTAGCAGTTCTCCAAAGGGGTGTCAATGCTGCTATGTAGGACAGGCCCTTTTTTAGACAAAGAATAGGAAGAAATTAAGTATTCAGTTTCATTTAGTGTCTGAACCAGATCTCACTGAATTCAGTGCCAAAACTCACATCGACTTCAGTGGTGCAAGCCTATGCCCTTATGCTTGGCCTGTGTATTCTGCACATTATAGTAGAGATTACCATTAAAGAAATACAGGCACATAGAGCTGGACAGTATTTTTAAAAAGCAAGGTATATTCTCATTTTGGAATTTTCCTTTAATGCAAGTGCCACATCCACTTTAAAAATGTGAGATTACTGAAACAAGAAATAGTCTGTGTTCACTCCACCACAAAGACCCTCATAACAGGAATTCATGGATTCACTTGGAAAACACAGTGGTGATCCTCATCTCTCTCTCCCCCCAAAACTGGACAGCATCTCTTACATCAAGCAATGCTGAAAAAAACATGTCAATCACTTACACTCGGCGTGTCCGTGGGCGAAGCCGTCTCAGTCTGTGAGGCACCTGCTCACCGTCAAAGGTTGAGTGGTAGAAGAACAGCCGTACATCTTCATCCATCAACACCCAAGCAGGGAGGCAGAGCAGGTTCTGTGCCAAGAGCAAGCAGGAAGCAGAGTGTAACAGTGGGAGAGACCAATTCTGTGTTTATTTACATGTAACAAATATACCTCTCTGACCTACAGGATCATGAAGGATATTCATTACTGCCAGAAATCTCCCTCCTCTCCCTTCTCACTCAGCAGGATGCAGCTGAACAGCTGACAGTCTCTCCTCTTTACTCCTGGAGTTGGCCAATGTATTGCTTCACTCTTTTTGTACCTGATTTACTGCAGGAGTAAATTGCTTTTTGTCTTTCTCTTTAGAACATGAATGACTGTGGAAAAAAGGCAATCTTAAGTAGTGGAAGTCTTGGCCAGTGCTTCAGACTTTTACTGATTTAAAATTCAGGTCTTCAGTTAACCTGCGCACAAAGAATATCTCTCCTTGATGTATGCTGCATCTTCACTCTAATTCAGGTGATCTCAGAAGCCTACCTGTCCTAATTCTGTCTGTGAGAGTCAATTTTCTTCTTGGTAGCTGGTACGGTGCTGTGTTGGATTTAGCATGAGAATAATGTTGATAACACATGGAAGTTTTAGGTGTTTCTAACTAATGGCTTACTTAGTCTGAGCCAAGGATTTTTCTGTTGCCCATGCTCTGTCAGTGAGGAGCTGCACAAGAATCCAGGAGGGAGGATGGCCAGGACAGCTGATCCAAACTGGCCAAAGGGATATTCCATGCCAGGGAACATCATGCCCAGTATATAAACTGGAGGGGGTTGACCGGGAGCCACTGATCACTGGCTGGCCATCGGTCAGCAGGTGGTGAGCAATTGTATTGTGCATCATTTGTTTGTTTTCTTCTTTAGTTTTACTTCTCTCTGTCTTTTTGGTTACCTCCCTTCTAATTACAATTATTAGTATTGTATTTGACTGTATTTCAATTGTTAAACTGCTCTTATGTCAGCCCATGGGTTTTACCTTTTCCTGACTGCCCTCCCCATTCCATTAGGGGAGGAGGGAGTGAGCAAGAGGCTGCACGGCACTTAGATAGTGGGTGTTGTTAAAGCAAAACCCACACACCATTCTCCTAGTCCCTTAGATGCATACACCAATTCTATTCATGCAACACCTGGAGATTCACCATTTCCTCATACATCTTGGGGGGTTTGGTAAGGATATCTATCTGTAGATGAAGGCAGAGAGTGAGCCTTTGTGAACCGCGTGTTCCAGAAGATCCTACAGTATGAACAATCTGGGGAAGAGGACTGCAGGTCGTACCACAGCATGGGCACTGTCTTCAGGAAAGCAATGCAGAGAGAAGCAGACACTTAGGACTCTAACAGTACTGCCTGTCTTAGCTGATTTCAACTGCTAAGTATCTGCAGTGCTCAGTGCATTCTCTACTTAAAATTAAGTTTTACCTTTATGTAGACATTTAGGATAGGAATCCTTTTCTCAGCAATTTCCTTTTTGGCACCAACAAAAACTTTTCCTGGAAAATATAAAACCTGTGACAGTTATTGAAGGGAAAAAAATAAAAGGAGGCTGTCAAAAAAAATGAAGCAATCAGGAGAAAGTAGAAGCTCAAAAAAAATACATATTTTCTAAAGGACTTTAGGTTTCTAAATGAACTTTACCACAAGTGAAGGGACTGTCATTGGAACATGACTTCTCTGGCATCCATAGCCAGGAATTAGTTCCTTGTCACAACTGCTTCTCTCAGTGCATTCCTCTTTAGGACAGCCTGAGCTGAAAAAGCTGCTGATTATGCAAAGATTTGGTACTGACAGCTTACCTGGCAGTACAGGAAGCATGCAGGTAAATGGGCTGTTATTGCTCTCTGGCCCATATCTCTCCTCCAGTTTGGTGTGCAGGGCATAGAACTCACGATAGCGCCGGAAAATCAGGTATCTGCCACCACCTTTAAGCTTTACTTCAATGACAAACATCTGAAACAGAGAAGAGGGATTCAGGCTGAGGTTCATGCTTATAAATACTCACCAAATGAACGTGAGGAATAAAATTGGAACATAAGATCAGTGCTCCATTAGTGGGAATATTCTCTTAGGGGAAGAGGAAAGCAAGCCTTCAGTTAAGCATTGCAAACTCAAGAACTAGGAAGTAACAAGTTAGCACCAGTGTGGTATTTGTGTGGGTCCAGCTTGCACATGAAGCATGTCTCTGTGGCTGCTTTCTGTCATATAATCTTAAAAGGAAACATGAAATTACTAGATTCAACTTTATGCTTACACACTTTCCCTCAGTGACAAACAAAACACATTAGGGAGACAAACACAAATATTTTACAGTAAGATGCCTTGGACATCTAAATTTAGATACAAACAGACATCTAAATGAATTGCTTTTCAGAATTGAAGGCATTCATACTTCTTTTTGACTTTAATGTACATAATTTCAGGAATTATGGTCCAACCTCCTTCAACCACTATTTTATTTTTCTCTTGACAAAATTGCTTTGCTCTAAAGGAACCCACTTCCGTGCACTGACCTCTGAGTCACATTGCAGCCAGATCCTTCAGAAAACATAAAGACTGAGCAACCAAACATCACTGTATTCCAGAATAAAACCTGAATACTGCAGTGGGAAGCAATGTCTCCAGCAGAAGTCAGACTGAGGTGGTCATATTTAAAACCCTCAGAAAATCTTAGTGTCTTTCCCTACTATTCCCTTCCTGTGTGCTCTTTCATGTCTTAATATGCTACCTCCTGTGAAGATGGGAGCATCCTAGCTTGCCAGTACCATGGAATAATGAAGCAAGACTCTGCCCTTCTACCCTCTGAATTCTTTTCCCACCATCTTCACCAAAGGTACAGCACTCCAACAGGAAATAAATCAGATATTAGAAAATAATTACAATGCTAGAGGATATCTCTCACATTTCATTCAGAAAATAAATGTTTAGACTAAATCTGGAATAACTATCCTCCAGTCCAGAAAAAATAAAGCACTAAGAAGTCTTCCACATGGAACTACTCATGCCAAAAAGCAACTACACCAGAATAACTGCATTTTGCTTCCCACAACCAAACCAGTCACAGATGAAGGCATATAGAGGCAGCATAAATCTCCCTTCTTACATAGTAATTAGTAAAGCCTTTCTTCTCTTCAATATCTGCAATGTTAGCTGAAACAGGTACATCATCTGGAAGCTGGTCAAAATCACTGTGAAGCAAGAACAGAAGATTTAGGTTACTCATACTGGTAATAATAAAATAGCCTTTGAAATATCCTATGCCACACAGAGCAAAGACAGGCAATATCACATTTTCTATTATCAAAATCAAGACATTAGAAACTCATGGTGTCATTCTCTTCCTCTGGAGGTCTGATCTTGAGATGTCAAGTTTCAATAGGTTCAGCACAAGTCAGTGACCACTGTGAAGATTCATCATGCCTGAAAAATACCCCTCTCATTCCTATCCTTGCTTGAGGAACAGGACTACAAAACAAACACTTGAACTGCTAAGCTTTTCCTGAGAAATATGATCAGCTGTGGATGCATTCCTAATCCTTCCTTAATCTAGAAGATTTACAATAGGAACTCTGCATCAGGAGATCTTATTCTAAGGAGATCGTTATATATCATGATTTATGCTGCTGTTATTACTGCATTCCTGTAGGGAATAGGAAACAGTTCTGAGAAAATAACTTGTTATGCTAGGTGCTGTGGAAACTGACAGCACAAAGCTAAATCCTAAAAACTTTTTACTCTGTGCAATATGCATAAAATATACCACATACATATAAGAAAAGAAACAACAGGATAAGCACAAACAGAGAAAGAACAAAGAAACAAAAATATAGGATTTTTTGTATCAAAACTAGTGGTGCCTACACCAGCTGTCAAAATGTTTTCAAGTTTTCTTGCAAACATCACAATAAAGCAAACTCTTAAAGAGGACTTGAAAAAAAATGAGTAGGATAGCAAATATTTAGAGAGAGACCTCCCAGTCACAGCAGATAAGATTCAGCATAGAATCATGGAATATTTGGAGTTGGGAGGGACCCACAAAGATCATCGAGTCCAACTCTTAAGTGAATGGCCCACACGGGGATCGAACCTGCAACCTTGGCATTAATCTCCCAGTCAGAGCAGACAACCTGAAGCAAGCACAAAGATACTTCTTTGAAAATGTCAAAAATGTGTGAAGGAACACATGGTAGAAGGCAAGGTTAGAATAAGCATTGCAGATCCTAGAAAGAATTGGATTTGAAGTGAGGAGGAGGGATCCCTGCAGGAACACCTAAAGAGCAGCCATACGACCACACAGTCATGTTACTCGCCTATATTGTCCACACAACAAAACAGCATGGATTAGCAGGTGCTTTTTGTGACCTTCTGCTTGGTGCAACAGCTTTGACAAGCAGAAGACAAATTCACCTTTGCTTCAATCTTATAACTCAGTGTTGTTAGAGGGGTATTTATATTAACACCTGAGTAACAAGCATCAAGAATGAGGAAAACAAGGTAACAAATGAGATAAAACTTTTTAAACTTTTAAAAGGATCATCTAAGAAATGCCAAGCTGACAAAATGTTAAATATTCTGATAACACAAAAAAAGTGGTAGTTGTCTCAGTTTATTCTGCTAGGAGAATATCCCAAGCAGGGGTTTCCACAAGGCATAGCATGAAGTAATGATGCAACATCTTGCAATAGAGTGCTGTAAATGGAGAATGCCATGAATCAGCACCACCCACAATACTGTAAATACTACCCCTTACTGTGAAGAGGGATGTGGTTATAGAAATCAAGAGATATAATTAGTCATATCACAAACACTCATATCATAAACTCCAATAAAGGGAAACTGTTTTGCAGCTATAAAGAGGACAGTGACCCACTATGTCCTAGGTGGTGAATAGCCCCCACAAAAAGAAAGTCCACTCCAGCATAAGAAATGGTCTGCTGTACCCTGAGCAGCCTAAGTGTGAAAGTTACAATAACAAGAAGCTTTTTAGAATCACCGAAGATGCTTGCATCCTAATTAAATGAACAGATCACAGCAGTTACATGAGGCTTGTGGGGAGGCAGGAGAAGGTAGAGACACATTACCTCTTTTCTCGCAGCTGTCGGGGAAGAGACATGGTTCTTCTTAAATCCGGATGACTAAGATCTATTCCTCTACTTCTTGGGCAGTTCCTGGTTTAACAGGATGAACACAAAGTAATTCTCCCTGCATGAAACAAGACCCCTTTGCAAGGCCTCAGAGATCTTTTTTTAATGTTTCAGTGTCAGACAATTTCTGCTCTACCTCCCCACCCCCACGAGTTTGAGGAAGTACCACGGGAAAAACAGTAAAAAAGAAAGACTGTGCTGTGCTGTCTGTCATGTCTCAAAACTACCACAGTTGAGAAACTGAAAGCCCAAGAAAAAGCAGAAACCATGAGCCACATATTCCATTGTCCAACCCTCCACCGAAACATTTGCTTCTGTTGAAAGCCAGTATGAGTGGGCTCAGCAAAGTCTATTTTGCCTCAGCTAAAATATCCCCATATACACCTCTACATTAATATTTGTAAACTAGGATGAATACTTCTGATCACTTCTTGAGGCTCTGTGATTCCCAAGGATCCTCCTTTTCACAGACCAAGAGCCAGGAGGTGGAGCTAAAGAATAAATTTTAAAATGGAAGCAGAATGTATCATCAGAAAATTCAACCTTGTCAAACACCAGGGCATCGGGCACAGGATGAGCTTTGAAGGATGGATCACTGAAAGTAAGACAGGAGTCCTTTAATGACCAGAGATCTTTTTGGCTTCATGTGCTCCAAACAACCCACATTTGCCACATACATAGACAAGGTAATGGCTCACTCTGGCTTGTACTCAAATTGTAGTGACAAAGCATTTATATAACATCAGTTGACAATCTTTCAAGAAGAAAATAAAAGGAAGAAAGGAAACCATGATTTCTTAACAATGTGGCTAAGTTGCAACACAGCTTATCTGCCTTAGTCAAAAGCTATTATGTGCCTCCTTGCCTCTCCATTTCAGTCTTTGACTCTCTTCCATTTTAGTGTTCAATACATATTTGCTTCCTTCTCATCCTTCTGCTGCCAAGAACAAAAATTCCCATCTGAATGGAGCAAAAATCAACCAGCATCCTTCAAAATAAAACTCTATTTACAGCTGTAATCATCAGCCTTGAGAGTAACTGCATCGCATTGCATTGCATTTTAATGAAGTAAATCCTTCACCCATCTCCTGTCCATGGATAACTCTAGGCACCACAATAGAATTTCAGAGGGGATATAGTGTCTCTTGATCAGAAGGGACCAGGAGAACCTACAAAGCTCTGAACTGTAGTTTCTGAGTGAACTGCTACTCTGCTACATATCATAGCTTTGACAAGAAACTCACAGAAATGGTATTCTAATTTTTTCAAATGTCTGTAAAGATAATCTAGGTACAATGCAGATACATCTTTTAATAGACAGAGAATATGACACAATGCAAAAATACACATTCATTGTTTATCTAAGGAGGTGGCTTTTAGAAAACATGTCAACAGAAACTCTCAAACAAATTGTCTATGCAGGTGCTTTCCTGTAAGACGAGTAAAACAAACTGAAAGCAGCTCAATTCCACTACTCTCTACTGGAGATTACAGCAAGTAATAATACTAACCTGACAGAATAATGCTAAACCTACTAAGAAAGTTTATGATTCTGCAGTATTTTCTTGTTCTGAACTCAACCAGAAAAAAGACTTTCTTTTCTGAGAAAAGACAGACTTCTACCTCAGAAGAGTGGATAGCTGATTGGTTAGAGGGATCACCAAGGCTGTGAGACTAAGGTTGGACACACTGCTTTGCCGTGTTCTTCTGTGCCAAATCAATGCTTTAACTACCACATGTTTTCTCTTCATTTCTACTATTGTAATACTGTCTTAGAAATAACAATTTCTATTATTTGGGCTGAGAAAATAGGCTGTCCCTAGTCAAACACACATTCTTTCTCTGTTCAAATAACTATTTTATGAATGAAATAAATGCACATTACAGAACTGATATCGTAATGACAGTACCTATGTCAAGAGATATGCCTGCACTAGGAATGTATCCAATTTCATCAGCTGATGTCACAGCTCTCAGTTTTGAGAAAACTCATCCATACACTGTGGCTAGCATGGTCATTGTGGTGCTATGCACCAACCCAAATACATGTGCAAGAGAAAGCAGGAATTCATCCAAGTGCAAGGAATACAGAAGAAAAATTAGTTCATTAAAGGAGACTGCTAAGAGAATCCTCAGATGGCTGAATCATGACCATATGCTGCCACCACTACATGCCTCTTCACAGTTCACTATCTCCTGTATTATTTTGGACATGCCTGTGAGCTGTGAAACTGTGGCCTTCTGTCCAATGCACCTGTTGTTAGAAAACACATGTACAAGGATACCCTGGAAATCCGAGAGTATCAGCTAGGACCAAACAACCAAAGCAAGTGAGGAATTTTAATGAAAAATAGGAATGTAGCCCTAAATCACTAACAATACATGAACTGCTAATAAAAGGTAAATCAAAAAATGCAGCAGAAATACTCAGCAGAATCAAGTTTGGATGACAGCACTACATACCACATCTGCTAGGGCAGCAGCTACTGTACCGTTTTGCACGTCTCTATAGAATAATGGCTTCTCTCTGATGCACCTGATGTTAGAAAAGTGTTGTGCAGTTATGCTCAATCACCATAGCATGAATCTTTCAAGTGGTAGGATAAAGTGAACAAGAATAATACTCTTAAAAGATCTCTGATCTCATGAGAGATTAATCTGCAAAGGAAATAACATTTAGCCATCACTGCAAGGAAGCTGAACATCAAATAGAAACACATACGGCAGAGTTGGCTTGCAAGATACTCTCATTCATCCTGTTGTTTTCAAAGGACATGTGGAATATTTGTAGCATGCACAGCATTAGCAGTCAGATGTCTTGGCTTCTGTGGTTGCTTGAGACTGAGCTGCAACTGTAATAACACTGATTTGGGAAGTGTTCAGGGATCTATTCCATTTTCCTTTAATAATACTTGTTACAGATTTTTCTTGTATGGTTACCATCAGCTTTACGGAATCCTTCAATAGATTTTACAATATTTATTTTCAAATACCATGTGTAAAACCATGTTTAAAATAGTTGCTATTTTTATTATAGCACGTGAATAATTAATTACAGTTCTGTAAAATTTTTGGACAAAAGTTACATTAGATAAGCTATTCATGTCTGCTCTGCAATCTTCAGAGCTCTTTTGCAGGTAGTGCTACAAAATCCTTAGGAGGCAGTTGGCACAATAGTAAGCAACAAGACTGTTTCTTTCCTATATGCCTTCAGGACAGTTGAAAATAAAACCATTAAAAAAATAAAAAACGAACAAAAAACCCCCAAAGTTGAAGTTGTCCTATCTTTCTGAACTTCTTGGGAAAAAAACCAAAGAGGGCATAAGTTGAGAGTTGAGCTAATTGGTTTTGTATTCTTCATTTGATAATGGCTCAATTCGTAATGTCTGAATGTATGGATACTCTCCCTCTCATGCATTGTGTTGGGTTTAAAAAAGCCACAGGAGTATGGATTGATAGAATTTGTAAATGTGTTTTGAATTAAATCTGGGCACAGTTTTCATTATTGCTTTTTTAGGGTAAAAAGTAGCTAGTAGGCATTTGCAGAAAAGGACCCTTTTCATGCCCTGCTGATATAAATACAACTAAATAATCCATCTTGGACTGAAGAAATTTAAAGGTCAGCATTTACCACTGATCCTGACAGTGAATTTAATGGTGTCATTTCCAGAATAAATTATTACTCAACATGGAAGAGGTTTACAGAACCAAATGTTAAAGAAAGAGCAGCATTTTTTTTGATGACATTCTTCTCAGAACATCAAACTAAATCATATACCTGAATCTTGGCTTTTTCACCTCTACTGCTTGAGCAAAATAAGGAATAAGTATTGCAGGAAAAAAAAACACCCCAAAAAGTGAGATTTTTCTTTTGACATTATCAGCTATTTTGGAAATACGTAACCAACAGTACCATTCTGAGGTTTGATGGTTCATGATTCAGTAGGCAGATCTCGCCAGCTCTTCTTGCACAGACCAATATCACAGCAGTATTATGATCTTCCTCTCTGTGGAAAACAATTCTTCTATAAAAATAAACCTGCTTCCTTTGAAAATCTTTTAAAAATATACAGGATTTCTTCCTGATAGAGTAGAATCACTTAGATTAGAAGAGTTAGAAGAAACTACTCCTTCATGAGCAATGGAGCTTTTTGTTCTTGCAGAGCTCAGACGGATATTGATGCCCAGGACTAGACTAAGTGAGAAAAATGGAAGCTCAGAACCAACAAGAGAACATTTCTTCATCCAGATCACATATCACTTCCTGGATAAAAGAGGCAA
This sequence comes from Corvus hawaiiensis, assembly GCF_020740725.1. Taxonomy (NCBI): domain Eukaryota; kingdom Metazoa; phylum Chordata; class Aves; order Passeriformes; family Corvidae; genus Corvus; species Corvus hawaiiensis. The sequence goes on along the minus strand of NC_063216.1, from coordinate 27,972,551 downwards.
ATAAGGAAGAAATAGGGCAGAGCTTGTCACTGCTGTTGTGCATGACAGATATGGGCTGGAGGTGGAATCCTGTGCTCCAGTCAACTTCTCCAATGTCAAAATCTGGTAACTGGCCATTGCAGACAAAGAAGCAGGAAAGTTCCTTTCAAGAACTCCTAGGAGAGCTGTGCCTACAACCGTCCCTCCAGAACTTTAAAATCTAGTTTTAGTGCATAGCAGCAGTGCACCTTTGTGGCAGGAGGGTCTTTGTGTTTTAAGTCTTCTAATCGTCTTGAGAATCAAAAATCTGTCAGAGTTATTGCTATTCAAGACAGACAAAATTCTGCTTCATCTATTTCACAAGTTCAAAAGACCTGTTAAAATTACTCAAAAAGATTTCACTGAACTTCCCCAAATGGCAAAACAGGGTTGGGATTTGCTAAAATTTGTGCAGTGATGCATTCCTAACAGTTTAATTTCCCCATCCATTTGAAGAAATCCTGTGACCAAATTCCTTTTAGCTAATTTAGAAACTTTAGATAATGTCTTTAGTTAAGTGAAGTTTTCTGTACAGTGAAGAAAGACAGGCACCACTGACCAGTAAGTAAGACCTCAAGTGGGCCAATGCTCCCTATGAAGGTTTTATCTGTCTCCTAGGAATATATATGAATTATGAAATGGCTATACTCCCAGTTTTGTCACCTCAGGTTTCTAAAGGTAAGGAAATAAATCTGTGCCTTACTGTGGACCTAGTTATTACTGTAAAAAGGTACCTTCTCATTCGGGACTCAGCTATATTTGGATATGCACTTTTACACTGGTATAATTGTCTTTACCCTAGGGGAGTTGTACTACTTAAGATACACTGATATAGTCAAAGAAGCACAATTTTCTGGTGCAGAAACATCCAGTCTGCTCATTGTAGAGAGTTTATGGCTCATTTTCTAATGGTTCATAAATTGGGACAATATTCCTTAATAAAATCAGGGGGCAAGGGGGCTAGAGATTAAGATAGGTAGTCAAGTGGCAAATATAGAGGCAAAAAATATCAGTCCTGTGATTTTCAAAGTTCTGTTCTGTCTATTCCTCACAGCCTGCCTCACCTGCTGCCTCACCTACTGGCCATTTAGTACCTCAGCCTTCATTCCTTGAAAGATAAACTTGTGGAATTAATGCACCAATTAACGTTTCAATAAGCAATTCAATCCCAAGTCAGTGGCTGGACTGTACATTTCAAGTCTGGAAGGCTGGAGTTTATGTCTCCCATACCTCAACAGGCAGAAGGCTGCTTCGTTATGTGAGACTGGGTCTGAAAAAGAGACCTCTTAATTAACTGCCACAGCAAGTTCAGCCACTGGCTTGCTGTGTGTAATTCCTTCTGCCTTAGCTTTGCCATCTGTAAAGTAGGGCTGACTAAGACTTTTCTCATGAGGGGGGAGGGGAGAAGGAAAAATGCTCAGTAGAGGTATAATTCTTGGGGGAAATCAGGTAAAAACTGAGAAACTACAACCATTATCTTTAGAAACCAGCCTGCCCTCAAATCACCTGCAGTGCAAACAGAAAACAACACAAAAAGGTAGGTCTTCTAAAATGTGCCAGTAATGCACCGATGCCAGGCCTTAGAACAGATTCCCAAACCCTCAGAAAATACTGTAATGGCTAAACTATCACATATGTTAAACAGCAGTAGCCAATGGGCCTGTCCTACTACAGAAAACAACTAGGAAAGGAAATTAACTTTCTGCCCAGACTGCTATTTAGTCTTGGAATACATCATCGTGCTTGTGGATTGCTTCAATAATCTGAGCCAAACAAAAGTACTGGAGAACTTTGAAGTTGTGATTTCAAGAAATGAGTATATGGTGATGGTATCAGCTTAGGAAATTCCCTGTCTTCACATACTCTTGCTTTTTTCCTGCCTTACAGGATGGCACATCTGAGGCTGTGCTGCAAAATATATCAGCTAACTAAGCCAGCCGTAAAAACACTTTTTTAAGCCACAGATCGATTTCCCAGCCCAGCTCACAGCGCAGACATCAACATGACTAGGAGAATGAATGGGGAGGAATACATTAAACAAACACTGCCTGATAACTTTGTCTTACAAAATCAGTCTGCTCTGACAATAGTGAGTGTATGTGTCTATGGGCACAGCCCCAAATAATTCGTTTTTTCTCCTGACAACCCATCTCCACATGTAGATACTAATGCAGCCTCTTTCACATGTATGCTTCAGAGCAATCTAACAGTGGTGTGGCAAGAATTTTATTGCTTTATGATGTATGAAAGAAGCCAAAACACACCCCCAAACCATGACCTTTTCTGTAATAGCTTTTCTGAATGAGACAGCAGCTACTGAGGTAGAATCTATAGAACACAGTTCTTGAGTAGCTGCTCCTCTCTCCCTTAGTGCCTTTGCCCTATGTGCCATCACTTTATTCATTTGCCATCACTTTATTCATTTTCTCAGATTTCACTACAAACAACTTGTACAAGCTGTTGCACGATGTGAGTGTAGTGCCATAACAGTGGGTTTCTCATCAGGAATCGTAACACAGGTAGGTGGAAAAGGGGGCAGAAAACTGTGTGTCAACAGCACTTTTTCATGATTGAAAAGTGTCTTCCTTGTGAAAAGGCAAAAAGAAAACTTCAAAATAAAGGAAAAGGAGGAAGTGGAGTAAAAATCAAACATGCCTGTGACTAAGATAAACAGTAAAATCTATTTACTACCCAAATAATTTTTAGTCCAAACAAGGTGGTTATGACACTCTCAGATATGTCTGTTGAAAAACAGTAAAAGGTAGAGGGGGATTGATGTCCTGTTCCGGTTCTTTCTGTTCCACATCTCACCTCTTGAGTTCTGCTGAATGTGACATTTTTCCCTGGCACCTAATACAGAGAACTCTGCTGCTAATTTTGTCCACAGAGTTCTCATGCTGTGTAATTTGAGGCCAGAGACTCCTCCAACAGCCTGCCAGACGGAGTGCACCCCCTTCAATGCTGCTGCTGCTGCAGAGGAAGGGGGGATGGGGCAAGGAAATGAGCCAAACAAGAAAAAAGAAACAAGCTTCCAAACTTGTCCAAGATATTTAGCTGATTTTTGGCTCTTAGATCTACCAGGGATCTATCTCCAGCTCTCCCTGTCCAGTTTGTCAGAAGATCCATCCACTGGATTTGCCAGCAATTGCAAAGATTCAGTCAACTTAAGACACACCCTTTTCTCTTTTTTTCGCCATATCAGAGTCTGTCTGGCTGCTCTAAAACTAAATCAGGCTGGCCACAAGGGTCTTTTAACACCACCCTGATGAGATAGAATAAGAACTGATTTCTGCAATATTATAATGAAGGATTTAAAAGAGAATCTGTTTTCTCTTTCTCCCCACCTTGGTTAACATCTGCATCTCACAGAGATAGTCTGCGCTGTAATACATTCTACTGAAATGAGAATGGTCAAGTAACCTTCACAACATGGGCTGATGTACTCAATAGGGGATTGAACTGGAGGTATTCCCATTAACTAACCAGAAAAAACAGATGCCCCTCTTTGCTTCCAGCTCACTGGAGCAATTTTTGCTGGTGCCTTTTAGTGGAATTGTCATTTTCCACAGTATTAAATTGGATCCATTTTCAATACTACTTATTTCTTCCTGGGTGCTGATACTGCCAGAAGGAGAACACGCCACACCACTGTATTCTCCCCAGTCCACTCTTCTTCCTCTTGACTGTATCAACAACATGCAGTGAGGGGACTGCAGGATAAAAAGAAAAAAACAGAAGAATTTCGATAACAGAATTATATCAATAACTTCTACTGTTAACACTTTATGGCAGAACGAAATAACCTGCACTGCCTAAAGATTTCTTTGGATGGTACAGCATCATCCTCCCTAATGCTTTTTCTGTGATAATTATTTTGATCAGCAGTATCAAGCACAAACCTGGTCTGAAAAAAAAAGAAAAAGGATCTCAGGCCTTGCTGTACAGTGAGTGCTGTGATAATCCACAGACCCGTCTGAGACTTATTTAAATCTTTCTTTAGAATTTGAGAAGAGCTGGGACATCTCCTTCTGCTGTTTGCCTGCAAGAGAGCATCATGATCTTTGACATCCAGAGAACTTTCTTTGAACTTTCTTTGCAGTTCATTTCATTGTGAAATATGTGCCTCTGCAGAGAGAACAAGGGAGGGAAGGCTGAAAAGGGGAACATAGTCCTTTATTCTATATCTGGAAAGTCAGATAAACAAAAGATTACACATAAAAGTCAGATAATTTTATATACTGATCTACTACAACCACTAATACGCTCCACTGAAGAAAGAGAAGAGAATGAGACAAAAAAAAAAGGGACAATGCATAGCTGACAAAAAGAGGAACATAAAAAGTAAAAGTAGGAATGTGTGGAAATAATCAAATGTAAGGAAGAATTGGGAAGAATCCATCCTTCCCCTAAAGAAATGCAGTGCATTTCCAAACTTGACCCACATGTGTCTGGCCATTTAATTTATGAGATGTGAAGCTGACCACCCAGCAGGCTGGCTATAAATTATATCTCTTAGATACGCCAATATGATTTACATTAGGAGATAGGAAGGGAAAACTGATGAATAAGAATCTTGACCTTACCCTCTGGGGAATGACCTGGAATATACTCTGTTGGTACCTGAAAGTCTCTAGATGCCTGAGGTTGTAATATTCCTTGCCAAGACCTCTGCATCATAAAAGGTAATAAATCAGAGCCTGTTTTCCACTGTCTGACAGCATGGCTGCCTAGCACAACTACAGTCTCAGATCTGCAACACTTGCAATTTTGCTGACCAAGCTTTGCTCAAATCCTTGCTTTTTCCTCTTTTTTCATAGATCTTCATTGCTTGTAGTCTTTATTTCTCTCTCTATACTTCCACTTCAGTTTGTTGGAGTTTTTTTGCATTAACGAAACAGTAGCCAGTAGGTCAAGAGCAATAATTTTTCTTGTCTAGTAAATGCTTATCAGGCTGTATCTGGAATACTATCATTAGTTTTGGACCCTGAAAAACAAGACAAATATTGGCAGTCTGATAGAGCTCAGCCAAGGACAAATAAGGCTGGAGCACACAACATACAAGGAAAGGCTGAAGTAAATTACTCCATTTAGCTTAAGAAGGAAAAGACTGGGAGGGAGATATAATTGTTACTCCAACTAAATAAAGTGGGATTAAAGAGCAGACACAGCTAGACTCCTGGACAATGAAAGGACAAGACACAGAGTTGCACAAGTGAAAAAATCTCAGTGGACATAAGAAAAAATATTCAACATGACACTGGAACAAGGGCCTAGAAGGAGTATGGGATCTCCATCATGGGAAATGTGCAAACTTTGGCTAGACAAGCATAGCCTATCCTTTATATTAGGTCAGCTTTGAGCTGTTCGTTGCATATATGACAAGTGGTAGCCCCTTCTAACCTTATTTATTCGATGTTCAGATACCAGATGCTATCTTCAGACAACAGAAGTCTCTATCAGAGTTACTGGTCAACATATCCAAGATGACCTGCTTGACCTAAATTAAAATTTCACAGGCATTTGGCAACTGTGAACACTTCAGACAGTCTATGGTATGGTGCTATAAAATTAAATTTCTTGTATTAAAAAAAAAAAATGAATGAGATGAAACCCAAGTTCTCCTAAAATCAACACTTCTAAAATCATTACCTTTAATAACGTCATAGTAAAAGGCATTGAGTAATATTCTCAGATTGGATTGACAGAAAGGAGCAATCAACTTATCTCCATTGCTTATACTTCCTACCTCATTCATCTGCAAATTCTTTTCTCTTTTATCATCATCTTTTCCCACCTCACCATTTTCCCCTTGTGGCACTCATCCCTCCCCAAGCCCATCTTCCTATTTAATCTACTTTCCTCTTCACATAACCTTTTACTGCCTTTTTTGATCCCAACCTTTTTTCTTCTAGTCTTGAACTTCTGAGTTGGAAAGTAATTCCTCAAGGCACCTCCCCTAAATAGCAGCTAATTATTTGGCTTCGGGCCTGCTCATGCTTTGTCAGCTCTCTTGTCATCAAGTATATCAAGTGTGTGGGGAAGCTTTGGAATGACCAAGAAACCTATAAACTGACCTGGTAATCCCAGGGAAAACCTGGTCTGCATTAATGATACTTGTAAAATAGTCAAGAGGTCTTGGTGCGTAAAGTACCTTTGAGCAGCCTTCCTCAAATGTTGCCTGACACATCAAGTATTCAGTGCTCGAAAGCGGGGGAGGAGGGAAGTATGTCTGCCATGAAAATGAATAGAGACACTAAAATTATACACCATACAAGCACTAGACATGCAGTAATTTGATTAGCAATTAATACATTTATTCAGGTTTTCTTTTGCCTTAGTAGTTCATCTCCCATTATCCTCAGTCTCTTTATTCTTGCTAGTGCTGTGGCCTTTAGACATCAAGAGTCTTAGAATACGAAATAAAACAGTTACAGACATTCAGCATGCCTGGCTATATGCCTGACACCATGAAAAAAAGGATGAAGAAACATCTACACAACTTGAAATTGGGCTCTTTAGGCTGTTAACTAGTGAACAGTCAGAAAGGCTGCAGAGTTTTATAAATAGACTAGATTCAGAGAACAAGAACCACAGAAAATAACACTTTCATCACATAACTACATAACTCCAACTGGTATTTCAGAGATACAACTTGAAAAGTCAGTGACATTTTGCTCTCAGCTACAGAAAAGTTACTGTTCACATATTTTAAATGCAAGACATGGGGCTTCCCAGACCACCTACATCATCATGTAAATATACAAAGAGTTTATGAACATAACAGAAATTGTTATACTAGAAAAATTGTCAGTTTCTCTCACTCTTGAATCCACATTCTGATTCATCAGAGCAGACCTGTATTTCTAATCTGAGTATTTTCTTTCCGATAGTTGAAACGCAAAAAAAAAAAATTGAAAACAACACATACTTGCTTGACTTGGCAATATAGTTCACATTCTTATAGATGACTGTCTTATGCTTTCAAAGTCTATCAGATTTAGCCAGGCTAACAACAGACACTCTGCTTTTACATATATAATCCTTCTGCAAATCTCAATAAACTCTTTGCTGAAATAATAACCATCTAGCTGCTAAACCCCCAAGATAATTAAACACTCTGTGAAAGGACATTTCTTTTGAAGCAGATTGAAATTTTATCAAATGATTACTCCCTCTTAGTTTTAATAATAATTATTCAAATACTTTTTTCTTTTTAACCTTTTCTCACCCAAGTTCTCTTTGGGGCCCTTGGGCAATAGAAAAACTAAAGATGTAACTGTAGGATAGCAGAAGGCTATGTGAAGAAGGCAGGAAAAAAGGTATTAAATAGTTACTTCATTCTCATTTAGGCTCCAAATGTAGCTTCAGAGGGACTATTCATAGTCTAAAAGTTAAGGATAAAGAAGACTGTGCAAGATCACAGTTCATTTGGCATAAGAACTGTTTCTTGCTATGAGACATCTAAGTACAATACTTATAAAAGGCCCCAGTTATAGCTGGATCTAGAAAATTTGATGTAGTATAAAACAAGCGAGAAAGAAGCATCTAGGAAGAGAAACTTCTAGTAATGTCCAATAAGTCTCTTCTCAAAATAAACACCGGACTGAGTTTTCTTGTATTGATTTGGTTTGAGTCTCCATTTTGACTGGGCATATGAAGTACTGCTTAACACTACTTTACTAACCACAGGGAAATTTAAGAAGATGTGATGGCCATGCTTAAGAATGTACACTTGAAGTAATGCTGCCAAAGAAGTCCAAAGACTATACAAATATGACAGTCTATTAAAATATATATATATATATATACACATAAAACAGGGAAAAGGAGTTAACAATAGCTATTTTTAAAGGGCTAGCAAACTGTCTAGAACCACAGGAGAAGGGTGTTTGCTATATGCTACTGACTCCAGTCAAAATATCTCCTCCTTCACTTTGCAAAGGGAACAACTCCCTTAAAAACACATCTGGCTTTCTTTCTCCAAGTGTCTATATCTGCAGAAATCACTTCTCACCCAAATCCAACCTATTTATTTCTCTAAAATATGACTGTATGGTGAGCTACGATTTTAAGGGAGACTCCAGCAGATGTTTTTGTTTTGCTGTCTCGTCTTCAGGCTCCTTTTAAGGAGCTATTAGCCTTCCCTAATCCCCCAACTAAATTTATCAGCAGTTGTTTGCAGCCAAGAGTTAAGCTAAATTAAACTTTGAAATCCCTGTACAGTGTATCAGATGCACTTCTGGTAGGGGAGCAGAAAGTTCCAAATGTTCCACTTAGCAAAACATAGGAGAACTATGTTTTTTTCTACAGGTTTCTGAAAGCTTCCCCACATTTTTCAAGATGACCACAATTTCCCTGATCTTATAAGAGCAAGAGCTCAGCTGTTGAAACAATTTTCATTTAACTCTACATCAGGTGTGCACTTGCACACGATTGTAATTTTTCACATAGGTTCATACTTTCCTCTACAAGCGTAGATTGTGTAGGGAGGAGGAATGTATACACACACACGCAGGTTAAGGCTGCATGCATGCTTGAGGCACCTGTTCCAGCTGACACCCATGGTGAAAAGGTATTTATCTGCATCTCTCTCTCTCAGCATGTATGTATCTGTTCCCCAGTCTTCGTCCTCACACAATCAATCATTCCCTTGTTTGCTTCTCTCACATATTCATAAGTACTTACCACAACAGATATTCCTCCCAGTCTCAGTGAGTAATAAAATAGACAGTGTTTGAAAAATTTGTATGTCAATACCTGGTTAGTTTTGGTAACAATATATGATAATTCCTCATTCCAGAACTGTGGACTTCCGTGGTTCTATGTCAGAAGATGGACAATTACTTATCCTACATACACACACACAAAAACAAAACCAAAGCAAACAGCGCAACCACAAAAAACCCTCAAAATAATAGCACAAAACAAAACATAAATAGGACAGTTCAGTATGTACTCTTTGTTATAAATAAAAAAAGCACACGCATAAAATATGGGTGCTTAAGAAAAAACAGCATAAGATAAAAATCTTTTAGCTGTTTTTTTCTGCCTTTAGATTACAATCTAAAACATCAGTAGTTTTCAGCAGTCACTGATATCTAACAAGAGATCAGTACCCACATAGATTTATGGTGTCAATGAAACTCCTAACCAATTGGCCTTCTCTCTAGAAAGTAATTATTCAGTGGTACCAACTGATCCCCATCACGTTGCAGTTCCTGAGAAAAGCTCTAGAAGAGCAGCCTGGTGAAATCTCCATTAAAAACCACAAGAGTCTCAATGACAGCCATGGAAGATGGTTCAGACCCTCAAAAGACAACTGAGTCAAGACTGCAGCTCTCCAGATGTAAAAGCAATCCTTGCAAACCAGGTTACACTAAACTGGTGAAATAAAAATAAACTTCTGCTCCCCAGACTCCATAGCATTTACTCTGAAGCCAAATCAAAGGTTTGTTTACGAAATAATTTGATTATCCTTTCCACCAGTTTGGGGTTTTTTTTCAGGAGAGAAATTGTGTGTGAAAAGTGTGATTTCTGCTGTCTGTATTCCCATGGCTACTAGAAACTGCTAGAAAGGGAACTGGGCACATCACACAAAATGTCAGGTTAACAAATACCAACATAACAGCTCAGAGAAATAGACACTTTCTCGCACCTCATCCTCCCATATCACACTAAAAGTAAAGGGAAAAAAAAAACCAACAGAAAACTAGCCAAAACCATGAAAGGGAATCAAATACATCCTTCAGAAACGTAAGCTCATCTAAAAATAGGATGAAAGGTGAAGCAAGTCACTTGTTTTTATTCATAGCAGAAATAAAGGTCTTTGTAACGGATTTGCACAAGTTCTATGCTGTTACAGTAGCATCTGTCTCCTCATTGCTGGAGAAAAATGGTGGCGAGGATTTGGAGCATGTATAACCTGAAAGAGAAATCATCTGTCATTCCCTCACAGGGCATTAGCAAACTTTCCCTCTCCTGGGAGAAGGAAGAGCCACAGTCCTTCCCCTGTGTCTTGTGAACACAGCTTTAAGCATTTTTACAATATGAGTATGAATACAGGCTTCTGAATAATATTAATAATCAGAACAAATCTAGCTCTATTAAGAAAGGGTAAAAGAAGCCCAACTGAAAAGAGACAACAGGGTGAATGTGGTAGTAAAGAAGAGGTCAAGTAACAAACCCTCTGTGTGAAAGGAATGATCACTTTGCTCCACCGAAGTAAAACTGCTGTCACAAGCTATACTTCCCACCATCAAGATCTAGAGCAACAAAAAAGAAAAGGATGGTCCATTTTGGAAGATACCACCTCAGGACAGGATGTGACATGTAATTTCTTGTGCCACTATACTGTGTGGTCTCATGCAAACAGTTGGTTTGTTGGCATTTCAGTTGTCTACCCTTTAACAGGAGAAAGTGTTGGAAAAATAAGTCCCTAGGCAGCCAGGTGATAGTAACAGAAGACATGGAGCTACACTACCTCAGAGATCAACAAGGTTTTTAGTATGCCCCAATACTTGCTTTATCTTTCACAAATAACAGAGTAGAATTGTCAACAGAAGTGCAGAAAAATAACAGAGATTATAAATTTCAGAGGCAAAATGCTGCCAACCAGCACATCACCTGTGTCTTGCGAGTCTCTGCATCATCCACAAGCAAGTTATTAATGATCAATTTTCTGAAATATCTCATTCTTCTTCAAGACAGCAGCTTCTGTGTCCCAGTGAGATCCAAACTCAAAGGGTTTGGGATGCTACTGGCTCTTACAAACAACCATCAACATACCAAAGCATGAGCCTAAAGGGCTGATGCATCTGTACCAAGTGCATTGATGCTCCATTTCTAGATTACAACACTTCTTTTACCTACACAAGGAATATATACAAAGTTTTGAAAGGAGAAATGCAAAAAGGACCTGCAATAAGGTGATTCCTGCAAGAGACTGCCACTGTGAACCCTTTGGGGAAGGAGAAACAATGCAAACATCCAAGCAAAAAAAGTATGCTCATAATAAGGATCCATTCAGAGGTGCAAAATATAAAAAATATGTTAAAAATATACAAATCTATTAAAAATATATAAAATTAAATATATAAAATAAATACAATATATAATTTTTTAATTAAATCGATAAATATATTCAAATATTTTGAAAAAATAATTTAAGTTTCTATAAAAATGGTTAGTCCAACAAATGTATTTCCTTTTTGCAAATAATTTTTTTAATTGTAGGAATAAACTTACTCACTTTCATAGGAAAATAAAGAAATCTCCATACATAAGACTGTGAACAGGGTGATAAGATGATTATCAGAAGGAATACCTAAAAGGAAATTGTTAGAAGCAGTTGAGATACAGTGGAAATGGCAGGGAAAATATACTTCCCTTAGGAACATGCCTGTGAGTCTTTCTTTAATAATTTTTTTTCCTGAACACAGAGAATAAGGGTGTTACAAGAGATAAACCCAGATTTTCAGTTTGACATTTACCTGGTGAATGCAGATGGACAAGCTAACACTTGAATGTCTGTCCATTCTCTTAAGAAGTTTAGAAGAGGTAGCAAGAGCAGACATTTCCTTCCTGTAGTCTTCCATTTAGGCAACCTAAAGACACAAAGAAGCAAAAGCACAGGAGAATTCAGTGTTTGGGTCTGATTCAGGCCATGGACTACACGAAGTTATTCTTCTAGTCCAAATAAGTTTATTTTGTCTGTATTTGTTTATTAACAACTGGGCTGATGCTGATCAACTCATTTCATTAGGATGATGGAAACAACACTACAGAATAATGACTTTTATTTACTGTTATTCTCCTTAGCTGGATTCAAATCATCACTTAAACTTGAGAAGATATCTCATTTACCAATTGTGTTAATGTAAGAACTATTTTCTAATGAAATGTTGACAATAAATAAACAGCTGACACAACAGTGCTCTTGTTCTGCTAATAGTTACAGACTTCCATATCTAGCAATTTCCACTTGGGAGGTTGGCAGGAAAACCCCAACTTGCCATTTGAGCATCATAGCTGTAAAATTCTTCCCACTTGCTGTTAACCCAGAAAGATATGACTGCTTTACAAACCTCTGACTTTTAAGTCCATCTCACTGGGCACTAACAGCTCTGAAATGAATTATAAGAGCATAAAAAAAAAGAAAAACCCCCAACAGATTAATTAAAGAATAACTATCAAAATTTGGGTTACCACAGGATTCCAGCTGCTAAAACTAAGGTCCAATTTCCCCAAAAGCTGTTTATCCTGATTTAAATACTTTGACTGTTCTCCCACCAGCAGCCTAGAATAAATAGGAATAAGTAATGAAACCATCTTTCTGCTGTGCTAGTTTTTCTGGAATATAGCCCCTGTGGTAATAATTACATGGGCCTTATCCATCCCAGTGTGAACACCACCAGAGTGTCAATTATGACAAATGTCTGATACCTACAAGTGTCTGTTGTAAAGAAAACCAACTGTTTCCATTCTCTTAACCTTGGGGTCAGGGTTTCCCACTGGGACTAACAGCTTTTTTTCCTGCTGTAAATATCCATTTGAGAGTTGCTAGGAGGTGTTATGATACACAGACCTACTCTTTCAGCACTTGCTTTTTTCTTGTTTGGTAATTTGAGCCTAACTCTCACCAGGGGCTTACACCTATCTCTGTTTTTCATTTGTATTATCCCCTTTGGGCGAGACATTTCACTTTCTTTTCCACACCATTTGCAATACAAGCTGGGGAGTCCCCAAAGCCCACTGGTAGCATAGACTAGTAGTGACCTATTTCTTACCTCTGGGGTATCTCTTGTAGCCATTTGCTATTTTCAGTTTTTGAGGCAATTATCAGAGGAATGGAAAAATCAGTAAAAATGGAACCACTACATTTCCATCCTAGGAATATAGACTTCCCTCAGGCAAACCCAAGAACAGGCCATTGCAGAAGGAAATTATAATTAATACATACAAAACAAAGGACATTTTCAGTAGTGTAAACAGTGACAGTGGACATAGACAAAAGTGTTTGGAGGAATGTAATCACAAGGCAATCAGATTATGACAACTTCCCCTAATCCTATCCCAAATCACAACCATTTTGGCTCAGGAACTTCACAAGCTAGATGTGGCCTGTAGGAGTTTGATAACTTTCAGTGGCTCTCTCTTCCATGAATCTGCCCATTCTCCTCTGCAACACATACAAACACTCATCTTCATAACATCCTTGGCAGACTAAAGGTTCAGGCAGGTCATCTGGAAGAATTTCTTCCCTGAAAGGGTGGTTAACCATTGGAACGGGCTGATCAGGAAAGTGGGGGAGTAATCATCTCAGGAAGTGTTCAGGAAACGACTGGATGTAGCACTTAGTGCTGGTGGTGTTCAGTCAAAGGTTGGACTTGATGATTTTGGAGGTCTTTTCCAACCTTAATGATTCTATGATTCTACTACTTCTTTAACAAATAAGGAGGAGTTCTGGGGAGCAGAAGATGACTGGCTGGTATCCTTGAAGACTGAAGTTGCTTGTCACAACGTGTAGTGGACATAGGAGATAGTAGCAGTGCAAGGTGAGATGCTAGTGCTGTGATAGTGACATCCAAAATTTTGGCTATATTGGCTGATAGGGACCTGGAACACCTTATTATTCAAATTACAGTTAGTTATGTGTGGTGGGAAAGATAAAAGGAAATTATAATGGATGAGTATCCCCAACTCTGCACCATATATGTATTCCGAAGGGGAAACCCAGTCCTAATTTTTTCCTGAATGAACCTGATTGAGGTGATAGTAAATGTGCAATCACATTACCAAAACTGACAAGTGCAGTAACACAAACTTCCTCCCTAAATTCTACCATTTCACTTAGGTGAACTCTGAGTGAGCCTGTTGCCACAACTCTCCACACCTTCCAGCTTCAGGAAGATTTGTATGAATAACCTAGATGTGTCAGATTTTGATTGTATTCTTCTTACCAAAAAAAAAAAGAAAAATCCCAACAACAAAACCCCTTTTAATTAATTAAATACTGGACATGTAAGAAAGACCTCTCTATATGCTGAATGTGGTCATAAATCTGCTTCCCTCTTTGTAAATAAGCTTTAGCAGGAACTAACTAAAAGGATAAGAAAGGATTTCCAATAATCAGGATTGCTTTCCCATGGCTGAATTACGCAGAGGAATCACAGTGACTGGCTTGCTCTCCTTTCACTGGTAGACAAACGCAATCATTCCAGTGGAGTAGACAGAAATGGAAGTCACACTCCATTAGCCAAAAAGACACTCCTACAATCCTTACCCTCTCTAAGCTGCCAAAGGAATGTGAAAGAGAAAAGTTGTTCTGCCAGCTACCAAATGGAAATGAAGCATGCAGCTTACAACCCTGAGATACTGGTATGTCTAAACCAGAATCTAATCTTGGTACTACACCAAGGGTTTATAATATGTGAAAGCTTAATGCAAACCCCACCTGACTGAATTTAGCAAACACTGTACCATGACTTGTCCTGTTCCAAAGGCAACACATCATGTGGTTGAAACATCTGGACCCACAAGAGCCAGCTACCTCACATTGTAATTATCACCTGTCTGAGCTAGGGTACGGACATTATGTTTGTGAGAAATTAAGGACGCTACTGAAAAGTAGTATTACTTCTCATACTACTGTAGCACACTGAAAACTCAAAAACCACTACAGGAAGTGTAATTAAAAAAAAAAAGAGAGAGAGAGAGAACAAAAATGATTGAATTAACCTTTGTCATGCTTGATTCAATAAAGCTGCCTGTTTAGAAATTATCTGAAGTTGCTGGAGTACTTCTAATTTATCACAGAACTCAGCATATAAATTATACTGGCAGTAGAGAAATATTTTTGAATATTCCTACCCATAACCCATACACACCTCAATTATTTTTCCTCACTTCTAAGATCAGTTCATCAAGCTAGAAAACTCAGATCTCACTTTTGCAGCACCCGCCTTTCCCAAAAGATAATTTACATTGTATCACAAAACCTTGGTTGCTTTTTAACCTAAGAAATGTTGGGTTTGAGTGCTAAAACAGAAAAAACTTTTTTTTTTTTACTCATAAATGTATTACAGATAAATGCACTACAGATAAATGCAGTGCATAATCCTTTATAAAATGTTTTCCCTTGCCAGAAAAACATTAAATATCAGGAAACATGTCCCCAGATGGATCACAGAATGGGAAATACATTTCAATGGCATTTTTATTGTTGTTATTATTGCTTGACAGAGTAAAAATAGAAGTGTCTTCAAAGGTGTCTCTCCTTGGAATGAGCAACTCAGCATAAAGAGAATTTATATGCTGAAAAGGTTACACTCAATGTATAATGGCTGTATATACATATATAGGATCTCTTCGTTTACAATTCCCTGTCTGTCCTAAGAAAGCTCAGGTTGTAAATTTTTTAGACTTCTACAGTACCTTGCCCAATGGGGCCCTGAATGCAGATTTTGCATGCCCCTGTAAGTATGAGCAATCATAATTACACAATTGAGTTTGCTGTTTCCTGCAGGAAAAAAAATATTTCTGACTTCCTTCAAGGCCAAGAAGTAAAGCTGAATGTTGTAGTTTCAGGTGCAGGAGGCAGTTTAGAGATGTTCTATTTTATTTCAAGTAGCAAGGCTAAAGAGAGAAAAGGGCGAACTTCAGAGCCTATCTTTGCTTTTCCTCACGCTGATGAGGGGGCTACATCTTCCAATTCACCTCACGAGCGGAGTCCCATGTCTCAAACTGAACCTCCTGATGCATCGTGATATCCCCGATGCCACTTTCATCAGATGTATGATTCGTGGTCCTTCGCAAAATGTGTTCCCTTGCCAGAAAAACATTATATATCAGGAAAAGTGTCCCTAGGTGGATTACACAATGGAAAATAGGTCTCAATGGCATTTTTATCATTGTTATTTGCTTATTTGTCCCCTAACAGCTCACTTATACTGCTTGCCTCTCCCCTTAACATTCAAGTTTCAAGAGGACCATCAGTTTGCCAATGTAATGGGTTTTCACAGCCAGGGGAAGGTAAGCGCCAAGGGTTATTAATAGTGTTCCTCTATTAGTTAAGGGAAAGATAAATGTGACACCGCCAACAAAACCCCTGAATATCTGATACCAGTGAGGAGTGGGTATCACCTGCTGAAAATAGAAAGAGCGAGAGAGATTATATAAATGGGGTTCCTACCCCGAGTTCCACTTCCTTTTGACCACCTCCCTACCTAACACCTTTTCAAGCGTGCTTACGAAAAATCCAAGAGGTAAGTAGCAAGAAAATGCCCAAATTTCCACAGCAAACGTGGATTCACCACCTCCAGGGAAGAAGCAGGACCTCGCAGATAATGATATCTTCCATCACTCCGGCCCCGTCCCCCTTTCCATAAACAGAAGCCCGGAAACAAAGAGATGCAAATCTCTCAAACACTGCGGAATAGCTTCCCGCAGAGAAGATTCCAAATGAGAAGAATAGACCATTAAAAGGAGTAAATAGGTGAACTCATTGAGGGGGAATGAGGAGAAAAGCGGGGGAGAAGGTGGAAATGACAAAACCGGGAAAGGAAGGGAAGAAAGTGAACGAGAACGCGAGCAAGGGCTCGTGAACAGAATTTACTGAAACAGCCAGCTGTGAACCGAAGACAAAAAACCCCAAACCACCCAGAACACTTCTAGAAATGGCACCTCTCTATCTGCACAGACGATTGTAAGCGATGGGATGAAGATGCTCTCTTTGGCGTGGTCACTAGGAAGCTAAAGGAAATGCGTCACCCTTTTTGCAAAGGACCGTCGTCTTTCTGCTTCAACTCTTGGTGTGAGGGCTTTGCGCTGTTCAGGAAATTCTCCCCGACTGGTTTGCTTTTGGCAAGGGTGGGCTGATTTCTATTTAATGTATTTGGTCTTTTACTTAGTAACAATATCATCATCCTGGCGCTGGTGCAAGGGGGAGTTGATCTACACAAAAGTTTTGGTGCAGACAACTTGGAAAAATCCACGGTGTGGATTTTGCAAATAGTTCAGGCAGGAAAATTGGCAGCATCTCAGAGATAAAGGAAAACGCGTCATTCATCTCGCAGGGATGATGAGAAAAAGACGAAGGGTCGAGTGAGAAACTGTCAATTCGTGAAACGCCTTTTTTACTATAATAACAGTTTTGACTACAGGTTGGTGGTTAAAAGCTTCTGGAATTTTGCTAGCTGTCCTTAAAGAGAGACACTGCTGACGCTGGAGCTGGGCCTCTGCCGCTCCTCCATGTCAGATTCCATCTGTCCGCTTCGCAAACCTGTGTGTCGCTGCTTTCACCTCTCTGGCTGTGGAGGGTACACACGGCTTCGGAGCTGGGGGAAATGTTATTTACGCTCTACAGATGGCTCCACCTGATCTGAAGCCTCATTTTTCTGACACCTCTCACTTTTCGCCTCCACAGCATGATTAGGCCATAGAGGGCTGACAGATCTGATGACGGAGGGAAAGCGGGGCAGTTCGCGCATCGTTAGGGATGCGGAGGGAGCCGCCGGGTTCCCGTCCCCAGGACACAGACACGGAATGCGCCTCTGGCCGGTTGGCTTGGCATGAGGCTAGTTAACCTGATCGGCGTCTGCCAGCACAGCAGGCAACGCTGCGCATCGCCTCTGCCAGCCACCGGCTCGAGTTACCCCCGAGGGCAGCCTTCCAAATGTGTGCTCTGCCTTGTCAGCAGAGCGGGGTTAACGCCGAAACGCGAGTCATGCGCCAGGAGAGCATCTTCACTGGCGGGTGGTCGAGTGCGTTCCTGTTTGTAGGGACCTAAAAGGAAGCTCTGTGGCTCATCGAAGGGTTTGCAAAAGATTCGTGAGAAAGGGGAAAAACCTGCGAGGACTGAGGCCCAACTCCTCTTCAGACCGCACCCATGCTGCACGCAGGAAAGCAGGGAAAGCAGAGGGCCATGTAGCACTGGGCCGGCGGTGTCTGCATTGGGAGGAAAAAGAGATTCTCCTCTCTTCCCTCAGTTAAGAAAAAGTAAAGGGACATCAATTTCATAAGATATGGCACTTTGATCTCTGGCAAATAGCTGCATATTGATGGGTCTGCATTTCCCCTACGTTTAAAAGGGACTAACAATAGGGTTCTAACCTGTGCTCTCCGAGCTGAACTCTGCTAACACAAAAGACCCGAACAGCCGAGTACTGTCTTTATTGCACCCTTCCACCTCCCAGCTCCAAAACAACAGGGGCCGCTGAGCGAGAACGACCCATGCAGGAAGGTGCACAGAGCTCTTCTGTGGGGCTGCTGCTCATCTCGGTTCAGCATCCCAGCACTCAGCTCCTCTTTCCCTGTAGAGCAGGGAAGGATGCGTTCAGCCTAGGGAGAGGGACTTGGCTCCACCATCCATCTCCTTGTTTGTCCTTGGAGAAAACTAAGCATCTCTTGCATCTCAGGAAATACACGGAAAAGGGAGACCGGGGGGAAAGTTCCAACGAGAGAAAAATGACAGTCCCTCCCACAATGAAGAGATGACCTTTAGGAAAGAAAAGAAGAAATAAAAAAAAAAGGGGGAGGACCCCAATGTCACCTCCTCCTCTGTCCTTCTGCATTCAGTGGCATGGTAATGCCTTACCCATTATAGCTGCACTTGGGCCGTGGGAAAAAAAAAAAAAAAGGATGGGGCTCGTACTTTTAAAAGCACCAAGCAATTACTGACAGCACAACCCAAGGTTCTGCACCAGCCGCCCCCTTTCCGAGGCTGCTCTCCGGTGGCCCCATTCAGAGGAGAGGTGTGATTATGGCAGCGGGACCGGGCCGTACCCGTCGATCGCGCCCGGGGATCTCGCTGCCACCGCTCTGTCCTCCCCCGTCTCTCCTGCGATGCCAATACTCCTGCAGAGATCTGCCCTACTACTGGGCTCTAACCTTGGCTACCTCAGCCTAATGGCTCCTGCCCAAACTCTGAGAGCAAGTTGGACCACTTGCCATATTTTATGTGAAAAATGGGCACAGATTCTTGGAGAAAATAACCCTAGAAAACATACTACAAATCCTAAATGCTTTTTTTTGGGGGTTTTTTTTTGTTTTTTGGGTTTGTTTTTTTTTTTGTAACACCAATGGGAAGTGCCCGGTCCTGCCTGAGAAACCCACTACTGCACAGGAGCTCCTCACAAGCGTGTTGTCACCTCGCATCTCGTTTCGCCATACCCTATCGTGGAAGATTCTGCAGCATATTGTGCATTACAAACGGGATCTGTAGGATTCGCAGGGATGTGATAATTAATTCAGTGAGGATGATGCTTAATATGGACTGGCCCGAAAGAAACAAGGTCTAAAAGGAATATGTGTGTGAAGGGGAGGGGGAAGGGAGAAGGAGGAGATGTTTAAAGTGGTTGAACAATAAGGCAAATACTCAAAAGCTACATTGCATTTGCTTCCCGACCTCAAGAGCAGCTTGAAGCTTGGCATATGCTGCAGTTCCTTACTCATCACTGAATATAACTGGTAAAGCTCATCCTGACTGACTAAAGGAAAATGCTCTGCTCTGCACCACTAGTTTGTCCACTGCACCCGAGGACTTGACCTTGGCAAAACTCTTTCTCCAGCCGGTATCACAGCAGACTCTGGCACTGCTCCAGTAAGGCTTAGGCTCCAGCCTCCCAGGGAGCGCCCCCCACCCACGTCCTCCCTCACCCCAGTCCCCACAAAAGCATCCCCGTGCCCTCTCTTTAGCTGAACCCTCGTGTCTGTGGACTACTTGGTGCTCTGCAAACTGGAGAGCGACAGCCCATGGCACTTATCCACGCAGAGCTATAGAGCTGGCACCGGTCCAGCCTTTCCCGGTGTGCCATCCCCACACAGCACTGCAGCTTTGGTCATATGAGCAGAAATGATGAGAAAAGCACTTTTTAATCTTTTCGCACTTGCTTCCCTGTTCAAACAGTTGCAGGATGGCTATGACTGACTTGCTCAGCGCTGAGGATATCAAGAAGGCTGTGGGAGCCTTTTCAGGTGAGTGCTTTTTTCTTTTTTTTTTTCCTTCTCTCTTTTCCTCCTTTCATCTCTCCAGGTTAGGATAGCTGTGCATTTATTTTAGCTATAGGAAGATTAGAGGAACTGGCTAGACAATATTTCTAATGAGGATGTGTTTTCAGATGTTCAATGAATGCCTCTGACAGGTTTATGAAGTACAAGGCTGCATCCTCAGCAAAGTTGTCCTGCACATTACAGAGGTGAAATATTTATTTTAAAGGAAAGCAAGCAGTAACTGCGGACAGACTTTGCTTCTACCGAGAGGATACTTTCAAAGGGAACAAACCCCTCGGCGAACCAAGCTGCATTTTATCTTGGTGTGGGATAGAAAAGTCAGCAGTGGATGTCGGCAGCTTCCCACTCATCCCTGAAATTTAGTTTCAGATGTTACAAAACTGCTGTTTCCCGTTCCAAGAATATAAGAAACCGCTCTTGTACTTCCTCTGCAGAATCCCCGGGTGGGCTTTGCTTTTCGGGATGGACCGAAGGCAACAGTAGAGCAAGCGGGTGCACTGCTCGACTGCAGGGGCTCCCTGCATGTCGAATGGCTGCAGTGGTCCACACTTCCCTCTCAGACTCCCCGGGGTATCAGATGCTCCCTACCGCTCTCATTCATCGCGACCCCTAAAACTGACAGCAAACCCTCTTCGTGCTTGCAGAGATTCAGGTAGTTAAGGTTGCTCTCAAAGAAACGCCAGAAATCGTGCTCCGGGATGCACGTTATTCCCCCCTCCCCCAAACTACCTGGCTGACCGCACCATCTCGGGGAGCCGCCTCTGCCTGTCCTGCTCTGTGAGATGACCTTCCCGAACAGACAGAAGCGCAAGACCCGCTGAGCCCGACTCAGCTCAGAAGCCGGAGAGTCAGAGGGAGCGACAAATTGCTCTGCTGGATCCAGCAGCTGTTTTACTCATTAGCTTCCATTGTTCTACGGCCATCTCCAAGTCCCGGAGCAGATGCAATTAGCAGCAACTAATGACAGATCTCAAGCAGATCACGAAAGATTGAGCCTCCTTAATTTTATGTAATGGGAAAATAGAATGCGGCGGGAATAAGAATGCATGGGGAAGAAAAAAAAAAACTCCACCGCACGTTTTGGAGGTCACTGTGTGGTATTTCTAATCCACATCACAGTAGTTAAGCTGCCTGGGTGAGACAAAAGCGGGCGCGGTTAAAGGACAAGGGAGGTGGAGCAGGTAAACTCGGCTCCGATTTCAAGGGCTCTGGGTTGTTTTTTTTTTTCCTCCCCGGAGACAGCTCCTCGCAAGGTCTTGCAGGCAGCGCGCCTTGCAGCACTCTCTTGCAGTGTCTGAGCTCACACACCACGACTGCACATTCCTTCAGCGGTTGAAATGCAACACTGATTTCTAGTAAGTCTCCAGGAAAAGAAACAAACAGTGCTGTGACACACTTCTCGCCAATGCTTGAGCAAGAGCATTTGGGTTTTTTTTTTCCAGGGGTGGGAATGACAAAAAGTGACAGCTATCTAATAGTCTGAGTTCGCTCTCAGATGCCTGTTCTAGTGTAAAACTTAGCAAAAAAAAAATCCCAAAACAAAACAAAAACAACACACCAAACAGGTTTAAGGCACTGAAATGAGACCGAGTACAGTAGACCTCAGCTCCCAAAGCTCCCAAGTCTATCACAGACTTCTTGTATGACCTTGGGCAAGTTTCATCTTTCTGTAGCTCAGCTCTTCATCTGCAAAACGGAGACATTGCCCCTCTGCCCCTTTGTTTATTTCCATTAGCAACTGTGAAGAACGGACGATTTCACTGAGTACATCCAGCTCTTACCACAGCTTGGCTCGAGTGTTCCTCCCAGGTTAGGAGAAACAGCAGCATGGAAGAAAACCACGGGTATGTGTTGGTGTGTGTTTCAAGGAATTTTCTAAGAAGTTCTCTGTTTTTTCATCTCTTACAGCTGCTGAATCTTTTAACTACAAAAAGTTTTTCGAAATGGTAGGATTGAAAAAGAAGAGCCCAGAAGATGTGAAGAAGGTTTTCCATATTCTTGATAAAGATAAGAGCGGCTTCATTGAAGAAGAAGAATTGAAGTAAGTAAAATTACATCCTTTCTTAAATAACTCCGCCTTAAGAGTCTAATTTCCTGTAGGTTATTTTTACAAGACTCTAGGTAGTAACATACAGCTCAAGCTCTTGACTAGTATTTGTGTGCTATGCCAGTTGTCTGCTGAGCCTATGATCTAAAGATTGTTGGAGATAGCTAGTTGTCACTTCGATTGCAAGATCCCTGAAACACATGAATGATCAATACCTTACAGGTAGCTCTTCAACCAAATGCAGTTTCAGAGTAAAGTGCTTCTCCTGAATGTTAAAGAAGGTCAACAACAGAAGACACAACCCTAGATTCCAACTTGTGCCTCAAATCAGTGGTACAAATAAACATGAAGTATAATTGTTCTGCAGGAAAAAAACCCCACAAACCTAAAAACAAACAAACAAACAAAAAAAACCCAAACAAACCTTCCTTTTTTTCTATGCCTCCTCCTTAGGTTTGTCCTGAAGGGCTTTACCCCAGAAGGAAGAGACCTATCAGACAAAGAAACGAAGGCTCTTCTGGCTGCTGGAGATAAGGATGGTGATGGTAAAATTGGCGCTGATGGTATGTAATTACAGGAGTAACTTTGACAGTAACAACCGAATATTACCCTTACACACAAGAACTGAGGAAACCTAGTAATCACTGGGGGCTGTGACCTTCTGAAGGGCACAATTTGTTTTTAATGAAACGCCGAGTCCTGCTCCATTTGCCATACCTTGCTTGAAGGCGTTAGAGGAAGAGGAGCCGAGTTGTGACACTAGAGGGGGCAGGAGCTCACAGAACCCGGCTGTGGGTCGGGCACTCCGCAGCGCAGGACTAAGTACCCCCCCCAAACTCCACTCCAGTTACTGTAATTTGTCTGTTGATATCAGTGGAGTGAGGATCAGGACACTGCGAGTTCAGAGACCGAGGCCTGACTATAAAGCTTGGAAAGAATAAAAGCTGAGCCGCCAGCATTTCTGCTTGATAATTACTTAGCGGGAAAGTAGTGTGTGACTTAGCAAAGCACTGCTCTTAAAATTCAAAGCACACCCATTTTGCTACAGAATTTCTATACAATAAAAGTCTATCCAGCTTATACTAGTGTTTACAGGGTCTTCACACCTAAGAAAGCTTGTCACTCCCTTTTACTGAATATGAGAAATACAAGAAAAGAACTACTTTTCCTCTCACAGCATTGCTTAAAAAGCTTGTGCTGTTTTCTATTCCCCCTTAGGATGAATAAGCTTAGCCTACATACAAAATTTCTCCTTTTTCCTCTTTTTGAGAGGTGAGAGTGAATGAAACACACTGAAGGAGACAAGAAGAGATGCAATTCTAAACTAAAACTTTCCTCATTGCAGGAGATAAAAGTTTGTGGCCAGAGTACTAAATCACCTAGAGAGCAGACAATTGCTAGGGTTTTGCCATATTGATAAGCCATATCATATGTTGAAATCTAAAAAATACCTAAACCCCCTCACACTTCTCTGTGTTACCTAATCTCTGCAATTTGTAAAAAATGTTATTTTAAAAAAAAAACCGAAAAACCAAACAGGTCAATTAAAAGAGAAATAAAAAGCAAACAGTTAACTAGCACAGTCTCCCAACTTAGAAGATGACACACAAAATCAGCCACCAGCATATCAGTCAGGTGATGCACACTGGCATATCAGTAACTATGGCCCTGTTCCTAGACCAAAGCCTCTTAATTTCTCCAATTATGACTATATTATGGTTGTGGGGAAGCTCCTGCTAAACTTCAGCAGTGCTGCTGAATCCAACGTGGGTGTCATTACTTGAAACTTCATATTCTTTAGTATATGGGTCTTCTTTATACACACTAAAATTAGTGACAGTAGTACTAAAATCACTGGGCAAGTTTTTCAAAAGAAAACTTAATTCAGATAAGTAAGCTTACAGCTGATCCACCAGCCTCACATCAGATAAATTTTCAGCTATTCCAGAAGGCTGCAAATCAAAATTAGTCTTAATCAGAATAAAAGAACAATATTGCATAATGATTTTGGCTTGTACAAGAAAATACAGCATTAACCTTTATATTTAAGACTACCATAACATTTTCCTTTGAGTTGAAACAATGCCTGAAACCCAGTACATTGTAATAAAACAATAAGAAATGCCTCTTCTCCTTATCTCTTTCATCTGCAGCTTTTACTGTTCCCTAACTTTGAAATGGAATTACTCTGCATTTATACTTGATAATGAGAAGAGAATGATGTGCTTTTATCTTTTGATTCTTCTGACCATACCCCTACCATACAACACTACTGGTTTCTTTTCCATTTCTTAAATTTTACTCTAACAGCCAATTTTTACACCAGAAAGGCTTGAGATACATACGAAAGTTAACAGTTGGGACTGTGACCAAAGGATGAGGAGGACAGATACTTCCCAGTTTTTCCTTTGGTCCATAAATCCAATTCAAGAATGTAACTGCATATGTAAATAAAATGTAAAGTCACTAATGTACATCACATTCATATGCAGTATTGCAATGCTGTATTTCTGTTGCAAACCATTTTTGTTTCCCTGCAGCTGAATTGTCAGGCATCATTTCTACCCCTTGTTTCAAATATCAGCTTCCTAAATCACTAAAGATCGCAAACAAGAAGCCTTTCACAAGGGTTAATGTTAATTCTCCTGATGGCCCTTGAATGCTGTCCCTCAGGAGGCCACAGCAGCTATAAGAACTGATCTTTAGGGATTTTTAACACCATAGAGACAACTTTCTCAGATGTATCATCACAAACATCAATCCCAACCTAATCAGCCGCCTTCTAGCTGGGATCTCACACTACAAATTTTCTTAGGTCTCTTGCTTTAAACCTTTTCTCATTCCCACAAAGACCATTCAGCTCTGAAATAGTTTCAGCAGTTTACCTCTTGTCCGATCACAATTTGTAATTTGTGGCTAAAGGACCAGTTTCAAAGAGCTGAAAACTTGCAGCCAGTTCCTGTAAGGCATGATCATCTACTGTGCAGTGTCAAATCCCCTTCGTATTCCACCAATGCAGTCAGAAGATGATGAATCTGAAAAATATTGCAGGTCAAGACCAGGTTGTGCTAATTACACAAGCAACCTTAGCTTTCAGATCAGGCTGAAAAATGATGCTGAAGCAGCTCTGCCAGCTTCAGGAAAATATTTACAAGAAAGAGGAGAAAAAAAAGTCAAAATGTTGTTTAAAATCTATTTTGTGTATTGGCATTGGACATGCACGTCATGTCTTTTAGTTTCTTGATATTAATGAACTTGAGAAAGTACATAGCGAACTTTCGAAGATCATGCACTGTAGGCAGAACAAATCCAAATTTTTATCCCTGTAAAGCAGAATGTTGTTAAAATCTGACATTAAGCGTGCAAAATTACAACTATTAAGTCATGACCTTACCAGGTGAAAGCCATAACAAAAAACCAAAATCATTTGGAAGTCCTTCTGTTCTTGTCCTGCTTTGTGCTCTTTTATCTTCTAAAATACATTAGTGTAAGTCATTACTTATGAAGTTTCCTAAACAGATTTGCTGTTGTAAAGAAAATGTAAAAAACAATCTGATGAGAGAAGTCATGAGCCTACAACGTGTCTTCTGTAATCATGTCTGTCATTTCGGTAAAATCCTAGAGGGCATGCATTAGGCTGGTATACAGTACTAAACTGTACTGAACACAGTGAAACAATCTTTTCCTTTTAAGTCAGAGCTTTGACACAAAACAGCTAGTAAATTACTTTGCATGACAAAATGGTCTAAATCCTTGCCATTTAAAGCTACTACTTGTGCAAAGAAAGATATAACTTAATTTTGTTTGGAAGCATAACTACAACTGGAAACAAGGATGAAGTAAATCACAAGGATTCCCTTGCTAACAGGCCAGTCAGAGACAATAACCATTTACCAGGGACCAATATACCGTGTCTTATCTCAGAAGTTTTGCATATGTGAATACACTTTGTAACAATGCTTCTACAAGCCACCTGGGGTTGAACTAACCTTCATACAAAAACGAGTAGTGAACTAATTTACAAGATTATTCAACTAGAACATCTTCTAAATATTTAAAATACATTGAAAATCCTGGGAAAAGTTAAATTGTTACAATTACTCAAGAAGGAGTATTTTATGGTTTGCTGGCTGTCAGAAAGTACCTGTGAAATATATTGCTATTAAGGGATAATAGCACTATCAAAATGTATTATAGAAAATGTTTGGCTGCAAGTCTGAATAACCTTTTCCAAACATATTCTGTAGATACAAATTATTGTAAAAGGATTTATCTGTAATAAGTATGACAACTTGTTTTAACAGTATATGCAGAGTTAGTTTTCCCTTTTGGAAAGGTTTCATCCATTGCAGTTCATGTTTCTCTCTGCAGGATTTATTCACACAGAGATTTAATAATCATAGCCTTTCTCCTGCCCAGAATAGTTAGGGTTTTTATCACAAGCACTTTATGTTATCTCTTAAATGCAGTTTGCAACACTTTCAATCTATGTACCCACCAGGTACAGGATTTATACATGTTTTGTGTTAAGTAACCCGCATCACTAATCCTAATTTGGATGTACATCTTTCAAAACGATGGATAAATTTGGAATTAATTTAAACCCTCTGACATTTTTATTTCTCAGTCTGGTTTGTCTGCATTTGGCAACGTGTTTTTTGGACACGTCATCAAAAGTGCTATCTGTTTGCACACAACAGCCAATTAAGATCTCACTTGTTTAGACTTTAGCATTTTTCAACTGAACTTTAGAATATTCCTTAAAATGCCTAATTTTCATCTTCTATCGTTTTAAGTTGCCAGACTTTACTCTTCATTACTCCAAACTTCAGTAATTTTTTCTTGAGCCTTTACAGACGACTGCCTCCCCTATTTGTCATTTTCCTCTCAGCTGATTATGTTAAACCCATAAACCACTCTCTCTGCATACCTTCTAATCCCTTTATCGTCTTTGTTGCCCTTCTTGGGATTCCCTCCAGTCTGTCATTTTCAGTGCTCTGAGGCACATACAACTGTGCAAGGTATTCTCATGTGTAACTCTTCCAAGGTTAGATGCAGTTAGGAATTATAACCAGGCAGCTATTCACCAGGATACAAATGTGCCTTTTCCGTGCTTTATCTCCTAGCTGAAAGGCATTATATATACTAAAGCATAAAATAACCCCAAACTGCAGATAGATACATTTATGTAAATATTATGGATGTAACACTAATAAAAGCCACAGGGTAAAATCCTGGCCCTCTGATACCACAGGAATTTTTCTCATTCTTACAACATGGTCAAAATTGCTACATAGCTTGGTATCCGGCTTCTGTTTTTGTAATCTGTCGTTTTCACTCAATTTACAGTTACAAAATTGAGTTTAAATGCAATATAATTATAATACGGGACACGAATACTTTGAAAGACTCATTAATGATTCTCTTTGCCAAACTCTGATATAAAAGAAATTTATCTCACTGCAAGATTAAATTTCTAGTTCTTGCCTTCATCCCATTGAGATTTACAAAGAAATAACCGAGAACTAATCAAGTTCTTCAGATGAATAGTGGTGGAAGTCTTACGGTCTGGCATGTATAGCATTTCTCCCTTACTCTCAAAACATCCTTTCATTTCATTGTAAGATTTCCCAAATCATACTTTCCCTTTAATTAACTTGGATTTCTTTGCTCTTCTGTTATTGTGATGTTTCTGCTACACCAGTGACTGTATTCATTTTAATATGCTTCCTCCTTCTTTAAATTTTGGTATTTTAAACATTTTTTCAAATTCTTTCCCTTCTCCAGAATTTGCAACTATGGTGGCTGAATCATAAAGGCTTTGACCAATGCAAACCCTTCACCCATCCTTCACTGCCCAATTCCAACCACCTGCTGACTGCTTTGGCTCCTGTTCTATTTATTTATGTTATTTTATACTCCAGCTCTGTTCTCTGCAATCCTGCAACTCTGTAATTGTGCTGAAAGACACTGTTAAAATAATAAAGGTCACATCAATCTGGGCTTTCTTCTCTCTCACTACAACTTGTTTCTTGTTTCATGTAGGCTTGGCACACGCTGAGAGAAAATGTTACCGGTTTTTTGCTGACATCGCTGCTGCTTTATCCCTAGCTAGGGTAAAGTAGGAAGAAATTTTAAAAATTATTTGGGATAAAACATGCATATAATGAGTCATTCAGTTCAAGTTCTGAACAGTGGCAAAACTGACTGCATTATTTTTAAGCCATCCCTGCTAAATGGATGCATACTCATAGTCCGGAAAATCTCTAGTGATGGAAAATCTCTAGTGATGGCAATTACCCAACTTCATTTGGCAGTTTGTTCTTTCAACTTAATCACTGTTATAGCTAAAAAGTATTTCCTAATATTTAATCTACATCTCCTCTGCTGCATTTTGGTGATCAGTAAATTGATCCTTGTCTGTATCATTTTTAAAATTTGCCCAGTGCAGGGGGATTTTTGGATAAAAGGTTTGACAGGAATATCAGTTGGCGCCAATCATACATGAAGATAACTTCATAAACTATTAAAAAGCAGTCACTTCTGAGACACAGGGTATGTTTACTAGCAACGTTACACAACTATCTAGGACAGGAAGAATGGAATAGACACAAGAAAGGAATTTCAGGAAAGAGAACACCAAGATTCAGGTGTGACACTGCAGCTGATAATCCCAGTGTTAAAATAGTAAATTAAAAAATCCCATCAGAAAGAATTTATTTTAAAACTTTACCAGAGAAGTGAATATCTTCTTTGGAGTTACATATAGGAAAGTGGCATTTATGCTAAGGAAATTATTAGCCAATCGTAAGCCAATGACAGATCTCAATACTTATTCCCCAAATCCTGTTCAGTAACTTTGGCACCAAGTTTATGCTTTTTACCTGTGTTGTTGGGGATGTTTTGCTTTTAAAGCAAAGAATAAAGCGGGGGGGGGGGGGGGGGGGGGGGGGAATCCTTTCAGGCAACTTCTCCCCCACATCTTGACAGAGCATCGATTATTACTGCAGACTGCAGTAAAAAGGAAGGATATTTTCCACTTCTGTATTCCAAACTATTCCCTGCGGCAATAATACCTTATTCAATGTAGATTTATTATCACAAATTTAGTAGAGACAAAAAGATACGGCTGAACCCCTGTCATCATCCCCCTGTACAGAACACGGTCCTCTGCCACAGCCATTACCCAATGCTACTCGGGAAGCCAATAAACGTTCCCTAAAGCCATTCTAGACCCTCACTCTGTAGGAAATCGCAAGGAAGACTTTTTGCTGAAGATGCTGTGCGTTCAAAAGAAATCCTTTGGTTTTGCACACTGTATATACGGTTCTGAAGGATGTATTGATTTTTAAGTATTCTAAATAAAGCAAATGAAAACGGATTGCAGCAGAGCGAGTTTATTTCCTGCTTTTTCTCGGCAGCTGCTGACCTCGCGTGGCGATAAAGCGTCATTACAGGAGCTTTATCACAGGGCTACCGAAAAGGCATCCGGAACCCCGCTACTGCAGCAGTGAGAATGAAGCTCCAGGGAATTCCACAACCGACATAAAAGTCGCCATATAAATAAAGCCCTTTATAGTCCCTTTCTATTCTCTGAAGCTGCAAGGATTTGTATTTTAATGCTTCACTGGATGGCACGAAAGCTAAAATTTTAGCCTGGGCTTTACAAACAAGCAAAAAAAAAAAAAAAAAAAAAAAAAACCACCCAAAAAACCCAATAGAACAAATAGCAAATAAATAAAGCCACTAATGAGTCTAAAAAAAATATTTCTAGCAGATTACGTGAAATAAATCACGTTACAGCAACATCAATGGGGATGTTTCTCTAGCATAGAAGTCTGAATACCCCAGTGATCCCTGTCTCAGTGTTTCTTCATGTTACCTCAATCACTCTGGAACAGGCAACACTGAGTTCCTAATTTGGCCTGAAAATTTTCAGCCATAAAATAATGGAGAAGGTGAAAAGAAATATCCTTTATTTTCAAACTGAAAAAGCCACAATGGGTAGAGAGACCTCCAAAATACCATCTTTACTTTTCATGCTGACCGTACAAGATATTCTAAACACGCATTTGGTCAGTTTATTCAAATATGCAATTGGTATACTCAGGTCCTGTATTCTGAGATCTTATACCCAGAATTCTCAAAAGCTCTATTTAAACACACCCAAGCGCATTTTAAAAGTTCAAATTTCAATATGCATCTATCACCAAAGAAAAATAATTCAAATAGAAGGGTAATACAAGTAAATCTCTGCCCAGAGACAAAATGACTGTTTTATCAACTGCCATCAAACTATTACTTTCTTTCCACTGCTGGATCTTCAATAGACTCCTACTTTTCCCACTCAAATTTCTCCCAAATTTTCAACTGTTTCCTTTCAAATCAGCAAAAATTTTCATAATTTTCCTGTTAGTTGGATGTTATCTAGACATGACTCAAAATACAGCAAACAAATGCAAAATTTAAAGTTACAACAAAATATAAGACAAAACATTTTATATACAAAATATTGAATTATTCATTCTCATATTGCTCTTGCTTTAATGTCTTTGAGACTGTCACAGAAACTACAGTAAAGCCTGAAGAAAGCAGAATTTGCTACAAAATTTAATCAGGATTTCTGCACAGTGTGGATTATAGTATGCTAGACAAATACAAAAAATCCACATTACCCTGCAATTTACTATTTCATGAAGAAAGATGTTTTAATTTTCAGATGCATAAGCAAAGGAGCAAAATTACATTTCTCCAAGAAACATTTACCTTAATTTTCTTAATTGCAATCTTATATCTTCTTTGCCCTGAACAGTAAGTGTTCCATAATTTTCTTCCCTGTTGTAATACAGTAGAAGTTATGAAAGAAAAAAAAATACTTCAGCCATCATGTTAAAGACAAATTTTAAAATAATCAGTACGTATCCTTTACTTAGATTCATATCCAGTGGTTTGTAATGAGACACAATTGAATGACACATTAAAAAAATAGACACTACTTGTTCATACTGGTATTGTGTACTGCTAGAGAAGAAATTGCTTGCTCTGAGCTACAACTCAAGAGGAAGAAGAGCCAAATCCTCAAGTCATAGCTAAACCATCACTGCCTGACAAATGACATTAGCATTTAACAGAAAGTTTGTATTAGCAGACTGTCACCAACTCTTAAGATTTCTCCAATCACCATTTACCATTACTAAATCCTTAACCAACAAATGCATAATTGTTTATGCATTAAGGGTCCTGCCAAGCTCTTAATGGAGTTTCATGGATCAGCAATTTTCCACATGTCTTATTTTGGGAATCAATGGACTGGAGGCCACAACACCTGTTCACTTTGCAGAAGCTGAACTAGGATTTATATTTACAGTCTATCCACCAGTCCCAAGCTCAACACTGCCTAATGTCCTGCGATTGCTTCGACACTACTTTATCAATGCAAAGGTTTCTCATTGCTTCTTTTGCCTTTTTTAACTGAACTAAATATTTTTTAAGACTGGCAATGCAGTTCATGTTTCCCTTTCCTGCAACACACACACAGTTTTAGCAGAGCCTCTGTGCCATATAATCTAAACATTAATAACATTATGTTCAAAACAGAGTTAATATTGTTATGGAATGACAAAGTGCATCACTGCACAATATTTGCAACAAGTTTTGCCTTAACAAAACGACATCTAAAATTATGCCTAAAGGTTCATTGAAGTAAAAAGTTAGCCCACAAAATTTTTATTAATGAGCATAATGCACAAAGTAACTTCATTTGACTCTAAAATCCTAGATTGAGATTTAAATGGCTGGCAGCTAGAGAAGCCATTCTTTTATTTATAAAGCAACTTCAAATGAAAGAGAAATTATAAGGCATGCCCTACCGCACCAAAATCCAGCTGTGGTTAAATTACATGCTGACATTCTTGTTCTAACCCCACTCAGGAGCCATGGGTAACACAGAGAGAAGAGCACAGGCTTTAGTACAGGCTGGTGATTAAATACCTCCTCTAAGTCCTGGACTCTCTTTGCTAACGTGGGCTTGAACCTGAGCTCCTGCTTCTTCATTTTGAGCAAGCATTTTAGCTGATTCCCTTTTCCAAAGAGACATGCCCTTTAGAAATCAACACTCTCTAGGGCTCAGACATTTCAAACAACATTTCTCCTAAGCACAGGAAAGTGAAGCTAATGTGTCAAAACAGGGTTAGCTGTCTGCATGACAGATCAATCACCAAAACTTTCCCAGACTGTAGGATCTCTTAATGTGGGATAATTATTTTGCAAGTGAGCAAGCACATTTCTGGTTAGTGCTGTTCTGGTCAATAAAGTAGCAAAGCTTAACAAAGGTTGATGCACCCTTAAAGACAGAAGTTAATATAAATATGAATACTAGAGTCCCTTCTCCAGAAAAATAGAAGGAACTGCATGAGCTACAACAATAAAGGGATCAGATGATCCAAATATAAATACTGAAAGGCCTATGGACCTAACAGGAAGGCCTAAGCTAATTAGCCTATGGAACACGCAGCTAGAAAGAAGTTTCCTTCCTAAATCCATTCTGTCTCCCACCCAGGAAAATCTAAGTGAAAGGACCCTGTCAGTGCCTGAATCAGCTTGTTCAACTCTTATTGCAACAACAGTTTTTAACTCCAGAAGATGCTTTGTGAGGTTTATGTACAGAAATGCAGTTGGTTTCACTGGTGTTACAGTAGCACAACACTGGCTTTAACTTAGGCCTTCAGAGGGTACAACACAGTAACTCTCTATTAACATGCATTTAGATCAGGTATTAGGAAGAAATTCTTTACTGAAACAGGTTGCCCAGAGAAGCCGTGGATGCCCCATCCCTGGAAGTGTTCAAGGCCAGGTTGGATGGGGTTGAAGCAACCTGGTCTAATGGAAGGTATCCCTGTACATGGCATTGGGGCTGGAATGGGATGATCTTTAAGGTCCCTCATAGCATAAACCATTCTGTGACTCCAGACAGGTCATGAGGGGTGCAGGATCAGAGGTCAAAGGCTTAACCATTGAGTACTGGAGGAAAGGTCCACGGGTTGCTGAAAACCCAAGTGGTTCAGACATTTTCGGGTTTTGCAAACATTGTCTGGAAGGATTTTTTTAATTATAACATTTTAATTGTTAACAAATTCTACTCCCTGTGTATTCACAATGCAATGCAGCTTAAAAAAAGTATCACTAGAAAGATACTAAAATATATAAGTAATAGCAAATTACCTCACAGTTATTACTGCTTTATAAAGAGGAATAAAAATTATGAGGCTGTGCTAATTTTATGCTTCGTTCTGCAGATGAATGAAGATTTTCTGTCTTAAAAACATTTGCATTCCTCTCCTTTAAAGCAATTTTCAATTTTGCTGGATACAGCACAATTGCATCTACTCTTTCAGCTGCAATGGGTTGTTGAAATTGAGCTATTGCCCAGCACCTGCTCTTAGTCAGACAGCTGAAATCAGAGGTTAGGGGAAAAAATAAAGATTTTTTGTCATTGTAATGCAAGTCTCCTTTTAGCTTTGCTGCAGTCAGTGTTCAATTATGTTCTGTAACAACCTCCATTACTAGAGCCAGTGTTTTTCTGTTCTCTCTGCATATATTAACTTCCTTGTTCACACGTGAGAGCCTTCTTAGCAAAGCAGAGTCTTAGGAGACATTGCCCACAGCTTTCATGAGTCTCTATCTTTTTTAGGCTGTTGAGAATCCTAGTGTTCAAATGTATCTTCATTTTGAATGCTTGAAAGGTAACTGATACAATAGAACTTAAATTATCTCCCACTGAAGGTCTGATAGGTCAAAATTAACCTGAAATTCCATCTAGTCTGTTGAATACAAAGCATCGAACAAGTAACAATGAAGGGCTCCCACGTAATTTTTTATCCTATTTTTACAAGCTCTGAATCCTTCTGCTTCAGAATTTTTATCAGTTCATTGTGTAGCCCAGAAGTTTAAGGCTTCACCAGAAGCAGGAATCAAGACCCTACATCTGTAGGAAGAAAGCCACAAAGATTTTGACCAGCGAGGCTCAGTCACAAATGGGAAGGAAGTAGCTGGTGTGAGCAGCTACTGGGAAGGCAGGAGCAGGAGCCTTGCTTCTGCAGCCGGAGGTAAATGGACAGAGAGCTCTGGGACAGAGGTCAGAGGCACTGAAGCTCAGGGTCTGAGGAAAAGGAAATCCAGAGCAGGAAGTACTGGGATGATCAGAGTGAGGATTTGAAAAGCTTGGAGCAGAAGATAATTTATTATAATACAAATCCATTATAATAAATTGACCTTGAAAAGAAAGGACATAATTAAGGTGAAAAAGGTGGTGCCCAAAAATTTAGCCTGTTAGAAAAGGGAAGAGAACAGAAAACAGAGTGTTGCAAACTTTTGAAAATTTAATTAGGAGTCTCAAATATTTCTCTTCTCCTTCCTCCATTAAACCTCCAAATCCTGGAGTCATATGGTTGAATCTTAGTTTTCAGCAAAGGGACAAAAATTCTAGCTGTCATGTCTGCAGAGAAAACCTTGAACATTCAAAGCCTAAAAAACCACACAGGATATAAACCCAAACATAAATTTCTAGTTTTTAATAAATCTCATTATTTGAATATAATCTGTCTTGCAGTTTTTAACATAAGATACAGCATTAGTGAAAGCCTAGCATCTGCCTTCTAAGCAGACAGCAGCTAGAGATCCAAAAAAAGATCCCCAGCTGCTATCATAGTCATCATCAGCACATAATGACTGGCATGCTGGAATTCTGGGTAGCTCATTTAAAGCTGTCACATATTCATGTATTCTCGGTTTGGCAGGTTAACCCCTTCCCCGGGATGCAGGAGCACTCTCAGTGCTCCCTCCCCAGCATCTGGTCCCCCTGTGCACAGCTCTGTGCAGGAGAGCACAACCAATAATGGCACTCGCAGCTCAGGAGGGCTCAGGCCACACACAAGGCCACAGCAAGCCCTCAGGCTGTCACAGACACTCAGCCGTGGAGAGATTCAGACAACTTTCTGTTGTGTGATGTTCCAGTTCCCTGATCAACAATCCACTATCGACTGCTTTGGGGAGTATTATTAAAAATTAAATCAAGATTTCAGGGTTTCTTCCTGGCCCTTTTTTAAGCTTCCATGTGCACGAACAAGAAGATAAAGATTTGAGCTGGAATTTTTCCAGACACATGCAGAATAATTACTCTCCGGAAATTCTCTTTATCTTCATCCTTGTGGATTTGAATGCATTCTTGAGAAATCTTTCCCTTCTTTCATATTCATCAAAAGCTAGGACATAACAGTTACGATTAGCATACTCAAACCAAGTTTACACCTTGTAGAGGTACCTACCCTACATTTAGTAATTTCCCACTTTCCATTGATGCCACGACTGCCATCCGTTTCTAACTTCCACTCTCCCAACGGAGTAGATCAGAAACAAATGGCAGATATGCCAGATCAGTCAGAAGGGCTGTTGTAACTGCCAACAAATCCTTTGGCTGATTCAACCATTTTATAATCATCTTACATTTCAATGCACCGACTCTCAGCCAAAAAGCCTTCAGATCTCTGTCTCAGCCCCTACCACAAAAGAGCAAAATCTGAAGACCTGAACTATAATGGTGTTATCAACAGAGCTAGAGAAAGCATCCAAATTCTCACTTCTGTGCTAATAGCCTCACTCTGAAGAGAAATAAAAGCCAGTTTTGGGGGATGCCAAATGAAGTAGCCCTCAAAATAGATGGAGTATCTATTTATTCCACTGCTTGGGGGAAGTGTAAAGAATGGAAATCTACAATAAAATTTACACATCCTTTCTTGCAGTTTTCACAGCTCTCCAGACATACCAGTAAACATTCATAGTCAATCCTATAAGAATCCACACAGATTTTAAAA
This sequence comes from Corvus hawaiiensis, assembly GCF_020740725.1. NCBI lineage: Eukaryota > Metazoa > Chordata > Aves > Passeriformes > Corvidae > Corvus > Corvus hawaiiensis. The sequence continues at coordinate 27,936,611 of NC_063216.1, read as the reverse complement.
GCCACCAGAACTCTGAATATTCATTCACAAGATACTCCTGATGCCATTTTGTCACACTGTTTCCTTTTAGCAACATAAGATTTTAAAAAGAACTGATTAAATACTTTGTATTTAAGAGATTTCTTGCAGAAAGACCTACTAATTCCCTTTCCTCAACATGAATGCCCTCCTGAGAAGCACTGCTTACTCCAAAGAAAGCTACAGTTCTTCCTCAGTAGCTTTTATCAGGCAGCATGTCCAAGTTACAGGTTGTAACCTGCTCATGCTGAACATATCTGATCATATCCAGAATGTTTGCATCAATAGATGAACAACTATGAAAACAAGTCCTAGGAATATTAGTGCATTCTGCCTCAGAAAAAAATCACTTTTTAACAGGTATGCTCTGTGAAGAAGATAATGAAGTGACCTATGCAGTGCCCAGCAGAATCTGGAACACCAACCATACCTCAGTCTAAAAGACTGCATGACCTCACTTTAATCCTCAATGTAAAGCCTTACCTTGTGTATCTGAGATTCCTTGCCGCTCCTGCTGGAGCTGCAGTTCCACCATCGCTGCCTTCTGCAGCCGGATGAAATGCGAGCTACACATGACACGTGCAGTTTGACTGCTGGTTTGTGACCACTGCCTAAAGGAAAGGGACTCCAAATTTCAGGGTCTTGTGGCTGTCAGGGAAACCTATCCTGCTCACATGAGAGAAGGGGCACTCAAAATAATCTTGTTTCATTTGAGGGAAAAATTAAATGTGTGAATGAAAAGAGTGTTCTATTCCTCCTCAGCTGCTAAATAGAGAATTTAACCTAATAAACACTTCTCTAGGGTAAGGGCATCACCCTCTGTTGTTGGGGTATTTTTTTTGTTTCAATCCACAGGGTTCCTCTTCCCCTCTTTCTCACGTATTCGAGATGAGAGAAGCTTCAGTGAGCACAGCTACTGGCATTCCAATTTATTCAGCAGCAACCCCTGTGGACTGCCAACAGCAGACTGTGATTCTGTTTGGATTACAAGGTGCAGATAAGTAATTCCATCCTTAATCTATCACTGTCAATGCTGGCAGGGGAACAACTTATACCTATGAGAAGTCAGGCAGAGGAAAAGATAGATTGGGTAAAAAAAAAATAGTGTGGGATAAAAGGACAGAAGAAATAGAGAGGATACAAGTCCATTAAGAGTTCTGTGCACACATGCATGCAGAGGTAGGAAATGAGGGAATGGGATAAAGGAACAGGGTGCTAATAGGAAAGCAGCAAGCAGAAAGGAGATATCCAGATTCCAAGCAGACTTTTTCAATAGCAATGAAAATCTCACTTCCAACATAATCTATGCCTTCTGTTCCAGAGATCCCAGTGTAAAATGCTAGGGGATGCTTGCGACCTCAGTAAATGCTGATGGATACCACCACACTGCAGCCACGATCAATAAACCTCAAGTACATCATAATGGAGCCTCAAAGCCTTTTCATGTAGACCTGTCAGTAAACTGGGGCAATATTACAAATGGACAACAAAGGATAATGCAAAGATTGCAAAAAATGGAACAACACAGAGACAAGTGAATTTCTTGGAGCATGGAGTGGAAGGCAGAAAAGATGAAAGAGGAGGTAAGCTATTTAGACATAAATGATGGAGAACATCAATAGCCCACATCTGTTTTATGTGATGGAGGATTTGGGGATGGAAAAAAGGGAAAGTAATAATGAGACCAGGGATTAATTTTTCTTTTCCTTTTTAAAGGAACAACCAGTAGTGACTCCATCACTGTATTTTACTACAGTCATCATCTCCAATTAAAGTCGGCCCACTCAGGCTAGTGAAGTCCCTTTCATGTTTTTATCAGAGAAACAATGTTATTTTATGTGCATATGGAAGACTCCTTTGATTTAGCTACAGGTTCTCTTTATTTTTATGTTATTTGCTTCCCTGGCTAGGTGTCTGGCAGATATGTCACAAAGTCCCAAACACATAATTTGTCCCAGGAAAGGTAAAAAAAAGCTGCCTTCTAAGCAGGCACTACCCTGACATTAAAACAAAACTTGGAAAACTTTATTTTCAACCAAAACAACCCTTGGAATGTCCAATGTTATAACCCAAATACAGATGTATTATTGATTATTCTGTTCTTCCCAAGCTTGCTTGCTGCTTTCCACACTAGGCACATTCAGTGCTCCAGAATAAACAATCCAGAGTGCAACCAAGCAAAGTTTAGAGACTAAAAAATATATGGATTGCTATTAATGGCATGCTTTCTGATGGCAGACTTCTTTCAAATGGGTTGGAAGGAGAGGAAAAGTTTCATGGTCACCTTTTTCAGCTCCCACCCTAAATCCACTGACTTGCACTGCTTGAGGAAGACAGAAAATAAGTTCAAAGAATAAAAATAAGGGCATAGAAATAATTTAATAGTAGCCAAGGGAGAGCTTCGTAGAAATATTTTAAAAATAAGAAAAAACAAATAAATAAATTAACCTACAGCAGTGTGAAAGGCTACAAAAATTAACAAAGAGGGGAGGAAAAAGAACAAAATTCTGAAATACTAAGAAGAAAACAGCTAAGAAATCAGCGACCAAGAGGACTTTCTTCGCGAGTCCAGTAACACAGCCAAACACAAGGGAAAGCGTGCGCTGGAGGAAAGGAGAGCGGATCAGCCGCTGACCCGGGCAGGGAAGGAGCGCAGCTCCACTTCCACAGGGTCACAGAGGCCTCAAAACCCGCCTGTTCCCGACGTGCTGAGCCGGCTTCGTGGCCGGCTTTGGAGCTCGGAGGCTGCTGCAGCTCCCGCCCCAAGCCCTGAGGGGAGCCGGTGCCGAGCGCGAGGCCGCGCGGGCCGGGGGAGGACGCGCTCCCCGCGGGCGCATGCGCAGCGAGGCGCACGGAGCCCAGGCCCGTCCGCACGGACATCGCGTGCCGGGGGCTCACAGGCAGGAAATGGAGGCTTCTCCCCCAGCTTGGCTCTTCCCGCCTTGGTGTTGCCGCAGCTCTTTGCCCGTAACTGCTAGCATTTTCTGCCGTGCCCCCAGAGGGTCATTTCAGCCCCGTGGTACGGGCCCCTGCGTTCTACCCAATAACAAGCCGGCTCCCGATGACGTCCTTAATTGCCAGGCAGAATTCCCCTTCGCACCTCCCGCAGCGCCGCGGTGCTACCGGGAGGGGCGGGGCGTCGCATTTGATTGCCAGCACGCCTGGTGGGCGGGGAAAATGGAGAGAACCAATAACAACTGCGGATGGCCTTGATGAGCAGAGCCCCCAGCCAATGGGAATGGGGGGGTGGGCGCTCGGTTGCCAGGACCGCGCGGTTGCCACGGCCGCGGCTCGGCGCTGTGGCGGCCCCCGGTGCCGCCGTCCGGGCCTGCCGCCCGCCCCGGGCCGGCGCGATGGTGAAGCTCGCTGCCAAGTGCCTGCTGGCAGGTGAGTCTGGCCCGCCCGCTCCCATCCACACCGCTGGCTACAGGGGCCTAGAGCGGGTGCCGTGGGGTGGGGCGAGGCCGGCAGCGCCGGCGGCCCGGCTTCCCACAGCCCCTCGTGGAGGGGCCGCCCCGCCGGAGAAGAGGTAGGGAGAGAGGCGACGGGAGAGAAGTGAGGACCTCGGCTGCCTGGGGAGGAGTCGAAGTTGTGTGTGTTATTACCACGGTGCCCGCCCCCGCTACCACGTGCAGCCGAGCTGTGCCCGGGAAGGGTGTGAGGTGTAGTTGGACCGGCTGAAATGCAAGGACAGGCTCTGAAAGAGGAAAGAAACCCCAAACCCAAATCAAAAGGAGTATTTCTGCAGTGTGGGTGCAGAGATTGGGGAAACTATGAAGGGAGCAGTGTAGGCAGCTATAAGTCCCGTCTCATTTGTGAGTCTTGCTTTTTGCTGACGTGAAAAATTAATGTCAGAAATTAGGATGATTCTGAGAATATGATAGAAAGGTAAAGCCTAAACCAAGAGTAGGAGCATGAAGCATGTGTACTTCACAGTGGCATCTTTTTCTCCAAGTACTTTGGAGGCTAACCTGGGAAAAAAGTGAGGTGAAGACACTGGTTTATTTAGTCAGGATGGATTATGGAGGTGTTGAAAGTAAGTACAGCTGGCTGTTAACACTGAGTGAGGAAAACTTTTTATTTTTTTCCCCTCCCTCTACATTGAAGCTCTGTGCAGCTTCAGCCAAAAGCACAACTCCATAAAAGTTTTGTGTGCAGTCAACTCCCAGGTTTAACTCTTCGCTCCAAATTCTTTCATCCAGAATAAAAAGTTTGCCTTTTTTAACCTCAGAAGCAGCTGGCCATCAACTCACGCAAAGCCAGAAGTGGTCTTTGGCAAAGGTAGAAGAATTAATCTCCCTTGTGCCTCTACTGCTGTGAGCAGCATGAATATCTTGCCCGTCTTCTACACTTGAAATGTAAGCATCATTTCCAATTTGGAAGTTTCCTGCTCCCAATATACTGGCTTTGCTGAAGTCTTTCCAGTTTCGTTGTTTAGCGTTACCAAAGGCCAATTCCACGGCCATTTTAAAATCACATGAGTTTTCTTTGGATGATCTGTTTATGTCCTTAATCCTGATTGGGTCTGGAGCTGCCTTTTCAATTCTGTTCACAGCACAAAGAACAGGAATGTCCTATCCCATAAGTCATTCTCTTGTGTGCTACAATAATATCCATGTATTATTAAAAATAATAAATTAATGAAGCAGACCAGGCAAAATAGATTCTCTGTTGCAGAAAAAAATACTGTAGTGAAAGGGACCTAAGATATGAGTAACCACAACAACCTAAAGGGAACAAGAAAATGCTATTACACAGATAGGAGCAAACCCATCAGAAATGGAACTGGGAACTCTTGTGGACCTAAGGAAATGGTTATGAAGAGCCAGTGACTCACAGAACTGGGAGCTACACCATGGTCAAAGAGAACAGGGGAAAAGGGCTTTTATTAGCAAAACAGAGACTATTAAATTGACAATAGAAGATGATTCCTGTGTATCTCAAGGGTAATTTACAGACACGAAGTAAAAGAATCTGTTGTCTGAGCCTGCTATGGAGACACTACACAAAGGTTTTCATTGTAGAGAGACAGCTGGCAGTAGCAGGCATTTTAGAAAGACCCTACAGATTCTGGCAGGATAACAGAAATATGGATCAAATATGTACTGTACGATGCACTACTGGCACATGAGACTAAACTAAAAAGGGCAAGGAAACTTACTTTGAGGAAGTGTAGTGATGTGATGGACTAAAGATGGTGGCAAAGAGTAAGAAGAGGGAGAGAACACCTGGGGCTGTCGAGTAGAAGGAAGGCAACGCATTAGTTAAGAATTCGTGCTGGCTGATGCCTGCACAGTTTGGAGCAATGTGTGCCTCTCTATCTCATTTTACAAAGACAGATCTAATTGTCTATTGAAATACAGAATAGCTTCCACTCAGAACAGAGTGTTGTCTTCCGCACAAGCTTGAACTGATCAGAGAACAAACAAGCTGACTTACCAGATTTTCCTGTCTAAATATTATGAGCCCCACTGAGCTCAAACTAAGCAAGTATGCTAAAAATGTTTAAACAAGAACTGCATTTGGTTAATGCATCTAGGGGCTAATTGTCACTATCCAAAACACCCTTCTTCTTCTGTAATAGTATGTGAGCAGAGAGCTTTACCAATTTCCTTCAAAACACCATTAGGAAGCTCTAATAGAGTCAAAAATATACCCCTTTCTTGGTTTATTTATTAACAACATAATGTAAAATACTTCCTTTCTGGCTTTATTTATTAACAACATAATGTAAAAACTTGTATTACAGGCTTGGCTGTTATGAGTGTACCTTTAAGAGTAAAGATTGAACCACTGAGGTATTTAATTACTGGCTCCTGTCCTTTTAACTGTCCAGGCTAGTGAGACATTATGTGAAGAAATTAGAAGCTCTTTGGAAGCATTAAGTCTTTGTTTAGAAAGGGTTATGATCTTTCTCATGAGGTAATATGGACATATGTAAGTTCTGCAGAGCCTGAGGAAATGGCCTGAAGTTGTGTCAGGGGAGGTTTAGGCTGGATAGTAGAAAAAGGTTCTTCACCCAGAGGGTGGTTGGGCACTGGAACAGCTCCCCAGGGAAGTGGTCACAGCACCAAGCCTGACAGAGTTCAAGAAGCATTTGGACAATACTCGTGGGCACATGACTCTTGGGGGTGGTCCTGTGCAGGGCCAGGAGTTGGACCTGGTGATCTTTTCAACTCAGTATATTCTGTAATCCTGAGATTGCTTTGGATTTCACAGAGTTTTGTAAGAGCAGGCCAAAGCTGGCAGCTGTCACGTTTGCCTGAAGTGTTGTGCAAGCCATATCAGAAAGCCTTGGCTCTAGAAGAGCAAAAACCAAAGCCCTTTGGTTTTCCTTCCATACAGGGATGAATCAGCAGGCTCTTCTCTCCAGCCATGTGCTTTTTCTCTGATGTTTGCTTCTGTTATGCCCAGGATGCAACTAATGAGCCACCAGCAGCATTGAGTCAGCAAGAGTTGCTCTCTTAGCAGGGTCAGCAAGAACAGTTCATTGAGGAATGTTACCAGCTTAAGAATCTTCATCTCAATATATAACAAGGATGTGAGTCTGGGGAAATGGGTAACCTGAGGAGAAGAAATAGCCTCCTAGGAAGCCCAGTGTCCCTTATCACACTGCATTTTTTTCTACGTGATAACATATCTGGGAAATTTTAATTCCTAGGTAAGGGCTGTGGCGTAGGCATGAATTTTAGAACAAACAGCAGTTCCACCCTGATCTGGCAGTCCTTTGCTGTTGTGCATAGGTCAGAAATCAGATGTCAGCACCAGTACGCATAATGGCAATATTAATTTCCTCATGTGGGTATTACCTTTTAGATTGTTTTGTGCTTCATGTGACAGTTACCTTGCCTGTATTCAGGGTTAGAGCATCCAAGCTCTTACAACATGTGATAGTAGCAGAACTGAGGAAAAATAAGATTGTCTACTGTGAAACAAATGTTTTGTGGTTTTGGTTTTGCAGGAGATCCAGCTGTGGGTAAGAGTGCTTTAGCCCAGATGTTTCACAGTGATGGGGCTCATTTTCAGAAGAACTACACATTGGTAAGCATATAACAGGCTCAGACGGCTATCTAACATTTTTCTAAAATGAATGGGAAAACTGAAGGCCTAGAACAAAATAAATATGATTTTGAGACATTTGGGGTGGGATCTTAGAGGATTTTCTTTCTTACACCCTGAAGAGAAAGCATTTAAGTTCTATAAGTCTGCATTATGTAGGTGCTGGTGTTGAAACTTAACTTAAGGCAGAATAATTTAGTTAATCTGGTGATTTTCCTGCTGAACCAATGTTTTCATAAGGTTTTGTAGTGTTAGAGAGCTTCCCCCTTTAGGGAGTACTCTATGAAAAAGCATTGCTGAAGGAGAAAGCTTTTAATTCCAACTATTAAATGTGCATGTGGACAGTGTGCTTATCACTGTGCAAACACCAAGATGTGCTGCATAGCCCCAAGATAATTATAATCTACAGAAAGTGTTCCCAGATGAAGAGGATACAGTTTGCAGTCTTTCAGTGTAAGAATCAATGGTGATGACTAATCAGAAGCAGGATAAAAATAAAAGTAAATATAAGTAAAGTAAAAAAAGGAAAATATGAGTGTGGAGAAAAAAAACCCTAAAATCTGTTTATTCATTGAAATAAAGATGAAAACCAGAATTTAAGGATAGAAATAGAACAAACAAATGAGCTACAAAGCAGAATGAGATAAAAGGTGGAAGAAGCACAAATAATCTCAGTCCCATATGTTAACTCATCACATGGTTAGTGCAAAACGTTCTAAGGCATGCGTTAGAGCAGCAGTGTGAGAGTGAACGTAGACCCGCAGACTTCAGCTAATACTCTGAGCTGTATATAAGCAAATCTCTTTGGTTCTCCTCCTTTTTCCCCCAACTGAGCAAATCTATGAGTCCTTGACATATTGGTGAGATTAGGTTACCAGAGCTAGGAGGAGTACTGCTGAGTTTCTAGCAGTCTTGTGTTTGATGGAATTGTAATGATTCACACGAATTGCCTCAATCCAATGCACAGTTGGTATGCAGTTGGACAGGCTCTTAAAAACTCTCCTGATCCTCATTTTCCTGATTCTTCTTGACAGACAATGGGCATAGAACTGTTGGTGAAGGCCGTATCAGTTCCAGAGACAAGTGATAGTGTGGTGAGTTTTCTGTGACATAAATTGGGTCAGAGACATTCAAAGCTCAAGCCCCACATGAGTCTCATTCTGGTGGAAGATCACTATGCATGTTCATAGGGCAATTAAGTTGCATTGGGGAAATGAGGCTGATCATGTATAATTGCTGATACTCCAGGGTTAGTTTAGTCTTAAAAATGTAATTTTTCTATACTTGTATCCAACACAGCATTTTAAACCAAAGTTATAGCCAACTTTGTTGAGATTCTGCTCTGTCCTTTAGGGCACTCAGGTTTAGTTCATGATTCTTGGAACTACAGAAGCTGAAGCTTATCTATTATTTTTCCTTAATGCCCTATACTCCCATTAATGGAATGTGTATAATTTTGCATAAATAGTAGAGGTTACTGTCCCACTCCACATATTCTGTTTCCAGTAGGGATGGAAACCGGACTTGGGGCCTTGGAAGTAACTCTTTTATTGGTTATACTTGAAAAATAGCTATTTATTTTCTCATACTATCTGGAGTTTTCTCAGTGCAGGGAATTTGTCCCTTAGGGACGTGGCACTGCTGTACTAAATAAAAAGTTGGAGTTACAAGTTGCAGTATTTACTTTCAAAACCTTTCCCTACACTGCATTTTTCTTAGCAAGAGCTTTATTTCTGTTTCCGCTTTCAGGAATTCTTCATTTTTGACTCTGCAGGAAAAGATCTATTTTCTGAAATGCTGGAGAAACTGGTAAGTCTTATGTAACAGTCCTCTTCTTCCATAGAAGTGCTTTTGCTTTGAAGATCTGAGCTCCCCAGTCTGGCAGATGTAGCAAACTTTGTCTTTAGTGTAAATGGGAGCAATTACCTCAGTTGCCAACGCATCCTGTTCTACCTCTCTAAAACTTGTATAAATACTAGAAGAAATACTTTCCAGAGAAAGGAAAGTAGATAGGCAGTTTTCTTATAAAAGAAATAGGGAATTTTAACTGAAAATTTCTATGTACTGTTGTTTAAAGTTATTTTTATTTCTTAGAAAAACATCTGTTTTGCTCCAACTTCAACAGTGGGAGGATTTTTTTTGTGTTACAGTGATGTGTTTGATCCAACAGAACTCATTCTTGTCCTTGAGCATAATCCTGCCCTTGGGTTTTTTCCTTCACGTATTTGTGACCTTCCCTGTATGGTTCTTTACTGTGTTATCTCATTTTGAGAAGCAGAATCAGTTAATTGATGTGAGCTTTCATAAGACGGCTAAGTCAACCTAATGGTTCATTGTCTACAAGAGCGATTCCGCTTTTGCCCTTGCTCTAAATCTGGTTTGGAAGGGACTCTTCTAGAAGCTGGCTCAGCTTCTCAAACTGGAAGAAAACCTCTCTACTTTTTTCCTAGGATTAATTTTGTGCTGATTCAGCATGAAAAATCAGCTTCCCTGGCAATCAGATGAGTGCCAGAGCTGATGCAAGTAAAGGGGCAGGACTGTACAGACAGGACTAGGGAAGAAAGCAAGACCACCTCTCCCAATGCCAGTGATTTAGTTGGGTCAACTGAAATGTGAAACCTCAGCCAGGGCATAGGATTCCTGGGTGTTAGGCTTTTTATTCTCATCTTAGCAGCTGCGTTTGCTGTGTTTACAGCCTGGCTGTTGACCACATCAGTTTCATTAGAGCTGACAGTGTTCCTTTCTTGCTGTGCAGTGGGAGCAACCCAATGTCCTGTGCCTTGTGTATGATGTCACTAATGAGCAATCCTTCGACAACTGTGACAAATGGTTGGAGAAGCTGAGGGCTCAAGCAGTTGGGGTGCACATCCCAGGTAAGAATGGGTGTGATCCTTGTTATCTACTCCTCTCTTGTATGACAGCAGTTGTTTTTGTTCAGCTGTGGCATAGAGCATTTGTTTTAAGGCAGACATGGCTTCCTCCAAATCCTTTGCTTTTATCACAAAGCAGGTAAGGCTTGAATATGTTTCCTTTTTTGGAATATTTTCTAGGTAGTTATAGGCTCTTCTCCACACCTCCAACTTTCTGAGCTACTTCTACAAGTGTTCCAGCATTTATGGCTTACAAGCAGCATTGATGAGCTGGGTTTTTTCCTTTTGTTTCATGTCTTTTTTTCTGTAGGTGTCTTAGTGGGGAATAAAACAGACCTAGCTGATCGTCGAGTTGTGGAGCAGAAACAAGCACAGGAGTGGGCTGAGAAACATGGCCTGGAATATTGTGAGATGTCAGTGGTGAGTATTTGCTCCTTTCACCATCTGTGCAAGGGGATGTTTGTAATGTTATCTTCTCTTTCAGGCCAACTGGGGACTCTCTTCCCCTTGTTTGTCATCCAACTCAGTTTTAATCCTTCTTTGGTGAAGCAGAGCAGAAATAGTCAAATGTTTATTCCATCTGCCATTCACAACTTTCTTATTTCTTTACAGAAGGAAATGAAAAATTTTGAGGCCCCTTTCCACATCCTGGCAAAGTTATTCCACCAACTGTACAAAGAGAAAGTGGAAACTTTTCACTCATTAGCCTGACTGGTATGATTTATTTATCCTCTAAGCTTCTTCTAGTACTGGGAATCCTGCTGGACTGAATACAGAGAGAAGAAAAAATATGAGCTATTTGCTACTTCATGGTCATCCTCTGGTAATTCAAACTAGAAATAAGCAAGTGGAAAGACACTCTTTGAAGCTGCTACCTCAGCATTCCTTTCATGTCCTCTAACTTGGTTCTCTGCTCACTGAAAGTCTGCTAGGTTGGAGGAGGCAGAGAGTGAAAGGGGAAGGCAGAATGGAAATTGCCAGCTCTTTGCTTTGATATCTTTTGTCTGAACAGACTTCCTGCTGCTACAAGCAAGGATTTAGAGGCTTGGAAAAGGAGAGAGGAAGCTGACAGGATGTTTTTTGACTTAAGCCAGCCTTGATACATACACTGCAGGGCAGGAACCATTTCGCCCTACCCCTTGAAAAGCGTTTTCAGGAGGAGGCCTATGCCCTAAAATCAGCACCTGGAGACTGAGATGTGTGGAGACAGAGCTGGATTAGGTGTGTTTCCAGGAGTGCCCAGAGTTGGAAGCCAGTTTTAACAGTGTTGCCCTTATCAGCTGTAGGATTGACATGCTGGTGACTAATACATGTTTCTAATTTCCAGAATCTGTTTCTTCCCTTCGGCGTGGCTCACTGTCCCTGCCTGGTGGGAGCTGTGTCGCGTCCAACCGCTGTCACTTGGTGACGCAGTGCCCTCTGCTGGTCCCAGGTCACAGGAGTTCTCCAGAGGCTGCCACCTCCCTTGAAGTGGGCAGGAAGGGCTTCCTGCAGGCACATCCAAATTGGCTTAACTGCAAAATGGAGTCAAATTGCAGCAATACATTTTCTATTCTAAGGATGACTCTAAAACTTATAACAAATTACCTTTTCTTCTTCATGTCTTTATCATCTTACATATTGTGTCATTTTTGTTAGCTGAATTTGGCAATACCATTCTGATTAGGTTCAGTTCTCAATCTCAAAATCAGAGTCCTCTTATTAAAGTCTCTCTGCTTGTCATTGAATTTCAGATAAAAGACCACAGTTCTGATGTTGCTAGTGGAAACAGACTAAGGAAATTAAAGACAGCCTGGCTAAGTTACTCTGACTCAGCTGTGTCTGGCTAGAAGTTTCATATTAGAAAGGGTAAAAGCCTAGAGAGAGCTGCTTTTTCGTGTGGAGTACTGATGTTGCATGTAAGAGTCTTTGCTAATGCAGTATGCAAAAACATCTGTGGTAAAGTACTGCCTTGTAACTGAGCCTAACACCAAGAATTTCAAAAATTTAACCATTCTCTTCCAGATTAGGGTAGACTCCCTTGGGCAAGGGAAGCTGTTTTGTACAGACTAAGCACTAAGTGATTTTTCAGGCAGTCTTTTCAGGAATCTGTGTTTCAAGACTTTTATACATGTGGTTTAAAATCATTGTTATGCCCAGTGCTAGGAAAAGTACATTGAATTGAACGTAAGAAATATGGCTGCAGATGTTGTAGCAGAGTTTATTAAGCACTTCAAGAATCTGGAGAAGCACCGGGCTCATTTCACTGGCAACAGTGTGTTGATGCTGGGAACTCACTAGGGAGCATGAATACCAGTTAAAGAGGATGAGTAGCAGCTCAGTCTGCAAGAAATGAAAACAAGAGGTTCTTTTGCTAGAAGCCGACTCAAAAATGACAGAACCAGCTTTTTTGAATTGGATTGGCATTACTGGCATTTGTATCTTACATGGGTTTTCTTGTTAATCCTGGGTGTTTTCTTTTGACTTACATAGGCTGCATAGACTTTTGCTTGCAAGTGCTGGTACCTCTGACTAGTAAGAATAAAAGCTATTTTGGATGCTGTGCTGATCTAGTTAAAGAACGAAAGAAGGTTTGTTTTCATTTGGTATCTCATTTCCCCTGTTTCTATTGATGATGTGATCACAAAACAAGACACATATTTTTTCATATTGAAAATAACATACCAGAAGTGTATGTCACCTGTGACATGGTGTATCTAGGGGGGATGGATTCCTTGGGAATAGGTAATAAAATGAATTCTGTGCGATCTTTAACCAGGGAGTCCATCTCTCTGCACCAGAAGGACCTCCCATAACTTCAAATAAACACTCAAATTCACGAGTAAGATGAAGATTGGTGAATGCTGTTTTATAAAATAAATGCAAAAGCTGGAGGAGCTCATTAAGGGAATGCTTGCAGTGGTGATTTGTGATTTATAGGGAAGCTGCTTTTGAGTAGTGAAGAAAAATGCTGCCCATGCAGGGAAAGATGTATTGCCTGAGAGAGGAAATGTATGATCTAATTAGCTAACAGTAGGGATTCACCCACTGCCCCTTTCCCTCTTCCACAGGCCATAACTACAATTAGAAAATGTCTAAAGCATGTTGTCCAGCTTGCTTTTTACAGGACTATTTCCAGCACTAATGTGGACACAGTTTAATGTCCTTCAAAATGGTGTGTTTGACAGTAACAATCTCAACCTTTTCAAATGCATTTTAAAAGCATAATATATTGTCCTTCCTGGCTAATGTGCTATGTAGTACCAGCCTGATGCAAGTGGTGGTTGTTACTGTTTTCCTGGCTTAATTGTGCCCTTGGTTGTAGAAGCTAGTAGTGAAGAGTGGGTAGAGAACAGGGGAGCCAAACATGGGAAGGTTGTGGGAAATAGTTTTGTCTCTGTGTGAAGGATTTCAGGGTGGTGAGTAAGTGAGCTGGACCAGCAGGATGAGTAAGAGTCTGAAGGCATTATTAAGTTTCTCCTACCTGTTTACTAACTGGCAGTCACATCTGTAGGGTGAGGATGCATGTTTGCTACTAATACGCTTAGCTTCAGTCTGAATAACCGATGCTGTGGAGAACAGTGGGAGGAAGACAGAAAGCCTGTCTGCTGACCAGGAAGCTTGTTGTCTTCTTACAGTTCCACTGCTTTGTCCAGCTGTGCAGTGCTGCAGGTGCTCAGCATGAGTGTAACAACACAGAAAAGACCCAACTCAACCAGAACTGAAATTTCAGAAGAAGAGGAAGGAAACAAACAGGCCTTAAACTGTTTTTAATAGATATGTAGTCCTTTTTCCTGTTTGCTTGTTTGATTAGACAAAACCATTTCTTTCCTCTTTGGAGTCCCTCCTTCTTACCTCTCCTTTGGTCCTCATGGGTCTGCACAGAATCTCTGTTATACTTGTGCCCTGCTTTACTTAGGTTGATACATCACCAGCTGATTTTTTTTTTAATCCTTCTAATTTCTGCATTATCTATTCTCAAGGCTGCAAGACATTTCTTCTTAGATTAATAGATGAAAGGAAACAAAAGTGGAATTTTTAGTCAAATTGTCTTGGAAGAAAAAGCCTTAAGAAGCTGTCTGGCATTCTGAAATTTTACTGGAAATTCATTTGTGTAAAGTTGTCATATTAAAGATGCTTTAATGGTTCTGTTTTGTCTTGCCAGATGTAGTCTATTGTATAGTGAAATTCAGGATGTAAAATTCCAGAAAGATCAGGTTTTATTGTGAGAGTTAATAGGAGTTTCAAAGCGATCACACTGTGGTCTGTTAAGTCTTAACAATGGAGTGGTCACTGCTGTTCATAATGAAGCATTAAATATACTGAAATGGGGCTGTCAAAACAGTTTCTTCTAGAGATTTGTTCATTTTAGAGACTTTAAAGTTAAGAAAGGACATCTTTTAAAAGACTGATCTGATAAATGACACCATTTGGACCAGGGTTATTTCTGATATAACTTTGGTGACTTAAAGAGCTGGATTTAGTCTTTTATGCCAATTGACTCCCCTGGGTAAGCTTCATTTCTTTACCCACTATACATCTTGGACCGATCTGACCTGATAGCAAAAGACACATGATGTTGTTGAAAATGAAATACTGCCTTGGGGCAGAAGGATAAACTGTGTGGCCTCCTGAGGTCCTCCCAGCAATGCTTTCTATAATTGTGTTAGATTAAGTGAGGAAAGAAGTAGCATGGAAAGCACAAAACAGGCTAAGTCATAAACTAGCAATTAAACTGGGAGCTGGGCTGGGCTGCAGCAGAAAATGTACAATCTATCCCAATTAAGAGCTGTATCTCAAGAGAAACTGGGAGCCTGACGCAGGTGCTGACAGCAGGGAAAACACTGCATTTCTGTTCTGGAGACAGCAACTGCTTTCTACTGGTGATTATGCAGATCTGGGGGGGTCCTTATGCAGCTCAAGGCTGTGCTCTGTTTTTAATAATTACCATATCTATGACGTTCAGGTGGCAATTGCTCTCAGTTGTGTTCTCATCTGCCTGCACAAACTCAGCAGTGTGATGGCAGATTATTTGCTAATAGCAAAAAGTCATCCCTATTATTGACACCTGCATGATGGGACCCCTCTCTCCCCATGCATTCTCAGTCCTTTTCCTATCTCATATCCTCTCCTTGATGGACAATATCCACCTCTGCTTGCTCTTAACAAGTAAATTTTCCATCTTGCAGATGGTACTCTGTGGAACCTAGGGCTGAGGGACTTCTAGGACCTTCTGCAACTAAGGTGGAGTCAGAGCAGGAGCTCTTCAAGGGCCACGTTGGCCTCCACAACATCTCTTTTGGCCTAGGGGCACATCATCTCTCTACTTCTCGTGTCCTATTTCCTCCTCCTGCTGTCATTTTGCCTGGAGAGCAATGTCTTCTGTGCCAGTTGCCCTTGGCTCTGTTGACCCGGAACAACAATTCTTGGGGGAGGGAGAAAGAAGAGAGCTACTCAGTCTCGAGTCTTTTCAGGGCCCTTTAGCTGTTGTGACTCCCTGTCGAAGTCACCTCAGAGATGGGGATGTTGCTCAGTCTAGGGTGTAATTTCCTGGCTGGAGACCACCAGCTGAGTCCTGGCAGCCTCATCTCGCCTCTTCAGAGCTTGCTGCAGTGTAACTTTGTCAGACACTGGCTGTTCTCCTTCTAACTGGGAGTTTTGATTGGGGTTTTTGATAGATTTTTTTTTTTTACTCCTTGGAGGTCTTTCTCTCATTTTTCTGTCATGGCTTCACATATTTCCTCCCCTAGAGCTGTTTGTCAAGAGAAGCTTAGAATTGCTCCCTTTCCTGGTCTCTGAGATTTAATCTGGCAATGTTTAAAAGGGAAATGTGACAGACCCTACATGTCAAGCTGGGGTCAGGGATGGGGTCAGTTTGATGAGTTTCCCTCCAGCCAGATACACATCAGTTGGAGATATGTGGAGCCTGTAATCTTTCTGCACAAGTACTAGAAAAATAGACAATGTGAGGGCTGCAAGTTAGGGACTGTGAGGAAAAGGGTATAAAGGCAGAAGCGATTGAGTTCTGTGTCCCAGACAGGGGAAATGCAGGACCAGTAGGGGAACAGGAATATGTAGGACATACGTAGGTCTATATTCCTTCATGAAGAGCCCAAAAGACTTGCTGAGGCAGATTGGGAGGGTGGGATTTCGGGATGGGAAGACCTAAGGCTTTTCCTGTCTTTTAGAATGCTGTATGGAAATGAAGTGGGAGGAAAAGTAATTTTTGCATGAGCTACTGAGGGAAAATGAGGATACAGGGCAGACTTTGCAGGTGGAAGGGCAGGTGGTAAGAATAAAAAACTGAAAGAAGATTTTCAGGGCCAAGCTCTCAAGGCCAAGGGCAGACAGGGGGGTTCAGAGCCATGATGAGGAAGGTCACCGGTAGCCATCAGTTTAGGCTGAAGATGTAGGGCCTGCATTAGAACAAGGCAGGAAGAGTTAAAGTCTGTGTGACAGGGTTGACACTGGGATTTGAAAGGGCAGTAGCAAGAATCCAGAATGATAAACCTAGGAATAGTGTGGGGAGATAAGAACAGCAAGCTGTGATGCTGTGAGCAGCAGTGGCTGGAGACAGCGCATCCAGGTGAGACCAGAAAAAATAGAGTAGCTATGCTAAGGGCACTATCAGACTATCAGGGTGGAAGAGTGTGAAGAGATGTTGGAAATTCATATTTGAGTACAGCTCTTCTGAGGGAACTTCTGAGTGGAGGGAAATAGATATCTACAGTTGGTACCTGTACATCTTCATAAAACACATTTAAACCACAAATTAATTCAGCACTATGTCCGCTATCTCTATTTCCTTTGCCAGAAAGTGCCCCAACCTTTCTGCTTAAACCTTTTTTTTGGGGAGGGGGGATGGGGGGAGTGGGGAACAACACATACATTTATGCCTAATTGTGATGCTGCATCATGAATACATTCAGGGAATGGAAAGAGAACCTGCACCTCACCTGACCAAGCAGAAATGCCCACTACAACTTGAGCATCAATATCTCGCAACAGAAATTTCATCATCAGTTCATACAGCAGAAGGAATGGAAGGAATATTTTCTGTGTTGGTTTGCCTTCCCTGCTTTTGATAATTCATTTTGATTCCTGTGAAGTGTTGCTCTCTCTAACAGTTTTGTGTGGCCATTGTGGGCCGTATTTAGGACTTTGTTTCTGTGATGTTGAGTGGCTTCATTTTGAGGATTGTAAAACTGGAAGTGTTGAGTTTCAGATTACAGTTGAAGCATAAGGCATAAAATCAGCTTGTAGGCACAGCAGAACAGAGTGTCTAGGAAAGATGTCTTGCAGGGTTAAGATAATGCATTTCAGTGCTGTTGTCAGCAGAGAGAGGCTGCAATTAATGTGAAAATGTTAGATGAGGAAGGAATGCTGGTGGGTTTGGAAAGGGTAATAAGTATGGGTTTCTTCTAACAGGAAAACGCAGAAGAAAGAATGCTGCAAGGCTCTGGATGGAGGTATCTGGGGAGGTAGTGGAGGAGGTAAAGGAGCATTCTTGGACAGTGTCATGGAACTGGATAAGAGCAGGAGGATGGTTCTGGTATGAGCAAAAGCAGAGTAGTGCAAACCCTGCCCTCTGGTTTCTGTACCTTTTTATGTATGGGGCTATTTCACTTAAGCAGAACATGTCGTTGCTCTAGATGGCCCTCACAGCTAAGATTGCCAGTAAGTTGGCTTTCCTTCTTCACTGAGATAGACATGATCCCTGAATGCCATCTTGGTCCACAGCTATTTTGATACTTGATTCCTCTTCCCTGTCCATGCCTCTTGCCTTTTCCCTTCTGTCTCTGCATGTGGAGGTGTTATATGTCCCCACAATTCTGCTACACCTCCCCATGTATCAGCCCTCCCCATGACCTTAAGACTGCTTAGTTCCTCCCATGTACTTTGCTTTCCAGGATGATAAGCTGTGGTCAGAAAAATAGCCACTGCTCATTCTATCCACTGCCACCCTCTCCTCCCCCTCTCCTCTCCGTCTGGTACTAGGGAAGAGCTTGTGCCCTGTTCAGCTGGCTAGTTCTGGCACAAAGCTGGACTGGTATAGGAGCGGGAGGGCTGTGCCGATGTCGGATGTATGTCTCTGTGCGGGTGAGGAGCGTCCGAGGCAGGCACCCTTTCCTCCTTTTATCAGACTGCGCTCATTTATTATACCATCTGTTTTCCCAGTGCTGGAGATGATGCTGGGGATATGTGACTTGGGGCACTCAGGCAGAAACTGGCCTGCACAAGGCCGGCCATGTGTTTGCCTCCTAGCAATGCAGCGGTCAGCAGCAAATTCTTTGCTGCTGCCTCCTCTCAGTATGGGAGAGAGCAAGTGTGGGCCTGGGTGTGTAGGAGGCACAAAGAGATGAAATGTGGCAGGGGGAGAAGGGGAGAGAGAGACACTGGGGTACATGTGTATCAGCTGGAGAGAACTGTGGGGAGGAGGGACAGACAGATGGGCAGAGTTGGGGAGAAGGAAGAAGAATGGATTGAAGAGAAGGAAAAACATAAGGAACTGTGCAGGGAGAGACAAAGAAACAGACTGGCTGGGGGGCAGCAAGAGAAAGGCTGTGAAAGAAGGAAAGACAGGCAGATCTGGCAGGGTTGTGGTGTGGAAATCAATGGATTGACTGTGGGAGAGAGATGTGTGCCAGCCAGGTACTACACTCATAGGTAAGTGGATAACTACAGAGGTGGAGATAAATTTAGTGTGTGTATGTTTATATAGGCCTGTGTAAGGGTGAGCTGAATGAATGAGAGTGAGGAAGAGGAACTATAAGGAAAGGGGAGAGTGAAAGCAGAGCAACAAAAGAACAAGGCTAGAGTGAGGTGAATCCTTGGAGAGCAAACAAGAGCTGGCATCAGTGGGGAGGAAGGGATTTGTATGAAAAGAAGGGAGACTAACAGCACTCATGTGCTTGGGGCTGAGGTTTTCTTACTGGAACCTGAGAGGACACAGGGCAGACATCAGAGCACAATTCCCCAGTACTAAACAGAAGCATTTTTATACATGCAAGGGCTCACTGCCACTGCACGGAGAGACCCAGTGGACCCAGGAATGTAAATGCCACTATGCTAGTGCAGACTGTTTCCTGCCTGTCGAACTGCAATGTGTACTCGAGCGTTTGCAACCTGTGGACTGCCTATTTCAAGCGTACCTGCTTAACTATTAGAAGCTGTTTAAGATGGCAGCTCAGGTATTTATTTATCCCCCTTTCCCTTCCCTCTTGCCCTTTTCCTCACAGTGTACTCACAATAGAAAAGGAGACATTAAAAAGTAGTACTCAGATTCACAGGCACCTTCTTATTTCTTCTGCCTTGTTTCATAGACACCACTTTGCTTTGCTGCCTAACTTGACCTCCCCCTCTTCCCTTTGACCATTTCTTTTCTCTTCTTTCCTCTGCTATTTTATCTACTACTTTCTCTCTTCCTTCAATTTTCTATAATTTGAAGTTTTTTATTGTCCCTATAACTCCATTCCCCTTTCTCTATTGTGTTCTAGACTAGGAGCCTTGTTTCTTTCCTTCTGCTCCTTTTCTCTCTCCCCAATTCCTCCATCTCCTTCTGTCTGTGCCTGTCTGCCTGCTTTCTCTCACTCACTGTCTGTCTCTCTTGAACTGGGTTGTTGAATTCTGTTGGCATCAGAGTGGGACAAACTGTAAAACCAAGGTTCCCGGAGGGCCAGGTTGTGATCATTTTATTTTTACAATGTCCTTGGATGTGTAAAGGTGTTTGTTTGAGGGGGAGGAGCAGTGCATGTGCTCCATGTGGGAGAAGAGAGAGGAGTGCAGGCCAGAACAAATGAAGCTTATAACCAATATAGGTCAGTTGCAGAGAAGAGTCCCAATGGTCTGTGAAATAGAGAAGTGTTTTGTCATTTCAGACTGGCTAGTGGAAAGATGGCAAATGAATAGTTTTATCTAACAGACGCAGGAAAAGCGTCCTGTCAGAGAATGCAGTAGTGGTGAGCATGGGAGGAGGACCAGCTCTGCACAGGGGATTGCTCATCTCCCAGCCACCCCCATAACCCAGGGAAAGAACAGCCTTTCTCCTGTTCCGAGCTGCCTACTTCTGAGCATGTTCCCATGTCTCTGCTATGGACTGCAGAGCATGGCTGAGAGATGCTTCCCTGTGTCCTCTGCCAGACTTGCTCGCCGTGTCAAAGAGGACAACAACCAAGCAAACAGATTAGAGAAGCACAAAGGAGAACCATAACCTCACACCCTTGGAGGATGGGCTGGAGTGCTTGGTGAGCCTCTGCTGGGGTAAGTGCTGCCAAAGAGACCCCCACAGTGGCAGAAAGGCATCATCAAGGCCCTGAGCTTAGGCTGGTGGAGCTGTATGAGCCAAGCGCACTGCTGGGAATTGTTTTGCTCTTCAGTAGGCTACTCACTTCCCATGATTTGCCACCATATGAGTAAACCCTGCTTCCTGATCATTCCCAGAAATTTTCAAAAGTGGTCAGTAGCTGCAGTGAACGACTGTGTCAGATACTGATGAGCCCAGCATGTGGCCTTGGGAATTTCAATTTAATTTCTATTAAGAAATTCGTTGGTTTATGACATCAAAGCTATTCTGTTAAAATGACATTAAAACATCAAAACAGAAATCCAGATTTTTAGAGGTGTTTGGAGCCCCTGCATCTCTCTAAATTCGATGTGAGATGCTGACTGCTTAGCACAACTGAAAATCAGGACAGTTCCTCAGTGTCTAAACATGGAGTTAGAAGCCTAAATAGATGTATGTGTTTTGCTTACTTTTTTAAAGGAGGCCTTTATTCCCGAGGCAGAGAATACCACCTCTCGACAATTTCTATCCATGGAATACTCTTCTGTGCATCACCATAATGCTCCAGTCTAACATCTGACTGGCTTAATCTGATGTGTTTAACCTACTTCCTCTATAGGAATTCACTTGGGGGATCCTAAACCATTACAATGGTAATGTGAAAATAAATCCTAGGAATTAATACAATACAAGAGCTCTGTGGTCGCAATATATCAGCTGACT
The DNA here is from genome assembly GCF_020740725.1 of Corvus hawaiiensis. Lineage (NCBI taxonomy): Eukaryota > Metazoa > Chordata > Aves > Passeriformes > Corvidae > Corvus > Corvus hawaiiensis. Next base: position 27,915,680 of record NC_063216.1, on the reverse strand, counting down.
TGCTCTGAAACAGTGTCTCAGGTCCTCATGGGATGCCTCCCTGACTATGTGGGACTACAGAAGTAAATCTTTCTCACATTGAAATTGGTAGCCTGTTACTGGCATCAGTTGGATACTGTGATTCTGAATTCTCTTAGAATGCCAGCTCACTGAACTCCTGAATAGGTGCTGTGATATGTGCTTCTCTTGATTTGTCCCTCCGAAAATTCAGAGGGATGAAATAGCTTATCCTAGACACTAACCATTTCTCTTGCTTTTCTTGGGATGTTCCTTCAAGTATCCTTTTAACCCTGATATACCACTGAGTGTCAGAGATGTTTAATGTCCAATATTCCTGCCCCAATACCCTAAGCTATCTGACAGAAGAAAAGCTCAGGGTATCCTAAAGATGAAAGTCTGCATAGCTGTCTTGCAGAAGGGTTACCTGTGTCAGTACCACCAGACCTAGGAGAGCAAGTCTGTCCGTGGAGGAAGCCCCAGTGATACCTCTGTGGCTGCAGAGGTCTGGATGGCAAAAGCTCATATTAGGGCTGGATTGTGGCTTTAAATGATGACACTGAATAGATGCGGCTGCACAAGATCCTCTTGTCTGTCCCCATCTGTGCCCTTTACACTGAAAGGAAGACTGATATCAGAGAATATCGATCAGTGTCAACACAAACCGTCTTCACTGTAGGCCTCACCTTTACCTCAGCATTTATCATTGCACTGATGCTTCCAAGAAGATTCTGAAAGCCTTTAGAAAAAAGTAAGGCCTCTCTTTCTTGACTTACTCTTTGCAATTCTGTGATTGCTATGTTTACGTGGAAACAGGCTTTTTTTTTTCTTTAAGAACCAAACCACAGCCCATGTACATTTCCTCAGTGGAGTTTCATAAAACTGTTTGTCAAGAAATGATGAGTGCTTTTAATTTGGAGTTTCTGAAGTTGACCTGGAGAGACCACCCCTTCCGTGAGAGACAAATCAGGAGTGAGAATCTAATCTAGTTACAGTCAGTAGATAAAAGGACAAAGGCTTTACTGGGGGCAACATAGTTACTGGTGCCCATATTCCAGGCACAATGGGCAGTGAGACCCATTGCCTCTCTGGTCCATTCTGGAGACCTTTCCCTGTGCCTTAGACCCTAGAACAGATTCTGATTACAAAACCTGTGCCAAAAACTTTTCATCAACTTTTTGTTGCCTGGAATATGCTTTCAGGGTTGGATGTATCTAGATGTCTGTGCCTGGCTTTGGATATGAATGGGAACTCAAAAGAGGATTTCCATGAAGGATCTGGGGATACAGCAGAGGAGAAACAATGGGTGTATGCTTGGGAATAAGTGGGTCTAAAGCTGGATTTCTATGTGCATGGTTAACATAGGGGTAAGGGAGTGTAGAGGCATGTATTTTACTTATATGCAAGATAGTCCAACATGAAGGTAGCCTGGGATTATAGATTAAGTGTAGAAAAATAGAAAAATGTGTGTTCTGGAGAGGATAAGTATGAGGCACAGCATCTGAGTGGGGAAGAGTGTCTTTAGTTTAGCATACTTATGTAAATACATAGGGATAGACGTGCTGGTGGGAGGGGGAATGTTCTCACAACTTATTTTCTCTGCTAGTCGGATTCGGTAAGTTTGTGTGTATATATATATACACATATGCATATATCCTCACTGAGGGCGCTTTACCAAATATTAGAATTCCAGCTAGAATGACTTGTTAGCAGCCTACCCTCTGTTAGAGCTAATGGGTTGCAGGTATTGATTTTTTTTCTATTTCTATTGATTAGGAGGCTGCTGTACATACAAACCTTAGCATAGCATGGAAAGAGAAAGGGAGGCAAAACAGTTCACATCCCAGCAACTCATCATGGCGGAAAATTCATCCTGGGAGTCTCAGTCTTCTCCAACTATCTCTTCCAAATAGAGAAGGAAGTCGTTCCTTTTTTGCAGAAATCAACCACCAGGGCTCATGAGAGGACACTTTTTGTTTCCCAACCATCTTCAAATGTATCATTCAATGGAAGAAAAGGTTGTGTGAGAAAAAGGAGTCTCACATGGAAAGCACAGGAGTGCTTCAAGCTTCAAGACTCAATCTGAAACAGTTATCTTGGGTACCCATGAGCACCCAATTCATTCGTAACAGCACCCAGATCCCACTAAAATCAGCGCAAACTCTTTCATTTTGGTGTGCTTTGTGATTATGTTCTGGATTTTTCAGTGCCTTAGTGCCTCCACAAACTAATGAACATGTTACTTTGTAAGACTGTTGTGAGGCTAAATGAACCATTGGTACAACATTTAGCTTGGAAGAGGACATAAGTGAGAAACTGAGGGACTTTTGTATGACAGCATTAGAACCTCATACTTGGAACCCCATACTGGTGTCCATCTTGTGATAGACAGGAGTCCGCTCCTGTCTATCACAAGAATTTTTTAATGCACTCTCAGGGCAGTACCCCCACCCATTTTGCATGGAAATCTGCTCATTTTAATTGATAGACCTCTATATCCTGTATCTCCCTTCTTTCTTACTTTCTGGTCACAATGTTACACTAGAGATGACTTTGCTGTAGTATTGAATGTCTGATGTTTAAACTGTGTTGTTGATCTTCCAGTTATATGAACCTGAAGATAAGAAGAGAGGACCAGTGAGGCTTTTTCCATCACCATTTATCTCCCTGTGTCTATCATCTCCATCTCTAGCTCCTTCACCTGAGATTCTCTGGCCAAAACCACAAATCTTCTTTCCATGGCTTGCTAGTTTATTGAACTGGTCTAAGAAAACCAACAGCATGCACATATGATGCGAATAATGTTTCTTAAGTGCTTTGGGACCCTCAGCTTCGGATGTCAGTGATGACTGCTCTGATCACCCCATCTGCTTTTCTAACAATACAGATATGTGACTTTTTTCTTCTCCAGTGAAATATCTTGTATTTTCATTCTTTTTATATACCATATCTCTTCCCTGCCCCACTGGCTTCCAGTTCTATGATCATCACCCTAACCCCAGTTTGTTTTTCCTAACATCTCCTCTGCTGGTGCATTTCCCTATTAACACCTCTGCTCTGCCTGCAAATATGGCTGCATCAACTCTATCTCTTTTACATCTCATTACAGCAGCTCCTTCTGAGCTGGCCTCCCCAGGATGAAGATTCCTAGATCAAATTTTTATACACTATTGCTGTTTGATTTTATCTTATGTGCCAAAGAGCTCCACTGCAGCACTCAATCCACAAACACTATTCAGTCTCATTACCATCCCATGGAGTTGCTTCCGACTTTGTGCCCTTCATCTCGCTTCCTGCATCTTTCTCATGCCCCTTTCATTCCTACAGCACTGCCCCTTCTCTCCACAAATAGCAGCACTCTTGGTTTGCCATTGGAAGCAGACTTCCTGTGGCTCCCTGTCTCATCAGCTTCTCATTTCAAGTAATTTAAAATGTAATTTAAAATCTCTCTATTTCCTCCAGACTATTAATTTCTCTCTCCTTACTTTTCTCTAGATGTCATTCTGTGTTGCGTTATTCAGAAGATGCGACTGTTGTAAAAATCTGCCACAGTGTTTGTATTCTTGTTTTGTATTACCATTTTTAATGATTCTTTGTAGGAAAGATGAAATCTCAGCACAGCATCTAACCACAGCACAAGCAGTCACACAGGACAGTCTGGCATTTGCATTGCCTTTGTTCCATTCTTCTCCTGTGGCATTTAGATCTGTAGAGGGGTTCTTGTGGATGGTCTAAGAGTATATAAGTAGGGTAGCAGGAGGAGAATTATTTCTGGCAATTGGGAAGTGTGAGGCAGGAAGGCGTGTTTAGTTCTGATCCTGAGATGTGCTGAGTTCTCATAGGTCTCACTCCTTTTGCCACCCTGCAAACCTGGCCTTCTTATACTGGCAGTTTCTTTGGGGAGAACATGCCCTTCTCTTGTTGCTGTAGTACACTATTTGAGAGTACAGAGTAACTGAGGAGCCAACTTTTCTTGGAAGTATGAGGTCTGCAGATTTCCCGAGTGGTTTTCTTGTCCACACATGAGATGTTTGTGCCTGATGGATTTAAGTGCAAGAATAGCCAAATGAAGTTTTTTTCTTCTTCAGAATCTTTCAGGCCCCTGGCCCAGACTTTCTGTCTTCCTTTGAAGAATGAGAAGATTTGAATATTAGGGTTGGGTTGGAAAGGAACAACCACAAATACAAAAAGAAAATGCTCAGAATCCCAAGAATTACTTATTCTTCCCTTATGCCTTCCCTCTTCAAGGCCCCTTCCTTCTTTCAGGCAAAATGCAAGGGGAGGAGAGGCCCTCGGGTGATCTTCTCTAGCTTTCCCAACGAAGAGCCTCAGGGAACTTCCTCCTCAACACAGACCATCCCTGTAAAGCCATAATCTCCCACCATCTTAGGGGTGTTCTCCACATCTCTCTGCCTCTCAAATTCCTTTGCACCAAGGACAACAGTCCAGAGAGCCTGTCCACAAACTACCATCCTCCACATTCTTGCAGCAGGCTATACTCAGAGTACTAAAAATGCAGAGTACAATATGCACCTGCCCCCACGTTCATCACCAGCTGTTCAGCAGCTCCAAGGGTACAGAAAGAGCCCCCCTCCCCCCAGCTCCTAAGGCAGAGGGCAAGGCTGGAAATCCCCCAGATGAACTAGGTACTGTGTTTGTCCACAAAAAATATTTCAGTGGTCTCAAACTGCACTGTCTCCTATCACCTCTTCCTCTTTCTGCCTTCCCCGGGGCCTTTTCTGCCTGCTGATGGTGCTTTGCGCATGGCTGATGTGGGACACCAAGAGTGCTTGCTGGTAAATGCCTCTGCCTCAGTCTCAGCTATGAGGGCAGCCTGGATTGTGCCCTCCAAATGGGGGAAATGATCAAGGGTCTGTAGGGCAGCCAGTGGCCCCCTGGCTGCTTGCTATAGAGCCCTTCATGTCCATCAGTCCTGGGACAGATTGTCCTGGAAGGGCAGTCCCAGTCTGCACCCAGAGAGTGAGTAGGGAGAAGAGATAACTGGAGTTATGAAATTGCAGCATGGCTGAAGCCCTCCAACTGGTTCAACTTCCCAGCACCCTCTTCCCCCAGCGCTGCTCCCCCGCATAGAACAGCAGTGAACCTAAAGCAGATCTTCTGGTCTCATTTTTCAGTGAACAATGAATCTGATCAGAGAGAAACAAAATCGGTAGCATCAAGAATTAGATGATTTCTTTTCTTCATGATTGTTGCATTAATGAGCAGCTACATGTATAGAACCAGGAGGTGACTAATGTAATTAACCTGGTGTAATGATACTGCTGAGGAAGAGAGAGAGGATTATGACATACTTAGATGTCAGTATTGCACAATTTTGTATGTGCTCCCTGTACTATCAGGTTGTGTCTGACACAGAAAACTTAAGCAGTGATAGATTTCAGTCTGCATCCATTCAGCTCATGCATCTTTCTGTGTAAAATGAGGATGTGAAAGGTGGATTGCTTTCCCAGGGTTGAGGGGGTGGAGGTACTCAATTTTGGTGGTTCCTGTCCTTAACAAAATGATACTAATTATCATAAATCGTCCTTTCTCATGAAGAATCTTCCCAAAATGTCTGCTTCTTGGAGCAGGCATTGGGATTTTGCCGAAAGCTCTAAAGACAAAGTAAGAACACAGGGATCCACACAACACTGGTCAGGGGGAGGCAGAGGGATGGAAAACGAGCAACACCAAGCCATATGCAACTTGCAGCAAACCCGAGAAGAGTGAAGATCAAGCACTTAAAAATCGTAACACCAGCAATAAGAGCAGAAATACATGCTTGTTTTTTAAATTACCCTTCCACGTTACATTTCAACCCCTCCTGGGGAGAGAAACGGCTGACTGAAGTTTTGTGCGGGTCTAACTGCGGTGTGCGGGTCGCACTCCCAGCTCCGGGCACCCACGACGGAGATACGAAGGAGGCTGAGCTGGGGGGCGGCGGTGGGGCGGGAAAGGCGGTAAGCGAGGGAGCGCCCCAGCTCCGTCTTCCCCTGGGTTCCGCGGCGGCCCCGGGGGAGCGACCCTTGCCGGTGCCGGCAGCAGCGGGCGAGGCGCAGGGCGGGGGCAGGCTGCCCCCCCGCCCCTCGCTGCCTGCCTGCTGCCTGTGTGTGCCCGCGCAGAGCGGAGCGGGGCGGAGGAGGAGGGCGGCTGCCGCCCGCGGATGCTGGGGCGCGGGCGGCGCGGGCAGGGCGGGCGGCGCGGGCAGGGAGCTGTCCTTCAGCACCGCGGGCCGCGGAGCGCTCCGCCCGCACCGCCGCCCGGGGAGCTGTCCTGCAGCACCGCCGGCCCGGGAGCGCTCCGCCCGCCCCGCCGCCCGGGGAGCTGTCCTGCAGCACCGCCGGCCAGCGCCGACACCGACACCAACGCCGCCGCCGCCGCCGCCGCCGCCGCGGGGGAGCCGTCCAGCGCCGCGCCGCCAACGCCGCCGCCGCCGCCTTGATGCAGTAGCGGGGCCCGGGAGTCGCCGGGAGCCGCCGCGGGGCAGGGGGTGCCGCAGCCGGGCTCCGCTCCGCGCCCCCCGCCCGGAGGGGCGCCGCGCCTGTCCCCCTCCTCCCCCTCCCCAACCCCCCACCCCAGGAGCCCCCCTCTCTCCTCGCCCACCTCCGCCGGGAGCGAGCGCCGCGGCTGTGCGGAAAAGCCATGGGAGGCAAGACCTCGGCACCTGTTCAGCTGAAATCAAGGGCTTACAGTATACTGGGCACTCTGGCTTGGTGGTAGGAGCGAGCAAAAGGAAGGAGAAGCGAGCAAGAAAAAGTGAGAGAGGATTGGAGCGACTGCCGCTGCCGGGAAAAAAAAAAATAAAAACCCAAGGAAGATAACTGGGAAGGAAAAGGATTTTCATGGCGCAGGCTGCAGAGCTAAGCAAGAAGACTGAAGGTTGCATCTCTGCTCTTACAGTCTCTAACTGTCTAGGTCCAGATAATGAGAGATTGTGTTGAGGATGCTGCTGCTGCTCCCCTGTTCACTGTGGAAGCCATCTCCAAATTAGCCATTACATATGGAAACTGGAGACCAGAATTTTAGAAAAAGGGATTAAGGCGTCTCATTTTGGGGGGGGTTCTCTCTTTATTTGTTTGGTTTTTCTTGGTTCTTTTCTCTCTTTTTTTTTTTCTTTTTCCTTTTTCCTTTTTTTATATTTCAACCAGAACGTTTCCGATTTAAAAGGCAAGCCTCTTCCCGTGTGGTCTTTCTAATTTACACTCTTTTCCGTGGGCTTTCTTACCTCCCTTTTTTGATATCTATCTCTCTCTCTATACCCATTATATTATTAGTCGGAATTATTATTCTTTTATTTTATTAAACACACACACCCCAAGAATCAGAAGGCGGTTGGGTATTTGTATAATGAAGAATTATGGGGCTCTTTGACAGAGGTGTTCAGATGCTTTTAACCACCGTTGGTGCTTTCGCTGCCTTCAGCCTGATGACCATAGCTGTGGGGACCGACTACTGGCTTTACTCCAGAGGGGTTTGCAAGACTAAAACTGTCAGTGAGAACGAAACCAGCAAAAAGAACGAGGAAGTCATGACCCATTCTGGATTATGGAGAACCTGCTGCCTGGAAGGTATTTGATTCTGGACCTCCACACCCCCCACCCCCCCCACCCCTTCCTCTCCCACCACCCCACATTTCTCCCTCCTCCCCCCAGTAAATCCCTCCACATTCCACCATTTTCTCACTTCATTCCTTTCACCGTGGATTGAGAGTGGTGGGCTCAGTTACTCAGGACACAGAGGCAAGAAGACAGGCAAAACATTCACTGTTCCATTCCCTTCTCCCTTCTTCTTTCCCACCCTCCCCCCTCCCACCTTCCCCAAAAATTCACTTCCTCTCTCCAACTGGAATAATGTGTGTGTTACAAAACCACCGAGAGATCCTTTCAAAAAGCAACTGTGCAGTCTGCCTGTCTTCATCTTGTTTGTATTGCCTGGGTAAGCAATGCCAAAATGCTGTGTTATTGCTGTGCTCTAGCTGCAACCAGAGAGTGAAATAATTGCTCTCTTTGCAAATGGCTTATTTGCAAAGACAAGACTGTGAGTGAGGGGCTATGTGGGGAGGAGGTGATTGCAAAGCACTTCGAATGCAATTATTAGTTCACTTTAGGAAGGAAAAAGAGAGAAAGAGAAGCAACCCTGTTACATCCAAAATGTCTCATGCAGAATGATACCAGTCATCTCAAACAGAGTTCAGAGCATTTTGTAATGTCTGTAAGCAACCACATCTCACTGGGCTGGGTGCAGAGGGGTCTAGTTGGCTGCTCATTGGTTTGGGGCTGGGATTTTTCCCCAGTTTGTTTGTTGTTGGGGGGGGATTCGCTTGGTTTCTCTTTTTTTTTTTTTTTTTTTTTTTTTTTTAAGGTTTATGGTAAAGGCTTAAAATAAACAACTCTCTGAATGGAGAAATCAGCCTAAGTCTGATGTGGTGAAACTGAATAGCAACTCAGTGACATGTCTGATGACAGAAGAGACACCACTGCAGCCAACTTCTGGAATCAGACGTTCTAAAGGGAGGGGGAAAGAAAAGAGGGGCCAGTGATTCGCTTTTAAATATGTGTTGCTGAGTCCTGCTATTGGCGTACGTGTGGGCTGGGGAGGTGGTCTTCAGCCTGTGCTGGAGGGAGAGGGGCAACCGATGTAAATGCGTGGTTTATGTTACACACGTAGTGAGAAGGAGAGAGTGAGAGCACAGGAGCACACATTCCAGCCCATTGTGAAAGCCCTGTTTGTGAATCAGCTCCCAGCTGGATGGTGGGCTGCCAGGGGTTCATGGGCATCCAGGGATAAGATCAGTGTCTGCCGGTGTCCACGGGAGCTGGGTGTGCCTGGAGCTCCCTGTCAGGAGAGAATGGCAAGTGGGTACCGCAGAACTGATTTTCTTAACCCGGCACCGGGAGATGGAAGGCAGGGGGAAAGGGGAAATAAACTATGTATGTTTTGATGTCTCTCACCAAAGAAAGCTAAAGCTGCTGTTTGGAAATGGTTGTGTCCAGGAAGAAGCGTGAATTTCCCCCCCATTCTTGGTGCAAACGGTTGAGTGATGGCTGGACATGTTTTGAATAGCTAAGTGACTTCATTGAGCGATGGTCTATTTGACGCATACTGCATTTAGTGCCCTTTGTCAACCCAAACTGCTGCCTTTTAACATATCCTGCAGAGGAGCTCTATGCTGAATACTATATGCTGTATCCACGCCAGAAAATCAATAGCAGTAAATTAATGGGGGATGTTTTAAACACACTTGCTCACACACATGCACAGATTTCCTGCAAATAGATAAATACATAGAGGTATATATTAATAAAAAATGAAAAGCCTTTCACACAGATATTCATTACAACCAGGGAAGGAGACATCTCCTTAATTAAAAATTAATGAGAGATAGAAGGGAAAAAAAAAAAGCCCAAATGCAAAGCCATGCAGGGAAGAGAGGCTGCGGGGATGAACTCCCTTCCTGAGCCATGTCCCCAGGCTGGAGGGCGGAGGGAGGCTGGGGTGGAGGTAGAAGGTATGAGGACCCCAGCCAGGAGAGGCAGTGAATTCAGATCATGTCTATCTGCCCACAGAGCCGTACCCAGAGGGACGCGGTCTGAGGGGGAGGAGGAAGGGGCGGGTGAGGTTTGTCAGATTGGAGGAGCTCGGGGCTCCTTCTCCTTTACATCTGACAGGACCCCACAGGCACTGTTGAGAAGTGGCTTGCATGGAAAAAGAATGTGCCAGGATACTTCCAATTAAAAGCTCTGAAGTGCCCCCAGCCCCCAGTGTTGTGCTGCCAGCCCAGGTCCTCTGCTCTCCCTGCTGATGCTCTCCAGTGGGCTTAAAATCATAGCCCTGCGTGAAGGGTGTGAAATGCAGCCTGAGCACAACCTGCACGGCCCTGGCAGCGTGCTCTCACTCACCCCACACACGTGAGGGTTGGGCTGGCCCAATCCCCCAGCTCCCAACTGCTGGGCAGCAGCAGCAAGTGGGGTAGGAGGGTGCAATGCACCACAGGGAAGTCAAGCCCAGCTCTGAGTCCCTCGCCTGAGGGCACAGGTTGCACTAAAACTTAGATAAAGAATTTGTTGCAAGAGCATCTCAGCAGAGGGCAAAACCATCCCCATGGGCACATGCTGTGCAGGCCCTGAGCATGGGTTTGCCTCATGAGGTGGCACAGCATAGGTTTGGCACTGGCACTGATGGGATGCCTCTGCTTGGCTTCCCTCAGCCCCACAGCCTGCATGAGGTGGTGGCTGGCACTCTCTTGGTCCCAGGACAGCACAGCCAAATATCCCCACCAGCCCTTGGATGGCAGGGTTCTTACTGTCATGTCTGATCACCTTAGGGGGGTTATCTTCTTTCTTGTCAGAAGGAATCAGAAGAGCGTCCCTGGTTGATTCCCTCTCCCAGTGAAAGCTTCCTGCTCATGAACAGGGGAGAGAAGGATGCAGCAAAGGCTCCTTTCCCCCATGATACATAGAGTGGGTAGATTTGTGGAGGAAAGGGCTTAGTCCCAGGAGGCTGTAAAAAGGACAAAAACCTTGGATCAGTTCACAGCCTGCCCACGGTGTGGCAGAGGCACCTGACAAAGGATGTGGGATAGACACTCCTCTGCCTGGGGTGGATGTCAGGGCAGGTCTATAGAGTGAGGAGAGGTAGTGAAGAGAAGAGCAGGAGGCTTTTTAACAAGAAAATAATCAAAGAAGGAGTTCAAACTGCCATCTGCTACTGGTAGGAAGCCTCTGATGATGTTGCCTTCATTTCTGGAAACGTGGAGGAACACTGGCATTAGTCAACACTGTAGGCTGTCAGAGATGGTGGACACCTCATGTTCAAGTTATCCTGCTAAATTGTCTTTTCTCTTCTTGGACAAGAAGGAGGCCTTTTTTTCCAGTAGGAAAAAAGGATGTGAGCACTTATCTTGGGCTGTATGCATAGGTATGTTGCGGTCAGAATTGCAAGCTCCTCTTGGAGAATTTGGTCCCCAGGCTCTCAATTTTTGGGTTTCCCTCTCTTCAGTCATTCTATTCCCTACAATGGACTGTCAGTCAGCATTTTCAGATCTTTGTATTACTTCAAAGAAGAGTGCCATTTGGGAAGTTACTCCTCTATTCGGATTTATTTCCCCCCTTTCTTCTCTCCTACAGTGCACCCCTGCTCCATCATGGGACTCAAGCAGACAGGTGGTGTCAGTTCACATTACTGCAGATCATGCTTCTGATTTTTTTCCTAATCCTCCTCAAGATGATTCTCTCTCAGACTTTGGGGTTGCCCAGATAGGTCTCTGGGCCATTCCAAAGTCTCTGCCCTTCAAGGAAAATGTTTTTTCTCAGCCCTTTAACTGTATAGGTACAAAACACACACAAACAGCAAACAATTGAGATCTGCAAGCTCATGCCCCACATGGATGCTGCACCTCTTACAACTTTGAAATGGCTGCGGAACTTCCAGCCTAATTCCTTCTTGGCCCTGAATGTTTTAAAACCACTTTTTATTATGAGTGATGCCTTTTCTAATTCTTTCATTAGCTCCTGTAGATCTCCTACAGGATCTCAAAAAGTGAGGGACGATGCCTTATCAGGGTCTTATGAAGCAAGAAAATGAAATGTATTTTATATCTGTAGGTTATTGGTTTTGTCATGTTGTCATTATTATTAAGAAACGGATAGGTCTGGGAGGCTTTTATACTGAGAAGGCGGGAGAGAAGAGTCCAGGGCAGGCAGGCATGAGTGATGCGCATGGGGTTAGACATCCCTGTAGATCTGACTGGTGTGAAGGCAAGTAATTGAATGGATGTTGGTGGAGAAAATAATTCCTGCCTAGAGACCCTTCCCAAGGAGAATTAATGAGCTGATCTGTTCCCTTTCCAGCTTGTTATATCTGAACAGTGCATGAGAGCTAAGTGCAGATTCAGTGTTTGCGAAAATGAAAAGCTGACAGCAAAGTGAGGCAGGGCACAGGCAGTGGACAGGCTTCTGCCAGACGATTCTGGCGCTGCGTCGCTTCCTCTCACTGCCTTCTCCCACTGCTGTTTGTTCCTGGTGCACCTCTTTCCTTTCACATCCATTTTACGTGTAGGGTTTTTTCCCTATTTTCCCTCTTACCTTTCATGATTTTCTTTCTTTCAGCCGTTGTTTCTGTCAACGACCCTAGTTTTGCTCTGCAGAATTGCCTGCCGTCCTACTTCCAAGGATCCACAAACCCACCAGGGTTCTTTCCTCGCATCCTTGCTGACCTAATCCAGGGCCTTTTCTGAAAATTCAGTGGACGTAGCAGTAGATTAAGTCAGGGTCTCCATGTCTTCACAGTTCAGGACCAGGAGCATCCTAGCCCAGCCATGAGATGCAGCAGGAGGAAATGACCGGGCACAGAGCTGATTGCTGCTGGCATTGCATCTGCTGGGGAGAAAAAGGATTCAGAGCTGGACAGGCCTTGGGTGAAGAGGAAGACAAAGGATTTTAAAAAGTGGGGTGGCAGATGGTGAAGAAGAATTACTCAGGATCCCAGACTTGGGTGGGTTTGGTTCTCCTCTCAGCTTAAATTCACACCTGACTGAAGTCACTGAGAAGGCAGGGATTTGAGGGGCTGAGACCTGCAAGCTCAGCTCCTTTGTAAGATTTGACAAGGAAATGCTGTTCCTCACTAGTGAGTTGCCAGAACAGACTTTTAAATTGCTTTTAAATTATGAATCTTCCTGCTGACAGAGAAAGAGGAATGGGTTAATATTGTCCTGAAATGCACCAGAAATTGCCTTGCTGAAAAGAGTGAGAGTGAAATGCAGTGGGAGGGACATGGAGATGCAGTGTGGCAGCAGTAATGTATAAAGAAATTACACAGAGCTAGAACAAATGTCTCTTTGCCAGGGAGACCAGGAGCTATTCCTATCTAATGTTTCCCTTTTAACCCACCCCTTTCCCCATGCAGCCCTCTGAGCCCCCGTCTCACTTGGTTGCGGTTTGGTATGATCTAAGCAAGAGTTTTGGGGGAGGAGGACTGCTGAGGTTTGACAGCAGAATCTCCATATTTATTTAATTTAAAAGCAGTAGCGAGGAGGTTGCCGGGGGGAGCAGGGAACATTTCAGGCTCTCAGATGGCTCTGCCCCCTGCCCCTGTTTTAAGAGCAGATTCCCAATCAAGCATACCCGGTTTATCCCAGGGGGAGCCCTCGCTGCTCCATTCTGCGCTGCTTCTCCCTTCCATATTGCACTCGTTGTCAGGGGATGTGCTGCTGCCTTCCTTTCACGGGCACGAAACCTTCCCCCTTGAAGGGGGCTCTCAAGGAGGGAAGGGGGCTGCTCCTGGTGGAATGGGTTACAATGGGGCTCCTGCTCCATGTCCTCCCCCCCACAGCCCCCAACCCAAGGCAGCAGCCACCCAGCAGGGGAAACACAGAACGCGGAGCAGGTTAGGCATACGCAGAACGGAATGTAAATACAATACGCCTAAAAGTTATTTTTCTCTTGCCTGTATGACCCCAGCTTTTTCCTCACCCTCCATCTTTGACTCATTCTATCCATCTCCATTTCAATTTGTTCTCGTTTCCCTCCCCTGTTTTTCCTCTTTATTTTTCCCTTTCATCTTTATGTCTCTTCTGTGCTTTCTCTCAAAAGCATCTTCTCCTTCATTATTTCTCCCTGTTTGTCTCCAAGTTCTCTGAGGCCCATCCCCCTTGCTCTTTCCTCTGTTATATTATCTTGTCCTTGCTCTTCTCTGTCCCCTTTGCTCCTGCTGTCACATCTCTCCTCTTTCCTCTTCTCCCGGCCATCATTTTCCCCTGGCTTTACCCCATCTTACATACAGTCATTCCCCCCAGCCAAAGGACCCCATTCTTTTGGAGCCGTGCTGCCTGTATGCTCTAAACAAACACTTTTCCAACCTCTTTCTGGCTGTCCCCCTCCTCCTTTCTTCAGCCAGTGCCCCCTCCTCAAAGCAGTGTATGACACCAGTTGCTGTCGCTATCTCCTCTTACCCCTATGGCAGCTCAGCTACCTCTGAGGGGGGTGAGACCCGAGCCCCTCCCTCTGCTCCCCTCATTTCTCACTGCCTGTGGTCAAGCCAACCTCCCTCCACTTTGCTGCCTCCAACCTCCCATGGCCGGAGGGCTCACTGGCAGCTCAGCTGATGAGCTGGCTCATCTGCGTGCAGCCAGCAACTGGGCTGGAAGGAGCTCGTGGCAGCCCTAAATGCTCTCCCTGGCAACCCTCAGACATGGATCAGGCCAGGATCCAAGTGGAGAATAAGGGTCTCTGAAGCCATAACCCTGGGGCAGTTGTTGTGCACTACAGTGAAGGATCTCTGGTTATCGGGGAGAAGAGTGTCAGTGAGCAGTCGTCCTTTTTGAACTGTTTTCAGGGGAATGATTTTCTCTGAGATTCTCAGGAATACCTAAGGTGGGGAGGTGAATGGGTCTGGAGGCTCCAAGCCCCATGGTTGCCTGAATGAACCTCAGTGAGGAGGGGCAGAGGGTATCACTGGCTGGTGAGAAAAGGGGGACTGTGCACCATGCAGGGCTCTACATGAACCGTGGTGACTCACGGGGTGCCGAAATGGGGACACTGCTGTTAATGGTCTATTGCAGCACATGGCTGCAGACAGAAAACCCACCACCAGCAAGTCCCCAGGCATAAGGAGTAGAGCAAAGAAGATAGCAGAGAGTGCAGGAGCAAGGGCCATCCAAGGGTGGGGTGTTGCAAAGAATAGGGTTCATAAAAGGGGGACAGGGACAAGGAAGAGTAGGAAAGACTGTGTGCATGAAAGCTAGGCATGTTTGCCTGGAAAAGGAGGTGAATGAGAGGGAAAGTGATTGGATTGTGTTGAATAATGAATGGGCTAGAGAAGGTGGATCAGTAGCTCTTGATTTCCCCATTTTGTAACACACAGACAAGAGGACCTGACATGAGTCACCGGAGACCCAGTTAAAGCTTTCTCATTTGATGCATATCAGGGCTGTGGAGCTCATTGCCACTGGAGCTCTCATGGCCAAGATTTTAACAACATTTAGCAAGCAAGTGGGCATTTACGACAGAGTTCACGAAAATTAAGCATCCTCCTAATGGATGTGAACAGCATTTTGGGTGTTCTGTAATTCAGCAATTAAGTCAGTCGCCATAAAAACTAGGATAACATTTCACAAGGGCAGTCTATCCCCTATCTGACTGCCATGTGGTTCTTGCCTCTTCCCTGAAACATTTGTCAGGGATTAAACAGAGCTCAGATTTACTTTGTCTGGCATTTCTTTTGTTTCTAGATGCTAT
Organism: Corvus hawaiiensis; assembly: GCF_020740725.1. Classification (NCBI taxonomy): domain Eukaryota; kingdom Metazoa; phylum Chordata; class Aves; order Passeriformes; family Corvidae; genus Corvus; species Corvus hawaiiensis. The sequence continues at coordinate 27,900,450 of NC_063216.1, read as the reverse complement.
GCTGTGCAGTTGCAATGTAAGATGCAAACTAGGCCTGCATTTCTGCTGATGTCAATGACTGCCCTAATTTGACAAATTAACAGTGAGTTTAGGTATTTCTATCATATTTTTCTAGGAAGTATCTGGGATAGAAAGCAATTAAGAGCATATGGAATTAAGTGGAGTCCTTTTTCTTCACACCCCAGGGTATAAAGTAAGTAGTTGGCAATGAAGGTGCTATATATGTGCAAAGAATTATTATTGTTGAAGTCCCTGCTTCCCAGAAAGCAATAGGCTTTGGGTCTCTTTGATGCTATCACGACTAAATTAGAAACGAGGTTGTCTCTTTTCTCTTGTATCTGTGGAAATGATTACTGCACTGGCATCTGATGATGTACAGTACTGTAGTGTTTCTATGCACAAGAGATGGAGGCCCAGTTCTCCCCTCGTGTGCACTGATGTAACCTCGGTGACTTGGATGGAGCTGCTAACACTGCCCATGTAGGCAAGGGGAGAGCGAGGCTGAGGAAGGGCTGTGCGTGCTTTAAACAGCCATGCCCCAAGGTCACTGCGTGTCCCCGCTCCACCAGTGACGTACCCAACAAACCAGGGGCTAAATTCACTTCTAGTATGAGTGGGTGAGACAGCCCCAAAGTTAATGAGATTCTGCAGTTATTTATGCCAGCTGTTCACCAAGGCCAGCAGTTCCTTTTCAAACTATTCCCATTTTCATCATCTTTCACCCTCATTAGAAAAATTCGACTTGGCTGCCCTTCCTGTGGGGCAAAGATTCTCATACAGACTCCTCACCTTGGATGGGTGAGTGTGTAAAATGGCAGAGGTGACCATGAACTTGCTGGCATTCACCTTTCCCTTTCTCTTCTTTCTGCATTTCTATCTTTATTTGAATCTCTTTTTTATTGACTGTTTTCTGCCTCCCAGCCCCATTTATTCTCCTTGTGTTACAGAAAAGTTCTTCCATAAAATTCCAAACTACACAATCAGAGTCTTCATACCAAGCCCTGCAGAATAGGTGAAATCCACTTCTGTTTCTGTGGCACAGGCGACTAAAGTATTTATACTAGCTTCCTATCAAATCTATAACTCCCCAGAGAAGCATAGGGACTTTATCCTGCACTTCCTATTCCCCCAGAGCATACACTCCTATCTGCTAGCTGTGAAAAACAGAAAATGAGGATGGTATACAAAAACTTGAGAATGCAATGTCATCCTATTCATGGGTAGGGATTTTTCTGATGTGTGTTTTTGCTAGAAGCAAGCAAGTATAAATTTCTGATTTAGCTTGTTGTATAAAGAATACATTCTGTCAAATAAAGAATAACACTATCCACCTCCGTTCCTTGGATTTTCTATCCCTTTCTGATTTTTCTCTTCCTATTTCTCAGTTTTCATTCTCCTTCGGAACATGATTTTTTTTTTAGTGCCTGTTTTATTTTTCTCCTCCCACTCCTTCATAACAACGTTTCATTCTTAAATTTGCTATCACTCAGAGAACTTCTCTCTTTCTTCAGGTCTTGTTTATATCACCAGTGTAGCTGCAGTGAGATGGATCATGCTTGAACACTGAATATTTCCCAGGTTTAAGGTTGTGTCCATTCAGTATCACAGACCACTGTGAATCAAACGACTTTTCATCCAACCCTGTTTGCTGACTTCTGCAACCTTACTGTGACCTGTCCTTTGTAAACAGTAAATTTCTGAGAACCTGTTCCTGGAGCTTTATCTCCTCCTGAGGATGTTGCATAATATTTTTCTTTCTTAGTTCAATTTTTTTTCACCCTTGGTTTCCATTTTTCTTCATTCTCTTCATCATTATTCTTCAGAATTCACTGTTTCTTCTTCTCTTCCATTTTTCTCCACATCATCTCTCATGTCTGCAGTTTTCTCCCACAGCCCTAGCGCCTGATGACATTTCTGCCCTTCCCTTTACATTTCTAGCCCATGGTCCTCCCGGGTAGAAACTAGTCCCCTTGATCCCATCCCATTCAGCCTCTTTGGAGAAGTGGTGAAAAAGGACTCACAACCAAGTCTGTTCAAATATGTGTGTGCACGTGTGCACACGTGCATCTCCTTTCAGATACGATCGGTATGAAAGATTGGTGGTTGAGATGAAGTGGTCTAATTTTGACTTTTGCCTTTTAGACAGCCACGAGGAGTCCTTCCCGAATGTAGATGCCCCCCAGAATTGCCTTCAGAGTACAGGGTCTCAAGGGATCAATCATCAAGAATTTCTGCTGCTTCGTTTTAGATTCAAGCATTGCCCTTTTCCTTAGGCTGAGGGTCATGGGTTTTTGAAGGGTAGTGGCAGAATCATGAAAGAAGACATTTTCCTCTTGCTCATTTTTGAGTGAGGAGTGAATGAACTGTGATAAATATTTTTCTGTATATAACTAGAGCTGTCTCAAAGAAGTGGCAGAGGAAACAGATGGCAGAGGCCCTTTATAGGCAGCTGCTGTTGTCTCTTAAGGTGTCACCATAGCAAGAAAAGTGGTTGTAATTGGGGAGCTTCAAGATCAGTAGCGCCTGAAAGGACTTGAGCAGAAAAGAATGTCATCCTGCCTGAAGGCAGGGGGGAGGGAGACAGAAATCAAATATTCAGAGACTAAGAAATTCAGTACAGGGAATAAGCTGGAGTCACTATGAAGTTTTACTGAATTTCATGACCACAGGATGGATGGTTTCCCTGTGTTTGGGAGTTCGTAACTGGCCACAGAGAGCAGGAACATTGTAAGCAGGGTGAAGAGCTGGTTTAGTGTATTTTGGGGATAGCAAGAGGGGCTGGTATCCAGTGGAAACAATTGAGTGAGAGACTGAGATCCCCAATGTACTGTGGAAATGCAGTTGGGTGGGCGTGAGGAAAGGTCCAGGAATAGCTATCTCCAGGCTCCTTTCTCCTCCAATTGCTTCAGAGCACTACTGCAGTGCATGCTTTTGGTATGGGGGATGCTACAATTTGGTGTAGAAGCTTCTGTCCTAGATACTGCTCAAAATGCCTGCCTGGAGCCCTATGATCTCAGTGTATGCAGCACAATTGTAAGATGACCTGTGAAATAACAGAAGTGCAGACATGTAGCTGCTCCCTCAAGAAATAACCAGGCTTAGGTTCCTTCATATCTTCCAGGCTTGGAGGGATTGCACAATGGGCTAGACCTCTAAGTCTTCTAGACATGGAGTTATTTTAATCTCTCCTGCTCCCCTTGTGTCTCCAAAAGTAGGAGCCATGTATTTCTTTCAAGGAAGAGAAAATTCACAAAAAAAGTTCAATTGGAGAATTTGGGAGGAAACCTGGGAGGATGATAGAGTCTCTCATGAAGTGCAAGGGCTTGGGGCAACAGAGCAGCTGTGAACAGGCTTGCTGTTGGAGGTAATTGGAGCTCAACATTGCACAGTGTCCTTCAGCTGAAGGCTCCATTGGAATTGTATTCAGTAGTCTCAAAGGGAACAACTTCCAAGAGCAGAGCAGTGCAGCTGCTTTGCTGTTGGGAAAGGGAGCAAAAGAGAAAATAATATGTCTACCCTGCTGCGTGAATCGCAATGCAAACAGCAGCACAGCACAGGAAAATGCACGGGATTGACAATTTTTCTAAATTTTAGGTGAGCACCTAATCATTGCACCACTCTATCTCAATCATTGTTCCGTTCTTCCCCTCTTCATCCATCACTTTGTCCATCTGTTCACAGGAAAGCATAACTCAGAAAGGCCAAGAATGGCTTTCCAGGAATTAATTCCAGGGGCTGTCTAAGATCACAGGAGAAAGGTGTTTTTCTGAGTGCTGCATCATTACAGCTTGGCCCACATTTACAGGAACAGTGAGGGGGAAAGCATTTAGAGCAAAGCAAGACTGTGAGAAAGAGCATTGTGAGGATATAAAGGCACCAGGACCAGGGAGGACTTTTATTCTTCTGCGGAAACTGAAGGGATGGGTTGTTTCTGGGAATAAACTGACTCAGCTGTGAAGGAAAGCATCTCTGCATGCTGGTAATGGAGAGACATTTGGGGCTGGAAGGGTCTGTGACAGCTGGAAAGCATGGCTGGCCAGAAGGAAACATTAGGCAAGAGGGGACCAAGGACTTGGCCACAGCATGACAGGGGAAGGTGGTAATAGGAGTGCAGTGTGAGTGCTGGAAGGAGATAATTGAGATACATGGTCTGAAAGAGGAAGATGAGTCAGAAGAAACCCTGGGACTCAGAGGTAGGAGAGGTATGAATTGCTGAGAGAAGCAGCAGTATCAGCTTGAGCTGATGGATGGAGAGACTGACCCCCTCATCCACCTTCTCTGAATTGTGGAATGGGATGGATTTTCACCTGCTGATGCCAACATCTGCCACCACTAACAGCCTTCCCTCTTGCTTCTTCCTGCCCCAGTCCATGGGAGAAAGAAGGGTTCAGACACAGAAAGGCAGGGCAGGATTAATCCCATAGACCAAGCAACTTTGGACCTACAGCAATTTGGAAAGTGTGACCAGTGGTTTTGGCTACATGCAATAACGTAGAAAAAGAAAAGGTTAGCAAAAAGAAGAAACAAACTAGTTAGAGCATGAAATTTTAGACTTGACTTGGTGATGCCAAGAAAGGCAGTTATGACCACCTCATACTTTGAGGCTCTCTGCTGATCTCATAGCTGGAAGCACATGAATTTGTCCTTCTTCTGGAGTCTTTGGGTACAGTTTTCATGGCAGAGAACCCATGGCTTGGCTAGATTAACTTTGGTAAAGCAGGGGAACTAACATTTAATGCTCCTCTCCAGCTGCTCTTCTTCGGCAGAGGTTTTCTGAGAATTTTACCTTTTCTTGCCGTTGTGCCATTGCAGCTGCACCAAAACTGCTTCACATAGGGTGGAAACACCTTTATGCTAGACACTGTGCATACACAAAAGCTGTTGTCCCTACATCAAAGAAGTGACAATCTAAGATGACAAATGACATATGAAAGGTAGCATAGCAGAAGACAGAAAATGTGTAGAACTTGTTTCTGTGTTGTTGCTTTTGACATCACTAAGAGGGTATTGCACCTAGAACTGATTTCATCTCCTTCTCCAGGCAGGACAGAATGCAGAACAGGGCATGCCTCCCCAGCACCAGGCACTGCCAGGAGGAGATTCCCAAATAACTCTAAGCAAGCTAGCTTAGGTGTTTCAAGATCTAATGGCTACTCAAGCATGGTGCCCTTCACAGGCAAATTAGCTGAGTGTCTGAGAGCTGTCAGGATGCAGCACTTACTCAGGTGTGCAGATTCCAAAACCCATGCAAGGTCACATTACACTGTGCCATGGGGACTTGCAGTAAGATCCTCTCTCAGTTCTCAGTCCAAACCTAATTCTCATATCCACAAACAGGCATGCCTGTGTGACTGGAGGGGTTTTCCCCCATGCTTGGTAACCACAGGTGGTCTGAAAGAAATGAATGATCACATCTCATTCTGTTCCTATGGGAAGGGTACTGTATTATTTGGGGTTCTGAAATGGAGCTTGGCCCAGACATGTGTGCAAGTGCTTGAGAAATTGTGAGCTAGAAGATGCCATCACAGCTGGATTTCTCCTTTGCGGTTTTAGCAGGCAGGGCTGAAGGACACAGATCTCCATGTGACCTGCAGATCCTGTCCTTTCACATGAGGGCTGAAGCTTGCTGAAGAGGCAATGCTGGAATGCTTTTGCCCATGTGGTATCTGCCCTGGGGATACACGGCCACTTCTGTCTCTAGGGTTGTCACTTACCAGTGAAAATTCATTGGAGTCATGACAAAACTGCAGGATTTACCAGCAAAGAAATAGTTTGTTCTCAAAATAAATAAAATCTGATCTGGAGGTGGTGATTTACTCAGACACCCAAGAGATCACTTGAGTATCTTGTTTAATTCTCACTGAGACTGCTAGTTTTGTCAATCTACATCTTAGTTTTCTTGGGGAAAAAAAAAAGTATAATATATTACTGGGTTTCTTCCTTTAACAAAAATAAAGGACAAGACTCAAGGAGAGGAAAGCTCCATGCTCATCACTTCACTGAGCTGCACCACAGCAGGGATGGTGGTCGAACCCACATCCCAATAAATTCTTAAGACCTATATGAACTTCTTCTCTTCCTTGGGATCCACATGAAGAATTAGATCTCTGCAACAGATACACAGTCAGTAGCTTTTCCCAAATAATGAACTAATCAGAAAGACTAAAAATAGGCTGCACTGGAACATCAGTTCAGCCATTTGGAATGTAGAGCAAACGGCACTGAATGTGTTTAACGAAGTGAAAGAGCTTTGTTTTTAATCACTGAGCTATTGATAAATTGTTGATAGGTGATCAGATGTGGACTGTTCTTTCAAATGTTGTGACTTTTGGAACCTGTCAAGACCCTCTTGAGCCACTCTTGTTCATTTCACTGCTAACATAGTAGGACTTCCTGCCCTTTTCAGGACCTAAAATAAGAATAACTGTAACGTCATCTTTTTTTTTCCGGGTAACAAACATTTAGCCTCTGGGCCAATGATCAATTTTCAAGACTAAACGTTCATAGTTGTACAAAATCAGGCCCTGGGAACTGGGTCGGATACGTGAGAGAAGATGACAAGATGGGAGGCAGATCTGTTCACATCTCTACATGCTGTTATCAGGATAACACCAGGGCATTAGATTAGGAGGGTGGAGAGAGTGAAGGAGGGAGAATCTCATTTTTAATTGTACAGCAGCAAAAAATGAGTGGGGAATCAGCATAGAGCCTACGCTGAGGAAAGATTTAATCTTCAAGCAGGGAAGAAAGCGAGCTGGATCCTCATGGGTGTTAGACCAAGGGAAGTAAGGGAAACTGAGGCTCTAATAGAAAAATGTAGATCCTTTGCAAGATTTGAGAGAATACTGTTGAACTAGTTTAGTTCATGACAGACCCTATTGGCTGTCCTAGATAGACTAAATCTTCCAGCATGTCTGGATCATAGTCGGTCCAGAATGACAAAAGAAGAGAAGAGTCTTAAGCAGAGCCCACATGTCCCTTAATTTATGTCATCCAAAGTTTCCCCTACGGAAAGAATGTCTCCAGATGGAATGTAAGCAAAATTATTTGTTGTTTTGTGCTATTAAATGGGCTGAATCAACTGGAATGAATTTGAGGACTGAGCCCTATACACCTGCTCTGGTTGATGGATGCTCATACATCAGTGATCTTAGGAGGCAGCTTGCTGTGCACCTTGAAGCTATCTTTTCTTTTCCTTCCAGTGGAGAAGAACCACAGTGTCTTCTCATGGTGTGCAGGAAATCACAAACCCCATGTGAGATATAGTTTACACGCTACAATTTTGTAACGCTGGTTTACTTAGAACACACAGTTCTTAGCATTTCTGGATTAATGTTAATGTGTCCCCCTCCCAAGGTGGGGGTACGTCATCCAACCCGTGCTAAGTCAGTATAGCAATTAATTATCTGACTGAATATTTGTACTCTGCTTATAAACTCATGAATTATTCCATTCCATCCTATTTGGAACCAGGTTTTCCTTTTAACCTCAACTGCAAACCAGCTGTCCATCAATTGTGATGTGCTCATACCTCAGGGTGATGAGAGCAGCAGAAAAGCCTAAATGGGTTGCTAGAAAGTGCTACCAGTAAAATAGAGATGCATTTCATTAGTGTTGGGAGGATTGGCAGCTCTTTAATTGTATGAATCACCCAATGGGTGTGTTCCCGAAGCCAATCGGAGCGTGCCAGTTCAGTAGAGCCACAGTGAGCAACGCTGTGCTGCGTCATTCGGCATTCTCCAGTGAGTGATTAAATCCATGTCATTTGCCGTAAATCAAATGTTGTCACAGGGTCAGTCTTGTGGGTCATGCTAGGTTATCATGGGGATTTGCACTGGTCCTATCAGGTACTGCTGTGCCACACAGGTTTTTTTGAGGTCATGCTGGGTTCCTCAGATACCATCTCTTGAACTCACTGGGAGCCCTGTTGGAGTGCATCAGGGGAATGATGAGAAGGGTTTGCTGCATAGCCTTCTACTGCACCGGGTTAAGGCCACTTCTCATGGCTGAAGTACCTCTTCCCTGGAAAATGTGCATTTTTCTCATTTATTAGTTTAAGCAGACACCGTGACATTTGTGATTTTGCTTTCCAAAATAACACCTGCCCAAGGCCCAAAATGAATAAGATCTAGTCTTGAGGCAGCAGCTTCTTTTTTTCAGACAGAAAGCATCATGCTATTTCAGTTAATTGTATTGCCGCCTGACTCCATGCAGTCAGATCCTGCCCTGTGCTAACATTGCTGCACACTGGTGGTTTAGATTCCTGTTATCAGGAACTCCCACATAGCCAAGGAATGCAGAAACTTTTCCTCAGTGAGGGGATGTGGCCAAAGGATAAACAGTACAAGTAACAAGAAATCATGTTCCAGGAGTCCTCTGCTACAGTGGTCCCTTATTTTCAGTCAGGATTTGGTCAGGTATATGTTACAACAGCCTTGAGGTAATCCAGCTTGCATCAGAGACCAAGCCCATCTCTTCTGGTCTGGTGATCAGAAAAACACAAACGCAGCACAAAGCCACCTTTAACCCCCACACCAACCATCCTGCTTCAGATACCACTGAGAAAGCTGGAAATCCACAGCTTCCCTACAGAAGTCACTTCAAATGGCATGAGTTTAAAATGTTGACATTTTTATGCATAGAGAGACTAATTTAGGGGTTTTTTTAAGGATCATTATGGCCCCCTGTGAGGTCTGTGTGGTTAGTTGAGTAGTAACTGCTGCTTACTTTTGCAGAAAAGGAATGTAAGGATAGTCTCAATAATTTTTTTAAACCTCTCAAAATAAGTTTATTTTCCGTGATACACATGGCCCCTCTAGAACAGAGTAGCAGATCATGGTATGAAAGTTTTACTGGTGCCAATCAAGATGACATTCCAAACCCACTGGTGCCATCACTGGTCAGGTAAACAAAGGCTAGCAGATGATTTACTGAAGGCAATGTCCCAGTTTTCAGCAGCAAAACCAACGCTGCTGGGTGAGGTTTCAACTTGTGTTTTCTATGCATGCGATTGCTGTCCTCGGCTCAGAGCAATAGAAGCCGTTCTGGTAGTGCATGGTTTTACACCCTTTGATGCTTTCCATCACCCAGTGTCCCTGGAGCACAAGAAAATGCTCCCATGCCCATTCTATTTGTGGAAAATTCCAGACATGGGAAGGTTAAGTGGTTAGCCAAGTATTCACAAAGACTGCAGCAGAGCTGAACTCACTTTTCGTCAAGCCGTAAGTCCATATCCAGATCACTCCACCACCCTTCCAGAGTGCTGTTTACCTGGCCCCACTGCCTATCACACCATGGAAGGATATTGACTGTTTTCCAAGTGTGAAGTACACAGGTGTTCTCTAAAGCTCCAGGGAAATGTCATGGATTGCAATCAGTAACATATTAGAGCCGATTAAAGCTCTACGGTACTTCTTGCAAGCTCCCAAATCCTTTAAACATAGGAGGTCTCTGCAGGAGCCACATCAGATCTTGCTGGTCTTCTATTAGAGAGTCAGTGAGTGAGCCAGGAAAAAAGTTATTCCCTCTGAAATTGAAATCAAACTCATATTTTCCTCAGCAGAGCTATTTTAAGTCGTTCATTATTATCTTTTTTTCCTCTGCAAAGCACTGCCTTTTTGATACTCAAAGGTTGTTAGAACCAAAGGGGAAAGAGAGAACACTGGGGTATTGTTCTTGCTGCAGTAGCAGGCTTACTTGGCACCTAAAAAAGATTTTGTTAGAAAACTAACCAATTCTACAATGCTTTGAGTGAGAAGAAGAAAACAGCAAGGGAAAAAAAGAAAAATGAAATCCATGCTGTTTAAGTCTTGGGCCGTGTCAGGAAAATAAGGCATGAAGTCGTCATATTGGGTCAAATCCATGGCTACTACAAGTGAGCATAAACTACTAATTCTTACGTTCAGCCATGATGCGTGTGAGGCTAAGACGCAGATTATCTCATTTAGCCTTTGTGATGTAAGAAGAATCCAATACTGAATTCCTGACAGATGGTGTTTAATAGCAACAACAGGCACTCTGGGTATGTTTTCCCATGTCTTGCTGGATCCCAGCTTTCTCCTCAGGCTTTCCGTGTCAGTTGTAACTCGCTTGGAGAAACTTTCAGGTGTGTTTTCCTATTGCAAAAGGAACACATGGAAATGCATCCACATTAAATTGCCATCACAGCGTAGCCTCATGTTTGCCATGTGATGCAGGCAAGGACGCAGTTTGGCACCTCAGGTGGCTTGCTTTCTTCCACACACCAGAACATGGAATCATCACACCATCTTCCATTCATCTCTTTCTCCACCTGCCTGTCTATGGGGTTTTTTTCTTTCTCATTCATGTTCAGCAGGTGCCTTCAATTCCCAAATATGTTCCCAGATCTTTCCCAATGTCAGCTGTGAAGCTAAAAAGGGATTTTGTGAATTTGATTGATCAGGCTGTCACAAACCTGGCTAGGAGCCATTTGTTGGACACTAATCAGATTGCTGCCGCAGAATCCAGCTGCTGAGTTTCCAGTGTGCTTTTAGTCTCTGGAGCGAAAAGAGAGACTAAAGCACTACACCTGACTGGGCATCTCCAGGGATGTTAGAGGGGCACAGAGCTCTATCGACCCTTCCTTCTTGGGAACTTGACCTCCTACTGCAGTTGCCTCTCTCTGCAGGCTCACACAAGTTCCCCAGGTGGCTTAAGTACAGCCTTTCACAGAACCCTATCTCAAGGCATGAGTTTATACTTTCACTTATAGGCACTGCCAGATGTAACACCTCTGTGAAAAGGATGAAATTTGCATACAATGTCTGAACCCATCACCTCTCAGGAAAAACAGATCATGAGAAAACAATAAATACAATGTCCCCACCCACTGCTCCCTCTCCTTTGGACTCAATGGGAGATCTCCTGCCTCAGATGCCAGCTCATAATTTGTCTTTTCTGATCGAGGTTTTTCCCCTCACCAAACAAGGCTTTTCTCTTTAAAAAACCATTCACTCCTCTCTCTGCTATCCATTCTGTCTTGTCTCTTGATGAAGTTTCCTGTTTCGTTCCTCAACCAAGTCTTTCTTTAATCCTTTCCATCCTTACCTGGCTTTGTTCAGCTTTTTGCAACATGCACAGGGTTCAGCAATCCCATCTCCCCTGTGTGCAGTCTCAGTCATCACCCACCAGGGTTCAAGGACCAACCGCTGTTGATGTATGAAGGACTCTTCTGCGTCACAGCGAGCAGGAATCCACACTGGAGTTACTCTCATAGTTACAGCAGTGTAATAACACCGTGACATCAAGGAGAGTGCACAACTCATGCAGAGGTCTCACATCAACATGAGGCTCAGCAGCAGCTGTTCACAAGGCATTTAAACCTAGTGCTATTCTAGTAGCGTTGCAGGCTCACTAACTACAATGACTCTGAAAGAGGTACAGATATTTATCTCAACAAGCTCTTGAGGCCCTCAGCTGCTCGTCTGGCAAGTGCTCAGAGCTGCTGCTTCTGGAGGACACATGCCCACCCGGATCTCCTCCAGCCATTCAAGTTCAATGTGCAGGAGCTCGGAGCAAAAAAGACAAGATTAAGACACAGGCTATTTTCTAGCTGTTACGTGAGTCAGGGGCCCAGTGCACAGTGGAGCCTGCATGCTTTTACAAAGGAAAATAGGTGGAAGCATCACATTATCTGTAGCTGCAGCTCAGCAGATGCTCCATTTGCACACTACAATTTATGAGCTGTGCTGTGGAATGATTTAGAGGGTTGAGGACAGAGTGCTTTGCTTTCATCAGGGACATGGAGGTAAGGGAAGACTTGCCATGAACAGGCTGTGAATACAGCCTAGAGAATAAAACAGAGTTTTCCTGTGTGGGCTGACATGCCCAATGCACAGATCACCCTTGGACTAAGGATGATTCGATGGGCTCTTACTATAAATGATCCTTGGCTAACAACACAGAGAAAGTAATTTATGCTTCTTCCTGCATTTCTGAATAATCTTTAGTAGGTTGAATTGTCCATAAATCTACTGCTGTACTTTGGATACAGGTGTGAATCCAAGGACTCTCTGACTCTTAAAATGATGAAGTTTGGCAAGCAGAAATCACTTTTTAAAGCAAGGATTCACTTCTCTCTCTTTTAAATGCTGCAGGAAGTCGTGACACACTTACAGGAAGTAAGGTCTGATTCTGGTAAAGTGGGCTGAAATAACTTGCCATTTTCAGAGCAGGATGGAACACATGGCAATTAGAATGCAAAAAGCTTTATGAGGATGTAACTGTTCAAAAGCTGATTATGAAAAAGAGGGACTTGGCATCCAATCTGGAAGGGTAGTAGAGGGAGGAATGGCTGCATGGCAGGACTCCTGTTGGTGTATGAATGTCTGCACCATGGTGGCATTGTTATCCCCTTCTTGTCCTGACAATACGCAGTCAATGGCACTTCAGGAGGTGGGTGGGAGACATCTGGTTAATGAGGAACAGATGGACTTCATCGGACATGCACTATACCTGCTCTTTTCTTCACAGCTCTCCCTCACTCTCTGATTTCTCTATTCTTCGCTGCAGCTGAGCTCTTCCCTCTCCTTCCTTTCAAACGGGAGAGAATGTTTGTGTGCTTCCAATAAAAAACAATGAACTGCTCTGGTCAGAGCCAAGTGCAATACCAGCAAATGCAGTTAGGAAGTGGCTCAACTGTAGCACGCTCCATTCTCTGGGATCCCTACATGCTGTGCTGGTTCCCACTTACTGTGCCCCCTTACCTCTCCAGTGCCTGGACCCATCGTGACAGTGAGTAACAGAGGCCACTTTCTCATTTGCCATTTCTTTGATAGGACCTGTTTAATGACTTGAGAAGGGCTTTCTCAAAGCCCAGTCTTTGGGATTTGGCAGTTTACCCCACTGTGATAAGGTATTTGTTTATGGGGACAATTTTTAGAAGAGGTGCAGTGATTCCAGGCAACCTGAATTTCCCTTCTATCCTTCTAGTTCCTTCATGGCATGTAGGTAGGATTTGGGTCTGGGCTTGTGTGTTCTCATTCAGTTAACAGATGCCAGTAATGTGGGTTTGTTGGTCTCCCATGAAAATCTGAAAAGCTGCATACAAACCAGATCCTGAGAGAAATACAAATTCCCAAAGGCTTGTGCATCTCACAGCTCAGAGGAGACATCACAGTGTTCCTAGATGTACTTCTACAAAGGAAATCTTTCTAAATCCCTGTGTTCCAACCAACGCTGACAAAATAGCAAAATAATTCCTATCAAGTTCCAATTGGCTTTCATTAATACTGGCGGCTTTCATCAAGATTTTCTTCCCGAGAGATATGACAGGAAAGTCAGTCCCTAAACCCCTTCTCACTCCTTCTTGTAACAATTTTATTTCACTACAGTTATGCTTGCTCAGAGTTACAGAGTTGAACTGATCCCTCAGTTTAAGTTACATGATGTGCTTATGTAACATCAGAACAAGGTTTCCTACCTTCCTCTAACTCAACAAGTATTTTAGTGAGGGTGAACAAAGTCCCCTGAATCAGTCCCTTTCAAGGGCAGCAAGCAGAGGCATAGTTAGCAGTCCAGCCATGCTACCTTCTTCTGTCTCTCTAATCTGAGAGCTATTACTGTGTCCAAAACCAGGATTAATTTTCAGTGTAGGTCTGTTTTGGATAAAAGGCCTCCATGTCCCTTCTGTGGTTTCTACTCCAGCTGCCTTTGAGACACATTGGATTTTTTATAAAGGGCACAATTACAGCATGAATGAGGAGGAAGAACTTCAAAGGAGGATGATTAAGGTTGGATGCGTTAGAAACCAAGTTAATTCACTTGAGTTGATCATTCCAATGAGGAAAATGGACTGACTCCCCATGGTATTCTCTTCATAGCATACAAATGCTGCGTTAGCATCCAGATCCACCCACTGCCAGGATCTTGACTTTATGGACAACTCGGAAGTATTATTCAGTATACATCCCAGCCAAAGCATCGTGACTGTATCTGCTTGTCCTTGGCTTTCCTTCCAAGATCTTTCCCATACTCTCTCTCTTTCTACCTTTTCCCGAATGTGCTCTCACTCCTCTCATTAACTCCATGAAGAGTTAACAAGCAGATTCTAACACAATGAGTTAGCAATACCTCAGAAGCCTTAGAGAGTACAACAGCAGGATAGGACAAAGAAAGGAAAAGCCTGCTCATCCCTCTCCTTTTGCCATTCATCAGAAGTTGAAGTATGGTCATCTTAGCATCTTAGCTTTATTCTGTATGTCACACACCCCTATCCCTGGGACTCTATTCCTGCCTGGGACATTTCTCTCATTGCAGCAGAGAAGATCCCCACTCCTCAGAGTAACCTCTTAAGTCCAGCGTGGCAAGACTGTCTTTATTCCTCTCCCACAAGCTATTGAGCATGGCAACACAGTCTGGAACTGGTGTATGCTTCAGTGAGTTCCCAGGGAAACAGATCCTAGGCTGAGGATCCCATCCAGAAATCCTCAGGGAGAGACTGTGCTCAGCCATCCCTGGCAGCTCATCTTCAGGCTTCACCATGCACATACAAACAAGTCTGTCAGGTCAGCCAGTGCTACCTCTTTCCAGCTGCTTGGATGGCTGTACACTTCTTGTTTTGTCTTAGATTCATTCCTTAGACACACCTCATATCTGTCCTTGGACACATTCCACAGGAACAAAGTGTTCCCGAAGGCCTCTACCCCCATTAGAGAAGTATCTGCTCAAGGTCACTGATCATTCAATCCTCCTGATGCAATGGAGTTGGGGTGGTCTGGGAGCTTCTTACCAGCATAACCTCTCTGACAGATCCTTTCCTTTTAACTCTGGAATGCAACTCTTGGCAAATAATGCCATCTTCAGTGTTCCACCTCTAAATAGCCTTCCATCTGCTGAAGAGTGAAAATCGGTGTCGGTGCACCTGAACCTGTTCCCTTGAAGGGACATTTTCTATGCACTGCCCCAGATTTGTCAAGTCCATTATGAAGAATCCTGTTGTGCAGAACTTCAAATCGAGACACACTGCTTTGTAAGATAAATGCAGGTTGAAAGCATGCAGCTGCATTCCTAGAGAAAAGGGCTATGATTCCCCAGGGACCCTCAAAGGTCCAAGGTAACTGCAGTCATGACCTCATTGCCTGCACCGGTCTCGTCAGTGCAGAAACGGAATGAACTTGTACAAGCCCCACTGGAAAAGAGATAAAACTGATAATCCCAATTCTGTCTTCTACAGCAAGTGCATGCACAGTCCTGGTGTGCCTCTGAGGGAAGTTTATGCCCCAGGCTGGATAGGCAAGGAACTGGGGCTTACTGGTCATTTTAGAAGTCGATAGATTTTGGATTCTTGCTGAAATTTCATGTAAACTACAAGCCAGTTTTTTTACTTCCCACCAGAATTCAGGAACATTGCAGCAACAGAATGCAGTGAAGTGCATTGTTTTTTTGGATGTTGAGGTTGCTTCACTGGGATTCTGGGATTCCAGTTTTCCTGCTCTTCTCAAATGTGAGACCCATGGTCAACCCAAGCTGAATAAAACATCCCTGTCCTGAGTTAGAATTCAGTTTCAGTTGTTTTTCTCTGATTCAGTTTCACTGGTAAGTTGGAAATAAAAATAATAATGCATCATAAATAATATGCATAAATACTGTGTCTTAGGTGAAGTCTGGACTTTCATCCCAAAATGTTCTCAGAGACCTACCAGTTCTGAAGAACATCGCAACCAGCCAATGGGGTGGATCCACTGGAGCACTTATGCATTTCCTATGTTTAGACTAGTATGGAAGCTTCTTTTACTTTAATATATGTTGCACTGACAGAAATCTATCAACACGTTGCCAATTTGAGAAAGTCTGTTTTTGCCTGTATATGTTTTTCAATCTGATTCCTTTTCTCCTTATAAGTTCTGTTTGTAACACAAATTTCAGCAGCTGGATCTTGTGGAAGAATAGAATTTTAGAGTTACTGCATAGGTATCTATAGTCTGGTCATTACCATGTTGTGTATGTATTGAATCACTGTATTTCCAGACTTTGCAATGGCATAATACTGATTCTCACCTCCAGTTGTGCTTGTTTATATGCACCCTCTGGTCACAGGGCAAGGGGTGTCAGTAAAGAAAAGGCCAGTCAGACATTTGCAGGTGGTATTTGAGTTTGAATCATAGGATAACCGGAGCATTTGGGTGGGAAGGAACCTCACAAATTCTCTAGTCCAAGCCACTGCTCAAAGCAGGGTCAGCTGTGAGGCCAGGCCAGTCTGCTCGAGGCTTTACTCAGCTGGGGCCAGGTTTCATGGATATCACATCCCAGCAGAACTCTGAGTGAATGTGGTACATCACTGAAGAGCAGCTATGCCCTAAGTTCCAGAGACATATGGGTTTTTAAAAATTTATACTTCCGTCTTAGTGGTTTGTGCATCACACGTTTGAGATTTATCCCATCTCCTCATTCTGGCAGTCCTCAGCGGGTACCAATCAAGAACTGAAAATAGCCCATCTTGGATCTCAAATCAATAAAAACTGTAAGCCCTGCTTGGGCCACATGCTTGTAAGAAAGCCAAAGGAAGCACCTTGTATGGCTTTTCCTAGGTTGTGCACACAAGAAAAGAGATAGCACTGTTTCATCTACCTTATCACAGTAATGAGAGAGTAGCCAGAGAGTAAGAGATGTAGGAAAATGTGCTCTGTGGAATCAAGCTCCTTGGGAGCTCACTGTGTGTGAATTGAGGGCTATGAACCCATGGGAACATGTCTGATGCCTCTCTGCACCAGCTGGTGAAATCTCACGCACACTGTTTCTAGTCCCTGAAGTCAAAGGCACATGGGGCTCCCCTCTGTCCTGGGGAGGGGTGGACTTCTCTTTGTGAGCCATCTTAGAGGCTTCTGTGCATGAAACAGAACTTACTGCTTACTGTTGGCAAAGGGTTAGGCTGGATAAATCACCATATCACAGCACAGCCTCAGAGTCCCAGAGCAGGGGCAGTGACGTTGTCTCTGGTCAGCATGGACGCCACCGGATTTGAACTCCTCCACTGAGATATAATGTCCTGTCAGGAAGAACAAAGAAAAGATATTCCTCTGAAATCCTATTTATTTGGCTCCTTACTCGGGAAATTGCACAACAGCTCAAGGATTATACAACTTTCATCATGCAGTGCCAAGTAGACAGAAAGTTTTAACAGCAACATCAACCAGTTCAGCTGTTTTCAGATAAAAACTACCCTTTTTTTCCCTTAATGTGACAAGAGATCATAGTCCCCATGTACTGAGGATCATGTGCTGTAGGTCTCAGAGCTGCAAAACTGTGTCAGCCAGAGCTGCTCAATAGTTCAATGGTCTATTGGACAAATGAGAGGATGAGAAAC
The DNA here is from genome assembly GCF_020740725.1 of Corvus hawaiiensis. Lineage (NCBI taxonomy): Eukaryota > Metazoa > Chordata > Aves > Passeriformes > Corvidae > Corvus > Corvus hawaiiensis. Next base: position 27,883,127 of record NC_063216.1, on the reverse strand, counting down.
ACAATAAAAGGCAATCTGAGACCACGTGAATGTCTGTCAGCCAATGCCACTGGTCTGGAAAGCCCTGGGTTGCAGTTAGAAACAGTATTTCATGAAGCAGTACCTCCTACTGTGACGTGTTAGACAAACACACAAAGCAGGCTTTAGGCTGCCCACTGGATCTATCCTGGTCAGGGCAGTCAAACCTGCAGCCAGAGGAGCCATTCCAAACTCCGAGCTCCCGGGGAGGCTGCACCCTGGCAACAGCTTGGGTGTCTTGTATGATCAGAAGATTCCCCCTTTCACCTAGCAGTGGCTGCATTGGTCACAGGCATCTCCTCTTTACTGCCACTTCCATTAATTCCCTGCACGCGTGCGTATCAGCGTGTCGTTAATCCCACTTGCCTGGAGCTGGCTTCTCAGGCCAGCTAGGAAATGGGGCTATGTTAGAGAGAGATGCTGTATTCCAAACCTGATGCTGTGCAGCAGAGGAACCCAGTCATATGGCTTTGCAAACAGCCCCAAATTTGTTTGCCCACATTCACCAGTATGCCCCATGACGAGCACTTGGCGGTTTGCTCCTTTTCGAATATGTGAGATTCCCAGGGCTGCTCATCACTTCACAGCTGGCTGATAATCTATATGTTAGGCATGTAATGGTGTACAGTGGCATGATTGATCCAGAGCTCGATGTGGCAACACTGTCATCTCTTGTCTCTCTTTTGAACAGTTCATCAGATGTTTGCAACATAAATTTCCAATGACAACTTTATTTGTCCACAACCATTACTTTGTGCTGCAGCCATTTCACTTCATACAACATCTGGGGTATAATTCCAGGACTTTCCCACTCAGGAGCAAAGGCTTTTCACCCAGCAAGCTGCATGAGCTGTTTCACTGGCTTGGATGGAAAAGATGGAAGTCTATAATTAATAAAAATGTCAGCAAAATGTATATATTTGGTTGTGTTCACAGCTTGAACTGAGTGAATCCGAGGCAGTGTGAGCTGCTATAATGTGCATTTCTCCCTGTCCTGCCAGCATGTAACTCACACAGCTTAAACTACCTTAACTACTGCTGGACTCCTCCACACTTGCCCCTTGCTGTCCAATAAACAGGATAAAGATGTGGTGCTCCTTAATAGCACCTGTAAGATTATCCTGTACTACAACAGCAGCCAAGGAAAGAAACATAGCTGGACAGACCAATAATTGAGAAAGCTGATATATTTCCACCAAGAGAAGGGAGCTATTCATACCCTCTACCTGTCATTATCCTTAAAGTATTGATTCTGCAGTCACATTTTCTTCATCAAAGAAGGATTCTGTGGTTGCAGTCAAACTTTGACTGAGTGCACACATGCATTTGGAGTCAAAAGTGTATGTGACCTGAATTTTTAGACTAACCTCTAACACTACCCTTTAAACAAAAATTCAGCATGGTACATCTCCCAATGTCGGTTAACTCCTACCATTTGAAGGGAGAGGTTATGCTCCTGTTTTACTTTGCAAAAATTATGTAGCTGTCATCAGATGGGCAAGAACATAGGTTTTAGCAAATATCACACAAAATATTTGTGTATGATTATTCAGTTTACTTTAAACAAATTTGCTTCAATTGTGCTCCCACTCCATTTGTCTGCCTTCTGTGACTGTTCCAGAAACATATTTACTGGCATGGATTTTCCCTCAAATAGCAACATTTACGTGAACATGTTTGTAAAAAGCAAATGTTGATTCTGTAACCAAAAAGTATTCGCTCTGATGAGACACTACTACTAATGAGTTAAAGCTACTACAAAATTGTTACTGGAAATTTTTGTCCGAGGGAAAAGCTGCAAAAGCATCTGGGTTTTTGGGCATATTTTTGATACATTCTTTCTTTTGTGGGGGAACTGGAAACCCAAACATTTTCCATTTTCAGTTGATGGCATAGGATAAAAGTCATTGAGTACATGTGTCCAGTTAGAAAATAACTGAAATTCACATCTCATATACTTAAAGCCATGCTGGCAGAAACAGATTAGCAAACAAATCAGAGGTTGAATTGCCCTTGTGCTGTCAAAAAGTCAATCAACAAACAAATTAGGCGAAGCTATTATTTTCCTTCAAGAATTATTTGAAAACACAGGGGAGAGACTGTTAATAGTTTTGAATAAGTGGGTACCTCCCAGGCTCTTCAAAAGAAATAAGGACTTTCTGTTGATGGTGCATGGAATTGCAGTTTTACATTACTTTCGAATCCTGTATTTTGTAACATTTGTACTGAGTGCTAGAAAAACACAGGCTGGCTTGGGTTCACAGTGGAAAAACCCAGGACTAAAGTCTAAAAAAAATTGGAAAAAAATCTGTTATCAATTGAAATCAAGACAGGGGAGAGAGAGAGAGTTCAAAAAGCAGAGAGAGAAATGTTAGTCCAGGCCAAGGAAGCAGTATTGGAAAAAGGGATGTCAACATCTGAAGCTGTGGGACACTGAGGAAGCCCCTGCTAGTGGAGAAATTTAAGTAATGGCACAGACTGAAACAAACCAGATTGGAAAATAAAGGAGAGGGATTTGAAAAAATGAATGAGGTCTCCACACAACCTTCTCTTCTCCAGGCTGAACAGCCCCAACTTCCTCAGCCTGTCTTTGTAGGAGAAGTGCTCCAGTCCTCAACTTCATGGCCCCCTTCTGGACTTCCTCCAACAGTTCCATGTCCTTCCTATGCTGGGGACACCAGAACTGTACACAACACTCCAGGTGAGGGGGGTCACAAGAGCAGAGTGCAGGGGGAGAATCCCCTCCCTTGTCCTGCTGGCCACACTCTTGGTAATGCAACCCAGGATTCCTTTGGCTTTCTGCGCTGAGAGCGCACATTGCTGGCTCATGTTGAGTTGTTCATCAACCATCACAGAACATATGCAGAATGGCTTTCAAACAGGGACAGAAAAGTGATACAGATTATTTGAAGCTTTTCAGATTAAGAGGAACTATTCTACCTGTGAAGAAGTTAACTGAGAAAAGCTGACACAAATCCAGAAACTTTCTTAGGCAAGAGAGGCTGTGGGTAAGCAGGGACAAGCCAACACAGTTATAAAAGCTGTGTGTATTTGAGTACCATTGACATCAAAGTGGCCAATAGAGCTCACAGAAATTTTTTACTGAAACACGTTTTTTGTCTGTGAATGGCAGTTTGTTGAAGCTGACACTGCAGGAACATACTTTCTAGTCTCAGTGGAAAAGGTTGCTTAGATCTGAGATGGACTCACTGGCCGGAAGGAGGGAAAGAGAAGAGGCGGTCAGAAGAACTAAATAATTCATGAACTCATCTAGAATACAAGAAGTCCAGGGTGAAGTCTTTGCTGGGTGAGAAGAATTTTGAACCAGTTTCCACCATTTCAATATTAAGTCTAGCTACTAATCCACTAGTTCTTCTAGGACAGTGTTGTTTCCTACCTTCCTCACAGAAAAAAAAAACAAAACAACTGAGGAGGTGTGGATATGCCACAGTACAAACTGAAGAGTTACTCTGAAACTTCTAAAATACCCTGACGCTTTGCACCATCACATCTCTCCACCACTTAAGGCAGAAAGAAAACCCTGAAGCAGCAGTAGACTCAGGAATGGAGGTCTCTGGCTCTGATGCCAGAAGTAAGGGAGCTCTTTGTGGTCTTGATCAGATGGTATACAACTACATTTTCATAGGGACTCAGTTCTCTGTGCCTCATCTGAGATATTTCGTACCTACTGTTCTATTCTGTATTTTTCAAAGGTGCTCAAGACCTACTGCTCCCTTTCAAGTCCTACAGCAAAGCAATTAGGTTAAGTTATTTCAGACTGGGTTCCCAGAAATGAAGATGCATAAAATGAATGAACCCATGAAAATATTGGCCCTAATGTCTCCGTGACTCAGCTCTTCTCTCTCCACAATGGAGAAAACAGTGCTTACTGATTTTGCAAAATACTTTGAGCTCTACGAGTGAAAATCAGTATGAATGTTAGGTATGATTCTAATTTGTATAAGAAAAAAAAAAGATTAAAAGCATCATTTATCCCTGGGGAAGGGATCCCAGCATAGAAGAGGCATCCCCCTCTGAAGAACCACTTGAAAGTTGAGCAGTTGCTAAGAAACGAGAGTACCTTCATCACAATGAATACCTCGAGACGGATGGAGTGGGCAACCATTTCACAAGGCTGCCACGAGGTAAAAAAGAAATGGGACCAGGCATCATTAGCAGAGAGGAGATCATTAGGTTCCTGCACTACGGTCTGCATGAACCTAGAGTGAAAATGGACGAGGACAGTCATGTAGGAGAGACAGCAGGGAGTGACTCTCCTAAGTGCTCTATGAAGAATAAGGAGGCTCTGGGTGCTTGTTAAGTGGAACGGCAGTGTCGATGGAGGAGCCTGAGGACACAGCAGATAATGGCTTCTTTGCAAAGAGCTGAGCAGAGTACCAGAAGCTATGGAATTACTGGAAACAGGAGTAAAGTAAAAAGACAGAGTAAAGAGATAGGCCTAAATTATGAGAGGTATCAGGGTCAAGAGAAGTAGTTGTTTTCTTGAGCGACTGAATTATGTCAGATGTTTCCAGGGCTGCAAAGAGAGTAGGAGGAAAGGCATGAGAAAGGCTCAGGAAAGGGGGCTGTTAAGTCTAAACGAGATAAATCAGGGAAATCTGTGATTGAAAGATGGAAAAAGTATATTTCTGTCTGGAAAAGGGCTAGGAGGTGAGAACAACATGGGTGTGCTGGGAATAATAGTGGTGTCAGAGGAACAGGGAGGAAGGGCTAATACAACCTGAGAAACAGAGAAGGAATAGGAACAAGACTATCCTTGATAAGCTGCCCTGCTTCTGGTGGATATGAAGGAGGGATTCATACTGTTGTTCCTGAAAGTATAACCCAAACAACTGACAGTCAGAGACTTGATAAAGCATCCTGAAGAAGTGATGGATTTTGTTTAGTTTTGGGTTTGGGTTTTAATGCTGATGGTGTTGAACAGAAATGGAGATTAACACAGGACTGAAATATTGCCATAATGAACAGAGAGATGAAAGGAGGGAGCCAGTCAAACTGCAGATGAGCACAAGTAGGCATATGAGGAAAATGCTTGAAGGGAATCAAAGGTTTAGATTAATTCTGAGATTAAGAGACAACAGGGATTGGTGCAAATTAAGCAAGGCAGCACTGGGTAGGGTGGGAAAAGTTGGGCTTACTAGGACCAAGTCCCAGAGATCCGAAAACTGAAGTCGAGAAACCACATGCCAATAGTTGAGAAAGAAGGAGAAGAAAGAGGAAGGGGCAGCATGAAGAAAGTCACCAGAGTTGGATCAATAAGCTAAAAACTAAGAAGTCTAAAAAATCATGGAAGGTAAGAAAATAGAGGAAATTCACATGTAGAAAAATGTTTCAGAAGTGAAAGGAGAGATGAGCTGTTAAAAAGAAATACATAGAATCTACTCAAGTTTTCAGAGATCGGAGATGAAGCTTTCCTCAGAAGAAGCCACAGGAACAGGAATGTTTCTTGCTTATTCTGGCAGTTCTGTCCTGCAGGAAACACCTTTGACAAGGCATGACCTAGGGAAGATGCAATAAACAACAGAGACAGTGGTATTGATCTTCTTTGGAACCCACAGTGTGTGGAAACGCTCTACTGCTGGGATTATCCCCTTGATCAACTTGTGGGGAAGTAATGAGATTGCAGGCAATCCCACAACTTTTCTCTCTGTAGAAATGCTCTGCACCCTACAACCTGTGGGCTGTGCTGGGAGATCCTCTGTCCCACGGTGACACTGTTCTGCTGCAGTGGTGGCACCCATCCCACTACTCACAACAGCCCTTTCCCCGCCACTGCCTCCCTTACGAATGAACACTCCTGATGTGTGGCTGATTGATTAGGCAAAAGCAATACAGGGAAAATGTTTTACCCAGCTATTTAGACCAGATCATGAAAGCACAAACCCGCTCAATTCTCAGAGCCAGAGAGGCCCAGCAGGACTGTAGGGGAGGCTTAATACTCACACTAAAACACCCAGCATGCAGCAGCTACATTATCTTTTCCTTACCTGCTGTTCCACTTGTGTCATTCCCTCTTCTTGAATCCCTGTGCTGACTTCCAGTCTCCTTCTACATCAAAGTTCAGTTCTCATTTCATCTTCAGGGCCTCACGTGGCTCTCTTGGAGCTTGCTCCCTGTCTCCTCTCCCATGCTACTCGGTGCTCACTCAGCACATCTGCCCCTTCCCAGCCCCCTCCATTGCCCTGCAGCAATGACTGTGCTCCTCCTCTCCTGCTGTCCTCTCCCCTCCTTCCACCGCACAACCTTATTCACCTCCCTCGTGCCTGCCCTCAGGACTCATTTACTGCAGTTACTCTCCCTGCCTTAATGACTTCCACTTCTCCTATGCCCTTGGCAAGCCTTGCCCCTTCTGACTATTAACTTTGTTTACTACATTACATCTTTGGAATGAGGAATGATTCAGAGATACCCAACTAAAGCCAGAAGCAAACAAGGTATGAACATGCCGTAACTCAGACTGTGACCTTTCTCAGGCACTTCCTTCCCTCATTCCATCCTGCAGGTCTCAGGCCTAATCTTGTCCCCACTGTTTTCCCACTGACCTCACCAGGAGCAGGATCCAGGCCTTGTAGCTGCTGCCTAATGGCTGCTGAGAGCCTCTTCTGAAGAGCTGAGTGTCCTCACTTGCAAGTGCCCCACATGCTGGGGTCTTTGCATTGCAAAATCCTGGGGACAAAATTCTGCCTGTTTAGCTGCCAGTAAAATGCTGTGTATTCATGATGGCATGTGGAAATACAGAATAATGCTTAGCGCTACAAGCAGACAGCATTATCAGGGAAAGGCTTTCCCCTCCCACTCACCCCTTGTCTATCTGTTTCTTTCCCGTTGTCAAAATTTAGCATCCTCCACTGAGAGACTCGGTTTTGCTCTGATGCTTGGAAGACATCCAGTCCCAGCTTGCTTGCTTTCCCTGCCAGTCTCCACAGGTATTCTATACACAAGGCTTCCAGCTTGTGAGGAAATGTTCTCTCTTCTCTCCACACCCCCACCCCTCCCACCCCCTGCAGGGGAATCTCCAGTGCTGGGGTTGTTACAGGATCCCGGGGTTAGGCAAAGTCGTCCATTCTCTCGATGTATCAATCGCCTCTGCTCCGCAGCGCACCATGAAGTGCACTCCAGGAAAAGAGGAGCCCTGCAGGACAAGTGGAGGGCAGCCCTCAAGAGGCATTTGCACAATCCATTTGTTGTGTCAGGTCACAGAGGAAACAAGAGGAAAACCTGCACGGTTTTGGTTCCAGCTTGGCCAAAACTCATTTAGGCGCTCAATAAAGGGGGCTTCACGAGGGACAGTTTGGACCATAGACTACTGAACAGAATGAATTCCATGTTTGAGGTTGACATGACTCTAATGCTGGCTCGGCAAAACCAAGGCCAGCACCTTCCAAGGCCGTGCCGATCAAGAGGCCTTGGTGCACAATGGATTTTAGAGGTCAGTTTCGAAGGAGCAGACTGGTAGACTGAGGTGTGGCAACTGTAAGTAGAGTTCAGTGGACAAGTGGTGCCCCAGGAACAGCTGGCCAGCTGTGCCTTCAGCAGCCACAGCTGTCCCAGCAGGACCCAAAGAGAAGCTGCCAACCTGTGCTAAGTAAGGTGCATGGTAGCTGACATGAAGTCAAGCAGATGCAGAGACCAGGCTGGAAAAATATGGACAATGACTTTCCCATCCCACAAAGCTCTGGATTTATAAAACTTCCCGTTCTACACTGGGGTGGGACAAAGATAGTTTTTTCTGTCTTTTTTGTTTAAACCAAAACCATAAGTTAGATACATTGAAATTTTCAGTAAGCCAATAGTTCAGGTATTCACTTTATTCCCCTGGGATTCAGGTGACCGGGTCAAAGTCTCTGCATCCCTCTGAGAAATTTTCATTGAAAAATGCTGACCAACTTCAAGAAATAAAGACTTTCAGCAGTAGCTGTGGCACAGATTAAAAAAAAAAAGGATTTACTCGTGGAGAGACAAACACACAGTGAGGCTGAGATGATGCTGTTCTTTGATCTTGGCACATTTCTTGTCTGGCAACTGAGTTCAAAGGTAAGAGAAAGAGGTTAAGATCTAAGATGAAGCACAACTTTTGTTGTTACTTCACAGACTGCTGCAGCTATAGCAGTAAATTAGAAACTGAGGAAGGGGCTGGTACTTCAGACCGGTGACTCCAGTGGAGAACTGATAATATTTTCCAAGGAAAAGTGGGCATATATGAAAGGGATTTAGGGTTTGGCAGTGTTTAGGAGACAAGTTCTTGTGTTAAAGGCTTTAAAGCAGGGAAATTTCAGTTCTGAGACCTACGTTACTCCGTGTGTGGTGTAGGTGGGGAGTATGGAGGTACAACTTGGTGTAAGAGGCTCCAAAGGATGTGTCTCCAGGTAGTACAAGCCAGGACACTGGAGGTGGCTTGGTACCTGCTTGGACATGATTCAAACTCCTGAAACGGCCTTTCAGGTTTCTAACTGAGTGTAACTGGACCAGATCACATTAGAAATAATATTCCCCAGTCTAGTATTGTGAGTAAGTTTTATTCCATTATGAATAGCCTCCTCCCTGGGACGCAAGAGCAATGTTACGTGTAGAGTAGCTGAAAACGCTTCAGAGATTACCCTTAGCACATAGCTCACACCTACAGACTCTCCTGTAATAAATTAGTGTGCTCAATGGATGAAAAAATATTGGTGGAGCAGGCACGACTTGCAGTCAAGCTTCAAAAGGGTTATTATGACTGAGCAGCAGTACCTGCTCCCCCCGTATGCCTTCCCTGGCTGTGCCACAGGTAGATTCACACTCCTCCTTTGCAGCCTTCCCCTCAGCCTCCCCTTTCCAAATCACCCTTCCCTCACTGACCTCCACTCGTTTTTCTTGCAGTCATCATCCCTAAACCTAGCACACCTTTCCCCTCTATGGTTTTCTTTTTAAAAGCCAGCATAAACTAACAGGATATACACGTGCACACAACCGTAAATGTCTCATGATACTGCGCTGCTATAAACCTCCCTTTTCCAAACACCCTGCTGGCACTCTTTGCTTGTTAAATAAGCCCAGTGCTGTGCTTAAGTCTAACTTTTGTTGTAAGAGCTTCAGGAGATGGCCAAATCACTTTGTTTTCCTGTAAATCACTGGGGTACCCGCAACCCTGAGGAAATAACAATAATAAAATTATTAATGTTCTAATAGCAGCCTCTAAAAGCTAGCAGCACTTGCAAGGCTTGGCATTTGTTTTTTGCTCAGCTGCATAGAAAGGGACCTAAAATCAAATCTGTGCAATATCTACTTTAACACCCAGTGTTTGAGGTGGATTATGAGTAAAGCAGCAAGTTAGAACAGCAGTAGCTCATTTGGAGACATTGGGAGCCTTGGCATAGCTGTGCTAAGGCAATTTGATCAGACTCACAGCTACCCTGCATGGCCCTGTGGGATATAAGCTGTGTTTACCAACATTTTCTGAATTCCAGTGACCCAAGTGAAAAATAAGCATAATGTGTGTAACAAAGCAAACTCTGTGTCCTGCCTCTTTCAGCATGGAGGGCAATGCTTTCCTACAACTTTCACAGACCAGTGTGGTTGTTAGTCTGGATATTTGCCTTGCCAGCAATTGCACCGAAATAAGCACAGGGAGGTATGAGCCTAAAATGTTTTGGAACGCATACATGCAATCCAGACAACTCTTCAAATCCCAAATCCTAGCATAGCTGGGAAATGCAGGAAACAATATTAAGCCATGTTTGGATTCAGTATTCAGGCTCACTGGGAAGGGACTGCAGTGGAGGCTGTCCCCATCCTGGGGACATTGCAAAGTCAAGGAACTCATCTTTCTGTGAGTGGATAGCTCGCAGGGACCAGTGGCTTCCTCCTCAGCTGTCAGTAGGAAGGAGCTTACTGTACATCAGATCAGTCCTCTGCCCTTCCTGCCCTGTTTTCCCTCCTGTTCCTTATTCCTTATTGATTTAGGAACATTTGGGAGGTTTTGGATAGTTTTGTGAGTGAGGTCCAGGTCAGGACTGGATTCACCAGGAGTGAACATCCTGAAGAGTTTCAGCACACTCACATTCGCTTCATCCCAGCATGTTCCCCAGAGCACAGTGGGGTATCTGTTCTGGGTCGGGCTTCTCCCAAAACACCAGAGCTCCAGGGTGAGACATAGTGACTGCCAGAGGAAATTGCAAAATGGGAAAGTCCTGACCTCTTCCTCGAGGCTTTCATTTTCTAATTTGTAGGTGGTGCATTCCAGGGCATAAAGGACACAGGGCAGAAAAGCTCCGTGAGTGCATGGCCCTGCACGTTGCAGCTCAACCTGAAGCGCTGCAGTCAGCAGGGCTTCCTGCCAAGGAAATCCTACGCCCAGTTCCCTCCTGGCCATCTCTGGTGGGCTGCCTGAAGGCACAGCAAAAATCCCAGTGCACTTCCTGAGCAGACTAAGGGACAACCAATATTCCCTGCCTGGGCAAAGCTGCCTCCACTCTCCAAGGGCAAGTGTGTGTGAGCTCAGTGAGCGCGTAATGGCTGCCACGCTCATCTGCAGAGCCACCGCGCTGGGGGACCTCGGTCAGTGTTGCATGAAGGGCTTTGGGTTCCCTGGGGTAAAAAAGTACTAGAGAAAGTCCAGCCCTTCCCTTGTTCTATTTCCTCACCTAAAATAGACTTCACACTCATCTCCTGGGCTGGAATGGCCAGAACAGGTTGTGAATTTCCAGTGGAGCCACTCACCCCAACTCAGGCATCAGCAAATGGACCCCCAGTTCTCATCTAGAGATCTTTAAAGAAAGCAAGCAGTGCTTCTCAGTCGTTTTCCCAGAGGAAGGGAGGGCAGTGAAATAAAAAGCCCTGAAGACCACTGGGCAGGGTTGCAATTTTCCCTGAGAGGCAAGCTGAGGAATTCCCACACACTGTTATTCCCCAAAATTTCTACTGCTGGGTGTCAATTCTGCTACTGATTTCACAATTCCTACTGCAGGCTGATGATGTTGTGTGGGAGAACACAGGAGACTTGCTGAGACTGCCAAATTGCTAAACACGTGTGATGGTGGGCTCTCCCTTCCTCCATGTGTCTGAGTCTCGGAGGGGAAGGGGGAGGAGAGCTTAAGTGGCGCAGAAGAGGGAGGATGGATTGAATGCTGCCTCTGTCATTGACTTGTTCCATTCTTTGGATTATTTCCCTGGGGTTCTTGGGTATTTTTGTTATTAATAACTAATAATAATTTCTATATAGCGCTTTGCATCCTGAAGGACCCTAAAGCACACCACATACTTCATAAGCTAATTAACAGCTGCAAGCCTAATTCCTCTCTTGGTTGTGGCCCTAACTGCTGAAGGAGCAGTCAGAGTCACACTAGATTTACACCAGTTTAACTGAGGACAGCGTCTCCCCATAGATCCAGCTGGATATGTCAGAGACAAATCCAATGTGGAGTTGGAGATGAAAGATTTGAAGTGCCTTTTCTCCTCCTTCATAATTTAAAAATGACTAAGGAAATTGCATTCAAAAAGCCTTGTGAACACAGCACTGCAATTGCAAGATTCGGAGTTTGGGAATAGCCAAGCCCTGATTCCTGCTGAGTTAGGGGCTGAGCTCATACCTGTACCAAGGCATGCACAGCTTATGGCTTGCCCCAGGCTGTGCAGGGCACTTTTCACCATGTAAGGAGGGCTGGTTTGCCCTCTTTTCTTGCCTGTTAAATCCATGTCTGTGCACAGTTAACTCCAGTGACCACTAGAGTTACAGTCTCACCACTGATCCAAAACATGACCTACTATACAAGGTGAGCCTGGCTCTGTCCTCTGATGCACACTCATAGATCAGCAACACAGTTACATCTGAGCAGAAAAATGCAACCTGATAGGATGAACTAATCACAAATTTTGTAGCCCATGGTTTTCCTCTTTGTACTTCTGGGGAAAGATTAACCCATTTGAGCTCTGGGTCTTTGAGTCCAAATTCAAGATGGTTCAGTCCTTATGGCCTCATCCAGCTAGGATGTTGTTTACACGCTCTCATTTCTGAGAGTTTGATGTTGTAACCCTATATGCAAAAACTGTCCTAGTTACAATATTGTTGCCATGATAGGGAAAAGGAAAAAAAAAGAAAACAGAAGCAACAGCTCTTAAATACTTCCTCCATCCCATTCACCCCTTTCCATCCAGGCTTACATGAGTGTCTCCCTTCCTCTGACATCTGGATGTGCAGCTGTGGTTTGGGATTGCCTGTGGTAGCTACGGAGCATCCTCTCCTCCCACACCTTAAGCACATCACTTCTCTCTCACTGCAGATAATTGCATCACCCTTCCTGTCACTCGGCTCACAATTGTAGTGTCACATTTGACTCGTTACACATACACACATATAAATGGTTTTGCTACAAATTGATTGATTTTTTTTTTTTTAATCTGTAATTTCTTGATTTCTTTCACTTGCCCTTTCTGTTTTGCTTGTACTTTTCTCCATGTCCTGATCAACTTCTCCCTTTATTTCTCCATCCTCCACCACAGCAGGTCCAGCACTTAAGTTGTGCTCTTGGAATTTGAAACCCAACATCATGCTACCACATCTGAGCGCAACTCCTTACAAGCCCTTTTCTCAATTCTATTTCTGGTTCCCAGCTCATTTAAAATCCAGTTCTCTTTTTTTGCAAGGCAAAGGCAGTACTTTTACTAACTCAGCTAGTATACCTTGAATACTAATATAGGGCTTGTAAGCCAGAAAGTTCATATATTTTTCCTTCCTAGAGTGACACTAATCACTGTAACAACAGTAGAAATTGTTTCTGATCTCTCTGCTGAGGAACAAAGATATATTGTTCATGCTTTACTCATTCACTGAATCACACAGGAAAATATCATTATAAACCCCAAATTATTTCATTGACATATAAATGAAATCACACATTTGTTACATATGTATATATAAAACTATTTGTAATGCCAGAAGGCAAATTTAAAAAATAGAACATTAGGAGGAGCACAGTTACCCACAGCTTTCAACGATCTAGATGAGCCTAATACATTTTTGTGTTAAGTACTATTTTCAGAAGAAATTCAGTCCAGGTTTGATTCTGGCAAATCTAGAAAACAGAGGCATTTGTTTACTGTGGGAGACGCTTGCACTGGGTATCTGCAAAAAAGAATTTTTGAATGATTTTTATTATTGCTGTGTTGAGGTTTTGCATTTGTGACTTGGACAGATGTCTAGCAGTCCCTGAAATCCAGCCACCCGCAATGTTTCAGTTTGTAAAGCTCAAACATGCTGGATTTGCTTTTGCACCAAAAAGCATTCAAGAGCCTTTGCCCAATTTTCCCAACCAATCTCACTTCTCTGCCTGTGACAAAGCACGGGAAATTTCAAGCCACAGCGAAGATATTTTTGAAAGTTACAACCCTGTAAAAAGAGGGTGTTTATAAATGGAAATCTTCATATAATCTTAATAATAGGTTTTGCTACCACTGCATCTCCACCCACGTACATGGAATAGCTATAGCCAGCTCTGAGGCAGAGCCTATGGGCTACTTAAGCAGCAGCAGCAGCAGCAGCAGCAGCAGCGAGCAGGGTGGGAAGGAGGGGAGGCTGCCACCTCCAAGGAAAAATGCAAAGCGGTCCCAGGCTGACAGCAGTGCAGAGTCCAGCCCTAGCACAGCGTGGGCCCCCTTGGCTGCTGCAGCAGAGCTCTGCAAGGCACCATGCGGGCAACACCAGGGTGGCATGGGCTCTCCTGCACTCCCACACCGCTGAGGCTCTACAGGAGGGACCTAAGTCACCTCCAGCAGCATGTGTGTGGTCATCACACTGGAAGGGTGGTTAAGCGTTGGAAAGGGCTGCCCAGGGAAGTGGTGGAGTCACCATCCCTGGAAGAGTTCAAGAAACAACGGGACATGGCTCATCACTTAGTGCCTTGTTTAAGTTGGCATGATGGTGATCAGTCAAAGGTTGGACTCAATTATGTTGGAGGTCTTTTCCAACGTAAATGATTCTATGAGCCTTCTGTCATTAGCCCCCTCTCATTTGCCAGGTGATTGTCAGGGATGGCTGCTGGGAGTAAGTGAGGAGAAGAGCTGAAAAATGTGGAACAGGAGCCTGGTATTGGTTTGGATGGGACTAATCTTCCTGGTGCTCACTGGCGGCTCTCTATACCCTCTTCCTTCCACCTCATCGTCTCCTCCTCAGTGCTGCCCCATACTGGCTTCTCCCACTTATTTTTCCCATCTAGGTCTGCATTTCTTTTCCTATTTATCTGCCATCTCCTGAATAAATTAATCTCCCCAGAACCTGTATGTTCAGGCCATTTTACTGCTGTAGCTTTGGTCATTGCTAATGTGCTGTGATACACCTCTTCCTCGATGCTCATCAAGGCAGCAATGGTCTGTAAGACAGTGTTTGTAACATTTTTACTGCAATTCCCTTTATCATCTGATCCTTGGCAACAGCTGTAATAAACATGATTATTAATAATAAGGTGAGGAGAGCTGGTATAATGTTCTACCTCGTAGGCAGGGTAGATATTCTTTCATAACTATAAGATCAATTTCTATTTTGCACCAGTTCTTTTACAGGCTTCTTCAGCACAATATCTGAATGATTTCCAGTGGCACATTAAGTGATGGGGCTTGATATCAGTCACATGTGGTTTGTTCTTTTATCCTCTCCCCAGGGAGAGAATTATGTATGCAACATACTGGTTATGTTGCTAGGGTTTTGTTTGGGGGTTTTAACACATGCGCTGCTGCATGTTTGCATTGAAGAAGACCACGTCAAAGTAGGTGCATTGCATTTGGACAGGAAGGAGGCAAGATTTTTGATGGCCTGTAGTTCCCATGGGATCTCCGCTACTGTCCCAGGCTCAGCTCTGCAGACCACATTTACTGCCCCACTGATCTTCACCTTGTAGTAGAAAGTCCCTTTGTCCCTAAGCACCTCTGAGCACTCTTCAGTCTTAAAATTACTCAGCTGGGTTAAAAGGTATTGCCCTAGCACAGCATCCCCTGCCACTGTGCAGGGTCAGAGCTGCAAGAGCAGCACATGCTCAAGCCCCAGAACACTCATACCTTGTGCTACGTTTGCTGGTTTAACCCTACACCTGTAATCTGCGTACTGAGGCAGGTGAAAAGATGGCCTAATTTTTGTAAGGTGCTATCTATGGAGAGATTCCCAGAGAGGGAAAATGAGCCCTTTTGAAGGGCCAGTCTTTCTTTTGGGCGCGTCAGCACAGGTGGGTAAAAGCAGATGCCCACAAGCACTGTCTGTGCTCCCTGCCACTGCCTTTTCATCAGCTCCGAATCTCCCAAAATTATGTGTGCTCTCAAGTGCTTCATTCTTGGAAGGGAGGAGGGCAATCAAAATGCCTTCAAAAGGCTTTTCCTGTGCTCTTTGTCACTTCATGAAACCTCACTCCTTCGTCTTGCAGTCATGTCAGGTTGGGCATTAACAACTCAGTGTCACCAGTGTCAATTTTTGACAGGGACGGCAGACCTCCTCTCCTGGTTTGGAAGCCTTTTGTGTGTAAGAAAGGCATGCCAGCAGTTTGCCCTGTAGCTGTGGAATTTGTCTTCGTAGCCCAGAGGCTGGCTCTGAGCCCCACTTCACCACCTGGTACCAAAGGGACTCTGCTCAGAAACAGAATCCTGGAGCAGAAACGTTTGTGTTTGACTACCTGCCCTTTGTGTGCTATTTCTCGTATCTCTTTCATGTGCAGATAGCAAAAACAGTTTAATCTGCGCCAAAGTTTAGTCCTAGGGCAGGCAGCACAAATGGGAGCTTCTGAGAACTGTCATGTCTGCACAGTCTTCATGTAAGGAGAAGGTCACATCAAAAGTGAGCATGTTACATTTGAACTAGATGGTGGGAAGAATTATCTGGCCCAAATGATCCAGTGTCTGATCACTTTCATATTTTTAATATAAATATCCTCAGCCTACTCTCCTGGGAAATACCATTATTCCCATTTGGAGTGAAAGAAGAGGGGGAGTAAGTGGCTTGCCTAAAATGGTACAGGGAGTGCATGACGGAAAGTGATACTGAATCCTTGGCCAACACCAAGCCATCTTTCTCACCTTTTAGAGACAAGAGCTATATCCAGCCCCCTTTATTTATTTCTCTAGAAGCCATCATGCCAAAACCTCTGCTAAATTAGAGAGTGAGACTGAAGAAAAGCTTTCAGTGGATTGCTTTTCTCCATAAATGGAAATATCACAAATCATTCTGGGAAAAGAGGTCTTTCTGTTCTCGTCCCTCTTTGTCTGCTTCTCTCCTTTTGGATGTCTTTGCCTCTGGCTCGCAGTTTTCAGATGTATGGTCCTGACCATTTAAAAGTGTTCCTACCTCTCAGGAAGGGAGTAGCTTTTCATTCTTTGGAACTTACTATTTTGCAATGGATTGCACTCTGCAGGCAAGCAAGACTTCTGAAAGAGACAGGGCTGCACAAAGCGGCACAAAAATAAACTGTATCACCAACAATACCGAGCCAGGTTCTCATCAGGGGTAACTCAGTCTGTCTTGCTGCAGCAGGGCTGGCGGCTGCCAGCTGTCCTGGATAGACAGCTTATACCCAAACAATGATCCTGCCACACTGGAGGAGGTCTCTCTAAGAGATGAACGCACAGTTGATGTTGAATTTCATGCATCTTAGATATTTAGTCCCTTTTGGCAGTATGAGAGATTGTCTCTGCTCTTAATGACCCAACTGGGCAACTTCAGTCCTCAGCCAGGCACTGGAGGGGCGCCTGTTGCACCAGTCCTGGCTCTTTGGGACTGCATTTTCCAAAGTTTGGGCAGGCAACAAGCAAACAGTGGTGACTAATGACTCCCAGTAACACACAGGGGATGTGGGGACTGCTCTCTGCTTTTCCATGGACCTGGGCATCCCCAGCCTTCCTGTTTTGAAACAGGCTGATGCTCATTCCCTCCTCCTCTGCAGCCTGCGCACCCCAAAGCAGGCTGTTCAGAGGATGCCCACACTGATATGCCTGAGAGAGGGAGGTGGCTGCCATGAATGAGAGGGACTGAGAAAAAGGAGGAAGATCTGATGGGTGAGCATGAGCAAGGATGAGGGGAGAGCCCAAACTGCACTGGGAGAGCTACAGGGAGGAGGTGGAAGCACGTGCCTTAGGTTTCTCAGAGAGGCGTATGGGCGAAGACAGAGACACATGCCCTGTTTCAAGGTTTACAGCATGAAATTCCTTGAGCTGGGAAGAATGGGAAGGACAAGGGGACTCAAGTAGAGAGGAGCTGTTGCTCTTACTTTCTTGGGGGGTTCTCAGAGCCCTACATGCCCTCTCACATAACGATTTGATCTTGCTCAGGCATTCAGGAGTATTAACTATAGGGTGACACACGGCTCTCACCATCCCTGGCTCTGCAAACCACACATGCAGCACAAGAAAAGGCTGTTGTGTCAGACCTCAGCAGCACTGCTGAGCTGCTCCATCCCCCCTCCGTGCTTCCACCAGCACAGGTGCCAGGGAAGCTGCTGTACCATCTCAGCAGGCCACAGATGTCCGTCAGAGAATTGCCGAGTGACCTTGGCACAAGAAGTGACATCAAGGCCTTCCCCACACCAAGCGGGTTTCTGAACCGCTGCCATCCATCACTCACCTACTCCGTGCGCTTTCGGAGCCGCTGGCACCAGCACACCCACAGCATGCCCTGTTTAACACGTCCCCGTACGGCACCAGGCAGAGGAGTGCTGTCACCCCCATTTTACAGGGTAGGATTCTGAGGCAGAGAAAAGTGGTTTTAACAGCACGCCTGTGGCACAGCAAAAACTGAATCTTGTTCTCTTATATTCCCAGTTAGCGCATTAATGACCTAAATTCTGCATCCTTTCCCCATCCATCGCCCAGAGGAGCCAGGAGGCATTGGAGGAGAGGGTGTGGTAGCACAGGCGAACAGTCAGCATCCAGATCCACAGCACTCTGTGCTGAGCACAGACAATGCAGGGGCTAAAGTGGGACCAACGCTGCCTTCGGGAACCCCGGCAGGGTCGATCCAGGGAGGGGAATCAACCTGGCACAGCATATCAGCCTGTGGAGAAGGGCAGCTCCACAGTGCCACAGCATTTTAAGGAAGCCTAGGCTGGGCACTCCAATGGCCAAGTACCCTGCTAAGCCAGGTCAGTAAAGCCTTTGGGAGGCTCAGCAACAGGAGCAGGTTTTCAAAAAGCCTGCATATGCCCTCAGCCTGCCTAGGTGGCTGAACCTCTACCCAGATATCCCACACAAGTCCATATAAAAGACAGCCTGCACCAGATGCAGCATCTTCCCCAAGCAGCTCAATTCTTTACATAGGAATTAATCAGCCTCAAATTCAGCAAGAAGCAGAGCGGGGGAGAGGGAGAAAAAAGGAAGCAGGGAAAGGATGTCACACAGTGAGGGGGTTTCCAGATGCACTGCGCCTTCCCTCCCCGGCTGATTCCAACTGGGAGGCTCCGGCTGCGTGCCAGGAACATCACCTGGGAGGTGCATGCAGGTTCTGCCTGCTCTCCCAGCACGTATGGGCAGGAGGAACTCGGTGTTCAAGACCTGCTGGGCAAGGAACTGAAATCTGAAGCTGGAGACCTCCCCAGTGCCCCGGAGAGTGCCAGTGTTCATGTGCACTGTACAGCAGTGACCTCAGCCAAAGGACCAGGATGATGGGCTGCTCATCTGTTGCAGGCAGATGGCCCCAGGCAGTCAGGGGCAAGCAAGGGAAAGGACCCACTTCCTGCTGTATCTGCTGCCTCATAGGGATTTTAGTGGGCAACTAGCAGGATGGAAGTGTGCCAAGGCAATTTGCTTGGCTATGAAGCTTGCCTTTCCAGAAGAGCCATGGCTGAGAAGCAGACACTTTTCGAACGAGGTTAACTGGATTGGGGATGGGTGATTAATAACCTTCTTTCATAACCCACAGTTTCAGTGTGGGAATAGTATGTCAGAGCTACACAGAGAGGCTTTGTTCCTACTCTCTTCTCCTATTACTTACCTCTTAATGCACACACACACACTCCTCTCTGCTGTCTCTAGTCTCTTTATGCAAGCTCTTTGAATGAGTAGCTAAATGTGATAGATACCTTAGAGGCATCAGACACAAGCCAGATGGATGCAGAAGAAGTCAAATTTGGGGGCTGACCTAAAGGAACCCACATACCTGCCTTCCATTTACTCAGCTATTTACTCAGGACTGCCTCCCAAAGCATCCCAAACATTAATCCATCAAGAATTTCTCAACAAGAAACTCAGGGAGAACCCTTTGAGCTTGGTTCCTCTTCCATCTATTCACAAATAACTGAAAGATCATTCAAATTCGTCAGGAATAGACCTCCCAAGACATGACTTGGGGACCTGACATGGTGCCTGCAGTCCTCAGCCTGGGTAGGGTTGGTCTGGAAGAGCTCTGTTTTTCCTCCCAGAGGCAACAACCTCAAGTGTGGTGGCTTCATTTTCTCCTTGCCCTGCACACCCAGCTGGTCCAGAAGCTGGGGTCAGGGTCAGGGTGGCAGGAGGCTCACCCAGGTTGCCACAGCATTTGTCACTCTCCAGACTCAGGCTCCAAATGCGTCTGCTGAGGGATCAATGAGCCTGAGCCACTTTGTTGGTTGACCTCTGGCAAGGAGGCCCATGGGATCACAATGCCTCCCCACACACCTCATGCAGACAATGCATTTCTCCTTTCTGGACAGATTATGTCCATCAGTTCTGTGTTGATGGCCAGTCAGTGCAAGTGTCCAGAGGGAAATGGAATGGAGGGTAGGAGAAAAAAATTATGGGAACCCCAGGAGATAGAATGAAATTGTCTTTCACGTGGTGACCCCTGTACAAGAATGGACAACCTGATCATTTGAGATGCTAATTAACCAGTGGTCATGGTGAAAATTATGATGTGGCTTGAGGAGTACCTCTCTGGAGTGGTATTCCTGATGTCGAGACATGAATGATGAAAATAAGAGTCTGGTAGACATCTCAGCTAACAAAAGACTTGGAAGATGTCACTGGCCTCCTGCTGGGATGGCCTTGTTGGCCATGGAGTGTGTGAAAAAGGGAGCCCCATGAGTAAAACTAGCAGAAGGCCCTGTGCATACACCAGCCTGATGGAACTGTGTCCAGCCCAGCTTCCCTCACTCATGGTGGAAGATTTTGCTCCCCCAGCACAAGGGCGTTTTGCTGCTGAGCTGCATACACGCACTTGCACCAAGCTTCTTGTAGCCTCAGTCTGTGAGAGGACACAAGAGGGGCCTGACAAAGGTATGCAAAAACAAGCAGTCATATGGAGAAAGTAGATTAAGAGCTTTTGTTCTCACACCAAACCAGAACAAAGGGATGTATCCTGCCCATGGAATGAGAGGGCAGCAAATTCACAGCTGAGAGAAACAAATACTCTCGCAACCCACACCCGATCATCCTGCCACGATCCCCTCACTGCTGGGATCCACCAGCCCACGCCAGGGGAAACACTGAGCTCTGCTGATGTAACCCACAGTTACGCCTGTCGATGCTGAGGGAGGGGACCCTGACACCTGTACTTTGCAGGATGGCCCAGTCTCTGGCACCTGTTCCCATCCTGCCTCCCTCAGAGGCGGGCAGAGCTCTCCCGGCCGTCTGCGGCAGGAGTCACGGAGCTTCTGGTGCTCTCCTCTGCTGAGCGAGGCGTGCTGGGCTAGGTGGGCGTCAGGCTGGATCCTGACAGCAAAGCCCACATTCCTGTGCAAGTAAGAGGGAGATACATGTGCGAGTGTGCAAGGAGAGGCCCCGGGCATTTCCCGGGCATGCACACACGAGTGGGCGTGCTGCCTGGGAGGAAGGCAGGCGGGCACAAAAGGTGACGCAGAGGGCAGCTGTTCCTGCAAGGCAGGTTCTGGTGTTCTCATTTGTTCTTTTTTCCTCTTGTTCCCTAGGGAATTTTAAAGGTCTGTGTAAGCAAATCGATCACTTCCCTGAGGATGCAGATTATGAAGCCGATACAGCAGAATATTTCCTCCGTAAGTCCACAGGCTCTTTTTGCAATGGCTTGTAGGTGCTAGCGTCGGGCGCCTTTTGTTTTCTGAACACAGGGTGGTGGAGACACTGGGACCTGTGAGGCTCAGTGGAGACCCCAGAGCCTTGTGACCCCCTAAAACTGGCTCCACTCTCACCTCCTTGGGACCCTGCCCATGAGACAGTGCAAATTCGAACTCACAGTAAAAACCAATGGCATTTTTTTTATTAGCAGCAATTAATTGCAATATAAAATCAGAGTCTCAATTCAAATCCATTGAAAAGCAGCTGATTGGGCATTAGGTCAGACTGGGCTAGCTGGGGCAGTGTGTGTGTGCGTGTCCATGTGTGAGACATTTACATTTCCTTATCTGACACTCCAGTGGCACCAGACTTAAGAAATTAGCTGGGTTTTGTCTGAGGAGCTCTTACTGCTGTCTTCACCCTTCCCCAAACACCACTTCCCTACAGAGGCTACAGATCTGATCTTTGCTGGTTTTAGTGATTTTAGTGATGGGAGCAGGAAGCGGGAATAAGGACAGCCAGAGCCCTTTGAAGGAAAGACCTGGTGCTCACCCAGAGCCCCTAGGAGAGGTGCTGAACCCTAGGTACAAGGCATGTCTGTAAGGAAGCCTAGCCTGAGCTCCAAGCCCAGCCTCAGGTGTGTGGGTGAAGGTCAGACTGCTTTGCACAGCAGCATCCTGGCCAGCAGGACAGATCCGCATCGTGCGTTGCCCTGCCCGGCTGCCCTCCCCAGCCAGCATTTCCACCCACCCCAGAGGCAGGAGCTTACTCTTCCTTTAGCACAGCTGAACAGGGAACACTCCTCCTTTTAGGTCCCCACCTCACTGTCCTGCCCTCCCTCCACAAGCCCAACGTCTTTTGACATCATGAGATCTTCTCCCGACAGAAATCTGAGATAAGTGCTTTTGACCTTCCAAGGTTAATCATCAGAGGCTTCCAAAGACCGGGAGTCTTTCAGAATAGCTCCTTGTCAGCCGGGTGTGCTCCAAGCCAGATGTGGAGACCCAGCCCTGCGGCAGGGATGAGAGAGATAATTTAGGATCTGTGAGGCTCATTTGTATGTGAAAAGAGGCAGATCTTATGCTGCTTCCTCTTGGTTTCTCAAACAGTCCTTCATCCACTGTAAATTGTAAATAACTGAGGGAGATTGCTTCTTTCAGCTGCCTTTCTGCAGTACCGGTCTCTTAATTGCTGCATGGCCCCTGGACAGCAGAGCTGAAGACAGGGGTTTGATCTGGTTTGGCACAGGGATGCCAAAGGTTTGCAGGCTGCCTCCGAGGGCAAACCAGCCCTTGCAGAGTTGCTTGGGAGCAAGGAAGCTGCTTGCAGCATCAAGTGCACTTCAGAAAAAAGAGCTGGGGGAAGGGGCCAAACATCTTAAGAAGGATGGGTTTGTTCCCTCAGAGGGAACAAGATCTGAAGACAAAAATTGGCCCAGTGTCAGGACCTGACAGTGTCCCCAGGGTAGAGCCCTTTTTAAGAAAGAACCAGGTTCAAAGAGAGATTTGGCAAGTCAATAAAGAACTACTTGGGTCATTCCTGAGGGAAGTGGGATTTCTGCTGGCTTTGACCTGCCTGGAGAGGGACCCCACTGAAGATCTTCTTCCCAGAACTTCTGCCAAACTGGAGTCCCTGGGTGCTCTGCATGGGCAATGCCTGGCGGTACCATCAGGAACAGCTAGGAAGTTGCTTATTAGTATCAGACTGGGCAATTCCCTCATGCCCCAGGGAAGCAGGACAGTGATGGGGTAGTGTCCATGGCCTAGAAGGGCTTAGACATTATTTCTGCCAGCCATCCACATTAGGTGTCTTAGGCTTTTTGAAATCAAATGCCTGTTATCAGAGAGGAAGCAGAAGCATCCCTGTGTTTCTTTGCTAGCAGACACAGAGGATTCAAGAGAGCATACAAACACCAGCCACTTCTCTTTAGGCCACAGGCTCTGGAGCCAGGAAGACTGGATGATATTCTGCCCCTCTCTTGGTGGCATGGTCCTCCTGAGAGGCTGAGGAAGGCTGCTGTCCTTCTCCATCCTATGACACCTGCAGCTCCCCATGTCAGTCAGCAACTTTGTGTTCTCCCAACAGACGTGAATTTCAGAATTAAGACACAGATAAAACTGATGCATCAGGACCAGATTGCAGGACTGACCAAGCATCCCCCTAGAAACCCTCTCAATAGTGGGTGTCTACTTGATGTTTGCTTCCTGCCATTTAAGCTTCTCATCGTCAAATCCCATCTTGCTTTCCAGAAGCTATTAAGATGGTTATTACTGCTATCCTGTTCCCTGAAACACAGCCAGGCAGAGCTGGAAAGCAAGCAAGAGAGGTTTCTCCCTGCCTTCTGCATTCCCCATGCACAAGCAGTGGGCTAGGCCCCCCTCAAAGAGCTGGTTGCTTGTGCCTGGCAGGATCCAGAGGCCAACGGGGTCTTTGAAGCGCGGTCTCTGCTCACTTAGGAAGAAGTCCTGCATTTGCTTCATGTAGGTTCATTCTCGCAAGCAAGGAAGGATTAGCTTTCATCCCCCCTTCCAGATCTTTGCTCCACAAGCAGAATTGCACCAGCCCGTCTGATACCTTTCTTTATCAAGCAAGGCTTCATTTCACACTTTAACAGCTTATTTTCTCTTGTGAAGGGAGGAGAGAAGGCCTTCCTAGTTAAAAAAAAATAATGAATATTCTCAACGCAGACTCAGGCAGAGCGGTGGCTCCCACCGAGCCGCCCACAAGCGAAGTGTGCGTGCGTGCCTGTGTGCGTGGGTGTGCGTACACACAGGCTTGGCCTTTCGCTGTGTGAGCACGAGTCAGGCCCCCCAGAAGCTTTGGGGTATGTTTTGCATGCACATATGAGCATATACGTGCATCTGTGCATCTATGCCATTGCCCTCTGCTGGCTGAGCTCTTCCCGTATCGACCGATGGAGAGTGTGCGTGTGTGGGAACTGGCACATCCAAACCCATCACTGCCCTCTGGAAGGAGCCCAGTCATTTAATCACTAGGATAAGCCCCGCATTTCAGCACACAGGGCTGGGACTTTTGCTTCTCGATCCTCACTGCAGCTGCAGAGCAGTGCATGGCACCAGGAGCTCCTTCTCAGCCCTAAAAAAAAAAATCTCCTTGAGATGCTCATGCCCTTTTGGGAGGATTTGAGATTGAGCAGCTCTGCAGGAAGCATTTGGGTTGCTGTTCTTTGAAGTGCAGGCTCAAGCGGCAGAGCCCCGCAGAAGAAGCTGAATGGTGCCTGGGCTCCCCCTCCAGCCCACAGTCCCCGCAAAAACAGAGGAAAAGACAGCGTGAGGGGGAACAGACAACACAGGCAGGCTCCCAGCTCAGCCACCAGCCCCACAGCCCTCTCTGCCTCCCCGTGCCGAACCACCAGCTTCTTGGCAGCAGCAGTGGCCAGAGCATGGGAGAGTTGCTTTGGACCACTCTCTTTTTCTGACACGCTTTGTTTCTCTCTCCCTCCCTCCCTCCATTCCCCAATGCCTTTATTCTCTCCTTAAATTACTCCCCTATGGCACGTTGCCCTCTGTCTCTCCCCTTCACCCACACCCACAAAACGTGCTTGCGTGCCCCCCTCCCCTCACTCCGGTGCCACTTCCACGCCCCTGTTTCCTCTCTCTCACACCTCTGTTGTTCTTTCTGCCCCGCCCTCCCTCTCTCCTCTGCAGGGGCTGTTAGAGCCTCTAGTATTTTCCCGATCCTGAGTGTGATTCTGCTTTTCATGGGTGGACTCTGCATTGCAGCCAGCGAGTTCTACAAAACCCGACACAACATCATCCTTAGTGCCGGCATCTTCTTCGTGTCTGCAGGTAAAGGGATGCACAGGGCCTGATGCCCCAGGGATGGGCTCCAGGCGTTGGGGGGCTGCCCAGCCAGGACGTCTGCAGGGGCGCAGTTGCCTAGGCAGGAGTGTGTGTATTTCCCAGCCCTGACAAGCTTTATTTGGGGTGAAGGCAGTGTCACAGGGATGCCTCTCCATCCTGCCTGCTCGCCCATCAGAGGCAGGCAGGCAGGGGCTTTCCTACTGCCCTCCTTGGGAGCTGATGGAGGGAGAGTGTTTCCCTAACATCTGACATCTCTCAGGGACCAGCCAGGAGTGCAGTCCACGGAAGCAGCAGGCACATGAGGAGGGTTTTGCCCGAGTTTCCCAAGGAAAACTGTCCACCAGGAGGGGATGGGCAGGGATTCAACCCCACAGCCCCCACCACTGCTATGTGTGACCTTCCTGACATATCCTTCTCTCTCCCCCGCCGGACGGCTTGCAGGTCTGAGTAATATAATTGGCATCATCGTATACATATCAGCCAACGCTGGAGACCCCTCCAAGAGTGACTCCAAGAAGAACAGCTACTCCTACGGCTGGTCCTTCTATTTCGGGGCCCTGTCCTTCATTATAGCCGAGATGGTGGGAGTGCTGGCTGTCCACATGTTCATAGACCGGCACAAACAGCTGCGCGCCAATGCTCGTGCCACGGACTACCTCCAGTCCTCCGCCATTACCCGCATCCCCAGCTACCGGTACCGCTATCAGAGACGCAGTCGCTCCAGCTCCCGCTCCACCGAGCCTTCACACTCCAGGGATGCCTCTCCCGTCGGGATCAAAGGGTTCAACACCCTCCCATCAACAGAGATCTCGATGTACACCCTGACCAGGGACCCGCTGAAGGCAACCACCACCCCCACCGCTACCTACAACTCCGACAGGGATAACAGTTTCCTCCAGGTTCACAACTGTATCCAGAAAGAGAACAAGGACTCTATCCACACCAACACAGCCAACCGCCGGACCACCCCGGTATGAAGCCGTCGCCAGGAGCTGAAAATGGGGCAGGAACGGGCAGGAGGAGACAGGGGTGGGCTGCAGGGTGGGGAGGGTGGAAGGGGGCAGGGGGCAGCAGGGGGGGTGGGGAAGGAGGAGGTGGAAGTGCCCCTTGGTGGAGTGGGGACCTTCCCAATGCAAAAAAAAAAAAAAAAAAAAATCCACAAAAAAACCACAAAAACAACAAAAGCAAACAAAAAACTGACAAAAAAAAAACCAACGAAGGAACAAGCAGATAAGCAGACAAACAAGTGAGTGAACAAAAAAAACCAAACAAACGCAAAGGAAACATGAGGAAAGAGACAACAGTGAAAAAAAATTCTTAAAATAAAAAAAGCAAAAGAAAAAAGAAAAAAAAGAAAAACTTTAAAACTGAGAGAAAGATTTAAAAAATAGAAATAAATTTAAAAGAAAATGCATGATTTCCCATGTACCATTATTTTAACATTTAATAAAAACAGATTAAAAAAAATAAAAGGGAACCAAGAAATAACAAATGACAATAAATCAAGTGGGAGGAAGAGGAGGAGGAGGCAGCTTTTTTAATTTTGGGAGGTTTTATTCTTTAATTTTATGGTTTGTTTCCCACTTACCTTTAGCCCAGCACAGGCTTCTTGGGGAACAGGGGATGGGGGTTCGGCTGCCAGTGACTTCGGTGTCCTTGGGCCCGTTATGGAGGATCCTGGGTGCCGGAGTTAGCCATGACCCACTCTGTTCCCCCGAGACCCATGGGGATCCACTCCATTCCCCTGGGATCCGTGGGGATCCGCTCGTCCCCCCACAGGTCCGTAGGGGTTTAGAGTGACCCTAGGGAGTGCAGGAGCTGATGCTGAGTCACGCCTCCACAGGGTCCCCAGGAGGGTCCCCACTTCCCCGGCCCTGGGGACCCTGGGGTTAACGGTGACAGTGCAAAAAACAAACAGACACAGTAAATAAAGACACACATGAAGAGACAAAAAAAAAAAAAAGGACAAAAGAGGTTTCTTAAAAAAAAAAAGTGGCAATTTTTTTAATAAAACAACAGCTATAAATAAATGTAAATATAATAAGTGGATTTACTTGCAAGAAGAACAGATAGTATTTTTTTTTCTTTTAATTTTTGTTTTCTTCAGCTTTAAACTGTGAAAAAAGAAAGGAAAAGAGAGAGTGGGGAGCTGTGTGGGAGGCACAGGTAGAGGACGGGGCGGGGGGGGGCTGGTGGAGGGCAGCTGGGGCTCCCATCCCTTCAGGATGAGGATGCTGTGGGGGGACACACACGGGATGCTGCGGGGGGGACAGCACTCGCGCACACATGTGCCCACGCTCACACACTCGTGCCCTGGTGTGCGCATGCTCGCCTGTGAATGCTCCAGAGGCTCCGCAGGGTGGCCATGCGCCCCTCAAATCTGCCCAGATCCCCCTTGGGTCACATCAGTGGGGCTGCAGCCATGTGGGGGCACGGTGAGGCCACCCAGCCGCCCCCTGAAATCGCTCCTGTCCTCGCCTGGGCACAGACAGCACACCCTGACCCAAAACCTGCCGAAGGCTGCCTGGCCTTGGTACGTGCAGCCTGCCAGCCCCCATCCCAGAGAGCCCCCCGAGCCCCCATCCCAGAGAGCCCCCCGAGCCCCCAAGCCCCAGCAGCCGTGCCGGGGAGAGGTGCCCTTGGGTGTCCCCATGCCCGCTGGGTTTTGTCCTCCTCCCCACCCCTCTGCAGGGGATCCCCGACTGCCGTGGTCTCCTCCACAGCAGCAAGGCAAGGCAAGCTGGGTCCCCCCATCCCGCCCCGGGCCCCCGGCCTGGCTGCCGCCCCCTCCCTCCCCGCCACGCCGGGAACGGGACACCGGGATGCCAGCTTTTAATGCAGCTCCCTCCGCAAGAGCCGCTGCCGATGGAGGCAGAAGGGGAGGTGGCAGCAGAGGTGATGGGGGATCTCTGTGACACCCATGAGACACCGGCCAGCCCGGGGCGAGGACAGGACCCCTTTGGGGCTGCCCCCCGAAAGCAGCAGCGCCCGCGGCAGGCACAAAGCCGAGGGTTGCAGGATGGGGCCACTGAGCCCTTCGGCAGCTCAGACCCACTTTTCGACTTTTTTTCCGTCCCCATTCCTGCTGCTCCAGTTTTAGGAGCTGCGCAGTCCCCGCTCCAGGTCCCAGCGGGGTTTCTGCTTTAAAGCAGCCCGATCGTCCCCGCTCCCCCCGACCCACTGCTACTTCACCCCCACCTCCCCGCTCTGGGGTAGGGCGGGGGGCAGCAGAGGGACGGGGTCACCCCCAAAAACGGCATCACAGAGCAAGAGGCGGATGCGAGCGCCTTGGCTGGGTGTTCAGACCCCAGCCCACTGCTGACATCCCCTCCGGTGGCCCCCCAGCCCCTTAAGAAAGATTCACGGGGGACATCCACCCCCTCCAGTGGCCCCCGAGGAAAAAGTTAAAGCCAGTTCCCCAGATCCCAGCGTAGAGGGAAGGTGGCGTTGGGGTTTCCATGCCCGCCCAAGCCTGCTCGGAGCTGGGGAGCATTCACAGGGCTGAGCGCGCCCCGGGGCCGGGCGGGAAGGGGAGAGGGCGGGAGGGCGCCGGGAGAGCGTGTGCAGGAGGCAAGGGCTGGCGGGGAAGCTTCTTCCCCAGGGTGTTGCTCATGTCCAGCTCAAACCAGTACAAGAAACCAACCTCCATTTTCTTTATTTCGTGGTTTTTTTCAGACTGTTAAAAAGAAAAAAATTTTAAAAAGAGAAAATGACAAAAAAAAAATCCTGGTACATGAAATAAAGATTTTTTTTTTTATAACTTGGTCCTCGTTTATGTGGCTTTATTGGGGGCATTAGTAGTGCCAGAAGAGTACCTTAAAATCCAGCAAGAGAATCTACTGCTGTGGACAATTTTGTCCTCATTGTAAATTCAGAGGACGGTCTTGCTTCGTGATAGCCTTTGAGATACAGGAACGGATGAGGCAAGAGGAGAGGGCTTTGCCACAGCTCTTTTTTGAAGTAAGTGTGGGTAAATTCAAGTCATACATGTGGGCTTTCTCTGCTGCCCTCCAAAACACCTGCTCCAGCCTCTCTGTAGCCTCCAGCATCTCCCTCCTGTTCCATTCTCCTTGGGGTGGAGATACCACAAAGGCTGATGCTCCAACTCCTACTGGAAAACAGTGGCTCTCGTGGCAAGCCAAGAATTGCCAGCAAGGTCAGAATTCATACATACTGGAGGGCTCAAAAAGGAAAAAGAAAGTGACCCTAGCATTGTTTTGGGGGTTTGTTCAGCCACTCATGGGATTTCTGGCAATTTCCTCAGGAGCTGGGTTGGCAGGGGGTGCCTGGTGGAAATGCTCAGTGTAGGAGCCTGGAGTGAGGGAATAACTTAGAGCTGGAGATGCAGACCCAACAACAGGTAAGGTGGCAGCAGAGGAGGGAGTGTGATCCCCACAAAGGGGACTAGGCTACCGCTATGCCCCCTCACCTCTCACTCACCACTGGCAGCAAGGGTGTCACCAATGAGCTTCTCTTTACCCTGCACTGGGCTCTCACTTGCTGTGAGACCCTCCATGGCTTTCTGAAGCAGACCAGAATCCCCGTCAGACTCCGTCACCTCTAGCTCCAGAGGGGTGACACAGAAGGACAGCTGCCTGAGTGACAAAGCTTCTCTGAAGTGTGGCCAGGGTCTGACCACAGCAGACAAATGGGACCTCGAGCTGAATGAGCAGGTGGGACCAGGGGAGTTAATTTGTCAGCAGCAAGGAAGGCACAGCTGGCTCCAGGAGCCCCAGCAGACACTGCTGGGTTGCAGTGTGATCACTGCACTGCAGTTCTCCCTGTTGCCCAATGCACCTTGCACAGGTTGGTACCTGTGCTCAGCATCTGTATCCCCTGGCCAGCACCAGTGGGTCCCCATTCTGCCCCTCACTGGACCCTCTCCAGCACAACCTCCTACAGCTCCTCCCTCTTCTTTGGGCCCCTGTAGCACCTAACACTCACCCCAGCATTCCAGCTGGCAGGACACTTTGCTGCCAAGGTAATTGGGGGCACCCGCCGACCCATTTCTGCTCCTCCTCCAGGGACCCTTCCCAGCAGCAGCCTCACCAAGAAGGAGGGCACAGGGAGGGGAGAGGCAGCAAAGCAGGCCAGGAGCCTGTCTGGGGCACACCAGGGAGCTCCCGGCCCTGCCACGTGCACATCTAGGAGACAGCTGCCTTCCCACCCCTTCTAGTGCACAGACCCCAAAACCTTCTCACCTCCTCCTCATCTCCTTGCCTGGCTCTGAAGCCTCCACCAGTGCTGGGTGCTCCCACTCAGGCATGGGTGGGATGAGCTGAAGGAACCCCCCCACATCTCCTCCATCCACCCTGTGATGTTTCCAGTCCTGGCCCGCTGCAGAGCTTGGGGCAAGACTGTGCTCCCTCATCCTCCCCCGTGCCAGTGGGGCACTGGGGAGATATGGCTACACTTCCCAAACAATGTCCTGCCTGGAATGAAGGGGGTGCATGGCTCGCCCCCTCCACACAGCTCCATGAGGGGCTCCTTCCTCGTAGGGTGCAGATGCTTCTCCCCTTCTCTGTCTGGCTTTTATGGGATGAGGCAAGGGAGGGGGAGAGCCAGGGAAGCAGCACCGGCCTGAAATTAGGTGTGGGGAATGCTCCTCAGACAGCGCCAGCCTCCATGCCATAATAATTACTACTAATATTCAGCACTTATACAGCACTTTTCATGTTCAAAGCACTTTGCAAACATTAACTAATTAATGTCATATTAAGTGATGTCTTAGAGGGGCAGCACTGAAAGCAAACGACTTGTGCGTGGGCAGAAGCTCTCATTCCCCATCTCTCCTCAGGCACATTAACACTTAGGTAGGTGAGAGACCCTAATATGTTATCCTGTGCCCCTCCGAGTTCTCAGTGCTCCCCATGCCACGTGCTTGCCTCTCCCACTGCTGACTGTGTGCTCTGGCAGGCCCTGAGTATGCCAGGGGTGAGAATGGCACCAGGGTCTTCTCCTCAACAGCACTGAGCCACTGAGGCCTTAGGGAAGCCAAAGACTCGTGACTGAGAGGTCAGTTAAAATATTTGGGTTGGAAAACTTCCTGCCTCAGACTCAAGCCCCAGCAGTGGGGAAGGAGAGGCAGCAGGCCTCTTGCAGCACAGCCAGAGTGGAGATGGAGCAAGCAAAGTCTGGTCCGATGCCTTCAGCCAGGTCCCTCTCATGCCCCAGCCTCGTGACCTCTTTGGGGCCAGTGGTCATTCCCTGCTTTCAGGTGTCAGAGGAATGCAATGTCTGGCCCTGCACAGGGCTGATTTTGGACAGTCCCCCTCTGAACCTGAGGACATGCTCTCAAATGCTGGCCAGGGATGGGTAGAAGGCAGGCAGGGCATCTGCCAAGAGAGAGTGCTGCCCTACTCAGAC
This sequence comes from Corvus hawaiiensis, assembly GCF_020740725.1. NCBI lineage: Eukaryota > Metazoa > Chordata > Aves > Passeriformes > Corvidae > Corvus > Corvus hawaiiensis. The sequence continues at coordinate 27,851,952 of NC_063216.1, read as the reverse complement.
AGAGCAATCTGCAAGGATGGCTCTGGCAAAGGATCTGAGCTCCAGAGGGCCTGCACTGCCCAAGGCATGCTGGCCTGCGCTGGCAGTGGTGCCAGGTATTCCATCCCATGGAGGCAGAGCACGGCTGAGGAGGGGGCTCCCTTTGGGGGCCAGTGTGGGGCGAGGGAGCACTTACTACTGAGTAATGCCCAGGCCCTCACATGTGTGGGTCTGCTGTCAACATGTGCTTGCTACTCTTCTGCTGCCTCTTTCATGTGGACCACAGCCAGAGCTGGCTGCACTTTGCTTTAGTGGGAGACGCTCTGAGAGCTCCTCATGTGGGGAAACCCAGATACTTGGCTATTAAATTAACATCGGGCATTTAACTGCATCATTGAAATGGTTTAAACACCCAGGAGTGTTAATTAGTAATTATGGTTTGGTGAGGGAGGATATTAAGACCCAGGTATGGAGCCCAGTATTTTTCTCTGCAGATAATTTTTAGTGCCAGATGACTACAGAGAGAGGCCAAGCGTCAGACACGCAAGCCTGCTGTCTTGCTTGTGTGTGAGGACTGCCACGGGGGAAGAAGACAGCCACAAAGCTCGCCTTTCAAAAGCCAAGCACTGCAGCCAAGGACAGAGAAAAGTTTGAGGAGAGCTGATGGAGGAAGAGGGTCTGTGGAGAGGTACAGTCAACATCAGTAAAGCTGCTAAGTGAGCAGTGCTAAGGATGGCAAAGGACAGGCTATCTGAATGTCCTGGAAGTATCCCCAAAGGTAGAGGGGGCTCCAGACAACTTGGCATCTCCTTCCCAGGTGCCTTCCAGCTGCTGGGACCTTCTCCCCTCATCTCCCCAGGCTCTTCTTGACACCTTCTGGAGACAAAGAAAGAAGGGCCAACAGTTTTGGTAGGGAAGGGAGACAGATGGAGGATAAAATTTGAGTAGGACCTATGCAGATTAAACAGGTGTGAATTAAATGCCATCAGCCTGAGTTTTACCTCCAAGAGTGGGGAACACATCATCCCTCACGCTAAGCAGAGGCATGGAGCTGGACCACATGTGGGCTGCTGTGCAGTGTGCAGCTCCTCACCCAGGCAGGGCATTTACAGGACCTCTGATCAAACCGAGCATACCTGTACCACACTTTGCTGGTTCCACAGAGCTCCAGAGTAGCTGGGCCACCAAGATGCCCCGTGGACATGAGAAACTCCCCTCCAGCCTGAGAGGGGACAGGGCCCTGTCACCCGGACATGGGACAGGTCTTAAAAAGACTTCTAACTGGGGATTTATGCCCACAAGGGTAGGGAGGACATCTGTGATGTCCCAGTGTCCATGGTGGCTACTCCTTACTAAAGCCATTGACCACTGGCTGATAGAGGGGTGCTGAGGACCTGCCAGACATAGAGCTGCACTGAGGACCCAGACAGAGGATCCAGGACCCCAACAGGCCATGCTGCTTCCCACAACAGCAGCAGCAAAAAATGGGTGACTGCCTCCATCTTCCTGGCTGCAAATCCCAGCTTTGACCTGGCTGTGGCAGAGCCAACACAGACGTGAACCATTCTGGCAGAGTGTTGTCACTTGTGCCAGTTTTACACCGTGGAGAGGAGTAACGTGCGAATGACGCCAAACCCCGCTGGCCTCATTTCGCCTGCCCTTTACTGAAACCTCCGGGCCTTGCACCCTGGGCTCGGAGCGACGAGGGTGCCGCAGCTCATGTGCGCAGCAAGGGCTGGGCCTCGGCATCCTCTGCATCCTCTGCAGGGTCAGCTCTTGACATTGCGGAACGTCCGCAGTGGAGGAGCCGGCTGGCCCGATACCCACGGCTTCAGCAAAGGGGTCAAGATACACGGGGATGGGCTGAGTCCCAGAAACAGATCCACAAGGGCAAAGTACTGGGCTTGGGAAAGGGTTTTCTCTGCTGCTGCTCCTCCTGCTGCTCCTGATCCCCTCGGGGATGGAAAAAACAAGGGACTTTGCTCTCTAGGGACCTGTCAATCAGAATCTGCCAGCACCGTTTAATTTGCTGCATTAATGCCTGCCAGGAGCGCCGGCCGGGCTGCCTGTTCCTGAGCAGGCAGTGCCCTCCCGTGGGACGAGCCCGGCACAGCAGCAGAGCCTCGCAGCCGCGCCGTGCGGGAGCTGGAGCAGCCCCACAGCTTCCAGGGAAGATGCAGCGCTGGGACCCTTGCCCGGGGTCCCCTTGGTGCACAAGGGTGGCCAGCGGACATTTCCACTCTGCCAGGGCTCTTCACTACCTGCTTTCCCTCATTCCCCCTCTCCTTCCAGCAGTTCAGAGGGGGTACAAGGACATAATTTACCTGGGGGGTTCAGCTTAATCCCACCCATGACGGGCTCCAGCCAGCACAGGGGCAGGTATTATTTTAGAAGGGAAGGCAGACAACAAAGCTCTTACTGTGAGCTTGGTGTGGCCACTGAGGTTCGAGGCAGCATGTCCCAGGAAGCTGCTTATCATCAGCAAGTCCCCCCACTTCTCCTACTCTAAAATCTGCAGCTCTGACTGGTGCCTAGCCAGGGATCATCTAGGAGTGTTTAGTAGGGTAATACTTCATGCATGCAGGAAAAAGAGTAATTCCAAAGAGCAGTTCCCAGGTCAGGGAGCCCCATGGCTGCCCCATGTCTCCTTCTGCCCTTGCTCCTCTCCCTCGAGTGCCTGATGCTGCTTGTGGGTCCTTTAGGGACAAAGGGGGGAAGGGAAGGTTCCTTCCCAGCCCAAACCCCTTCCTGTCCCCTACAGTAGGGGCCACAAGCAAAGCCTGGGCCTGACCTTGGGAGTCAGCTGTGACCTTGGGAAGTGCCTGATCCAGAGGAACAGGCTGCAGACAGGGAAAAGCAGAGAAAGAAGGACCTTGGACTGCTGCAGTGGGAGCTTTCTGGAGCAAGGCTGAGAGTGCGCATCCGTCCCAGCTGCCTCGGGGTACCTGACACCCGATGGGGGACATACGCAGCACAGCTTTGCCAGAAGGGACAAAAGCACCCGGCTGACTCCTCCAAAGACAGAAGAGAGCAGATGGTGCTGAAATCTGCTCAAGAGGAGAGGAAGGAATGGCCCCGAGGCTCCGTACTCCCTGTACCCTCCGCACTCCCTGTACCCCGAGAGGCACATTTGTCCGCGGCCAAGCGTGTCGGCCAGCCCTGTCTCTGGCTTACCAAGGGGCAAAGAAGGGAATGGCAACCATGGACTTTCTGAGCTGCTGCATATCCCTTGCTGCCTTTCTTTTTTGTGGGGACCTTCCTGACAGTCTCTGGGAAGGGAACAGTATGTTATACATAGGTGGCATCTGCTTTTGGCTCCTTACTGCCTTGAAACTAGGTCTTGTGCAAATAGGGTTCAACTGTGTTTCCTAGCAGAAATTGCTTGCACTCTTTTTCTGCCTCCTGATACTCTACTTAGACCTCTTTTCCTGGCTGGCATAAACATTAAGCTTTCCAGAAAAGAGACCAGCCAGGCAAGAGCATTTGCATAGCACGTTTAGCCCAGAAGATTCTGATTTTTCACAGAAGTTACTCTAACACTGATGATGTTGAAGGAAATAACTGTGGGTGCTTCTGCGCTGGGCAAGGGCCCTTGTAAAGAACACCCATGTTGCTCACAGCTCTGCTCAGATCGAGATCCTTCTGAGGGCAGTGCTCCGTATGACTCAGGCACTGGATAATCGCAGGGGCACGGAGCGGGGCTCCTGCAGCTGAAAGGCACACTGCTAATCAGTGGTGAGAAGGCATTATGTGCCTTGTACCTTCCACCACCCAAGGCCCCATCCTCCTCCCCGCTGTAGATCCAGCAGGATTCATGCAGCATTTCCCAGGAGCAGCAGCCTCTGTTGACACGGTTCCCCATCACCATGATAGCTTCTATCTCCTCCAGTCAGGCAGGGAATGTTGTCCCTCCCTGCACAGCATGGAGGTGACAAGCTCCTGCTGCAGAAGCTCGCTGGTGTAGCCTAGAAAACAGCCACAGAGTGGGGATTTGCAGCTGAGCCTGTGGACTCCCAAGCTCATGCCCCAGCCACTGCACCAGCCTTCCTCTCCTGATGCAGGCTTGGAGCCAGCAGGGACGCTGCTGGCGCCAGCTGCTCTAATTGAGCTTTGTAGAATAAACTTGTGGCATTCGCCTGTTGGCTGCTGGGATAAAATCCAGCACTGAGTGCAGATCAAAGGAGACAATCTTGCTGACAGTTTGAGGGGAGGCAGCTGGACCTGGGCTCCTTCTACAGCTCTGGCAAGGGCAGTGCTCAGCAGCCAAGGGTGAGGATGCAGCGTGACACACACACTGCCTCTTTGGCAATACGTGTGGTCCAGACCCTGACGGTCACAGCTATAGAAACCTTGGGAGAGTTCTGACACTGGTCGCAAAAACAGTCAAAACCAGGCAAGAGACAGCACTAATTCAGAGAAAGACTATTTTTTGGGTACATCAAAAGTATGTGGCTTTTCCTGGTAGCATGGAAGGAGCAGACAATACAAGGTCAGGCTCTGAGCCCAGCCTACAGAAGCAGCGTGGTTTAAGAGGGGGGTCTGTCCTTGCTCAGTTTCTGTCTGTCTGTGAGGACAAGACAGTCCAGCCCAGCAGTCGGGGAGAGCTCAGCACAGCAGGAAGAGGAAGATGGGGAAAGCCTTACAGAGAAAACACTATTTGCTACCAAGAATAATAAACTCAGCACATTCCTGGTGTGGACCTTTCTGGACAGACATGGCTGGTCTGAACACACACAGCAGGTCTGCCATGTGCCACCAGCGCCCAGCCCCACTAGACTGCACAGACAGCAAATTAAAAATCAGATTCACCGCACGTACACAGTAATACTGTTTTATGGCCATTTTTCCAGGGTTCCTGAAAATCCAATCAAGAATTTTCCTGAAAATCCAATCAAGAATTTCCCTGAAAAAGCTGGTGAGCAACCACCACACAAGAGGACAGGTTTATAGTTCAGCAACCAGGACACCAGCGAGAGGAAGGAAGCTCTTGGAAAGGAGGCCAAGCATTGCAGCAAAGCACCTGGCCTGAGAGAACAGCAGACTGAGGAGGCAGATAAAAGTGCCACGGAAAAGATGGGATGCAAAGAGGAGGGCCAGGGAAGGAAGGAGGGCTTCCCAGCCTATGAACATCGGTCTGGGGCATGAGCCAGTTCACACATGGCCAAGGTTGGTTACAACAAAAGCCCGGGAGCCAGCAGTAAGTTTTGCTGTTTTAAAGATGATGACAATGACTGCGGGAGAGGAATCTGACCTGAGGAGGTGTGTGTGAACATCAGGGCTCCCTGCAGTGGGAATGTGTTAAGGCTGAAGACTATTTCCCTTGGTTTCTGGGCTTGTCAAGAAGCACGGGGCAGTGCAGACTAAACATATGGCACAGGCATACGGTGTGTTTGGTCTTTAGTGAGGAAAAGGAACCCAACTGTGTATTTTTGATGCATTTCTTAGAAGAATGAGAAAAGGAACTACTGGAAAATAGTGTTTTAGTGGGAACATTAGTCTTTCAATCCTCAGCTGCCTCTTTGATTGGAAGTACCGTCATATAAGGTGGAAAGCAACCTGTTTTAAGGCTTTCCAAAGCTTTTTGAAGGCAGAGGTGATCTTTTTTCTAGGAAAGGCCCCTAATGGGTTGGGTGCTTGGACTTGCTCTCCTTCACTTAAACCTGGCAAGCCCCTGGTAACACTGCCTGAGCTGTGTATCATCCTCTCGCAGCAGGAGGTGGCTGCTCAACGCAGCGCCAGCTTACGGGGCGACAGCGAGCCCCAAACTGCAGAGGAGAGGGATGGCAGAGAAGGTTTTGGACTGGAACATCTAAGGTGCTGGAATGAGCCCCTCTTTTAGGGACCTGTTAACACCAGCGCAGAGCCCAAAGCCAGAGGAGTGGGAGACAAGAACGGAAAAAACAGATGGGAGCAATTTATCCTGGCAGTTCTCATGAGCATCTTCCAGGGAAGAGTGATTAGTCTTATTAACTGATTAAATGATTAATTAACTGATGAACTGAAATTATGGATGAAGGATCAAATGATTGCAAAGCAAGTGTATTTGGAGTACTTTTCCAGGAAGCGACGTATTTCACGTGCCTTTCATGAAAACCAAAGGCGGCGAGAGGAACTGTTTGCAGCAGCAGCAGAGTGTGGGGTCAGCAGGACAGGACCAGAGGCACACGGAGCTATGGGGCCCCAGCAGGACACAGGAGGTGCAGAGCCTGGTGTGAAGTGGGAAGCAAGACAGACCTGCTTCCTCTTCTAGTAAATCTGACCCGAGACAGGCTGAGAAAGTCGGGTCTGTTCATCCTGGAGAAGAGAAGGTCACATGGAGACCTCATAGCAACCTTCCAGTATCTGAAGGGGACTACCAGGAAGCCAAACAGGGATTCTTCATCGGGATCTGTAGTGATAGGACAGGGACTAATGGCTACAAATTGAAAGAGGGAATTTTAGGCTGGATATTAGGAAGAAATTCTTTACTGTGAGGGTGATGAGACACTGGAACAGGTTGCCCAGGGAAGTTGTGGGTGCCCCAACCCTGGCAGTGTTCAAGGCCAGGTTGGATAAGGCCTTGGATAACTGGGCCTAGTGGGAGGTGTCCCTGCCCATGGCAGGGGGTGTTGGGACTAGAGGAACTTTAAGGTTCCTTCCAACCCTTAACATCCTATGATTCTAAATGTGGCAGCAAATCTCACCTGCTTAAGACTGGATTTTCTTTTCGTAGAACTCTTCTTCTCCTTGCTAAGAAAATGGAAGGTTAGAGCCATGCCCAGGCAAGCGTTTATCCCGCACCAGCCACTCCCTATGCATGCTGTCTCCTCCAACCCACACCATACCCAACTGTGTCACCAGAAAAGGAAATCTGATGGGCTAAGACCAAGCAGCACGTGATCTGCCATCTCTGGTAGACAGCAGCAGCACTGCATTCTCTTGCATGCACCTCGCGCAGACTCGGGAGTGAAGAGGAAACTGGAAAGAAAGGGATTTTATCAATTTCTTTTCATTTATTCCTAAGTCTATTTCTCTTTCCAGAACTTCTTCGTCTTTTCCTCACCATCTCCTAAGCTCTGAGTCCCTCTGAGCCCACTGGGCCCACTGCCTAGCTTGGGGGGGCAAGGGGCAGGCGCTGTGGGGCTCACATGGAGCTGGGATCCCACTGAGCCACTGCAAGCGACCGGCGAGGCAGCTCCAGCACTAATGATGTTTGTCTCCAAAAAGGCTGTTTAGGTGAGACAGTTAAAAATTGTATTTTATAAACTGTATTTCTATAAGTGGATTTTTTTTTTGCTAGCGGGAAGAGGTGCTTTAATAATCCCACTTCTGATTAATGGCAGGATATCTTGTCAAAGCAAAGACCACTGCAGCTTCAGTTCTTTCTCGAGGAGGAATCACAAGTGGAAAATAAAGAACAAAATGCACACCTCTCTGCCTGGAAAATATTGATCTAGACTCTTCCTAGGTAAAAGATACTTAGTAAAATTCTCTGAAGAGTTTTCCAGCCTGTGAGCTGAAGAGATTTGTAAACCAATCCTGCTCTTTTTAGGGGTAGAGAAAATTTCAATCACTCTGGCATGAGAGCATTTGGGATTTATTGATTTATTGCCCTCACTCCCTGAGAAGAAATACTATCCCAATTACAGAGACAGGGACCCGAGGCACTGCTGTATTAAATCACTGGCTTACGGTCTCCTAGAGAGGCTGTAGGGCTGAATCCAACTTCCAGCCCTAGGCCTCCCCTCCAGCAGGTCCAGGGAAGCCATCGGGGACAATGGGAAAGCTTGACTATCACACTATGAACACAGCAAGGGCAACTGCAATTCCCATTCTTTACACATCTTTAACTCTCAAAGTCAAGTGGTTCTTGTAACACCCTCTAAAGCACAAAGTTGGTTGAATGATCACACAACTACAGCCTGAAAAGTACCTGATTTTGTACAGAACCATTGCAGAGTTTGAATTTGTACTTTTATTTCAAGAAGCTGTGTGTGAGAGAAAATGAAGAGGTACAGTATTAAGTCATGTTTCCTGTCCTAGCATGTGGCTTTATTGACATACTTCTTGTCCAAAGTCCTGTAAGTCTGTTCTCTATCAAAGTCATCTCTTAACTTCTATCTCCATTTTTATCTGGGAAAACAGGAATTTACCTACTGGACATCACAGTAACTCCATCACATGTCTGCAAAGCAAACTAGCACAACCAGATGGGAACTGCCCATTAATGGTTGAAATCTGTATTTGACTAAGCTGAGGATCGTCATTCTTCCAATACATGATTTTTGTAACGTAAGTTGAACTCCAGTTTTCCTAAAGGAAAAAAGTTTCCAATCGGGCAGTCCTTTGTGTGGCCATGAAGCTCAAGTTGTTTTCCTGAGAACAGAGGGTAGACAGGCAGAGGGAGTTTGTTAGACACCTATCCCATCCTGCTGCTATCAGGAGAGCCATTTACACCAAAACCATTCCCAACAGGCATTTGCCTACCTACAGGGCGGAATACTTCTGCCAAGAGAAGTTCCACGGTTCCAGGAAGTTTAGCCATCGTTAGCACGGGAGATGTTTCTGACCTCACCATTGTCTGAGCTGCTATGCTCTGCTGAGCCTTCAGTACACACAGAAAGCCAAGTTTTCTTCCTCTTTATGACATCTGGGTACAAACTGAATGGGTTTTGTCACATGTCACCCCCAGCTTTTACACTTAAAAGCCAAACTCAAGCATTTTAATCAACAGGGCAAATTTACACTATCCTTAACATCACTCTCCTGGCACTCACGCATGTTTTTCCTTATTAAGTGGCTATTAACCAGGAACAAAATTTCAATAAATGACAGTGTTGTCCCAAAATAGGTTCATTCACCCAGTCTGCAGGAGGCCAATCCACACACATAATCCAGGCATTTGATTTATTTACAGTTCTGCATAGAAAGGGGTGCTGAATAGCAAATCCATAAAGCCAGCATGATGACTACCAAAACTTTTCACTCTTTATATATTTTAGCAAACAAAGCCACTAATGTTCCTTGGCCAAAAATTACCTAATTCTCTTTTTAATTAGTATTCTGTCTTCTATTGGTTAATGATCCTCTCACTGCTCGTGCTAATTAGTCTGCACGCTCAGTCTTTCTCTCCTTTCGAGTCGGTGCTTTCTTGGGTCAGTGGCCGTGATCTCCCCCTGCCAGAATTACCTTTTACTCAGCTGCAGCTGATTCAGCACAGTTGCTGAGCAGTCTTTATTAGTTTCTTCCTTATCTTGGGGGTTCTGCCAAATGTCCCTGTGGCTTGTAAATTCTGCATTTTTTGTGCCCACAATCTGTGCTACATCCTTCTTCCCAATTTTGTTAACTTCCCCTGAGGTCATTGAAACACGTTAAGCCCTAAACCTTAACAAGGCAATTCTACTGTCAAGTAATTCGTCCTTCTAACACCTGGGTATCACTTGGAGCTTGTCTGTTGGCTGCCGTTTCACGGATTAAACCTCTTTTCTTGTTGATTAGACTTGAAAGTATACAAAGATCAAACATCAAAGAACATCCTTTCTTAAGAAAATTTTTTCATATTTGACACTTTGCGACAACGCGGCCGCTTTACGACAGCCGCGCTCGTTGGTCGCTTTTCCGGAGGGGGGGGGGAGGAGGGGGGGGGTGGTGGAGTTTTTCTACTTTACGACAACGGCGCTGCCGTCGCGCGGTGCTGACGCAAAAGGGCGCGCCGGGGTTGCGCGCGGCCTTTTCCCCGCCTGCCGCCGCCGCTGGAGCCGCTCCCGGAGCCGCTCCCGGATCCGCCGCCATCGGGGCCGCGCCGGGGCCGCGCAGGTGAGGGGGGCGCTGGGGCCACCCTGGGGCCGCTCGCCTGCCCCGCCGGCGCCTCCCGCGCGTACCGAGGACCCCCTCCCCCCGGCCCCGCCCCGCCGGTTCCGGCGGGGCCGCGTCGCCGCCCCTCCCCGGCACACGCAGCGCCCACCGGGACCCTTCCTTCCTCCCCGGGCCTGGTGGGCGGAGGCGCCTTCCCGTCGCGGTGGCCTGTGCCGAGGCAAGGCCTCAGGTCTCGGTGCCACACCGTGCGGCAGCTGAGGGTTTCGGGGTTATTTTTTTTCTTTATTCCACCTTTAGAAGATTAAAAAATGGCGAAGTTTGTGACACCCGTGATCCAGGACAACCCCTCCGGCTGGGGCCCGTGTGCTGTGCCCGAGCAGTTCAAGGACATGCCCTACCAGCCCTTCAGCAAAGGAGACCGCCTGGGCAAGGTACCTGTGCCGGGCTGGGCCGTGAGCTCTGGGTGCCTGCCGGGCCCCCCTGCGCGCTGCCTGCGGTGTTCGCTGTCGTTACCGTGGCTGCTCCTCTGGCACCCTTGGCACTGTGTCCTGACAGGCTGTGAACACCTAGCAGGGCTGCCCAGTAGAGGTGGGAGTCAGAGGGATTAGACCTGAAGCGTACAGCAGTGTTTGCTTTTGCTGCTGGGAACTATATGTGCAGAGTTAGAGGTGGGGGGGCGGGGGAAATGTCGTGTTAATGCTTGCTCTGACTGTTTATGCTCGTTCTTAGGTGGCTGATTGGACAGGAGCCACGTATCAGGATAAAAGATACACAAGTACGTGGGGTCTGGTGGTTCCTGGGGTTTCTTTTCTACAAAGTTTTCTTCTAAGCGTCGTTCCTGCTTTCATGTCTCACACCCACCCTGTAATTACCTGCACACCTCAGCAGGACAGGCAGCTTACTTTAGGAAGCGTGCTTTACCCTTGGGAGAGCTCTGTGGGGCTCTCCCTGTCCTTGGGGCTTACTCTGCATTTTTGTACTGCCTTGCTAACCGGGCTCGTAAGGGAGGTTTGGAGCGGGGGAAGACATGCAGGTGTAAGGCTTTTAGACATCAGGCTTAGGTGAAGGTAGCTGGGGAGAGAAAGGGGCAAAGCATCAGGGTTTTTTCTTAGAACCTCGGCGTCGAGACGCTTTGTTTTATTTCCAGACAAGTACTCGTCCCAGTTCGGCGGCGGAAGCCAATACGCCTATTTCCACGAGGAGGATGAGACCAGCTTCCAGCTGGTGGACACAGCCCGGACACAGAAAACAGCGTACCAGAGGAATCGTATGAGGTTTGCACAGGTAACGTGTTCTCAGAGATGGGATCCAAGGGGAGCCTCAGCAGCACAGGATTCTTTCCCAACTAAAATGTCTTTTTTCGTTTTTTGGTTTTTTTTTTTCTTTTTTCCATCATTTCTGCAGAGGAACCTTCGGAGAGACAAGGACCGTCGGAACATGCTGCAGTTCAGCATGCAGACACTGCCAAAGAGTGCCAAGCAGAAGGAGAGGTGAGGCTCCAGAGAGCTTGGACTGTGTGAACATACTGTTGATAAATTTGCAAACTTACAGTAACAGAACCTGCTGGAGCAAACAGCACAGGATTTCAGGATGTTTCGAGTCCAGTGTTCAGCTGGTGTCAGTAGTACTTAAAAGCATGGATTTCAAATGGCTACCTAATGCCTCAGGAGATTTTTTGAATTGTATTTAGAAAGTAAAGGTGGTGTTCTAAACAGAGAATATCCTTTCTGAAAACTATTTCAGTCTTCAGGTAAAACTATGTAAAGAGCTCCTCAAAGCAAAGAGCAGACTTTTTAATGCCTCAGGCATCTTGATCAACAGATGGCTCAGCAAATGTTTCAGCAGCTCGGTGCCTGAAAGCACTGCTCCTCTGGTGGTAGTTTGGAAGTGGAGGAATGGTTGTGGCATATAGGAATCAAGAACTTCTCTTCATGGCTTTTCTCACATTTGTCATTTTAGAGATCGTTTGCGCCTACAAAAGAAGTTTCAGAAACAGTTTGGAGTGAGGCAGAAATGGGACCAGAAATCACAGGTAGACAAACTGACAAGCATTGTGCCCCCTGTGATGGTTTGGTTTCTCTGGCTGCACTCACAGGGCAGCTCCTTTTGCACAAATCCTGATATGCTGTGTCTCCGTTTCGCTCTCTACCTGACCTGCCTCTGGCCGCACAGCAGAAACCTCGTGACTCCTCTGTTGAAGTTCGCAGCGACTGGGAGGTGAAGGAGGAGATGGATTTCCCTCGGCTGATGAAAATGCGCTACCTGGAGGTGTCAGAACCACAGGACATGTAAGTTCCTAAGACAGCCCTTTGCTCGCTTCCTGAGGCGACCAGATTTTTGGAAAGCAGGAGCTCAAGGGTCTCCTGCCTGGTCCCAGTGTTTCATGGAGGTACCCAAACCAGGGGGAGGTAATGGAACACCCAGCAGACCCTAGGGGTTCATGGGTGGTGTTATCTGTAGGAAGGGTATCGAGATGGTCCTCTTACCTTTGCAGAGAGTGCTGTGGAGCCCTAGAGTACTATGACAAAGCCTTCGACCGCATTACGACGAGGAACGAGAAGCTCCTGAGGAGCATTAAGCGCATCTTCCATACCGTCACCACCACGGATGACCCAGTTATCCGAAAGGTAGCTACCGGTTGGTAAAACCCAGGCGCGTGTTCATGGGTGTGTGCTGTTGTTGGAGACTAGCTGTCACCATGAGACCAAAGGGCAAAAGCAAGAAGCATTAACTGGTACCAGTATTTTTCTTAGGTCGAAGGCAGAGCTAGATTAATGCAGAGTTGAGAACACTGGCCAAGGAAAAGCTGTAATTCTGGAAGGGCAAGCAGACCAGTACTTGAGCTGTGTTGGAAAGGAAACTTACATCAGAGACCTGATCCTTGGGGCTTTGCTTTTGGAAGTGAGGAAGGCTTGGAGAGTTCTCTCTCGTGACCTCATTGGCCATAAGAAGCTGTGCATTTTCCAACAGAATTAACATTTCGTAGTAGTTTCTTTCTTTCTGTGGGTGAGGGTGGGCCAGGGTTGCTGGGTAGTGCCTTAGACTTGGTCTGGCAGTTGATGTGGTACTTAACAGTTCAGCTTTCTCAGTCAGAACAGCAGCAGAAATCAGTGATCTGGTTTGCTAGCACTTCTCATCCTGCCTAGGGAAATGGTATCTGTTCTTATTGCTGAAACAGTTTTTTCCTCCTGTATCCACAGCTGGCCAAGACACAAGGGAATGTGTTTGCCACAGATGCCATCCTGGCCACACTGATGAGCTGCACTCGCTCTGTCTATTCCTGGGACATCATTGTCCAGAGAGTTGGATCCAAGCTTTTCTTTGACAAGAGGGACAACTCAGATTTTGGTGAGGAAAAGTCATGAAAGGAATTTCTGTTGCAGTAGCTAAAGGGTGTAATTTTCTTTATGGTTATTTGAGTTTATTCTGTGTCTCAGTGTCCACATTGAGCCGCCTGAACAAGCTAATTACTGCAGTACATGTGATAGCTGTGTGGGGAACTTCAGTATTGATCTGCTCTGATGTGGGGCTAGAAACTCTCTAAAGCTGACATAGTTACTCCCCCAAGTATAACCACTTGCATCTGGTTTTCTTCCCAGACCTCCTGACAGTGAGTGAAACAGCCAATGAACCACCACAGGAAGAGGGCAACTCCTTTAATTCTCCTCGCAACCTGGCCATGGAAGCTACCTACATCAATCATAACTTCTCCCAGCAGTGTCTGAGGATGGTAAGGTGGAACAGTGATGAGTAGTGGGGTCTGTGTTTCAGAGTCTCAAGAGGAAACTTCATTAAGGCTGCTTTAGTACAGCACAGAAGCATTTTAATTGACAGTTGTGTTACACCAGTGGCCTTTCAGTTTTGAAGGAGGTGGGATTATTTCTGGTGAGATGTTGTAGAAAGGTTTTCACCTTGATTTCACAGAGAAGTCATCCTACTCCCATTGATGATGCAGACAGGCTTCTCAGTACACTTAATGAAGCCTAAGTGCCAGTAAAAGTGCTGCTTATAGTGCTGTGACTAATGTGGGCATAAGGCTTTCATCAGCTGTCTTAATGTTTTGGTTTTTCTCTACATCAGGGAAATCAGCTACTGTTGCTGTAAAAGAGTATTTTTCCAATAGAGGAGAGCTGTCTCCTAACATGCTCTGCTGTTTTCATCTGCAGGGAAAGGAGAAATACAAGTTTCCCAACCCAAACCCCTTTGTGGAGGATGACATGGATAAAAATGAAGTAGCTTCTGTTGCATACAGGTAAGCTGTTCTCTCTGATGTTTGTCATGGGGGCAGGATGTTAAGTGTGATACGGAGGCAAAACAGGTTAGGAGTGTTACTTACAGAGGCTTTACCTTGAAAAGGATTCATGGATGACCTCACAGTGAAAAGATGGAGGAGGAAAGGATTTTGCTGAGTGCTTACATGGATCTGGAAGAGAACAAAGGTCAGAAATAACCAGTTGGATTGTTTGTTGGCAGATACCGAAGGTGGAAGCTGGGAGATGATATAGATCTCATTGTCCGCTGTGAACATGATGGAGTGATGACAGGAGCCAATGGAGAAGTGTCATTCATCAACATCAAGACACTGAACGAGTGGGATTCGAGGGTGAGGAAGAACAAGATCCCCAAGCTAGCTCTAACTGCTTCACTGCTGCCTGACATGCCAGGTACAGCAGGAAAGATGAGACAAACATCTGGCGGTGTCCCCTGGGTGTTACATTCCACTAAGGAGTATAACTTTGGTGGACAAGCAGTGCTGATGGGATTCTCCCCCAAATGTGAGGTAGCTGGCTTGAACCCTTGTCCCTGGGTGTTCAGCACAGTAGCCAGTCTGTTCCTATGGTTCTCTTCAGAATTCTTCCCTCACAAACTACCTTTCTAACCAGTGCCACAAATGTTGAGCAATCCCAGCTGTTTGCATTTGTCCCTTCCCGGTGCAAGAGCTTTCCCTGTAGGCTGCAGTTCACATTCCCTCACGTGGTACCGTAGGGTAGACAGAAGCAGCTTCCTTATGTGATGACGAAATGGCTGAAGAGATGGCTGCTGCTGGCTTGTCAGGCTGACCCTGGTTCTGATTCTCCTCAGTATTGCAATGGGGTAGACTGGCGCCAGAAGCTGGACTCTCAGAGAGGGGCTGTCATTGCCACAGAGCTGAAGAACAACAGCTACAAATTGGCCCGCTGGACGTGCTGCGCGCTGCTGGCTGGATCAGAGTATCTTAAACTCGGGTAAGGGGGAGGTTCACACCAAATACCTTCCAGGTGCGTTTTCCATGATTAAATTTCATGTATGTCTGAGTGAAGCATTTACAAAATGAGTAATCCTAAAATCACCGTGTTTGAGTGGCCAAGAAAGGAAAGCTTGTGGTGAGTGCCCCAGCCTTGGTGTAAGCTGCTTCCTCTCCGCATCCAGCTGAGACTGACCCCACACGTGTGAGGGGCAGGTGGCCTGCGTGGGCTCTCAGCCTGTTTGCTGTGGCACCAACAAGGGAAATAAACACAGTAGCTGTGGTGCCTGTCAAGAATCTGATTGAGATGCTCAGTGCCTGTTACTGAGAAATTGAGTGGTGGGGGGAGATACGGCCACAGCATTTTTTAAACTATCAGCTTAAAATCAGTTGAGTACTGTAGGTAGTGAACAAGAGGCTTTTGCTAAGTAAGTTCTAGTGGTTCTGCAACCCTCGGTTCCATCCACAGATGTGGAACTGATGCTTTTGCATCTTCTTCATTCCAAACTCCCAGGTAATCATGCTATTGCTTAATTTTATCTATGGGGCTAATTCTTCTTTTATCTTTTGTACCTCTCCATCCGATTTGGGGATTTCCAGGTGCATTACAGATTGACAGTTTGTAGCCAGGAGATCCTCTTAGCTTTCAGTGTTGGAGTACTAGGATTTTTCAGCCCAGAAAATGAGATGATCATGCTGCTTTTCTTGCTGGTGTTCTTCTGCTGTCTGGGCTTAATCTCCTGATACCCCTCTGGTTACTTCTTGCCCCCTAGGTATGTATCCCGTTACCATGTGAAGGACTCTGCCCGCCACGTGATCCTGGGCACGCAGCAGTTCAAGCCAAATGAATTCGCCAGCCAGATTAATCTGAGCATAGAGAATGCCTGGGGCATCCTGCGATGCGTCATTGACATCTGCATGAAGCTGGATGAGGGGAAGTACCTCATCCTCAAGGACCCCAACAAGCAGGTGATCCGGATCTACAGTTTGCCTGATGGCACCTTCAGCTCTGATGAAGATGAGGAGGATGAGGAGGAAGAAGAGGAAGAGGAAGGTTTGTAGCATACTTGGTGCTTTATGCTTTTAAGTGATGTACTGGTGTGGATGAAAAGGGGAGTGATGTATGATGAAGACCACAGCTAAAGGGTCAGATCTGACCAGTGCAATGGCAGGAGAGGAACGAGGCTGGAGAATGTGTGGTCCTAAGGATGAGACTCAGTGGAAAAGGTGGTGGGTCACATTGGGAGTACTCAGCTGGAAGAAAAAGGAGAGGAGAGTTGGGAATGCAGATGTTGTGCCTCTGTACAGATACTTGATGAGGACTGATTTTAGCAGGGGCGGGGGAGGAGGTCCCAGAGCCAGAGTACTGTCTGGGAAAACAAAACCTGCCAAGAAGCCCTACATTCAGCGGCCCCAAGGTCTGCAGGAGTGGGTGGGTGCTAATTTCTGTTGGTACTGGGATATTTTTTGACTGCAGTTTTAGAAGTGGCAGTGACTATAAGGTGACACATTTAAAATGCGTAGTGATGAAGCGCAGTTGAGGGAACATGGTGAAGGCTTTTAGTGACTCTTGAAGCTGAGCAATCACTGGCTGGTCAGGATGGGAGTTCTGGAGGATCAGTGGTGTCCAGTGGCCAGTGCCTTCCCTTTGCTGCCTAAAACCATCTGTGACCCCTGACGTGAGACCTCTGTGTGCTCAGTTGACAGTGGGAAACCCTTTACCATAGAGCTCTTGCTTCTTTGATAGGAAAAATATCTCCCAGCTTATTTTTAGGCTGTAAGCGTAGCCTGGCTGCTCCGGATTTTATTATGGAAATGTTAGTTAGGTTGCTGTGTAATCTGCTCAGGAATGTAAATTGTGTAATTCCAAATGACGTGTATGTGGTCTTGGCTGATGGGCAGGTTTGTTGGGAAGCTGGGGGGAGGCAGGGAGACAGTTGGAGGTGGTATAAATCTCCCGAAGTGGCAGCCGTGATTTTTTTTGTGTTCCTTGTGGCATTTCCTTGACAGCAAGGGTTTAATTTTGGGGTTTGGGCTGTTTCCTTTCCCCAGCTGCATTTACTTAATTTCTGTTCCTCTTCTTTTTCAGAGGAAGAGAGCTGAACCCCGTAGCCAGCACCGGGAGGCTGCAGTGCCCGGGCAGCTCCGGTCCCTGGGGGTGGGCTGTGGCTGCACCTTCGCCCTGGCTGTGCTGCACATAGATCATAAACGGGGGGAAACAGGAATAAAGTTGATTTTGCCGAGTGCCGGCGCTGTTTTGTGTGTCTGTGTACGCCTGGCTCGGGTGCCCCCCGCGGTCACGGCTCCATCCCGCGCCTGCCCCTTTAAGCGCGCCCGCCCCCGGACACGTGGTGCGCGCGCCGCCATGGTGCCGGCGGCGGGAAGCGGCGGTGGCGGCGTCACGTGACGCGGGGAGCGCGCCGCTGCTCTCGCTCGCCCCCGCAGCGGGCGGGAGGCAGCGCTGTGCCCGCTCCGCCTTGCCCGGGCGGCGCGGGAGGGAGGAGGAGCGAGCGAAGCGGGAAGAGCCCGGAGCGGGAGGAGCGGCGCGGCGGGAGCTCCATGGTGCAGGTGCGGCCCCCGGGCGGGACGGGTGCGGGCGGCCGGCGGCGGCCCCGCGCGGCACGTGCGCCGTTTGGCGGGGGCGGGGGCATCGGGGCCGGGACCGTATTGGCGTGGGAGGGAGGGCAGCGAGGGACAGCCCATCTCCCATTGGCTGGGGGGCTTGGGCCGCCCGTCCCCATTGGCTGGTGGGGCGCAGACGCACTCGCGTCCACAGGTGCTGCTCCACCTTGCCGCCTGTGCGCTGTGGGCGGGGGCACTGCGCGCCCATTGGCTGGAAGGCCCGGGACCCCTGCTGCTATTGGCTGGCAGGGAGCAGGGCCCCGCCCCACCACCCGCTCTGTGTGAGGGGGTGCCGTGGCAGGCGAGGCCTGGTGCGGCCGGGGGGCTCCTGTGGGGCGGCTGCAGCCCCTGGGGTGACGCCTCCTGGTCCTCTTGCCCACAGGGCCAGCTGTGCCCGCCCCGCCATGGCCTCAGCGGTCTGCAGGACGCTCCTGGGGCTGGCCCTGTACACGGGCAGCCTTTTCGCGGTGAGTGGTGCCACGTTCCTCTACCACGACTACTGCATCATCGGGGCCGGCCCCGCAGGCTTGCAGGCGGCCTACTTCCTCCAGCAAGCTGGCCGGGACTACATCGTCTTCGAGCGGAGCCACGCTCCCGGCAGCTTCTTTGCACTCTACCCTCGGCACCGCAAACTCATCAGCATCAACAAGCAGTACACAGGCAAGTCCAACAGCGAGTTCAACCTCCGCCATGACTGGAATTCGCTCCTCAGCCACGACCGGCGGCTGCTTTTCCGACACTACTCTCGCGACTTCTTCCCCAGCGCTGACACCATGGTGCGTTACCTGGAGGACTTTGCTTCCCTGCTGAAGCTGCAGGTTCAGTACAATACGGCCATCATCCACGTGACATTGGAGAAGAATGAGCAGGCCTGGAACGGTCATTACTTTCTCCTGACTGACCAGGACAGGAAGAACTACAAGTGCAGGTAATGGGCAAACCTGGGGCTTGACACACAGCTCAGAGCTTTGCCCTGTTGAGGCATGAGTATCTCCAAGGATGGAGATAGGGATTGGCAGGTGGATGGGTGGAATACCTGTTCCTGGGAAGGCATTGCCTTTCACAAGCAGTGTTTTGCTTTGGGCAGCTGAGGAGGTTGGCAGGCAGACGCAAATTGGCTGTGATGGCCGTCACTGCAGGGTCTGTCCTTCATAGGTATGTTTGGAATCACTTTTGTTTTATCACTAGATAATTGCTGTCTGTGAAGAAAGTAACTCAGTTGTACTCACAGCCAGCACTGCCTTTATTACAAACTGGACTGAGTCAGTGCGGTGACATCTCACTCCTGTTTTCCCGCGTGTGCTCAGGGGTGTGTCCCAGACAAGTGAAGTCCTTGGCTGGCACAGAGCTGGAACACAGGGGCGAAGCAGAGGAAAGCGGGGCTTTTTTTGCAGGGGCAAAGACTGTGAGAAATAACCCTCAAGGCTGTTGGTCACTGAATTCCCTTTCCACTCATCCTATTTACGTGTGTGTATCCCGTACTGCCACTGAGCTACATTCCTAAAAACCTCGAAGTTACTCGTGTGAACATACGGAGTATGTTTCTCACCTCTCCTGAGAACCTCAGCTCTATGACAGTAGGTCGTGCTGGCTGTCACTTGCCGGTGTGCTGCTGGCAGGCTCCGAGGGGACAGAAGGCAATCCCGGACACCCACGTACCGCGAGCGAGTTGCTCTTGGGACGCTGTGTAAGCAAGGCTGGGACAGCAGGCAGTGCTGCTTGCCTCAGCTGCCTGGTGTTTCCATCTAAGTCATAAAAACTTCCTCAAGAATCAAGCAGAAGCTCTTATGGAGTGATATAAAAAGATCAGTGTAGTTATTTTTGGTGTTAGCAATTAGTGGTGTTGCTAACGTGTTTTTATGACTGGGAGTTACATTTCAAAATATCGAAACTATTTCCTATTTGTCTTTAAAATTACTTCTGCTCTGCCAAATGGCAACTCAAATTTTAAATCAAAGTCATTTTTATGCAACATATAATCAACCTGTGAAGTTATATTACATATATTGTCAATGAGTTCATATGAGTAGAAGTTGCATTCATGAACAGGCGAGGGAGATGCATACATACAGCACCCACACTGACTAATGCTATATATAACAGTGTTCCCAGTTATCCTGAGGACAGGGAAGAGAGGAGCAGGTCATTAGCTGAAGCTAGGTAGAGGTTTCTTTTGAAACCATGGCCTATGCAGCTGGTCCAGTGTCACTGTGGGGGTCGCACTGCAGCCACCTTCCATGGCGGGAGGAAGAAGGAATGAGGAGATGGAGCCCCCTTCCTGAAATTCCTGCATTTCTAAGTGCTGTCCCTGTTTTTGCAGCTCTTTGTTGGTTGCTGCTGGGATGTGGGTTCCCAATGTGGTAAACTTTCCTGGCTCAGAGTATGTTGAGGGTTACGAGACTGTGTCCATCAACCCAGAGGACTTCGCTGGCCAAACCGTGTTGATCTTGGGACGAGGGAACTCAGCCTTTGAGACAGCGGAGAACATCCTAGGTGTCACGAATTTCATCCACATGGTGAGCCGGTCCCGCGTGCGCCTCTCGTGGGCCACCCACTACGTCGGGGATCTGAGGTGAGAAACCACTCCTATTCCCCTTTCTAATGCAGCTGGAATACAAACAAGGAGAATCATTTCTTTCCCGGGCCATAGGCTGGACTGGTGCAGGTGGTGGTGCTGTGGTCATGGGGGTCACAGGGGAAATATGGGGCCTTCTATAGGTCCTTTGTTTAAAGCAATCCAGGTTGCAGTCACTGAACACAGAGGCTTGATGAGAGCTTTTTAGGATCTGTATGAAATAGCAGCATGTCCACTTGGAAGCTGTAATCTTTAAAATGTACTGGCTCTCAAGTTATTCCCTTGTTTCCAGTCATAGAGGAAAGCTAGGAGGGTGGCTACATCCTGCAAGGACAGCGAGGTTGTGTTACCTGTGATGTTCCTGGGAGCCCTGAGGCTCTGGGGATAACCTTTACACTGAAGAGGAATTGGTATGCCTGATAAGTGATCCCATTTTCAGCAGCTAAGACAGAACCTCCCTTCTTTACATTCTTGTATTCTCCGTAGAGCAATTAACAACGGCCTGCTGGACACCTACCAGCTGAAATCTCTGGATGGGCTTCTGGAGGGCGACCTGGAAGATCTGGCTATCGTTAAGGACAAAAAGGGAAAGCTGCACATCACACTGCGGTTCTACTTGGAGAACGGGAACATCAGCGCAGGCATTGACTCCATCACCCTCCCTCAGGACGAACTGGACAATTTTGCCACCCGCGCACCTTACGACCGTGTCATCCGCTGCCTGGGCTGGAAGTTTGACTTCTCTATCTATAATAGGTGAGGGAGAACCAGGATCTCCATGAAAAAATGTATTTAGACTGAAGGGCCTGAGTAGGGAGGAAAGGGAAGAGCAGGTTTTCTCCTGGCAGCAGTGTCTGGACCTCCATGTGCTCTGAGCTGCTTGGTGCTGCACAGTCCTTTGTTTATTGTGCAGGTAAGGCTGTGTCCCAGTAGGAATGTGTGTCACTGCCCTCTGACCAACAGGCTCTGAGGCTGTGCAGATGGCAGCAATGAGACCTGAGTGACACAGAAAAGCTTGTACCTTTAGAACTTAACATCCTGACCTGCCAGATCACATGGACAGAGGGGTTTTTTTTGAAATGAGGATGATAAAGATGCAGATCACTACGAAAAGGTTTTGTTGGGGAAAAAAACATTCCCTGAGGATGCAACCTTCACTCCACCTTGGTAAATCCTGCAGTTGAAAATGATACTGCTGACTTCACTGTCTTCCAAAATTCACTGTCAGTGGCTTAGCTGAGAATTAGATCTTGTCCAGGGCTATCTTGGGAGGAACACCCTTATCTTCCAAAGATCCTCATTTTAGTAGTAAATGCCACTGAAGGCAGCAGGGGTATGAAACAGAATCTTGCAGTGGCTGCAATATAATGAATATCAGAAACCCTTTTTATTTTTCTACTCCTGTCCTTCCTGATAGCCTGCTCTTCTCTTTTGCACATCAGATCCCTGGGATTGATGCCAGGAAAAGGGAATATTAAGAAGTATCCTCAGATCAAACCCAGCTATGAATCCAGAGGCACTCAGGGGCTCTTTATTCTTGGCACTGCTAGCCATTCAGTTGACTTCAGGAAATCTGCTGGGGGCTTCATCCATGGATTCCGGTATACAAGTGAGTACTGGGGTGTACAGAAAGGGCAGAGGTGGAAATTGTTCCTCCCTTCAAAGGAACAATCCATAGTTTACTGCTGGAAAGAGATTGCCCTTAGTGTTGTTCTGGCAATAAGAAGGACAAAACATAGTCAAGCTGCAGCTGCATCATCTGAAGTGGAGGAGAAGTGACTTGGGGTCATATCTGAAGTTTTTGGTTGTCTGTCTTTGTTTTGTCTTGTGTCTCTCTTGCCTGCTGTCTGTTATTTATGTAACACAATAGATTTCTTCCTGCCAGATGCTCTGCCTCGTGACAGGCTGTGGGTGAGAGGTCTGCACTGTGGAGTTAAAACCCAGCAGCTGTGGGCAGTGGAGAGAACGTCCTTCTTTATGTGTGTGTGCCCATCCTTGTCATTAAAGGACTGCTGAGAAGTAATAAAATATCCCCAAGGACCCCCGCCCTCTCCCCCACCACTTAGCATCACATCAGCTTTCCGAGGGCATCTCCACTGCAGTTACCAGCGACTGGGGTGGGAGATCCTGAGCACGGAGGAGCTGTAAAGGTTGTTTATTGAGTCCTGCTGCAGTGCAGAGATTGGATTTCTTAAAGCATAAGCTTGGGTTGTTAAATAAGCTGTCTTTGTTTCTCGCCATGTCTTAGCTCGGGCAGTCCATCGCCTATTGGAAAACCGTCACCACGGTGTCCCCTGGCCATCCACAGTCTACCCTATTACACAGCTGACCAATTCTATCATCAAGAGAGTGAACGAGGCCTCAGGCCTCTACCAGATGTTCAGTGTCCTGGCTGACATCATACTGCTGAGAGAGTGAGTGAGTGAGTAGTTATTCCCAGCACTGCACCTCCATAATTTCATTTCTGTTTCTTTACCATTGCTTCCTGTGGTGCCACCACACAAATTGCACTGTTGCTGCCTAAGGATGTTACCATTGTGTAGGCAGCCACCCCAAACCTGTACCACTGCTGCAACTGGTGCCCAATTGTGCAGACTATTTCTCCCTCTTAAAGGGCTGAAATGCTCTAGACGTTCCCTCTAGGCTCAGAGGTGTAGTATCCTTTTACTGACCCCGGGGAAAAACTTTCCTTGAGCAGTGCTACTGTAGAGAGAATCCCATAATCCAGGAAAACAGTGGTGTCTTGTAACAGTATCTGCAGCCTTCATAAGCTCTGCATCAAGTCCAGCCCAGATCTGAAATGACCAAACAAAATTACTATCTGATGATCTTTTGGCTTTAGCCTCAACCACCTGAGGGTGGGTTGGATCCCAGCTGGCTTTGTCTGGTGGAAAATTGTGATGGTGTGTTTGCAATTCACAGGAATGCCACAGCATTTGAATACCTGGAAGAGTACCCTGTTGGAGTCCTGGCCGAGCTGGAAATGCAGACGGGAAGAAAGGCTCGCAATGGGCTCTTTGTCATCATCATGGAGTATGGGAGGAATTTCTCTGGGGCTGACAAGGATGTCTTCTACTACAACCGTGCTGTGGGAGAGGCGCAGCATGCCTGGCAGTCCAACTTTTTACACCCTGTTATTTACTATTACAAACACCTCCCAACAGGTAAGCTTTCCTGTTAATTATGTGACACAACCAAAACAAAGAGGGATAAAGATGAATCAGAGCCAAAGTGCAGGTGGTACCTGAAAGCACTATTCCCCTTTCTCCACTTCTTTCATGTCCATCCTGTGAGACACCCCCCACCACTGTATGAGCTGAAAAGGGTGCTGAGAGTTGGCAAGAAAGTT
The DNA here is from genome assembly GCF_020740725.1 of Corvus hawaiiensis. NCBI lineage: Eukaryota > Metazoa > Chordata > Aves > Passeriformes > Corvidae > Corvus > Corvus hawaiiensis. The sequence goes on along the minus strand of NC_063216.1, from coordinate 27,828,408 downwards.
CCATTGGTAAGACGATATGGGGAGGGGAGGAGGGGAATTGAGACCTCACATTTGAGAACAGGAACAAACAGGCGTGTTGGAAATTTCCCCATTCTCAAAAAGAGGAACAGTTCTTCCCTTTGGCTGTCACCCTCTGTGTACTTGCAGAGCCTGAGAGATGAGGCTGGGCTGTTGTTGTTTGGCCATCTTGCTGCCAAGAGAAAGCTGCTCTCTGTGGCAGGCCTAGGTCTGAGAGGTCACACAGCGATCGAGGCAGCCAAAGGCAAGGGTTTGAAGAAGAGTGTTCTATCCAGCAGCAAACAGGCTCGGAGTAGACTTCCTTAGGAAATGAGTGTGTTGAAGTCTTCATCTCCAGAAACCTAGGGTCAGGGTCCAGCTTGCCTTGCACAGAAATAAGCATGATGGGTAGCAGCATTAAAGCAGCTTAGCCCATCTGGCAGTCCCTGCCCAGGGGGAACGGGAGTGAAATGACAGGAATGCTGCGGGCAGGGACAGAGGGCAGCTGTGCAGTGGCAGGGCTGTTGAGGACAGAGCTGGCAGAGGGGATTGCAAATGAAAGTAATGGATTAAAAGGTCAGGACAAAAGCGGAAACAGCTGTCACAGCTGCTTTCCACTCCCCAAGCTCTTTTTAATGCCATTTTGCTTCTAAGAGACTCCCTTAATGTTCTCTTGGCAGAGCGTGGGATGAAACTCCGTCCCCCAGACTGGCCTCTGCCCCGGCCAGATGCCATCCATCACATTGTGGAGGACTTTCTGACAGACTGGACAGCCCCGAATGCTCACATCCTGCCGCTGAGGCGGTTTTTGGAGAACTGCCTCAGCACCGACCTGCGCAATTTCTTTGCAGGTAATTTGAGCACAGGGTTGAGGTGGCAGAAAGAGGAGGAGGAATGTGAGGAACAAGTGACAGGAGCGATCTCCTCTGCAAATAGCTGAGATCTCCCTGTGGTAAGCTGCTTGTCTCACTGTCAGTCACACCTCCTCAATGCACTCACCAGATGGTACAAAGTGCCGTTCTGTGTGTGTGTTCCTAAAGAGTCCTTGCTCTTGTTCACCATTAGAAAAAGACTGGCCCAGGCATGCCAGGATTTAGGGAAAGCCATATAAGGTTGGGTTCAATTATTTTCTAGCTGCAGCTTTCTTTTCTTCGTCATTATCTGAACATTTCTTTGTGCCACTGTGTACTAGATCTCTTGTACTGGTGATTGGATTGCTTTCCCATGGGAAATGGGAGTGCTGTGATGTGAGAGGTGAAGAGCCTCTGCTGCCTCCCTGACCCGTCTGTGACCCACCTGCAGGAAGCCCATGTGGCACACAGAGGGAAGCCATCTTGTGGCACAAAGAAGATGCCTGATGGATGTAAACTCAAATCCAGCTCCTTTTTCTCTCAAAGTGCAGGTTGGGAATCCCTCTCTGCATCTCCTGAGCACTGCAGAATTAAGTCAATTGCTGTGCTGGGGCAGGGTACTGGGTGGGAAACTCTAGCCGTCTTCCCTCATCCTCTCTGCCTTTTGTTTTGAACGAGTCCCTGATAGTTTATGGGACTATTTCCCTACAGGGTCTCTCTGCTGACTCTAATTTTTGATCCTTTCCCCTGCAGAGTCCTGTTTCCTGTTTGCCTTCACCCGTCAGAAGCTGCCTCCCTTCTGCCAGCAGGGGTACTTGCGAATGCAGGGACTGGTGGGGAGCCAGGAGCTCCGGCACCACGCGGTACAGGCTGGGCTGCTCCAGGATTACACTCACAAAGACTTTTTGGGTGGCAGACCCCCTGACAGCCACGATGGGTCACAGGAACAGTTGATGAGAGATCATGCGATACCAGTTCGTCCTGTGCAGCATCTTGTTAATGCCAAGGATGAGCTTTAACCTTTCTTGCTCCACACTGAAATCCATAGGTGCTCTTCTGACAGTACTGTAACAGAGATCCACAGCAGGATTCTGCCCTTTCCAGTGTCCCTTTTCCATCCCCATGTCTCCCACTGATCATGAGTTGCCAAAGACCTGCTAAGATCTTGCTGTTACAAAGAGGACCAACATGCTCTGAAGGATTGAGTGAGGGACCAAAATCCAGTGATGCTGAGGTTCCCACGTTGTCCTTGCAGAGTTCAGAGTTGCCTGAAGATGGTGTTTGTGTTTATCTCACTGACCAATATCTGCAGCGACATACAGAGGTCACAGAAGTGAGTGCAGGAATGCCTGGGAAACTTCAGATGTCACGTTCCCCTTCAGAGGTGACCTGCTCACACCCTGTGGCAGCCCTGAGGCTGTTCTCTGGACCCTGAATGCTGTACGCTGTGTATACTTGAAGATTTGTTTCTGCATTGAATCCTGAAGTGGTACTCCAGGCAAACTTCCTGGTATTTTTCCTGCATTTGAGTTAGGACAATTGTGTAGCTTGAGTGGGGAAGGAGAATTTCCCAGAGAACACTACAAGGGACTCTTTCCTCCACGACAGATGAGTAGCTTGCCTGGAATGCCTGGGACACAGACTTACAGAGTTTGGCTCTGCTGTCCTCATGTTTTTCTTCTCCCACACCAAGCAGCCTGGAAGGTTAGCCTATCTTTTATAAAGCATGATCAATATTTCTCCTATTTGCACTATGTCCCATCAACAAAGTTTGATGTTGTTAAAATGCTCCTTCTCTGTTTTATTCCACTCCAGTCACCTTGAGATCTTAGAGGGACTGACAGGGAGGCTGCTGCACTTTACTGCTGCCCCGTCAGCCATGTACGCTTGCCTGTCACCTCCCTCTGGACTCCTTCCATGGCCCTGGAGTTGCAAAGCAAGAGCAGTTTCGAGCTTGACCTCATAATGTCCCTATGATTTCTAGGAAGTAGAGGAGGGGTGACAGGGAACAGGCTTATATTTACACATGTTTTCCAACCCTTTAGCTTCTGGAAAAATACTCACTTTTTCTTCCACACTGAGGGGGCTGTACCTTACATGTACCTAAAGCTCTCCCAAACCTTTGAATTCAGCTGCTGTTTCAGTAAAACGCCAGTTCCTTGGAGAGGCTGGGGAGCAGAAGAGGTGAAGGAAGTGACAGAGGAGTTCTTGCTTTCTTTGAGAACACTGGGCTATGCAAGCAGTGCTGCTGCTGGAAGATAGTGCCTGTTCACATGCAGCTGGAGAGGGAAACAATCATCTCAGCTGGCATCAATCAGCATCTTTCTGTGGCCTTTACATCCCATTGCCCCAGCTCTAAGGCCAGTCCAGGAATGGCTCTCGTGGCCTGTAGTTGGGTGGTGCTAGTATTTGCTACATCCTCGGCACCATGGGCTTTTTATTTTGGGATTGTGCAGGGGAAGAAAAGGGCCTGTGGCTGAACTGGATTGACCAGCTGTCACCAAGAGCCTGTTTCATTTGTTCCCTCTATGCACTGACACAGAGTGCATCCCCGTTGTACCTACAGATGTGCACATTCTCCAGATGTTTCCTCTTCCATCCTCAAATTCCCCCAAGAGATTGTGGATCTGTATGTATTGCCTTAAATTGTGATTCCCCTTAGAAAAGCAATGGTTGAAAAAACTGGTACCCACCAACAGTTCCAGCAAGCACTGTGCACATCTCCCAGCGTCTTGTGAGTTGAAACTCCAGCTGTTCTCCTGCCACTCGCTTCCAGCAGGACAGGGGGAGTAAGGATCCAAGTCTCCCTGCTTTGGGTGCTGCAGGGTGAGCACTGCTCTCAGCCTCGCTCCTGTTGAGCTCCTCTGATGCTGGAGCTGGCAAGGGAGAGGGAGCGCCAGCTCCAAACGATTTTCCATCAGGTTACAGAGGCCGGGGGGTGGCATGGGCCATGCTAGTTTGTGGTCACCCCTGAGTGCAGGGCTGCAGGTTGGTCCCGGTGCCCTGCCCCAGAGGGTGCGTTGTGGAAGGGAGTTAATTGCTGTCTGGGAGATTGTAGAGTTGTGCGCTTCCAGCAAAGCTTAAAGAAGCAGGTGGCCCTTTGCCTAGCCACAATCTGAGCAATCTGGAGAGAGCCGCCAGCCGACGAGATCGAGATCGAGATCGGGATCGGGACCGGGACCGGGACCGGGGCCGCCGGGCCCGCGCCACGTGCGGAAGGCGCCACGCGCCTCGTGGTGCGCCCGCGGCGCTCATTGGAGGGCTTCGCCGCCAATCAGCAGCCAGGGTTTGCCCCACGCAGCACATCCCTCCGTCCCCTCCAGGGGCGGGGCGAGATGCCCTAATGGACAGACACGACAGCCAATCAGAAGTGGCCGGCTCTTGAGGCGGCTGCCAATCGGCTGGGAAGGCGACCGGCCTGCTTGTCTCAGTCTTCCGGCGTCGGCGACCAATCGGGGCGCAGGTGGGCGGGGCGCCGGGCGGAAGCTCGGTGTGTGCGGGTCACCTCCGCGGCCGGGAAGGTGCAGGCGGGGCGCGGGCCCGGTGAGGGGAGCGGGGCTCTCCTGGCTGCGTACGCCTGCCCTCGGGCGGGGGGAGCAGCGGGGCGCCTGTGTCTGGGGCTGTTCCCGCCCCTCGGGTTGGGGGACGGGGCACTGTGCCACTGCGGGAGCTGCTGGGACATCAGCTGGAGGAGCCCCGCGCTGTCGGGGCAGTGGGAATCCCGCGGCCTGGGTCCGCCCTGTGGGCAGGAAGGAACGGGCGGTGGGGGCAGCTCTGCTCTGCAAGGCTGAGGGAAACGGGGACCCTGTGTCTGGGGCTGTCTCCTGTAAGCGGGGAGGAGGCGGGGTCTAGCTGGGGGTCCCGTGGCTGTGGGGCTGGAGCTGCAGGGGCTGGACACAGGGGCAGGAAGCACTCCCATGTCCTATCCCATAAACGTCTGTCCTGGACACCTCCTGGCCCGGGGACAGTCCTGCCGAGGGGGCTCGGAGCAGGGCGCTGCTGCAGTGGGACCAACCATGGGGTGCACCCAGCCCACCAGCCACCTCTCCCCACAGATGGCCCAGAGGCTGGCGCTCCAGCGGCTGCTGTCCCTCCCCGCGCGGAGCCCCCTGGCATCCCACGGCAGGGCCTTTAGCACCTCAGCTGGCCGCAGGAGCACTTTCAATGTGCAGGATGGCAGCGACTTCCAGGACCGGGTGGTGAACAGCCCCAAGCCCGTTGTGGTGGACTTCCATGCGCAGTAAGTTCCACCCGTGGCTCTTGCACCCCTCTCCACCATCACCCATGCCGGTGTGTCCCTGTGTGACATTCCTGATGTGGTGGCACTCTGGGAACACCATGGAGGAGCATGCCTGAGGACTTCCCAAGCTGTGGAGTCTGGTGTTGTAAAACGCTTCTGCCCGTCAGGCTCTATCTATGAAGATTTCCCTCATAGCTACACTCTGCAGCAGTGTTAAACAGGAGTGCCAGGAAGGCATTCCTCAGGGTGGCATAGCTGTACCTTCCAGGTGCTCACTTGTTACCCCAGCCCCAGTGTTGCATCATCCTACAAAAGATGCTTCAGGAAAAAACTCTTGATACCTGCCCTGTTTGGCTTCATGGATGAAATGTCCTCTAATAAACATTAAAGTTTGTTAACAGCCACGGATAGCTCTGCACCTGCAGTGCCTCACTGTTGTCATGTTGTGTCTTTCCATGTTTCTTAAAGCTGTGTGGTTTTGAGGCTTTTTATAGCAAATGCCTTTATGTGTTAATAACAGCCATGTGACACCAATGACAGTATTTGTCTTCAATGAAAATCCTGTCATCCTCCTGCCAGTAAAAATATTCCCAGATGTTATCCACTGGATTAACAATACTGATTATCTTTGGGGTTTTCATGTATTTTCGTAGTTCTCCAGTATTGTCATGTGAGCCTGTTACGGCTGATTTGGGGCAAACAGAACACAAATCAGCCAAAAAACTTCTGCTCTAAATGAACCAAACTGACAAACCAAAGTGAGCATCAGTTGGGATCATCCAGGGAGGAGAGAACAATTAATTGAAGCCAGAAACGTGATACAGAGCTTCCTTAACACCTTTGACAGCTCTGTTGTGAGAGAATTGTTTTTCTAAGCTGTGGTTCAGGAACTGTATTTCCAGGCTGGCTCTTGAGTGGAACAGCAATGGTGGTAAAGACACTGGAGTACCAGCATGCCTTCCATGGCTGCTGCTGCACCTGCCTTTCCTAATGTCCCCTCTCTTTTCTTGCTCCATCAGGTGGTGTGGTCCCTGCAAGATCCTAGGCCCCAGGTTAGAGAAGCTGGTGGCCAAGCAGGAGGGGAAGGTGCTGATGGCCAAGGTGGACATTGATGATCACACAGACCTTGCTATCGAATACGAGGTAGGAGGTGGAAGAGCACAGACTTTCTTTGGCTGGCAGTGCAAAGGTGCCTCCCTGGGGAGGGCTGTGCCTGCACAGCAGCAGTGTTGGAGGGGAGGGGAAGCCCAGAGCCTACGGGTTCCTGATCCACTGGGTCACTTGTTAGTAGGTGGATTTTGGTGCTGAGCTCTGCTCCAGTTCTGCTGGTCGTGCTCAGCATCCCCACCTCTAATTCTGCAGGGAGGTGTCCTCTAGGCCTTGCAGGCATCTGTCAGTGTAAACACTTCCCTGGCCTCGAGGGGCCTGGAGCACACGTGGAGTTCTGCTGCGAGCCGGGGCTGCTCAGGTGCAGGGCAAGAACATGAAGTAACAAGCCCCATTCTGCACTGCTCTTGAACATGGTTCTTTGTGCAACCAGCCTGTCCTCTCTTTCCCTTCCTTGTTCAGGATCTCTAGCTGGGTCATAATGTCCCATCCTTAAGTTGTAGCACAAGGAGACACGGTGAGTTTTATTTGGACAGGTAGAAGCCAGGTCAGAAAAAACACATAGACAACAGGAGCACATGTCCTGCTCTTGAAAGGAGAGGAGCTTGGTGTAAGTGTGTGACAGTACTGCTGATTGTGTTCCCTATGCTGCCTTTCTCCCAGGAAGGAGCAGAATGATTGGAGAAAGCCATGGCTTATTTTGCATGATTCATTTCTTTGTCCCCTCTGTCAGTGATTAGGTAGTTTAAGAAACACAGAAGCCCCTCTGAGGGCAGTGCCTGCCTCTGTTGTCTCTCCTTGTAAACAACCACTCTGCCCATGGAGTTGGGGCATCCTGCTGTTATGTTTTACAGGGAAAAAAAGTGCTTCATTTTCACTTGGGTATCACACAGATGGATCTGCTCCTCCTCTGCAGATGAAGTCCTGCTCCCAAGGTGACAACTAGCACAGCAAGCTTGTTGAGCTGCTCTGAAAAGTGTGAACCATCTCCTTCCTGAGCAAGCTGTCATTTTTTTGAGCCTGGAGAAGACGCTGTATGCCATTCCCACACCCTGCCGAGCCAGAAGGAGATGGAAGTGGAAACAGCTTGTTCCCTCCCACTCTTTCCCCAGGGAGACCTTTCTGCCTGTGCTGTGGTGGCGTGTCCACACAGCTGGTGGCCACAGTCATGACTTGCAGCTCCCACAAGCTGAGCACGAGAGCTTCCGGTGCTCTCCAGGGTGGAGGCATGCTGGCAGATAGACCCTGGGCCAAGGAAGATGTCTGCTGGCTCCTGAGCAGGGCTAGCTGCTGCAAGCCCAAAAGCTGCATAGCTCAAGGGGTGCTGGTGAGAAGTTGAAGAGGGTGAGGTGGTTTTAGTGATGATCTAAAAGCATGTAAATCCTAATAGATGCAGGGAAGGCTCTGGTAGCAACCACGCTAAGGAGAATAGAGATTATTAGTTCAACTCATGTATTGTTCCAGGCTTTCCAGTAGATAGAATTAGCTGGGATTACAAGAGGATAATCTCAGATGAGTGGAAACAACAAGCAGGGTGTGTGCACGCAGAGAAAGGTCTGTGGGTGGAAAGAGGCTGGAAGTCCCCAGTTGTGCAGGTTTGATGACGCACTGCGTGTCCTCTTCCCCCGGGTGCCGAGGGAGCAGCTGCGCTGCCCGCTGTGTGTGTTTGTGTGCAGGTAGGACTGGGGCTGCAGGGAAGGGTCACCTTCTCGCAGTTCATTCTGCAACCTTATACACAAACATGATGAAGTTTTTGTTTTGCAAGAAGGCCTCCTCCACTTTTGGAGTGATGTGTGTGTGCCTTGTCTTGGCCGTTATCCCCGTGGCTGAAACGCCATCCCTAGACAGTGTCTGCAAGTACCATAGCTGCAAACAGAGATAGGAGAATTCTTTGCTCAGATCGTTTGAAACATCCTTTCCGAGGCAGAAGTTTGGTTCGTGTGCTGAGCATGTGCTTGGTTTTGCTTCATCTTCTGTGGAGTTGCTGTGTAAGGAGAAGTGTGAGGGCTGATGGGAAGGCACCGAGTCGAGATCAAAGAGCGACCAAATAGAGTGTTTGTGAGAGATCAGGAAAACCAAAGGTGGTATTTAGGAGGGATCAGAAAACATTTGTTTTAAAGCCATTCCATTGGGGATCAGATGTCTGCACGCTGAGGAAGTCTTTGTTTTGGGGCTTTTCAGTGTCCATGCCACCCCCACAACTCCTTCCTTGGCTGCCAGGAAGTCTCCCTCCATCCATGTTTATTCCCCTGCCCACGCACACACACAGCCCCCAGCTTGCTGCCTGCTTGCACAATGTCCTCTTCAGCAGCCTCCTTGGTGCAGGGGGAGGCAGCGGGAGGGGGAGACACCCTGGAAGAGCAGAGGAATGCTGGTGCATTCCTTTACACAAGCCCTTGGCTCTCAGCCATCCTGGCTTAGCACAAAGCACGGATGCATTTCCTGCAACTAGCAATGTCCCCAGTGCCCCTCCCCATCCTGTTATGCCCAGCACAAAAGTTCTTTCTCTGGGGACTCCCTGCTTTATCTAACACCTTCCATCTCTAGTTGGGGGCGTTATCCACTGCTCCAGCCAGCTCCTGACCTCTCACCTCAAGAGCAGAAAGGGAGAAGAAATACTTCTGTTTATCTGCAGTCTCTTAAAATTCTTTAGATTCATCTCTTGCCTTGGCCAGTTGCCTCTGTGGTAGTGACTGGGAAAGGGCAGCCCCTTCTCTGGCCACTGTGGGTGGGGAGCTCAGGAGAGCTGCTGGGTACAGAGATGGTCATTCATGAATGAAGCTCCATCCTGTTACCGCCTCACTCAGAGGCCTGGGTGAAATCCTTCTCCCTGCTCTGATGTGTGGCATCTGAGCTTGTATAAAAGTTTCAGATGGGAGAGAATTCCCTTGGTATGGGTGTTGCCAGGAATAACCTGGATGGCCATGTTTGTTTATTTATCTGTGTGGTCAACACTAATCAAAAGCAGACTGATTTTTTCTGTAGAAATGCTCTTGAGGGAGGAGGAAAGTTTGTTTAGGTTCAGTGCAGATGGGACCCAAAAAAAGACATGAGGGGGAAAAAAAAGAAAAAATGCCCTCAACTTTGCATTCTAGAAATTCCCATGACATTTGTTTCTCAACCAGCAAAACAAAGTACATGCTCCATTAACAGGCTGCCCTTGCTGCAGCTGGCAGGAAGGAAGCTGACAAAATCGTGTTTTCTGAGCAGAGGAAAGTTGCTCTGTGACTCTCGTTCTTGTCTGGCTCTGCAGCACCAGCCCCAGACCTTCCACTCTTTCTTGGGATTTGCTCACCAGCATGAAGAGGGAAAGAGACAGAGGGATCGAGGCCATGTGAAGTTCATGGGTGCACTGGTCAGCCTGCAGGGCCTGGCAACGTGGTGTTGGCTGCTTCTTTGTAGAGCTTCCAAGAGTTGCCTGTTCTCACCCAGACCCTAATAAGGGCCGGCTCTTGGGTTTTTTGGATGGAACCAGAGCAACTGTGCTCGATGGAGGTTTGCCCTTCTCAGGGAGGGAGCAGTTGAGTGCAGTGCATCCTTTCTCTCTCCTAAAATCGCACGGGAATGTGTTGGCACCATCGCCAGTGCTGGGGCCCAAGCCCTCTGGATCTGCTCCCTGCAGTCACTAGGAGGAGCTGAAGATCGTGCACTGAGCAGCCCCGACACTCCCGTCCCTTCAGATGAGACTGCACAAGCCCTGAAGGACACTGCGGGGAGCCACGCTGGACTGCTGGGTGGGAAGGGGAGACAGAATGGCCCTTTCATCTCAGGCTCCCAGTGGGAGAAAAGCCAGCCCTCTGATGGGTTTTGAGAGGGATTTGCAGATCTTTGTTGGCAGCAGGGCTGGCAGTGCACATGGGAAGGCCCCACAGGCTGGAGAGTCAGCGGGCAAGATAAGGACAGGATGTGTTTTGGAGGCAAGACTGCAGAGATAAGGGCATCGAAGCTGTGGGGTCAGAAATGTGATCAGATCTCCCATTGCTGCAGCTCTCCAAGCTCTGGTTGTTCCTTCTTTCAGTGATGTCCCTGGGGTCTCTGGTGTCACCAGTCAACCAGCAAGTCCCTGGGGAGTGTTGTCATTTCCAACACTGTTCTCTTGGATAATTCCCAGAGAACTTTGTTCTGGGCTAGTAAAGCAGCGCCCAGAGCAGCACAGCTGCCTGCTAGCTCTGGTCAGAGGGACTTTCTCACTTCTTACCTAATCACCAGGGATCTGCAGTGAATGGCCACTGGTGTGTGACCAGATAAACCACTGAACACAGAAGTGGAAAAGGAAGAAGGGTTGAAGGGGATTGTCATTGCCATAATATGATGGAGCAGGAAATCTGCCTGTGCAATGGTGGGGTGGTTTAGGATTAGAGCTCCAGTCCTGTCTGGAGAAGAACACAGGTCCAGTCTGTTGCTGCCATGGCCGTAAAATGTCCAAAGGTCATCATGTCTGAGAGGTGTCCTAGATGTGTTCGCTTATGATAGAACAAAAGGGAAGGAGAAGAAGCATTTGTACTGGAGAGGAGGAAACAGCCTTGCCTTGTTTTTGTATTAGCTTTGGTATTGTCTTTAAAAATTTGGGTCTTACTTAAATTCAAAACGCAGCTCAGCCTTGACTTGAGCAGTGTGGTGTAAGTCAGTGCGGAGATGAGGCCACAGGGAGAGGAGGAACGTGGAGCTCAGCTGGCCTCTTTTGCGAGTGGACATCTTACCCTAGAGCAGTGCGTGCTCAGCTCCCTTGTACCCACTTCCTTAGACTTCCATTGGGGGACTGGGTGCAGCTGGCTTCCTGCAGGCTTTGCTCACCTGTCTCCCTGTTTCTCTTGCCCTAGGTGTCAGCAGTGCCAACTGTGCTGGCTATGAAGAACGGAGATGTTGTGGATAAATTTGTCGGCATAAAGGATGAGGATCAGCTGGAGGCATTCCTCAAGAAACTCATTGGAGCCTGAAGTAAAAGGGTGGCTGTGCCTCTGCCTCTGGACATGTCCATGTTGTGCATTCCTTGCCTGGGAGAGCTGAGGGCAGGTCAATTGCCTGCCCTTACAACCCAGAGGTTTCTTCTCTTTTGGTGTTTTTAGGAGATGGAAAATGTTGTAACCCTTCCCTCCTTCTCCCCCTTCTCATGAGCAGCAGTAGTTGTAAAGGGTGCTGAGGAGCAAGGGCTGCTTATTCTCAAAACGGGGAATGTGGCTGGAATTAGGAGCCTGTGTTTATCAGCCAAGAGCTGACGTGCAGAGCTGCTGCTGCTGCTGAGTTAAGAGGAGGAATGTTTTTCTCTTTGCCTCACATCTGATAGCCCAGAGCAGAGGGCAGCTGCTCCCTGCAAGATGATGGTACATACCTGTCCTGGGTGGGTTTGTTTAAAGCTGAGAATGCCTCTGCCTTGTCTGTGAAACCTGTCTCTTTTGTCCTCTGTCCTTGTGTTGCTGGGACAGGTACATGTCCTCCACAAATCCATGAGCTCCCATCATAATTTTATAAGAGAAAATAGGGAGAAGTATTTTATGGATCTCCTTTTGTATGTCTGCAGTAGAGAACTTCTACCAGTCACTGCTGTCTAGCTGGGAGAATAAAACTTGATTCTCAGAAATCTGTCTGTCCAGAGAGGTGAGTTGGGAGTATCAGCGGCACAGTTTCTAATGATGGGTTGGGAAAGTGCAGGTTATGACTTGATCCCTACTAAAAGTTAATGTGCTGAAAAACAAAGTAGGGGATTGCTTCCATGGGGCTTTCAGTGCTGCCTGTAGGACCCCCTTTGTGTGCTGCTGGATCCAGGGGGCAGAGGGAGGACTCGCCTCTCATGCACAGGGGAACAGCTGCTCCTTGCACATGAGGAACCTGAGCTGTGCTCGCTCCCCCTGTGCTTTTCTTGCCCCTTCCCAGCGTGTGGAGCCTGAGAGCCTCCCTGTCCCTGTTGTCAATAATTAAATGTGCTCACACAGGTGAGCCCTGCCAGAAGGCAGCCTTTTGACTTCAATTGCTCTGACCTTTGGACTAACGGTGCCAGCTGTGTGCTTCTATCCGAGCAGCTTTCAGCCCTTCCAACCTCTTCCTCCTCCTCCTCACATACACCTGTTTCCTGTCAACCTGGCTTCTGAGTGCTGCCAGCCTCCTCTTGTGCTTGCAGGCAGAGTACAGCACCAGCACTGATGACTACTGTACTGTTTAATTCCAGCTTGCTTATCTAAGCTGCATGAGAACATTGTAAGTGCTTAATAACTATGTACAAGCTGCTTTTTTTTTTTCACCACAGCTTCTGTTTCCTTCAGTCACTCTTAAATCTGCTTTGGCTTTGCTCCATTTCACCTCCCTGGCATGTGAGCAGCGAGGTAGTTTTTTTTCTGCACCTCTGCAGTAACAATTTATGACCTTTGAAGGAGCCAGGGGGTGGTGATCCAAGTCCTGCTGCAACCGCAGTGCTGCTGGCATCACTGCTCCCACCTGCTTCTGTCACCCTGGGGCCTGGGCCGCAGCACAAGGTGGTACTGGTCCCCTGAGGTGGGTGCCTCCCATTCGGGCTGGGCTGACCTCACCGCTGGCACGCTGCTAGAGGTGATGTCACTTGGATGTAATCTGGTAAAGAGCTGTTGGTGGGTTGCGATCGATAAAAACTGGCATTTCATTTTACTCCAGAGACCACAGAGGCTGTGCTGCTTCTGACCTCCTCAGGTTTCAGGCTGGGCAATTTCCCCTGCAGTTTCAGTGTTCCTGCCCAGTAAACACTTCTAGTAAAGACTCTCCATTTTCCTGCATGAGCAGGAAAAGTAGGGGAACAGCGTCACATACCCGACAATAGTCAACTTTCTTGCCTTACCATCCTACAGAACAGGAAAAAACACGGGACCTTTGCATTGTGTAATTACAGGCAGTATAAAATAGTTATTTTATTGCTTCCTTCTAAGGAAAAGCAGAGCTAAAGTGTCACTTAGCTGTTAAAGTGCCAGCACACTTTAGGGTGCATTATGTGAAAGTCACAACTGTTTTCTTTGAGATAAATGCTGAAGACCCATGTAGGTGGTGCCCTGTGGGAATCCTTCAGAACAGTGTAACAGGTGGATGGGAGGAGGAGGGCTTTGGGGACATCTTGAGATTCCCCAAGCACTTGGCGAGGTTTTCACCAAAGGACAGGACAGAACTCAGAGCAAAAGGATATTTTCTGTGCCAGGTCTTTAATTCAGTTCCCTGTTTGCCAGCTGCTGGGGAAGGCTTCAGGGATTCCCACAGCAGTGTTAGTAACAGGAGGTGCAAGCAGGAAGCAGTGCCAGCAGTGTATTTATGTAGTGGCTAAAGAGGGGTTGCACAGCAATTTTCATGCCACCTGAATGTGATGTTGGTCTTTCCTGATTGAAGGGAGCTGAAGCAATGGGTAATTCCTCAGCAGTAGCTGTTTTTCCTATGTCAGCTGGGAAAATGTTTCCTCTCTCCAGCGAGGATGCAGTTTGTTTTCCCTTTTGGAGGTAAGCACATTGAATCCTCCTCTGATCTGTCAAGCACTTGCTCTCCTGCCCAAGCCTGTCTATATGACAGTAGCTTTCTCAGCTCTTAATGTTCCTTGTTTCTATTTTAAGAGGACATGGCAGTCAGTGCCTTCCCAAGGGGAGCAAAGCTCAGCTAAGCCCGCTTTTCTTCCCCATGCCTGTTTTGAACCCAACGCCAAGGTTCCCCCAAGGATCAGGCACAGTGCCTCTGTCCTCACAGTCTTGTCCAAGGCACCTGATTCCAGGCAAGCAAAGGTTTTCCATTCGTTTCTGTTGGCTTTACACTTGCATCAAGCCCTAACACAGCTGCTCCTTTCCCCAAGATGTTTGTGCCTGCCTGCTGAACTCTGAGTTAATCTCCAGCTGCTCTGGCTCATAGTAAAGATCTGCAAGGAGGGAGGGAGAGCTTTGCTGTCTTCTCTACTAGAGGTGCTATGCCAGGACCAGCTTCAAGGGCTGGTAGAGGATGGAAAATTCAGGTTGCTTGGCTTGCAGCACACAGTGGGCTGTGTATATGTGGTCTTCTGAAGGGAATAGTTTGGGTCAGTTTGGTTCCAGTGAGGTCTGACCTTGGCAGCCTGGCCAGTAAATCCTTTGCTTTATCAACAAATACGATTCCTCCTGTGCAAAGAACAAAACAAAGACCAGCTCCATGTCAACAGGGAAATGGCCCCCACTGACACTGCCTTTTCAACAGCCCAGCCAGGCTGTTGGCCCAAACAGTTTGTTAATCACTTTGAGCTTCCCCTCACACACCTCGTTTTCTCATCCAAGTAATTACAGGATTCAGACAGAATCAGCAATTAAATTCTCCAGCCCTGCAAGGCTGTTAGCAGCAATGTTAAGCTCAGTGTAGTTCAAAACTACTGCTAAATGGTGGCAAGTGCTTGCTGTGAGTTTCCTGCAAGTTAAAGAGTAACAGCAGCTGCAATAGTCTAGTCAATAAAAAGATTAGATAAAACTACCAGAGGCTTGACTTCCAGACCAAAACCAGGCTAGATCCCCTGTTACACAGTCTCTTGGCCTCCTCACCTGCCCCTGCAACACATCCTGGCTCAAGCTGTGGTTTAACCCCAGTCGACAACTAAGTACCAGGCAGCTGCTCACTCACACCTCTCGTGGTGGGATGGGGAGGAGAATCAGGGGAAAAAAATGGCTAAACCATGGGTTGAGTTAGGAAGAGTTTAATAATTTAAATAAAGCAAAATATAAGAATAACATAATAATACTCATAATGAAAAGGGAAACTACAAAAAGAGAGAGAAAACACAAGAGAAACAAGTGATGCACAATATAATTGCTCAGCACTTGGCTGATTGATGCCCAGCCTGTCCCTGAGCAGTGATTAGCTCCTTCCAGGTAACCACCAGTTATATACATGGGCATGATGTCCTATGACATGGAATATCCCTTTGGCCAGTTTGGATCAGCTCTACTGGCCATGCTCCTTCCTAGCTTCTTGTGTAGCTCCTCACTGGCAGAGCATAGGGAACTGAAAAGTCATTGATTTAAAGTAAGCACTGCTTAGAAAGTAGAGCATTGGTATGTCACCAGCATTATTCTCATACTAAATCCAACACACAGCACTGCACTGCCTACTAGGAGGAAAATTAACTCTGTCCCAGTCTAAACCAGGATACTGTCCATCACCACACAGGGGTGGTGTTCTGCTGCTCTTTTCAAGGATGTGGGGTGCCCTTGTGAGCTTTGTGGTTTCTCTGCCTCTGCAGCTGTGTATCTTCAGCAACACTTTTCCCCTTAAAACCTTTTTCAGGCAAAAACCAGACTGCAGGTCTCAGGAGAGTGGTAGCCACAGGCTGGGTGCGGTTTGGAGGGGGCTGCTGTGCTGAGGCATACTTGGTTGCTTTTTCTCTCTGCGCATTCTACCAGCCAGGGAAGGATGGAGGCAGGAGCAGCAGGGGAAACCCTGAATTTCTTATACCAGGGGAGCCAAATGGGTGAAAACAAGAGGGCTACAGGGAGAGATTAAAAATGTGTCAGCCCACATCCCAATGGGAATGGAGCGAGGAGAAGCCCTGACTGCCTTCCTGGTGGCAAGGGGTCCCTGGTGGGCAGTGAGACAGGGAAACATCCTACAGGGAGAGGCCAGAGGGGGACGTTGGAACTGCTCGTGTCCTGAGGGAGAAGGACAGCTGGGAGCTGCAGGCAACAGGGCAGCACCCAACTTCCCACCTCTCATTGACTTCTAGGCCCTTGTGATCCAAATAGTCACAATAAAAATGCACTGAAAGGGATGAGTTTTCTCCATGGCCTGCATGCTTCTTTGAGGTAAGGTCCTGTAGGTGTATACATATATATATGTGTTTATCTACTCACATACTCTTGTTCTCTGTTGTGAAGAGTGCCAGGAGTTTCTGTGACTCACAGATGTCCCCAGCAGCTGTAGCTGTTGGCAGAAAAGGATAGGGGCCACCCTGCTGGCTCTCCCACCCAAGGCAAGGCTGAGCTCCCTGTACACTTCTCAGCTACTACATGCTTCTCTTCGCTCTGCTGCTAAAGGCACCCTGGTTCCATCTCTCTTGCGAGTGGACAAGCGGTTGAGCAATTTCCTGAAAAACAGAAAATTTTTGCGGTAAGAGTCCTCAGAAATACTGACTTCAAGTCATCCAGGGGGTACAACATGCTCAAGAGATTTCGGTGTTTTCCAGAGATGGTGACCTCTGGTCACCCGTGTGGCTGCAGCTCCTCCATGCCAGTCCCACAGAGCTGTCAGTGAGAGGGTGTTTGTCCCGGCGGGCTCTACACACAGAGCGTCATGGCCTCAGGAAGGAGAGGAGATGCATCCCCCGGGGTTGCTGTCTTGCTCCATCATGAGGCAATAACACTTCCTGCAGGGCCGGTAGCCGCGGGCACAGGGACTGCACGGCTCCTTTCCTCGCCGGTGGCTTTACCCGCGGGGCCATGGCACTGGCAGCAGCAGGTAACAAATCCAGGTCTGGCTGTCGCAGCGGCTGGGATGGAGATGGAGCAGTGCAAGCTCCAGCATGCCCGCTGGTATTTATATAACATCGTTTTGCTTTAATCTGGCTTTTTAAGTAAACTGTCAAAGCCCTTTCTGTTCACTTGTTCACTAGGAACCTTTTTCTTTCTTCTTTTTTTGACTGTGAGTTTCATCTTTCAAAGCTTGGCTAGTTTTGAGTGATGCCGAAAAACCCCATTTACAGTGGCTTTTTGTTCTGTGCTGGTATTGTTCAGGCAGAAGTGGTTGTTTTCTTTTCATCCTGGCATAGCTCAGAAGTGACTGCATACTCTGAGCTCAAACTTTCTAAAAATACTTACCCGTGAGGAGAGATCCAGCATGGCACTGTTCAGGCCCAGAGATTAACGCCTTGGAAAGGTGCGGTGGTCTGAAAAAGAAGCCAGTGGCAGTGTCCTGCCAACTCTGGTCACCGTAAGCCCTGGAGCATCAACATGTGGCAGGCAGAGAGGATCTGCAGAGGGCTGTGGATCTCTGAGGTACCAGGGAAGTCTACCCAGTGCCTGCAGAACCAGCCCAAGGGAAATACTTTCTGTGGAGAGGCTATAGGGTGACTCAGAAGTCATAAAGAGAAGCGCTCCTTGCTGCTTGGAGAAGTGAGGCTGAACAATGAGCCTGCTCCTCACCAGAGGTTGGTCTTCATAATCACATCCTCCTGTTGGAGCATGAGATGGCTCTGGGGGAAGGGAGGATGACAGGGACTGAGCAGAACACAGATCAGACATACGACAAATTGCAGGAAAGCATGTGGGAGCTTCTTTTTGTCCTGCCACTGGCTGATTGCAGGAAGCTTCCCAGGTGACAGCTTTAGCAGCTGCTGGGACAGGAGACATTATTGTTCTGCACTCGTGTTTATGGCTGTGCCAGGTTTTGGCAGGAAGCTACAAGACAAAACCCCCACAATCTTCCTTCTTGCTTGCCAGGTCTGCTCTCAAGGGGCTGATCCTTCAGCCTAGCTATTTCAGCTTAGCTCACTACCTGAGGAGATCCAGCTTCCCCTTCCCAGCCAGGCCAGCTCCCATGGGCTTCATCCTAAAATCCTGGCAGGAGCATGGAAACTTTTCATAGAGCTCAGGCAAGATTAAAGGTTGCTGTTATCACACCCACCACTGCATTTCTCATGCTAAACTTGGAGTTTAAAAAAAAGTTTTAAACTTGGAGTGTGGTTACCCAGCACTCCAACCCCCTTGTACCTGTCTGGGCCCTGTTTAGTTCTCGTTCCCCTTTCCCTGGCCTTGGGATCAAGTTCTCAGTTTTTTGGCAACTCTCAGGAGGCAGCATGTTTGGGGCTTTTTTAATCTGGCATTGCACATGAAGGCAGAAGCTACCAGCATACTTGAGATGAAAGGATGCAGGAACGCAAGGGACCCATCACTGCCAGTCTCACTGGAGCCTGCGGCACAGAAACTGGCAGCATGTGGCCATATCTGCAAGCAAACTTCTTAGGCTGCTGTCATCTCCCTGTTCTGCTGCTCCCCCACAATGCTGTGCCTCCGTGTGACATTGTGTCCAGCCCCTGGTGGCCAGCAGCACATGACTGACCCAAGGGCACAGTTCCCAGCCTCGTTTCTCCAGCTTGCAGCTGGGGTTATGATGGCTAAGTTCTGCCAGTGTTACATCCCAAGCCCTGTTTCCCTGCCTCCTCTTCCTTCCCTCCCTGGAGTTTTATACTGAGGCCAGGAATGATGATCACATCCCCTCCAAGGAATCAACAGACTGTGGCATTTCCTTTGAGGGTGGAATCTGAGGCTGCTGGCAGCAAATCCCTCTGCCATGGAGCTGACGAGGCAGGGAGGCTGGTGTGTCACTGGCTCTGCTAAGGGGTGCCAGCCGGAGTTTTCCATGGAGCGGATGCGCCCGCTGTTGTAATCTCACCTGGAGAGTGCCTGGCTGCAGTTCAGCCCCTGCCACGCTTGCCTGCGCCTGTAATCTCCCAGGGTTTTGCAAGCGCCGTCAGCCCACAGTGGCGGAGCTGCAGGGAACGCACAGCGCTCGGGTGATTCAGCCGGAGAGCCTCTGTCCCGTCTGAGTCAGGCCTTATTCCAGCATCTCCGTGTCCTGCTGCAGGGGGCTATGTCTACAAATTGCAGAAGCCTCACAGACTGGGTCTCCCCAGCACTTCTGCCCCTTTGCCCCCCAGCCCAGCATCCCAGCCAAAGCTGGCTCCGGACGCGGCTGCTTCCTCTTCGCGGGACTGTTGTGCACAAACAGCTGCATCGTGTCAGCCCGGCGGGCTGCACTGCCCCGATAAATGACCCAGTTCCCGAGAGCAGGGACGGAACTGCCAATGTACACCTCCCTCGGCTGAGGGGAGGGCAGCAGATAGCCCAGCTTCAGGAACCTCACTGTTCTCATCTCATCTGTCTCCCACCAGTGTTGTGTCTTCCGGTGTCTTCTCTTGCCACACACACAGCAGCACTGGTAGCACCCAGGGTGTCTAAATTCATAACCCCTGCTTTGCAGAGAGGGTGAATGGCAGCACCGCTGGCACTTTGGGAAGCCATGGCCAATGCCTTGGAAGGAGTCTGCAGAGGCTGAGTGCCTGCATATGGTGTCCTCATAAAGATGAAGGAGGAGTAGCCTCCAGCCGTCGCCCACGGGCACCTATCAGCAACCCAGAACTTGGGCTGGGGACACTAGAAGATGAAATGCTGCCCTACAGGGTGTTCTCTTGCCCCATTTGTGCACCAGCCTGCGCTGGCTGTCCTTTCTCACATCAGGGCAGGGGG
Source organism: Corvus hawaiiensis (assembly GCF_020740725.1). Lineage (NCBI taxonomy): Eukaryota > Metazoa > Chordata > Aves > Passeriformes > Corvidae > Corvus > Corvus hawaiiensis. The sequence goes on along the minus strand of NC_063216.1, from coordinate 27,809,020 downwards.
ATGGGACAGGAAGGCCCTCATTATCCCAGGCTTGCTAATTAGACGGGAATGTTATCTCCAGCCTAGATGTCAGCTCTGACCTCCCTCTAACCTTCTTCTAGAAATCAAAACAGACACAACTCTGTTTGTTTTAAAATAAGAAAAATAAGCCTTTGGGGTGAAGCAGGAAAACCTGGCCTTGAGGATATGTCTGGGGAGGGAGGAGGGCACACAACCAGATAAGCCTGGTGAGGTTCTCCAGGCTGCTGAGCTGGGTGGGACTGGCCACCCTGCCCTGGGCAGAGAACAAGGTCCCATGGCTCATGGTGGCTGTGCACGTACTGTGGGCCCTTGAACCTACATCCAGCAGGGGTGTTGGTGCAGACACAGCTTCTTGTCCCAACACAACCCAGGGGATCCCAGCTGGGTCCTGAAGATCCAGATGTGGAGCTAATAGCGAAGATCAACTGAGTTTGTATTTCACCACTGCTTTGCTTTTGGGATTTACAAAGATGTCTCAAAAGGAGATGTTGATCCCTGGAACAAACCTGACCTGAATATATTTTCCTCATGCCACCTAAGCAGTCCGTAAATTGTTTCAGAATAAAGGGAGCTGGGTGACATAAAGAGCTGGTGATTCTTGCCCTTGACTTGTAGTAAAACCTTATATTTCTGTAATAATTTTCAATAGCTGGGGAACAAACTTTGCCTGACTCTGATCTGGGTCAGACCTTTGAGCACCTCACCCTGTGTTAACCCAGATTTACATCTCCATTCGCTTCCTCTTCTTTGTAAGACTACAGCTCCAGCCTGGAGCTTATCACAAAGGAGGTCTTTACCCAATACCCCTTGTCCTTCTGTGACAGGCATCCAAACACCCTGGGCTGCAGCATCAAAGCTCCTTATGACAGAGGCTTGATGTAGTTGCAGTAAAATGAGGAGTGGATGTGGCCAGCTGAGGACCAGCACCCCGGGGCTTTCTTCTGCTGCTGCTGCCTGTGTAGCTTGGAGCAGTCACTGGTCCAGCCTTGGCTCTTCCCTGCCCAGTCCACCAACAGCACAGTAACAAGACTTACGAAGACACCAGAGGGATTGCTTATTAAGCCACAATCCCAGTGTTTCAAAGGCACAGCTGATTTGCAGTTACACGACATTTTGCCTACCATATCCCCAAGACAGCAAGCAGGTAAAAGTTTTGAGGTGTCCTTTTTCACTTGCCTCCTTTGAAAACACCTGTTGGCCCCCTGAGTAATGGGTGTTCTTTTTTATGCTCTAAAGGCTGTGCCTCATGCTCATGACATCACAGTAGTGATGTGTTGCCCTCTGGCAACATCACCAGAGCAGAAAATTATTTCTGCTGTCTTCCAGACCTGGCTACTGCCTGGTACACCATCTCCCCAAGCTTCAGGGTTACTGAAGCAGAGTAATAGCTGAGAAATGAGTAATCAAGAAGCTACCTGACCAGATTTAAACCTGACTGTAAACATCTTCTCCAACAATAATGGGAAGGAGGATCTGTGCCTGCTAAGGCGCAGAGTTGCTGCAGGAGGACTGTTCACAGACATCCCTGGGACTCAGCATTCACAGAGCACACGTGTGGATGGCATTCACAGAGCACACCTGCAGGAGAGCTCTGCTTACAAAAACCACCACAGCTCCAGGGCCTTGAGTGAATTTGCACCCATTTTTATGACCTAAACTTTTGAGTCAATATTTACCCGAGAGGCAGATGCATAGCTGCCCTGTGACACTGTGTACACGCACAGACAAACACTGGTACTGTGCATGCACACCCCAGCACACACACTCGCAAAAGCTCCAGCTTCTACAAGCAGGCAGAGACACCTGCTCTCCTTCCTCGGGCTGCCCCAGGACAGTCCTTCACATTTGCAAGAGGGACACTGACAAACTGGAGCAACTCTAGGGCAGAAGTGTGAAGCTGCCCAAGGGACCTGGACCATCTGACACAAGGGCAGGGTCTGAGGGAGCTGGGTTGGTTTGCAAAGGGACAAGAAAGCTCATAAGGGGGTCTATCCAACCACCGACTTCTACTACCCAAACGGGGGTTATGTGGAAGGTAAAGCCACATTGCCAGATGTACTCAGTGAAAATACAAGAGGGAAAAGACGGTGGATTTGCCATCCTGAGAGATTTTCAAAACCCAGTTGGATATGGTCCTAAGCACCCTGATCCTGATCTAACCTTAAGGCTGGTCCTGCTCCAAGCAGATGGTTGACCTGGAGACCTCCAAAATTACCTCTTATGCTAAATGATGCTGTGATTTTGGTAATGCTAAATATTTGGTAGTAGTCATTCCTTAATTCAGATACTGACTGCAACAACTTGCATGTGGGGTGCTGTAAGAACACCTATGACCAGCCACACAACTGAACTCAATTCATTCACAATATCCCTGGAAGGGAGGCTTTCTGGCTTCTACTGAACTTCAATTCCCTCATAGTTTGTGAGCGGCTTGTGGGTCTGGCTGCTAATGACCATGCATTTTCAGCACCTCTCTAGCAGGCACATAGTCAAATGGACCAAGGAAATTATCAAACTGGAAACATCTGTCTTTCTTTTGATTCAGGGTTGTTTCCAGCTGAATCAGCTGGCTGTCATCCGAGACTGGCAGTGGGAGTGTGAAGATCAGAGGAGGGAGGGGAACAACCCTCCTTCAGGGACTGCTCAGACTTGGGTTGGCTTCACACAGTCATCAAACCCCAACCCTGACCCCTGAGACGTTGAGGAGAACATAATGTTCCACCTCTGTAGGTTAATCTAACCTGTGTTGCTTATCCCAGGGCAAAGTATGCACAGCTTCTCTTCCTTGAGAAAGAGAAAGCAGGTAATGCGTGGCTGTGTGGTAGGCTTAGGAGAGGGCATCTCCTGAAATCACTCCCACTTGTAGACTACTCTCACAGCTCCTGCCCCTCTCTTAAAATACGTGATGTGAGATCTAGAACAACTCAGTAGGTGGTAGGGAAGGTCACTGCATCTGGCAGCTCATGCACTTCTGCAAACTTGGTGTCTGAGAACTGGTAAGTCCACATAGGAGCATCTAGCCCAGGCATTTCCACAAGTCAGCAGCCACAACTACGAGAAGTGTATCATAGAGGAAGCTCTTAGTGCCTGTTTCCTCTCATAACACAGAGATAATTGCCTCCTGCAGTGCTAAATATGACTGGTTTTGGTAAAGACTGCTGAGGCCTGGCTTTGTCGATGTGTGCTTTGCCTTCTGGAAAACCAGCCTTCCACAGCTCCCAAGTGGCTCCCTTGCCTCCTGCTCCTTCCCAAATCATGCCAATATTCACAGGGGGAGGTGGGTGCTGTACCATTTTTTTATGTTCTTTTCTTTTTTCCCTCCTGTCGGGAGAAACTGAGTCACACCAGAGTGATGGCTATGGGCTGGTAGAAGGCTAAAAAAATAAAGTTACAGCCTGAATCCCCACTCACCATGCCCTCCTCCCCATCCCAGGCAACATATGCATGTGGCTTAACTTTTCATGTCCTTGGTTTAATGAACTCATGTCAGGAATTTCATGTGCATAGCAACCTTATCTGATGACAGTGACATTTTTTGAATGTTTATGTTCAGTTTTATTTGCAAACTGTTTCCAGCATAGTTCAGCTGGGTGGACTGGACAGAGCTGAAATGTGTAAGAACCCAACACACATACTGGAAACTCAGCCAGTTACTGGGGGGCTATGAAGCACATCCACAGGCAAAAGGATCTGCAACTGAGTTTGTGCACCAGATTTTCCAGCTGCAGCCTTTCACACACTCGTTAGTGTCCGACAAGCAACACGGGGGGGGGGTGTGTTTGTTTTTTCTTGTTTTCTTTTTTCTTCCAGTTCTCAGTACTGTCACAACCAGATGGGCATACGTTTCCCACGTCAGCTGTGGGGGGAGTCTCCAACCCAGAGCTCCCTGATACCCACAACATTACAAAAGCAGACGTCTCTGCTTCACCACAGCTCCAGCTAGTAGGAGGTATGGGGAGAAGGGGAGGGGAGCCGAGGCGTTTTGTAGTTTGAAATTTGAACAGCTGGATTCAGCAAGGGTTCCCAGGGTTTTTCCCGGGAAGGAGGTCAGCGGCTCGGGCAGGCAGATAGCCTGGGAGCAAACATCAGGAGTGCCCCTGGAGGCTCCACCTCCGCAGCTCTGCTCCGACTGGAGCGCTCTTGCCCTTATAAGGCTGCGGTTGTCACAAGCAGAGCCATAAATAGTTGTGTGATTGTTACCTGCTTCGCTCTTCCCAAGTCAGGCTCTTCCTGCCTGCAGCTTCCAGAGCTTCCCCTCCCCACTCCAGCTCCAGAAAGGCGGTGTTTCCCATGTCTCTGCACATGGATATGAGGTCCAATTTCTCCAGGTGCTCTGCCCCTGCACACGACTCCTTGCATTGGCCTTTGCAGAAAGCCTCCTGCCTGGGACTGTTCAATTGCTTTACAAAGTGCTGCAGAAGGGCTGTGGCCCACCCATCTGTGTGTCTTTCTTCAGCGGTTCCCGGGCCAAAAGTTTCCTTGGTTTGAAGGGTGTCACTTTCGTTCTTCAATTTTGGGTGTATAAACAGGGTTGGAGGAGAATGAAAAAGAGTAGATCAGGGCATAATAAGACACTTAATAAAAACAGCAAGCAGCCCCATGTTTCTATTTGCTTCTTTTCCAGCATGTGACATCCATACCTAAATGCAGAGGAGATCTTGATGTCTCCTGGAAGGAGATCATCATGAATAAGACACTGTGGGCTGAGCAGCAGCAAAGTCATAGACCAACAATCAGGAGACCTGGTGTATCTGTCAGACAATTATTTGCCTGTTCCCTGATGTAGTTGAGTTTTACTCCTTCCCCCCTTCTCAATTTTTCTCTAAGTAATGAAGCAATTCATTGTCAGTGCATATTTTAAACACTGACTCTCTTGGTTCCTGTCTTAGACCCAGCACACGCTTCCCAAAAGTTTCCTGTGGGCCCCAGCTACAGCAGTTTAAACATTTTCCATAGTACGTGCAGTAGCTCTGTGCTGCCATGGGGTCCTCAGTTCCCCGATTGCCTGGTCAGTCAGGGTAGTACCTGTACATACTTCCTGCCTGGGACCTGCTGCAGCCATTGAGGCCATTCTCAGCCTTTTCTTCACTTCTGCTCACTCTCTCACACTGAGTTTTCCCTGCTGTTTGAGCTGGAAAGCTCTTTGCAGAAAGCAGCAGGAGCTGATCTTGGCTTCAGAACCGGTCTGTGCTACTGCAACAGAAGGAAGAGTGGTTTGATGTGCAGCAATAAAGGTTGGAATGCCTATCTTCTCTAGGCTATCTGCAGTCTCTTCCAGAGAGGAGAGGTAAGTTCCCAATAAGAACTGCTGTGCTTGGGAAGCTGCCACTAAGAATTATGAGTTTTCCCCTAGACAGTCTTTTCCAGGTCTGCTGGCAGGATGGGATACACAGCCCCCATTGGGAATGTAGCTTGAGCTACTATTTCCCCAGACCTACATAAATGTTATTCCCCTGCTTTCTGGGCAGCTCCTTGGACACAAAGGCAACTTTGAATATCTGGTGCCTTCTGTGTTGTAAAGGTGTTGGGCAAACAGCACTATCAGAGGCAACAAGAAAAGTGTGACGCTGACTGGAGACTGAATCATAACGTGCTTCTCCCAATACCATAGGTTCATGTGCCCTGCTCAACCTTACTCCAGAAATTTAACAGAAAACAAGATTAGAGAGCAGCAGTGTGAAAAGTTTCATGCTAACACAGGGTGGAAAATGTTTGGTGTTAAGAAGGGAGTCATCCTTCTAGTACAGTTTTGTTGTACTAGATGTACTACCATCATTGGGATTGCCTCTCTTTGAGGCAGAAGGGCAGCCCCGAGCCCCCGGGTTTTTCTCCTTCCCTTTGGCTGAGGGAGGAGGGTCCCAGTGCCTGGGTGGCTGGCACTGCCCTTGGGACAGCTCGGTGCCAAGAGGTGAGGTCACCGCTATCAGGGAGGAGGGCAGGGGCCGCTCCCATCCCAGCTGTTGTGTGTCCCGAGTCTGAGCACACGCTGAGCAGCCAGCCAGGACACCGCCAAGCAAGGAGATGTCTGGAGCAATTACAGCCATTCTCACTTTCCTCTCTTTCCCCCTCCTCCTGCAGGGGTGAGGGTAGCAATCATTTTAGCGCACACAAACCCCGATCACATTCCTTCATGTCCCCAGGCATTTACACCCAGAGTCACTTCCAGGGGACCATAATCTAGATTCTCAGTTTTAGAGGGGACTTTATGGTGAACTTAAAAGACCTTGGTCTCCTGTATCCTGAAGAAGCACAAAAAAAAAAAAAAAAAAAAAAAGCATATTTAAGTGCTTCTAATTATAGGGGTATTTTTCCTCCTGCTTTACTTATTTTCCTGCTTGGGTTTGGTTTGGGTTTTTTTTTCTTTTTTTTGCTAATTAGAAGACTAATTTTAGAAATTAGTCTTGTCCACTCTGGAAACCTAATGGAAAATTAGTAAAAATGCAATAGCAGGAAAATGAAAGTAAGCCTGGGGAAAGGTAATTGTTTATAACTGAGGGGTTTTGTTAACTGCTGTGCCTAATTAACACACTACAAAGGGGAGCCTTTGTTGAAACTTCCACACCCTGCTTTCTCAATTAAGGTACAAGAGAGATCATCATAAAAAGAGCTTGGAGACAGCTGGTATGTCCCCTAGCAAAGCTAAGCCTGATTTAGCATTCCTTAAACTAAAAAAGAAAAAATTTTTCAAATCCCCAAAAACTGGGACCCGACAATACCAAACATACACACACCCTTTCTTTTTCTACATATGATTCTTTTTCTCCATGTAATGAAAAGCTCTTTCTCATTAATTCCTAGTAGAAACAAAAAACCCTTAAATTATGATCCTCATTGCTGATGTGTTTTTAGCCCACAGGAAAAAAAGGGCTATGGTGATTATTTTCAGGGTTATGATGGCTGGTAGAAGAAACTTTACAGGAAAGCTGAATCATTGGGTGAGCATCTTGTTTTCATCTTTTTTTATTTTGCTATCCCACATCTAAGGGGCAGCTTATGAAAATTCAAAAGGCTTTTATACATGTGCATTCCTCTATAAAGAGTCAAAGAATTACAGGCCTCTGCAGTGTCTCGCAATTAGCCACAAACTTACGTACAGGTGTGTGTTTCAAGTTCGGTGTTAGATGCAGCTGTAATCAGGAGAGTGGTGGAGCAGTAAGAGGCTTAAGGATGCTTTAACTCTATGTACAAACAGAAAAGACAAGGAGGGAGAGGACAGGATTTACCACAGGTTGAACGACTTGCCCCACTAGGTAGAAGAGAGCAGAGCTACCATATTTTGTGCTTTAGATCTGTGTCATGCTTGGGTTTATAACTCAAAGTTCAAATAATATTCTCTTCCACAGAAAACCTTTTCACCTCCTGGATTTTTTTCCTTCCCTGGGACCAGTGCAAGAAGGCAGCAGTCCTCGCAGGACTCCTTATATCTTGGCCTAACACAGGTTGCTACCTCACATGAAGGAACTCCAGAAGTCCCTGAGCACCTCTGTCCTGTGGGTTTGATTCCTCTAACACTTTCCTGTCTCTTGGTAGCTGAGAAATATTGCAGAGCAGGTGCTAGCCTGGGCAGCTCAGAAGCCTGCTACTCCTCAGTGAGTTATTGATTTTTGACCGGAATTGGTGTGTTATAGAAACACTCCAGCTGCCCAGTGAGTTGCTTTCTTTGTCCCAGAGTAATCTCAGGAAATGACGGTCTGATAAATGGGACAGAAGGGTGACTGTGTTAAATGGAGCTCATCTTCACCTCATCTGAAAGGAGGCTTCCCACAGTGATGGCACCTCATGTATCTGTGTTGGCAATTTCTCACATCCTACAAAGCTAATGTCTCAGGAAGTCCTGGTGAATTTTCTGCTTTCTGTGCCAGCACTGTCAGTTCACTCTTCTGGTCCATCCCCCTGACCCAAGCACGGGGTTGAGAATAAGGGTAACGCACCCATCTTTGTGCCCAGCTTCCTGCACTGGTCCATACATTCCCAAAGGCAGAGCAGACCGGCAGAGCTGTACAGAACAGTCCATGCTGACAATAGGAAGCTGGAGAAGCTGGGAGAATTGAGGAGGCTCCCAAGGGAGCAGGAAAAAAGTCACAAATGTGGGAGGGAATCTTGGCAGAAATGAAAGGGGGGTTGTTGAGCGAAGCATGCACTGGCTCCAGATGCACAGAGCTTGCAATATGTTATGCTGAGAATCTGTGGGTGTGTTTATAAGACCTGCCACTGACTTGCAAGCACAAAGGATGTAACCTCCTCTTATCAAAAAAATGTGGGCTTCAGCCTTGCAGAAGAGGGAGAACGAATGCTTGAGTAACTTCACATTGGGTCTTCTTTCTGGTTGTAGCCTGACAGAATGATCCCAAAGTTTGGTTTTGACTGGACCGACTTTGGTTTCTGGCAGACAAAAGTGGTGTCTTTAATTGGGGCAGGCTATAAACAAGTTAGTTCCCCTGCAGTTCCCACAACAAAGTTACAGTGGGAATCTGGATGACTTTCTACAGCTCTGGAAAAATCCCTTCCTCTTAACATCTCTTGGGCATACTAGAGAATTTCAAGCTAGTTTCACTTCGTGCTCAGCCAGCTTCCTGAAATGAGAACCACAGGGGCACTTCATTCGAGCAAATATTTGGCCTTGATTACTGTAGCAGGCTGAGCCCAAAATCAAACAGTGGACATGGGATAAACTGAGTGGCACCATTAGTGGAGCAGAATCTCACACAGTAACCTCAGGAAAGGCAGCAAGCTGAAGGTAGGGGTGCTTTCAAGGTTTTTTGTAAGGAGAGTGTTAAAAAAAAAGGAGACTAAATCCATCCTGGTAGAGGAAGAGGGAAATGAACATTCAGCTAGATGCCTTTTGTTTAGAGGTCCATTAAAGGTGACTGATGCTGAAAAGCAATTAAAACAATGTATAAATTTTGTGAAGTAGTTAAATGCTATCACTCTTATGTGTTCTCTGAACTAAGCCCTGTTGTAATAGCACAGTCACCCTGCTACTGAATTCTTGGTTCTGTGAAAACATGGCCCAGCATGAGACTTACGGAAGGAAAATAGAAGCAAAGGTGGCAGCTCTCCACAGCCCTACCTTATCAGAGTGAATTAAACAGTGTTTAGATGGATTTGGCAGTCTCTTTAAACTGTATTTTCCTTATCAGTACCTCGCCCAAGCCTGGCTTGTCATAAGCGTGACAGGTGCAGGGTGACAGAGGGGCTGGGGAAGGATGCTATTCTCCTTTCAACTTATCCTCTGCTAAGAAGAATGCCCCCAAGCCCTTCTGAACTCAGGAATCTGAAGCATTTCTTACCCCCTCTGAGAAAGGGAGAAGGAAAAGGAGGTATTTGAGATGTTAATAAAAGCTCCTTAGCAATTGTTGAACCAGGGAGCTGTGAGACCAGGACAGACAAGCCTAAAATTTCATATGTACTTGCTGAATTATCACTGAAGGAGCTAAGGTGTAACAGATGGTAGAAAAATGATCATTTTCTTCAGAAAAAACCAAAACAAAACAGTTTTTGTGCTTTTTTTAATGCAGGTAATAGGACTTTTTCTGCTGGCATTTTGGACAAGTCTGGGTAGGCCCAAGGCAGGAAACTCAGATTCCAAATCTGAGTTTTGGGACAAAGATTCTTTTGCTGGATAGCTTGTATTTGTGTTGTCCTTTTTGTATAATGGTGTAGGATGCCAGCTTTTCTGAATGTAAAGCTGAATAGAACACAGTGAGCAGCAAGAGAACAGGGCTAGAGGAAATACAGTTTGGAAAGGAATATAATGAACTAAAAAACGTCTGTTGCTTAACACTGTGGTTCCATTTAAATGGCAGAGGTACCTCTTAGAGGTAAAGAGCTCTGGGCCATTATTCTTAGTATGTCAGATCAGGAATATGGTGTCTGTAACCACGCCAAAGGGAGTTGTAATCTCATCTCAGGGACTGGAGGAACTCACAAGCTCCAAGACTTTTCCTCAGAGAGAAGTTTTCATCTAGGTGTGTTTCTGAGGATACTTCCATGACTTCAGCCAGAGCACAGCTGTTTGATATCCTGCTTCCCCAGTAGGGTTCTTTCTACAGGATGGTGTCACTTGCATTTTATTGAAAGAAGGGACTCTGGCATGTGATAAATATACTTACTGCAGTACAGTGGTAGAGAAGTGTGCCTCTGAATGGTATCCCAAATGACCAGAGATGCTGTACATAAATGGTTTATTATTCAGCAGCAGACCTTGTCATTAATGTATTGAGAAAGTAAAAACATGTTCCTCTTTTACTAAAGTTGAAGAAAGAACTACAATGAGAGAGCAGGAGTTCAGCAGGTTGTTCACGTGGAATTGTGTGGGTGGAGGGTTGGGGAGAGGTGAAAAATAGAGTAACTGTTTTAAATGCTAGAGTATGCCAGGTACAGCTCCTCCCCTCCTCCCCAGTCTTGGGGTGCACATATATTTCCTTCTTAAAATTTCTCCATCAGCAAAGTCAATTTAAAAGACTCCCATCACAGTGGCTCAGTTTAATCCCCTCTGCTGTGCTGATGCATCTCTCTGAGGGCCTATAAACTAGATCAGTGAACTGATCTTTTTTTCTTGACCTTCTTTTTTTAGCTGTTCTTCAGTGATCCAGTGTACAATATGACTTTTTAAACATCTTCATCATAACTGCTGGAGCAGTGGTAAGCTTTGTCACAGCACTAAAACCAAATGCATAGTGGGAGAATAGCCAACACCTTAAACCAGTTTTCCTGATGAAGAGGGCGTGATGGAATTGCACCCTGACATATGAAAGCGAGCCAGTTAAGCTGTACCTTTTCCACAGCCATGCCAGACGCTGGGTAGTGTAAGAAAAGGAGTACTCTCCTCCTAACATCTGCTCCTGGCTGCTTCTGAGACAGGTTACCCGGGACACATTTCACTTACTGGTTCTCTGACACACACACCCCTCCCACCCCTCAGGGGAAAAATCACTTGCTTTCACTCCTTCCACATCTCTTAAGATGGCTTTCCACCTTTCACACTCTCACAGTTTGGATGTGGCATTTGTTACAGGAGCAGAACAATAAAGAGTCAGTATAAAGGGAAAAGGAAGTTATGTGCTAATACATGGTGCTTAAATTGCAGACAAATTTCAGGTTGCTCAGAGGCACGAAGTCCGAAGGCATGTGGCTTTCCTTTACAGACCCGCCTCCAAAGAGCCACTTCCTTTTGCCACACCACCTGAAAACGCTTCAAGTTCTCATCTGCATTTATAGCTGCTGCTTTGTATGGGCGTATATATTGAAGCCACTTCAGAGCTGCTTCTCTAAAGAAATTCTAATTATGAATCTGCAGTGGAACAGCTAAGGTTTCAAGGTTTTGCAAAAGCTCAGGCGTCTTAGCAACACCAGATTGTGACATTCTCCAGATCTGTACATGTATGGTTTCTGTCTAAAGCCACTGTGGTTAGAGTTTAGCAACGTGACTCCTCCAACGGAGTAAACACCTTTTTGTCTCTGTCCCTTTTGTTGTTTCACTCTCTCCAGCTTGTCAGTAAGAAGCTAGTTTTGGCAGAGATTTTTTTCTGCCCCCCAAAGCATTGAAAATTATTCACCAAAATTAATTTAGCCACTTTTACCTATTTGTCAGATACAGAAATCAAATGTCCCTGCATTTATTGCTGATCAAAGAAGTGCAGGCTTCTCCAGGGCTTGCTGTTCACCAACAAATTTAAGCAAAGTTTGTTTGCAACAAGCTTAAGACCAAACTAGTCTTGGATTAGACCAGTGTAGGGGAAAACACTGTAGTTCAGCAAAATGGCCCTTTGTCTGGTGTGTAAAGGCTGGCCAATTGAAGAAGTATCCCTGGATGCTCACTGCTTCATAGATTTGTTTCCCTCTAGAAATACCACAGTGCCATTAATTTATTCCCATCAAACTGGTAAATCTGTCTGCTGTTGAGATGTTTTCCAGAATTCAGTGACCATTACAGGTTCATTCTTCCAAATGATGCTGGCTTGCAAACACTGATGGAAAATGTGAGTGAAGTTGATCAGAAAAATCCACATAAACATCCTGTGAATTTGTAGAAAGTAACAGATGTATAAAATCAGTCTGATAGCTCTTTTAGTCATACTTGTTTTTCTCTGAGGTGTGTCCCCTTTCCTGGGTAACTTCCTGCCAAAAAAACCCTGTTTCATTTATTTTCAAGGTAATCAAGCTACAGAAAACAGACATTTAAAATCTGACTTGCCTCAAGTAGGGCACATCTACAAATCTGACCATGAGGGGAACACACAGAGTTTTCTGTAGAGGTGGGATACAGTTTTTGTGAAGGGGAAGGATGGTGTAAACCTGCATCAACCTTTGTTCTGAACTCAGTTTTGGTGCTTTACTGCTGAAGCCATCAAGAAAGTTTTGATATCAATTAAACAGGAGTGGGACCAAGTTCTTAGATTTATATTAAAAAAAATTAGAAAGTAAAAAAAAAAGGCAAAAAAACCCACCAAACCTTAAGAAGGCAGTCCAGTCTGACCTTAGCCTTAAATCTGAGCATCAGGAAGAGCAGAGCACATATGCAAGTGTGAGAGTCAGAGAAGAATAAGAAAATTTAAATTACCAATATTATACACTCTTCAAAAATTACTTTGTGACAGCCTTTTTACATCTGCATTTCATGCTTCCAGTCATTATCTTTTATTTCCAACATAACTACTGCTGTCAGTTCATGTTGCCTTTTGTACTTGCTTTCCTAGCTAAGATCTGCTACTTTTCCTCCTTTAAAAGCTCTGTTTAGACTTGATACTGACCGCTTTCCTTTGCTTACCTTTCCTTTCTCAGCCACGTGGCTGATGATGCAGCTTCTCATGTTCTTAAGAAGCTTTTGATATATTTAGTTACCTCCACTATTTTCATTCTGCTTCATTTTTGTGGGAGAATTTAAAACCCTGTTGTTCAGCCAGTAAATATCTGTCCCATATGTTGGTCACTTTTTTTCATGGCTCAATATGAGCCACTGGATTGTTTGACCACAAAATCATGAATGGTTTGAGTTGGAAGGGACATTAAAGATCATGCAGTTTCAACTCCCCTGCCATGGGCAGGGACACCTTCCACTAAACCAGGTTAACTCAGAACTCCATCCACTCTGTCCTTGAACACTTCCAGGGATGGGGCATCCACAACTTCTCCAGGCAACCTCTGCCAGTGGCTCATCACCCCCACAGTAAATCCAAAGGTACCTGGTTATGTAGGTAACTGTCTGTCACAATTCCAGCTTCCTTTCATTTTCTACCTTGAACTACTAGTGAAGATCTACCCTGTATATTCCCTGCTCACTGCCAAATTAAATTCTTGTTTATATTTTGCATCTGTGTTTATATTTCTCACCTCTGCCTCTAACAGTGACACCTCTATGTCCCTGATACTCAGCTGTACAACCTTTCAGTGATTTCTCCCACTGTCTTCTGTGTCTTGAGATAAAAGGTTCTAGGATTGTTTCCAAACTGCTGCAGTGAACCTTCTAAGCCTTAAGTGTTCCACGCAGACAAGAAATGCTTACTTTAGGTACTTCTCCACTGACTTCCCTCTTTATTCAAGCCTCTTTAACTTAATTTGCCTCTTCTGCTTGTAGCTTTGATACTGCCACCAGTAAACTTTGCCCTGCATTTTCTGTCACTGGCACCTACATCTACAAATGTACCCTCCTTGTACAAAGTAGGAAGTGACAAAGGAAAGAAGCCTTGTATTTCTACATGCTCATAAAGTGTGCAGTAAACCTTATCTGCTCGTCTGGATCTGACATATGGATTTAGATATGCTGTACTCTTTTCAGTAGGACTTTGGTCTTGCATCCTGAGTATTGCTTCCTCCTTTAGCTCGTCCTGAAGTTCCAGCAAATGTAAGGAGGCAGAATTACACCACCTTTGTCTTTTCATACCTCAGTGTTTCAGCATGCCTTTTTAAAATATTATAAATTTAAATATATTTCGGGCCTCCATGAGCACGTCCAGTGCCTGTTCAAACATCATCAGAGGCTGCTTATGCCCAGGCTTCTGCCTGCCTCAGTTTTGTCCCTTAGAGTCCAGTGAAAGGAAACAAAGGTGGGTGAAGCGTCTGGAGAAAAAGTCTTATGAGAAGCCGAGGAACCTGCGGTTGTTGAGCCTGGAGAAAAGGAAGCTCGGGGGAGATGTGAACTAGGAAGGTAGAGCCTTCCCGAACTGCCTACCCCATACCCCCCTTGAAACGACTGTTTTACCCCGAAGTTCAGAATTTCAGGCTTGTGCAGACCCTTGTCTATTTCACGAGCCAAGCTGTCTGGGCCCGGTAAGGAACCTGCTGCCCAAAGTCAGTAGAGGCATTAAGATCCATTTCAAAGACGTTAACACCCATCTTTCCTCTCACACTTATTTTCAAGGTAATCGAGCTACAGAAAACAGACATTTAAAGTCTGACTTGCCTGAAGTATGGCACATGTACAAATCCGACCATGAGGGAAACACACAGGAGTTTTCTGTGGAGTTGAACCTTTCAACGCCCTGAAAGGAGGTTGTATCCAGGTGGGGGTCGGTCTCCCAGGCAACCAGTGACAAGGGTGAGGCATCACGGCCTCAAGCTGAACCAACATTGGACATTAGAAGGAATTTCTTCACAGAAAGTGATTAGACATTGTGATGGGCTGCCACGGAAGGTGGTGGAGTCACCATCCCTGGAGGTTTTAAGACTGGATGCGGCACTCAGTGCCATGGTGTGGTTGACAAGGTGCTGTTCGATTGTAGGTTGGACTCGATAATCTCAGAGTTCTTTTCCAGCCTAATTGATTCTGTGAAACGAAATTTTGACTGGCATCTTCCTGTCGCAGGTACTTTACACTACAACAAGGCTGAGTGGGAACCTCTTGACGGGACACCCCCAAGCCCCATCTCCGAGGACTTCTGGCCCGGCCTCCGGCGGCAGGGGCCGCAGCCCGTCGCCCGGCTGAGCCGCATTCCCTGCTCCCGGCTCCGGCCGCACCCGCTGCCCCCGGGAGCACCAAAGGCCAGCGCGGGCCGCCGGTACCCGCCCGGCGCGGGGCATTGTGGGGTTGGCGCGGCGTGGGGCGTTGTGGGGGCGGCTCGGCAGGGCTCGACCCGGGCGGAGCGCACTGGGGGAGCCTGGCCCGACCCTGCGGCCAGCGGGCTGAGGGCGGGGTGGAGCCCTCGGCGCCCCCGACCCCCCGCGGCCACCGCCGCTCCCCGCGCGAGCGGCCGCGGGGCCGGGCTGGGCTGGGCTGAGCTGGGCGGGGCCGGGCGGGGCGCGCGGGCGTTGCTAACGGCTCAACGGCTTCCCCAGCCTCCGCACACCTCAGCCACTCTGATTGGCCACAGTGGCCGTCAATCTTCGGGAGCGACGGCGCCATTGGCGGGCGGCGGCACGGGGGCGGGGCGTCCCCGCCCGGACGGGCGGGCGGCTCAGCAGAGCCGGTGAGCGAGCGGCGGTCGCGGTGCCGCGGGAGGAGCCGCAGCCGGAGGACGCCGCACTCTTGCCTTGAGGAGCGCAGCCGCCGCCGCGGCGTTTCCTTCCCTCCACCGTAGCCGGGCTCAGGTGAAGCCGGTCGGGCAGGGCGGTGGGTGCGGGTGGCTCCCGTTTATCCCCCCTGGCGCCGCGCTTCCCTCCCTCCCTCGCCGGGTTTGGCGCCTCTTTGTCCGGCCGGGCGAGAAGGCTCCGCTGTCCCGCCGCTCTCCCGCTCCGTCCGCGTGGGACCTGCCGTGCTGGGGTGCTCCCCGTGTCCCCCCTCTGCTCCGGGGCCGTGTGAGCCCGGGGAGTTGCCGCTCTGCTCCCTGCGCGCCCCGCGAACCGGCCTCCCGCAGCTGGGGTGGGTGGCTGGCGCTCTTTTCCGCCGGACCCAGCTCCTTCCCCTCCCTCCTTCCCTCCGGTGCCAGTCCCGCGGGGCAGCGGGCAGGGGCCAGCAGGGCCGCCGGGCAGCTGTCAGGGCTGCAGCCTGAGTCACGGGCTGACAACCCTCCTGCAGACACCGCCATGGGCTTGGCTTCCGCCCGCCCGCCCGGCTCCACTTCCTCGTTCGGTTTGGGCCAGGAGAGAGGGAGGGAGGAGGGAGTGACAGGGCAAGATGAAGCTTGCACGGAGAGCTCTTGCAGATAGCTTGTGCTTTCAGGCATCACCTCCAACCGAGTAGTAAAAGTTCTCCGGCTTTGAGTGGTATCTTTACCAACTTGTCCTCGGTAGGTGTGGAAAGTAACAAGTTTCATAGCCCCGGAGGGTGGTGCCTGCCCAGTGTGTTTAATGAGGATTGCTCCTAATTTGCCTAAACGCAGGGTGAAATGGGTTTTAAAGGAATAACATGCTTCTGGTCATAAAGGGGGATTTTTCAGAAGTAAACTTCATTGATCAGTAAACTCTGCATGCAGTGACTATTTAATCCCATTTTCTTTTCCTCCTTACAATTTCTTTCCTTCTTTTTCCCTCTTGAAGCACTGTTCGTGCTCTTGATCTTTCTTCTTTTGTAGGTTTTTCTTCCGTATCCTGTGTCATGATGTCCTGAGCCACACTCCATCAGAGTGGACTAAGAACCTAAGATTTTTTATAAGTGGGCAGGTCTTCTAAAGAATAGTAATCTCTCAAGTAATGCATAAAAAAAACTCAAACTTGTAAAGATATTGTAGTATTCTGCAGGCCAAGGTCCATTTACGATTTGTCTACTGTAAGGAAATACAAGGGAACTTGCATGGAAGCTGTTGAACCGTGGACTGAAAGATTAAATTACGCATTCTTGACTCTTGTATACATGTCCTGTTCATAAGGCTAGGTATGGTAAAGCTTTAACTCCAAAGTAACAGCCCTCTAATCAGTTACTCCCTGTGTAAAATGCTTTTGAAATTAGTCACTAGGTCACAATGTGATTAAGTTCACTCATCGATGGCA
Organism: Corvus hawaiiensis; assembly: GCF_020740725.1. Classification (NCBI taxonomy): domain Eukaryota; kingdom Metazoa; phylum Chordata; class Aves; order Passeriformes; family Corvidae; genus Corvus; species Corvus hawaiiensis. The sequence continues at coordinate 27,792,136 of NC_063216.1, read as the reverse complement.
TTCCAGCAAAAATGGCAAATCATGGTGCAGAGACGTATTGACTCACAGATGCACTGTCTGGGTCTGTAGTGCTCTCACAAGGTTTCAATGAGATAAACAAATATTTTTATTAACCAGAAAGTTGTAATGAAGGGAAAGCAATTGATAAGTGTAAGTAGTGCAGAAAGGTTTTGAAGTTGTTAATCACAATTTCCAGAACTGTATAAACACAAGACTCTGTGCTGGTCTGACCTTGTGAAAGTAACTACAGGGAAATCATGCAACAGTTCCGTGATGCTCCATATCAGGTGGGACTGCCTAAATTGGCGTGTTCTGCTTCTTGATAGCTTTGTTTATTGCACTTATTCATTGTGTGTGCATGGTCTTTATGGAGGTGAACAGGCAAAATTTTCTATAACCCTAAGGTAGGTGCAAAATTGGTAGCAATGGATAGAATGGGGATCTGAACTTCTTTACTAACCTGAAATGCCAAAGTGAATGTAACTGTCCCCAAGCTGGTGAGTGATGTGGTTCTTTTTGGAATCTGGTGTCATCTCTTGGATGCTTGACTTGTATAGCCAAGGTCTGATTTTGGAAGATCTCTGGAGAAGAGTCTGTGCCCTCAGTGTTTGCTCTGCTGGGTAGCCTGTGCCTGTTTCTGTATAAACAGGAAGACTTAATACTTGGGTTCTGTCCGCCCGAAAAAATGGGCGGAGAAACTGAAGTCCTTTTATTAGCCTTTGTGTAGATTGTTAGGATATTTCTGCCATGGTTCTGGGTTGGTTTTTGGTTGTTTTGGTTTTGGGGTTTTTCTTCCTTTCAAGGTAATCTTGTAAGAGAAAAGGTGCCAGATGATAATTTCATCTCAAGAGATAAAGAATAATATTTTTTTCATTATTTCCTCTGGGTAGATTATGATGTGTTTCAGAACATTTTAAGTAGACAAATAGCTTGTGAGAGCTACACCATAATATTTTAAATTAATCTAATGAAAAAGTAATAATGAAAAAAAAACCTCCTTGTCCCGTAAAGTTGTAGGAAAGAGATTAGAAAAATCTCTCACTTAGGAAGCTGAAATAATCTGTTTTGTGCAGCACATTATTTAGGTATTATGCAAAGTGTTGGATAGTGTTTAAGCTGTGTAGCTGGTGGTATCTTTAATACTCTCTCATCTTCAAGTTGAAAACTGCCTTGCAGTTGGATGTCACAGGTGCTTAAGTCTCTTTGCAACATTACTTGTCTCTGCAAATGTATCTACCACAAATGCGAGACTTGCATTTACCGCTGCAACAAACTATCTTGAAAACCCGAACCATTATTATCTAGGAAGGTCTTTAAAAATAATGTACCAGCTTTTTTCATTTAATAATTCCCAGGTTAGTCGTGTGTCAGGCTATTTACATGCAGGTACGAGGGAGTGCATGTATATCAGCTGCTACTAGCTTTGTGAAAATATACTTCAGTTGCACTGGGAGATTAGTCTGTCTATAGCCAAATTTCAGATTCGGTTCTGTTAATTTCCAGGATACGGAACAAAGGAGACAGGACACATGTCAGAGGTATTGTGATTTCTGAGCTGATTCTGCTCAGTCTTTGGCTTCCACCCCATCCCTAGGCGTGTGTCTTGCCCAGATTTATGTTGCTTATGTATTAGTGTGACTGTGATAGGGTGAGATTATAAGTGGACCCATGGGAGGTACAGGAACTCATCTAGTTAATGCAGGGTTTACTGAAAGGGGAAGTCAAAGCTGAGGTTGTTTTATCTCCCACTTTTGAATACTACATCTGCTTTTTTGTGTGGTAGCTTTTGGTTATTGGGTAACACACTGGCGCTAACTGATGACTAAAGTGCATTTTAGAGGCTCAGGATTAGTGTGCACGTCTACTAAAAGGTGTCCAAAACCTTAATCCTCAGTGTATGGTTTAATATATTTTTGTTGGTTTGACTCAACAGTGCACTTGGTGCCCTCTAACATACTTTTTTTGTCTTTGATTTCTTGTATAAATATCTTCTTACTCCTTGTTTTCTTAGTTTATAATTGAGGCAGAGCTGTTTGCATGTTAAGTAGAGAAATTGTGTGCCTGACATTAAGTCTTCTGTGGGTTGGAACAAAACTATAATAGCAGAGCATTGCCTACAGCAGCATTGTTTTTGCTGGCAGTTGCTCTAGCTTAATGGTGGCTCGGTGACCTTGTACCTTAAATTTCTTTTCAGTTTAACCACACCATGGTTCTAATTGAGTTTTCTAGTGTAGAAAGAGATGGAAACTAGAAATCTGATCTTAATAGAGTATGCTGAGGCAAAAACACAAATGTGACTTCTGCCCTGGAAGCTAATGCAAATGGGTGTTGTCCAACTAAATGAAATGCATCAATTTACAAGTTCATCTTAATTATGGTTTATCCGCTTTGCTCTTTTCTTCAGTGGCTGTGAGAACTTGTTCAGAGTACTTGAAGTAATAATCTCAGCACCAATTTGTCTTGAAGTCCTAGGCCACTGTAGTGGGTTAGCAGCTTCTGACCTCACTCCAGCCCAGTTGTGTTCAGCATAATGGATTAGTCCCCATTTTCAATTAATGGTCCTTTGGCCTGTTCCTGTTCATCACAATATGTTGCTTTTCTGAGCATCCTAAAGAGTCTGAAGAAATAGTAGTGTCTACAGTTTTCTGGTGATGGGGCTGTGATTGATTTCATTGTTTGATACTTCTGGAGCTAGTACTGCTAAGTCCTGCCCATTTTAACCATAGCGAAATGGAAACCGGAAAATTGATCTGGCATACTTTGTCTACTGTAAATTATTTCTTGTAGAAGTATTACAAATGTATTGTTGCTGGTTGCAGAGAGGTATGATGAAATGTAATGCTGTATGCTGTGGCTTCACTCCCATGACCTGTTTATGAAATTTATGCCTCTAGACTTCTGTACATAGGGTTTGGATTCTGCTTGTCTTCATGACTAGAAATTTAAATTTCTCCTAATGCATGTATGCTGACTTTACTGAGAGCAGTAAATAAAACCACATGGATGAGCGACTTCAGTAAACTCAAGCTAATAATTAATATGTTAAGGGAAACTTAGCTTGGAAATCTGTATCATAAAGTATCCTTAGCTGATGAATGCTTCCATTCATCAAGAACTACCATTTTAATGGGTCTCGGCAGGAAATCCATTGTGATATATGCCTCTACACAGAACTTGAGTTCTGATTTGTGTGAAAGCAAAGTGGGCGTTCAGACTTGTAAGAAAAAAGGTTTAGAGAAATTTTACAGCTCTATTTTGTCAGTCATGTGCAATCAGGAGGAGTTTTTTTTCCTGCTGGGCAGCTTCCTGTTTAAAATCTAAGACCTAAAGCATGCTCTTGTAATAGTTTACTTCGCTTTTTATTGTTTGTAGTGATAAGAGTACATTCACCTGTGTTTTTCTTTTAAGCTCCAGATTTGACCAGTTCCTTTGAATTTAGGCTCTCTTAATCAACCTTGAAGGTGCTGTCGATTTGACTTTGGTTAAAGTTGGTTATGGCCAACAACCAACCCAGTTAGTTTTAGTGACAGAGTTGTTTTAAATGTTCAAGGGAAAAAAAAGGAAACCTACAGCCAAATTTAAATTAAAAATTAATTTTAGTTGCTTCTGGTTTTTTTCCAAATGTGACTGACTTAACAGAACTGTCGTATCAGTTTGTAGGTCAGTTGTTAGCGAGTAAGCTCTTTTTGACAGGTACTGTTACAGTGTAGGTCTGCTTGCCATTTAGTGCAAGAGATTCCAATATTTCCATGACAGAATTGATAAAATCAATTGTTTTGAAATGTGTGAACAAAGTAATTTTCATTGATGTGCTATCAATTTAAGAAAAGAAAGCCCTATGTTGGGATTTAGACATATTTGAGCAAATACAGGGTGTTTAGATGTAAGAACTTCACAACACAATACTGAATGTAAATCTAAAGTCAAACCAGTGAACTGAATTAGAAAGTTCCTGGCTAAGCACTTGAAACTAGTTGGTTTATAAGGTAAATTGATTTTTGCACCTTTTTTTTAATGTAGATGAAGAAAAATACTCTCAGGCTTCTGTTTTGGCTATATCAGTGATAGTTTAAAATGTAGAGGAAGGTATTGACATTCTGCTTTGGGTTTTTTGGGTGGTCGCGAGGACAGATGGCTGTGTGTTTAAAAGTTAGTGGAACAGGTCAGAAGGGGAGGATTTGAGTTGAAGATACCCGTAAACAGCAATTTAATTCATAAATTCCTCATTGTGGTAACTGTCTAGAAAACAACTTTACTTTTTGCTTGTAAATGCATATGAAGTAGTCCAAGAAATACTTCTTTTGTATTAGTGGAATTTTATTTTTTTAACAGGATGCCACTTATTATATTTTATTCTTGATAGTTGTGGTTCAGACATCTTTTTTCTGTTATTCAGAGATAGAAATGGGTTTTATCCCTTTCTGACATCAAGTAGAATGTATTCAGACTTCTCAGAATTATTTTAAAAAGTGGAAGCATGGATGCAGGTACACAGTAGACTACCTAAAATAGTTAAATAATTGGATACTTGAAACTGGTGTGTTTCAAGTGGATGTGTCTGTATAATGACCAAGAAAATTTTCTTTCCTAGTGGAGCATAAATACCAAATAAGATTTTTCTACAGGCACTCTCAAAAACTCTTTAAACTGTGACGTAGGATTTGTGACTTAACCCAGACAATAAAAGCTAAGTGAACTGGTTTATGTTGCAGTATGAATCTTTATCAAAGACACTAAAGTCTTTGACATTTCATTACACAGTAAATTACTGTGAATTGGTTTAATGGCTCTTTCCAAATTTAATGCAGTATATGATGGGAAAAGTAAAATGAGAACACACAAATGTGATGAGAAAGATGGATTAGTCATAAAAAAAGGATTGCCAATTTATTAGGCAAATTAATGTAACTTCTAAAAACTATCTACATTGTCCATGTAGCACTGGCATATACATGTGCACAATCATTTTATCTTCTCCTCCCACATAGTGGGAGGTAATCTTTTATGTGGCAAATCTTAATTTTTTTTCCTAATGGGCAGAATTATATAAATTAATTCTAGTTCTTTAGTGCTTGAAAAACTTGATGTAGCCTTAACTGATAAATATCACCATGGTATATTATTGCTAATTCTGTCAGGAAAAAGTGCAGCTGCAGTAGTGGTTCAGCTCTTGCTCATGTAGATAAGGAGAGTAACAAAGAGTCACGGGATTGTTTGGGTTGGAAGGGACCTTAAAGATCATTTCGTTCCAACCCCCTGCCATGGGCAGGGACACCTTTCACCAGACCAGGCTGCTCAGAGCCCCATCCAGCCTGGCCTTGAACACTTCCAGGGATGGAGCATCCACTGTTTCTCTGGGCAGCCTGTTCCAGTGCCTCACCACCACAGCACTGCTGTGTATATGGTTGTGGATGATGTTGTTAACTATGGTGGAAACACATGAAACGGTTTGGCTTCTCTGTGGTCAGTATTTCCTTGTGTGTTTTTTTTTATCCTTTTAGGGCAGAAAGCAAAACTTTATGGGAAACTTTCAAATTATATTTGTTTCCTCATATGGGAACCATGGAATGTCATATCAGTCGCCTGTCAAAAGGAGATCATTTTCTTTTTTTTTTTCAAAGAAGTCTTTTCTTGTATTGCCAGAATAGAGAAAATCTTATATGCCATATAGCCATGATTGTAATAGTCCAGACTTAGTTTCTACTTCAAGTGCCCTTCCTTTTACTTGTTTGAGATTGAAAGATGAGTCCTTTCTTCTCCTCTAACACAAAAATCAGTGCTTCAGGAGATCCAGACAGGAGGGCACGGTTGGGTGAATTCTAAAATTAGCAATGCCTAATGCTGTTCCTTTTTAAAGACTGATACATTTGCCAATGAGAGAAGAAAGCACGGGTCAGGGAGGCAACAGAAGACAAGCTTGAGGCTGAGGTATACAGCCCAAACCAGTGTTCCTCGTGTGCTCTGCTGCACCAGGAGCTTTCTGTAGAATGGTGCTTATAATGGATGGCGAAGAAGCTGTGCCAGACCTTGAATGCAGTAGGGAAATGTCACAATCTGGATTTTCAGACTATCTTGAACATGATATTTATGAGGATAAGTATTTATAAACCAAACAAATATAATAAAAATAAAAATTTTGAAACTATAAATATTTTCAACCTGGCCTCCTTAAACTTAAAGGCTATGTAGCTTTTTCTCCTTTGTTTAGGAGTTGCTGGGTTTTCATGTCCAGGAAAAGTCATTCTTCTCCAGACCTTGACCTCAGAGATCGCCATCATAAACAAGAGACGTAGATCCTCTTATTGAACCCTTACATACTGCTAGAAGGGTTGAGAGTCAAGCTTGGACCCTGTAAAGGTGGTAGACTTCTCTGTGCCAGGGTTTTTGCCTGCCATCCCCATAGCTGCTGTTAATGTGCAGCAGAATGATTTGAAACAAGAATAAAAATATGAGATGTAGCAGAAGGCTGTTTGTACATAGTCCTAGTTTGGAACAATAGGTTGAGCTGAAAGTGTCTAGAGAAACTTTTGATGCAAAGTAAAAATAATACTTTTAAAAATAATTTACCAGACGTATTTGCACTGATTCTTGGTTCTTTTCAGTATGAGCTGGAAGATGATTAGTAGTATCGATGCTGAGATCAAAGCAGTTTGTCAGTTAATGTTAGCAAGAGTAATTGTTCCTGTAAGATGACTTTATCCTGGCCACATACGTGCTAAATATTTGCATCTAAAAGGGTGAACCAGAACCATATTTTTGGTCTCTGTATTTTGGTGTCATTGTTTAATTCCTTGTTCCCTCTTGCAGTGAATTGAAACCTGGCATTGACAAAGATGACAGGGATTGGTAATTGATGTATGTAGAGCTACCTTACGCAGTGCCACAGAGTTCTTGGCAGATACCTTTTTAGCCTTAAATCAGAATATTAGGGAAGGGATGAAAAGTGACCCTGAGGTAACAAAGACAGGTTAAAACTTTCTAAGCTCTTCCCTTCTCTCTCATGCAATGTCCGTAGGGAATTCTGCATGCCTGATCAGAACTTTTCCAGGCCATTATGCCGCCTGAAAACAAGTCTTCCAGCAAAACAGCTTGAACAGCAGGGATGGGCTGCAATTTTCTGAACTACAGCTGTCTCCTTAAGTGGGATTACTTTGCTGAGTGGTCACGAAGAATGTGTTCTCCCCCTGGAATGTTTTCCTTGTGGGCACACTGTCTCTGTAAGAGGAATTCTCTCCTCTTCTTAGAAGGCATGTACTGTACTCCACTAATGAGAAACAACAGTTGCAGAAAGTGTATTATGCAGGATTGTAAACTTTGAATATTTATTCAAAGTGAATGGGGTTGGGAGGCAGCCAGCCTAGCTTTGTCATGCTAAAGACTGGACTTGAAATCAGCAGAAGGCTACCCTCCCCCTCCCTAAATCAGTGTTTGGTGTGTTTAAACAATGTGCACAGGCTTCATAGAGCTGATTAACTGTATTGGTGCCATCTACATGGTAGTGTGTCTTTATGTCTCACTGAACTCATAAGGTGCAATTAAAATAGAGGCAAGCATACCCTCCCTAGCATTAACTTAGGGAAGCTATGCCTGGCTTTATTTGCCTATAACCTACAGTGGTTAATTACTGCATGCAGTGTGGTTGCCCAAGATCATTCCTGTGCTTCTCTAGCCTGTGGTGAAGCCTGCACTATCCTGGTTTTAGTCTTTGGCACCCAAAAGTGCCTCTTCAGATGGGCGTTAATTTTTGTTTAATGTACATGTGCTGTGCTTGTAGGACTGTTCTCACAGTCCCACTGTATTTGAATCCAGTGGAGAGAAAAGGCGACTATTAAGTGGCATGTAAATGTCTGCTTGTACATGGCTTTGTGGCCTTTGCACTTTACCATAGGAAGTCCCAGCTGCCTGAGCAAACCTCCTCTGTCAGCTGTTACAGTAGAATATGTGCAAGTGCTGCTTCACACATCCCAGAGTGCTGCTTTGGCAGCTGATGAAGGGAGCTGGACATGGAGAAATCAAGAAACATTTATTCCATATTCGCTGTTCTGAGGATGCATGTTGGGTACCTGTAGGCCACCTGGAAGATGCAGAATTTCCTTCAACTTCTTTCTTCTGCCGTACACATGGTCTGGCCATGCGTACGGCAATAGAGGCATCACTTATGCATTAAATAATTAGATTCGTCCTTGATTCTTAGAGCCCCACATACAGAGAGGGTACTTTAGTGCTCTACCTTGAGTTTCATTTACAGTAATAAACAGGGTAGCTGGCAAGTCTGGGCAGCACTACAGTCAAACTGAATATGCAACAATAATTGCCAGCAAACTGCATTCCAGTTGTGAAATAAATCTTTCAACAGTGTATTGTGTGCGTCAGACTGTGACTAGAGAGGAAAGCAGTGAACTACAGTAAGCCTAATAGCAGTTATTATGAATCCCAAATAAAGCTGAAATAAAAGAAATGAGTCTGCATGGCAGCATTCTGAACACAAAGGGTAAGTGTAGCTCAATGCCTTCAGCTTGGGGGGCTGTCTGTGAGGGGGTGTTAATTGTGAGCTCCGGTACTTGCCTGGTGGTGTATTCTCTCGTGGCATAACTGAAATTGGTGATTCTTGCATTCAGCCTGAAGCATTGAGCGCTGCTGTGTGTCAATATACTGAACTTGAGAAATAAGCAGATATAACCTGTCCATCAGTTCAGCTTCCTGCCAGCTTTTCCCTTTCCTTTCCTTTCCTCTCCACCTCCTCCTTGTGATTCATTTCTCACCCCTAGTGATTTAGACTCCAGTTTTTATGTAGGTTGTTGCTTACAAATTGGAGCAGTTTGGGCTAACAAACTTGACAGTTTTCTTTCCCATAAACATACTGGCACTTGGAGCTGTGAAGCGTCAGCCTAACATAAACAAATGAGATCTGAACCACTTCTTAGTGAATACAAGGGAATTATAGGAAGTTTTTTATTGGTGGGTAAGGGGTTTTATATTGTCAGTTCATGGTCACTGTAGCTAGCCTGGCCACTAAAGTCTATTTTAGACTAGTTTAGTCTAGCTTTCTAGCTGCTCTTAAACCTGATTTGATGAACTGTATTCAGCTGGCTGGGGAAAGCAAAATAGTTGAGTTGCAGAAATAATGCAAGTATTAGCTGTTCAGATCATACGCTTAGCAGGGATTCCCATCATAGGAATGTTACTGGCCAAACTTAGTTTGAATCATTAGCAGCTTCTCAAAGTGAGATTATTTTTTAAATGCTGTGTATTAACAAATAATTAAATTTCTTCACTGAGTGCCACTTAGTTGTACCTGAAATAGGGCCATAAGTGACCAGCAGTGCTGTAATTTTCTAGTGCAAAAGTCTTGTCTTGCTTATAGAAATGTATGTTCCTTTTGTTCTGTGAAAGGACAGCCCCTTTTGTCTTGTATTGCATCCTCTGACAACCTGCTAAAGGTAACACAGTTTGGAAAGTGGTGGGAGAGTTGTGTTCCTGAACTGCTTTTAAAATGTGCACTCTTTAAAGAAAGGGAAATTAACTTGTAGTCTAAATATGTTTGCTATTTATTGTTCATTCTTTTTGTCACCCTTTAGAGTAGTTTCTCTTGCACTGCAAGTAGAAAGGCCACTAGGTAAACCATTGTGGGAGGATTGTTTAATGTGAAATCATGGACAATATGTAACAGTGTCTTACTGGTGGATGTGAAACAGAAGAAAACATCTAGTAATTATCCACTTATGTCCCTTTTCACATAGGCTCAGTCTTACAGCAAAGTCCTGAAGTGGTGATCTGAGTTGCCAAGGATTCAGTGCATGTGTGTGGCTCTTTTGCATTCTCCATAGCACAGTATTTCACAAACTTCTCATGATTCATTAAAATAGGGAAATGAAATGGTATGTGGTTAAAGCTGTCTATTCCAGTGTAGTAATGCATCTTTGCTAGGAATGAGGCTGAGGCCAAGAAAGAGCAGTGTGGGGATCCCTACTTTAATGATGGTTCAGGTAACTCAGACCGGAGCTGTTTCCTTGCCCAGCCAGTGCTCTAATACTTGTAAGTGTGATGCTTTAACTCTTGCCATTAATGCTCTTCTGAATCTGTGAATTCTGTTCTTACTTCAGCTGTTGCCTCCATTGTTTAGTAGAGCCCAAGCTTATCTTATTGAGCAGTCGCTCACTCCCAGGAACAATTCTGTGGCTACTGACAGAGTAAATGTCTGGGGGGAACGGGAGATGTAATACAAATAGTTACCAAAAATTAAATTGCAAACAGGTAATGTTCTGTGCTTTCAGCAGTTGCAAAACACTGTAATTGAAAGAAAGAGACCTTACAGCAGAGGTAGCTTTTAAACCTTTCCAAACCAGATAGTGTTTGTTCCCAGGTTTATGGGAAGCACTTGATGTTTTAAGTAGAGAGTGTGTGAAGTGTCTTACAATTCAAGCCTTAAGGCTATGAAGTTGCAGGAGACTAAGGCAAACTTCTGTCCATATGATTGTATTCCAGTGAGGGTTTGGAGTAATTCTGCCCAGTTCAAAGGGAGTGCATGTCATCTTAAGTTAAATCCAGTGTTTGACTTGTTCCTCTCAAAAGAATCTGTCAGCTGGGAAAGATGTATGTCAACAGGGCAGTTGGTATTATTTTTTTAAGGTTACACTACACCTTGATGTTTTGGTCCTGTCCTGTTCATGACTGTAGAAGTTGCTTTGTCTCTGTCTGTGACTGTATGGCATCTTTGTAGCAATTATGTAGTTAGTTAAATGGCAAAGAATGTCTTTTGGCCCCTGAAATAACGGAAAACAAGCAGAGTTTGACCAGACTGCTATGAACCACAATAAGGGACCATACTGGGTTAATGGGGAAGTGACTGTAGTATGTCATTTTTGGAAACAATACTAGGAAGGAGGCATTTAAACTCAAAACAAGGATGGTCTGTCTTCCTTCTGTATTCTTTGGTCGTCTTGCATATAGACTAGCATCAAAAAGAATATTGTTAACGGTATTCTCATCTGGCAGTTGCACAATAGCCATGTAAAGATAAATGCCCTTGTCCTACATATTTATCTACACCCCAAATGCAAACTACCAGGCAAACAAATTGCTTCCTAATTTGTTCCTAAAATGGCAATGGTTTGCATTCATTGTGAATTGCTGTAAGAGCTTACTGGGCTTGCTTGCTTCCTTGACCACTTTAAGGGATTTTTAGAAATTCCCAGTGAAATGCAGCATAAACTAGGAAGAGAAGTTTAGGAGTCCATGAGATAGAACTTGCTGAATCTGATTCCTCTGGTACTGTTCTTGTGGAGAAGACAAATTAATGGTTGGTTTGTGGTATTGCTAGTTTAGACGCCCTGTGGGTTCGAAGTCAGCCTCGAGAATAGCTCTAATGCCATGTTATCTTAGCTTGAGCCTCTAGTCTTTTACTTCTAGTACGTGAGGATTCTGTTCTGGAGCGCATGACAGCGAGTTTAAGATGATGATAGGAGGACTGCTGCTGCCATGCAATAGGGTAATTATCGAGTCTCTTTCAAGTTTGAGGTGCAGAGCCTTTTTGAATCTCCTCACTACTATTTGGTAGTACTTAAAATATTAAAACTTATATATGTATTTATATATACAATATATTATACTATATATATATATATATATTTAATAAAAATACATTAAACGTAGTGTTTGGTGAGATTTTAGAATAGCTGTGTTAGGCTGTTTCTCCCCTTACTGTGAAAGTTATTTTCAGCCCTGAAAATAAAAAGGTACAGATGCTCTAGAATGATCCCTTACTGACTGAAGAATGCACCCTTGTAGTACGTGAGATAATTTGGGGTTCTCCTCCTGCAAGGAATTTGATGAACCTCTCTGTAGCTATCTTCTTTCCTTAGTTCTCTTCAGATCTATGACTGGCTGGGGATACCCCTTGAAAGATTTCTTGTGGTCTTACTTATTTCTTAGCCAAAAAGAATGCCTTTATTCTAGAATATATCTCCAAGGTGTCCTGAATGCATGCATGTACTCCAGCAGCGAGGAAGTGAGGACTGTGTTTCAGTGTAATGTGGGACACTTCAGATGTCTGGTTACTTCGGATTCCTCAGGAAATGATGAAACTGAATTTAGCTGAAGCATAGTGCCTCTGTGTCCTCTCTGATTATAGCCAAAAAAGGCAACTGGTTACATTCTGGGAGTTGCATAGGCAGGAAGCTGTGTAATGGAGGGTAGAGCACAGCTGTTGCCTTGCCAAACCTGATACAACTCTGAACACAATTGAATATGTCTTTTTTTTTTTTTTCTTTTTCCCCTCTTTCCCTCCACTCCCTTTTTTTAACCCTTTGATCACAACCTGCAGATGATACTCTGCAGTGTCATTAAATCCTAATATGTTGAATTGTTTGTCTTCTTTATTTCCTGTGTACTCTGTCAGGCTGGCTGTTATAAGATGGCCTTGGAGCTCTCCCAACAGCTCAAGTTTTTTATGGCAGCCTCCAGATTGCTGCATCTTGTCTCTGCAACAAATCTCTTGATCATTTATCCATTAAGATCTTGTTTTCAGTAATAATATGAAAAGCCAGGGAGGAGTTGCTCTGAGAACTGCCATGGTGGCTGAGGTGGAAGTGTCAGTGACCCTGTGGGGAAGGAAAGATGAGGTCAAGTGTGGAATAGCTGCTTGGCGTATCCTGTAAGGCTTAAGACAAAGATTTTAAACTCAAGCTAAAGGAAGTGATTATTTATAGAGTAATTTTCTCTTTGTTTGCTAAAGAATTTTTGACTGTGAATATACAGCTATCCATACAGTCTCTGGCACAAAGTTACATACCACTTAGAGTGATACATTTGTTGAAAGGAATTTCCCTACACGCTTACAAATGAGTGGTGTGGGCATTTGTGCCCGTCATTATTATGGCTGATGTTTTTCTGGCTTCATTCACTATTTGCTAATGCTGGGACTCTACATCTATTGTTGCTCTCATGCATGTTTTGGGAATTGAGCTGCTTCTGTCCCACTTTCAATACGTTTTTGTCTGCAGTGTGTGTAGTCAGACTTCACTTACTTGATTTGCCTGCTGATTTGTAAATATGAGTTCTGTAGAAAAGTTATCCATATAGCTCCTGATTGCCTTCTAGGACATGAGTACTCATATTTTCATTTCCTGTTCTTTAGGTGGTAAAGAACTCTAGTTTCTATGCAAGTTATGAAAAACATATATTGAGGACACTGGTATCTTTGTGAGGAAGAATTCAAGAAGTAATGTTTATGGGATTTTGTAAAGAGGCTGCTGTTACATGGTTAATGAGCCTTGACGCATGCAGTCCTTTTCTGATTGAAAGGACTTTTGAATGGCACTAATAAAATTGCTGCCTTATAAACTGGAAAATCCCTGGCGGTAGTGTTCTGGTTTTGATGAAACACTAAATCTAGGGTGCCATTTTTCAAGTATGCAGCCTAAGTCTCCCTTTTGTAGAGATGAAACTCTCTCCTCTATCTGGCCACAGTTTCATAGAAGGATCTTAGTAGAAGGTTTTTAGCTGTAAAATTTCCTGATTTATTCTGATGCTATCTTGGAGATATTTTGCTACTGAATATTATCTAGCCAAAAAAAAAAAGATAAAAAACTGGTGGGCTGGGTATTACTACTAAGCTGGTGATGGAAAGGAAAGTATCTAATATCAGTCTTAACTGGTATCCTCAAATTACTGCTATCTTTTAGAAGCAAAGTGCATCTCATGGTCTAGGCTGGTAGCTGACATTTCTGAGAAGCTGTGGGTTTTGATTTATAGCTTATCAGAATAAGGAGATATGAAGCAAAACTGTTGATTAAACATTTATGATTTTATTTCTGAGCAAATATCTCTACCAAGTAGAGCAGTGAAGGGTTAATCTTGACATGAATGTTACTGACACAGTGTCTGATGCTATGAGGATTGGCACAAATTGTTTGGTGCTTGCTGCTTTAATGTGCTTCCTCTTTTCTGCCAAATAATGGCTTCCAAATGCTTAACGGTCAGTGTTTTGTTGTAGGTTTTGGGTTTTTTTAAAACTGCTTGCTAGTTTGTTTTTTTTCATACTCTTGGCAAGCAAAACCTTGGCCTTATTGGAAGTTTGACAACTTTAGCGGCGCTTACTAACATGAAATTAAACGAGGGAGAGGCATGCTCTGATGACCAGGGATTCAGAGGACATAGCATGTGCCTGTCTGCCTCTAGGAATTTGTAAGGCAATTTGAGGCTTTAAAAATATCCTTTTTCTTTTTTCCCCCCCTCTCTTCACAGTTCCCCAGTTGTAAACCACAATGTCGCAAAGAGACGCAGATAAGTACCTTTATGTGGACAAAAACATCATTAATAACCCCCTGACTCAGGCTGACTGGGCTGCTAAGAAGCTGGTATGGGTTCCCTCAGAGAAGAATGGGTTTGAGGCAGCTAGCCTGAAGGAAGAAGTAGGAGATGAAGCCATCGTGGAACTGGCAGAGAATGGGAAGAAAGTGAAAGTAAATAAGGATGACATCCAGAAGATGAACCCCCCCAAATTCTCTAAAGTAGAAGATATGGCAGAGCTGACGTGCCTGAATGAGGCTTCCGTGCTTCACAACTTGAAGGAGAGGTACTACTCAGGACTGATCTATGTAAGTAATCTTGTCTGTTGGGCTAGGAGTTCTTGATTGCACAGCATGTGAACTTACTGTAATTGCTTTGTTCCCCAATGTGTATGTTAACCTTTCATTGCCCCTATACATAACTCATCATGTGACTTACCTTCTTCCCTCTACTTAAAATTTTTTCACTGAACTATGCCAATCCCTCTCTAGTTAATGTTGAAGCTTTCAAGGAATGCTATGGTAAATCTGGCTTTAATGTTTTAATGTCTTTGTTCGCAGGATGTTTTGAATGCCTTTTAACTTTCTCTTAGCAAGACACAAGAGCAGTTGGATAGTGGTAAACATGGAGTCTGATCTGAACTGAACCAAATAATAATAATAAAAACACAGTCCTAATCCACCCAGCATCTGAAATGTGTTTTCCATGTCTGGAACTTCAGTGGGAAAGAATGCTAGTGCCAAGCTTTTTGTGTTACAAAAATTCTGGATCTCAGAGCATCTTTTAGAGAAGGAACATGTCTGCCTGCATGTCCTTACAGATAGGAAATGTTCCCTTTTCTTTCCATCCCAAAATGGACAAGAGCAGAGATTCCTGCATCTTACTGCTGTGTAAATAACAGATACCATTTATGGGACCAATGGTATACCCAATGAAGCAGGCAGCAACCACTTCACTGAATACCAAAGCCAATAAATAGGGAAAGGTGGGGAAGGAGACTTTGGAACCTTGACCTGGTTCTTCAGTTCCCTTCTGATTTTCCTCTTCATGTTGCCTATGTTTAGTAAGCAGATGTTGGTCATGCTAGCTTCTGCTTTATTAATACTCTGCAGGTATAGAATGAATTATTAAACTCAGTGGTAATGTAAAATTTGGGTGCAGTGGCTGGTTTAAAACGGGACTGGGAAGAGCACAAGGGAGAAACTCTTGACTTACTAGTGCTGTGCCTGCTCTTCTGCAGTGCCATGAAGGCATGCAGACGACTCTTGGAGAAATTATCAGACGATATCTGCAGGATCAAGGCTGATACAAATTTAGTCTGACTCCCACAGCCTGATGTCAAAATTTGAGAGCTAGTGTAATTGGAGGTTGATGCAGTTGATTATTCTTGTAGTTAACAACTCCTTCTACTATTGGTCAAAATCTATCCTCAGACTAAAAAATCTTGGTATTCAGATGAAATAGGATATGCAAGATCCATGTGTAATATTTTTAGAATAGGTAACACTGCTAGGTTATATAACAATTGTTGAAAATAATTCAGCAGTGTCTCGAGGTCTGCTGCATGCTTGCAATGGGCTGTTTCACATATCTTGCAAGATGCCATCTGAAATTTCAGACATGGTCTGTGACTAATAAATTGAGTTCTTCTGATTGGATTGTAAGGAGATTGTAAGGTTTTTTTTGTAAAAAATCCCCACACCCTTCACCCAAGCAAACCTTGCATAGTAGTTCTCTATTACAGAATCTTAGTCTTGCCAAAACTGTGTTCCTGTGCACTTGTGAAATGGACTGATCTCACCTGTCAGCAGTTCTCAGCAAGTCAGGAGATTAATGGGAAGGCTTAAAATACTTTCATTGGAGTGGCTGTTAGTTGATCATTAATCCGCTTGAAGAAAGGGAGTACACGCAATGCATCTCCAGCATAAATGTCTCTGGAAAGATCACAAGCATAGTTTAGTTCTGTTCTTCTCCTTTCTCTCTCATTTGGCAGCAGGGCTGTGTGTTTTTATGAGCTATTTTCTTTTTTCCTTTTTTTTTTTTTAAACTTTATTTTTCTGTCTTTCCATCCTGTAATATGAAGGGGGAAAATCTTACTGGTGGTGCAGGCAAATTTTGAGTGAGGAATGTCAAACAGTTCAAGAACTAAGAGCTTGACTCCAAACACCAGTTTGCTGTTTCCGTGTGTGGATTGGTTCTGCACTGAGTACAGACTGGCTTTCATATTAACCCTTTCTATTTGGAACCTTTTATCAAAAGATCATTTTCAGCTTTTGTGTATAATTTTTGCATACCTGAACTGCTTTCTATTCAGTGTGAAATTCAAAACTCAATCTTACATGTTGCAGTTACTTTATTGAAGTTAACTGTTACTGGAAGATAAATTTTCTTATATGCCATGGTGCATATGGTCCTTTCAACTCCTCAGAGCTAGTTTAGCAGTTACAAAAATAAAACTTGTTCCAGTTTGGCATGTGTGTCACTTGAAATAGTTAGAGAAAGGTAATGCCAGAATTCTATTTTGAGCTAGTAATGTCTGAGACAAAGCACAGATTTCCAAGCCAGCTATGCTTATAATAGATGAGCCTTTCAGTTGGAACCTTGCGTTCAGGGATTCATGCATATAAGTCTTTACTTGTACTTCAATAAGATGAAGATAACTCTTGTCTTCTCTGTGGTAGGGCCAGCAGCTTCTGCTTATTAATACAACTCAACTTGCTTCCTGTATGAAACTGTCAGTGGCTCAACCAGCAGTCATGACATGGTGGTCTCACTCAGTTGCTTATTCCAGCCATGATTAGTTGCCTTCTTCACACAGCTGAGATTGTTCTACTGCATGGAAACTTCCCTTAGGTATTTCTCCTGGCAGCTAGAATGCTGGTAGAAGGTGGCAGCTTCTTCTTCTTGCATACTTGTTTTATGTCTTCATCACTCTAAGTGAAATTAATGTCTTCCCTTTTCTAAACTGCTGCTCTCATCTATGGGATGGCTTCAGACCTCTGCACTGTACTTACTGAAAAGCACCAGTTCTAATTTGTCATCAGTCATAGCCATGAAGAGTCACACATAAACAGACAAGAAAACTCTACGTTCCTTGTGGGCTTGTGTGCATTGTGAACATACTGCTCTTGCATTGACTCCTTTTTGTCCCTTGGTCCTACTCTGCCTTCCACTGGTGTACTGAAAGGTCAGGAAAGCATGACCCAGACTTTCATCTTTTAGTCTGTGCTGTGCAAGTGCTGTCAGACTCAATGGAGAACTAAAGCTGAGGCAAAAGGAAGTGGCATTGCCAGCTTGGTTGCTGTAAACTCCTTAAACTGCTCCCTTCAAGCACTACCTGAAACCCAACCTGACTAGAATGTCTCATGGAAGCTTAGCTTCCTGGAACTTTAGAAGTCCCATGCCAAAAGGTTTTTAGCCAGCTTTCACAGTTTTCCACTTTGGAAAGACATTTAGTATTTTCTGTAAGCTATTCAAATATTCCTCAAATATTTTTTAAAAATGAATGGGAAAAAGAAAAGAGGGGAAGAAAAAGAATTGGTCTGGAAATATATTCTGATAGTTTATACTAGGATGCGGAAAAGGAACCTTAAATATCTATGAAAAACTTGCTTCTGGAAGGACATCTGTCTGAATCTATATCTGAATCTGCTGCATGTAAGAGTGGACTTGTTACTTAGTGTTAAGCCAGCATGTAGAAAGTTTGGGTGTAAGACCACAAACTGTGTGGTAGATGCTATTTTCACCCTTCTGATCACTGCAGTCTAATCCTTACCGTTATCTAGCTAAGGAGCTAAATCTGATTAAGTACTCTCTGTGCTCCTTGTGGAGAACTCTTTACCACTCCAAAGCACTCTTTCTTCGTTGAGCAAGCGATAGAAGAGATGTTGGCAATTGAAATAAGAAGTGCCAAATGTACTGTCTTCTGATAGCAGTGCAAGTCGCTGTAGAAAGCTGCTCATCTCCAGATGTTTCAAACAACTGTTTCTTAAGTTGACAGAGAACTATGATAGCTCTAAACCCCAGGAGCAGGGCTTGGAATGCTATTCTTAGAATATCTAGGAAATATCTAAGAAGCCTCTGTTCTTCCTATTCCCTTTGCAAGTAAAAAGTTTATTGGGCTTTTTTTTTTTTTTTTTTTTTTTTAGGTACTAAGATCTCAAAGTTTGGGTTTGTTGGTTTGGGTTTTTTTTTTTAAGAAGCTTGATATTTTCACTGGAAATGTTTGGCAGTTCCATTAGAACTGTGCAATTTAAGCCAGTGGAAACCAATTGAGAAATTGAAGTTTGCTGTCATGGATCAGTGAATTAACCATTTGATATGAATTAGAAATAAACTTTGACATATATTGCTGACTCTTTTAGCATGGACTGCTTTACAATTGTTTTCTATTTTGTCTGGTTCAGAACAATACTGAGCATTCTAAACATACATACTGAACATACTATGCATTGCTGACCTTAAAATTTTAATCTAGTTCTGGTCATACTCACTACTTTCTAAATCATGAAAGTGTTCAGGCTTGGAGAGTCTTCAGAAGGCCATCTAATCCAGCTTCCCATCCAGAACAGGATAGCACTGCCTTAGGCATAGTCCAGCAATCTTGAAAACCTCTCAGGAGTATGCTGGTCTTATTTTTCTTTTAGTAACTATTTTGACTTGAAGTTTCATTTCATTTAGTGATCATTTACTAGATAAATCCATATCAAGCATGAGGCAGAACATAATAAAATGTATGCATCTAGAGCTAAGCACGTACCTTATACAATGAAATGGCACTTGACTTGAATGTAGGAACTTTGGAAGGAAGAAAAGCCAGTTCTCATGGACTGTTAATTAGCCAGGGAGCAGGCCAGTGATATCAGCGTGACTAATGGGTCAGTTGATGCTCAGTGCACACTTGGAAAAGTTGAGTACTGGTCAAGGTGATAGAACTTTAGCTGTTCCTCAGATTCTGTTATTGCTTAATGGGAAGCATCCCAGATGGAAGTACTGGAAGAAGTACTTAAAACACTGTTTGGTTTGTTTGTTTTTCCAAGTAATGTACTGTTAAAATATGCAAGTATACAACATTTTTAATTTCTGTCTTTATTTGCTGGGGTGTTTTCTTTCCAGACCTACTCAGGCCTGTTCTGCGTGGTAATCAATCCATACAAGAACCTGCCCATATACTCAGAAGAAATAGTGGAGATGTACAAAGGCAAAAAGAGACATGAAATGCCCCCTCATATCTATGCCATCACAGACACAGCCTACAGGAGTATGATGCAAGGTGAGTGCTGAGATAATGACTCTTGTTGAAATCACAAATCAAGGTTGCAGTCAAAACACTGTAGGAGAGCAACAACTCACTGCTGTCAAAAGACATTATTGTCCTTGCTTACAGACACTACTTGGACTAGCTTTTGTGTTCAGGTGAATAGCTTTCTCCTGCTCTAGTGGATTGAAGAACCTTACAGAAAGTCTGGTGAGAGCTAAATTTGACATAAAGAATGGGCTGGTGTGAATGCATGGGGTTCAGAGAAGCAGGCAAGGAGAACTGAGGTAGCAAATTTTCCATGTCAGTGATGAGCCTATGAATTGAGATAGCTATAGGTGGGCAGGTGTGTGTATTGTTTGATAGAGGCTTTTAACAAAAGCCAGTTTAAAATCCAGTTGCACAATCTGGCTGGGGGGAACAAGCTTAGAGTAACCTATATTTTGAAGTGGGATGGTCAGTGGTAGCTTTACTGCCAAGAGTTGTTTGGTTATATTCTTACTCTGTTAATAAAACTCACTATCAGGAAATATTAAGTACATCTGTTGCCTTTTCGTGGAATGAAAGAAAGCAAGTGGATAGACCTATTTCACCCCCACATGTACAACTGAGAATCAGAGAACTTGTGGATATTATCTGCTACTTTTTCATCACTTGAGGACTTTTAAATATGGAACTCTGGATGCCCTGTGCATATCCCTGGTTCTGAGAGATCTTTCACAGAGTCAGTGGTGGTGTGTGTGATGCTTGGAGAGGCTCAGGTGTGGAGCTATTTTGTGCTTTTTTTCCTGTTTGTTACCTGGGTTTTATGAGGAAGCATACTTTGTAAGGTTTAAAGGGTGTAATGGATAGTTTGATTTGGCACGACTGTATGAATGTCATCCTCCTTTATTTTTTGATGCCTAGAAATGATTAAGGTGTTTGTTCCTCCTAGGTCTTGTCACTAGCCTCACATTTTTGAACAAAGGCCAGATATAATAAAATCATGCTTTAAAATTCTCATTAGTCTCAGTTTGAGTTCTGCTTTTCACCTGCCCTTGCTACCACTTGTACCTCCGAGCATAGGAAGACTATAATAATACTGGTTCCGAGTGGAAAGAAAATCTCCATCCACTGACCTATGTTAGTGGCTTCCAACAAACTTGATGTGGAGAAAGCTGAGAAGGGTTGCTAAAGCCATGCAGAGCACAGCACAGTGGTGAGCTAATGTGATGCATCAGTTAATCTATATTTATAAAAGGTTGGAGTGGGGAGGGGTGGGCATACAGACATGCTACAGTGGACTGGTGGCAGGGTATTGGTGGCAATTTGCTGAAGATGTGGCAAAATCTTGAAGATTCTTGAAGAATATGGCCATACTGCTGGTGTGTTAGACTGAAATGAATGCTGTACCCAGAAGATAAAAACCTGTGAACCTGGTCCTCGATGGGACCTCACTTCTCTTAGAGAAAGACTGGATCTGCCATGATGGACAAGAACAGATGCTCCACCTATATTATACATGACAGAACGTTGTCCATAAGCCTCATTACACTTCTGTTTCTTTTATTACTTCCTTCTCTCCCTTGCTTGCTCCTTGTTAGCTCAAGCACTAATTTAAAAAGCTATTGATTTAACTGTACCAAAGTTACTGTTCCCTAGAAAGAAATCTTGTCTACATAGAATCAGAAACAGTTCCTTTGGCAGTGTTGTAAGGAGACTGAAGAAGTCCTTTTCCCTTACAGACAACAACTTGAAAGTGCACGTGTGTGCATCTTGTCCTTCATCCCTGCCAGGTGTATCAGTGTGTGACAGAAGATACCCAAACAGCTGCAATTCTGCAGCAGGGGACAGGTGACCTTCCTTGGTCTGATGGTGGTTCAGAGCTAGTGATTAATCTATGTGGGTATTTTCTTTCCTGTTGAAAAGAGGTGATGTCTCTGTCAGACCACCACTTGGACAATGTCTAAAATTTGGAAATCCCAGGCTTGACTTGCTCTGTTGTACAAAGCTGAAGAATGGCAGCCCTGCCTCTGTTTTCCAGGCATGGGAAAGTTGCTGTGAGGTCTGCTGGAGTGTTTACCTTTCCCAGAACAATTCTAGCTATGCTGTATTCTCAGCAGTATTGATAGTCTAGAGGCTTACCCCAGCTCTTCTTTGCCTAGTTTAAGATACCTTGTTGCTGACTTTTTGGAATGTTTGTTGATACGAATATCATTCCCGGTTAGCTTTTGAACTAGCCTGGCTTGATCTGTTTAACTAGGTTTGGAAAGATTTTTCTGTGTGGCTTCACAGGTAACTGTGTGTGCTAGCAAGACCTCTAGAGATTGTTTTAGGGTTATTTATTGCCTTATTTCCTTGTTTCAAAGGGTAGCAGTAACATTCCAATGTGTGCTACTGGGAGTGAGGGTGAGTAGTAGGTTGTTGCAGTGTCTCTGGTCCTGGCTAGCCTCGAGGGAAATGGAAAGCAACATTCCTATTCCACTCTCTCGGATTTGCTCAGCGGTGGGGGAGGTTTGGTGCAGCAGCCAGTGGTATGGCAGGAATCTGTACAGAGAATAGAAGATGAAAGGGTCGGGTGCTCCACATGAGCCAGAGGCATTTAGGATTAGACTGCCTTCCCTAGGTTACTTTCAGAGCCCTGAAGACTGGGAATCCTTCATGGCCTGGAGAAGGATAGCAAGCTGATTTGACTCTGACTTCTGTCAGCACAGGGTGTAGTTATGTCTTAAGCTGACAGAGTGGAAAAGCTTTGCGTGTTAATTGATTTGGACTCGGATTTTTTTTTTTTTTTGTTGGTTTTCAGTCAGCTTATGGTATTTGAATAAGCAGGCCTTTCAAAGGGATGGTTCATCAGGAAGGGAGAGGAAGATGAGAGTTTTGTTCCAACCTCTGATAATCCAGAAACTATTTAACCCTTTTCAGGCATGTATGCTGATGCATTGTGGGTGAGCTTGGTCTTCTTATTGTATCTTCTGGTTACTTCATTGACAGAAGTGTCATGGCACTTAGATATTCCAAGAGATTAATTTGCTTTTTGTTAATTTTCACCAGAAGTACGTTATTGACGAAATAAAATGGTGAAGGACATGTTCAGAGTAGGTTGGTTGTTGTTATTGGGATTTTTCCTTCCTTTCTCAGACCCAAGACTTTGACTCTCAGAAATGAGATGAAAACATTATTTTGCTGTGTGGTACCTGGAGAGATTTCCTGTGCTTCAAGAACAGAACTCTCAAAAAAGTGTAACATTTTTGCTTTTAGAGAAAACAACCATTTGTCTTAATGTTTCTGTTCCCTGGGTAGCCTGGATGCCAGAAGCCTCAGATCTGTTTTCAGAAGAATTACACTTCTGGTGCTAATGATTGAAACACAGTGCCTGCAAGTGGAGTGGTGTCTTGAGCAAACAAATCATTATTCTAATGCAGCAGATGTATACTGAAGAGGTACATTCTTTACCTCAATTCACAGTCTCCAGGGCCTCAATTTAGAAAATCATATTTTAAAGCTGTTAAACAGCACCTGTTTGTCTATTTGGAACACACACAGAGAATTTTCTGTGTCAGATGGTGATAGAAGATAGAAATTTCATTAGTATCTGGAGCATGGTGTCTGTTTTAATGCCCTGAAAAGTATCTGAAACATCAGTAATAGGTTAGGTCAGTATGGTTATTCTGGTCTACAAAGCTCAACCTGTTTAACTAAGAGATAGGCAGGAGAGGGAATAGACAGCACATAGCTAATGAATAAATTCCATCTCTCTTAGCCAGTTTTCTCCACGTTATTGGAGGCCTCCTAAAGTTTCACCTAACAAAACTCTGAAAATCATTGAGCAATGATTAAACCCTCCTTAACCTTGATGGATTAGTCTGTGAAGGAGCCTGTGCAGCTAGCGCCTTGCCAGTGTTCACTTGGAAGTTAGGTAGTCTCTGGGTTTGGTGTTGAAAAGAAAAAATGCTGAAGCACAGTAACTTCATGATTTTTTACTGACCTTGTTACATTAAGGGAGGAAACACAGTGTTAGGTGTTGTAAGACAAATCACTTGCTTTGTAGATCCTCACATGCACCTTGGGACCACTTGTGATTTTCACAAAAGACAGTCCTCAGATCTGCTTCTACAGAATATAGACCTTCAAGTGTTTTGTTTGTAATTCTTAAATGTTTGCATACTTCTCTAAGTTTCCTAGCTAGCAGAACACTTCTGTTTTAACTTGCTTGCTGCCAAGTCATTTCTCAGCTTACTTCTTAGCATTGGGCTGCTATGCTGCACTGTATAGTGAACTGTCCCAAAGTGCACCTTTCTTTTCTATACAATATTCTGTGAGTGCTTCTCAACTGAGACCTGCTCAGATTATGTAGAGGCACACATGTCGCTTTCAAGTTGCATGTAAAGGTCAAGTTCTATTTCCACTAAAACCCAAAAGAACATATCCTGTGGTTTCACAAGTGTGTTTTCCAGATTTGTCCAAGTTTCTGATGCAAAGGGTGACATGAAATTTGGATACTAGTTATGGAGGATACTGGTTTTGATGCAAGTGGCAAGAAAAGATGTACATTGTTTCTAATTTTCTTAAATGTTTTACATGCTTGGGATTGCTTGAGATTTCTAAATGCAGCTCTAAAAATCTGTGTCTTGAGATGTGGTTTTCAAGAGAACAGGGAGCTAAAAAAGAGTCCGGTTGCCCACTTGTTTTTTAGTAGTTACCACACCCTTTTTGCTTCATTCCTGTAAACCAGAGCAGGAGTTCTCTGGCAGTCACTTATGTAATGGTTCAGCCCCTGCTGTCAGTCTCTCTGCAGTTCACTGTTTTAGTATCATGAGCTGCCTGAGCCTTTTGCAGGCTGTATACTAGTTCTTCTTTTCTGTCAGAATTTCATAAACATTTGCATAACCTAAAATTACAGCCTGCAACTTGTTTTCTCCTATCTCCAGATTCAGTTAAGGAGTGCTAGAGAAGGGGAGATAAGGGCTCTAGTCCAGAAATGTCTTGGGGGAATAAATATTTGCATTTGACCCAGTAGGTTATATTTCATTTTTCAAAATGAAACTTATTTTTCTCCTTGGGACTGTTTTCAAACTTCAGCTAATGCAGAGCTGAATCTTGGCACTGCAGTATTCCTGCCAGCTCAAGTGATTTTTCTTTTTTTTCTCTCCTGGATTTTTTTCCTAACATCTTGAAGCTCTATTGTTGAGAGCTGTCTTGGATATGCTATGTTTCTCCTTCATTTGATTTCTCTTTTCTCTTTCTTTTTGTACTTGATGATAGTTTATTAACATTTTGAAACTTCTCTATAATGTGTTCCTTAAATGACAATGCAAAAACAGGTTCTCGGGCTCTGTTCTGGTGTTCTCCTGGAGTGTTTTTGATCCTATTCAAGCCAGCATGTAGGTTAAAGCACCACAGTGAACATATTTGATTAGGTCTGATGCCAGTGGGGTTGTTCCGTGTAGCACAGTGTGTCAGGTCCCTGGGGCTCCTCCTGCGTTAAGAGCCCTGAGGAAAGGACATGAGATGTAAAATTATGTTGATGTTGGAAGAGAAGTTCGAGGAAGCAGTAAGGAGCTGAAACTACGGTGGTGAAAGCACGGTGGAAGCACTTAGATGCATTTAAGAGCAAATCTATCAACTGAGCTCTGTGAGTTGGCCAGCCAGCCCGTTGCCCAGGCTGGGCTGCAGGCGTTCGGCGCGCCGGGGAGCAGTGCGGTAACGGGAGCGCGGAGGGCCGGGCTGCTCCGGCCTGCCAGACGCTCGTGGTTAGGAGGTGGGTGGTACCATGGAGCTATGGTTAAGCTTTTAGCCTTAATGAGTCAGCTATAGGCAGGGGACTGCAAGCCAAGCTTTGCCTTTCAGCTCCACTTCCTCTTAGCTGGAGAGGTGATGTCACCATTGTGTGAATGCTATATTACTTCTCCTTTTATGGAGATGAACGGGCTTGAAACGAGAGTCACTCATGCAGAGGAAGTGGGTGATAAACGCCTGGTAGGATGTTCTGTAACTGAGATGTGGAGCTTAAATTGCACATTCTCTTCTAGCCTCCTAACCTTTTTCTTCTCTCATCCCAAAACATTTAAAAACAAAATTCAAGAGTTTGGAGCCATATTAATTTATCAATTATGCCAATATATTTGACCACAGCAGTTCAGCATTCATTCAGATTTGTTGTTTTGCAGTAGTATATTTGGTTGAGTACTTTCTATGTACAAGATATCTCTTTTGTGAAAACAAATTTTGGTTTAATTAAGTTTTTAATGTATGCTGAAGCAGTCAGCAGTCTAAAATGCAGTCTTTTATTCTTGGACTAAAGAAAGTCAAGAATAAGTTACATATTATGGGGGTTTTTACATAGTAAAATTAATCTACTGATCTTATTATACCATACTGCTGTATAGTTTAAATTTGAAGGATATTTTACTTCCTGAATTTCTGGATGTGTGAGGCTGCTGTGCCATGTGATCACTTGAATACTATGGTGATGAGAGCTGAAGAAGAGCCTAGATAAAAAGCTTTCCTTGTCAGCTGGTTTGAAATACAGAACTGTTGCTATAATTAACTAATGAGTTGTTATTCTGGATTGTTTTTAATAAGTGACTCTGTTTAGGATTGAAAAGCAGATGCAGATTTCTTTTAATCAGGCGTTTCTTGATTGTGTTATTATAAGCAACTGAGTTTATGGTACCCAGCACATTCTCTTTTGCTGAGTAGGTTGCTTGCACAACTGACAATGAAGTAAAGGCAAGTGCTGACTGAAGTAGTGCAGTATGCCCATGTTGAATGATCATTTGAAAAAAAAAAAAAGGGGTGTGAAGGTGGCCTTTTGCCTAGAGACAACTGAATTCTGATTTGTGATAGCACAAGTCAGTATCGTATGGAGAACGAATATTGGCATTTAAAACTGTTCTTAATTTGAAGTGTATCTAAGAGTTATGCTTTGTGTGTGTTAGCTCTTTGCTCCTTTGGTCGGCTCCAGTTTCCTGTTGCTCAACACATTATTTGAGTTGTCTGTCTATACACAATTAGAAGAATTCCAGCTATCCCAATGACTGCTGCTTTGCAGTCCTGGGAAAGAATTTCCCCCGGATTGCAAACAGGAATGTTGCCTTTTATGGCAGTGTCTGCGTGCTCCCAGGGACTTGCCTGCACTCGCAGGTACGTTCCTGCTGACTTAAAGCAGAGGTGACTAAGAGAGCTGCAGTGGGCCACCAGGAAAGTGTGTTGGGGGAGGAAAGCTTCATGCCAAGAGGATTTTGAACACAGTCTGTGACTTTTCCTGCCTGACCACCTTTCAACACCTTGCTCTCTGTTGAGGTGGGGAAAAATCCTGTGCTTGCCTCTTTGCGACTCCTTAGGGTCAATCCAGGGTGCTGTGGCTACCTTGCCTTACTGAAACAAGGCTGGAAAGAACTTCTCAACTAAGCATGGGAAGACTTGGCATGATTGAGAAGTGTTCAGTGCCAAGGAGCTGCTTGGTATTATTATCTGATGTTGATCATTTCTTTTTCTGTTGGGCAGTCAGTTTATCTGTCTGCTTACTGATATTCTTTTGCTAGATCATCTCTAGGAGGGTAATGGGAAGGCATGTGCTAGTCAAGTGTTTGGGGCTCCACTGCCTGTTTGAGGAGCTCCAACTCATAATTCCAAGATCAGGGCTGGTTACCAGGAATAAGGAGCACCTTACTTAATCCTATCTTTTTAAAGGTTTTGTTTTTTTTTTTTTTTTATTCTTTCTCTCAAATCGACTTCTTAGAAGAACCTCTGTAGTACCTGAATGTGAGCATAACCTTTTCTGGACAAGTGAACTGCTTGTTTGTATTCAGGCTTTTGAAAGTCAGATGTTACTCAGAGGCATAGTCTTGTCCTTTCACATAGCTGCTTTGTGGTGCAGAATTGTACCCAGGTGTTGCACTGCTGAAGAATACATTTCCTTAGGCAATCCATAAATGAGTCATTAGTTATTCCCCTGATCCACCCTCAAAGTGCCCAGTCATGCAGAGGGCTGGCATGTGCCTGCTGAGCCCTTGACCCACTGGGAACCTTGAGTGTGTGAGGCCTTTGGAGCTGGCTAACATCTGCTCTTGGCCTGGCTTTTAGCAAAAAGAGTGTATATCTCAGAGGCAGTGAATAAAATTCAGCACTTGAAAAAATGAATATGCAATTTAAGTAAAGCTGCAGTATCTAGTTTTGAAAGCTTAAGAATTTGCCAGGCCAAAACCGTTTGAGTGGTGATTTTCTTCTACTTGCTTTCTTCCAGTCTTGGGGCTGATCAGCTCTTTCTTAGAACAGTATTAGCAGGGTAATGACAGGTAACATTCTGAGTTTTAACAGGAAAAAAGCAGATTATTTTCCACTCATTTTTTGTGCTCATCTACATATAATCAGTTTCCAGTAAAGAAGCTTAAGGGCAGGAGTTGCAGATATGTAGCACGTGAACCTAATGCTTCCATTATTGATTTCAGAATATTTTAAGAAAATATGGAATCTCAAATTTGTTAGGTTTGCTAGCTTTCCTTATTCCACAAAAGTATGTGGAATATATTCCTCTCTTTATAAACTGGGTGTACAGGAGACTTTTCTTGATGAATGTGGCATTCGTGATGTTAGTACTGAAATGCTAAATGCACTTGCAGCAGCTGTGTTTAAGGGTATAGAAAGTGG
Organism: Corvus hawaiiensis; assembly: GCF_020740725.1. Lineage (NCBI taxonomy): Eukaryota > Metazoa > Chordata > Aves > Passeriformes > Corvidae > Corvus > Corvus hawaiiensis. The sequence goes on along the minus strand of NC_063216.1, from coordinate 27,763,959 downwards.
TTTCAGGTACTCGAATTCTATCAGACTAGAAAACCATCCCTAATTACAGCTCAATCTCTTTATCTGGCACAAAACAACTTGAATGGTGGCTTAATTATGTCACCTAAGTACTGTCTGGTGGGAAGAATACTGAGTGTGCTTGGTTTATGTAAGTTACAGGGAAACGGAATAGAAAGAACCAGTAGCTAAAATGTGGAGACAGTCACATAAACATACTGATGGAGGTCACCAATTACTGAAATACTTCATTGGAGAGATCCAGTGAATTGCATACTCTCATGGATGTTTGAGGCTTCCTTTCTCTCTCTTTAGAGAGTAGATGTTAGTCGAGTGCAGTGAGTGGAAAAAGGAAAGTGGCAATGACTGAATGAAGTCTAACTGCTGCTGTGTTACTGAGCTTCTCAGACTGAATAACCTGGCAGTCCTCTGGTCTTGAATTAAAAACAAACACCTAAAATCAAACAAAAAACCCCACAGCCTAATGGGGATTTTGAGTTTGGTAGCACAGTGTGTTCTGAGAGCCCCAATGGCTCTTGTGGGCTGTCAGTCAATGACTTGCTGTGCCCATCTGTTCCATGTTTCACTGTCCCTGTGATGACTACAAGCTGCTGAGGCTGTTCTGGTGTAGGCACAGGCACTCTCCGGTCTTCCTGGTGCTCCCAGCTCATCCTGGTGGTGTGAGGGAATGGGATGCACCGTGGGTGGGGGTAGGTGGAGTCAGAGTGTAGGGCAGGGATGACAGGTGAAACAGGGCAGAATCGGGGGATTGTGTGCAGGAGCTGTCACATGAAGGCATGGTGGAAGGACTGGTCAGGACCATGCATGATGAAGTGGAATCATAGGTGAAAACTGAAAGGAGGTTAAAGGTGTGGGAGAAGATAGTGGTGAATAGTCTGGGTGAATTAAGTTCTGTAACTGCAAAGATATCCACAGCTGGGAATTGAACACAGGCGTTAGTATGTCTGCTGGTATGTCAACATGGAAAAGAAAAGGTTTCTGTTGTTACCAACTGCTCTGCTAATACAATAGGGCATGGTGCTTCAAACAGTCAGCTGTATAGGATGTAGGCTGCTGCTCAGTGTTTTAGCTTTTGGGTCCATTCTGTACAAAATAAGTAACAAATATTTTGTCACTGAGCCTCCAGTGTTTGTTTTGGTCTGAAAGCCTCTATTTGATGCGAATCTTTGGGATTTGTAACAGTTGCTGTCCCCCTTTCCCCCTACCCCTTCCATTTTCACTGCTCTGCCGATGACTTCTGTAAGTTAGTATGAGCCCACTGTAATAGGGGCTGAAGGAACAAATAGATGCACATCACACTGCATCTGTGTTGTAAAGAAATGTTCAGTAGGAGACTTAGATGCACATCACACTGCATCTGTGTTGTAAAGAAATGTTCAGTAGGAGACTTCTGCAGTGTTTGTAGAAAAATTGTAATGCAAATAATATTCTTTCTGGATGAAGAAAACTAAATTGCTATGGTGCCATTATACTTTGGCCTATGGTGTGAGGTGGTGTCTTTTGCCAGAGAAGGGGTTACCTGGCTATGTTTCTGAAGATACTTGCCAGTGTTTACTAGTTCATGGTTTTGTCTTCAGTATTGATTTCATTCTGTCAGAGAAATTTAGAGTCCTAGTCTGACTACTCTTTTAAAATTTTTTCCTAGATCGAGAGGATCAGTCCATCCTTTGCACGTGAGTATTTCCAATTGTCAGCTTGTCTGCATGTCACAGTTTGTGTTTTTACATTCTTTGTGGAAGGACTCTCTTAATTTTAAGTGCTGGTAGTGGAATTACAAAATCAGGTAATAAGGAGAGTCATGGAAAGTCCCACTACAGTTCCTCCAGTATATAATTCCTTCTGCAAAATAATTTTTGTAAAAAGTGGAGGAAGGGTGGCTTTGCAACAGCCGCTGTACTCAAACTACTAAAGAAATACAGCTTTGCCAGTTAAAAAGGCTTGGAGTGATCCTTCAGATTTGATGCAGCTGTTATGTTTAAGTCCGTGCATACTGATGAGGCTGATAGAGTAACAGATACTCTTGATACAGCAGTTTGTCTTCTAGACACAGTACAGTTGATTTGCCCTCAGCCATGCTTAAGGAATTGGTATGTTCCTTCTAGCAGTCAGGAGGCTTCCATTTGAAAGATTTACTTCATCACCTTTCACCCCAACCTCTACAGCAGCCTCCAAGTTATTCCTCAGCCACGTGACAGTCTTCGTATCCAAGTGACTAGAAGGCATAGCTCTTTATGGCCTTCCATATTGCAATCCAGCTGCAGCCCATCTTTTTTTTTCCTTGGTTTTAAGGGAGGTGCTGCAATGGCCAGAATGCAGTTAGAGTGTCTGTAGCCCTCTTGGGATTAGAAATATGATAATGTCCCCATACATCTTGTTTGTGAATAACTTGCAGATTTTCTTCGCAGAGGTGAATCAGGAGCTGGTAAAACAGAGAACACCAAGAAGGTCATTCAGTATCTGGCTCATGTTGCTTCCTCGCACAAGTCCAAAAAAGACCAGGTAAGACCTAGGTTTAGTGATGCTTTATTGCTCTGCTGACTTTGGACACTAAATATATACTGGCTGATGTTGGTAAAAGATGTATTGCTCAGTAGAAGCTTAGATGATACCATCTATCAGGGGATTGAGGAGGTCAGTGAACTATGAAACAGTAAATCTGTCAAAAATTGCAAGTCAGGGAACACTGTCCAAAGTCATAACTCCTTTGAATTCAGTGGAGCTACAGCAGGCATGAACTCATCCACAACCCCTTGGATTCGTGGGCAAGTGCATGGGCAAGCGCTGCTACAAGTGAAGCATCACCTGTACTGATCCTTTCATGTGGATGTGTTGCTTATAACCAGTCTAGGCAACTGATCCTTAAAACTGATCCTTCTGCGGAGGAGTTGTCTCCTTTCTTCTGTACCGTTATAGATTAGGTCTGGCCATTGCATGTACTGTCTCAAAACTGGAGAATACAATGATAGGCTAGTGGACGTCAGCCGAAAACTTAGAAATTGTAGGAAAACATTAAAAGGGGGGAAAACAGCCAAGTGTTAGCAGCACATGAGAGGAGGGTGGTGATGATGGTGGGAGGACTTTAAAGATGTCTCACTTATATTTTTTTCCCCTCCCTCTCCCCCGATGGACTATTGCCGAATTCTTCAGTTGTATCCTCGTAGGTGAGCTGCACGTTTACTGCACGTTCTGCACCAGGAATGCGTTTTCTGTCCCATTGTGTGATTTTTTTGAGCAGCTTTTCACTCCACACCAATATCACTTTCTGCAGCTAAAGCAAATCCATAGACAATTCACAATTTTTTTTTTTTTTTTGTGTGTGGTACACAGTAATCTTTTTGTAAGGATGTTCAGTTGGAGACTGTAGAGATATCAAGAATACTTGTGTTCTGTGCTCAATACTAGTTTGCCTTTAAGGTTTTTCTTGCAGGATTTTCCCAGATACATACCATTTTAGAAGTATTCCTCCAGGGCAATAGGACTGGACAAGGCTTTCCTAGAATCTTAAGCATACAGTGTGTGGTGTTCCTTCTAAGACCAAATGTAGTTAAGTATTTAGCCAGGGTATTTCAGGGCTGTGGGCTTGTTAGCCAGATCTGAACACGTTGGAAATTTCATTATGAAAGCCAGGTGTGTCCACTGCATCTCTGCATAAGAGTTTTCCTATCGTAGCTTAATGTGTAGGCATGTCTAATGCATATAGAGTATATAAATAAGAAGGCATTTCTGCATGCAAGCACACTGTGTGTGTGCCTGCACATAGTAGTAACTAACTTCTGGAATCCAACCGAAAAAAAACCCATTCTATGTGCCAAAATTTCAGACATTAGAAGGCTTTTTCCATGGTCTGTCAGTAGCTGTATTTAGAAACATTCTCCTTTTTTCTTTTTTTAAGTGCGGAAAATAGAATCATGGGGTTGAGTTAAGTATTCTTCCACTGCTTGTCCATGAGTAAAATTTGAACCACCAAAGCAGGACAGGCAATCTGCTTAGGAGAATAAAACAGTCCTAAGTTGGGCTGGTTGGTGATTTGCCCAGGTTTGATACTTAATTTTTTTTCCCTAAGTTTTGGTTTTTTCCAAAAAGTCCTGCGGCTCACATTTTGTGGCTAAGCTGACCTTACCAGAGGGGATTTAGAGCTGGAGCTTCTGAATGTTAATCAGCAATGAGTGCTCTCTGCAATACTTCTTTACAGAGCAAACTTGGAACCAGAGTATAAAAGTTTATGATGATGAATATGTTTAATTTTTTGAGGATCTCAGGTATACTGGTCATGGCAGATTTTTGTCTTTAGTTAGTATATGATAGTGTTGAACCTTTATGCTGCAAGACTAGGCAAAGAACTTAACCAAGGATATTATAGAAAGTAGTGGTACTTTCTTTACCATGAACTTTTGGATGTAAACCAGTGTTTTTCCAAGAATCAGGGCAGAATTGGTTTTATAAAGCCTATTCTTTAACTCCAGCTCACTGGTTTTGGAGGTAGTGGTGCATTCCACCATTCCCAGCGCATTATTTTATTCAGCTAAATAAGCTTCTAGCTGCATGGTGTGACTTCCAAGCACACTAAGGCTCCTTAGGGGGTGTACTGAATCTAATTCTAGAAACTTTTTTTTTCATTTATTGAAACTTTTATTTATGGAAGTTGAAATCCATATTTTCCCATGTTTAATCTCAGCTTCTCTACCATCTTCTTAAATCATGTAATGTTTTTTCAAGATGTGAATGTTTGCAGCTAATTGGAAATTCATGAGTAATAGTAGCTAATATTTAAATATTTGTAACAAAAGTTAGGTTACTGATGATATTTCTCCTTTCCCCATCCAGCCACTGGTGTTGGGATTTAGTTATTTGATAATCTCTCACATGACTGCAGAGAAAAATACGAAAGCAAATCCCTGAAGTGTAAAAAACAAAACAACGAACTCCAACAATCCAGACAAACAACCCAAGTGCCCTCCCCCATATTTTTTTTTAATTGCATGCTGTTAAAGGTAGATTTGATTTCTGGATGCCTTTCTCCATACTTTCTGAAATAAAAATGGCTGGCAAAACTTTTATCTTGCTTGGAAACATTCCAAAAAGTGTATGAGATGTAAAAAATTCAGAGTACAAGGTAGATGTCAAGGACTTTATTTGAAATTGGTGTTGCTGAAATGATTTAAATTGGTGTTGTAATTTCAGAGCAGTAGAAAGAGAGCATACTGAAGAGTTTTGGGAACTGCCCAACCACAGGCTAACAGACCCAGTGGTTTTTCTGCTTCTATTTTCATCAGGAATATTGCACATACTTCAAATGCATGCCAAGTGTTAAACAAATTTGTTTCAGGTCAAGGAGTTGCAATTACAGGTGCCAGGAAATTGGTACCATCTTAGTGATAGGAACCTTAGGATTTCTAGCAAGCTTGTGATGGACAACTTTGCAAAATACCCATTGTATAATAAGAATGAAATATCTTCCATTAGTGAAAGGTGACCATCAAAATTTAAGGTAAAAAAATCCCCAACAAGCTCCACCCAAAAACTTTTTAAAAATTTTGAACGTAATGGAATTGCCTTTTAAAAAGACAGTGTGCAGTGGGGAATGGGTACAGTAATTGCAGACACTTAGTCTTGTGTGCTGTTACTGTGGCACGCTGAGAACTTGGATTTTCCCACTGTGTCCTGGTGCTGAGGCAAGTCAGGAAAACTCAGGTAATTTGATCAACTCTTCAGCATTTTCCTTTCCCCAGAGCTTCATATTGTTGTGAGGCCAGGCTGGCATTCCTATGCATATTGCTACCTTGGTGTTTAAAGGGACCTAATCACCTCTAGACTACAATTTACCAACACCTACTTGAAATGAATGGCACTTTTTCCTGAGGTAGTAAGTAACAGTAGGGTCTATTATAGGGATTTCCATAAACCTCCAGTCTTTGTGTAGCTAAGTATGGCCTTGGTTTTACTTTTAGACAAATAATTAAAATAGATTTGATGTCAAAGCCTGATTTCTCTTCCCTCCTTGTTCCATAGTTGGTTTTAAGTGCTGTGTTGCTGTCATCTCCCACTTGAATAGTAACAAACTGCAGTTAGAAGCAGAGGCCTAGGACTTCACTGCAGGATGGGGAAGACAAATAGTGTGAGGGAGGAGCATTCCAACCTAAGTGCATGTGGCAGAACACAAGGGGAAATGAGACTAACACACAGTTTCCAGGACTGAACCCTAGTTTCAAGGTTTTTTTCCTTGGAATGCCAGATGCTGGGTCTGTTGTGAGAGAGATGAAGTCCCAGCTCAGGTTGCCTTCCCAGGGCTAAGCCCCTTGTTATACATACTTGATGGTGAATGAAGGTGTTTGCAGCAGCTACCCCTTCTGTGTATGCGCAGTTCCACCAGGGCTGGGGGTCTTGTTTGGCCTTGCACTTGACAAGTGTGAAGTGAAGTGATTGTGGAAGTCAAAAAAAAAGGACTTCTAGAAGAACTGTTCATTGTACGCTTTCTCATATATCTTTCTCTTTTTTTTATTGCCTGTATTTTTAGAGACACTGTGTAAGAACTAATCTGTCTTTGAGAACAAATGGGAACAATTTTCCTTTAGAAGTAACCTTAAATAGTTTCCCCATAAATTCCAGTTCTCACAAATCAAACTTCATTTCCATCTGTTTTGCACAGGCAGTCTTGAGTACTTACTGATAACTGCTAAAAAGAGAAACATTAATCTAAACTGTAATTTTGTGTCTCCAGAAGCTTTTTAGTTGATCTTGAAATACAGAGAACTCTATGCTTTTAGCACAGAGGACAAGTAATTTTTAAGAACAACCAGGAATACATCTAGAGCCTGCAGGGAAAGGTGTATATGCTGCAGTGGTCTAGTACTGGGCAGGGATGAAAGTTCTGAATTTCTTTTTCTACAGTTCCAGCATTTTGTGCTCCTTGAGGGGAGGAGTGTGTGAATATGGCAGCAGAATGCAAGCAATCATGCAGTTGGTGGGATACCACTAATTCTCTTTTTGGTGTGTGCCTCCTTACAAAGGAGATTTTTGCTTGTTTGTACTTTATAAGGTGTAGACTCTTAGAAAAGTGCAAGCTTTTGGTTTTGTGTTTGGTTTTTAAAAAGCATTAGACCTTTTCAGACTAACTTCTTAACCTACTAGTAGCAGTGTTCAGAGCTGTCTTTAAGTAGCAAGATAGGATTTACCTCACTCTTCCAGCCTCTGTGGCAGTACACTTCTGCGATGAGGGCCTGGTCTTGGATGGTGGTATGGTGTTTCACTTTCTCCCTGGGAAGTCGGCGGGATGTTACAGCCAAGTGACTTTGAAGGGCTTCTGTTAACAGAAAGACAGCACTGGGAGGAAGGGAACAAGGCATATTTATGAATGTTTCTGTTTAACCCAGATAACTAATGAGTCTCCTTTGAAGGTTTAAGTGATCATCTCCTAAGGTTTAATGTGGCTTCTCTACAGCAGATGCCAAACTAGTGTGAATTGAAACTGCAGCGCTGGTTTGACCCAAGGTTAATGCAGTGAACCACTACCTATTAATTTTGGATTTCTCTCTAGGGAGAACTGGAGAGACAGTTGCTCCAGGCTAATCCCATCCTGGAGGCCTTTGGAAATGCCAAGACAGTAAAAAATGACAACTCCTCAAGATTTGTGAGTATTATTATGTCATGAGTATATTCAAAAAGTGCATCAAAAGTGTATTTTACACTTCCCAGAGTATTCTGATTTTGGGATATTGCTATCAGGGATAGAATTAACTGAGTGACTTCCTTTAAATTAATCTGGGAAGTTGATTTCATTCAGTGAATTATCCAGAACAGATCTTTTAGGTCTCTAGAATGAAGAGACCAGACCCTGTGCCAGGATCATCTGTGCTGATTTTTATTGTAATCATTACAGTCAGTTTTATCTTGGAGAGCAAATACTGGTCCTTACTGTGCTTGCTTTGGAGAGCAATGGGCAACATCTGAGAGGCAGGTGGGGGAGCTGGAGCTAAATAAAAATAGTTGAAGCTAACACTGAAAGAGGTGGAACTGTCAAGGTAGTGTGCAACATGTGAAATTGAAGGGACCCTGGTTGTGAGAAATCTAGGTTGAAACAGTGAGTGTAAGTTGTAGGCTGTCACAATGACAGAAGTGCCTGGAAGTGCTTGGTGTCTTTTTTTGTTAAATTGCTGTTGTGATCAGCAGCCATTGCCTATTGGCTGACCTTATGCTTTGCCTAAAACCTGCCTGACCTGTTCCAAGTTTCCTTTCCTGGATTAAAAAGAGAAGGTTTACTTCTGTTGTTTACTGCTGTTACCAGATAGAATGAATACTAATTTTAATGCTGTTGTCTTCCTCTTAGGGCAAATTTATCAGAATCAACTTTGATGTCAACGGCTACATTGTTGGAGCCAATATTGAGACCTGTATCCTTTCTGTAACCCCTTGAAAGGAGAAGTTCAAGGCTCTAGAGGTGACAGGAATGGTACCTAGCAGTCTCTTCACAACTGACTTAGGTTGAGAAAGCGGTTGGAAACACTCTAAATTTCTGCCATCAAGATCATTGTCGTAGTCTTCTGTTTCCTCATAATAGTGTTTTGTGACCTTTTGTGATCATGGTGCAGATCTTTTCAGAATGAATGAATGAATTCTAATCCTGAGAGATGAAATGCAAGCATAAACTGCAGTAATATGAATAGGTGTGGAATTTCATAAGTCATTCTCACTTCTGTCCAAGGCAAGTGGGGATTGATGGCCACTATTTTTTTGTTTCTTACCAGTTAAGTCTCTCTTACCATGGTCATCATTCACAGGCCGGCAGAACTGAGACCAGAAGCTTGGTGGGTTGTTGACTGATAATGATTGCTAAGTCAATACCCCTGTCAGTTGGCATGAGGAGAACATCAGGTAGTTTTTTTTCCTACCGTGGAATAGGAAGTGATTTGTATGTCCTGTCACATGCCTTGACTCTCTGAAGATCTGCTGGAGAAGTCACGTGCAATTCGCCAGGCCAAAGAGGAGAGAACCTTCCACATCTTCTACTACCTGCTCTCTGGGGCAGGGGAGCATTTGAAGAGTAAGTATGATTGTGTTGTGATGAGGGAGTCCCGTAACTACAACAACAGGGGGTTCAGAACTAGGATCTGTAGACTAGGACCTGTTCTTCACAGCTCCTTCTCTCTGCCTTTTAGATATGGTCAGCTCTCCTCCACTTCCATCTGCCCTCCCCCTGCACTTCTCAGTTCCTGAAAACTTGCTTCTCTGGTTCCTTCCTGCACTTGTCTCCTTGCCAGCAATGACTCTACGCCCTTCCTTATCTAAATCACTGTCCCATGTTTAGTCTAGTCTTGCATGATGTAAACCATTCTGGTGCAGGAATGGTCCTGCTGTGACGTACTCGGCATGTAACTGAGGGGAGCAAATCTGCAAGCCTCTAAGCAGCTCTAGCAGTCTGGGATCCCAGCACACCTTGCTTTAATACCTCAGCCTGGTAATCTGGGTCTGTGTTGTGCAAGAGCTGCAAATTGCTCTGCAGGAATGACAAAGGGAGAGGACTTTCTCATAGCTGCTACTGTTTCAAGAGTTAATATATGAACTTTTATCTGACTTGAAACAAGCGAGGTATCTGAAATTAAAGGCAATTATACTTTCAAGTTAATCCCTGCTTTTTGCAGATTTAGGGTGTAATGATGAGTGACACTGCTTTGGTGGTGTAGTCCAGAGGAAGGAATAGCAGGAAATAACACAGAAGAACTCTGTGTTTATCTAAAATACATTAACTATTCAACCTGAAGTAAAACTGGCCTTAACCCCAGATTCATCCAGGACCTGGTAGTGTATGCAAGTCAGAAATTTGGTATTGGTGGTAGCTTGTTGTCTGTTAAAAAAAAACCATAGCAACTTCTTTGTCAATTCTTTCCTAAGATGATCTGCTGCTGGAGCCTTACAACAAATACCGCTTCCTTTCCAATGGGCACGTTACGATTCCGGGTCAGCAAGACAAAGACATGTTTCAGGAGACCATGGAGGCAATGAAGATCATGGGCATCCCAGATGAAGAGCAGATAGGTATGAATATGCAAGGAATAAAAGAGGGAACAGGCCATGGCTCTTGAGCTGTTTTGTTCTGATGTTCTTTTTTTGTTTTGGTTGGATTTGTTAGCTTTTTGTTTAGGGTTTTTGTTGGTTTTGTTTTGCTTGTGTCCCCTGCCCCAAGTGTAACAAAATTGAGTGGCTTTGGAGTGACCCACCTCAGGATCTACCAGCACAGTTTCAGTTTATACAGTTAACTTTAGAAGTCAAGCAGCTAATAAAAACATGGTTCTCCTTGCTGTTTTTGTTCCCACTCTGAGGCTGGTATACTCAATTTATGAAAAACACATCCCAGATAAAAGAATCCCCTCATTCTCCTATGCAGTGCATGTCTTGTGTGCTCCCCCTATCCCTTAGCAGTGGCTCTAAAGTACCTGATCCAACCACTGCTGGATTAGTCCTTTGAGAATGGGCTGGTCGTAGTGCCTTTCTTTCCAGCTTAACACTGAACTGCTGATCAGAAATTAATATTGTCTGATACTGGGAGCACAGTAGCATGACAGTGAAAATAGAATTGCACGCAGCCAGCACAAAGCGCAGTGATACGTATTCACCAGAGCTCTGTGCTCTCTCATTCATGATCTGCCTCACTGGTTGGGAATCAGTGTTCTGCAAAGTCTCACTTTCAAAATGTATGTGGTCTTCTAAAGTTAAGACTGTTACTCTCTTCACTGAAGCAAGCAAGCATCTGTTGTGCTTTGAGGTCACCACCTCCTCTGCTGCAGGCTGCAGCTCTTGTGTTTGTAGGGAATATGTACCTGTGCCATAAGTACTGCTCTTTACAATCCGGCCTACTATAAATCCATGCTGTGTATGCCAAAATCGGCATAAACAGGTAGAAGTTGGGGGACAAAAAAATCTTTGTTACGAGATCCACTTTCAAGTGACTGACAGTTTGCTTTGCTCAAGGCAACTGGACCCTACTATGCAATGAGCTTTGACTGATACATGATGAAAATTGAATTGAAGCTGTCTTCCCTGTCTTGGCATCTGATGGTGCTTTTTTGACGTGCATCGTTTGAAGAGTATGAATATATCATTAGCAATGGGGTGGGGTGCTTCAGCATATAATTAGTAATAGTTACAGTACAGGCACTTTCGCCCACATCCTGCTGCCTTCTGTACATTATAATGTGTGTCTGTAAGGACTACACGTCTTGGGCAGGAAATTGAAAGTGTTTCAGGGTTAAAGAAACAAAATCTTTAATTGGGGTGTACTCTTAACTGTCTCTTTCCTTTGTTCAACAACAACTGTTGAGGAAAATTGAGTATCAAATTCATTGAGTTTTGATTCTCAAGCAGAGAACAAGTGTTTTATTAAAAAATACAGATGTTGTAGGTGGCACTTTACCCTCAGTCCTGTCTCTAACTGTTTTATAGTGATGTTGAGAATGGGTAAATTTCTGGGCTGTTTAGTCTTGCATAGGAATGACCAGGCAAGTCTTTTGTCCTGAATGGGAGTTATTTAGAGGAGTAGCCAGTGGTGTTTTCTCCCAAATTTCAGAAGGATTTTTAGGATGCTGAGGTGGGTCTCTTAACCATGTCAGGAAAGGTAAGTGGGTCATATCAAGGCTTTTGGTGATGTCTGACACTAAGCTATTATTATTACTATTATTTTAAAAGGTCTGCTGAAGGTTATCTCAGGTGTTCTTCAACTTGGCAACATAGTCTTCAAGAAGGAGCGTAATACAGACCAAGCCTCTATGCCAGACAATACAGGTAACCAATCTCTTCTCCCACACCAAAGAAAAGTGCAGGAAAAAAGCCTACAGGAAGTTCTTGCAAGTGGGAGAGTGTATTACAGTATGTATGGAGTGCTGGAGTCCTGTTTTTCCATAAGGTGAATTATTTGTCAGAGGAGCTGCTGTGCTCTGTACAAATACACACTGTTGTGCCAGGCGTGTGTTTGCAGCCACCCATGGGCAGGAATGTGGCACTGTTCCTGTGTCAGGGCTAGGCAGGAAGTACACGTGATGAACAGATGAAAAAGATTACTCTACTGGAATATGTGGAGTGTGTGTTTTAAAGGAGCTACAGTAATTGCTCCTTCAAACCTATATTATCAGATTTTAAGGAATGTTCTTTGCTGCCTATGTAGGTAGTCTGGTAACTGTAAGAGTTAAGGTGGTGGATAGTTTTATGGTGGGTATAAAGCATGTGTACCTATTTTAATTGCACTGCCCATTGTTGAATGTGTAAACAGTGCCATTATTCATGTGATAGAAGACTATTTGTTGGAAGACTTAACTCAGACCTTCATTGTAGATGTACTGCAGAAGTGCAAAGGTTGCTACTTTATCTCTAAATGGGGTTTTTTGGCTGTTATTCTTAAAAATATGCTCTAAATGCTATTTTAGGGAGGAGAGTAAATCATTTGGGTTTTGGGTCTCAAATCTGAAATAGAGAGTTGCCTCAAAGACTGATCAGTAGACGAAGACAGAACAATTAGCTTGATTAAGAAATCCATTATCTGATGTATTTTTAAATTGGTTACAGACAGTGACCTTTCTGAAGCTTCTGTATTATGACTTAGTAGTATGAGGCTATTGCTTCAAATGTACTCTAGTGGCTTCTGGAGAAACTCAATAAGCTGTAGTATTGGTTGCAAGAGCGGTTTTTTGGACTTTTTTTGGTTAGGAAGATACTTTGTCTCAGCAACCTGTTCTTCGTTTAATGTTTTTTGTCAGCTGTTTCCTGACTTTTCTAAAGACAGTTCCCAGAATGTTTTCCTTTTTTTCTTGCTTTCTACGAGAAAAACAGAATAATATGAATCTTTTTGTTTCCTCCTACCATCTTTAGCTGCTCAGAAGGTGGCTCACCTTTTGGGTATCAACGTGACAGATTTCACTAGAGGCATCCTGACTCCTCGCATCAAAGTTGGGCGAGATTATGTCCAGAAAGCTCAGACCAAAGAGCAGGTAGGCATTCTCAAAAAGTAAACAAGTACTTTGGTCTCTAATCTTACTGCTGCACAGCTAACGAATGTATCAGAGGTTTCTGTAGTGTTTACTAACCATCTTTATGATTGCAGTGTATGGCAAGCACACCTGATGAATATTGTAGCATAATATATTGCTTCTAGCATAATATATTGCTTGCTCGTGTAATGTGTATAAAGATAGAATTCACCCTTGTCCCTTAGCACTTATCTGAGAAAAAAACCAGAGGGAACACAAGTCCCCTAATTTTGGTGACTGGCTGTCCTTGGGGACTTAGTAGTTTCAATGTGGTGTGCAAGGCTGACATTTTCAAGTTGGTGCAGTACAGGAAGCACTATTTTTGAGTAGGTCAGCTATTAAGATAGAAGAATTTGCAGCTCACCCTTGAAATTGATTGGAAATTTTGTAATGCTCTTGACTGGTCATGCTGTAAATGAAACCTGACCTAGGAGCTAGTGGCCTGCTTGAATGGAGCAAACCCCTGTGCTTACTCATTGCCTGACTTCTTTATGAACAGAGCATTATCCTCTGAATAAAGAAACATGCCCCTGTAACATGGAAGGGATTGGTAAGAGATTGAAGTCTGGAAAAAGTCGCAGGTTGCCTTTCCATGCTGCCTTTCCCTTTTGATGTTTAATTTCTTACTACACATAGTATTTGTGTCAAACACAGGTAGGGTAGTCACAGGGAGGGATTGGGCTTCACAAATCCAAAGTTACAAAAAGAATTTAAATCCATTTCTTTGGGCCTATGAAATACACCATGTCTTTGGAAGTGACTGGGCATAGTTTTTCTTTCTTTAATACCAGCTCTTGTTTTCTCCAGCAGGCAGGATCTTGAAATTTGGTTTTGACAAACTAATATAGAGACAAATTCTTTGCTCTTGTATATGGAGCATCACTATGCCATCTACTTTTGATTGGGAATAAACTGAAATAAGCCTTGTTCAGTGAATTTCGTGGTGGAGAGAAAAATCTCAGACTACATTTGTGCTGCTAGATCCTGAAATAGTGTAAACTGTGCCTTTCTTTGGTTTGTCATGCAACTCCTGATGTTTATGTTTGCTGTTTAGGCTGATTTTGCCATTGAAGCACTGGCTAAAGCCACTTACGAGCGGATGTTCCGGTGGCTGGTTATGCGCATCAACAAGGCTTTGGATAAGACCAAGAGACAGGGTGCATCCTTCATTGGAATCCTTGACATTGCTGGCTTTGAGATTTTTGAGGTAAGGAGATGTCAGGTCCTTGCACTCAGCACAGTTTAAAGTGGAGCAAAGACCGCTGAAGGAGATAACTTTACAACCGGAAAATAACACACTCTTGGAAAGGATGTGAAGCCCACAAAAAGGGGGAATCAGCATCAAATCTCATGCAAGATAAGTGTAGAAGAGGAAGAACTGAAGGAAAGTTGAGGGAGAGAGGGGAAATGGGAGCTCCTTCTCTAGATGACAGTGAGCTGTTAGGCCAAACTGTTACAGGATTCTATGAAATAATTTTAGGATGTGGTTTGCATTATAGTCTGAAGCAGCCACAGACTGCCATCAGAAAAGAAGTATCCTCCCATTATCCCAGCCAAGCATCTCCTGTCAACCTGAGTTATGCTACGCTGGGTCTAGCTCATGAACTGCTGCAAAATGAATTGGACCAATTTATTCATGAAATAGAAAACTTGAAACACAGAAAAGTTGGGGTTTGGGGGTTTTTTTTATTGGTTGGGTTTTGTGAGGTATTTTTGTTTCCTTCCCCCTCTGATAGGTGTACCTTTGGCTTCATGGTTGCTGGATCTCATGGAAAGGAGAGGAGCAGAAATAACATAGTTAAGAATTATTGAAATGTGCAGGAAGTAGAACAGGACCACTGTCTTTAGAAGCTGCGTTATGTTTTGTGTGGTCAAACGTAAAAATGCACTGTGGGTTATTAACCTTATCCTTACTGTTTGAAGAAATTGGGAAATTCTGAAGAAATTTCCCTCACTTTCACTGCTCTGATTTTATATAAGGATTAAAATGGGACTTTCCAGTCCACAGGCTTTTAGAAATTCGTCTTCAGGCTTCTGTTGCTGCTTCTTCCTATGAAGAGGAGTTGCTGGCTCTCCATTTGTGAGAAAACTAGAGTCCTTTCTGTTCCCGGGTTAAGTAGCTGCTGTAATTCTGCTGCTGTTTACAGCTAAACATTCTTTTGCAAAGTCTGAGAACCAATGTGTATGAACTTCCCTAGGGATTGCAGCAATGTGCAGTGACACGTGACAGAACAGGCAGTTCATATCCAAAGGGGTTATTGACAGTGGACTGTCTGCCCCACTCTAGCTTAGATTCCTGAACTGCAGAGATGATCTTTTGTGCTAAGAGAGCAGTGGTTGTGTCTTCACAGCAATTGCTCAAACATCTTTCTACCTTTTTCTTCATTAGCTGAACTCCTTTGAGCAGCTGTGTATTAACTACACAAATGAAAAGTTGCAGCAGCTCTTTAACCACACCATGTTCATTCTGGAGCAAGAGGAGTACCAGAGGGAGGGCATAGAGTGGAATTTCATTGACTTTGGCCTGGATCTGCAGCCCTGCATTGACCTCATAGAGAAGCCGGTAAGTTCATTGTTTTACTGTCAACCGGGAAATGGCTGCACTGATTTTGTCACTGAGGACATCACCTCTGCCTGTAGATTGGAAACTGGCCCTCTAGCTTTTGTAATCTTCTCCTGACACTCTAATGTGATTAGAAGCAGTAGCAAACAGTTTCTTCTTTGTCTGAAAGTGTGTCACCAATAAGGCTGCTAGTATCAGTTCTGTAGGAAACACTGCATGAAAATAGATCTAATCTATTTCCTCTCACTAAGTTGTCCTCACTTGTGTGGGTCTGCATGGTGCTAGATGTACGTGCAGCTTGCCATAAGTGATGTGAACTTCCTTGCTTAACTACAGATGTGATGAGAAGCTGTGAATCTCTGTTGCTTTCATTCTGCTCTAATGAAACCTGAGAATTTCCAAATTTCATAGTAGATATTCCAGTAGTAAGGACTAGTTTGTGAAACTTTCTGCTATGGCCTTTTGCATTTAGACACCTGAATATATTTAGAGAACTGCATAATAATATTTCTTCTATTAAAAAATATTTTTTCCCAAAAAACAATCTAGACAAATGTCACAGAAGAGACTTTCTCATTAAAATGGTCAGGATTTAGATAAGGATATTGAAGAACTATTAACAATTTCCAGTACAATGGAAATAGTTTAACTGATACCACACAAGAGGTGAATGTGATGTGGATCAGGCTTAGGTATCCTTTCTTTTCTCCTCTAGCCATTTAAAGGTGCTAATTATTGTTGCAGTTGTGTAGTTAATAATGTTTTGATGTTTCCCTTCTTTAAGGCTGGGCCTCCTGGTATACTGGCCCTGCTGGATGAAGAGTGCTGGTTTCCAAAAGCAACAGACAAAAGCTTTGTGGAAAAAGTTGTTCAAGAACAAGGCACCCACCCCAAATTTCAGAAGCCAAAACAGCTGAAAGACAAAGCTGACTTCTGTATCATACATTATGCTGGCAAGGTAAAGAATTAATAACTAAAATGTGATGGTTGGAATACTTAATTCATAAGCACTGCTTCTTAGAAATGGCTACTTACCAAAACGGTTCCCTATGAGAAACCATCAGAAGATTTCATGGAAATGTTCCATTGCAGAGGACCTTACAGGGCCTAAGGAGATTTGCCTGCGAGTTATATCAACATTTATAGTTCAAGACATGTCAAACTGACAGCAATTTAAATTTGTTCTCTGTCACTTGGTGAGATTGGAGGTACTTTTCAGAAACTTGCATCAAGACTTCATCACCAGAAATGCTGATGCAGTTGGTTTTTTGTGTCGCACTCTGGATGGTACAAACTAGCATTGCAAATCCATTCCCTTTCTGACAGAACAGAACATGCAGCTTTTTGTAAGGGTTGAGAATTTCTAGGCGTGCTTACTTAGATGGCAGATCCAAGAGTGGTTAGGTAATCTGTTGTTGTGCAAACCTCAGTGATGCTTTTACAGACTGTGCCAGGTGTTGTTGGATCTTGTGCTGCAGAAAATCGCCCCCCCAAGCTTCTTGATGTGTTTACCTTCTCCAGGTGGACTATAAGGCAGATGAATGGCTGATGAAGAACATGGATCCGCTGAATGATAACATTGCTACTCTTCTCCACCAGTCATCGGATAAGTTTGTGTCTGAGCTGTGGAAAGATGGTATGTAATTAAACTTCATTTCATTTGTTTGCTCTTTTTCTGTGTGAAAGAGCTTGAGCATCAGAAGTCTGTGATGAGCTGTTTTGCTTTTTTCCCCTGAAGACTAAGCCACCAAGATGAGCATTATCTGGAACATCCTTTGCTTAGATCATGGTATTTCATTAAAAGTTCACTGTAACTCAAGAGAAAGATTCACTTGCATCAACTTCTGTTAAGCTTGCTGCATATATAACAATTCTGTCTCAAAATGAAATGCTGGGATAAAATATCAATGCACCATTATGAACCAGCAGCTTACATAGCTGCAACACTCAAGATCTGAGGCGGAATCTGTTTTCAGTCCTGCAACTAAGTGTGCCCTTTCTGCAGTGTTGTTCAGTATTTTACTCTATCTTCTCTGGGTTTATCTGCTTTTGAGTCTTACTGTCACTTTCTGTGGTAGGTTTTCTTTGACGTCTCTGTCTGTTGCAGAGATGCAGAAGGTTCAGAGAGCCTATTTCTATCAACACTTTCCTATTCTTCATCTAGAACCAGGTGACTGAGAAACCCAGCTGTCGTGTCATGTGTGTGATGCATCCTAGAGCCATGCAAGAAATGCTTCCGTTAACTTCTTTGTCCCTTTGTCATACCTGCCTGTCTTTCTTGTTCATTTCCTCTGCTTTGTGCTAGTAGCTCCTCATGGACTTCAAAACAAAAGTAAAACTCACCTTGAAAGTGGATACAAGAATACAGACACATTCAGGTGCTAAAATTTTCTCTTGCACAACTTGGGTAGGAACAGGTAAAGCAAATCCCTGTCAAGTGTTTGAATGTAGAGCTAGTACAGCTGTATTTCTTGCAAGATAAGGAAGGAAAAATTCTGAGACTACATAGAAACTGAAATCCAGTTTAACATTGGTTTTAGTACTGGGATTTCACTTTAGCAGCTGATAATTTAAAAGAAAGTTTGGCAAAGGAACTCCCACTGGATGAAAAATGGCCATCAGCGAGTTATGCCTAACAAGGCCTTTGCTGTGTGAGACTACTTTTGGACTTGAAATGTCAACTGACCACAGCTTAGTAGTTTTCATTTAGTATTCTTAGCTGGATCTCCTGTTGCAAGTGACGGTCCTTTGTGCTATCTTGAAGTAGATTGCAGGGCTCAAGATTAAGAGGATTGGTACGGCCACAGTCTGAGATGCACTTCTGTGGGTTTCCCTGTGATGTCATCGAGTAACATAACCTTCTTTTCTTTCTGATAAGACAACCTTGACCCTATTCCAACAGCTGCTCTAGAAGTGAACAGTTTTTAACTAATATTAGTTGTTAATGAAGAGTATTCTTTCTTGTATATTCTTTTGTAGGGGTGTCTCTTAGCAGCTGTATTTTTTTTTTAATCAGAAGGCAGTTGAGCACAAGCTGGTATATTTTCTGGTGGAGTGAAGATTGGGAGCCTGAGTGTAGGCATCAGCCAACCACTAAGGATGGTGCAGACTAGTTTGGAGCCCTTAGTGAAAGTGTATTGGAGGTGTGGAAAGTCATAGTGATACAGTTAGTTTTTGTCGGATGGGTGAATTTTTATCTCCATGTGGAAAAGCAATGGGAAAAAGTAAAACTTAGTTTCTTCTCACCCCTGCTCCCTATCAGATCTAGCTGACTTCTCTTGAGGAAAAAAAAATCTGTGGTGTCCATCCATCAAGGTGATAACTTCATCAATGCTTGGATGTCACTGTTGCATAGTGGAGAAACTGTTGGGGGCAGGGAGCTCTGACTTTCTCCTAGTGCTGTTGTTCATGTCTGTGTCATAGAACACTTGGACTCCAAAAACAACTCAAGCAGTGGTATCTCGAGGCTTGGTTTCTGTAATGCCTTTTACTGTGTTTGTTCAGTTTACAAGTAGATATGACTTTTCTCATCATCGGTCATGACAGTCCTGCCTGTAATGCAAGAGTGAAGCTGGGCTTTTTCTCTATCTGTGGCCCCTTCTGGATCAGAGTTAACTAATAGTTGACTCTGCTGGGCTACCAGCTAGAACTCTTGGTTTGTTGTTTTTCATTCTAAGCTAAGCAAGTAGAAGCATCTGAAACTCACTTCTAGATTGCTCTTCCAGTGCTGCCATCCAGGGCATCAGTAGGATGTGTTTGGGATTAAGTTTGACTCCATCACTCAAACTTCCTGTAGTGAGCTGATGCTTTCTTTTCCTTCCTGCTCCTATCCCTGCACAAATTTTGTACAGGAGTCGACATCTGTGTAGAGATGAAGCAAAAAGGATCCTGCAGCTCCTCTCATTTATCCTGTTCTACCCAGATGTTCTCTGTATGTTCCAATGCTTCCTTTGTTTGTGGGAAAATTTTAATGCTCTTTCCTGTGCTTTCTCTAGTGGACCGTATTGTTGGGCTGGATCAGGTAGCTGGTATGTCAGATACAGCATTGCCAGGGGCCTTTAAAACCAGGAAGGGAATGTTCCGGACAGTGGGACAGCTCTACAAAGAACAGCTGGCTAAACTGATGGCTACCTTGAGGAACACCAACCCCAACTTCGTCCGTTGCATTATCCCCAACCATGAGAAAAAGGTAAAGACAGTTCTAACAGCACAGCCCATGCATTCTTACATGGGCTTCCTGGGGCATGTGGCTGGGTTGATACCTTCTGTCAGGTTTTACAAGAGATCTGGAAGAGGCCCTGTTTTGTCAGGGTGTTTTTTTTAAGGTCATCTTAAATAACTGTATGCTTACTAAAATTTTGGAGACTGATCTTTGCACTTCTTAAAGTGGCATAAAAGCTTTCTATTGCTTCTAACTGGAAAAGAGAGAACTGGCAGCTTTACAAGAAAGAGAGAGGGAGAGGCAAGGGGGTAAGCCCTTTTTGTAAAAGCTTAGTGGTATTCATAAAATATACATTTTCCTCACTAGGCTGGAAAACTAGACCCCCACTTGGTCCTCGACCAGCTTCGCTGTAATGGAGTGCTGGAGGGAATCCGTATTTGTCGTCAAGGTTTCCCCAACAGAGTTGTATTCCAGGAATTCAGACAAAGGTGAGCCCTAGATAAGAATCTGAAGTAGTCTTTAGCCTGGCAAAGTTAAGACACAAGTACAAAAATGGAAGTCTTTCATTGCAACTAGATTGCAAATTTTTCAAAGACAACACATCTGTACCTTGGTATTCCCTGGCACAAAGCCTCCCAAAAGCATCTTGGATTTCTTCAGTAAGGGTATAGTTAAGGTGAGGCATAGAGGACCCTGTCCAAGACTGCTGCTTCATACTCTATTGTCTAGAGGTGCAGTGTTTTTTGAAAAACTGTTGAGCTCATAATAGGAATGCGTACTGGTTTCTTTTGTTTTGTTGTTTTCAAATACACTTATGTGACTAGTCTGATGCTTTCTCGTTTTCAGATATGAAATCTTAACTCCAAATGCAATTCCCAAAGGATTTATGGACGGAAAGCAGGCTTGCGTGCTGATGGTAAAACATCCCAGAAACTCTACTTGAATAGAGTAAACTTTATGGGTGTGGTTTAAAAGTTGGAGTTGTGCATGCTAAATATAACTTGTACTCACAGACCAAAATTCCAAAGTCAAAATGTTTTGTCTGAGAGAAGGGTGCAAAAAGCTTCCTCTTGGCTTCATGGATGGAGGCTTTTGTCTAGCATGAGATTCAATAATCCTAGGCAAAGAGGATCTTTGTTTCCACAGATGCATACACTTTCAGATGCCAGCAGTATTCATAGAATCAAAATGCTTAGAAGCATTAAAGCACATGCTTAAAGTATGGGCTTCAGTAAACTTTCTGTAATGGCCTGCTGTTGACAAATGCTTTCAGCAAAGGCTCCAATTAGTTTCTGTAGAATTGCCTGCTTCAAAGGAAAAGCATTGGCTCTAGCTTGATGACTAGGCTTGAATTGAGCTTGGCTATAAGGGATTCCCTTTCTTCTGTCTTATGGGAGTATAGCTGATTCTTCTTAACTAGTATAAGCACTGGCAGCAAATCCTTGGAAGGAAGTTTGGGCTGGGGTGTCTTATTTTGACAATAGGATAGGACTGGGAAAAAGTAAATAGGAAGGATCAACAGATGTTTCTTCAAGGAAAGGAAGAGAGCTCTCAAGACTAGGCATGCATTCCTCACAGCATCCTTGTATTCTGAGTGCTTGATGTGATACTGTATTAGATGATGCTTTCTGTTATATTTTCTGTCTCTGGTTACCTCAATTTGATGCTGTGCTTGGCTGAGCTCCAGCTCCTCTAATTGAGATAGGCCAGGACTTTATTGGGAGTTAGCAGCTTTGGTTGGCCTGAGTGGCTCGTTGTAGAGAAGGGCTGTCTTAGAGCCACAAGCCACAAATATGCTTTGTGATGTTTCAAGTGAAGAATTCTTTGTAGGACACGAATTCTTCTCTCTCTCTTTTTAGATCAAAGCATTGGAGCTGGATTCCAACCTTTACAGAATTGGACAGAGTAAAGTGTTTTTCAGAGCTGGAGTCCTTGCTCATCTTGAAGAAGAGAGAGACCTGAAGATCACAGATGTTATTATTGGATTCCAAGCATGTTGCAGAGGCTACCTGGCCAGGAAGTAAGTGCCATAATTTTTAAAGTACATCATAAACATGTATTTCTCCCATTCAGGTACAAGTTTATCTTCAAAAAAGAGAAATTATTATGTCTAGAAATTGCCTTTTTGTCAGAAAGGTCATGATTTATTTATTGTATGATCTTGTAGGGTTTTCTCATCTCCATAAAGCCAGACTTTTGGCACCTGCAGGAATCTCTGAGTGCTGTATCACAGAAACAACCTGAGCAGTAAAGTCTGTTCCTCTCTATAAGAATGCTGTGCAGCAGATCAGGTTTTTGACAGAAGTGCTGTGAAGGTGCAAATGGAAAAGTCTTAGTACAGTACTGATGCAGGAGGTGTAGGGTTTCCCTTAAGCTGTTAGGTAGGGCTGCAAATGGTACAGTTCTAAGAACAAAAGTAGTACCTGTCAGTTTGGTGGGAAAACACACCTCTGTTTCAGATCTCCCTTGTTGGAAGTGAAGATAGTAAAGCTTTTCAGATTAGAGGACGTGAGGGAAAATTTTTTTTTAATAGGAAATTGGATTAAGGAGAGAATAGCCACTCTTACGTGAGCAGAAGAAAACTGAAAATCAAGAGAAAGTTCACTGGAAATTGTGCTGGTTTTTTGGGAGGGAACCTTCTAAAGGAGCAACACAGAAGTATCTAAGAAAGGGCTTGATGGTGTGAATTGTATGCTGCTCTAGATTCCTTTGTCTTACCTCCACTTGCTTTGCAGAGCCTTTGCCAAGCGCCAGCAGCAGCTGACAGCTATGAAAGTGCTTCAGAGAAACTGTGCTGCCTATTTGAAACTGCGGAACTGGCAGTGGTGGAGGTTGTTCACCAAGGTAATATTTTTTCCCCTTGCAATTTTGACAGTTTGGTTGCAATTTCAGCTTCTCAGGTTGAACCAGAGCACAAAAATCACTCCCTTTGCAATTGGGTTGGCTTGCAACGGCACCTTGTTTTGTTTAGGCAGAGAATGTCTGAGAATGTCTAATAGTGTGTTTTATAGCTGAAATATGACTGCATAAACCAGATACAAAGCTACATCCAAGTAATACTGTGGAAAACCAGTAGCCATATCTTAATGTTTTATGCCTAAGAGGATCACTTGCTTTGGTGGTATGGTACTTCAGTGAGTCACTTGCAGTGTGGATCAATTTAACTAAGCAAAAATTATTATTGCAGGGGTGGTTTGCCATCTCTTTGTCCAGAGTTGTAAGAGCAAAAGAAAAACAGTGGGGTCTGATCTTGCTGTTATAATTGTATATATTTCACTTTTATAAAGGCAATGAACACACAAAGAGAAGGTCTTTTTTCTAAATGCATGGGATTTCTTGCTTTTTGAGAGTAGAGTTTACACTTTTTCCTATGAAATTACTTCTAAGAGATTTTGATGGGGGAAGCACAGAGATGAATGGTGTTCGTTTCTTCATAGAGTAATAGAGTAGTATGGGTTGGAAAGGACCTTTAAACATCATCTAACCTAATCCCCCTGCAGTGAACAGAGACATCTTCAACTAGATTAGTTTGCTTAGAGCCCCATCCAACCTGACCTTGCATGTTTTCAGGGATCAGGCATCTGTCCACCACCTCTCTGGAAAACCTGTTCTAGTGTTTCACCACCTCATTGTAAAAAACTTCTTCCTTATATCTAGTCTGAATCCACCCTGTGTTAGCTTAAAACCATTACCCCTTGTTTTGTCACAACAAGTTTGTCAAACTTGTTAGCCTTCCTAACAAGTTTGGCCCCCTCTATTTTGTGAATCCTCTTTTAGGTACTGACAGATGCTCTGAGCTCTCCCTGGACCCTTCTCTACTCCAGGCTGAGCAGCCCCAACTCTCTCATCTTGTCTTCATAGCAGAGGTGCTCCAGCCCGCGGATTGTTTTTGTGACCCTGTGGACCCACTCAAGTCCATATCTTTCCTGGGCTGAGGACCCCAGACCTGGATGCAACACTCCAGGTGGGGTCTCACCAGAGCAGAGGGGCATAATCCCCTTCTTAAACACTCCACCCATCAAATCCGTATCTCTTCAGCTTAGAGATAAACATCTTGTGGGGTACCATGCCACAGGTCTTACAGAAGTCCGCCTATATGACACTGACTTACCTGTGAATTTCCTCATTGAATGGCAACTTTTTTATTCTCTTGCTATTACTACTTAACCCTTGAGGGTCTGGAATTTACTGAACCCTTTCCTGATGCATCTCATCCTGGAGGAGAATAAATGGATTGGCAGAAAGTGTGCTATTGGCAGAGCAGGTGATATCGAGTCCTGTGTGATTCTCCCAGTGTTCACAACAAAACAGTTGGTCAGTCAGATATGACACTATCTGAAATGTTGTTTTATTCAATGCTTATCTTAAGTACAAGAGCGCTTCTTCATGTTTTCATTTTTCCTTACATCTCATTCCCTTGGTTTCTCTTTCAGGTGAAGCCCCTTCTGCAAGTAAGCAGGCAGGAGGAGGAGATGATGGCCAAGGAAGAAGAACTAATCAAGGTCAAGGAGAAGCAGCTGGCTGCAGAAAATAGACTGAGTGAGATGGAGACCTTCCAGGCCCAGGTGAGTTTGCAAACCTGATGTGTAAAAGTTGTTCTCTCTCCACCTGTCCAGCTGCTTGAGAGCACCTCCTTTGCTTTCTTGGTCTGATGGACAAGCTGTAGGATTCCAACTTGGTGGAACATGACTTGGCTGCCTCTTGTTCACTTTCCTTTTCCCTTTTTCCCAGCTCAGTTCCTGCAGCAGGTCTTTTTGTACAGTGACTACCTGTTGCCCTTCTGTAGCCATTATATGAAGAAAAACCTCCTTTGGCTGAGTGTTATAGCAAGCTGATTGAATTCAGTCTTGGCATTAATGGAATCCTTTTTGTTTGGAACACAGAAGGTGGGAGCAGGGTTGTTTTCCATAGGGCTGGTAATTATTTGTTACTTATGTAAAGGGAAATAGACAATATCTGTATTTCAAATTGAGTGAATGATTTGTAGTTGCAGCACCTGATTTGTGAAGGAGAACACACACTTAAAAGTGTGTTTTGATATTTAGCTTTTTATTAACAGCACGGGACTGCTGCAATGTTTAAAACTAACTGTGGAACAGAGGAGCACAGAACTTCACTTGACACTCATTGCTAAGTGCTTTGGTAAATTGGAGTTTGTCTTATTTCTGGCTTTGTATCCAATGTAGCTAATGGCAGAGAAGATGCAGCTGCAGGAACAGTTGCAAGCAGAAACCGAACTGTGTGCTGAAGCTGAGGAGATAAGAGCTCGCCTGACAGCCAAGAAACAAGAGCTGGAGGAGATATGTCATGACCTGGAAGCAAGGGTGGAGGAAGAGGAAGAACGGTGTCAACATCTTCAGGCTGAAAAGAAGAAAATGCAGCAGAATATCCAGGTAATGCCTTAGGAATGCTGCCTCTTGTCAGTAAAGAGAATAGTAAGGGTTAGAGTGGTTATTTTGCCTCAGCTTGGAGGGAAATGAAAGAGAGAAGCAGCGGGGGGGCGGGGGAAGAAGCATGGGAAAATCCATCTGTGGAAACAGCAATAGAACACAGCAGTTCTGGTGCTGAGCCTGAGGCGTTCGGTCAGTCATCTGGAACGAGCTGGTCCATTCTTGAAGGTAAGGTGATGGCCCCTTCTCAATAAGAGAAGTCTTTGCTTTGTTTTAGGAATGGTAGTGTTCTTTGCAAAATAGCGTTGTTTGCTAGAAAATTTGTTGGTTGGTGTGCAGTATGTTGCATAAGTCATGACAGAGATGTCACTCTAGGACCTACTGATAATACCTTGGAAGGAAGGGTGAAGAAACCTTCCATTCTAGTATTGCTACTGTGCTGGTCCATGGATTGGTGAGCAGCACTGAAAAATACCTTACTTTTCTACTGTGAAGGAACTGGAGGAGCAGCTTGAGGAAGAGGAAAGCGCAAGGCAGAAGCTGCAGCTAGAAAAAGTGACCACAGAGGCCAAATTGAAGAAATTGGAAGAAGATGTGCTGGTTCTGGAAGATCAGAATCTCAAATTGGCTAAGGTAAGACTCCTGCATCATCTTCCACAAGCTAAAGATACACAGGTATTTCTCTTGGAGAAAACCACCACAAGCTGACCTTTTCCCTATTACAGGGAAACTTACTAATTAATTCAGTCTTGTCTTTGAGAATTGACCTGAATTCTTGAAAGTAACTGCCTGCCTGTATTCTCAACAGTCAGTATTGTGTGATATTTAAATAACCTTCACTAAATAATGATCCATGAGCAAACATTTTCTGATACACTGTTACACCAAACAGTATCAAGTTATTTTATAAACAGACTTGCCTTTCAGTTTTGAAAGGGCCATCATATACAAATTTTTAATTTAATTCCAAATTAAAATTTATTTGAATCTGTTTGTGGTCCTGAAAGGATTTCTTTCTTTCTGAGTTTCCTCGTAGCAGGAGTAGATACTCATGACATTGACACTTCTAAGCAGTCAGCTCTGGAAAAATACCCTGTAATTCCAGCAACTCTATTGACATTGCCTTCTCAATTCTGCAGGAGAAGAAACTTTTGGAAGATAGAATGTCTGAATTTACAACAAACCTGACAGAGGAAGAGGAAAAATCTAAGAGTTTAGCCAAACTGAAGAATAAGCATGAGGCCATGATCACAGACCTTGAAGGTAGTTTTGGTTTTTGTTGTCCTTAAAAGATAGATCCTGTAAAGACCTTGCCTAATTAGTCTTAGGTGGTTTATTGTTAAAATTTGTTGAACTTCAGTTTCATTTCTGAAAGAGTTTTAGTCGTCCTGAGTTTCTGAAGGGTTAAAAATTAGTCTATAGTGTGTAAGCTATTGATTGGTTTGATAGAGCTGTGCACTGGCTGGCTGAAGGTTATGTGCCTTGTCAGCTGAGCCCTTGATCTAAATAATTCTCTCCAAAGCAGCAGGCCAATGGAGAAGAGAGGCTGGTTCTCTTTCTTCTCCTGCTGTGGAAGTGTCTCCACTTTTCTACTTCCAGCAGCATCAGTCTGTCGGGGTTAGTGCTGTTTCTGATAGCCTGTTTGCACAAGTTCTTCAGAGTTCTAGAAGGATGTTGTTCTTCTGGAGGCTGCCTGTTCAGTTTCAGTAAAGGGAGAGCAGACCTTGCATTTAGCATCACTAAATGGTGCTTATGCCTGCATGGTATGAGACTGGCATTGTGTTTGCATTGTTACAGCAAAAGTGGGGAAGGAGGTTTGGCTGTAGGGTGATGGGAAGGGAAAATGTCCAGATATATTTTGAGGTCAAAAATATGGGGGTAGTTGCCTATATAGGTCCTGACAAAATAATGCAGTGCAGCTACAGTTTGGACAGTTCTCTTATCAGGAAAGAAGGTACTGCTTAAATAGATGTATTTTCCTGTGCTTGTACACTGATCTTTGAATGTGTCATCTGTGTAACTGAACGTGTCCCCATCTCCATTAGAGCGCCTGCGACGCGAGGAGAAGCAGAGGCAAGAGTTGGAAAAGACTCGTCGGAAGCTTGAAGGGGACTCCAGTGATCTGCATGACCAGATTGCTGAGCTGCAGGCTCAGATTGCAGAACTCAAAATGCAGCTGGCCAAGAAGGAAGAGGAGCTGCAGGCAGCCTTAGCTAGGTGAGAACCTGACCTGTGGGGTTCAGGGACCACCTGGTTGGGAAGTATTTCTTGTCTTGTGTCACCTGGAATAGGGACTAAATGCAATCTGTGGATGTTGTATTTTAGCCTGTGGGCTGTTAAAGATCCATGTCCTTAGCATTAGAGTTCTTTACCTGCTGCTCACTCCCACATTCTCTGTACACAACTAGACTATGGATGCAATAGTCAATGCATGCATTTGACTGAAGTAGCAATCATTAAGCTAGGGTTAAAAAGTAGTGGCAACACACTGTCCCTCTGGTAGTTGCTGTATTCATCTACTCTGTAAAGTGTCCAGTTTCCAATGTAAAATGGTGCTTTCTCTTCTGCTTTCTTCTGTTGTCAGTCTCTCTCTGTCCCCTTCTTTAAGGTGAGTAATCGTGCTGTCTCAAGTATTGGGAGATAGAGCTTAGAATTTTTAGATCATGTGTGGGTCAAAGTCTGAATATAACGTTGTAGAGCTGACCAATACCAGCTTTTCTTGATGATTCTTAGTAGGACAGGTTGTTTTAATTTGTGTATGGTTTAAGTCTGGCTCTGACCAGAACCTTATGTTGAACAGAGTGGAAGAAGAGGCAGCTCAGAAGAACATGGCCCTGAAGAAGATCAGAGAACTTGAATCCCAGATCACTGAGCTGCAGGAAGACCTGGAATCGGAGAGAGCCTTCAGGAATAAAGCTGAAAAACAGAAGCGGGATCTGGGAGAAGAGCTGGAAGCATTGAAAACAGAGCTTGAAGACACACTAGATTCTACAGCTGCTCAGCAGGAGCTGAGGTAACTCCAACATGGAGCTGTGTTGTCTTTATTTGGTTTTGGCTTTGGCTGTTTCTAATAATTCTGCTGCATTCATTCTCTTACCATAGCAAGTCTTTGCCTTTATCACTGGTTAGCAGCCTCAGTGACTACAGGAGGAGGTGGTGTGCAAGCTGCATTAGCTTGCCCTGTAGTCAAGGCTGCATTACCTCACCTGATGTCAGAAAGTTGATTTGCTCCCTAAGCAAAGTGCTAGTGCTACCCCTGAAACATCTGTACTTTCAGGCTTCTTAGGCAGAAATCATGCTGCCAGCTTGCACTTACGAAGGATGCAATGCTAAGTGCTACCTTTGAAAAGTATCTTTGTAGCCTAAACAGACCTTGGCATTTTTCTGCATTAGAGATGCTGTTGGTGGATATACACCTCTGTTTGACTCCCTCCTCGGCATCTGAATGGAATTGTGAATTTTGCAGGTCAAAGAGAGAACAAGAAGTAACGGTTTTGAAGAAGACCCTTGAAGATGAGGCAAAGACTCACGAGGCTCAAATCCAGGAGATGAGGCAGAAACATTCACAAGCTATTGAAGAGCTGGCAGAGCAGTTAGAACAAACCAAACGGGTATGTGGGACAGAAAACACAAAGTCAAAGCAGTCAACCTCCCTGAAATGACAGTGCAGAAGAGCACAAAGTGTTCATGATACTGATACATGTGTTCTTCCCTTGGTAGATCATTTTTCTCCATAAAGCATATATGAAGCTGTTTTAAATAGTGACATTCATTCTTTTTTCTCCTGCACAGCTAAGACATTCTTCTCACTGATAGCAGTTGTTGAGTTGTACAACCTTTAGATTGGAAGTCTGATGGTGCAAGACTTTTTTTCTGTATTGTTGTCTTCTCTGATTGTTAGATTGCCTCCTGCTTATCAGTAACAGGCTGTTCATATTGTTTTTTTCTGAGTAAGCAGTCTGCAACTTAACTGCTAAACATACAGCATTAGCTTGCTTGTTGGAAAAACATGTACTCACTGGATCCTGCCATATCTGAAGTCTAAGGGGCTTTGCTGCCTTTTCTTTTCCTCTTCAGGTGAAAGCAAATCTTGAAAAAGCAAAACAAGCTCTGGAAAGTGAGAAGGTTGAACTGTCCAATGAGGTGAAGGCTCTTCTGCAGGGCAAAGGGGATGCTGAGCACAAGCGGAAAAAAGTGGATGCTCAGCTCCAGGAACTGCAGGTGAAATTCACAGAAGGCGAAAGAGTGAAGACTGAACTGGCTGAGAGGGTTAACAAACTGCAGGTGAGTGGCATGGGTTTTCCTTAGCTTCAGCCCAAGCTGAAGAGAGAGAAAAGGTTGTAGGCTGGTATCTCCCCATGGCTAGTTCAAAAATGTTGTTCCTCCTGAGGATAATATTCCTACAAAAAGCAAATCCATAGTTTGCTTCCCAAGGACTATGCAAACTCCTTAACTCATTGCCAGATCAGGATATTTGGATGGATGTCACTTATTTTGAGGAGCCCTGAGAAGGTGAAACAACCAGTTGCTGTTTGAGATTTGTAAGGCTCAAGGAGTCAGAGTGTCTGTGCCCCCCTAAAGCAGGCAGTGGCTTGCACAGCACAGCTCTGCGAGCACTCGGCTGCAAGAGCACCTGGAGTGGCACACACAGACTGGTGATTGTGTAACTCCTGTGGAAGACAGGGTCTGGAAGTTTTGTCACATGGTTGATGGTGATGAGGAGTGGTTAAAGGATGATGTGGGAACTTAGGAGTTTCTCCTCTCTTCAAAGGAGCAGCAAATCCCTTAGGAAACATTGTCTTCAGCCTTCTCCTTTACGGAGGGTTGTCATTAAAAGTTGAACATTGCCAGTGTATGCACAGTCTTTTGGAGTGTGAAAACGTAATTTTGAGACTCCAGATATAATCCTGAAGCAGATAGTACAAAATAGAAGAGAGTTAGTTTAATAAAAGCTTTTACAATTGCTTACCAGGCTGTCTAAAATCTCATATAGGCCTTTAAAAAACCCCAAACCAACCAAAATCAGAAGGCTGTTGTAACAGAGGTGATCTGAAATAAACATCTCTTTTTAGCTTCTCATATTTAATTCCTGGGACTGTGGAAGTGATATATTCATTCCCTGAGTGATTATACGCATGCCTTCTTGTTGAGAGGTGCCTCAGTTTTCACTTCTAGGTCTCATAGCTGCTCACCTCTTCCTGTCTTTGTTTTTGCTGATGCATTCAATAACTGATATGCTGATCTCTCCTTCAGGTCGAGTTGGACAATGTCACAGGTCTTCTGAACCAGTCTGACAGTAAATCAATCAAATTAGCAAAGGATTTCTCTGCTCTGGAATCACAGCTTCAGGATACACAGGTGAGAGCTTTGGAAACCAAGGCAACTGTGTGTCTGTTACAAATTGGTAATGGGAGAAATCACTCTGGATGCCATTAAGTACTGGTTATACAGCAATTCAAAGAATTTGATCTGGATTTCTTTTTTTTCTTTTTCTTTTTTTTTTTTTTTTTTTTTTTGCTGAGGGTTTCTATAGCATGGTAATGAGAGCATTTCTACAGAAACAAGCTGGTTATCTTCCTTCTGCTTCCTCAGCCCGTGGAACATATGTGACTTTCCCTGTCTTGGGTTTAGAAGTTCTGCTCTATCACCTTTCCACCTGAGAGCACTTTAGTGCTTCAACTGACTGGAATGCTTGTTTGAAGTTCTTGTTTGAGATCTTCATAGTCAAGTGTTTAACAGGGTTTTTTTATGTGTGTGATTTCCAGTAAGTTTGTAAAGTTAAACAGAAAGTTTTATTTCCCAGTGGATGTTGGGGAAGTGATAGATTCAAATAATTTTGTATTTTTTCAGGAAATAAATCATCCTTAGACTTACACTTTGGGATAAACAAGCATTTACAGTTAGAATATGACTCTTAAGGTCGAGCATGGAGTGCTAAAAGGGTTGGAAGGGAAAGAAAGAGCACATCAATAATAAATAGCCTTGAACAGTCATTGATGTTCTGTCTACTTACTGCTCCTTAAAAAACAGACTCAAAGGCAGGGCACAATAGAAAAATTCTGCACTAGTTTGAAGATTGATTAATCTTTACAGATCCTTCAGCTCAAGCACTGGCAGTGTAAGTCAGTCAATGCTGTTGTGCCCTAAGCTGGTGAGTGACCAGTTCTGCTGAGACCAGTGTTGTTTTTAACCATGCTGGAGCACTTGGGCCTGTTGTCTGTTCCTTTGGTGCTGGAATAGGAGAGAGACACATAGCAGAGTACAGTCATACTGTTGTTGGGAAAGGTCTGAATACTTTGTGTGCTACTTGGAGGACTTGAAAAAGGACTGTGGAGAGGCTTGTGTGGCAAGGAGTGTACTTCAGCGATTAGAGCATAGGAGAGAATAGGACCCTTTCTGAATATTTTGTTTCTATACTGACTCATCGAAAGACAGTTATTTAAATTCTGTCTTCGGTTGTCTTATCTGTGAAATTAGTTGCATACTTAAGCTCAACTTTAGAAGCATTCCTTCTGGAGAGAGTGGGTAAGGACTGTGAGCCTTTAAATCCAAGGAGCAGTGCTGAATTCCACTGGGGTGTTTGCTTTGTAGGAGCTGCTGCAGGAGGAGACTCGCCTCAAACTGAGCCTCAGCACTAAGCTGAAGCAAATGGAGGATGAGAAGAATGCTTTCAAGGAACAACTGGAAGAAGAGGAGGAGGCAAAGAGAAACCTGGAGAAACAGATCTCTATTCTTCAGCAACAGGTACAGAGTCTGCATCCCGTAAACCAGTGACTTTTGAGAGGAAGCATAAGTACAGGTCTGTCTTGTGGAACGTAAAATTTAAATGCTGAATTGACTTCTAGTAACGCAACCTTTCCTGGGCAAGGGTGATGTTGCTGATTTGGGTGAGAGAAGAAATGAAGAGGTCTCTGATGATAATCATATGAACTGCTTTTAGATTTCTGTCCAGGAATTCCTTTGGGAATTTAGTCATGCAGTATTATCTGAGCAGGGAGTAGTACCTTCAGAAATGAGCAGACTTTCTTACTTGAAAGTCCTACATTTTTGGTGCCGGTAAATTGCACAGAACATTTCCTGTGGCTTCATGTGCAATCTTGGTTCTTTAGGCAATAGATGCGAAGAAGAAGATGGATGATGGCCTGGGCTGCCTTGAGTCAGCAGAGGAAGCCAGGAAGAAGCTGCAGAAGGACTTGGAGGGCTTGAGCCAGCGATATGAAGAGAAGACAGCTGCATATGACAAGCTGGAAAAAACGAAGACCCGCCTGCAGCAAGAGCTGGATGACCTCGCTGTGGACTTGGATCATCAGCGGCAGATCGTTTCCAACCTAGAGAAGAAGCAGAAGAAGTTTGATCAGGTATGACTTCAGTCATAAGCATTCAGTAGGTACATCTTACTGATAGGTCTGCTTTAGGAACACCTAAGCAATACTGCTTGGAGAATGCATATTTGTTTCTGAACTAAGGCAGAGCACACAGAGTGGAAAAATAAGCTTTAATAGAAGTAAATTAATTTTGTTCTATGAATAGGAAGTTAAGCGATGTTCCTTTTCCCAAAGGGATAACATTTATGTCAAATCCAGGACTGAGTTTGAAGTGTTGTTTGCACATCATCTCAGAGAAGGTTGAAAATAATAGGTTGGAGGCCTAGGAAATCAGAGGTTTGTTTACTTGAGGTCAGCACAGTTGTTAGAGATGGGATGGCACGCTTCATTCTCTGAAGCTGCATTTTCTTGATTCTTCTATCCTTGGAAGAACACAATTAATAAGGCCCTGATGAAAAGGTGAATATTTACCTTGTTTAGCAAGTGATCAGCAATTTCTCAGAACACTGATGCTGTGCTCTTGTAGCTGCTGGCAGAGGAGAAGACCATCTCTGCCAAGTATGCGGAGGAACGGGACCGCGCTGAGGCAGAGGCCCGGGAGAAGGAGACCAAGGCCCTGTCCCTGGCCAGAGCCCTGGAAGAAGCCATAGAGCAGAAGGCTGAGCTGGAACGAGTCAATAAGCAGTTCCGTGCGGAGATGGAAGATCTCATGAGCTCCAAGGATGATGTTGGGAAAAGCGTAAGTATCCAGTTGAAGTGTCCCGGCGGGAAATGCCACACAGTTGATACTGTTACTTTTGTACTGCAAAAAGCCTATGCCAGTGGTAACACAGAGGAACGTTGTAGAGAGTACTGGATACGTTGTGAGTTTGTGAATGTTATGTTTGTATTACATCACTAAGTGGTAAAGATGGGCTGGAAATGACCCAAGTGAGGCAGTGGCAAACCTGAAAATTACCTGGTATTGTTGTGGTGGAGATGAAGGTGTGGTGTGAGCCTGATATGTAAAATAACAGCAATTAGCCGGGCAGTGGAAGACATTACCTCCAGTATTTCAAAAGAAGAAATGCTATGTTACTGAAGGAAAAGAATACATTTAGAGACTAAGAAGTACTTTCTTGAATTCTGTCAGAACCAGAGGTGTCCAGCTCTGATAAGTTTGCAGCAAGTCAGGACTGGGCTGACAAATGCTTTTCTCTTTCTCCCCACCACTACACACACACGGTCAGAACTAACAGTAGTTGTGGTTCAGACTGGCAGCTTGCATCAGCCATAATACAAAGGACAGATACAGCGTTCTTGATCCTGTCTGATGTGGGTGTCTGTTCTTAGCCTTTTTTTTCTGATAGGGTAGATTAAATTGTCTGTAGTCTTTGGGGAAACCTCACGTGTGGTACTCTGTTGTAGGTCCATGAGCTGGAGAAAGCTAAGCGAGCCCTGGAGCAGCAGGTGGAGGAGATGAAGACACAGCTGGAAGAGCTGGAGGATGAGCTGCAGGCCACAGAGGATGCCAAACTGCGGCTAGAAGTGAACCAACAGGCTATGAAGGCACAGTTTGACCGGGACCTGCAGGGGCGTGATGAACAGAATGAAGAGAAGAAGAAACAGCTAATCAGACAAGTAAGAATTGCTCTGTAAATCCTCAGTGCATTCTGTACACAAAGGCACTTGTGTCCAAAGATGGTCAGACAGACAGTGCCAGTCCAGAGATTGTTAATGTTAATACTCCAGGCAGTATTGCAGAGCTCTGAGAGACTTCCTCCCTTGTGTGATCGTTCCAATAGCCTTTGTCTATCAAAGGAACCCGTGGGGCTTTATTAGTGAGGAATGTTAGCCCCATCCCCCTGCCAGGGAGAACGAAGACAAGTCACATGCTTGCACTTATGTAGCCTTTGAAAGGGGAATGTGAAAAGTGGGTGCTGGGAAATGAAGGAGCTGAAATGCTGATGCCTCTGCTCCTCCACACAGGTTCGGGAGATGGAGGCGGAACTGGAGGATGAACGAAAACAGCGCTCCATGGCTGTGGCTGCCAGGAAGAAGCTCGAGATGGACCTGAAGGATTTGGAAAGCCATATAGACACTGCTAACAAGAACCGTGAAGAAGCCATCAAGCAGCTGCGCAAACTGCAGGTGAAACATTGCAGCTGTTTCAGCTGTCAGGGCAGAGCTTTAACCCGGGGAAACGGGATGCAAGATTCCACCTCACCAGAACAATGCATCAGTGTCACAAGAGCAGCAGAACCTTGCAGGAGTTCACTGGGAAAGATTTTTTGGTGTTTCGAACATTCTTCTAATCACAATCTGCCTGCTTAGCTTCCCAGGAGACAAGCTGTAGGCAAAGTCCACTCTAGTGCTTGTCTCAGGTCCGTGTTTTTGGAAAGGATTACAGAGCTGCAAAACTAGAGGACCTTAAATAATATTTAGGCCTGCTCCTGCCCCAAGATGGCTCTGTTGTGCTTTTTTAATTCCTGCAAACAGTTGTCTGACCTGTTCTTAGAAAAAACTAAATCCTCCCTAGACTGTTCATTCCATTGCTTCACTAGAAAGCTTCCTATACCTTCCCTTCCCCTCTCCATTTATCTGACAAAACCTCCCTTCTGCAAATAAGCAATCCTGTTTGCTTCCATTGATACTTATTCATGTTATTCGTGAAATACAAAAAGGATGATTCCTTCTGTTTTTACAGCAACTTTTGTGGTTGCTGAAGAATAATGAATCCCTGTTTCTGTTTTCCATCCATGTTTCCCAAAAGACAAACCAACCACATTTCTTAATATGAATGCTCCGAAGTACACCCCTTTCTGTTCTCCCTTTTCAGGCACAAATGAAGGATTACATGCGGGAACTGGAGGACACACGTACTTCCAGAGAAGAGATCTTGGCACAGGCCAAAGAAAATGAGAAGAAGCTGAAAAGCATGGAGGCAGAGATGATCCAATTGCAGGAGGTAATGGAATATGCATGCAAGTCAAGGGTTGGTTTGTTTTCTTTGGCCAAGAACTATATGCAGCAATCTAAGCTGGAGTGTTTTGTTCTTTTCTTTTGTACTTTTTGCTCTGCTCAAATATGAGGTCTGGTTAAAAGTGCAGAATTTGGCCCTTTTCTGACAGCTGTGACAGGCGTGTGCAAAGCAAAGGAAGATGTGGGGTGGACAGGGAGCAGGCCATGTAGTATAATTAGCTCTGGATCATGCTAGAGACCATACCAGCCATTACCAGTAACTCCTTTTTCCTATGCTGCATTAATTGGTAGCTTCCTATTGGATCACTGTCCGTCTCGTTTTCATTCCAGGAGCTTGCAGCTGCTGAGCGTGCCAAGCGCCAGGCCCAGCAAGAGAGGGATGAGCTGGCTGATGAGATTGCCAACAACAGTGGTAAAGGGTGAGTAATGTTCCCCATTGAGGGAGGAGGAGCTGCTTTGAGAAAACACTTCTTGGCCTGTTACTTTTCTGTAGACTGCAGCACACACTGTATCCCCTCTGGTCTTGAAAGACTGAGCTAATTTTGTGTACGAGAGGTGAGTTTTCCCAAGGCGTCGATGCCATCAGTGCTGCTTTAATGCTTTCATGACTCTGTGTCCTGTAGAGCACTGGCCATGGAGGAGAAGAGGCGCCTGGAGGCACGGATAGCTCAGCTGGAGGAGGAGTTAGAAGAAGAACAGGGCAACACAGAGATAATCAATGACCGGCTCAAGAAGGCAAATCTTCAGGTACCTGTTCAGGCTGCATGGCCCATGAGGTTCTCTGCTCTGTGTGAATGGTCAAACTGTGCTCTGAGTAATGCCAGCAGCTGCCCTGGGCACAGTGCAGGCCCTCAGAAAGCCATAGGTGTGAGCAAGATGAAACAGCTGGATACCATGGTACAGAAAATAGCAGCCAAAATTGGTGTTAACTCACTGGCTTTGACCATTTAAAATCATTGGGTAGCTGGAACAATCTCCCAAGTTTATTTTAAACCAAACCAACCCCTCCCAGTCCCTTTTTTCTGTATTAAGGGATATTGAGAAAGATGATCTGTGGCATGCTGCTCCAACTTGACATGCTGAACAGTGCCACAATGTGTTTGGAAAGTTATTTTTCTGCCAGTTGTATGCTGTTTCAAATGGACTGAACATACGAAATTTGTTAGGCTGCTATAGAAACCACGATCTTAATCTGCCTGTTGTCTGCCATATTTTGTCTACCCAACTTTGAGAGTCAAGCATGTTGTTTTCTTAGTGCTCCAAAGCCAAGGAGCTGGGCTGATGGTTTTCCAAAGGGCTCATTCATTCTGATGGATGAGAGTGTAGTTCTTTACTTGGTTGACTATCAGCCAGAGCCCTGGCTTGGAGGTGGACAAGTTCTTGCCCTTTTACATCTGATAGTATTTTTAAGCTGCTTCTTTGTAGTGGAAGTAGACGGACAGCAAATAAACAAATTAGTAAAGCACATATATTGGATCCACTTGCCTCAGGATTTTTGTAGTTCAGAGACTGATAATTGCTGTGTTAAGTGCCAGACCATGGCCTTTGCCCCAGAGGGCAGTGAATGTGATTGGCAAGTTTAGTTAGCCCTAAGAGGAGGTTGATAAACCTGTTATTCAAGGAATTACTTTGAAAATCTGGGTAAACTAAGATACTGTGAGAAGTGCCCTGCCTATAGACAGCTCCCTCTGCATTGGAGTTATTCCAAGTATTCAGCTTGCCCTCGGGGTCCTTGTTCTTTTTGAGTCTGACAAATAAATGAGCCTTTCAGGCAGGAGCACTGGCTGTGCTGAGGAGTCCTTATCTCTCTCTCCCCCTGCAGATCGATCAGATGAACGCCGACCTGAACGCTGAGCGCAGCAACGCGCAGAAGAACGAGAACGCTCGCCAGCAGATGGAGCGCCAGAACAAGGAGCTCAAGCTCAAACTGCAGGAGATGGAGAGCGCCGTCAAGTCCAAGTACAAGGCTAGCATCACGGCCTTGGAAGCAAAGATAGCACAGCTGGAAGAGCAGTTGGACATGGAGACAAAGTACGTGCTAGTAGGAACTCCGTCTGCTTTACGAGCTTCCGCCCCTTCTGGGATTTTAAGCTCTTCTTAATTCTGATTTGTTGGAGTGAGAGCTTCATCCTAGGTATACTGGGTAGTACAGAAGTAAGATCTTGGCAAAACTTCCTTTTTTTCACAGTAGAAATTTACAGCTTCTTCTGAACTTAACCACTCCTTAAACTGCAGCTGTGGTACACTTGTTGCCCCTCTGTAGCTCTCATCCGTGTGACATCAGCCTTTTGGTCATTTCTGGGAAACACTGCTTCCTACCCCCTTTTCTTCCTAAGTTAAGGAGGACTCTTGCCATCTTCCTCACTTGTAACTTGCCCAAGTCAGGTACTCTTGTTGGGGACGGGGGGAGATAAGCTGTTGTGTGAGCCTCCATGTTTGTGTCCAGGGAGCGCCAGGCTGCCAGCAAGCAGGTGCGCCGTGCCGAGAAGAAGCTGAAAGACATCTTGCTGCAGGTGGATGATGAGAGGCGTAATGCTGAGCAATTCAAAGATCAGGTGGGTACAGTGACCTGCAGTGTCTGTGAGTCTTCTGGGGAGCAGGATTTCCCTTCTGTGACCAAGGCATTCACCATCCTACGGATTTCTCTTCTTCTCTGTCACTGTAATAATTGCAAGATGAGACAGATGAAAATGCTTTTAAAGAAAAGCTAGGACCTCTCAAATCCTAGGCAGCTCCCTTTAGAAAGGGAAGAGGGGGCTTTGGAAACTCTTTTTGCTGCTCTAACTACTGTGCTGCAACTGGGGAAACACTGAGTTCTTACTATTTTCTGCCCCATACATGCTCAGGCGGACAAGGCAAACATGCGCTTGAAGCAGCTGAAGCGCCAGCTGGAGGAGGCAGAAGAGGAGGCCCAGAGAGCCAATGCATCCCGCAGGAAGCTCCAGCGGGAGCTGGAGGATGCTACCGAAACAGCGGATGCAATGAACAGAGAAGTCAGCTCCCTGAAGAGCAAACTCAGGTAAGGAGGAGCAGCCAGTCCAGCACGGGCTTTGTGCAGCTGCCCACAGCAAACCCTCAGCTCCTCCCAGAGCCTGCCCTGCCTGCTGAGTTCGGTGGGACGCTGCTGACGGGCTGTGTGTCCTTCCCTAGGCGTGGGGACCTGCCGTTCGTCGTGACACGTCGGATGGTCAGGAAGGGAACAGGAGAGTGCTCCGACGAGGAAGTGGACGGCAAGGCAGATGCTGGTGATGCCAAAGCTACTGAATAAGTCCTCCCATTTGACCCAGGTTACATGTGAGGGAGTGACCCATCTACCCTCCCTTCTTCCATTGGACTTTCAGCAAACCCTCTCCTCCTAAATTGGCTGGGGGATCTGCAGAGCAAGCCCAGGTCTATGTATCTGGAGCCATCAGGCGTCTGTGTTCCTAGTTTTCTCCTCTTTCCAGTTTCCTAATCCTCTTTGTATTTAATGCCAAAGAGTCAGGGCTCTGAAATTTGACCAGCAGTTTGGCCACTGCAAAGGCCTGTAGAACCTGTCTGTGCCATGTCTGCTGGTAAATCCTTACACAGTTTGGAGGGAGTGGGGTTAGGGAAAGATTATTTTTGCTGTAAATCTCCTTTTGTCTTCAATTCTAGCTGCAGGGAAGCTTCTTCCTGTATTCTTTCCCCTCCCTCTTTGTTTGCTTTCGGCAATCATGTTCAGTGACCTCAGACTTCTGCCTCTTTTAATCTGCCCACCCATGTGGTTTGGGAGCAGTTTCAGGAAAAACGGTGTGCTTTGGCCATGGCAATTTGCCCTTTCTTCTTTCATGTGTTTCCAGGGAGGGCTGAAGAGGAAACTCCTCTTGGGACCTGTTACCTGGAGGATTTGCCAAAGTTGTCTCCTTTATTTTCACCCCCCCATGTCTCTTTTTTCCCATTTTTTTCTTTTTTTCTCCCTTCTTTTTCCTGTCTGGACAGATCTCTGAAGTGCAATGATGTCCTGTTAGTGTCTCTGCCTCTGAGCGGTTTCATCTAAGGTAGTGTGGACCAGTAGTTAACGACAGGCTGGGGGAGC
Source organism: Corvus hawaiiensis (assembly GCF_020740725.1). NCBI lineage: Eukaryota > Metazoa > Chordata > Aves > Passeriformes > Corvidae > Corvus > Corvus hawaiiensis. Next base: position 27,724,473 of record NC_063216.1, on the reverse strand, counting down.
AGAGCAATGTCCTTGTGCTTGTCCGAGAATCTCTGGGGGACCAAATATATTTAATGGTAATAGACAGAATCTAGAGGAATTTAATAGAGTAGTGGGCAGAGGGTGGGGATAAGGGGAGGGAAGTTCCTCTTATTTACATGTCCAAGCCTCTTGCACCTGCTCTGTAACCAGGGGTTGGGATTAGTTATTGTGCACCATTGACTAAGAGTATATTAAAAACCCTTTAATCTGCACAGATATATGTAAGGCCTTTGTATTTCTTGTAATAAGTAATTAAGAAAAAAAATAAAGGTCTTTATCACTGCCTTTCTCTCGGGACCATGGTTATATATAGATAGTCTTTACTTTTCTACACCGTACACTGGTTGCTGGATTTACCTGTATTCTTAACCGTATTGTATATGCTGCATTTAGACCTACTTATGAGCAAAGTAAAATTTAAATATGAAGCACCATACTGTATGCCTGAAGCGCCCTAATGCAGAGCCTCCTGTCCCAATTGCTGTCACAGAAGAATTAAATTTTTTTTTTATATAATAAAAGTGCCTTAGCATGTGCCTCAGCTGTGTGTCACCACTACAGTCAGTAATGGTTTACTGGTGCTCCACTGATGTTACCAATAAAGATTATCCATGTGCTGCAGTCGTGAGTGTGTGTTGCCCTTCCCTCGGTGCAGTGAAGACCCTGCGCGGCTGGAAACTCTGCTTTTTGTTACATTTTTGCCAGAAATTGAATAAGAAACTTGTGCCCATATTCTGGTCTTTCTGGCCCCTTGCAGTGCCCCAAGTGCATTCTGGTCCTACAGCCAGGGCATGAGAAGCTGCAGTGCAAGCCCAGCAGCTCCGAACCCCGAGCCCATCCCTCCCATCCCGTGCTGGCCGAGATTTAGACCTTGCTGAGAAAGTCTGAGCTGGGAGCTGCGGTCGGGGCTGGGCCGGGCCTGGGTGGCAGCGATGGGGAAGGAGGCGCTGGCGCTCACCATGAGGGGGCTGTGCTGCCAGCAGGGGCTGCTGCCAGGGCAGTGCCGGCAAACAAGGAGCGGGGAGGGTGCAGCTTACGGGAAACTCCTTCCCTGGGGAGCACGTGTGGCTGCTGCTCCCAAAGGGCGGCGTTTCTGTCTAACCAGATGTTGGGAGGGGAAAAGTCTTCTCGTTAAGAAACTCCAGTGTAAGTAGAAGTTTAAAAAGCCAAGGGGGGGTGCAGAAGGAGCAGGCACGGTTAACCATGTGCTGCTGCAGAAGTGGGTGCAGTCCCATTATAAAGGGTCGGTTGAGAATGAGCTACTTTTGAAGGTGTGTTACATGGGCTGCAGTTTTTGAAAGCCTGCATAGGGATTAAGGCATGGATGTGGGTTCATGATGTGCGGAATACAGGCACTGCTGTGCTGATGTCCTGCATACAGCCTGTTAAAAATAGGACTGCACTTAGTGTCATCTGGGAGGTTACTGGCTCAGCTGCCTCAATCTTTTTCCGGAGTGTTTTGCAGAAACTTGCAGGGTATCTCTGAGACCAGTGTGCCCTTTAAATTGCATAGAAATTGCTTTCCCATCATAGGATCAACTTGAAATGGCACCACTGGCCAGGCACTGCAGTGATCCAGAGCAGAACCTGTGTGCTGGTGGTGTGATGACCCTTTTAAGCTCAGGCTGTTTTTTGTGTCCTTAGCCTTGAGCTGCTTGGTTGCTGCTCTGTCCTGTGCAAGATGGAAAGAGGCTTGTGTCTCTTTGTTTTTTTTTTTTTTTTAACTGGCATAGTATTTTTCTTCAGCTTTCCACTTTTTTGTGCATCCCCATGGAAGGGACAAAATTAAGTCTCCTACTCTCCATTTTCTGCTTTGCAGAGTGCAACCTTGTGCTAGGAGATTCTCATGGCTTCAGGTTAGTTGCTCTTCTGTGGCTCTCCAGAGCCTGGTAAATGCTTCACAGTGGTTTTTCCTGGGATTTTGGGGATGGTCTGACTAAGTGAATGGTTACAAGGGCTGTAATAAGAGTGGAAAAGAGACGGAGCTGGGACCTTCTCTGTGGGCCTTACAGAACTGGTTCCTGGAAGTTGTTTCTGGAGCTCTGTTTGTTGTCTGCACCCTCTGGCCTCAGGGCTGATCCCAGCAGGGGTTGGAAGAGTCTGAATGGGTGGGAAGGGCATAGAGAAACTTTGAGGAGATGCAAGAGATGATGAAGCTGATTAGAAACATTCCTGTCTTTGCACTGGGCTATTCTACTGGGAACAATGATTGGCAACCAGATCATTAAATGTAATAAGGTCCCTAAAAAAAAATTTAATTGTTTCAGGTTCCAGTGTGTCCCTCACAGACCATTGCAACAGCAGAACCGAGGGGCAGAGCAACCAGCCCAGCCCCAGCCTCTGGGAAATGGAGGTAAATCACCAGACCTGCAGCATCATCCCGTGCAAAGAGCCTTCTTTCCTGGGGAGCTGCATGCTCTGCTTGCTCCTGCTGCAGCTTCCCCCAGGGCAGAGCAAGGACAGTGGCCATTAGAGCCAGTTCCAGCTGGGTTCCTGGGCACAGCAGCACTGACCTGCCAGATTTAGGATTTAGCTCTCTTCCATTTCTTCTGCAAATTGATTCAAGTACCACTTAATGAAAATGGAGAATGAGGGTGCAGATTCAATGGCTGTGGAGTGGGATTCCTCAGTGACAGGCACTGGAGTGGGGGAACTAAGGTAGAAATCTGCAGCTTTCTGTGCCTGGGGGGTGTAAGGGAGGTATCAGAGCGGTGGTTTGAGTGATCTGAAAATAAAATGCAGACTGCTGCAGCCCAGCTAGAGGCCAGGCAGCTCAGCCTGTTCTGGAGATGCTGGAGATAGTATTCCCAGTTCCAGAACAGAGAACTAGTACTAGTGGATAACTGCTGTCTGTTTGGATTTAATTTTGCCTTTCCACTGCTGCTTTAGCAGTGGGAGCGAAAGCAGAAGGAAAAGGATAGCAAAAAAACCAAACCAAAACCTTTTTTGTCCTAAATTTGTGACTCCATCCTTGCTACCATTTCAAGCCTGAGTGGCGGAGCAGATGTGCAGCAAGAGGAAAAGCAAACTGTGAAATGTCTTGAGCAAGGATGGTCTGGCACATGAGAGGAGAGGTGCAGGGAGCCGACTCCCTGCACTGGAGCAGCCTCCCTCTCTGAGACATTTGGGTAAAATGTCCAGAGAAGGACGCCGAAAAGCCAATTAGGTAAAAGTACAGCCCCTCTTTGGACTGAGCATTGAGGACAGGTTGCCTTCTCCACTCCCCTACAGCAGCTGAGGGTGCACGCAGGCAGCAGAGGCCATGGGACACATGCCCTGCAGGAGAGTCTGCCTTGGAGGTTTCACTATTGCTCAGCTCTCCAGCCCTGAGGAAGAGCAAGGGAGGAAGTGGAGGACTGATGATGATGGAGTGGTTGGCCTCGCATGCCATGTTACTCATAATGTGGTTGCTTGCTGCTAATTAAGCTGGAATTACACTGTGAATGGCTTAATTCACTACAGCCCTAATTGACTTCTGATGGAATTTGTGCAGAATCTCAGGGAAGTGGGTGTTGTGGCAGGGTGTATCACTCGGGACAAATAGATCACTTCCTTTGGCTCCTTTTTAGGAGAAGAGCCATTGCTCAAATCCCTGAGCTCATTCAAGACTGAGCTTGAAGCAGAGCTCTGTGGCCAGAAAAAGTCTCATGAGACGTGAAGTTCTGGTGGCAGAGAGTGGTGGTGCCAGTCGAGAGATTGCCTGGAAGTGCAGGGATGCTGCACTTTGCAGCCAAAAGATGTGGGGCAGCCTTTACCAGCTTTGTGGGTGAAGCAATGACTTGGTGGAGTAAAGGAGAAAGGAAAAAAATACAACAAACCCTTGGAGCTGTGATCAAAGGAACTTCCTGCTTTTCATTCCCACTGTATCCAGGGAAACATCTCCCTGTGTTGCCTTATAAAGAAACAGCATTGCGCCGGAGCTGAGCCCACCTTTCACTTTTCCTCCCCCAAACTCCTGGCACTGAGGCGTGCCTGGTGCAGCAGTGAGGGAAGCATCCTTTCTCCTAGCCCAGGTTCTTCCCTTCCAGATGCTTTACTCAGTCCTGGGCTGTCCCTGGGATTTGAGAGGACCCTGGCAAAACTTCCCAGCCCTGCAAGCTGCTGGACGGATGTAGGCTGCCCAGGCCAGTGCGCATGTGTTGAAAGCTTGTTTCATTTCCTTCTCAGCACTTCCCCATGGGAGCTGAGAAGGCCAGGGGGGCTGCATGCACCGTGTCCGTGCTGCCAAGTCCATCCTGGGTTGGAGCTGGCTCTTTCAGACCCCGTTTCTGCCTCCCCAAACTTCCTTGGTGGCTGGTGCAGGTGCAAGGAGCTCAGCTCCAGGGGAGAGACTGGCTCCAGCCTCAGGTGAGGCTCTCTGCTTGCCTAAGTATTAAAATGTTGTCGCTAGGAACTACAGCAGCCTTTGAAGCTGAGGTTATCAGCACAGGTTTTAATGGGGTAACACAGCCCAATTTGCTGTGCAGGCTTTTGATCCTGTGGGCTGTCGATGTGCTTGTGCAGCTCACAGCTTGCCAGCTCATCATTTTCGGAAGCACGAGGCACCCGGCTGTCTTGCCCTGATGTGTCCTTGTGGGTAAGGTACTGACAAAGCTCTTGATCAGCTTTTGCTTGAAGCTCAGCTCACCATTTCCCTCTCACCTGGGAAGTTTCTGGGAGGCAACTTCAAGGACGTGGCTTACGCTCCAGCCTGGATCTGCAGATAAACGGCAGTGGTACCCCACACGAGGAAAGGTGCCAGGTTTGTGCTGTCTGTGTTTATTCAGGCCCTTGCTGTGAGGCTGGAGGGGATTTATCTGCATCCCAGGACCTCTCCTTTGCTAAGGGAAGTGCTCCCCTCTGTGCTGCAGCCAAGGAATTTGGTTCAGAGTAGGGATGGCCAGCACGCCTGGCAGCCCTGCTGCACTGGAGGATAACACAGAGTATCTCCACAGCGTAGGAGGAAATTACACTGGGAGTAAAGCCCCACCTACCTCAGAGGTCGTTTCCCTGCCCCAGAGCTGCTTAAACAGAAAAGCCAGCAGGGCTGGGCCCAGCACTTGCATTTGTGGGGCTGACTGGTGCTGAGCAGGCAGCCCCACTGCCACCAATGCAAGTGTCAGGACGTGGATGGGACCATCATTCCAATGGCCAAGGATGTGTCACCATGTGCAGCATGCCCTGCAGGGCTGGTCCTCTCACAGGGTATAGCACAGCCCTAGACACAGAATAGCTGTAGAGGGACACTGAGGATGAGCCAAGCCTGGTAACACATCCCCAGGAAGGGACCTGAGTTGTTTGCTTTGGGCAGAGGATGAAAGGGGATTAGGGAGAAAATCACAGAAGGAGACCAGATAGCAGCTTCTCTGTGGTTCCTCCCCCATAACCTGGGAGCAAAGAGATAGGTGATGGAGAGAGGAAGTGGGCACCCATTCCATGCACATGGGATGTGGCAGGGGAAGAGCTGTGCCCAGGATTATCATGCAGGATCATTTCAAAGCAGCCTCTCTCCAAAGCAAGATTTCAAGGTCCTGATCCCCTGGGTGGACAGAGCAGTTGTTCCCTGCTCTGCTGTCCAGGATCTGGCAGATCAGTCCCCCCAAATCTTCTCTCTGCATTCCCCTGGCACCTCTATGAGCTGTGCTAGAGGATGCCTGCTCTCCGTAGGGCTGCAGTACCTGCGGCTTGCCCAGCAGGAGAGGCTGCCTCACGACACTGCCACGAACTATTAAAAGCAGCAAGATGATTAAAATAAACTGTCATGGGACATTCACTCCTAACAGAAAGCATGAGCTGGATTCTGTCATTTCCCAGGAAAGTTAATCTGTGTTTGCAGGCCGCCATGAAGTCGGGAGGCACTCGGGTAGTGCTGGTGGGAGGCTCCCCAGGCTCATTTCTCTGCTGGCAAGGTGTGTGTGGGCAGCAGCACTGCTGTGGGCAGCTGGCTGCGTTTTCCCCTGTCAAACAAAGCCTTTTCCTGGCCACCGGGGTGGAATAAGCAAACACGTCCCAGCAGGCGCCGTGGCGGGAAGAGCCGGACTGGAAACGCCAGCGCTCTCCTCCTGGCCCGGCAGAGCCTTGGCTGTGCTGCAGAAGGGTGAGAGGTGCTGGGGTGGGAGCCCATGGGGCGCCTCTTGGTCACAGTCCCGCTTGCTGGGACAGCCCACCGAGGCAGAGAGCGTTCCCTGTGAACTGTAGCAGGTTAGTTGGACTTTCATCCACCCTGGGGCCAGCCAGAAGAGCCCACAGCTCCCTTCTGCGCTTGATTTCCTCCAGCACAGGTCAGAGATACCCTAAGAATCCTCCAGCTGATCCCAGCAACACTCCCGCCTGCCCAACAGGGCCCCTGCCTCTATGCAGGCAGGTAACCCCACTGCTGGTGTCACAAAAGAAGCCCTTAGGCTCCTGTTTAGGCTGGGGGTAAACTGATTGCCACTGCCCAGGGACCTTCGCTGGGGAGGATCACAGACACCCGCTCCCAGGTCTGCCAGCCATGTGTCCTCCTCACACTGCTGAAACTGGGGACAATCCGGTGTGTGCAGGGCTGACCTGTCCTGCGTGAGCTGCCGGGTGAGAGTGAACCAAGCAGCAGAGATGGGTTGCACAGGCAGGAAAATTGTGCTCTGATATAATTTGTTCCCTTTACCTGCTTAGCTTCTGGATTCTGCCTTTTCTTTTTCTGTTGCAACTGGCACAGCCCTTCTTGCTAACCTGGGTGGTTACTGTGCCAGGGATTGCTCCCACATGGTTTTGATGCTACTGCTTTCTGGTTTTCTTGAGCAGTGAATAGATAAAATATTTACTGTCTTTTCTCTTTTTTCTCTTTTTTCTCCTCTCCTGTCTTTTCTGAACTACCCAGCAAGTCCTTTGATGCCAGAGCCAGTCACAGCACAACATTTCACAGAAAATAAGTGCTCATGGCAATTCCTGCTCTGCAATTTAAACTTCTGTCCTCTTAAAAAAAAAAAAAAAGAAGAAGAAGTAAAATCTGGGGACATGAGGATCTGGTAGATCTGGTAGGATCCTGCTGCTAAATTACTTCCTTAGTGGATGGCGTGGAAAGTGTGGATGGAGAAGAATACCAGCTGTGACTGATGGGCCGGGATGCGTTTAAAAATTAAGTATCTCAGAGAACTAATGAAGAATGGTTTCAGCTGAAGAAATTTCTTGTGGGTTGAAAGCTGGAAGAAAGAGATGAATTAACGACGATAGAGCAGGTGAAAGGGGCTGCCTTATTTATTTCCGAAGCACAGCGAGACTCGATGTGTACTTACCTGTGTTGATTATGAGCCCCGCTGAGCTTGATTATAATTCGCTCTCCGGGGCGAGCGTGCTGCGCTCGGCAGCAGGGAGGAAGTGCAAAAGGAATTTGTCTGTGCCAGGATGAAATGTGATTACTGGCTGCACGCTGCAGCAGGGGCTTGTTTCTGAAGGTTGGGGATCCCACAGCTCTCAGGTATCCTTTGAGTGCTAAAGCACTTGAGGGAAGTTTATTTTTTTGCCCTGCCTCTGACTGGTTTGGTGCTGTGACACCTAAGCTGGCACTCAATCACAGCACAGAGCTGGCAGTGTGAGGGTATTGCTTTAAAACAAAGCAACAGCTTGGTAATAGCTTTATATGAAAGGGAGAGCTTTGCTGTAAACTAATTCTAAAGCAGCTGCCCCACAGCCATGGAGGAGCTGGAAACTGCTTTAACAGTGGTTTTAGTTGGAGCTTGAGCAGTTTATGGAAGGGATTACCTGGCTTGATGTCTGTGCTAGCAGAGCTCTGGGCTCAGGACAGCCACAGGCAGCCCGAGCAGGGATTTTGGGGATGCTGCAGAGGGATTTGGGGTACACTGCGGAGACCTCAGTGGGTTGTGGGGAAGAAGAGGGCTGAGCAGAGGCAGGGCAGTGAGCCCTTGGCTTGTAGGCTCACACTCCCAGTAGTTCTGGAGCTTTCAGTGAGGTTTTGGCAGTGGAGGGGTGAGTTCGCTCCTGCTCACCATCTGAACTTCTGGCTCTCATTTCTCCTCCTCTCCCTTCCCCTACTAATGTCTCCCAAGGGAAAGTTCCTGCTGCAGTAAAGGGGAGGAAAAGACAAATCACAAAAGCAGAGGGCTGGGGGATGCCGGGCGGGGAAGCAACTCCAAGGGGCCGGCCTGCTGGAGCAGACTCAGGAATGCTGGTGAGGGAGTGGCAGTGGGGACAGACGGCCCCTGCCACTCCACGCATCCACGTTTGGGTTCCCATCGGTCCAGGCCAGTAGGAAGCTGCACGGGAGATGCAAGTGGAGGATGTGCCCCCAAATCCTCAGCGACTTTTTAACAGCAGGAGGCTCTTGGAGATCCCAGGAGGCTCCCTTGGGACCCAGCATCTGGCACCGTGCCTGGTGGTGGGCAGCCAGAGCAGCCCCCTCCAGGCGGGGTGAGCAGCTGGAGGAGATGGAGGCCCTGGGAGAGGCACCAATGAGGGGGATGAGGGGTGAGCAGCCTGCAGGAAGCAGCTCCTGGAGGAGCAGAAAAGAGCAGTACTGAGGCTTTCTTAAACCTTTCTGCGTATGTGTGTGCACAAGAGTGTGTGTGAGCACAGATGTGCATATACATTTACATATGGGCTTAAACTGCCATGTGCGTGTAGGTCTGTATCAAGTAGAATGAGGATGTTACCCTGCATAAAGTCTGTCACAGGAGTTTTGTAAGTAACCTCTAAATAAATCCAGCAAACTGAGGAAACTCAGTATTGAGGTCAAATACAATGTGTATTTGGTAAGTGTATGAGGTAAGAGCTGTACAGATGGGGCACCTAAACAGGCTGGTGGCTGGAAAATGGATATCAAGGGGAGAAAAAGACTTTAAAAATCAGCGTAAGCAGGTCCAGGAGATAAAACTGCAGTGAATCCTCCAGAACGGCATGGTTATAGCCTCATACCACAATTACATTTATTTGGGTGCCTTACCTGTGCCTTCTCACTGCTGAAGAATGCACTCAGACTGCTTCCAGCTTTCCCCTCTGTCATAAATTGCTGGAATTTACAGCACTTACTTGGGAGACTGTGGTGATTTCCCCGTTCCATATTTAACCCGTGTTACCCAAACCACCTAAGCTCCATCTGAGTTGCATGAAGAAAAGTGGTATTAATAAAATCAGACACAAGTCTCTGGAGGGAGTGGCCAGCATGAGATGGTAATCCTGAGTCAAACAGCCAGTTTCTGGGTCAGCCAGACCCTACAGCACAGGGCTGCTATCCCTGGCCAGCTCCAGTGTCACTCAGGCAGGGATTTCCACCACAGTTTTATCATCAGCTTCGCAGAGCTGTGGATATCCCTTTCGGAATTTTGCATGGGCTGGTAACGTTTCCTTTTGGTTTGAATCTCTAGCCCTGACCACCTTCCAAATGGCTGTTCAGCAGGCAGGAATAGGAGAAGGGGCTGGAAAATATGACTAAATATGGCTGTGTTTCTGGTTGCTACAGACTGTGGGATTAGCGGCCCCTTCTTGCCAGCAGCCACAGCTGAAGTTCCCAAGGCTTGAGGATCACTGAGGGGAGCCTATAGTCCAGCCCTCTCCCTGCCTGTTTTTTTTTTTAATTTTTTTTTTTGTTTTCCACAGAGAAATCCACAACCTATCGTGTGGGCTAGCAAACTTGGCACCCTCCAGCTGCCTATAAAATTGCGTTAGGCATTTATATTTCCTGTAGTGGATTATGTGTTGTCTGGATTTCGGACGATTCCGGGTGAGAGGCTTAGCCTTTTTTTTTTTTTTTCCAAGGGGGGCTACAAATTGCATTTGAAATAATTTCATCTTCTTGGGGATAGGAGAGCACTGGCAATCAGCAGGGCAGACAGATGTGTTCTGAGAGAGATGTAGGCAGCTTCCCTGCCTGCGACTTGCAGAGCTGCTCTGGATGTGTGCAAGGGACAGGCACCAGAGTCCTCGCCTTGTCCACGAGGACGTCAATAACCTCATTGATTGCAATGATATTTCTCATGCTTAAAGTTAAGCAAGTGCTAAAATGTCACGCTGAATCACAAGCGAAGGATTTCTTCCACTCTTGCAGAGTCAGTTGTCTTGACCCAGCTGGCTCTGTGTGCCCGCACGCATTGGGAGTTTATCTGAAATCTTAGTATTTATGCAGATGTAGCATACATGGGGCATTTTCTTTATAAATTGGAGGTTGACTTACTTTATAAATATCCTCTTGGCTCATACACAGAGTATTTATTGTGCTTTACCACCATTTTCTAATTTGGATCTGAAGCCAAAGAGGCAGTAACTATTTTTAGAGTGGAGAAATCACACTGAAAAAAAAAAGGAAAAATATGTTTTCAAATCTTATTTGAAATTGTGCTGTATCAACAGCAAATAGCATTATGAAAGGGTAAAATCAGATTGCAAGTGCTTATTGGTACAATGTTACCATAAATTCACAGAGCACTTTTCTACATGAAGGAAAATTGACCATCTTTTACATCAAATGTACAATCTCAGGGCACGATTTTGGAGTCATGTTTATGCGAGTAAGTAGTACTGCGTCTCACAGTCCCTGCGATGCGAATGCTGGACTGCTGGATAGCCAGCAGGTGGAGTCATCTATAATGGATGTGCCGTGATCTGGAAAGTTGAATTACGAGGGGACACGTGGAAATTTCAGTTGGAAGTTGAGACCAAGGAAAATATACAGAATGGAACTGGAAAACTGTGAGCGTGGCAGATACAAAGAGATTAAACTTTAGCAGCAGCAGAGGAGGGACCTGCAAAATGTTTGGAATAGTGAAAAGCTGGAGCAATCCTGGAAACACTTCTGTGGCTTGGATCCCGAGGCGTAATTCATGCTGTTGTAATTTGCACAGATGGCGGATGTCTCAGGGGAAGGCTTGAACAGCTGGGAAACATCAGGGTGTGGGCCAGCTTCAACCACACACCCTTTCTTTATCCCTGAATCAGTCACAGAAGTGAAAGGTGATACCGAGATTGCTGCAGAAAATATCTGCAAGCTATTCTCTGCGCTGGGAGACGGCTCCTCTTGTGCAGTGAGCCCTGTTAAGGACCAGCTTAGTTTGGCATTTTGTGGGTAAGAATGCACTTTCAGAAGCTCTTCAATAAAGCAATTAGGGAGGAAGAATCAGCCTCGACTCCAGGGATCAGCCTTGTAGTAAATTGAGTTGTAGCTAAAGGGCCCTAACAAACAGGGTGCTTCACTGAAAATGAACAGGAGTTACATGATAAGCCCTGTTCTGTTTCATGACATGCCCAGCCACCACAGAGAATGTTTTGCTTTGTCCTTTGCTCTATCTGCCTGTTACACCAGGAATGAATGTTGCCTCCAGCAGGGCATTTGCCCTTCTCAAGCTGTGCGGCCTCCAGCCTATTTGGAAATGCACAGTTGCAAATAATGATTTGTACTCTCTCTTTGTTTCTGTGCCCGTGTAAGCTGAATAGTAATGTCAGGCTGCTGCAGGCTCATGTCTGAGAGAGGAGAGGGTGGCACAACCCTGAGGTGCTTCTGAGACACGGCCAGAGATGTGCAGCTAGGCCACTGGAGGACTGCATCAACAGCTGCCACTACTGGCCCATTGATGTGGGCTGCAGCCTTCAGCAGCCTCTGGCTCACTCGTGACAGGCAGCCGAGGAGAATAAGTGCCGGGTATTTCCCCGGTACTGGATCTCTGGCACCCAGCAGATAGGGGAGAGCCAATGAGGTTTTTCTTCTTCTGGTCTGTGCCCCCATGAAGGGAGGTACCCTGCGGTACCTCTGTGGCTCACACTGTTTATCTTTATCTTGGTCTTATTTATCTAGTCAGCCCTGTCATCTCAACAGGAAAACAAGAGACCTTTCATTCCCAGATATGTTCTTCACACACCATTCTGCTCTTATACGTTGCTGGGATATAGTGGGATGCCCTTTCATGTTAGAAGTGCTGAAGGACCCACTTTATTCCCTATCCCCCCCGGGCATAAGCAGTGCAGACAGATGGCATTTTTATGCTAATTGCATCCATGCAGGTAACTGCATCTGCGCTGCAGGTGCCATCCTGCTTTAGCAGCATCAGGACACCTAAAATGCCAGACCTGCTGTACAGCCTGATGCCCCACAGAACCACAGACCAAGCAAACAGCAACAATAAATGTGCCGCAGCGATGTTTGCAGGAAACAGGAAAATGAGTCAGGAAAGTTTTGCTTTGAGCTCTCTGGTAGTTTCCCAGCTGCTGACAATGCTGCCTTGCTGGAGTGCCGAGGTGCTTGGAGGTGTCTGCTGAAGCCAGGTGTCCTCATTGCAAGAGGTGGCACTGGGAAAAGAGCGGGTGCCTTGTGGGTGCTGATCCAGTGACTGACAGCTGCCAGCACCTTTACGTCACAGTGACATATTGATATTGGCATCCTGCCACTGCTTGGGCACTGGCATCCTCCTGGCACACGGTTTGGGCCAGGTGACAAGGTCTTTGGATTTTGCTGACTTAGGTTATGTATTTTTAGCTATGTCTTCATTGGTTACAAGAAAAGGCAGCTTCTGCTGGTAAAATTTTGTAGCAAATTGCTGGCCTGAGATAAGGAAGAAGAAACATTTACCCACACTCGTTACTATGGAAAGCTCCATCACCACTTCCCGCGAAACCAGGGCCAAAGTCCAGGCTGAAACTTTACCTTGGCGGCACTTCATTACCCGTGGGAGTACTGCTGTGAGGAGGAAGAGCATTTGGCTTCAGAGGTTTGTTTGACTGGACAGAAACAGCAGGAATGAGCAGGGTTGGGCAAGGCACTAGGTCCCACCTGACCTGCTTAGCAGAGAGACAAAATCCTCCATGAAGGAGAGGAACAAAGCTGCTGGAGGCTGAAGGGGCAAGAGGGAGCTGGTCAGCAAGGTGAGACATCGTGTGTAGATGATGGAAGCAGCAAGAAACAGTTCTCAGTTGTGGTGGTGGAGAGGAGAGATTTGCTTTGAAGTGTCTTGGAATGAATTCTATGCCTTTGGGCCAAAGACTAATGAGTGAGTTTGTGCCTCTCATCATGCCTGTGCCTTAGAACCTGCCTGAGTCACTGCCTCTGCTCCATTCAAGCACGTTCTGGGACCCAGCCCTTTGTACTTCCATAGATGTTTCACACCCGGCATCCTGATGCCACCTGATCTCCAGCCCAGTGGGAGACACCAGCACATGTTTCTCCAAGGAATCTCTTCAGAAGGTATCCTTCTGGGGGGAGGAAACCACAGCAATTTTATTCTAAAATGATGGGAATCTGTTCAGGAAAGATACACTCTTCATGCCAGCTTCTGGGAGCTCTCTGCAAGGATAACATTTCTTAGGATTGCCTCTCTTTGATCTGTCAAAGACAAAGCACTGGTGAGCACTCTGCAAACTCATCCACGAAATCACAGCACATAGGAGCCTTTGGCAAGAGTGCTGTGCAGCAGTGGAAGGGTTAACAGAGGAGTCAGCTGTCTGTTTAGTATGTCTCAGATGTCACACACAAATACCTAAAAGGCAGCTGGGTTGTGTGAAAGGAAATCAACGGATTAAGATTGTGTCTCAGCTCAAAAGCTTTTTTGTGACTTCAGGAATGCCTCATATCCCATCTGTTAAATGGGGATAATACCAAACCAACAAACATACCATGAAGATAAATTAATTAATCTTATTTTAAGAGGAAATGGGAAGAGCTGGATAAATAGTAATACGCAGTAACACGGCAGTAATGTCAGAAAGCTCGCAATGGCACAGAGCAGGGTGGTGGCAGCTGCAGGTCACTTTGGTAGGAGGGCACAGTACCCCCCTCAGCTCTGTTCACCTGCACCATAACCGAGGGTGTTTTGTGCTCCGTGGTGGTCCTGGCTCCTCCCCTGGTGGGCTGCAGACCACAGCCAGCCAAAAATGCCTTGCCAAGGGATGTGCCTATGGCACTGCCAGCTCTGCCAGGAGCTGCTCTGTGGCACAGACCGTGTTCACATAGGATGCAAGGGAGAACTGGCAGCACCTTTGGCACCTGCATGGCAGGAGATGGTGAAAATGGGGTTAGGAGAAGGTGAAGAGAAAAATGGAGGCTGGGCACCATAAAGCGACTCCTTTCTTTGATATCCCCAAGGGAAGCATCAGACACTCAGTTACCACAGTGAGAGGAGTGCTCCCAAGTGCACAAACAGATTTATCTCCAAATTGTTCATTCCTAACTCATCTGAAGGTTGAAGCCTTCTGCAGCTCCTCACAGGCAATACCTTAACCTGGACCCTTCATGTAGAACCCCTTGTCAAAATTAGGGCAGAAAGACAAATACAGGAATGATGCTTTTCTCTGTATGAGCAGCATCCCAGTCATGAGAATTCAGCTTCTTTCCAAGCCAAGAGTGGACTGAACATGTTCCTTCAATGTTGTTTGACAGTCTGGCTCATTTTATCAAACCCAGTCAAGATGAATGAGACATGTGTTTACCCTTGGTGGGTGAGCAGACAAAAGCTGCATGTAATTGTCTTCTGGGTGCCTGCCACTCTGTGGGGATTTGTAGTCATTTTGAAAAAAGAGATTTCCCCCGTCACTGGAGGAGACAAGCTGGCACCTCAGCACAAAACATACCACTTAAAATAGCTTTCAACATGGCCTTGAAAACTATTTTTGGATGAGAAAAAATGTGGTGTAAGGGAAGACTAGAGTCACGTATGGTAACTGTCACTCAAAACCAAAGGCTCTATAATTTCATGAAGATCAACAGACGTAGCATGTACAGGGACTATGGAACATTAAGACAATCTAACTGGTCCCCAGGCTTTGTTACACATGGTGATATTAGAAAAGTCAAGAAAGGCTTCCTCAGTGTTCATTGACTCACACCGACCAACTCCATTTTTAGTTTGGAGGCAGAAGTAGAGTGTGATTCCCATCCCATAATCAAGCCAACCGCAGATTTGTATTATGATCTGTGGATTAGTTCTCCATCAAGTTGCCATGGCTTCCAGACTACTTTCAGGACAATACAGGCTGCCTATGCCTTCCTCATTCTAGAGCAGACATTGTCCTCAGTGCTACCAGATAGCAGCTGCATAATAAAATCAAGTTTATGCTTTGGCTGAGGATTCCGAATTTGCTCCTCAAGATCAAAAACGTGGAGACACACAGAACAGCCAATGAACAGGCTTTGGGTTCTTGCAGACTGGTGTCTCCATTTGGTTGGAAGTCATATAAAAATGAGGATACATACAGACATACATATATATATATATATATATAAAAGTGCAGGAGAAATCCATGGAGGGACAGGAAACAAGTGAAGCCCCTTTCTCAAGAAATCAGATGTGCTCTAGGGCCGTGAGGTGAGCCCTGGAGTGAGGTGCACGGAGGAGGCCTGGAAAAGGCCGGAAAGAACACAAGACAGAGTGATGTGAGGTTGTGCTGAGCAAGGATACGGAGCCTCGGAGCTGGGCAGCACATCCCTTGCTGCTGGATGCTCCTGAAGCGGGGGTTCAAGCCAGTACCCATCACCCCAGATTCGCCTCAGTTCCTTACTGGGAGAGCTGCGGAAACCTCACCCCGAAAGGCGGCCCTGCGCCAGCCGGGCCGGGACCAAGCCGGCCACCGACGGGGGACCCGGCTCTGCCCGAGGGGTGGGTGCCCCGCACTCCTACGGCCAACGTGACCGCCGCAGCCCCTCCGGGGGTGCCGCACCCACCGCGGGCCCCCACGGGGCGGCCGCGGCCCGACCGGCGGCGAGCTCGGCGCAGCCCGGCAGCGGAGCGCGGCGCCGCGGGCCGGCCCGGCCGAGCGGCCATTTCCCGCCGCCCCGCGCGGCTCCGCGGCGCCCGGAGCCCCGCGGCGGCCCCGCCCCGCCCCACGCTCCGCCCGCGCCCCGCCCCGCCCCGCCCGGCACCGCCGAAGGTTTCCGAGCGGGGGTCGCGCTGCTCCGGTGGCGTTTCCGGGGATTGCCGAGGGGCTCCGGCCCCTCCCCAGCCGCCGCCGAGCCCGTGACCGAGGCGCTCCGGTGGGTCGGAGCCCGGCGCGCCCGCTGCTGCTCCGGTCGCGGCGCGGGGCTCGCCGCCGTCCTTCTCCTCCTGCTGCTCCCGCTTCCCCGGCAGCGCCGGGCGCTGCGGTGACAGAGCGGGGCGATCGCGGCGGGGGACGGCCGGGGCTCCGGCGGCGCGGATGGCGGAGGGCGGCCAGCCCCCGCAGCAGCAGCCACAGCCGCAGCTCCTGGCCGGCGGCGGCGCGGGGTCCGCCCGCGGCGTGAAGCGGGAGCCGGAGCTGGAGCAGCCCATGGCCGGCGGGGACGGCGCGGAGGGCGGCCACAGCAAGCGGCTGCGGACGGAGGCGGAGGCCGACGGCGGCGGCATGCAGGTAGCGGGCAGGGCCGGGCCGTCCCCGGCTCTCCCTCCCCGGGGCTCGGCCGGGCCGGGCCGCGTTGGATTTCGGTTTGCGGGATTCGGCGCGTTGCGCTCGGGCGTGCGGCCCTTTCCCCGCGGGCAGCGAGGCGAGCGGGGATCCCCCCGGGCTCCCCGACCCGTGCCGGGCGGCTCCCGGGGGCGCAGCCCAGCACGTGGGGCGGCGGCGCGGGGCCCTGGGGGAGCCGCCGCCGGGTCCGGCGCTCCGGGCACCGCCGGGCAGCCCGGGGAGGCCGCGGTGTCGGGGCCGGGCGCGGGGCAGCGGCAGCGGGTTTGCCTGCGGCGCTTGGGGCTTGTGTTAGGAGAAATCCCAGGTGCTGCCTGGGAAGGGGGAGAAGCGGGGTAGTGGGGCGTCTTCTAGGTTGGTTCAGGATCCCGCGTTTCTGTCGTCTCCTGCCAGCGCGGCTTGATCGTCCCCAAAACATCGCTTGTTCCAGGTGCATTGGCCTTTGTGTTTGTGGGGTGATGCTGCCAAGGTGTTTCTGCCTCCCTTTGTTTGGGTGTTGTGGAGGATTGTTTTATTATGGCAGTTGCACTGGTCTTTTCTGCTTGTGTCTCTCGTGATGAGTATGTCAAAGCTCTTTGGAAGCAGCGTGATTTGTTCATCTGAACTTGTTTCTCTTCTCGCCCTTTTTCGGGTTGGTAAGTGCTCCTGGCTTTCCAAGGGAAGCATCCTGTTCTCTCCATGGTGCTTCTCATCAAGATGCCAAATACTGGCCAACGCTCTTCCCTTTTTACTTCCCAGGCTGTCCCCAGTTTTCATGTTCTAGAATTGCTCTTCCTGCTTGCAGCAGGAAGGTTTTGTTTGTGGTTCTGTCTGATGTTTAGTCTTTCATGGTGGTCTCTCCACCCCACAGCATCATGTTTTCCCCAGTGTGATGGTGTGGCCTGAGCGGTTGCTGGAGCTTCGCATCCAAGTGCTGCTGCTTGTGCTCTCCCACGAGCCAGTGAAAATCCTGCTGTGCTCTTTTATCCCTTGAAGTAGTGTGTTCTCCCACACGTAGGTTTCAAGTATGACTCAGGCAATGTGTACAATTGCAAGGAGAAAGATGCTCAGCATCGAAGGAGTGTTTATACGGTGTGTCTTGCTAGGAGTTATGAATGAGTGCACAAACATGGTGACATGAAATTCTTCCAGCTCTTCAGAGTTGAACTGAGGCAGAGGTCCTGTGTAGTTACAGAAGATGCACCAGTTTACCCTGCATATAGTGGCTTAACTGATTGTTGTTGACGTAAACTGGGGTAAATCAACTGAAAATTGCCTAGGAAGGGACTTGGACTGGTTTAGCAAAAGTCTGATTTTTTTTGTTTGTTTTTAATTGCAAATGGGTGAAATTTCTCTACAGATAAAAGACTCCCCTCCTATATTTACATTTAAAAGTGCTTTGTTGTCTGTTCAATGAATAATGCAAGATAGTAAGATTGCAGCGTTCAGCCATGGGGCTGCAACAGTGTGTGTGTGCAGCAGTGTGTAGTGCTGGTGGTCATGATACTAGGGATTGATTGTGGAATTAACTAGCAGAAAGTTGGGGTCTATTTCTGTATCAGATAGTGGGAAGCAGTGGAGAAATTAGGTGAGGTGCAACGACTAGAGTCCAATTTTTTAAGTGCGTCTGTAGTCGGTGTAGCTATTTTTCAGATTAGGGCACCCATATTGTACTTATTTGGCATTCTTAGTGTAATTGTAATCTTTCCATATGTATTTATATATGGAAAAGATTTTTCAGTCCTTTTATTATAAAAGATGAAAATAAACATGTATGTCTGTATGTATATATTTACAAATGTGTACCATTATTTGGATCTAGGTGATCTTTAAGGTTCTTTCTAACCCAAACCATTCTGTGATTCTATGTTCAGTATTTTCCCTTGACTTTTTTTAGTTTTTAAAGACTGTAGTTTATATATTTGGAGAATCTTCTCATGTCTGCACGCAAGCAGTACCAAATTTTAAGACAAACTTACAAATAATATCAGAGATAGGAAAAACGTGTTCTTTAATGTTTGGGAAATTCGTTATCTTTTTACTTAAAAGACAAAACACAAGGTTGCCTATCGTGCGGATTTCTGTTCAGATAGTGCCTTCTTTTGAAGTACCTTATTTTAGAATAACGGGTTCTTTTTAGTAAATCCTCTATGTTTAACTGTACGTAATGCTTACAGGAGGAATAAAGAGCCTATTCTTTGATGGTTTTTTTTTCTCCCTCTCATATGTATTAGAGGCTTTCTGAAAGCTGGAAATAACACCAGCAACTGTTGTACCTTGTTTTTCCTGGAGATCCTGTCAATTTTCTACTTCCTGTTCCAGAGCCACAGGCTATTGCTGTGTAAACTTGGTGACCTCGTGTCTCTGGGCTGATAGCAAGGAATCACGGAATGCCATGCCCACCACCATTTCTTCTTTGCATAACCCCTACCTACCAGTGGCTCACGGTATAAACACAGCGTGTAATGCTGTAGAATCATTTAGCTGTAGAAATTACTAATGTAGCTGTAAAACTAATAGATTTTTTGGGAGTCTGTTAGTGTGACATATCAAAACTAGCCCAAAGGAAGATAAGATAGTAGCTAGTTATTAAGACCTTGGGGCAGAGGGTGCCTAAAAGCTTTGAGCAGCCCTTAAATCTGCTGGGCTTCTTGTTTACTGCTGTCTCAGGCCAGCATGCTCAGACAGCTTATGCAGTTAGGGTTTCATTATCTAATCCATCTTTGATCAGGCCGGATAAATGGTGTTTGGCCAGTGCTGATCTTGTTAGGAGGGTGGTGTAAAGCTGCTTGAGTTGGGATTGGGACAAATCGGATCATGGCTGCTATCTGCTTCTGGGACATATTTCAGTTAATCATGGCGTGGGAGGAAAAGGTCTACCAGGAACTGCTGGTTTTTAGCTCCCTCTGTTCCATAAATGGCAAAAGTCAAATGCCACCTGGAATGTCACCTGGAAGTATTTGGATAGGTTTGTAAGCTTTGGAAGTAAAGGGTCCCAAAGGTATTGCTGCTTTTTAACTGTATAAATACTGGTAAGGAAATACCTCATGCTCTGTTTGCTGACTTGGATGGTTGAATCATTTGGATCAGCTTGCTGATCTGGGTAAAAATAATGCCTAGCACAGGGGAGAAGAGGAAAAAAAAAGAAAGTTATATTAGCCTAAGTCACTTGTGAAACTTCACTGAAATGCAGTTGTTGATGCAGCTGTATTTGCTTCTTGTCAGAAAACACTGACTGCTGCACAGATGGAAGAGAAAGTACCCTTGCAACAATCCCTCTCCTCCTCCATTCCTTGCATGATGAAAGATGAGAAGTGTTGTGGCTAGCTGGGAAGTGTCCCTTTCTCTTTAAAACTGCAGACAAGGGTGTAATTCCATGGTGCTCTTTTTGTCTTCCCCTTCCAGGTGCTAGAGGTGTACCAGACAGCTTACACTGCTGACAAAGTTACTAAAATACATTCCCTTTGCTTTGCATCGGGTTGGATAAGTTAATCAACTCCTCAGTCAGTTCCCAAGCTGAATTTTGATTTAGCTTTTTTATGGGGTCTAGTTTGGTTAGAAAATTAAAATTACACCTGGTTATAATATATGGGTGGAATTAGATGTAAGGCGTGAACAGAGCTGATCCTTGTTCCTCTTTCATGAATGACTTGTGTGCTCAGTATCCCTGAGTATTTGGGAGAATTACTCTTCTTGCAGCCATGAGTGTGGCCAACTGGTCAGGACAGACAGTTAATGCAGCTGTGGTCTGTGCCTTGCCCAGTCCACATAAACCTTTAGTGGCAGCAATGAGTGGTGACTTTGTGTGTCATTCAGCCATGTCTGCACAGGGTTCATAAAGATGACTAGTGGTGTTGAGATCAGTCTCCTGTGACTAAATGATGATGTAATAGACGATAAGTCTTTGCTCTACAGGAAAGTCTGCAGTTTCTCATCCTACCGTGAGCCAGAAGATGGTCTGTGACACCCTCTACCAGCCTGACTCCTTTCCAGCACAGTGACTGGAAACCTTGAACTGCAGCGTGCCCCAGAAAGGGGAGAGTGGGGACATGACTGGTGCTTCATGACAGCCAGTATCCTTGCTCAAGCTGTGGCCTGTTTGTGGTGCTCCAGAGGATGGCAAGAAATTGGTCTGCTGATAATTTCTAGGTAGGTTTGGGTTTACAAGTGAGAGAGCTGACTGGGATTGTAATCGAGAAGGGGCCAGTGAATAACAGCTTTTGTGCTGTGAGGGACCCTTTGGAAGTCTGTATTTTTAAATCTTACAGAAGAGAACATCTCGTTCCAGTAAATTGTGGAAAAGCTGTGTAATCAGGTTAGCTTTTTCCTCCCTCTTATTTTTCATGGCATGGCTGTCTTTGTAAAGAGATGCAGAGCAATGCAAGGGATACAAGATATTACAGTAAAAGAAGTGAAGTTCCAATCTATCGAAGCTGACCCCTGCCTTGGATCCAGGATGAGGTTTTCTGGGATGCTGTTTTGACAGAGAATTGCTGATGTGATGAGATGTAATGAATCACCTCTAAGTTTGTTGTTGTTTCTCTGTTTGCTTTTGGCCTTTGTTTTTTTAATATTTGAATGTTATGAGTTAGACTTGACGCAGTCTGGGAACACTTAGAAAATCTCCGGTTCAAAGAAAACCTTTGGCAAACAGGCTGAAAGTTGGGATTTTAGAGTTGTTAAGAGTGCTTTACTGTTGGCTCTTTTCTTTCCATATTCAGGAAAATGGAAAGCCCGACTGAAGTATGCTGCATGTACTCCTCCCGGCTCTCTCAGTATTTTTCTGTAGATTCCAGAGGTTTGTGTTCAAAGGTGATGGCCACAGTTGTGAGGTTGGAAGCCAAAGAGAGGTCTGGCTCTACTGGAGATGGTTTCCTTCTGCATATGTGTACCAGCTGTAGACATAAGGTTTTTATTTTTCCTTTCAGAATTCCCGTTTAGAAATACAAGCGTTCTGGTCTTTTGCAGGAAGCCTGGTCTCTCCCTTGCATGTTGGAAAGGTTGCTCACCTAGCTGAGTTTGGAGCAGCTCCCAGGCACATCCTGTGCAATACCCTCTGCCAGCTGTTCCTCCCAGTGAACCGGCAAGCAGGGTCCCTGCCTTGCCCTTCTGCATTGGGGGTTTGCACCTCTGTGGTCAAGGTTGTCTCAAAGAAGTGCTGGTCACTGAAGGTTTAGCAGCTGTGTTCCTGTGCTGGCTTTGTGCTTTACTGGGACTGTGCTTTCAGTGACTGCTGTGGTGAGCCTGGTGGCAGCAGGAGTACCAGCACTCAGGAGATGCAAAGGAGGCAGCAGTAAAATAAAATAAATCAACTGCTTCATTTGCACTAGAGATAGGGAAGCTAAACTGAAGTTGAGACAGATCTGAACAGGATTCTGTGTGTGGTCTGTGGCCCCCTGGAAACTGCTGCTGAAGGACATACCCCTGTTAGATTGGAAAAATAAAGCCTGTCGTTAGCAGTGTTTGGTTGGCTGCACAGAAACCTCTGCCCCTCTGGAAAATGTTAGGAATCACATTAGTTGAAGGTGTTTTAAAACCTATCACTCTATGCTGCTGACTTGACTTGTGGCACTCAGCACACCTTAGTTTTTATATGAAGTGAAAGGGAAGGGCAGATGTGTTGGTTGTCTGGAAATCTCTTCGTTAATTTGCCCGTCTCTGATATTACTTGACTTTCTCTGTGTGTGTGTTTGCTGTTGAAATGTGGTGGCTGAGGGATCAGAGGAACATCCAGAAGAGAAGTGAGAGAAGCAATTAGAGGTAACGAGTTCCAGTTCATTGAAGCATTCTGTTGATCTACATTTTACAGTGGTATTGAGTGGACACCCGAGTGTAGCTGTCATGAGATAATCCCGATGTTTAGGGATTAGAGCTGCTTGACTGCGTTTTGGGCCTTAACTCCCTTTGCTCTCCAGTAAATTTAATTTTGCCAGCAATCTGTTGTAAATTCAGTTTGAAAGATGTGTATACATTTTCCCCAGCATGCTTCCCCCTCCCTCTGCTTCACTTTCTTGTGTGCACCTCCTTTTTTCCAGGTCAAATTAGAGATGTTTGTCAGGGCCAAGTCCAGCGATGGCAGGGGCTGTATGAAACAGTCCTCGCCAGTCCTGGACCATGCCACCATCCTGACCCTGCAGTGTTCCCTGTCAGGGCTCTGCCAAGTTGTCCTGCTGAGCTGTGCCTGGGTACCTCTCCTGCAGGAACGCTTTGCTGAGAAATGCCACATATTTTTCTGGGTTTGTAACCTGTGTTCTCTGTTCTGGAAGATTTCCAGGGTGTTTGTGAACTGTTCCAGTCTCTCTCTTGTTTGGCTTGTCCCACGTACATACGGCATCTATCTAAACCACCCCTTCAGCTCTCTTGCTGGACCAAAGGAAAGCAACTCCAACTCCTTAGCGGTGATACGACGATGTATTTAAGTGGCCATGAAGAAAGGAAGGTTGTATACAAAAGCCCTCTTGTTTAATGAGCAGCATCAGCTGAACTAGAGGTGGATCCAGCATCTGCTTGGGCAGAGCAGGAAACTTTGGCAGTTTCTGTCAGCTCATGAGGTGCGACATTGGTGTTCAATCAGCTATACCATTGTGCCGCCTCCTAACCTTTGGAGTGTGGGCAGAGGGTACTTGTGATTCACACTGGTTAGAAAAGAGGTAATGAGATCTTCTACTTGGATAGGACAGTGGGATTCAGACTGGCATGTTTTTGAAGTGGCTGTGCGTTACTGGGGCTGTTGCTTATGTTTGCCTTTATCTAGGAGAGTTTGTGGTGCAGAAGGATTGGATACTTGCTTCAAAGAGCCTGGAATAGAAGCACTTGTTGCTTTTCTTGTATGACTTTATTGGGTTTTATCTGCTCATAATTGCCTCAGGAATAAAGCAGGTATTAGCATAGAGATCAGGAACAAGCTGCAACATTTAAGGGGGAAAAAACCCTCATCGTGTCAGCACTTTTCCCTCTGAGTGTACATAGCTAAATTTCTTTTAATAGGCTAAAGAATCAACCTTATGTGGCTTTTCTGTGTGTCACAAATATCAAAATATGCTCCCCAGGGGCCTTTGAGGCCTTGGGATCTGGATCCGGCTCAGGTTTCTTCAAGGGACTGGAGCATTGTGCTCTTTTAATGGAGACTTTCTGCACAGCTTTCCCACTGCTATTTCTGTAGGAGATTCTTGCAGGCATTTGGGTTGGTTGTCACCGTTGAGGGTGATGCCCAGGAAGAAAATTCCACCAAGGCATCACTAAAAAGCCTTGATTTAGTGCCGTGTGGGCTGAGGGCAGGCTCTAGCTGGGATCCTGGTGCTATAATTTGCTGCTTGTGGTTGCTGTTCCCTTGCCCAGATAGGGGTGGGAAGGTTGCCCTTCCTCCAGCCTGCTCACTGACCTCAGGCAGTGAGGGGGGCATGAGGCCAGGCTCTGCCCTGCTGCAGGGCTGGGCACCTTCTGCCTGGCTCCCTGGACCTGCAGGCAGAGTAGCCAAGCATGACTCTGAGCAGCTCCTATGAGAGATCGTGCTTCTGAGCTGTCTCTGTCTGGCTCTTTGGTTTTATTCTGTTCTGTGGCTTTGCTTCCTTTTTGTGGGAAGAAGAAATGAGGGGAAGTGCAAGCAATGGCTTCTTCATTAGCCTTTGTACCCTGCTGTCCTGGAAAGCAGGTCTATCAGAGGCCTCTTTCCTACCCTTATTTCATGTTAAAAGCCCTGTGCAGCTTTGGAGCAAAGCTGGACCAGGATGGAGTAGGTTTTGTCGGTGCTTCTCCTTGCCTGTAGGTACCAATTCTTGAAGCTCAGCTTTGGAGCGACCTGAGGTGGTTCCTGGGATTTATGACCTCTCTCTCTGAGTGATGCTGCTTCTGCTCCCATGAGTATGACCAGCCACACAGCCTGGGGAGATCCAAAAGGTTCAGTCAGGGAAGGAAGCCTGGGCTGTGATGTTGCTGCAGCAGGTGGAACCGTGGGGCACACCGAAGGAAAGGGGGGCTGGCAGCATGGTACGGGCAGATGTCCTGGGGCTGGTGGCGTGTATGAGGGTGGGAAACAGGTGTTTTTGTTACATTGGCCTGAGGAATGATTTGAATCATGGAGGAAACGGAGGCAATAAAGTGTTGCCACTGCTGCTGATACGCAGCAGCAGATCTGAATGTCTCTTGGACAGCCTGCAGGAGAATCCAGCTGGCTTCTGAAGCACCTGCCCATCCTGTTATTTGTTTTGTCCAGTAGTGGAAGTTGAAGTGTGTGGACATGCAGAATACTCTCAATGCCCTGGTTCTAGGAAGAGGTGTGCTACTCTGCGGTGGTGCTGGAGTTATGTTTGTCCTGGGTGGTCTGGAACTGCAGGTGCTGTTTCCTCCACACAAAGGGTTGAGGAGACTGAATGTGCCAGGGTGAGAACCTGTGCACAGCAGACTGTGACTGGGGAGACTTTAACACGTGGTGTATCCACACTGAAGGGGCTGGGACTCATAGCCTGTAACTGCTATGCCCAGCAGGAGAATGTGACAAGAGGACATCATGTGAGGTCACAATTATGCGGTCATAGCTTTTATGTTTTTAGAAATGACTTCATCTCCACAAGTGCAGCAAATGGATGGTGTTCACTGAGGCGCTATTAAACTTAATGGGAGTTTTGTAACCAGTTAAAATGGGTGTAAGGTCATGTTTTGGACTATGCAGTATTTCATTCCTTCTCTTTCATCTCATGTATGACCCCATATGAATTTACTGCAGATAATCTAAACCTTGCACCGAATACAGACCTATTAATTTTTAATGGTCTCTTCTACAGTACTCACCACTGTAGTGTGGGTGCTTCACAGGTATCAATGATTTTATTTTTTTAGTTTCCTGAGAGGTAGAAAAGGTATACTGTGCCTTATTGTGGAAATGGGGGATTGAAGTACCTGGTAATAAGACCAATTTTGCCAAAAAACGATTGACACTTAAAGCCTAACTTATTTTTATTTGTATTTTTGATTGTAGCTGGGGCTTTTTTATTGAGGTAGGGTTTTGGTGATGTTTTAATCCTTGATCTATAGCTCTCTACAACTTCCACTGTGTATATGATGCCTGCTGCTTCCATAGACCAATCCTTAATTGTGTCATGTTGGGCAATTATACAGTATTGTTGTCTTTATCTTAAAGCCCAGAAGAGTACCTTGAATTAAGGAACTTGGTCAGCATCATAGTGAAATTTTACTTGGAAGATAAGGTTTGAAATCTAACTTTTTAAGTAGCATTGATACTGCTTGTCTGAGACTACAAAACCACCTTTGGGTTTCTGCAGCTGTTTATACTGCTCAGAACACAGTGCTTCCTAGGCTTGAATGAAGCAGGAATTAGGAAAAAATAGCACATAATCCTGATTTGTTGTAACATCCCTGCACATGAGGAAACACTGGAAGTTGCATGGATAGTTGCTGTTTTTTAATCTGCAGCCCTTGACTTTTGCAGTTGCTATTTTAGGAGAGAATGTAGCTACTTTGCCTTTCAAGTTAAAAAGCATGTTTTGGTCGTTAGGAAGCAGAGAGCTGCTATGTGGACAGCAAAGGCAGGAACCAGCTCCTGACCAGCTCCCTGCGCTGGCTGCCGTGGGGACTGGCAGCTCCCCCCCTTCCTGAGAACACAGGTCCCAGCGTGGTCACTTGTGGGGTCAGCGAGGAGGACAGAGAGGCATGTTCTGCTGAGGAGACTTTGTGACACATTAGGGCTGCAAAGCAATCCTGCCACTTGGCATACAGGTGAAATACGTGGGTGATCATGGGCCTGGTATCTCCTTTTTGTTTGCTGAATAATGAGTCCTTCATGTATCCCATCAGTGCCTGCTTTTTGTTGCTTCTGCATGGGTGTTCAGTTCTGTTCTCCTTAGCTGAGTAAAGGGGGGGGCCAGAATTGTGTTAAATGGCTGAGGTTCTGTCATCTTCAGAGAGCTGCAGACAACAAGCCTAGTTTTGGGCTGGATGCCTGATCTTACTGCTAGGATTGTCAGACTACAGCACTGTAAGTAGTATAAAGCTGTAGGGGAGGAATAAACACCCCATCCCACTGCTTTTTGGAAAGAGGAGATAAAGACCAGCCTGGCAGTACCTCTGCATATGTTGCCTTGAAGGGAGGGGAGAAGATGAAGCTGGTGTCCTCTCCAAAGCTCACATGAATCCAGTGGAGACCTGGCATCTGCTAATGTCACCAGCTGGATCTAGCAGCTTTTTCCCGATATGACCTTTACACCTAAGCACTTCTTGGAAAAGTCTGACTTCCTGGGCTGGTTAGATTTTCCTAAGAGTGGTGGTGGTCTGCATGCCAAGTGCCTCATGTGAGAGCTGAGCTGAGAGGTCACAGACAGAGGAGGCAAGGCCATCATTTGCGATGGTGGGATGGACTCAGCAGGAGGTGATAGTGGCATTTGGGAACAGTGGTGTCTCTGTGATGGTTAGATGTCAACCATGCGTCAGAGAACACTTCAGAGAAGAGAAGGAGAATGTAAAAGGAAATGGACCGACTGTGGATTTTGATTGTCAGATAGAGAGGGTTACAGTGGAACTTAACTCTGTAGTGTTTCCATCTGTTGTGGTTTAATCCCAGCTGGCAGCTAAGCCCCACACAGCTGCTCACTCCTTCCTGCTGGGATGGGGGAGAGAATTGGAAGACTAAAAGTAAAAAAAACTTGTGGGTTGAGATAAAGGCAGTTTAACAGGTAAAGCAGAAGCCACACATGCAAGCAAAGCAAGACAAGGAATTCAGTCACCACTTCCCATGGGCAGGCAGGAGTTCAGCCATCCTCAGGGAAAGCGGGGATTCATGATGTGTAATAGTGATTTGGGAAGACAAACTTCACTCTGAATGTCCCCCCTTTCACTTTCTTCCCTCAGCTCTATATGCTGACCATGATGCCATGTGGTATGGAATATCCCTTGGGTCAGTTGGGGTCAGCTGTCCTGGTTGTATTCCCTCCCAAATTCTTGTGCATGCTCAGCATCCTCACTGGTGGGGTGAAGCAGAAAAGGCCTTGACTCTCTGTAAGCACTGCTCAGCAGTAACTAAAACATCCCTGAATTATCAACACTGTTCCCAGCACAAATCCAAAACACAGCCCCATAACAGCTACTGTGAAGAAAATTAACTCAATGAAAGCCAAAACCAGCATACCATCTGACCATCCCTTCTCTCAGTGCCCACTTGTGACCTGTCATTGCTGTTGTGATGGATTTGGATGTGGTGAATGAGGCTGAGGCTAGTGTTTGAGTATATATTGTCTGAACACCTGATATTTGTCTATATATATATATGTCTGTGTGTGGCTTTGCCAGGAAATTGAAATTATGCTCATAATTAGGTCTGGGTTTTGTGTTTGCTCTGTCCCCTGATGTTGGGGTTTTAGTTTAGTCTTAGGTTTTTTTCCTGTTAAAGGAATTTTCTCCCATATGCATGTTGCTAGGGGACAAATAGCTGTACTTAAGAAAGACAAAAAGGGGAGTGGGGCGGGCCTGGCTACTCTTTTGTCTACACCTGGGTGTGGGGTCAGTTCGCTCTGAGCGTCCGGAGAGAGAAGC
This sequence comes from Corvus hawaiiensis, assembly GCF_020740725.1. Taxonomy (NCBI): domain Eukaryota; kingdom Metazoa; phylum Chordata; class Aves; order Passeriformes; family Corvidae; genus Corvus; species Corvus hawaiiensis. Next base: position 27,696,606 of record NC_063216.1, on the reverse strand, counting down.
TGCAGAGAAAGGAGCTGCTGCTGCTTTCTTTTTGGCCGTTCTTTCTTCCTGCTGGAAACAACGCCGGGACCCCAAAAGCCGCTTTCCCTGCCCTGCTGGAGACCGAGCTGTGGCTGCCCTGCCCCGCTGCTGCTTCGAGCTTTCGCTACGCTGTAGCCCTGCTCGCCCTGCCTGCCTGGGCCTCCGTGGGGTTCTCCCATCTGGATACATCTCGCCTGCCACCCGGGATTTGCGTCCGTCCCTGCCGTTCCAGCCTGCTGTTCCTAAGAGCCCGGGATCAGCTGCCCAGCGGTTTGTGAAGCCTTTGTTCCATCCCTTCCCGGGATCCCAGGGCACCAGAGCCGCGTGCTCCCCGAGCTCGCTCCGGAGCGCCCCCTGCAGCCGCGGGGGAACCATCGCACCTGCCCTGCTCACCGGGAGCCGCCAGCGCCCCTGCCGGCTGCGAGCGGAACTGCACCCGAGGGGAAACAGCCTGACAGCCGAGAAGGCTGGCACTGGGTTTGTGATTGCTGTTACTGCCAGAGTTGTTGTTGTTTTGTTTGACTGGTTATATACATATATATATATATAGTAAAGAACTGTTATTCCTATTTCCCACATCTTTGCCTAAAGGCTCTTGATTTCAAAATATAATAACTTGGAGGGAAAAGGGGTTATATCTGCCACTTCAAGGGGGGCCTCTGCCTTCCTTAGCAGACACCTGTCTTTCAAAACCGAGACACCTGATTACATCCTTCCAGAAAAGACTTGCTGCATTTCACCATCTTGCCTGATCTCTTCTGGCTTTCAACAAGAATATCATATGGTGAGTTCCAAATGCTACAGTTTCAGAAAAATAAGTTTTATCTGTTGATAAATCACAAATTAGCACCACTAAGAATTCTTCATGCTTCATATTCTGTCTTGAAATGTCTCTGGCAATAGGTCTGATAACATATCTAAGTATTATCTCCCTCTTTCAGCCAGACCAATGTGTAAGTTCTCCTGGGGATGGTTGTTTCCCATGGGGAAGGTGTTGACTTGAATAGATGGAGATGCTATGAGATTTCTTTTGTGTGTGTGTGTGTGTTTTCCTCCTATTATTCACTGCCTAAATTGTTGAGTAATAATTCCTCCTTTGCTGGTCAATGGGTTGATATTTTCACCTTGGGCAGTATCAGGCATTTGTGACTGCTTTTCATGCCAGGAGGAGCACGAGTTGGATTTGCTTCCACCAGGACCCCTTTAAGGACTAGGAATTCTTTGATGAGTGATTACACTTAAATCTGGACTCTCAGTTGATGGATGTAGATGGAGCATGTCCATGTTTCTTGGGAAGGTTTCCTTAAATAGGCATGACCTTTCTACTGAAAACAGGAAGATAGTTATTGCTTTTTTTTTTTCCCCCCAGCATGGTATTTGTTTCATTTTTGGACCTCATGATTACTGCAGACATTTACCATAGGAGTAGCTCATAGGCTCATGGGGCAGAGTTTGGCAGCCCCGTTGGAGTTTTGGTAGGGGTATTGGCTTGCTTTGCAGTGTGGCATTTGATATAGCATTGGTTCTATCCTTTCTGTACCAGCCACTCTTTTTCACCTTTGGTGACCTGGTTCTCCTTTCTTACCCTGTCTAGCATCCAAAACTCTGAGGCATCTCTATGTGCAGAGAAAGACTAGCCAGTCTGTATGTTTTAATATGTAGGTGGGGAATGGATAGTGATTCAGTAGATCTGGATCATCCTATGTTCTTGCTTCTGTTGGGTTTTAGTAGATGTGTGGAATCTGCAGGCAAACTGGAGAGAATGGTCCTGTTACCTCAGAAGAGGAACCCTCTGACTGCAACTTGAATGTGATGACAATCTGCCTGAAGGAGTGCCTGTCCTTGACCATCCTTGGGAAGTGTAGCAGGAGATGGGTGTGTTTGATTCTCCCGTGCACTGAAATCTTCCAAGATGCCTGGTGTCAGCTAGTCACTGTTGCTGACAAGGTGTTAGCAAGCTCTTTTATGAGGTTTGTGTTTAAATAAACATAAAATCTCTGTGCTTGGGCTCTCCTATCTATTGTAAAGTGTTCTGTGAAGTTGCTTCTCTTGGATTTGGTTCTTGATAAAGAGATGATGCATATAGTCTGGAAACGCTTCAGTACAGTGGACAAACTGACCGGCCCTGCTGGCTCAGTAGTATCAAGTGCTTTGTTTGGCTTGTGTAGTTTACCTGATCCTCAGGGTTAGTCTGAAACACAAATTTTAGGTACAATTCTCCTGAGCAGTTTCTTATACTGTGTCACCAATTTCTTGATGCCTGAAATGCTGCAAGTCTGCAATTAAAGATTCTGAGGTCTGTAAATCTGTCTGATTGGTTCTGGGATTGGCAGTTTTTACTTTTGTTTTTAGGATAGGATTTTAAAGACTATCCCTAAATCTCTGGACCCCTTGGGCAGGAGTAAACATGTGGCATTGTTCCTCTTCCATGGGTGAATTCCTACCACTGTGAGGCTTTCTCTGCCTCTGACTTCCTGGGCAGGATTTTTGATTATGAACACAATCACATTAAGTAGTGGAGAGCTTCTTAATAGGTCACTTCCCAACTTTACTTCCCAGGTAAATATTTTTGTGTCTTGTATGGATTTTCCTGGGGTGCGGAGTCTGTTGGATAGTTAGCTTCGCTCTCTGAATGATTTGTTTATATACAGATGGTTATTGCATAGTGTTCCTCATGGAGGCAACTCTCTTCATGAAGTTGCTTGAAAAAATTACGGTTGCATTTGAACAGGTGTACTGTGAAAATAAGATTGCAGTAGGAAGGGAGGATAGGATGTGGTTATCACTCATCTCCCAAAGGCTGCTCTGTTCCGGCGGAGTCAGGGCAGGTGGTCCTGCCTTCCCTGGTGACTCAAGGGGTGCTGTCACGTCTGTTAAATTAGCCCTGGATTGGAGTTGCTGGAAGTGTGTCTAGTCAAATGCTAATTCAGCATGTTGTGTGTGAAGCTAATTGGCAGGGTAGAAAAAGCAGTGTTGCCTGTAGGAAACCTTCTTCTTACCTGAAGAGCTTAAACAGTAAAAATGTAAAATGTCCAGTAGGAAAATTTCTTCTTCCTTTCACGGTTAGCAGTGATAACCAAAAGCAAATTTTTCAGTTCTGTGTTCAGAGCCCTCTGATAGTATTGTCATGGCTTGTGCTTCTGTTTACAGATTTCCCATGTAGCTGAATTAAATTAACAAGACCAGTCAATTCATTGCTGCTGTATTTAAACCCCTGGGCAGCAATGAATCTGGCAAGGATGGAGCATCATTTTCATGTGCTGCTTGGAAAGGGAGGATGTACAGCAAAATGAAGTAGTGTTACTGCTTGGGGGAGGGGTTCACAGTCACGGCTCAGGTGGCAGATGAAGAGAACTGTATAGGTTCCCAGAAGTCTTTTTTGTCCACTGTTTCCAGTGTGGTTCAGTCACTAGATAGCATGAGGTTTTTTCTGTCATGTATGGGCTAGCCAAAGACTAGTGTATCCACAGAGTTTGTTCAAGGCAGATAGCATTACAGGAATCAAAACAGATCTTTTGGTTCCTGTTCACTGATTTAATCCTTTGTTTTTAGCAGTTAAATATCCCCGTATTCTTTAGCCTAGCCTCAGTTATCCTGGATTTGAGCCCTTCTTAAATCCTTAATTGCACAGTATTCATGTTAGGAAGAAAGGTGGTGTGAGGTAATGCAGAGAAATGAAACAAGTCCCCCGGGTCACCTGCAGAGAAGCAGAAATCTCAGAGCACTGGGTTCAGTGGGCCATTTTTCATCCCCTAGTTTGAACTAGGTGGCCTCCTTTATTGCTGCCCCCTCCATCTAAAGAGCGGTCCTTGGAGGATGTTTGGAACGCATGGTGAGCTGCACACTGCTCTTGCCTTACTCTGCATCAGCTTGCTGTGTTAGCAGAAGGTAGATTGCAGCATTTTACAGCATCTTTCCCTAGCACCAAAATTCAAAATTCAAATTAATTACATTTATTGATCTTCTTCCTGTTGTTAGATATTTCATATTTTCTTTAGGCTTGTGCAAAATACATGTGGAAAAGGTGCTACAGATTTATCTTTTTTTTTTTAATGCCCTCTCCCATGAGTCTGCGTAGCTTGTGAGACTGGGATGATACGATATGTTTAGCTTTGCAGCCAGTTTGGAATTCTGGGCTTCACTGTGCCATGTTTGCTTCTCTTGTCTGTTTCCTCCCAAGATTTTATGTGGAGTTTACCGGTACTGGTGCAGTTTGCATAGCAGAAATTGTCCCTTTGTAGCAGCTGGTGAGTGGATAACGGACAGATGATTAAGCTAAACTTTCAAAAGGCTTTTGAAAAAAAACCCCGATAGTATTACATTTGTGATTTGCAAATGTTGTATCAGTACTACTGGGTTAGGCAGCTTTAGACCACCTGGAGTAGGTTGGTCTGATTGATAACAGCCCTTTGCTCTGGGCCACCAATCTGTGTGTCTGTGGGGTATTTACCATGGGCACAGCCTCTGTATAGTGACTCCCTGTGTTGGGGTGCATGGTGTGAAACCATACCTTGAGGCTGAGCTGGGGGTAAATAGGTTCTGAAAGAAGTGATCCTTTCTCTCTGTGCTTCATTTGGCTCAGAGTTTGTTTTTCATGATCTCAAAGAAAATAAGTAATGCCAAAGAGAAGACTTTAAATCCAGCTGACTCCGCTATGAGGGATATGTTGCCTGTGCTGTCCTTTCGAGAGGCAAGGTGGTGTCCTGTGCTGGCTGTGCCCATCTCAGCAGTGCTGACAGCAGCAGTGTGTGGGGTGATGCGTCACGACATACCCACAGTGCAGCTGCATGTCACTTCTGTCACCTGGTAGTATCTGTAGCTCCGCAAGGAGAGTCCTTTGCATGTTTAGTACCACCATGCCACTGTCAACCTCTCTCACATCCATACTGCTTTAGAAGTGAGTGGACATCTGCTCCTCCTGCAGAGGAGGGGGGATAAATGTTTGCTCATCCACGGTTTCTCTGATCCAAGTGTTTTCAACTCTGCCTTTGTATTTGATGGCAGGTCCTCCTTCCCCTTGGCGCGTGTCTGCAACGTGCTCATGTGCCGACACGCGTGTGCTGCCCTTGAAAACAGACCAAACTTATTAAAATCATTGCTGGTTGCCATGGCAGCTGTTGTCGCTGTGGGCTAATAGGAAAGGCAATTACTGCTGCATGCTGGGGAGTGTACGGGGAGGCTGTGGGCAGGGGGGTACAGGCGACTGCATGCTGATGAGTTGTGTGACTGATAGCTTGGATGTCACAGTGAGCAAGCAGCAGAGGAGAGAAAGGCAGGAGATATAGTATATCTGGCCAAACCTCATTACAGGGTATTTCCACCTCCTGGGCAGGCTTGTTGAGAGATTCCCACCCTTCCTTTGATTGTCAGGGGGAATCTCGGGGTTGAGTTTCACGTTTTCGGCTGGGCACAGCACAGTACTGCTCAGTGACTCTCAGCTGGCCCAGGAAGTGAAACGGAGCTGGAAAACTTTATGCATGTTGAAGATACTCATCTGGTCCTTTTCCTGCTGTTTCCTCCCTGTGAATATTCCTCTTCAGCTCTTACTTTGCTGTTTCCTGTAGGTTGAATGTCATGATATAAAATAGCTCCAATTTTCTTGGAGTGAGTAGGATCACTTAAGAAAACTGCTTCTCACAATGAATTTAAAGCTAAAGGGAAATTGCATCCTTCATCTCTGTTCTCTGAATTTGGGCAGCATGTGTCCAAGTAATGCCAGCACTGTTTGTGCCAAGGGCAAACACGAAAAGAACAGGGATTGTTTTATAGTGCGGAGCTTGTAGGAAATCAGTAAATTCCTTGAAAGATTTGAGTTGGGGAAGTAGGTGAGAGCTGTAAATCTCAGGGATATCAGAAACTGCTTTGGCAGTGTTTGACAGAGCACTGCACTCCCAAATTGAAACCCTCCGTCCCCTCCAATTTGTGCTGCTTTCCCTTTCCCTTGTGCTAAGAAGTGGCCTGACACCTTGCTGCGCAGGAGCTCTTCCAGGAGGCTCTCTTTGTCCATTAAGAGGCACATCACATAAGTTTCTTCTGGCTTATAGAATCTATGATGGTGTCAATGAAGCTAAAACAATGGCTGTCATCCCCCTTCAACAGGGAGACAAGTCCCTGGAGGCATGGAGGAGGTTTCTGGTCCAGACAAATTGAGAAGAATAAAACAATCCTCTTGGAGCAGGCAAAATTGGGACCTTGTCTCAATTTCTCTATTTCGGCTGATCTCCCAGCAGCTGTTTGCAGCGGCCCTCTGGATCATGCCCCGTTGGGATGGCTGTGGTGACTCACCCGGCTGGGATCGTTTCCGCAGCGTGTGAGAGCCTGGCTTCCCAGGGAGCCGTGGCACCAGGAAGGGGAAGGTTTCTGGTGCGTTTGATCCCTCAGTGAAGATTATGCTGTGTCTGCTTAATTAGAGACTGCTGCTTTCTTTACTAGTGTACTAAATATAAATGGAGGAGCTGGTCTAATATACTTGAAGTTGCAAATGTCAGGAGTCAATAGCTTTATTTTCTTCTCACCAAATCCGAGTTGGTTTTAAGTACTGCCACTAAATCTAATGATGCAGTAATTCCTGTTTGTTAAAAGGAATGAGGGATTTAGACTGAGACAGACTTCATGCTCTTCTCCCATCTCTCTCTCATCCCACCTCTGTTTTACAAAGGAAGAGCTGCTGGTTTGCAGGTGTTTGTATAGTAAGATCTGAAGCTCAGAAGGTTTGATCTAAATACACTGTGAACTGAGTTTGTATTCAGCTAATATACCGTTGTTAAGGTTTTCTCTCTGCACAGTTTTTGGCACAGATTTGTACATTCCAAGACTGTCACCTTTGTGACAGTCAGCAGAGTGCCAAAAATTTTTTTAAAAATATAGAAAATGCAGTGAAGATAAAGAAGCTGCTTCTGGAGCCCAGGCTTCATGTTCTGTCTGGGATTCTTTGCTGAAATACAGTCTAAGTCCTGGTAGGCCCCAGGGAGATCTGTAATGGGACAGACATCTGTGCTTAAGATGCCTTGCCCTGTTTGTCTGCTGTGCAGGAAAAGGAATAAGTATCAAATGAGATATTTTTTCCCCCCACTGGGCTCCTACTGAGCACAGTGGACCCAATCTACCTCCATCTGTTTAGCCTTGTACAGTGCCATTGCAGACGCTGTTTGCTTGAGCATGTCTGTGAGCTGTAGCGCGATGCCTGGGAAGTACAGCTGATACTGCCGTCCTCTGTGTGAAATGTACGATCCCGAATTGGTTGGAAAGTCCTTGAGAGCAGAAACGATGGGGAGAGCTCCTCATGGTGAAGTCTGATTCAGTGCTGCTATCAGCAGCAGTGAGGCTCTGCCTCTTGCTGTCGGCTGCAGTAACTACTGTTTGTTCATGCCCTGGCCGATCTGGAATGCTTTTGTCCTGACCAGTAGGATAACGTGGGCTACCTTGTCTTGGGGCAAAGCTGTCTGCTGGGCTGGAGGAGGAGGGTGCATACTCATTATGTGCTGGAGGCATTTTTGCCGTGTTGCAGCATGTACTGGGAGATGCATGATTGAAAAATGAGAGCACCTAGAACTTTGGCCTGATCTGCCAGGTCTGTTCTGGCCTCAAGACTCGAGGTCTGGCAGAACTGTTTCAGCATTAGATGTCTCTTTGTGGAATGGGGAGGAAAGAAATCCAGAGATACTTTTTGCCCTTCTTGAGGTTTTCACATTCTTAATGGTGGCAAGAAGAAATTGTGTTTCTGGAATGTGTTGAGTTGTCATCATTTTCTGTTCTCAGTCCGCATAGAGTAGATGAAAGCTCTCCTGAGTGTTTCTGTATGCTCCAGGTCATCATTAGACGTGGCCTGACATGGACTGACCAGCACAGAGGATTTTTTTTCCAAAAGCTGTTTCCTCTGCTGCATGATGTAGTGTTGAGTCAGTAACACCCTATTGCTTTGAAGGTTAACATTTTTCATATCCCCAGCACTTGTATATTGTCTTGCCTTATCCCTCTTCCCCCCCCCCCTCCTCCCCGCAGCTTTTCCTATTTTTGATAGGCTAGTCTAACACAAACATTTCCAGGGACAGAGCAGTGGCTGCGGGAGAATAGCCTTCAACCTCTTCTGCTTTAAGCTTTGGGAGCCGGGCTGATGGAGAGCACATGACGCTGCCGGTGGCTTTTCCTTCCCGGCGGGACACAGGGAGCTGTGTGTGCGAGGGGAACAAGCTGTGCTGTGTAGTGTGTCGGCGCTCCGCTCCCGCTGGTGGCGAGGGCAGGCCGGGCTGCTGCCAGCGTGGCACGGCTCGCGAGCCGGCGGCTCTCCCGGGCTCCGCGGGGCTCGTCCAGCCGGGTGCCACTCGCGCACCGCCTTCTGTCCTGACCCCGGACGGGGCGGCTGAAGGCGATGCGAGCAGGCTTCATCTTTCCTCGGCATGGTGTGAGCGAGCGGAGCGCCTGAATTATTCACTGCTCCTCGGCCTGCTGCTCCTATTGAATTCCCGAGTCGAGGCACCCTGCCAGCACCCGCTGATGAATTCATTGCTGCGCCTGCCCCAGGGGCACCCTGTGTGTTCGGGGCTGGAGGGGGCGGGGGCGGCCGCCCGCGCCCGGCTCGCCCTGGAGTTGTGTAGCTGCAGGTCGGTGAGCCTGGGTTGCCCTGAAGCCCTTCCATCTGCAGTGTAGGTGGGCGCCGGCCCTTTTGCTGCTCAAAGGGTTGTTGGCAGGTTTGCGTGTTTTTATCTGTCTCTGCCTTGCAGCCGTGCTGAAGCCTGCCTGGGCTCCCTGATCTTGATCTTCTTGTCCCAGCTCTCCACATGCGGTATCTGGGATTATGTCCTATCTGTATTTCGTGTTGGTGGAGTGGATTTCTCTGCAAACCACATCCTTATTTTTTACACACCATTTGAGGTTCTCCTCTTCTGTATCCTGAGCTTTCAGGGGTGATTGTGCTACAAAAAAAACACATTTCACAATTTCTGAGAGGGAATTATTTTTTCTTCTTCTAATATAAACCATTTCCCTTTTGTCTATGATGTTACTCTTAGTAATCTGAATGATGTTTTTGTTAAACATTTAAAAGATGTCTAGTGTTCACATTATCACAACTCATAAAAGCTGTTGAAGACACATTTTATACTTTTGGAAGGAGGTTATTGCTTCTCTTAACAAGAACTTCTGGATAGATGTTTGGTACCATCTTTATTGTGTTGATCCTCTGCTTTGTTCCTCTGTATTTTCTTTTTTAAGCAATTACAGCAGGTGGCTGGTCCTTGGGGAAGCTTCCTTTGACCAGACTGCTCTGGTCCCAGTTGACAGAGGCGGATGGAGTTTCAGGTCCTCCTCTGGGCTGCACAGAGGAGTGTTTTTTCACCTCTAATTGGATCATGTAAATCGACTCTTTCTTTGTCTGGTCCTCTTTGTCCAGAATATCCTTCTGGATTTTGACCAATAAATCAGCCTTGACAATGGATTGACTTTACCTTTAGTAATTACATTGATATTTGAAAATTGGTGTAACTGATGAGCAAAATAGGTGTAATAATCAGAATTGCAACCAATAATTTTCCTCAAAAACTGATTTCTGTAGTAGAGGTGATAGGTAACTGATGGGAGTACAAAGCTGCAGGGGCTTTTTTTTTTTTTTTTTTTTTTTTTTTTTTTTTTTTCCAAATCCTGTGCTGTTACAGCCTTGTGGGACTAGTGTTTGATAAAGTGCTAAGGGGTCCCCAGGGTCTGACAGATGCTGGAGAAAACAGAGCTCCTTTCCAGAGAGAAACCCAGTCCTTTCATGCCAGTGCAAATGCCGGATGCCCGAGTGGTGCACCTTTCTGCTGGGCCATGTAAAGCTTTTCTTGCTGAATGCTTCCCCTCAGCCAAAGGCAAAGTCTTTGAGAGTCACTGGCTGCAGTTTGCAGTGGGTGGTTGTGTTGGGTGATGTGGGAGGAAGGATGTGCTGTCCTTCTTTTCCCCACTTTGGTGCTTTTGCTTGGAGCAATGGAGTGTGCTGTTACCTCTGAAGTGGTGGCTACAGTATTGCTTGCTGTGGCTTCTCTGCAGCACAGAGCAGAGTAATTCAATGGAGAAAGATGAGCAAAACAAACCCCAGGGAAGCCTAAATCACAAATTGCATGAGCATCGACTGGATGTTGAATCAAAAAGGCTAGAAGGAAGCGAACAAAGGGTAAAGTCATCTGTTTTGTCCTTTGTACAGGCAGGAGTGGAGAAGAGGTGCAGTATTTCCTGTCAATAGAGGAGAGGGAAATATCTGAAGCAAGCTTCCTCCTATTGCTTTTAAAGTTGGAGGAGTGGGAGAATGACACTGCAAAGGTGTGAAGCCTTCATGCAGCAACCTGGAGAAACCAGGACTGCTCTTCCTGATCAGTGCACAGGGCTTGCAAATGTGTTTTTGCTGTGGCAAAAGCATCCAGCCCCTCCAGAAGTAAATACAAAAAGTGGCAGACTGGGACTCATAAATGGTGAGACCTACATGTAGTCAGTTGGGAAGCTAAGCCTGATTGTAATATGTGGCTTCCAGGGTGCAGGAGAGCCAGAATTGCCACCGTCAAAGTGTGGGACTCCGTGCTTTTATGTTCTCTTTGTGTAGTAGAGTTCTGAGTTTTGGTGATTCTCATTCGTAGCCATTTTGATTTCAGCAATGGCAGCAGGAGAAACAGAAAACTTTTTCTTCCTTCCCTCTTTTTTCTTCCCCCAGGAGATTTTTTGACTGTTTTCAGAAGGGAGCAGATTTTGGTCTTTTTCTCTAATTTTCCTGATCTGATTGAAGAGCAGTGGGGGACAGAATTCAATCTGTAATTTACATGTGTTCAACCCTTCTGTCCCAAATCTGTGCACTGTCTTTCTGTGCGGCTGATAACAGCTTTCTCATGCAGCACTCACATCTATGTGAAATTCCAGTATCCTTTAATTTTTTTCCTTTTTCTGCTGTACTTTAAAGCCTCAAGTAATCCTCCAGGCACCAGTGCTATCTTTCAATAGACTCTGACTGATGCAATGCTGTCTTCCTGTGGGATGGGATTTGGGAGGTGCAGTTTTTCACCCAGGAGGATTACAAGCTTCATCTTTATACAAACATTTTTACACTACAGGTGGTACTGTTGGTGCCTCAGGAGTCTGTTTTTTGGCACTAGGAAGATGCACTGCAAATTCAGCAATGCTCCTAGACCTTTCTTCATTTTTTTGGTGTCAGTTTTAGAGCTGCAAAATCTCCGCTGGTGTCAGCAGTTGCCTGGAAAGTTTAGGAGTCTATTATGTTTCAGTTTTGGTCAGCTTCATATATAACTATGTATAATATAGGTGCAAAAATACATGTTTTATACACACACAACCTTATCTTCTGTGGTTGTCATTTTGGTGCTTTCTTGTAATGCATTAAGCAATTTGTGATTACTATATGAGATTTGGTTTGTTCTTTCCTATCCCCATGAGGGAAAGCAATATATGCTCTTTCAAGATTCGTTTTTTAAGATTTTTTTGTCCACATTTTTAATGTGAAAAAAGTTTTACTGTTTATTTTTTTTTTAAGGGAGAGAGGATTTGAAGTAAGCATGTGCCTACCACTGCTGGGAAGTGATGAAGTTTGTGAGCTTCCTTGGTTTCAAGAGTAATGTATTTTGTAGTATGACCCGTGTAAGTGTTCACCCTTAGACATGCTTAGCCATTTGTATGGAGAACTGCAGTGATTCAAAGCACGAAATTGCACCTCCCGTTTCTGTGTGATTTGTAATTACCTAAAGCTGAGGTCTTGTGCTGTCACTGTCATCATGCTATAGTCCAGCTGAAGGGTAATGAAAGCATTAATCACTGAAGTCAGGTCATATTCCACTCTGAGGTTGAGTCTCTCAGCTTTTGACTGTGTGCAAATCTTGTTATTGAAGGCTGCGGTATCAGGTTGAGAAGCAGGAACGTTGCTAACATATGGATAGCTCTGATGATAGAGGATGCATACTTTCAGTTTGCTTAGTAGTGAAGTCTTCTACAAACCTCCTGCTACCACTGACTTTCTCCCCAGAATCAGTGTTCTGCAGTTGGTCTTGTCAAATCCGTGGCATCTGTTTGCGACGCTGGTAGATGGGCCTGTAGCTAAGAGCAGCGTTTTTTGTCTGGAAGTCATGGAGGTCACAAATCTGATGCACTGAAAACAGAACAGATCTGTGTGTGCTTTTACAATTTCAGTGGGGAAAAAGGTATTAGCATCTGTTTTTGTAGGTCTTCTCCAATTACTGATCTGAAAATAGCTACCAAGTGTAGATAGTTTTAATCGATAAAATTGCCTTTTCCCTCTTGGATTCCCACAGCTCTGGACATAATTAATGGACTAAGCATGACAGCTTGGTTTTGAGTACTCATTGCTACTATCCTAAAAGCATCACTTTGCTCATGAAAACTCATTTAAGCAGCTCCAGTCTCTGATAAAGCAGTGGCAGACTTGAGTTGCTCCTTGCTTCTGAGGGAGAAAGGAGCAAAATATGAGCCAACATCACCTGTATCTGGTTAGGCCATACAGTACTGCCGATGTTTTGGCATGAGAAAGGGAAGCCATGAAATGTGATGACACCATGACTTTCTTCTGCTGCTTCAGATGATTGCTTGATGTTTCTGATGATCAGTTCTTCAAGGGAGCAAAAATTCTGAATCATAAAGCATTGTTATAGATGCCTGTGTAAAAGGCTCTGAAATGCATGGAGGTCAAGGACTGGTAGTTTCTAAGGAGGGGTCTTGTCAACAAAGTTCTCATTGTTGCAGTTGGTTTAAGCTGATGGGAAACTATGCTTTCATTGAAAGAGAAGCCCTGCCTTCTCCCTGACTTCAACCATGTGGTCATACATCCTCCCATGTACAGGTGTTAGGGATAACGTGGCCTGTAGCAACCACCTTTGTTCGTGAATCTAATCCTTCTCCTTTTTGAGGGATTAGTTTCCAGGAGGATCAGCAAGCTGATCTGACTTGCAGTTTTCTTCTGTGATCCCTACTGTACATGCAAAAGGTGAAGTAGGGATGCACACTTGGGAACAGGAGAGGAAAAAAACCAGAGCAATTCACTTTGTTGGTACAGTGATTTTTGAGGTTGGCTTAATCTGGCTGTAAAACCCATACTCTTAAAAGGTATGTATCACTGTCTAGCTCAAGGGAGTTTGAGGTTTAATCCCTTTATACTTGGGCCGAGCAATGTGCAGAAGGAAGGAGCAAGTAGAACTGAATTTATAGGGCTGCAACTGTCTAGAGCTTTGACTAAAAAATGTTGGCTATATTTGTAAAGGAACCTTGAGAAATAAAACAAAAAAAGCAAATGGTGCTTTGGCAGGGTTTTAAGATTTGACTGGCCCTCTTCTCTGCTATTTGCCACAGTGCCTTAGGTCTGCTCCAGCTCAGAGGTTTGCTACACTGCCAGTTTCTCTGTACCTAATTTAAGATGTTTGTGTGTTCAGTGGGAGGGTGGCTCCCTTTTTTGTTTCCTTCATCTGAATGTGCTGCATAGGAAGATAAATGATGCTGTAATTTCAGGAGCCCAATGGTTTTAGATCTCTTTTGTTCTGCATTTCATCTGTGGGCTCAGGGAGGGAAATGTTACTTCTTAATGCAAAGAAGTCTCTGGGGATTGCACACAGGAGAGGTTTTTAGACTAAATTGTGAAGGAAACAAGCTTTAGGTGAATGTGCTGTGACAATCCCAGCCCACACATGCACACTTACAAACCAAGTGGTAATTTCAATTCCATTTTAAAGTTGGAGGAATTGTAATGCTATCGCCTTCCTAAAAGCTTTGTGAAAAATGGTGATGGGCTGGGAGAGATGCAGACAAGTGCCCCATGGAAGGCAAGGTGGTCAGAACTTGTGGGTTATGCACTCCATATGGAGCAGCTGGATGAGTGCTCTGGCCACGCCATGGTGTTTGCTCCCTTTTGCCTGGAGGGACCATAGCAGGGGACATGGCGAGGGGGGCTGTGGCTGTAGCTGCGGGAGGCTGGAATGGGAAGCAGTCAGGGGGCAGAGGGTACAAATCCACGAGGAACTAGTTTGGGTTAGTTCCATCACCTTGTTTATTACACTGTCTTGGAGGCGGGGAAGGGAGGGGGCTTTGATGCTTTTGTGTGGTGCTGGCTGGAATGTGCAGTCCGGGGGTTTTGAGACCTCCTGGAGGGGAGCGTGGGTCTTTTTCCAGTGGCTTCCGACTATCCTTGAAGACAATAGGGTGAAACTCAGGCTCTGTGAGGAGTTTGTATGCTGTTCCTGAGGACTTCCTGGGCTTTAATTAAACCTAAAGCCTGTAAAAAGAGAGAAACGCACTGGAGGCATGTAGGATGCTGCAGGGACTGTGTCTGTCTCCTGCCTGTTTGACAGACCCAGATCTTGCAGTCTCCCAGGATCCTGGGGTGCAGCAGCCTGGGATTTTAATACTGCAGTCACCACAAAGATTCCTGGCACCTGTCTTGACCTTTCACAGGCCCAATTTCTTCCTATGAGCTTGTGCTGCTTAATTGCAATCTCATTTTTGTTGTTGATGGCTGTATTTAAACACAGGATGTATAAGAATATCCAATACCTGAGACTGCTGGAAGTCTCTCACTTCATTTTTCCGTTAATACATAAAGTTCTAGGCCCTTCTGGGCAGAATACAAGCAGCAGCAGCTGCTATTCCCTTTTAAGCAGGGCTTGCATTCCCGTCTGGACCAAACTGAGGAATTCAGATCCCTTGTCCATACCTCTCTGGTTAATTTTGCTCTCCACAGTAGCATGATCTTTCTTCCAAACTCTTGAGACAGGCTTGCCTTGCTTCCCTGTGCAATGAAATGGAAATAGTAACTTACTGTAAAAATTGGGTTTTGTCCCCATAGCAGAGTTGGATGGTGTTTTGTTTTGAATCTTCTTCTCTTTGCAGAGTACTCTCCCCCTTTTTGATCCTTTTTCTTAAAATTGTGAAATAAAGCTCTTACTGAAAATCCTCAAAACTATTCCAGAGAGGACGTGTTCCTCCTCTGTCAGGGAAGGAGATCCTTTGATAAATGTTCCTTTTCTCCTTGTTTTAACAGTGTTCTAGCTGTGACCATTGTTTGCATGGGAACGGTTCATCCCTCCTGTGTTAAGTTATTTGGCTAGGTTGGGACATCAGCTGTAGCCTGCCATCCTGGGCAGTTTGTCTAGGCTGGGTATTTCTGGTAGCTTAGGCAGGATTTCTCTCTTTTCATGTGCTTTGCAGTAGGGAGGTGTGACCACAGCTACCATGCAGGTATCTCAGGGCAATCATGTTTAGCAAGAGCTTTGCATGAGCAGTGAGGAGGTTTCTATAACACAAGTAGATTCCAAGGAGTCCTTGGTTAATGGCTTAGAAAACCTGTTATTTTAAGGCTTTAAAAAAATTATTATTTTTATAAATTGCACTCTGGTTTTAGAGAGCTTTGGCATGTGGCCACATCTCATTCTGTCTGTCTGTGGCTCATAAGAAGGTGGATGTAAAAAGAAAGGCAAAGGTGTATTTTCTCTAGTGAAATAGCATTTTCTTATAGCAGAAATCACTCGTTACTTTTTGTATGGAATTGCTCAATTGAGATGTTGAAAGCTTACCTTTGATATTGTTTTTATACTTCTCTACATTTTTGTAGGCAAATGTGTAGCACTCTGGTGTCTAATTAGAAGAAAAACCCTGAAAAATACTGATATGTGTGGGAGAAATGAATAAAGGTAAAGCAAAGAAGGATGGGTAAAAGCAGGCTTTATTTCCTCCTGGAGATAGCAACTCTTGCAATGGGAGTAACCCTCTAATAAACTGTTACATGAGGATTTATTCTGGTAAAATTCAACAGTCATGACCTCTACTTCTCCCTTTTAAAATACTAGTGAATGGCACTTTGGAGACAGACACCCTCTTTGTCTTCAGAACATGTGCTGAGGCACTAAGAGGCTGTTCCCTTATCAGAAGGAGCCTGTCAGGGGTTGAAATGGCTGAATCAGTCTCTGCTGCCCTTCTGATCTTTGGTACCTCTGAGGCAGTAGGGGAGCCATCACCATGATGATGTGCTTTGCATCATGGTCTTTCTGTCCTCTTAAGAACAGAATTAAATCTTCTGTACGTATCTGGAATATTTGTCTCTGCTGGAGTGGGTTCTCTCACATCCATGTGCTGATTTATGGCAGGGAAATAGGAGGTTCCAAGGGCCAGAATTCAGGGTATCTGTGAATGTGCACAGCTCCCATTTGGGGATGTCCTAGCTGCAGAATGACTCGCTGTCCATATTTTCCTCAAGTTGATCATATTGGGTGCAATTAGTGCCCTAGATACTCTTTGGGATGCACTTTGGGGTGCCCCTCTTAAGCAGAGGGAGCTACCATGCTGTGCAAGTTGCTCTTGCAGCAGCAAGAGAGGGGGTTCATTCCCTTTTAGAGATGCCCTTTTGTTCCCTGCTGTTGCAGGGAGAAGAGCTTTCCAGGAGGGGGAATGAAGAGGCCAGACTTAATGGTCTTAAGAGTGGATTTATTTTTTTTTTTTTCTATTTTGCAAAGGAAGGCCTGGGAGTTGTTTCTCTCTAACCGTTTCCAGATGGTGCTGCTGGAACACAAAGATTTCTAGTGTGTTTGGGATGGTGGCTCTGAGACCCCCAGCCCCCCCAGCGCTTCCTGTGCAGCTCTGCAATCCTGCAGGCATAATCAGAAACAGTCCTGGCTGCTGGGGCAGGCTGCCCCAAGCCCTCTGCTTTCTCCCTCCTCCAGGCTTTTTAACCCCTTGCCATTACAGCTCCAGCCCATCAGCCTGCCCACCTCACTTCCCTCCTTTCTCAAGCTGACTGTGGGCACTTGCAGTCCTCTAGAGATGAAACTGCATTTGGCTAGACTGCTTGAACAATTTATGTCTTTGGGAAAAGGGAAGATGGTTTGTAATGTGAACCTGGGAAAATAATTTCTGTAGCTATGTAGGGCAGCTTATGCAATCAGGCCAATATGTCCAGGGCACAGAAAATTTCTCTTGCGCCTATTTGCCTGCAGCACTTAGTATACAGTATGGTTTTGTCAGAGTCGTGTACTGTTGAGCCTCTATCTCTTTTTTGTGCCAATTTCCCTAAGAGCAAGGCAGATTTAATTTTTATATCACAGCCTCTTCACACCCAGCTGACAAATTAGCTTCACCTTTTTTCTTCTGAAGGTAATATGACAACTATAATTTCATTGTGCAAAGTAGGAGTACTCTTGTTTCTTTTACGCCTTTGAGCAATAGCCTGTGAATATTTGTAAAATCAGCCAAGAGGCTTGTGATCAACTGACTTTCCTTCTGGATCCGTGGTGTGATCTCCCTCATCCTGTTCTGTCCTGTATTCTCCATCCTGTTTTTTTAAGAAAACAGAACACTGAAGCCATCTACTAAGGCAAAACTCTGTAGTCCTCTTCACCTTGTGAAAGCTTGTAGCCGTCATGTTGGAGCAAACCAGATTTTCATGCCATGAGCATGTTGCCCTGTAGTGAATTGGCTTAGTGTAAATTACACGTGAAATACTTCCTCAGTCCCATGTAACAATTATGGCATCCAAAGGTGTCCTCAGTGCTGGATTTTAGAGCCTTGTTATGAGCCCTGTCCTGTTTCTGTTGAGTAAGAGTATAAATGAAGATGAACTGCCATTTTAAAATGCTTCTGCTTAGTAAAAGAGGAGGGAAATCAATATTCTGTGCTATTGACTTCTGTGCATGCAGAGTGTCCTTGTATTTGCTGGATCACAGACGTCACACTGTGCACAGTATTCCCAGGGGCTTTAAATTGCACTGGATCTATTGTTGCCACCGTAGGTCATGGACCAGCAGAGCCTGACTGTGTTTTCTTTATGCCTGGAGCAGTATGAGGATGCTACCATATGTAGTCCAAAGACAGTGTATGTTTTGCACATTTAAATTACACTAAATTAATGAAATCTCATCTCTTTGAGAAGCTGAAAACATTCCTTGGCTGATCTGGAACATGAAGAACCTAGCTGGGGGAAAGGCTGTTTCTGACCAGAGAGCTACTTCTATTATTTGGAAAAAAAAAAGTCAGGGAAGAATCAGCATTGTTAAAAAGAACATGTGTAAAATACTTCAAGTTTAGCTGGGAAAGTGCTTTTTGTGTATGAAAATCTCCCTTCTCTGCAGCATTAGACATCTGTCCTGTAACTCCACGTGGACGCTGTCAGCTTAAAGCCTGAGTATGCATTTGTAAACTTATTGCATCGTGAATATTTTAACAGACCTGAAAGTTTAAATACCACCTTTCTGTGTGGTTTGGTCAGACATGTATTTGTCTATATTCCTTCTGCAGCCTCTGCTATGCCAATCAGTTATTCTTCCTATTGTATACATATGGTTTCACAAAAAAGAAGTGCCAGGAGATTGGAGTTAAGAAAATGCATATTTCAAAATACAGAAAATTGCACTGACACGTTCGGGTGGCATCACTGGGGCTCTATTCAACAGGGATGTAGCCATCCCAAACTTGCCCTGTTCTTTCTGACCACTTTGTGGGCTTCCCTAGCTGACTGCTCCAGACTATTCAAACTCTGGTCAGGGCAGGAGACTATTTTTATTAATCTGACATCACTTTCCTTTCTTGTCTTTACTGTGTCACTGGGCTTCCCGCCCGGGGAGCCTCTGGCAGGCCTGGCCTCTCTCCAGCTGGGCTCTGCCGGGGTCCTGCCCCTTCCTGGTGGCCAGGCAGAAGACCTGTGATCCCACAGCGGGCTGTGGGCTCCGTGGAGCTGTGGGTACCATGTCCCTGCTACAGAGCTGGGTGTCCAGCTTTGTGGAGCTGTGAGGCTGGAGTGGACACCCAGGACAGGGACCCCCTTATGCTGTGGGGCAGGTGGGGAGCTGCATTCCCTGGAGCTCTCTGAGGCACCAGGGACATGGCAGCATGGGAGCTCTTCTGCCCCACTTGTCCTACATCATAGTGGCTCCTGTGGAAAACACGGTATATTTAGGATATGGGGAAGCCTGGAGCTGGGTGGGGGGGGCCTAGGCCGGAGGCTGCTGTCGCTGCAGCAACGGGGCCAGAATTCCAGGAAGGAAGAGGGGCCGGATGAGCCTCTATCCTGGCCTCTACTACGCTCCAGTGCAGGGAGCCCGTGGGTGCTTCTCTGCTCCCATGGGCACAGCTGCCAACATCAGGGGCCCCCAGCCAGAGCCCTGCTCTGGCAGCTGCACCCCTCAAGCTTTTCTGTCCCTCAAGAAGTGGCCTCAGTCACTGGGGCGGGTGTCGGAAGCTAGGGCTGTGCTAGCCAGCGTTCTTCCCAGCCATCAAGGGCAGCCGTGCGCAGTGTACTTGATGTGGTGACTTTTATTAAAATCTCAAGCTTGTAGTCCCCAAATACACTTAAAAAAAAGGAGGGGAGTGGTGGGTGGGTGAGAAGTGGGTGAAAAATAAAATATAAGTCCTGCTACTTGCATCCAGAAAATTGTACAGGTTGTTGATGTCGGGGCACTGACAAGGAAGCAAGTAAGTCTTTGCTAGATGACGTCTGCGCATGTGGAAAACAGCCAAAGCCGTGAAGCAAGTTTAATTGGAAGTAAAGACAGCTGAAGGGAAGCATCCCATACTATAGACACAGTTATTGGTGCTGCAGAGTGATTAGCAAGAGCTGTTTATCAAATTAGGGTAAGTATCGAGGGAGAAGGGTGACATTAAGATCCATTTAAAAACTACTTAGTTCAGTTTTTCATTAATAATTGGTAATTCACCCTTAGATGCTACTTTCCCCATTAATTTTATCCAAAGACAATTTGGGGTAGGAGACAGCACACACAATTGAGAAGGCAGACTGAATGCGTCAGATACACTTGGACAAAGAAACAGTTATTTCCTTTTTTTTATATGCAATAATTTGTGGAAGTAAGGGTCCGATGAAGAATTGCCTATTTTCTTAGCAACTGATAATAAGATCAAGACATTTACAGTTTTAGCAGTGCTCTGCCACAGTTAAATACTAAAAAGCCTTTTTCAAGACAATCCCCTCACCCACCCTGCCTTTCCCCAGCACAGGGTTTCTGTCTTTCCTGTGTGCAAGAAGTAAAACAAAAAAGATGGTGAAACCACTGGGCTGTGACGAACAGTACTGGGATTTCTGTCTGGCTCACGATCTTTCCTTTTTTGTTACTGTCACTTTCAGATTAATAGCTTTGTAGCCAGTGTTTTCAGCCTTTTTTTTTTCTAATTATTGTGAACATCTTATTCACTGTGTTCTAAAAAAGCGGCTTCTGTTTGTCTAGTACAAGTCTCTGATAAATGTGTAGCTTGTGCTATCTCATCACTTCAAAATCCCATTTTGCTTTCGGGAGGAACAAGTAATTTCTTGTTGCCTTTATTTCATTGCTCTGTGTAGTCCAAGGGTTTCTGGGTTTCTGGTACAGGGACTCTCCCTTGTCACTCCTGTCCAAGCCACTAGGCTGCTGCACCACCCGTAGCTGTTGGGGGCAGCCAGAGCAGAGACAGATGAGCTGTTCCTGTGAGTTTTGCTGCTGCTGTTCAGAACCCAGCAAGTGGTTGTGGAACTTGAAAGGACTACATTAACTTCACTCCACATATCCTGGCATTGTCAGGAAAGCAGGAATGCTGCAGATCCAGGGAAGAGATTGCTTGGTCATGTTTCTGAGGTTATCTTTGCAATGGAAAGGACTCAACACCTCAAGCTGAAGCTTGGATTCAGCAGGAATTAATTTTCTGGCTGGGAAAACGTGGGTGAACTCACTAAGCTGACAGTTCCTACCAGCAAAGTTTTAATCTGCCGACTTTAGGTTTAATTTGGCTGTCAGGAAACAGTTGCTGATCAGGCCTCAGTGATTGTTGCATCTGGCAAAACGGCAAGTTGTGATGTAAAATTGATTCATTCTGGGGTCAGGTTAGTCCAAAAATAGGATTATTGCCTTTTTAAGCTAAAATTTTGTTCGAATTTTAAGAAAAGGTTAGAAGGACTTTCAGACCTTCCATTATGTGTTAGAGCTGTGACGTTTTCCCTAGAGGAATGACTTTACTCCAGTCCTTTGAGGCCTTTCATAAGTTAGTGCCACCTGCAGAGATGATCACTTCTTAATGGCAGCCTGGTTTATTGGCAGTTCCTTATGTTTTCAAGATGTGTCTAATTCAGCAGCTCTTAGAATTTGTCAAGTTGAGAGGTATCAAAAACCCCCAAAACTCCAAAGCCTGGTTGTTCTGCTCGTGCAGGAGCATCTACTTTGAGCTTCAGTCATCTGCAAATAACTGTGGTGAGTTTATCTTCTGACCTGAGGCAGTACCTGTGACTTGCAGATTGTGGCAGACCTTACTATTGCAAGTGCCAGTGGGAAAGGTCTTGTGTTAGCAAGGCTGGGAAATGAAAGAACAGGAAAACTTTGAAATAAAGGGGCGGTAAAGACTTAGTGGATTTGACTGAGTTGTGACTTTTATCCTGTCAAATCTAGTTGGCCTGCACAGAAGCTGTCACTGGGGTACAACCACAATGGTCACACATCCTATGGAAGTGTGGAAGCCCACGTGTGAAACCATCAATATGGTTTGAATAAAATCCTAATATGTGTTGCAGAAAGCTGATTTATGGTATTAGCTTCCAGTTTTATTCTCCCTACTCTAAAGCAAATTGCAAGTACCTGAGAAATGCCTTTCAGTGGTAAACAACGTAATGAAACATCCCAGTGACAGTTTGATTTGATTTTGCAGGCTAGTGCTACCTAACTCAATTTCTTTATGAATGTCTGGTTGCATGTTGGCATCGAAAGAGAATGTAATTGGCAGGAGGGAGCTGTGCAAGAGAGATGAAGTTATCTGGGGATTCCCTCTCCCTTCAGGCTGCTGTCAGAAGGCAGGGTCCCTCTGTGTTTGTGCGGGGTACTTATCTGTGTCAAACCTTGCCGGTCTCTTTTTCACTTCCATTTTGTGAGATTAGTTTTGTTCATGTGCAGTCAGAGGAGGAGATTGAGCTGTATCCCCAGTTTAGATTGCCTACTAGTAGGGGTTTTCTGTCTGGATGTTGCTGGACTGTGCTGTTCCAGTTGCCGGAGTTTAACGCTTCCACTTCTTGCTCTGTTCAGTTTTCAACAAAAGCAAACTCCGTATGGAATAATCATGCAGCAGGCCCCAGATTCACCATTAGTGACCTGTAAAATTGGCAGCACTGGAGATTATTGGCAGGAGACGGTTTCCCTAGGCGCTTCCTGCCTTCTCTTGGAGAGTTAAGTTCAATTAGAGCAATGATACGCACAGCAGGGATTTTGCAAAGAGTCCAGTACTTGGTGGTAGCATTGCTGTATGAAAGGCAAAGAGATATCTTTGGCCTTTTTGTGACCTTAATGCTCCAGCTGCTGCCCTCTTTCTAACCTCTGCTATCTCTGGACTCTCACTAATGTAACCCTCTTTCACCTCTTCTTTTCACCTCCTGCTGCAACTATATCCCTCAGACATTTTTAGTTTGCATTCTGTGAGGTTTGTCTTCCAAAAAACAAAGTGGAGATTGCGGGATGTGTGGCATTTTCCCCTCCATTCGATTTTTCTTGTTTCTTTCTGGGTTCTTACGTATTGTGACTGCCCTCAGATCTCTGTAATCATCTCTCTCTTCACACTTTTGTGATTTGCTTCTACTTTCGAAACTGTTCTGTTTCTAGATGTGGTTTCTTGGCATCCAGGTTCTTTGATTTCAGGAAATCCCACAAAGTTCAGTTCTGTTTCTTTTCTGCCACAGCCTCGTGATGACAGTCCCTCTTATTAGTCCCTTATGTGAAGAACATCATCCTGAAAATAACTATTTCTATTTTCTTTCTTTATTATAACTTCCAGCTTGCATTCACTGCCCTTATCTTTGGTATCTGTAAGGGCAACTTGTCCATTAATTCCTTATTCTCTGTGTGGAACTCTTTCTGGTTTTCAGGGTATTGAGAGAGACTTGCGTGGAACTTGTCTGAGATACTGACCTTTCAGGTGTGTCTGTAAGTACTGTTAAAAGCATGCCTGGAATAGTCTTTCAGGAGAAGACCATCTTTCCTGATACAGGGTAGATGTTTATGGAATTTGGACATAAATTGGTAAACTGTAGTTTGTGGGATAAACAATCACAGTGCTTATAAGCTGTACTTACACTGGGGGAGAAAAAGACTGTGTGTTTTCATTGTGGTGTTGTTTGTTCTTACTTAAGGTAATAGTTAAAACCCAAAAGCTTTGAGTGGTGCTGTAATTGATAGTCTCCATTTGCTTCTTCCAACTCATGTGTCCTTCCTTCTGTTTCTGAATCGTTTGTGGAGTTTTGTGCTTAACCTGCTTTCTGGCTGTTAGTATTTGAGAAGAATGTCCTCACACGGTGGCCAGCCTAATTAATTACTGTTAATCCCCAAAAATTGGCTGCCAAAAGTTTTGTTGTCCTTGAAGCTTTCATACTGTGCATGCTACTGTAGCATGAGAGCATGAGGAGAAGCTGAATGTTTCCTGGCAGGTTTCCACAGAGAATCCCCTGGGCCAGCTTGAGGTAAAGAGGAAGAGAGGGAGGATGGATACAAACTTTAAATAGCATTGCTAGTCCCTGCAATGCTGTTTGAATGCCATTGAAATATTAGCACCTTGCTATTCGGCAGAAACTGTGTTAAAGCGCTTTGTGTAAACTGTGAAATTGTGCCAGTGGCCACATGCCCTGTGTAGGGTAGTAGACCTCTCTCTGGTGGAAATCAGAGAGCTGGCCTTTCACTCAAATGTCCCAGCACAAAACCTAAAACATCTCAACACAGACTCTTTCCTGACAGTGATTGTACATCTCAGTCAGCTTCATACCCATAATGTATTTGTGTTGGACAATTTGAGATTGTTTTGCTGTGTTTTGTCAGGGTCTTCCCCTTGGGCCTCTCTTTCCCTCCTCTCCTTCCCCAAGAGCTGCTGGAGAAAGTGCAGAGCTGACTTAAGAGTTCCCCCTCACAAGTCATAACAGGAGATAGACTTAAAAAGTGATTGTGGAGGGTGGCTGTTTTCTTTCCTCCTCCTCCTCCTCCTCCTAGCATTCTGCTGGGAGTTCTTTGTGAATGCACAGGGGGTACCAGGGTGGAATTGATATAGACTTTGTCTAGTTTAGTTTATCTTCTGCCCAGACAGAAAGATGCATGCCTGAGGCATGTGAGTGCCCTTTCCCCATTCCAAAGAGGATGTGTTGGAGGGAGAGGAACTGAAAATAAATTAAGAAACAGAAATAAACATTTAGGAAGTATTATGTTATCTTAATCCCCAGTGCACTGCTAAAATAGAGATGAGTCTGGGAATTTCATGGAGAAATTTCAGAAGTGTTGGAGGTTCATATATTCCTGCAGAACAGGATGATGGAGCAGCCAATATCACAAAATGTGTAGGCTCAGAGTCCCTTCTGGGTTGAAGAAATAAAGCCTAGAGGATTGATTTCCTGTTGGGAGTGTTGAGTTATTGTACAGGCTTACTGGGGTGTTTGAAGTTACATTGACTGCTTTTAAAGTTCATGTTAAACTATTAATATAGTTTTGAAAAGGGAAAAAAATGACACATTTACAGCTAATATTTTGGGAAACGTCTTCAAGACCAGGCGAAGTGCACGATAGCTTCTGTAGTTTTATGTTCTGTTTTGTTCAGTTTTCATGATGGTAAATGTGTTTGCATATCAAAAATTTTTGGAAAACAACCACAGTTATACAAACTGATATTACAGAGTATAAAGTAGGATTAGTTTATTCTTATTTTATGGCTTTGATTTTTTTTTTTTTTTTCCTTCTACACAATTTGGCATATGCAATTGTAAATACATTTTAGGTGTATTGGCTTACATGGAAAAAAGGAAGTTGGCAGAGTACTTTAGCTCATTCTTCCCCCATTTCATGCAAGTTCTTGTCTTTGCCTGAGTTAAGACAGACCTACATTTCCTTGCTTTCTATTCCTTGTAACCCCTACATTCACTCTTTGTTTTCTTGTCTTGCAGAACGAGCCTCTGACTTCAGGTTATCATGGATATCCAGCAAGAGACAATCAAGTAAGTGTCTGATTGCAGTAATCCGTGCGTCTCTGCACACTTAGGGATGTTTTGTCTGACAGCTTCCTGGCTGTCGTGTTATGGAGTGGAAATAGTTTTGTTCTATTGTGGAATGTTTGTGGAGACATATGTGATTAATTGAATGGGTTTTTACGGCTTTCATCAGTATGTGGCAAGGTGCCTGGTAAGGGGTTAAATATCATCCACATTACCAACAGCTCAGGAAATTCTTGATTTTAAAAATGTCACAGCTTAGAATCCCTGTCCTAAGCTCCCACTATATCTCCTCAGTGCTAATGAATGTAGATGTTCAGTGCCAGTGCATACTTGGCCCTGTTTTATACTTATTGCTGTAATTCTGGCATCTGGGGAGCAAAACAACACTGAGTTTTTGTGAGAGTCTGCTTTGCTGGTGGAGTAAGGAATGACACGTCCTGTTGGGTTGTTTCTAATATCTGTGAACTTGTCTTGCCTTCCTTTCAAGTCCTGCAGGGCCCCTGCCCCTTGCTCTTATTCAGGATGCTCTCCTTCTACAGCAGTAAAAATTACACTGTTCAGTGCACTTGCATCTGTGAGCATTCTCTTGCCTCCTGACAGAAGACAGAGAAATCCCAGTTGATGAATTTGCACGATAGAAGGAGGAGATCCTTTGGAACAAATGAAATTTAATGGTTGTAAGATACGACTGTCACACATTAAATCTCCCTTCTTAGAACAAAGTTTTTTCAGTGTTCTGCAGTGCTACTGCAAAGCAGAGTATGAACCAGTATAGCAGGAAATTAATATGCACAGAAAATCAATAATGCAGCACATTTCAGTAATGAGCAAATAACAAAACCAAAATCAAATTCTTTAATACTCTCAGGTACTGCTATATAAAGAAAGTGATTTTCATCATCTCTTGATGAGGCCTGGGTGTAAGTAGTAACAGCTTAATGGGAGATGTTTTTATGAAGGAAGTGCAGCATAGTGCAGCCTCAGCAACTGAAGAGCTCAAGTCTTTGGTGCTTGGTACGTGTGTACGAGTTTCCATATAGGAGGAAATTATTCAGAATGTCTTCTGGGATATATTAAACTGCTAACTAGCACAAATAAATACTACGCACTGGGATGCTGTGAGAGTTGTGTGCCTACTCTGTCCAGGCTAAGTGAGGTAAGCTAAGCTGAGAGGCAGAGTCGGTCCCAGATCCTTAAAGTGGTTCATACCTGCTTTTGGCTTTCCCATTCTGGTAGCACCTTCTGTACATTTTGGTGTTTCACTTTACCTACCCATTTAGGGGTGTTTTAGGGTGTTTCAATACCTACCAGTACATCCCACTTCACAGGTTTCCTCTTTCTCATCCCATAAGAACTCTTCTGATTTGAAAGTCCAGAATTGCTGTTGCTGGCAGGTTGCCAAATCAGCATAGATGGGTATGGGAAACTGTACTACAGCCAGGATGTGAAATGAGAATTACAGCCTGGGTAGCCCTGGGGAGCTCTATATGGGTGAGCACAGGGAGTAATGAATGTTAGCAAGTGTGTCTATGTGTTTCAGGTGGCAGATAGCTTTATGGAATTTTCTTGGAGGACAAACAGCTGCAGTTTAACTTGTGTGTTTTCATTTAGCCAATCTTTGTAAAAAGATTTTTTTGGCTGGTTTTTGTTTTGTTTTTTTCTTCCTGCTCTCTACAACATTTTGATCTGTAGTAAGTGTTTGTCTGTCTGTCTTGCTGTGTCCCTGAAGCAGCTTAAATTCAGATCTGGTTTTCACTAATGAGGTTTCAAGGCTTTTAGCTAATCTCATTGCGAGCCTCTAACTTGATAGCAGCAGCAGAAGTCTTCTGTTTCCAGAGGGTGGGGCTGGCGTGGGAGAATGAGCAGTGGCTGATCCATCACCTGCCTTTTTGCACTGGGAAAGGAGGAAGTGGTGTGGGAATATGTGTAGGGGTCCTCACCCTGTAACAAAGTAATTATGAGATATAGGAGCAATTGTGTTGGATTTCCTAAAATTAGGAGCTGGATTTGAGCTGGTGAGGGTAAGTCAATGTATCATGCTCTTCCCCACTGCACTTCTTTACTGTAAGTACTTTTGCTGTGGTTTTTTTTTTCCACATTGTTTTCTTAAGGAGAAGTAGCAAAGCAGAGCTTATTTTTAGGGTTTTTCATCCTGTGACCACAGTAGTCAAATTTTGACTCGCCATTTCTTTCACTTTATGTAGCATCCTGCTGGAATGCCCTTTTCGTTCCTTCAGGCTCTGAATGTCGTTAATTGCTGGCTGCAAACCTTTCACTGTGCTGTTTTTACACCCTCTAGTGGTTAAATCGTACCCAGATGTTCCAGGTTATTGGAGTTTTTTCTTCTGCCAGTGGAAATCTGTGATTGGTTTGAGTCCTCACTTGGGCCATTTGGGAATGCTTAGGTCTCTAGAACGGAGTTGATTTTGTATATTTTTCCAAGTATTTAAGCATTCTGTTGTCATCATGCATGGGCAGCAGTACTGAAACAAATGAGATGGGGTTCATGTTGAGGCTCTTCCTCTCAGAATTCTGGTGTTGTGTGATTGCTTTATGATAACTAAAAGCTCTGGGTGGTTGTGCAGCCCCCTTGTTCCTTACCTGCCCTGCCAGAGTGCTGGCTTGCTGGACTTTTTCTGGTGATAGGACCTGGGGAGCACATGTGCTAAATCATTGTTGTGTAAGTTTGCCTAAAAAGAGGCTTTCTGTTGCCAAAGTGTTGTACTACTGGATCTATGGTACAGTCATGTAAGGAGCTGGAGAGCTCTCTGGGACTGTTCTCAGGAATTCAAGGTTTGCTCTGTGGATGTCTAAATGCACATTCAGGAACGGAGGGATGCCCTTCCTTTTCCCAGAGCTAGGCTGATGGCCGGGACAAAGCCCGTGGTAAAGGGAGAAGGGGGGAACATTGGTGTAACATAGTGTAACATTGCTAACTGAGATGAGAACCAAGTCTTTTGGTGAGGAGAGCTTATTCCCTGGGGACTATTCAGTTTTCCATCCCTCGGTTATGTCTGCCAACAAAATGGTATTTCTTTTTTTGTAATGCAAGCACCTGCCTAAAATGCAGTGAACCAAGACTTCCTTGCTTCATTTCCCAAGCTGTGACAAACAGCTCTGAGGTACTTTGAGTTGGTCTCAACATGGAAAATGACTGGTACAGCTATACTGATACAGCTTTTACATACAGACAAACTCATCAAGAATACATATTCTGCTTCCAGAAGGCTGTTCCATGCTGACTGTGCCAGCTCATTTTGTATATAGCCAAGGCTCAAATCATATTGCTCTAGTGCTTTTCATGTCCAAATGTATTAGATATGATATCTGAGATTTGTTAGTGTGCTGAATACTGGCACTTCTGTGGCAGAATTTGGCAGCTGCACAGAATAATTTTGTTCCCCAACAGGAAGCAAAATGAGCAAGAGCACGTTGTTTAGCTGCCACTGAAGGGAAGAGAGGAGGAGAGAGAGTTTATGGAAGCAGGAGGTAATTGCACACACCAGAACTGGGTCAGGATGTTAGAGCTATTATACCTCTTCTGTTATGGAAAGTGATCCTCAGCTATCACAACGGGTTAGGATATTGGTTTGAAGCCTCTTTTAAAAGCTTGTACTTCGTAAGTACAATTCCTAAATCAAACTGGGCCATTGGCTTGGTGCTAATGTGGTGGAAACATCGTTACCTATCACAAGTGACACTTCCTTCAACAGCTTAATTTCGGTGGCTGGTTTTCCGTCTGAGCACTCACTAGCTCTGACCTGTTGTTCTCCTGTATGTAGATGAAGCTGCAGCCCAAGGTAGTGGGTGCCTATGGCAACTGCTAGGAACAGCTTTATCGGTATCGTCTCAGTTTTGAGTTCAAGCTTAAGGTGAAAGGCTGTTAAATCCTCTCCAATTGTCAGCCTTTCCCCCTGGGTCTTTATTCACTTGCTGCTTTGGAATATCTGATGGGGCATCGAAGGCTCCAGGCGGATGTGTGTGCTGCCTTCCCTGGGGCCACAAGCTGGTGAGGGGGAACTGAACAGCAGTGGTGGCAGTCTGTGAGAACAGGAAGCATCCCCATTGCTTTTTTCCTCCCTGTTTGTTTTCTTTGCCCAGTCCCTCCTGATGTGGGGAGTTTGGCAAGGAAGCCCTTCATCCTGAGATGTGAAGGGTGTGTGAGAGCTCCCATGGGGAGGCAGGACAGCAGGTCACCAGGCTTCCTGTTGGAGCTGGCTGCACAGGGGCACTGCTGCTCTCATTGGTGGTCTCTTGGCAGCAAGCAGCAGGGATGTCAGCAGAGAGTTAAGAGGGGGGAAACCTCTCCTCTCTCATCAGTGTGGTCTGAGACTCCTTCACCTATCTTCCTCTTCTCCATTATGTGGATAAATGTGAATTTGGGGATATTGCCACAACTTGATTAGCAGCTCAGTGGCCCAGCATTGGTTAGGATATCTACCCAAAATTTCCTTTATTTAGTACCAATAGACTTGAGATGCTCTTGTCATGAAGCAAATAAAAAATGTCATCCTGGAGGAAAATGGTTTGGTCACTTGTTTGTTTTCACTTGTACCATGATAGCACGAACCACTACAGTCTCTCCAGTGCCCTGCTTGGTCAGTTCTGTTATAAAGACTCCCTGTCTGAAAGTTCAAATCTAAGAAGTCTTCCTGAAAAGTTTTAGTTTTTAATTTGTTTTCCTCCTAGTAACTGGCCATGAAAATAAACCCTCCAGTGTGTATATTATTTGGCTCTGTAACCTGTGAGGTGGTGGTAGTGGATGTGTTAAGTTATTCAGGAGGTAGAAAGGAGCATGGTTTGTGTGTTTTTGAGTTGTTTGTTGCTTACATTCTTTGTTTGAAAAGCGTATTTAATACAAATTCTTAAACTCAGGGACAGAGAGAAGTTCTAGAGAGGCTCAAATAGTTTTAACACCTTACTCTGTGAGTAAATAGCTGGGACAAAGCTCAGGAAGCTTCTGAGATCCTCCATATAAAATGGAGAAGACCAGGCTCAGTGTTCCTGGTGCTTTTGAAGAGTCCCTCTTGGCTTGAAAGCAATCAACCCAAAATTTGGGATGGGACCAAGCTAATGAGGGGAAACTGCTCTAAGCACTTTCCTTATGTTTAAAATTAGGTGGATTAGGATAAGTCTGCCAAATCTCTTGCATCCTGGCTCCTACAGCCTCTCTTCAGGCAAGCAGTGAAATGTTTCCATACTGTACTAGACAGGACTGAAGGGATATTCTATTACTGACCTAACTGCAGTGTCCATAGAAAATAAGGAGCTTCGTTTCAGAGAATGTGGTCTGGGCAAAAATGTCCAATGTATTCAGGAGGTGAGAAGCATCTGTGAGGCAGCTGCACACAAAGGCCTTCAAGAGTTTGTAGTGGGAGAACTGCTGGGATGTTACTGCTTCATGAAGCTGTGAAGAGTTTGGGCCAGTTCAGATGTGCTTATGGAAAGCCATTTAGCACTGCAGGAGGGGAGGAACTTGAGAAGTCCTTTACAGGATTGCATCCCACACTACTTAAAACTCTCAGTACATTCAGAAGGTAAAAATGTGTTGAGAGAGTGAAGAGAGTTAAATTAAAACAAGGTAAATTGTGATATTGAGAAGGAAAATAGAGAGCAGAATGTTTAGCTGAAAACTGAAGGAGGTGGTTACAGATTGAAGTTTAAACAATTAAGGATGAGTTGGAAAAGCAAGATCCACTGAGACTAATCTAGTGATACATTTCCCCTGAATCCAGAACTGTCTTGGTCAGGCACTTGCTAGATCATTTGAAGCATGACGAAGTGGTTCCTTGTTTTCTCAAGCCCAAACTACATCCCTAAGAAGCTGCAGGAAAGATGAATAAGTGGGATTAAAAAAAGAAAAGTAAAACATACACCACCAATTAGCTTAGCTTGTTATAAACCTCCTTTCTGATATTTCACTCTGAACCAAGTCTCTGTGCTTATGTTGGCCACATTCCCCCAAATCTCTCCTTTCCTTTGTTTAGCTGATTTCCTAGCATCAAACCCCTTAAATAATACAGGAAGCATGATGTCTTGCAGTTGACATGAGTCTTGCAAATGGATCACTCTGGCTGTATATTTATTCCCCTTTTCCCCATGTCTGTTGCCTTTCTAATCTCTGAATACAAGGCACGGAATCCTTTCCTTACAGAGCCCTGAATACCTTCCATAAACATATCCAGCGAACTCCATGCCAGTGTGTGCCTTTCTCATCATCAATAACAAGAGACCACGTGGAAAAAAGTTGTAAGAGAAGAAATAGTTAAGGAGCGCACCTAATTCAGATACATGGGAAGACTTCCTGACAGTAAGCTCCTTAAGTCCTATGAACAACTTCTCTAGGGAAGTAACAAATACCTTGCTGATGAATAGTCCGCCAAAGCTCTGGGGTTGTAAGGCGTTGGCAGGAAATGGGTTTGGATGATGTAATGCAAATTCCTTTCATGTTTGAATCCTCTGATTGCAGCAGTTTCTCATCTCTGCTTAGGGTTAAAGAGAGGAGATGTGAGTCATCCTTGGGGAGAGTACCAGGAGACCACTTTTTCTCCTGTGATGACCATATGTGTGTTACTCCATGTCTATCTTGGAGATTCCCAAGCCCCTCAGTTCCTTTGGCAAGAGGGACAGCATCTTGTTTAGATTTTCCCTTCTGAATGATTATGCTGGAGTGTGGCATGTGTGCTAGAAGTAGTCTGCAAAAGGATCAGTTGTAGGACTAAAACCAAATGGTGCAGAGAAAACAGCCTGTTGATAGCTATGATATCCTATTGAGGGCATGAAAGCAGCTATTCCGGGTGAGAAAGAAGGTCTCTGCCTTCCAGTGTTCTGGCTTTTACAGTGTCTAATAGCAAGTACTTACAGCAGAGGGAGCAGCGCCAAGATTCGGTGATACTTCCCCTCTGCTGTGCTCTTGAAGCAATCCTGTGGCTTTGGGATTTCCTGGCTATAGATTTTTATTCTTTTTTTAAAGTCACCTGTGATAGATTTTTTTCTTTATTGAATTTCTCTAAATGGTTTCTGAGCCTGTCTAAACCTTTGGCATCCACAGCATCCTGTGGCAACAAGTCCCTGCTTTAGGTGTGTTTTATGGGGGAAAAGTTCTGTGCATCACTGACTTGAAACTGAGGTGGTTTTAAAGCTCTCAGGTGAGGGGGGGCTTGGGGTCCTCAGCTTGCACAGCTGCACTGTGACTGCATGGGTGAAGATTTTCTTCTTAACTGGAAGAAAAAAACCCATGAAACCAAAGCAAACAAAACAAAACTTCAACAGCTTATGTGAATTATATATATATATATAATTTTTAAAAAAAATTTTTTAGCCCCGTGTATAATACCTGTGCAGCTGTTATTTCTAGGTACCCGTAAGTGCCACAGCGTGTTGCTGACAGACAGCCCGTGCTCTTGGGATCCTCGGCTCCGGCCGCCGTGCTGTGCCGTGCCGCGCCGGGCCGTGCCGCGCCGTGCCGCGCCGTGCCGCGCCGGGCCGCGCCGGGCCGCGCCGGGCCGTGCCGTGCCGTGCCGTGCCGGGCCGTGCCGCGCCGGGCCGCGCCGGGCCGCGCCGGGCCGCGCCGGGCCGTGCCGGGCCGTGCCGTGCCGGGCCGGGCCGTGCCGTGCCGTGCCGTGCCGTGCCGTGCCGTGCCGTGCCGGGCCGCGCCGGGCCGCGCCGGGCCGCGCCGGGCCGCGCCGGGCCGTGGCGCGCTGGCGCTGGGCTGCCGGGAGAGGGCAGCCGGCGCACGGCCAGCGCTCCCCGCCCCGCCCGCGTCCCGGGCCCGCCGCCTCGGGCTGTCCCGCGCAGTGTCACAGCCCGCGGCACGGAGACAGGGGGCTCGGCCTCTGGCGTCCCGCAGGCGATTGGGGTGACTCCTCTTAGGTGTTTCTGGAACGGCTCTTCTGGGCAAGGGAGGTTGTGTTTAGAGGGATGGGGAGAGAGCTGCCCCTTCACGCGGCCTGTGCTGGCATTTGGTTCGTCGAAGAGTCACGGCGGAAAAGGTTTCCGCAAAACTCTTTGATCTGTGAGCAGAGGGAACATCCAGGAGGGATCCTGGAGGAGGAGGGCTCATAACAGACTTGCTTTCAGAGGGGCAGGCACTCTTTAGGCTTTCCTGGCTTGAGCAGGCTCCTGGCCCGAGCTGGTTTCATGCAGAGGCAGGTGTGCTGCACAGTACTGCTGCTGCTCAGAGGCACTGTGAGAGATGGTCTCCTCCTTTGGGCACACAGAGCCTGTGCTGCAGTAGTGGGTTTTCTCTGGTGTGCATTCTGCACATCATGAAATCTCACTGCTGTCAAGTGAATGGAGTGTGTGTGAATAAATATTATTCTTGCATCTTAATTTTTTTAAAAGGCAGCTAGAGATACCAAGAAATTCAGGTGGTCAGTGTAGTTACAGAACATGGAAAGATGCTGAAAAAGATCAGATGCTTATGGTCAGATCCTTTACTAAAGGAAATTAAGCCAACAGCAGACATACATTGCTAATTTTTAAGGGCTAATCATGTCAGATCAATTTAGTTTTTTCGTTTGACATGGCAGCAGGCCTGGCAGACAGAGAAAGCTACTGGCTTTGGACATAGTGCCACATGACCTTTACATAAACTAGACAAATGAAAGGTGAAATTAAGAAGGGGCTGAATGCCTCACTGGAAAGCTGTATGTCGAGCAGTTATATCATGCTTTTCTGTGTGTGTGTGTCTGATCTGGAGTCTTAGCATGGTCTGGCTTGGCTGCTCTGCTGTTCTCTACTGCTCATCAAAATTGAGGGTAATAAAACAGTGAGTGAACATATGTATGTTCAGGGACTGGCAGCCTTTGGAAGGTAGGATTAGAAGTTGGAAAGATCACAGTAAATTGCAGAAATGCCCTGAAATCCAACAATGTGAAATTAAACAAAACCAAGCTGTATTAACAAAAGGAACTGTATATGCAATATAAAATGGAGACTAACTGGCTAAGCAGTAATATCCAAGGAAAGATCTGGAGTAATAGGAGATAACAGACTAAGTATTTAGCTGGTTTTTGTGATCTTGAAAACCTGGAATGCATTTCCAGGTATGACAAATAATTGCAGAAGACAGTTATTCTTTACAGCTTGGTACAGCAAGTGGAGCACTGTACCTGCTTTCAGGCACTTCAGCAAGTGCACAGGTGAAATCTGGAAAAAGTCCAGGGAAGAACAAGAAAAGGAGGCTCAGAGAGCCTGACATAGTAGGAAAATACCAAGCTCGTTTCTTCTTTTAAAAAAGAAAGGGTAGAAAGTATGGAGGATGGGCATTGGTTATTTACTGTGTCCATTGAAGACAGCTTAATTGGTATCAAGAAAGGCTTAAATTGGATATTATGGAGTAAACCAACATTTTCTGATTCAATGTAGTGAAGCAGTGGAAGAGTAATTTAGGGGATCAAGAGTTCCAGTTTCTAGTAGTCTGTAATAACAAGTTAGACAATTCCTGATGGATGTTTGTCTAAACATGCTCTGTGCTGTCTCTGAGCATGGAGGACCTCTTGTTTCCCCTGCCCTGTATTTGTGTTTTGTGACAGTCAAAAGCTGGTTGTTACCACTGTCATTATTCCACAGCCATATGACTGCTCTTTTTCTGTTTGGTTTTTTTTTTTTTCTTTTTTTTGGTGTGTGTCTAAATTGTAAGATAGGGGATTCCTCTGCTCCTATATGATCTTAAAAGTGCCCAAGATCCTTTCTTTGTGACAGCTGCCACATCTCTGTTTTTTCCTGGGCTTGCTTGTTACTCAAAGGGTACAGGGTATTCAGCATCTCTGAGTCAGTCCTTTGCTTTGTCTCACAGTAATATCTACTATGTATGAACTGTGGATTGGTTTGATGTTTTGATTTCCCTTTAAGCTCTCTGGCCAGATTTCCATTACAAATGTGTTTAGAAGAGAGATTATTATTATTTTTTTTTTCTTTAATTAACATAAACAAACCCATCCTTGCTACTCTACCTGCAACTCCCCTCACATGAAGAAAGGACTGAGAGGATCAGGAGGAGCGTTTCCTCAGGCTGGGCAGGGAGCGTGCTTCTGCCTGCCTGTAGCTGGGATCTGCTGTGGGAGGGCAGCCTGTGTGCCTTACCCCAAGTACAGCAACTGCTTCTCCGCCCCGCCCGCACCGCCCGCTTCAGCGGGACCCCGAGTAAATGAATGGGATCGCTTTCTGTTCTGCTGACTTCTCCTGCATGGTGAGTGAGCAGCTCTGCACTGGCTGGGGAAGGATGCTGCGTGCAGGCAGCCTACCTCAGCGAGCTACACGGATGCTCCCGAGAATAGCTGGTGCATGGAAGATGGTTTCATTCTTCTTAGTATTAAGGGAGAGGTATTTCCAGCAGTAGCATAATGTTGCTCAGAGCAGGCATTTGCCAGATGGTTTCAGCTCCCCCGAGGTTTTGGGATGTGAAAGGGAAAGGGCCAGGAACACACTTTTGATTCATTCCATTAGTAGATTAATCGGCACTGTCCTGGCTTAATAAGTCTCTTAGATTTCCCAGTGGAAATGGCACATGTAATTCTGCCCAGGTCACGCTCTGCACACCTGTGTTGAAGCTTTCACAGCAAGACACTGTGCTGCTGCAGGCAACATCTGCAAAGCAAGACTGGGGGTGGGGGGCAGGTTTTTTTGGTGGAGGGAGAGGTAAGAAAAAAACTTTTTAGTAGGAACTGTTAAATAATGCTTGTGGGAGCGAAATATGTTGTGAGAATCTGCTTGAATTCTTCATTTTGGTGGGGACATTTTTAAAAAATATTGCAGTGGTAATTCAATGTTATGAGGCTTTTTTTCCCCCCCTTCCATTCTGTATTAATTGCCAGCTAGATTACGTTTTCCAGGAAGTCTGTGACTAGAGGACAAGGGTGCTCTTCCTGATAAAGGTCAGAGGCTGCTGTCTCCAGAGGCTGCCCAGAAAATGATGAGAACTGTCTCACGGATTTTAACTGAAAACCTCAGCAGATGCTGTGCTACTATTTACTTGGGGGTGAGGGCAGGCAGCCCCCATGACCTGTCTCTTCCCACCTCTGTTTCCAAAGGCCAGCCAATTGTTGGGGAGTGGATTTAGTTGCTGCTGCTGCCCACCCAAGAGGTTTGTAGCTCATGGCTGTTCTAGGAGGAATCTGTGTTTTTAACTCCTGGTGCCTGTGGATTTCAACGAGCTGCACTTGGGTGTCACAGCAGCACCAAGCTGGCTTGCTGCCAGGCCTAATAAAGTTTTAGCAATAGGATTGCATCTAATGAAACCCATTGAAATTCCTTTGCAGCTGGATTTTGTTGAGGAGAGACTTCAGGTACTACCAGCAAACAGATCTTTACCTTTTCTGGTCCATTGTTCCTGCTACACCTGGAGAGCGTGGGCTACCCTTTCTTATAGGTCAGGAGGACAGCAGTGGCTAACACTGGCAACAGTTTGATCATCATCTTTATTTCTAGGGCACCTGTCATCCTGGCTCCTTGCCATGCTCTCTCTAAGCTGAAACAGTGCTGCTCATTTCCAAGTGCTTGGAGAACAACATCTTGTTTTCCAACCATTTATGGCAGCTAGCTCCAATCCTTTGCAGGGTCTGGAGTAAGACTGACAGGGGCCAAAGGAGTAAATGTCATGAGACTCAAGCTTTCTGTTGAAAGCTGAGATAGAGATATTTCACATCCCGTGGTATATGTAGCCGGATTTAGGCTCCTTGGTATTTCCAGTAGAATGGCATTTCAGAACTGGGAGCTGAACTCTGACAGCAGCGTTGTCCCCAGTTGCTGTCAGCTTCACCCCAGACAGAGAACTGCTGTTTTTCTTGAGCAGCTGCTGCTGTGGAGCAGAGTACGGGAAAAGTGATCGTCTCTGAAATAATTTGAAATAGACAGATAGAGCCAGCCATCTGAATTCCACTCAAGAATTAATCTAATCACTGTGTAATATGTTCTTACTGGTTTATCCTACCTAAAGGGCAAAGTTAACTACGTTAAACACAATTTGGAGCATTTGATTTCCTTCAGACTTAGATTTTGGATACAGCTGACTATCTGTGTACGAATTTCGAGGTTTCTGGGCGTCTCTAATCCAGTTTGTAGTGACATTAGCATTAGATAACCATACCAAGGCCTTTATCTGAAAGGAAACCTGCATTCTTCAGGTCGCACAAGGATGAAAAAAGACTTTTCTGGTCACTGTTGCTTTCTGGAAATTTGGGAACAGGGAACAATTTAATATATTGTTGCTTTGTTATCAAGTGAGTAGTGTCTAGCAGTTTCAATACTTATCAGATGGTGTGGTTACACTTCAGAGCTTAAATTTGGATTAAGATCAAATGAGACTATATTGCATAGGACCTAGGACACAATAATGCATGTGTTGGCTAGCCATAGTTACTTCAAACCATTCATCTCATCTAAACCAAGTATGAGTTGCTACTCATTCAGTTTGTCTGTCTTAGAAGGGGATTGGAAGCGTAAGGAGGTTATGCAATCAGTCTCTAATGGAAGAGTCTAATTTTGCCAGGATTTGATCAGAAAATGCAACATAATGGAATTCACAGTACTGTTTGTTTGAGTGTGAGGTTTTTATGTTTGGTTGTTTTTTTTTTTTTTTGTCCTGGCTGTGTGTCAGAAAAAGAAGGGAAGGTGGAATAGCCTTAATGTGAGCTCAGCTGAAGGTGTTTCAAGGTGACAGTATGTGACCCCACAGACTGCAGTGATGTTGAAGATCAAGTCTATAGCTGGTCTGCTTCTGTGAGAGCCAAAATCCTCCCGATTCAAATGCATCCACTGACACAAGTGCCAGCTTGTTGGGCCATCCCGTGTTGCAAACTGGGGGTGTTTTCAGTACTCACTGCATGTGAGCTCTGTTAAAAGATATATGTAGGTATCTATCCATATGCCTCTTGGAAGTCCCATATTAGGTATATACACTAAAAAGACTTTGAAGAATGGATTCTCTTTTGTGTATAAAGCGGGAGACCAGTAGTGCAGTTAGTCTTTACAGACACACACTTTTCTAAATTGTCTTATGCTCATAATTCCCGAGGGACCAGTCAGATGGAGGGAGATGTTTGCTGCAGCCATGAGAGTAATCCATCTAGATGGTGGTGGCACAGGGATGGTTAAGGACTGCTTTGCTCAGAATGAGATCAGAAACAGAATTGCATTTCTGACAACTGACCTTTGCTTATCATTGTGAATTGAAGTTGGGGATATTATATTCTATAACTGAAGTTTTCCAGTAGCGTTTCTGTCATCTTGAAATCTTCCTCTGTTTTATATCTATTTATACCTCTTTTCTAATGCTTTATTAATGCCTTTTACATTTGAACAGTCTGCTGTTCCTTTATGTGGCTTGACAACTGTCAATACCCCTGTTGAAGTATTTTGCTTTTAGTTCTGCTAATGGCAGATTTTGCCTGGGTTTTCGTGCTCCCGTTATGTAACGGAAGTATCTGCAGTCCCTGACACGTGTGTTTGGTCTCTTTCCACCCACCTGTACTTATCACAGGTTGATGCTGTGTTCCACCAAAGTCTTTTATCAATTCAGTTTTGTTGTTTCTCAGGAGATGTCATTCAGTGTTTGTTGGTGTTACCTCTTCATTAGCTGCAGTCATTCCTTTCTTCTTTGCTGATTATATCCTTGTGCCGTTTCCCACGCCGAAGCCGTATTTCAGGCATTCAGCTATTTTGTCTTCATTAGGTACATAAGGCTGCTAGGTAAAGTCATGGATTATTTTTCTTCTCAGAGGGTCAACTGAAAGAATGTTATTTGAATATAAGAAGAAATAAAGCAGCTGTGACAATAAGGATAAAAAAAATGGGCAGAATGTAGTATTTTCTAGCTGATTTCTTCCCTCTCATGGGTGTATTTACAGTTTACTTTGGGGGTTTATTAGTCTTTGAGTCTAAGTTTAAGAGAATGCATTTTATACTCTTGAAAAAGGACATTAAAACCCAGTTTCCCACCCAACCGATAAAAGATAGAATTTTATTCCTCTCTCTAGCAACTTTATTATCCCAGGATTTGTAAACTGCTTTCTAAGCCATAGTAAATTAGATCCCAGCAGTACAGGGCCTCTGTAGATAAATATAGTAGCCATTATACCTTGATACAGTTGTATTGCCTAGGAAAATACTACTGTTATTGAAAAAGAATTTGCTCAGGGCAAGAAGGTATCCATTACTTCCTGAATAACTCACTAACATTGTTAACCTTCCTTTGCACAAACAAGCCAGGAGGAGTCCCTTTCTGCAGGATGGTATTACTCTCCATCTGTGTTCCCCTTTATCATCAACAGACCTAAACCAAAGTTTCAGCATATTGATAAATGCCTCTGTGGTTCAGGGAAGAGAGCTATGCCCTGTCTTCCCCTTTCCCTGCTGTTACAATACTTCTATCGTCATACTCTTTCTTAATTTGCTGGGATGTTGCTGTGCTGATGAATCACTGATGCAGTACAGCCACTTGACGTGGTAAACACAGAGACAAAAAAAGTGGTGTAATGATGCTGTACTTTGATTGATGAGGTTTTGGAAGTAGTTTCCCTTGTGCTACCTGAAATCTCACACCTTGAATTGGTTGCCATCAGCTCATCCTTTGATATAGCTTCTCCTGTGGACTATGAAGAGATGAGTTGTTGATATAGGAGCTGAGGTTTTTTTTTTTTTTTTTTTTATTTATGACTTCCTCTTCAGAATCCACAGCCAAAGAAATACCTTGTTTAGCACTGACAAATTAGTCTAGGGCACAGAGAATCTTTCTGCCCTTTATCAGTTCAACTGGATATTGTACTCCCGATTTGACACTAAAAATAGACTTTTGTTGGAATTTGATGCTGTGTAACAGCTTTCTGCTACCTCATAGAAAAACTGAAGGGAGATGAAACTTTTTTCCCTTTATGAAGATATTAAGGCAGTTACTAGTTAACCAAACTTTAAAAAATACATATTTAAATACCAGGGTTGGAGCTTCCTCTGTTTCCCTCTTACCAGTATCTGAATATATTTGCTATATGCCAGTTCAGTGTAGACTTCAGACTAGATCTATGGGTGACAGAATTCAGAAGATACAGCTTGAAAATCAAGCCTAGGGTGGCAACACAGGAGCAGAGAAGCTTTTTCTTCTGTAGATGTTCAGCTTGCTAGATTCTCTGCAGAAGGTATTGGAGGATTGCAGACTTTACTCCTGGTCCACTGTAGTAAAGCTGACAGGTATAATTCATGGAAATTCCCACTTGGCTGCCCAAACTCATGTTTGCTATATCCTGGGAGTGGCTGCATAGTCACTCCGTTTCTGCAGATGAATGCCCAAACTGGAGCTGTGAGAATTCCTTACATCTGAATGCTTGCATGGTCTTCAATGTTTAACCTTGAATTCTCTGGCTTCACAATTTAGTTTGGTTCATATGTGGGTGTTCTTGGTTTTAATTTAAAAGTGTATTTTTGGGAACATGTTTTCAGCAAAGTACCTTTCCTAGTTACTGAGTTTTTCTCTTGAAGAATTGACAATGCCTTCCAGAATAGTGCTCTTGAGTATAGTTGTGAGGAAAGGAAAATCCCAAACAAACTCAAAAAAGCTTTTCTTGGTATCCATTTCTTTTTTTTTTTTTTCCCTTATGTGCCTGAATGATAAGCCTATGAATTGAGATCTCCTGAAGTTTATTCAAGGACTTTAATTGCTATGATAAGTCAGTAGCAGGACAGTCCTTAAAAATTGTTGGGTTTGTTTGCATGTCAGAGTGTTTTATTGTTTCAGGCTTTCTGCTTTTCGTGGAAGATGAACTAGCCCTTGATAGTTTGCTTCTGAATAAGTACTCTCTTTTCCGAAGCCTCTTGCTGTACCAGAAGAGAAAACAGGGAATCCAGTTTTCTAGTAATGAAATGGGTTGCTCTATAACAAAATGACTTTTTTTTTTCCTTGTAATATGCCAGTGTTTGGCTTATTTGCTTGGCAAAACATTTGAAAGGGATTGTGGTATTTTTCTGGGTGATTTATTGTACGCATTTTGTATTCTTGCATCCTTTCATAAACAGGATAATGCAGAGAGAGGCTTCCTGGAGCCCTTTTGGATGTTGGGAGGAAATCTACCTTGTGGCTCAGAAATTCTGATAATCAGAGATAATCCGGGATCCTGAGCAGAGGCAGTCTCACAAATGAGCAGTACTCTGCCGGCAGGGTCGTCTCCAGCAGCACCCAAATGAGCAAACCAACCTCAAAGAAGATCCTCTTATCTCCATAGGAACTGCATGTGTGCCCAGGGCTGCCTTCTGTGCCTCTCCCCAGATAGCTTCCAGCCCCATCTCTAATCTTCTTTCAAGAGACCAAAACAAACCTCAAATAAAAATCAACCAATCAAACCAAATAAAAACCCCCAAGACACAATGCATGCCCAAACCCATGACTAGCAGGAGTCTGATTGCTCTGTTCTCTTCCTGGGACCTTCTGCTGGAGTCAGATAAGCCATGGAAAGCAGCCACTGAGTTGGAGAAACTTCCCTCTGGGCACCACAGATCATGTTGCTGTTCCAATCTCCAGTCAGACCTTTTGTAGATGGTTCTTGAAATGTTTGCCATGGTAGGACAATGATTGAGTCTTCATCCTCAGTCTGAAGCCAGCTTCTGCATCCAGTGTGGATGCTCAGTGTGGCTTTTGGCTGTGGGAGCAACTGCTTTCCTTCAGTTTGAAATGAAATTTCCCTCTTCAGCCTGCTGCAATCTCATGCCTTCACCGTTAGTGCTGCTTTCCTTATGCAGTCTTCTGGCATGACAGAGGCTGGCCAAGCTCAGTGAGCAGCAGCAAGGCTTTAATTATTATGGGCTGCAAGAAACACCTGCATTTGGGATTGCTATTGCGTTACAGTTGTACTTTTGGCCTTATGGCAGATTTAATGTTAGGGCTTATTAGAGCTCCAAATGCAGGTGATGCAGTTCAAGCAGACTGCAGACTTTCCCAAGTGTCCACATTTAAGTATGTTCACAGCTGTAGTATGGTTAAAACCCACTTGTTACCTGGTTGCATCCCTTTTGTTTGCAAGCTCAAGCTAGATAAGAGGGCCACAGAGCTGTTTGTTGGGTAGCATTTGGACCATCTTCCTTAGTTACTGCTGGAATGGAAGGCATTTTGTTATCACAGACTGCAACAGCTGACTTTTCTCCAAATATAGAACAGAAATACGTATTGAATGCTTTGGCTCTTTGTTCAGTATTGGGAATGTTTCTACCTTTTCCCCATAGTAGCAGATCAATGCAATTGCTGGGGTTTCTATTCTTGAGAAACTTTAAAAACACATTATCATCTTCCAGCTCTGACTATGGATTTACCTCCCGTCGCTAGGATTCCCTTGTAAATTTTATTTTTTCCCTTTCTAATTTCCTTTCTATTTTCTTCTCTCAGCTTCTCTTTTTTTTTTTTTTTTTTCACTTGCTAGAATATATACAAGTGTTCAAGTGCGGGGATGTGACAGGGAAGCCCAATAAGCAATCTGTCTGTCTAGGAAAAATATGCCACTGTACCTCTGGTCCCACTCAAGTGCTGAGTACTGTACGTAGGTGCATTGCTTTGGTCTCTATTCTCCTTACATATATCTGGATGCAATTGTCACAATCATTTTAACTAAGCTACCGCTAATTTATATTTTTACAATTGATTGCTCTTTTCTGTAAAGATGGAATCTAATATGGACTTGCTAATTTTCAGTGTAACACTTCTTGAACTAAGAAATTGTTTTCTCTAATTTAGCAACCTGGAGGGTGTTCTTTGACACTAGCCCCCTTACGCCTCCCATGAGTGTTGTCGCATTAGAAATTCCAGGTGATCAGATGGGATTTTCCCTCTTATGAAGAGGTGCTCATCTAGCCACTCATCCTGTGTGCTGTCTAATATGATTCCAGTAGCGTGTAGCAGACACACCAGCTTGTACTGTGTCTTGAGCTTTATCTGCTAGAATGTTAATCCACGAGCATTTGAAATCATATGCCTCTGAGACACAATCAGCTAGAAACAGATAACGTCTGTTTGAAACTGTGCCGTGCCGATTCCCTGTTTGCCCACTCGGATCTTTCCTAAATAGGCTAGAACTTTTTGTAAATTATTTTTTTAAGCATTTGGCTTATTTGAAACTTCTATACCAGCAGTATATTTGGGTTGAGTTTATGCACATAACTGAGTAGTCACAATAATTCTTACATGTAATTAAGGCTTTTGATACTGGTACAGAAACAG
This sequence comes from Corvus hawaiiensis, assembly GCF_020740725.1. Lineage (NCBI taxonomy): Eukaryota > Metazoa > Chordata > Aves > Passeriformes > Corvidae > Corvus > Corvus hawaiiensis. The sequence continues at coordinate 27,653,446 of NC_063216.1, read as the reverse complement.
GTAGATTTTTTTTTTCATTTTTTCCAGTGTCTGTTATTTTTCCAAATACCTTTATACAATATTAAATAGGTGGTTACCTGCTCCCTTTTTTCTCTTTCCCCTTTTGTTACTTGGTAAGACCTTCCTTACCTCTTTAACAAGCATTAAAGTCTTTGCAGACTGCTTTCTTCCCCTTTCACTTTGATTTACACAACAGTCTCCCATCAGAGGAGGGGGACCAATGTTTCACTCGGCTACAGCTCTCTGAACATTTTTCTCATAGCTTGGTATATATTAATTTTAAAATCTTTTCCTTTCTACTTTTAATCCTTTTTGAGACATGAAAGATCCCCAAGAGATAATGTGTATTTCCACACACAGCAGCCTTTACAAGCTCCCTGACACGTATGCTGTAAACCACTGCTGTTAGGATTATGGTAAAGCATTTGCAGGGGATCCTAGCTAGAAGGATCCCCTGGCAGAAGCCTGTCTTAGTCATGTCTGGTTTTGTCTTTCTGGAATAAGATGCACTGACATACTTGTTGTCCTCTTGCTCCTTAGGAAATATTTTGTGTTTTTTTAGAAGATGATTTCCTGAAAGAAATGTCTTGTATGGGTACTTTTTACATACCAGCTAGTGTAATTGAAAAATCTGAAAAAAAGTATAAAGAAGACCTAATAATTCATCTAGTTGTTCCTCCCACCCCCCGATTGTATCATCCAAGCCAAACCTTTTTCTTGCTTGTAATCTGAGGCTAAAATGGCACTGCTGCCAGTTCTGCAACTGTGGATAGTCTTGGGCATGCACTTCATGTTCTTAGTGTTGGTTTGATCCTCTGGGCAGCAGCAGCTCTCTTGAAACAGGGCGGTGGTGCCTCTAGAGTCATCCCACAGCCTCATTTCCTGACCCGTCGGGTACTCCTCTCACTGCTTGAGAATACTGGGTGTTGAGAAACCTGCTCTTGCAGTTCATCAAACAGGGCTCCTGCTCCAGGACAAAGGTATTACATCACCAGAAGTCTGCTGCTCTCAGTAATCTTCCCGTATGCCTTCTGCAGAGAGGTGGTGGCCTTGTAGCAACAGTGGCAAATAAATTTTGAGGCAGTATTTGGATGATTCACAGAGGGTTCATGGGTCTTGTTTTGATTTGGAGGTTGAATGCACAATGTGGAGTTGCTGGGATGATTTGTAACAAGTCTCAGTTGTTGAAATTAAGGAATAGGCTTATTCTGAAAGTTTTATTCTCTTTCTCTGAAGGTGGCCTAAAGGATGAGAGCTTGGGGAAGAAGGGGAAGAATTTTTTTTCCTTTTTTTCTCTTTTCCCCTTTTTTTAATTAGGGAAGTTTTTAGTAACTCTTCAGCTTAGTTTCAAGAGTCATCCTTTTCAAGTCTTTTATGGGAATACATATGAAGTAGGATTTATTTGGGTTTGCTCACCTGGTCTACGTGTCTTCTCACTTTCTCCCCTGCACACAAGGAATCTCAGCTTTCATTTAAATGACCATAGGATCATTTTTGAATTGTGATTCTGGATCAGAAGAAAACCTTGAAAATGCCATCAAGGTTATCGGGTGCAGAAATGTCTGCTTCAATCTTCAGGCTGTCTGAACTAGTCGCTGCTGCTGGTGTGACCCAGCTGCAGAGGTGTTAACAGAAGGGTCTAATCGTGATGCAAATGTCAGCATTGCTGCAGTTTCGCTCCTCTCAGAGCCTTTGAGAACAGGTTTATGGATCACATGCTTCACTCTTTGGAGTCTGTGGTGCATAGGCTTTGGTACAGTAAGTGATTTTTAGGAACATTGCTTTTCACCCTCTAAACCTGACCCATTGTGTGAAAAGGTGAGAGCAGATGGGAGACCTGAGCAATGCCATAATGGAACAACCCTGTGCAATCCCAGTTTTCTGGAGGAGCTCTTGCTCCTTTCCCTGAGCAGCAGGGTTTTCTGGGCTGGAAAGTTGAGTGTCGTCTTGCTTGTCTTTAACTAGCAGATCCCTATGACTGCTGTATCCTGGTAATGACAATAAGCCTTTTCTCCAGGTTTCTATGTGGGACTGCAGTGACAGTCATGTATTTATTTCCTTAGAGCCCATCAGCACCCCATATGTTCAGGCCTGTTCCTGGGACAAGCGTGCCCTGGGGTGTGTCTGTGGCTCGCTGAAGGCGAGGGGAGCCTGGGGGGTGCGGAGCACATCTGGGGTGTCTGGGCTGGCTGTGACAGGAGGCCCATCCATTTGTCACCCCATGTAGACAGGGCTTGACTCGTGTGGAGCCTGACGCTTGCTTTGCTCCAAGCCTGCTGGATTGCATTTAAGTAATCTCTAAGTAGAGGAAGCAGAGGTGATATGTGGAATAGCACCATTTCTATATCTTTAGCTGAGATAAAAATATTTCTTCAAAACTCATTTCCAAGGAGACCAGTGCCTCAATGAAAACACTTTTTTTTTTTTTTTTCAAATTTCTTTTTTTCCCCCCCCGTTTGAGACGAAGCCATATTTAACTTAGCATTTGGAGGCCGGCAAGGGAAGTCAATTCTTCATTTTGAGGTGGGAAGGGAAGGGGGCGAGAAACCCGTTTTCCTAGTTTGGAAGAGCCGTTGAACTGATTAATGAGATGCGAGGTGACACTCATCCTGTGGCATCGGGCACGGGGGATGGGACGAGGATTTGCTCGTGCGGGGAAGGGCTTGCTGGTGCTTGTCGAGGTAACTGGGGCGAGTGTCTTTTGCTCAGCGCGCCTTTCCCGGGGCTGCCGCCCCACCGGCAGAGCTTTGCAATCCTGAAATTGGAGCAGGCTGGGAGCGCAAGGCGCGGAGGGCACTTGCCCCAGTCAGACTTGGGGGGAAGCTGCCTCCAGGCAAGTGGGAACCCGATACACTCTGAGGAACCGGAGCCAGCTGCTGCTTTCCCTTTAGCAATATGCAAGTCTGTAAAATACTCATGTGGAGCCACCTGCGAAAGCAGATTAACCCCTTTATCTGTGTCGCTTCTTTTCCCCAGCTCACGCCGACAGTGGTTGTTTCTCCTGAGGGAGCTCCAGCGCTGGCACACACGGATTTTCTCCTTAGCTTCAGGATTCCCGTGGTTATGCTCCTTGATGCCTGTCAGTGGTTAATGATTAAATACAGCTACTTAATTGTGACCGAATTTGGGGTGTTGACTAATGGGGTAGATGAAGACGTGCAGAACCTGCCTATGGCGCCTGCATCTACGGATGGTTCCTGGAGGAGCAATTAGTTGGGTAGGGGGGAGTGGGTCCTCACCCCCAGTGACCTTGGAGGACGAGGCTGTGCTCTGCTTCATTCACGGCTACAGTTCCCTTTTCTAAAGTAAGCGCTCTCCGGCACTGGGAGCCAGGCTGCATTTATTACTAACCCCACCCATCCCTGCCTCTTGCAAGAATCTTGTGAGGCCGAGATTGTGTTTTTAGAAGCAGAATGACAGAGAGAAATTCCCTGGAGGCGAATGCAGAGTGTGTGCTGTGCACGCCAGTACAGACACACGGGGCTGGGAACTCCCAGGGAGAGATTAAGTGCGAGAGAAGAGCACAGAGCAGCCAGAGCTGGAGGAGGGGGGTGGAGGAGGCGAGACGCTTTCTAAGCCTCAAACTGAGCCGTTCGGATGTTTTTTCTTTAAGAAAAAAAAAACCAAAAAACACCCTCGACCAACCTCGGTCTCGACAGTCTTACCGAAGTGCCTCTTGTGTTGCCGGATCATCTCACTGCTGGGTTTGAAGGACCCAGGCTAACATGATGTACCTCTGGGTGAGTAGGAAGCGTGTGTGAGGGCTTGCACACTTTGCACATATAAGGAATGGAAAGCTGAAGGACTCTGCACTAACGTGAGCGGCCTTCACTGTTGGGCTTAGTTCTCTGCAGCCTCTACTCACAGTGGTCTAGTCTTCCCTTGTAAAAAATAATAATATTTCGAGCAAGTACTATTAACTGGGTATCAAGCAGGCTTTTCCTGTGGTTGTAAGTTCCTCTGGAGAGAACAGTTTTGGGCAGGTGCCTTGAAGACAAAATTTTTTGGTATAATGCTGCTCACTGCCTGCCAGCTAAGAGACCTGTGTGTGCATATATATATATATATATATATATAAAATTTTTAATGCATAAGGCTGTTCCCATGTGCCTCTGCTTTATGGGATTTTTGGTGTTACTGAGAGACATCCCAGGTTGTGAAGGAGTGCTGCTGAAAGGGATTTTTAAGTCTCTGAAGGCTAGGAGAGAAGCAGGAGGGGGCTAGATAGTTTTGCAGTTTGGGACTTCGAGGATGAGGGGAGAAACTGTTTCGAGAAAAGCTGGATGCGAGGTTGTTTTTCCAGAAGTGGCACAGTTACTCGAGTTTCTGGTGGAGTATGGAAAATAATGTCAGGAAAAACATGTGTAAAGTGTTATATAGATCCAGCAAGCAAAGTAATAGCTTATACAAAGGCATATATATTTTCAGCCTTTTAGCAAGGACTGGAATTTCCTTTGGAGCAGTCAGCTCTTAGACTGCTCAGTCATAAACGTGTAGTTTTGTCTGCTCCTCGGCACCCTTGAGATCAGCAGTTTGCCCTTGGGTTTCCTTACCTAGATATGTGATGGGAAGAATAGTTGGGTCCCAAGTTTTTCTTTTGGTTTGTTTTTAAAAAAAAAAACAAACCAACAAAACCTTGTTGGTAACTCAGAACTTGGGGGCTTTCTGCCTCTGGCTGCTTTGAGTCCAGCTCCCCATCACTCCCAGGAACAAACACTGGTTTATTTTAGCAACAAAGCAAGCCTTGGAACCCAGGCAGAAGGATTTGACTTCCCTCCTTTGCACATACACACACTATCTTTGTTACAGGGTAACTTGATTCTGCACAGGGGTATGCACACTTGCCTGGTTTCGTCCAGCAGGCCCTGATGGCAGGCACGTCCACCTTCCCCGCTTAGCCCCTTGCCACAGCCTGGTGTGTGGGACCCCCACTTGGGCTGCTGGTTTTTAGGGAGAAAGACTGGGCAGGCCCCATGGCTCAGCTAAGATTTGTGCTTGGTTTGGTGGGTGGGGTGAGAGGAGAAATAATTCAGCCATGCTGCTGCTGATCTTAGATAAGGAATAAACAATGGAGATGTTCCTTACTCTGCTGAAATGGGGAGGATGAGTGTGGGAACAGAGGAGAGCTGCCCTGCTGTCTCACCTCCTGTGCTGAGGGGTGTGTGAGCACTCTAGTATAAAATAGAGGTGTTAGCCGGCCTAAAGTTCAGCTTTGGCCCAAAAGGTGAAGCACTGACCTGGATTCTTAACAGAGGGCTGTGTTTTGGGATGCTTGCCAGTGGATGAACCCCATGGGCTGCTGCTTCTGCCTGCACCCTAAACTTCAGGCAGCACTACTGCTGTGTTTGCATTGCAGTTTAACTTCAGAGAAGTGGGGAAAATAAATATTAAATGCTTGAATAGCTGAAGGAGTTTTAAAGACATCATCTGGGCACTGTGCCATGATAATTAAAAAAAATTAGTGAATTTTTGCTATCTGGTTATGATCTTTCTCAGTACAGGTTACACTATTACTTTCGGGGAATCTTCTCGTACTTGGACCTTTCAGGGACCTTTTTCTCTGTGCCCATTTGTGTTTCTGCTTTAAGCTCTTTTTATCCTGACAGGCTACATAACCTTTAGCGGTGAGAACAAGAAACCTCGACTGACAGATCTGGTTTGGTGTGGGGTTTGTTGTGCCTCAGCTGTGCCAGTTTCTTGCTTCCCTGCTCACAGGTTCTCCCCTGCCTCTCATTCTCTTCTTGTTGCCTGTGCTATCTTTTTTTTCTGTTCTGTGCCTCTTGTCCTTGGAATGTCAGGACTTCAGTAGCTGCATGGAGATTTGTACTGAGTCATTTCTTAATTCAATGCATGAAGCTACATTAATGCAATGTTAAATTTGAGGTTTTAAATATGCAAGTCCTGAAATCCAGAATTAAGATTCTCACAGCAACCATGATGTTTCTCCCCCAGCCCCCCACCCCCCAGGGGTGCATGTTACAGAATTATCTTCTTTGAAGAGATTGTGCAGTATTGAGTGCTGTCAGGTTTGACAAATAGTAGAATAAAAAGGAGAACGCACCTTCCTCTGCAGCTGTGGTGTGGCGTGGATACTGAACCCAGATGTACAGGCTACCTGCAACATCACAGTCCCTGATTATAGTGCTGGAATGAAGTGGTGGTGTAGCCTTGGTTCAGTCTGACATTCCTGCTTGCTGAACTGTATTCCCTGGGGGGGAACTTGTTGCAGGATACTCTTAAATATTTGAGAGCCTTGTAGACTGCAGGAGATTGTGGGCTGTGGAGAGCTGGAGAGTAGGAAACTTAAAATATCTGTTGTGATGACCTAATGCTTGGCATTGTGAGCGAAGTGAAGGCGGCAGACTATCTGTGCCATTAAATATCAAGAGAAACTATTTATCTTAACACTTTTATTGTGTAGGATGCAGTTGTATAAAGTCTTTCTGAGGCAGAGATGGTATGATAGTCTCTCTGATGTTGCAGACCATTTGAGTGCATTGTCAGTGTTGAAACTCAAGGTGGGTATTTGCCTTATGGATAGGAGGTGCATACAGGCGTTCTGTTTTTGCAGCCAAGGGTTTTGTTTGTGGGGGACCATCTAACTCTAGTTTTGTTTCTTCTCACACTCATCCCCATTTGTGTGCAGCTGTCTGGGCTCTTGAATTGCTCAAGAGAGCTCCTAGTCATCAGTTCTCTAACTGGGACATGGGTAATTTGGGCTACGAAGGAAAGAGGGTCTTTGTGCTGAGGGAGATCAGGAATGACAACAGGGGGGCAGGTGTTGTGCTGGTGACAGCCAGGAGCAGAGTGGTTTGAAGGTGGGAAAAGCATTCAACCCTTTACTGGATAAGAAAGACCGAGTTTTTTCATTTATGAGCAGATGAATCTTTGTGTACTGTGAGTCATGAGATACAATCTAGAGTCATTTCATTCCAAGTATTTTCTAAAGAGCATGATGTGTTCTGAGAGTTGCATGTATGAATGTTGCCTTGTTGGAGGTCTGTTGTAACAAGAAAGGTTGAAAGGAAGGGGCAGCAGCCCTACAAAGCAATTTATCAATTATCCTTCTCCTGTGCTCAAAGACAGCTGAAACTATCAAAGGCAGGAGGGAGCAAGGTAAGGGAGGTCCATGCTGTTGCTAGGCTTCTGGTAGGAAAGCACTGGATTCATTGCTCTGTTTATAGTGGGTATGGATAATTTCCTCATTTCTCGCAGCCATGTATAGAGTACATGCTGAGTGTTTGTCAGAGGGCTGGCTGCCTATTGCAACTAGAAATGATTTCTTTCTCTAGAGCCCCTTGAAAGTGAAGATCTTACCTAGACCCACTAATTACCATACAGCAAGAACAGTGCTAGTAAGCTTGCCAAGCTCATTTTGAATTTTTTCATTGGTTTTCTTCCTGACCTGTCTTTTACTTGCCTTTTTGTCACTTAAAAGTCTCTCTTTGCATTCACTGGAATAATTTTTCCCTCTAGGCTCCGAGCTCATCAGCTTTACCACCAAGAGATTGGAAAGCCAACTCTGCTGCCAAACTTGAGTCTTAGCAACGAGCTCTTCCTCACGCCAGGTCTCTCTATTATTTGTTTGGTCTTTTTTCATGAGAGGTAGCTACTGCCAGTGAAAAGTATGGACATTATGGCATGGTTTTCACAGCATGAGTTTGATAGCAGCAAAACAAGTCGCTCTCCAGGGAAAACTGCCACCCTGCTCTGCCTGGGGCAGCTCTTGCTGGGGAAGTCTGGCTGTGCCTCTAGGTCTTTGGCTGGAACCTGTTTGGTAGGCATGGCAAATGCACACGTCAGCCATCACTTGAAGCTCTGACGGGAGGGAGAGCGCAGGTGCTGCATGTGAAAGGTGCGCGCGTGGCGTGGTCAGTGCTGAGAGAGGCGGAGATGGGGTTGCCTCTGGGAAACTGTGCGGATGTAGAAAGGTTTTCCTGAGTGAATGTTAGAGGTCAGGTCTGGGTGAATTTCTTTGAGTATGTTAAAAGACATTTTGTGTTAATACAAACACTGATTTTTGGATTCTTGCTCTGGAGCAGAAAAGCCCTGGAAAATCATAAAATGGAGCTCATGCGAAAATCCTCAAGCTAGTAGCCTGTACGCTGATTCCCCAGCCTGCAAGTCCCTGTGGTGCCATTCTGTGGCATGCATACATAGCAGCTTGAATCCAGAAGTAATATAGTTATGTTTGTCCAGCACTGCAGCTGAGATAATGAGTTCTGCTGCTCGATAAGGTTTATTAGCTTTGGTGCAGCACCTCATGAACATGGTTATACTGCTTCCACACTCGAGCTGCTCTGTGCACAGCTGGGTTGGGGATGTCTGCATTGCGTTCCTCTGGGGCTTTGTGTGACAAAGCAACTTGCATCTATTTGCATCTAGGGTTTTATACAGGCTTTGGAGATTTGGGAAACAGAGAAAGCAGAGTGTATGAAAGAGATTATATAATGTGACTGCCTGTGTTATTAGAGGACTAGAGTTGATAATCCAGGTGATCTTTCCCAATTCTGTGTTTCTGCAAGCCTGTAATCGTGGAAGATGCCAAGGTCACTGCTGAGACAAGAATGCCCAGTGCAGTTCAAAAAGAGAAGCTATTTCAAATCAAGGTATTGGCTTCAGAAGATGAAGATTCAGGATCAGGATGATCTGTTCTGTAGGCTACAGTGATTTTTTAATCTGGTTTTATGTAAATCAGGTGTACAGCACATTGCCATCATGTTCAGGAATTCCCTTCTCTGATGAGTCTAAACAAAAGAATTAGGGGGTTGTAGGCTTGCTCAGTTGGTGAATTTCTCCAGCGGCTCTTCTGCCTGACTGCTGTATTCCCACCTGTCCAAACAGCGATGAGCACGGGGGACTCTTTGCTGTAAGCCTGTCCAAGTCTTGGAAGACTGACAGGGGCTGGGTCCTGTTAAAGTCAGTTTTTCACAAAACAGCCTGTTTATCTTGGAAGGAAGAGAATAAACCGTAAGAGAGTAAGGAGAGAATAAACCTCAGCCTTCATGATTTCCAGCTGAAAGCTTGAGGAAGAGTGCAGATAATAGCAATTTGAGGCTGAACATCTGTGTTTCCTGCACTTGCCATGGTGCTTATTTGCTAATCTTCATTCCATTAGTGACAGAACTTTACTGTTTTCACAGAATCACAGCATTCTTAGGTTTGGAAAGGACCTCTGGAGATCATCTAGTCCTATCCCCCTGCCAAGGCAGGATCACTTAAAGTAGGTGACATAGGAACATGTCCAGGTGATTTTGATGTCTCCAGAGAGGAAGACTCCATGACCTCCCTGGGCAGCCTGTTCCAGTGTTCTGCCACTCTCAGTGTAAAGAAGTTCTTGTTCATCCTGAGGTGGAACTTCTTGAGTTTTGGTTTATGGCCATTGCTCCTCATCCCGCCACTGGGCTCCACCAAAAAGAGCCTGGCAACAACCTCTTGGCACCCGCCTTTGAGATATTTAAATGCATTAATGAGATCCTCTCTCAGTTGTCTCTTCTCCAGACTAAACAGGCACAGTTCCTGCAGTCTCTCCTCATATGAGATGGTCCAGACCCCAAATTATCTTTGTAGCCTCTGCTGAACCCTCTGTGGTATCTCCTTGTCTTTCTTGAAATGTGGAGCCCAGAACTGGACACAGCACTCCAGGTGTGGCCTCACTAGGGCCAAGTAGGAGGGGGAGGATCAGCTCCCTCGACCTGCTGGCCACAGTTTTTCTGATGCACCTCAGGATACCACTGGCCATCCTGGCCGCAAGGGTACACTGCTGGCTCATGGTCAAATTGTCATCCACCAAGAGTCCCAGGCCTTTCCCTGCAGAGCTGCTCTCTAATAAGTCCTATACTGGTACTTGGGGTTATTCCCTTGTCGAGCCTCATTAGGTTTCTCTCCACCCAACTTTCCAGCCTATCAGAGCTGACCTAAGCCCCAAGATAATGGCAATGGTTTAGGAAAGGTCTCTGAGTGGACCTGAATTGGGGTTGCTTTTTTGCCACAGCTCTAAGCAGTCACTAGGGTAGCAACTGTGTATGTGTGCATGCTTAACCAAAAGTATATTTGGACTTAGCTGGAAAAGATCCCTTCATAGTTCAGCAAGGGCTACTGGGTACAGCAGGAGCTTGAGTGATGTAGAGGAGTCAGACAAGATGTTCTCTGTATGGAGTGGTCAGTTTGGGGAAGGAACTGCAGTCTGTATCTGCAGTGCTGCGGCTCTGGATGGTACCCCGTACCCAAGGCAATGGGAGTCACCCTGCAGCCATGCATTGGAGAGGCAAGCTGTGCTGGTGGACCAGCGTGGAGAGTTCCACATTGGAAGTGAAAACAGGCTTGCAGAAAATTAAGAAATCCATTGAGGATGTGCTTTGTGCCCTCCAGTGCTAAATTCTTTTGCTAAAAATGTTAAAGATTCCTCAAAGCTGTGAAGAAGCTTAAACAAGTAATTAAGTTTCCTTTGTCTGTCCCTTAAATTTAGGTTTCATTGTTCTCAAAGTCCTGTGTCTCATGACTAATATACTGCCTGCACAATGCGCTGGCTGATTTTTTACCAGATGGTTCTTGGGTCTGTAGCTGAATCCAGGGCGAAGGCAGTTAGTTTTTCTCCTGCCTCAAATGAAAGATGCTGTCCCCCACACAATGCTCTGATTGAATCTTGGACATAAGGCAGTAATGAAGTGAAAATATTTTGACCAGATGACAATTTTTGAAGATATTCTTAGAGATTATTATTCATGATATTTAAGGAGCTGGCATAGGATGATACTAGAACACTCCTCTGTACATTTTTTTATAATTTATAAATCATCTAGTGTTGAAACAAAGTTTAAATGCAGAAAAAATGCTGGAATTCAAATATGTATATGTGGCTAGAAGATAGAAAGTGTGCAGTGTCAACTGCCTGTCGATATTTTTTCACTTTTCATTTCTGTTGTAATGGCCTCCTTTTTCATTCCACCCTCAATCATGATGGTGATGTCTGCTTGCCTCCATGACATGCCTTTTGGATGGAGAACCCTTGTGAGTAAAGACAAAGCATCCCTCAGGAAGGTGCAGCATAAGTGGGGTGCATATCTCCATGAGGACCATCTCAGCAGCACTGCAGAGCAGTTTTGCTCTGAGGTCTGTTGGATCCAGCAGTCGTTCCAGCTATTTCCCCTCCCCGATTTATTACACTGTGATTTTGGCTGCTGCTTGAGTGAGGAGGAGCAGTGAATGGCGATTACTTTTTTTGGACCAACCAGCTGAAAAGGAGAAGCCCATTCAGCATAGGTGAGGCTACTGACTGTGACATCTTTTAAGAAATGGGTGGTATTGGTGTTTTTAAATTTTAGTGTTGGGGAAATTTTTCTTCTGCAGAAGATAATTTCAGCAGAGTGTACACAGTGTATGTATAACTGCTGTTTTTAAACACCTTTTGGACTGAGAAGTGCTGTAGAAATATGAGATGCTTTAATGTTTTTTCCTTGCACGAGGAATGTTGCTCTTCAATGCAGCTGTTTAGCTGTTGCGAACAGGTGTGCAATAAACACCCCTTCCCTTTTCAACCAAGTGTGGTGGTGATGGATACCCTCTCATTTAAACATGCATGTTTTTCTCTCCTACAAGAATTAAAAACTTTAAAAATAGCTTACATATCTAGAAAGAATATCTAGCCTTGTCCTGTTTCCCTCTTCCCCTCCCCCTTGCTACCAACTCAAATTACCGACAAGATTTGGAAATTTCAGGGCAGGGGAACAGAGGTGCAGCTGGCCTGCATGTGTTGCACCAGCTGTAATGCAAATGATACATGCTGAAAGAGGCTTTTCTCACTTTTGTAATTCTTGGATATTGTTGTGCAATGGGGACATGCGACAATTTGTCTTAAATGTGTTTGCTGATATGTTCCGTGGAGTATACTGCATCCTTTGTTCCTTGCCGGCAAGAGACAATATCAAAATCCAATTGCCCATTGGCAGCATGTCTGATTGCAGCTGGGACTGTCCTCCTGCCTTCCCCATCTATCAGGCCTGGGGTGATCCCATCGCACTTGATACCAGTTAATTTAAGGCTGGCCAGAACACAGACTTTGGTAAATCCTCAGCTTTCTTGGCTTTTTGGACAATTTGTAATAAGCCACAATTTTTTTGTTCTTTGTTTCTGAAAGTGGCATTACCTATTGCTCTTCTGCCTGAGAGGGCCAAAGGGGAAGTGCTTGGCTGCCTGTGCCCCAGTTGTTTGTGGGTACCAGTCAACTTTTCTGCTGCTTATCTGAAGCAGTAAAAGTACGGGCGCTGGAGGTTCAGTTGTGTAAAAACAAAAGCTGATGTTGGTTTAATCCCATTACATTGCGTTGATCTCTCAACCACTGGACTCTTAGTAGGATTCCAGCTTTAATCCTGTAAGGATCAATCTGGCCCGTTGCTTTTCTGTCCTGATCCTAAATCCCCCTTTAATCTTGTTAATTATACCAGGCCTTTTTTGGTTTCATTTTTTTCCCTCGTGGTCCAGCAAAACCACATTAAATCTTTGTGTTGCTGTCTCTGACCTGGTGTTTTTACCCTTTGTTCATCCTGTTGAGGAACAGGGTTCTCCTGAAGGCTGGTTTCATCATTCATGGCAGTGCATTTGATGGTCTGGTGTCTGCTCCTTCAGACTCCTCTGGAGTCAGCTAGTTATGCTGTTGTGCTGAATCCCTCCTGGTTCTGTCAGGATTTTTCTTTTTTTTTCATCTGTTGTTTGATACTGTGCTGTCTGAAGGGGGTGGGGAATCATGGAACATGACAGCCACTTTGAAATTGCTTTCTTATTTTAAAGAAAAAGGGGGTTTGGAGCAGAATCCCATCATTGGAGGAGAAGACAATGTCAGGGAACATGGAGCACTGCTCAGGTGGTGAGGCACATGCTCTGAGAAGACTGGAACCTGTTTCAGGGCCTAGGTAGTTCCCAAAGATATATTCTGAAGGTCACAGAGAAATTCAGCTGCTTAAATCAACCTTTTTATGTTTATGTGTGTTCGGGTGGCTTGAAGAGAGGAATAATGCACATTCAGACTTGAGGCTCTTTATCTTCACATTGCACTGTCTGCAGGCCTCCAAACCCAGTGCTGCCTTTTCTGTGTAATGCACAAGGCCAATTTCTCACTGTGACAATCTGCTCCTGGCACTTGCAATAGAAACTAGCAGTGCTTAATGTATTCATCTCTGGTATTTCCTATAGTGTAAAGAAGAAAACCAACCCAAAATTGCACCTACATTTGCTGTAACTCAATCAAGAGCTGACAGATCATTTCTGGAACATGTCTGTGCTGGGATCTTGACTGCTCTGCCAAATTTTATGCCTTTATCTTGCAGTGCTGCTCCTTTTCTCTCCCCTGTCCATGCAGCTCTGCCTCACCCAGCAGAGGCTTCTACTTTTCCAGCCTTTCAGCCAAACCCTGATTTCCTACCACCTTGCCAAAGCACCATGGGGCTGATACCTTTCCTTGCCAGAATGCAGGCTATAGGTATGGGTCTGCCATAGAAGTAGCCAAGGCGATTCCCTTTTAAACCAGATGGAGGGGAAACCAGGTTTGAATCACAGAGGATGAGCTCTATGGATGCGTTTATTCCAATTAAAGCAGCTCTTGTGCTTAGTTTTTGGAAAACACTTAGAGCCATGACAAGGAAAAGCAATTGCTTTTAAGGAAATGTGGGCATTTTTCCAGCAGTTCTAGGGTTAAGGAAATTGTAGAGGGGTGACATGGTGACAGTGTTCCCTATTTTTGTGTGTTGCCAGTAGCGAGAAGAGGGAAACTTTGATTTCTAATCCGCTTTGGAGGAGGCTCCGTATCAGGGCTGCACAGAAACATCCAGTCAAGCAGCTCCTTTATCATAAAGGGGATTTTAATTAAAACTGTTCTCGCATCATGAGCGAAATGAGCGTCAGTGCCAGCCAGCCCTGTACTGGGCATTTATCTCCTTCAAACCACATTACCAGTAATTGCTGCATTAAATCAAAGTCGAGGGAGATTACAGGTCTGAATTGGGCAGGCGGCCGGTGCCAGCCTGGGGAGCTCCATGCTGCCGAGCCGCTGATACGGGAACCCCCTCCGCCCCCCAGCTGGGGGTGAAGAGTCGGAGGGCTGCTGGATCCCAGGAAGCCCTTCTCATTACAGGGCACGAATTTTTGTCATAACCTAGGAGGAGTGGCAGGCTGTGTGCTTGGAGCATTTTAAGCTGCTGGTGTTTTTCTATTAACTTCCTTTTAAAACAAACAAACGCAATAACAAAACAAACCCTGTGGCATTGCCATCCCACTTCTGTCTCCTGTTTGGATCCACCACAGATGTTTCCTTTTGTTCATCTTCTACTGCTTATTCCAGCCCTGAAACTTAAGAATAAATCACCTCATGTCTTGATACATCCCTTTTTCTCTACCCTCCTTGCCACAGCTCTGCTATGGAGCTGCTAACTTGGTTCCTCTCTGTCCTGATATGGGAGAGCTTCTCCCCTTCTTCACCTCTCCCCCTGCTGAGGAATTGTATATGCCTTGACCTGTGGTTCCTTTGCCAACTATGGCTCATTAGTTCGTTTAATTATTTTCCTAGGTTTTTAAGCATTCTGTTGTCTCTAGGTCTAGAGCAGCTGTTTCCCTTCTTGTCCCTATACTTTAACCTTGGTGACTCTGAAAAACTCAGATCATCCTAGCAATGCTCTTGGTTCCACTCTCCAAACCTCTGTCAGGGCAAGGCTGAGGAATGGCCATGCCCACATGAAGTCTCAGGCATGTGGGCTGGCTGAGGTAATTAGATCTATGTGGGCAATCATTGAATTACCAAAATGTGACAGCTGGACTTTTCAGTGGCTGTTATTACCTCTGTCCCATAATTGTAAGGAGGGTAAGCCAGGAAGAGAATGCATGAAGAAAAGCATGGGATTTTTTCCTTCTAAAGAGTGGCTGTCATTTTCTTTGTTTTTGTCTTGATGGCAGTTCCATATTTTCCTGTTCTATTGCAGACAATCTTGGGGCAGTTGGGTGGCAGTGATGGTTTTTCTTCATTTTGCCCAGAGGTGTTGGCAGTCTGCCATTCTGAAATTTGCTTCCTGCAGTGTTTGCACATCTACTACGTTCCTCTGCTGCAGAATAGGACCTCATTCTCAGCACTGTACTGAGAACCTGGTGATGTATGTGAAAGATGATGCTGCAGCTGGATCTGCCTGCTAAAACAGGTTGCATGCTGTTGAGCTGTATTAGGTTTTTAAGATTCACACAAGTTTTTCAGAAGCTGTCTAGTTCAGAGCAGTTGCAGGAGTGTGCCTGCTGTGCCCCTTCAGAGCTTGAAGTTGCAGCTTTCGCTTCATTACAATGTGAGCTTGAGATGCAGCTTAAGTATTGCCCTACTTTAACTGTGGCCTACGCATGAATCTCTAGCCTGAGATAAGTGGTTCTTTTAAATTCATGCTAAGAGACCTGTAAAGCTGCAAAGACTGAAGTTTGAGTGCTGCTGATATCCCAGCTGATAATGCAGAGGAGTTGCAGTTAATTTTTGCCTTAGTAGTCCTGTTACCATGAAGTGAGAGTAGTCCCACTGCAGAATAACTGGAGAGTTGGCCAGAGAACATGAGCCAAGTCTTTGGTGGCGATTTCTTAATAGTGAGAGAAAGCAGAGGTACGGGTTTTTGTGGGAGCCAGGAAACCATTTTTATGGCATCATGGTTTTGGGACAGAGAATGCAGATAGTGTGGCAAATTAGGGTGAATGTACATGAGTGAATCTTTTTTATAGAGGTCACAGAAAGCTGATGAAAGAGCAGGTATCTTGATTGTGCAGACAGTGGAACCAGAGAAAGCCCTCAGTGGTTGTTGTCCAGGGATTTCTGCTGCTGTGTCTTGTTTTAGAACTTGCTGGGAGCTGAAGCTAGCCTGCAGGAAAGGACTTTGGACTGAGCCATGTCAGCCTTTATTCTGTTCTTCTGGGTCTTGGGGAGAAGAGTGGGTGGCAGTTATCTTATGTGCCCATGGCAGACCTCTGTGCCTGTGTCCTGGGACTCTCTGTGAGAATAAAGAGATTTCCAGAAGTTTTCTCTCTCCTGCTTTCAGAAATAGATAGGTTTCAAAAATCCCAATCAAAAAAAAAAATCTAGGTGTTTGCTGTCTTCTACTTTTTTTGTTTTAGTCTGAGGCAGAAAGCAATATGAAGACTACTCCTTGCCTCTGAGCTGGCATACTCTTAAGATACCTCTTTCTGTTCTTCACCGCAGCCTTATGCTTCTCCACTGAAACCACGGGAGAAGGACACAGCAGTAACTAGCACCTCTGCCTCAAGACAAAGTAGTCCCTGCGGTCCCCCCTACATTAAAGCATGACTTGCTGCTGTCACCATTCATTTAGCCTGTCTTGGCTCTCCTCTTTCCGGGTAAACGGCATCATTTTTGCCAAACCTCAGCTTTGCATGCTATTTCTGGATCCTTTCTGTGCACTCAGCAAATGCACCAAACTCTTCACTGCAGCACTTCTGGTTTTTTTCTCTTGAATCTCTTTAGAGCTGCCTGAGTTTGGGATTTCTAAATTTTTTTTTTTTTTAATGGGAATGGGTGAAAAAACGGGATTCATCATCTAAAGCTGAGCAGGTGGGCAAGATTTTGAACTGAGGCCTGCAGAAATTAATGGACAGATGTAATTCTATCATGAAATTACCTTTGCAGATTTATGCTTTAAGTGTCATATTTTGTATATTGCTGTCCTGGAACTGTTTCCAGATGAATTCCTGAGATTTATTTGGTGACCTGCTGTTGCAGCACCTAAGGGTCCTGCCTGTGTGATGTTCTCCAATTCCTCAGTTCCTGCCAGCAATACAGTCTCAAACCCAGCCATCACACATAGACAGTGCTGCCTATTTCTTTCTTTCTTACTTTCATTCAATTAAGAGTTTTGTTTAATATTTTTGATGTGTTTTGCCTCTTGCTTACACAGTTTCAGGGTGTGGGCAGCTGCTCTGCTGTTCTGATTGCACCAAGTTGGGCAGGGAGTGCTTTTGCTCCTGTGTCAGAGCAGCAGAATGCTGTCCCTGAAAACCTTTTCCCCAAATCCTGCTTTTGTTTGTGTAGCCGGGAAGCCATACTACTCTAAAGTAGGGATAAATTTAAGTTCATACTAGCATAATTTATTGTGTGGCCACTCGTTAACTTGGAGCAAGTACCTTATTCTATTTTAGTTTGTCACGTGGAGGTAATTTGATAAGCTGGGAGGCGAGGTGGGGAGGAAAGTCCGTACCAAAACCGTATCTGTTAGGAGGCAAGTGCTCAGCTGGATGAGTAAGATGCAGCCACACAGCAACGTTCTGAAATGCTCTGCAATGGTTGATCATGTTCTCCCTTCACCCCGGGGCAAAGGCGGGGTGAAACATGTTGGCTCAAACCGTTGTTGAAAGTGGTTTATCCCGTGAGCCATTTGCTGGGATAGACTGGGAATGCATGTGGCATTTCCAACAGCCCCATGTGGCCGTTTGCTGGTGGGTCTGAGGTAATGGCAGAACTGTACTTACACTACAGGGGAATCGTCAGTGTGGTCCAGCCCTAGTCTGTGATTCATTCAATTAAAAATACTTGGTGAGAGTATGTCTGATACTACCATCTGGTGACTTTTAATAATATTTATTCTTAGGAAGGTGGTTCTTTAATTAAGGAATTAACCTTAATTTTTGTAGGCTTAGCATAGATCTGAGGAAATGCTCAGACTTAAGCTGCTCTATTTCTAGAAGAGTCAAATCTTTCTTTTTCGGATCTTCCCTTTGTCCCCTTAAGGATCAGCTAATTGAACTGCTGCTGCTTGTTAAGTGAAAAACCAAGTGGGACTGTGAGAGACAGAATGGGCAAAGCTTTTCTCTGACTGAGGTTCTGGAACAGCCTCTGAAATGAAGGAGAACTGCCTTCACTCTATTCTTTTTGCTTCCTCTTTGTCCACTGCCCCCGAAGGAATATAGAAAGGCAGTGTGGCTCTCATGTAATGTCTAAACTACCAAGAGAAAACTCCTTGTCTTCTTTGATGTTAAAATTCTGCATCTGGACACCTTTTTGTTTCTCATGTAACGAGCAAAAAGCATTTTGATGGACATGTAGCATTACCGAGATCAGTGCATATATAAGTGGTCCCAAAAGAAAGCTGTGATACGATCACCTCCATTACCAAGTGTCTTAGCTCAGAAGTATACTTATTTACTTCCTGAAGCAGTGCCAAGTATTTAGAGTTCTCCTTGAAAGGAGGCCCAGACCCAAGACACAGATAATTTTTTTCTAAAAAATCTGTGTATACTGTCTTTTCCCCCTTTTATACTGTGCCTTTTGGTAATAACTAAGGTGATGGAGCCTGTCTGGTTTTAGAAGCTTCTTTTGAATGCATGTTATACTCATGTTCTGGGGTTGTCTCAAGACTGTATAGTTAAAACCTGTTCTGTAATGTATGTAAAGCAATGGATTGGGCTAGAAAGGAAAGTTGAAGTCGTTTCTTCTGTATGCTGCTGGTGTATTGAGACTACTGGCAGGTTTATTTTGCAACTTAATCACTAATATATTCTTGTGAGTTATTGTTCTGTTAAAGCTGCCTTGCTGGGAGCCAGCTCGTTAGCGTTGTGAATAAAACCTCAGTTCTGGGAGCACAGTCTTTTGACAGGGAATTTTTCAAACTTCAGATGAGTGTTCATCACTGCCTTACATTTTTCCTTTGTAATAATTTCAGAGGTAGACTTTGGGCAATCGTAAGTTTTGCCTGAATTAACTTGAGTCCATGTCCGGCAGCTGAAGTTGCGTGGGCAGGATCTGTACTTGCAACTTAAGGAAGACTCTGCCTACAAAAATCTTAACTTTAGGATCGAGAAGTGTTTGTCTGTCTCTCTTGACAGCCATGACAGTGTAGGCTGGGTATTCGAAGAGCTTGGTTTCTGGTTGAGGAAGATCCAGGCTTGTGATTTCATGAGTCCCCTGTGGTATATAGGTTTCTGGAATTTGCTAATGTTACCATTCTACTGGATGGCTGTAAGAAAGCTCAACAAAACAAAAAAGCCAATTGTCCAGCAGACAGAGGTCTTGCAATGTGCTCCTTTAGCAGACTGACTTCGTATTACTGTTCTGCCTCCTTTTTCCACGTCCTTCCCTAAAGCAGAGTTTGTTGAGGCTTTGAAAATAAGCAGTAGTTAAGAAGTAATGACTTCTAATTCTGACCTCTTCTCCTCTTATGTTGTGTATTTGTAATTGTTTTTCAAAACTGTTCTTGTTTTCCGGTCTAGACGAACCATTGATATTTGTTACGTGTAGATGATGCAGTGAAGACCTAAGGGCAGTAACAGGATGCAGGTATCTTATGTCCACAGTTTAGAGTGTGCATGGTGCCTGCTGTTAAGCCACTTTAGACCGGTTTCAGGACTACAGAGCTTGGTTGGAGAGTGTTTAGAGTGGTAGTGGCACATGCAAACAAACTCTATCACTCTTAAGTAAATTGCCTTGCAAATGGAGAATGTGTTGCAGAAAAAGATGGAAAAGAGACATCTCCAGCACCTGGAGCAGGAAAGACATGATCAGGAGCTATTTCAGAGCTCCGACTTCGTTAAATACCATCTTTAGAATTTTTCTTTGTCCATTTTTTTTTTTGAAACTGTGAAATTTATCCATGAAAACTGGATGTGTAGTGACTGAAGTTCTGCTGTCTGCCTGAGGTATTTCCTTGGCAGAAGCAGCGAGCATTAAGGGGCAATCTTTGCTACATGTTTTTGCTGCTTTCTTTAGCTTTGGGTTCCTTGGGCCTTTTGCCAGGGGGCTTTTAGTTTCCTTGGATTTAAAGTGTATTTTTGGTAATTTCATTTGTGCTAATGTGTTTTTTGACTATTAATCCAAATGAACATGAGGAATCAGTAGTACTAACTAATCAAACAGGGTTCAGGCAAGTAATGGCTCCTATGGCTTTACCAACCCATTCAAATTCTTTCCTGTGATGTCCCTATTATGCTAATCCAACACACTCCGGTTTGCTGCTACTCCACGTCCCCCAGAACTGCTGGTTTCATTTCTGCTTTAATGCATCTAGTTCCTGATCTGCGACATTTGCCTGCTTAACGTGTTTCACTCACAGAGAAGGCACTGGCTGGGTGCTGAGTTATTCACTCACCTGCATAGCTGATCCACCACCAAATCTTCTTGCTCTTGAGATCAGGACACCTGTGTGAAACTGCCAGGCTTCTGAAATGTGAGAAAAATCCAGTTCCTGCAGTCACCCATGTGTTGTCATATTTGCTTCTGTGTGCCATTTTGGAATACTGAGCTTTCCTGTGCGTGCTCTGCTTACATTTATGTCCTCCCCACTTGAATCTGTAATGATTTCAGGGTCAAAATAACAACTAGACCATAAGTAATTTTTCTGGTCGTTGGTGATACTAAATCTGTGAAGAAAAAAAGAAGCTGTGCATTTCATGTTTGAAAAGCATTATATGCATTCCAACCAAACAAGCAGTAAATGTATCCCTGGAGAAGAGTGGGGACTTTCCAGTATAAATTCTCACCTGGAGTGGGCAAAAGCCACCTTTGTGCTCAGGTCATGGGACCTGCTTTTGTGCAAAATGAGAATCTCTTGCAGCTCTGTAGATGTAATCTTGGTGCTGTTTGTCTAACACTAGTATGAACTGGCTGAGCTGCTTGATCTATTTAGCTGCTATGGAAATCAGTACATACCCAGCCAGAAAATGCATCCTTGCTTGCTGGCATGTTTCCTACATTTACATCAGTCTTTAAAAAGCAGAGACATATTGTAAGCTGCTCATCAGATCCCTGATGACCCAGTTTAGCAGATGTAGTGATTGGCTAATTGTTAAAGATGCCATTTTTGGTGGGTGAGAGGAAGAGCATCAGCCAGGCTTCTAGCGATGAAGAGTTAGATTCAGCGGAGGTAAGAGCTCTTCAGTGGGAGTAACTAGATAAGGCTTGGATTAATTTGTCTGGAGAACAGAAAATTATGCAAAAGATTTATAAATGTAGTTCATAAAATGAATCTGTTGGTGTAATTCCTTAGTAAAGATCAATGTGGGGTAATGACTGTGTATCATGGAAATATCTCAGATTCTATGCTGTATTGCTGTGTCTCCACAATACCACAGTTTCAGCAATTAAAAAAAAAAAGTATGTGGTAAATGTCTGGAAGTGCTGTGGCTGCACTTCAAGCATCATGAGACTATGGCTATATTATGTTCTTATAGCTGTTCTTGTAATTGTGACCTAGCATGCTTGCTATAAACAGTCTGAACAAAGCAGGCAAAGCAAAGCCCAGGGCTATGGTCTTGGCATTTTCCAAAAATGTTCCTCAGTCTCCAGACATCAAAGAGAGCAGTGCATGTGAAACAGAGTACTGAGTTTTGAGAACACAGGATAAAACTTGTGTAATCTCCATGCCTTGCTTAGTACACAGAAAGGGGGAAATTAGGTAAATGCTGCTACAGTGGCATGTAAAACAGTATCTCTAGAAAGAGTGATGGGTAGGTAGGAGCTGGAAAAAACAGAATTAAATGTTATGAAAAGAATCAGCAGTAACTAGATGGGTGATACTCTTAGTTGAGGGGGTTGGGAGAACTGTGTGATTGATAAATCCACAGACATCAAGGAGGGCTTTTTTTCAGGCTTCTGGCATTCAAAATGACAAATAGAGGAACGAGGTCTACTGGTGCAGAATATGAAACTGGATATTATAGGGATAATATCAATCTGCAAGAATAGTAATCATGGCTTTAACATGCATTCAAGATTATGTGTGGTTCAGATAGGGTAGATGTAAAAGGTGATAGGCTGTGTTGTATGCAGTAAAGAAGAAAGCAGAGTAATACTGATAATGCAGGATTTGTTTCTGGTCAAATTGCTGTGGGGAAGAATGGTAAAAGAGGTCCCAGGGGAAGTACTGCGAGTCTGCTGTAATCTCTCACAGGACTGGATTCGGATAGAAACTTGAGGCTCGGAAATGATACTATTCCCAGTACCTTTAGAGAGATAAATATTAGTATGAAAAACTTTAATTTTTCAGATACAGCTTGGAGAACAAATGCTGCTAATAATCATTGGGTCAAAAGATTTTTGTCGTTGTAGCATCATCACCTGTTGTTGACACAGTGAGTGGATTATTGGTGCTATGACTACTACTGGAAAGCAAGCTGTTCAGGAGCCTCCATCTCCCCACGTTTGGATGGGGTGATCATGATAGAAGCTTTGATACATGAAGCAATATATTTAATGAAGTCAGTGCAGCCCTGGATGTAGAATGGTGTAGTTTGGTTTTGGTGGGCTTTTTTCGGTTGTTTGTGTGGGACCTTTTTTTTGTTTGGTTTTTAGAAGCACTTTGGATACAAAGTATGGTATGTGCAAAGGGGAGAAATCCTCCAAGAAGAAACTTCAGCCCAACCTTATAAAGGCTTTAGGTGAAAAAAGAAGCAAATTTACAAAAGAGAATTTATCAGCAGATATTGCTGTGCCTTTAAAATCAGTAGGGATGAAATGAGAACTGCCAAAAATCAGGCTGAATTAAACCTTATAAATGTTGCTAAGGAAATGGGTGACAGTTTCTCAAAATACAGTTAGAAGGGAGGAGGTGGGGCCACTTAGTGTTGAGGATAGGGTAGTTATGAGGATGCTCTTGTGGTCACAGAATTGAATAAATCTTTGTTGTTTTAAGTAGAGTTGATCTTGGGAACAGGGGCAGGATTGGTAAAGGGCATGAACCTACCGTAAGAGCAACCACACTGGACATTTGAAAGATTCTAGTTAGTGCAGGTAGGCTGGGCTGGGAAGCAGGGTTGCCTGGGGAAGGGGGGTGCCTGTTCCTGAGACTGAAAGAACTGGTTCATGCAGTTGCAGATCTGGTACAAGTTTTAATCTATCAAATTAGAGTGCTGTCATATGTTTTGGAGAACAGGAAGTGGAATAGATCTATTGCTGGTAGGGAATGATCTGAGTAAATACAGCCCTGTTGGCCCAACCTCAGCTGCATGCTGACACAGAAAAATTAATTAAAGGCTTGGATACAAATAAAAAATGCGATAAAAGGCAACACAAATCCATTAAAACTGAGTTGTGCCTTATCAGCCTGTCTGCTTTTAAGATAACCAATTTTCTTACCTTGATAATGGGCATTTTACATAATGGGATGACGTCTCTTACTATAGACAGGTTCTACAGCATCTGATGTGGTGCTACAGAGGAAAGTACTAATGAGACTAGAGAAGATGCAGTTTAGAGCTGCAATTGTGAAACAGAGCTAATGTTGTTCGGGGTGATGTCTTTAAAAATAAAGATGAGCACAGGCTAGATCAGGTGCAAGAACATGCTTCTAGAGGCTGGGGAATAGCTGGCCTGTCATGTGACAGAAGACTGGAACAGCTGCGTGTTTGGATGGTTAGAGAGGGGATACATGAGGAAGGTTGGTTGTAAGGGAAAGAGAAAATATGGCTAAAACATAGGACAGTACTAGCACAAGAACAAAGGAAAGACAGAAATTGCTCTGGAATAGCATTAAGCTGGAGAGCACAGATCCCAGATACTCTAGAGCAGCCTTTTTGCTGGGATAGTGTAGCTGTAAAACCCAGCTCTAAGATACAGTGTGATAGATTTTATAAAAAGTTAAGCTGATGTTGTATGATAGCAGTTGATCTGATTCTGTGTCAGAAGATCTTTTCCTGTCTACGTATTTCTGTAAATTTAAAATTATTCATACATGTAAGCATCTGCAGGAGCAAGGGTATGATTTTATAACAGTTACTTAACTTGTGTTACTGGAAATGCATGGGCATAGTAGGTCGGATGGTAATGCAGTTGGACTATTATCTCAAAACAGAATTACAGAGTGCAGCGCCATCTTATATTTGACTAATATTTATTGCAAGTCAGTGTGCAGTAGTAAACCAGCCCTTGTGGCCAGTCTTGCAGAAAATTCAGTAGTTTATTACTGGTCAGTAAAGTCCTGCTGTGTCCATCTTGGCAACTACGAGTTTAAAACTGGCTTTTGTCATATAATTATCTGAGGGACACAGGAAGTGTGATGCTTTGTTACCAAAGTATCACCCGAGTATCTCAGTGCTGGTTAAGTCACAGTATTTAAGCCTACATCAAAAACTTTACAGCATGGTAGTTTTATTGGATTTGTAGTTAAAACAGCAGAGGAGCTTAGGTGATGCTCCCCGTCCTTGTTTTGTTTTGCCTATTTGATGGGTATTTATAGATAGGAAGATATCTGCACTAGGATTTGGAAATGTTTTATTCCCCTGAGGCTTGGTTGGAAATGACAAGAATTGGATTGTGAAATAAATGTAAGATGTTTAACTTAGTTAGGGATTTGGTTTTAAAACCTGGGGCAGTAATATGAAGTAGCAAAAACAGGCTGTGGAAAAGACTTTGGGTTTGTGTAAATTAATGCCTTTTCATAAAAAGATTTTATTGGAGATAATAAATTGCTTGAGTGCATAGTAATGAGCTATGCAAAAGAATGAAGGGCAGGCACCTTTTGAACATGTAGTTACAGAAAACAGAAGGAAATAAAAAAGTATTGGTCGTTCAGAGGAAACCAGATTCTATCTGTGCCCCAAGGCAGGGCATTCGGGGAGGTGCTTCGAGGTTGCCAGAAAGCCCTCTGGTGAGGAGATGGGGCCATAATGGTGAGGAGGAAGGGGCGTTATGGTGAGCTTCAGAATCATAATGGTGAGCTCCAGAATCATAATGGTGAGCTGTTTTGGGTCTGGGGCTAAGTAAGTTGGCCAAAGGCAGAATGAGATGGAAGTTCATTGTGGGAGCCTCATCCTTTTTCCCCAGTGAAGAGATCTAGAAGCATAGCTGCTTTCCCATTTATGGGCAACTGATTTCTCTGTCTGTGCAAATCTTCACACAGAAACAATGGCTATAGAATCTTTTATTTATTTATTTATTTTATATGTAGAAAATGTCATGCTCTCCAAATACTCTCCAATATACTCTCCAAATTGGTCATGCTCCTTTTGTAAGGAAGGAGTGGCCCTGTGGCCCTAGGAAAGATGATGAGAGTGGGCGACAGCTGCTATAACCACTCACCCAGCTCATAGCTGTCCTTTTCCGAGGCGTCTCAGAAAGAAAGGGCAGTGGGAGCAGAGGACGAGCCAAGAGCTGTCCTGCTGGGCTGAGTGGGTCGGAGGGCTGTGGATTAGGCACCCGTAAGGTCTGTGCATGCAAATTGTGCTAGATAATGATCCGCATATCTTGAAGAAAAAGTAAATCTCAAGTTTAACTCTTTCTGAGGCGGAGGAAATTACGTGTAACACTGCCCCAGAGCTAGGCTGAGGCAGCTGTTTAGTGGTGCACAGCAGCACTACAGAAAAGTTAAAGATTAGAAATGCAAAAAGCCCCTGACTTTATGCATTTAAAATGGTATGTGTGGGGGAAATTTGGCTAGCCCTTCTTGGGTTTGATCACTGTAGCATGTTTATTTTTGAAACCTCAGAGGGAGGGGTTTTATCCCTGCTATCCTTTGGAGGAAGGTGGGAATCTTTTGTGGGCTTGGGCTGTTAACTCTTTGAGAACCCAGGTTTTGGCCAGTGTCAGGCTGGTGTGGTTTTTTGTAGTGATGGGTGAAACCTCATGCAATTTGTTATGGGAGGTCAGGCTCCCTTGGTGCACCCCCTGGCCATGGTGTATCTTCTAAGAATCAGCAGTGGATGTCTGGTAACGTGGCCGGCATGCGGGGCTGCTGGGGTGAGCCTGCTGGCCAAGCAGCTCCCCATCTGTCCCCGTCGGTCAGGAAGCTGATTCCTCTCTGGGAATGAGGAGGATGGGCTTCCTAAAATGGGCACAGCAACTGGCCCTGCCCAGCCTTGCCCCCTTCTCCCTGCTGCTCACCGTCCCATATGACAGAGTTAATCCCTCTCACCACCCCCAGTTTGACTGGAACAGCTGAGGGGGGACAACCCACCGGCCCAAGGCTGAGGCAGTGGGGGCCATTCCAGGGCCCAGCTCCCCCCGCAAGCCCTGGTTCCAGCAGCTGTCCCTGCTTGCCTCAGCTGGGGAGGGAGGAGAAGCGTTAAACGATACGGGCACACACTCCCTTGTGAAAGAGATCCCTTCAGTCTGAGGTATCAGTGTGGCTTCTCCCCTCTCCCTCCCTCCGTCCCTGACACCAAAGGGTTTTACTGTGCTAATCCCAGCACCTGTCCCTGCAGAGGACAGCAAGAAGGGTATGGTGGTGGGGGAGGAACAGTCCCATATGTTTTTCCCTGTCCTGGATTGGGAGCGTTCCCTCTGACGCACCTAGAGCCCAGAACATATGCTCTTTTCAGATCCTAAATGCTGTTTGCTTCCTCCCATCCCTGGCAGCAGTGGCTGCGAAGATCCTGTGTCCCCCTCTTCCTGGCAGTTGCTCTGTTTGCTGCCCGGGAATCGCAGGACACTCCTCAGTCGAGGCTTGCAGGGCCGTTTTCAGTAGAGGATTTCTAATTTTAGGAGCCTCTGCCGCCTATGGTTGAGCGCTGCCTTGCTGGATCCCAGAAGAGAGGGGCTGAGCTGTGCCGAGCCAGGCAGCTCCTTTTTATTTTCAGCTGAGCTAGTGTCAACCTGAGTGGCCCCAGAGGCCCGAGCCAAACACTGCGCAGGGCTGCCAGAGTCCTTCCCACAAGGCTGAAAGACGGAGACTCAGATTTGAAGCTTCCAGTCCTGTGTCCATTTGGCCTTTAGCTGGAGGATCTTTGGCTATGTATGGTGTGTATTGTATGGATTACCAATACCCAGTTGTCCAGGTAAGCAAAAGGACAGCGGCGACTTTAAAGAGTTTTGGTCTTTGCTCTGTATGTTATTTGGACAGAATTGGAGCTTACATGCTGGTTTTGTAGAAGGACACCGCTTCTGAGCTGGGCTTCTTGTGTCCCAGGCCTCTGCCCAGAGACCCTGCAGAGGGCTTTGAAGCTCTTACACCAGAGCAGTACATTTGATACTTTTTAACTCCAAGATTTGTCTTGTTTGAGACTTGTGTATTTTGGTTCGCATTTTTGGCCTGTTTCTTTGTTTGTTTGTTTGTAGGGGGGGTTGAACTGACAGCAGTGCTCTGCTCTGTGAACCAGTGTGTTGTTGAGTGTCTTACTGCGTTGTTGGGGCACATGTGACTTGTACGTGTGACTGCAGCCTGTCCCACAGGGATGCTGAGCCACACAGATCAGCTCCTCACCTATTCTCCTCCTCCCTCCTCCGAAACCACCCACAAAACCTCCGACAAAGTCTCATTTGTCACAGTTTTGCTTTTAGAGGTCCAGAGAGGATGTGTAGGGTGAAGGGAACGGGTGGGTTTGAGAGCAGCGCTCGGGGCTGGGCAAAGCCTGTATTGCAGCCTCTTGCTGGGGGAGGGGGCTATATTTGGAGCACACGTGAGATTTGCTGGCCCAGTGTGTGGAGTCTTGGAGAAGACAGAGGCTGTGTGGGTCAGGCTCAAATACTTTTGGAGCCAAGTGGCAGATGATGTTCTCTAGGCAGTCCTTGGCTATTCAGTGTCAGCACTCCATGTCCTTACAGGCACCAAGTTTATCCAGAAAATGTGAAATGTAAACTAGCAGTTCACGATTATCTATGGTGAGATACATCAGATAGCCACTAAATAGCATTTTGTTAGCTTACCTTGTATCGGGGGTTTTATTACCCACATGAATAGAATCCACCAGCAGAAGTGTGTCTTTTGGTTGTTAAGATTTGTTCCTGATAAATTGGTTCTTTGCACTTGAAACTCTTTTTTTCTTCCCTCTGGCCTTGGTCCAGCTGGCAGGTTTGCTCCATCTAAACTTGAGCCAGCACAGAAATGCAGGTAATGGGATGTTAAAATTGAAGGCTATGCTTTCTTTCCACCCTTAGCAGCAAAGGGTGAAAAATAGCATAGCAAAAAAAAAAAAAAAAGAAAGAAAACAAATCCTGAAGCTTCCTGAAAGCAGAGTATTTGTGGACTCCTCCTCTTCCTAGTTCCATGATTTCTATGAGTGTTAAACTAACCCAAGCATTTAAGAGTGTACATGTAGACTACTTAGTCAAACTAGAGGTTAGTTCTTCATCTGTGTTCTCATCTGTGTGATTTCAGTGGCCTTGTCCTGTAGCCTGCTGCATAAACATCCTTCTCCAGCTTCTTTGCCATTAGGATTTGAATGGTAGGAGCTAACCAGAAACTATCATGTACATCTGCACGAACACAGAAGAGACTATAAAAGTGTCACAGACGTGCTCAGGTGGGAGCAATGAGCTTTGCCTGGCATGATGAGCCTGATCAGCTGTGCCCGGGCACTGCAGAGACAGACTAGTTAAATTTGCCCAAAGTTATTTCGAAACGCTACTTCTACAGCACAGTAATGAAGTTTCGATGCATATGTGCCCGTGATGCATGAGGAACTGTAAGAACTCATAAGTATTGGCATCTCGAGCTGTTCTGAATACATTGCTTTTTGAATAAATGCGGTAAGTAGGAAGGGGTGATCTCGTGGCTCTGAGCTATGTGTTCTTCAGGCTTCCAGCCTTCAGCTCTGCTTGTGCTTCTCTGTTCTTTTCAGCAGCAAGATTTCAGTTTGGGGTTTGGTTTTGCTTAGTAGAGGGTGGCAAACTGTGATGGTAAATTTAGGAGTGGTCCCATGATTCTCACATAGGAGGAGCTAAGTGGAGGTCCACTAAACTTAGTCTGCATGGCCATGAGACAACATCTGAACTCCCATCCCTCAGTGAGGAAAAATGAGTTGCACAGATTCACCAATTAATTTTGTAGGCCTTGCTCATTATCAGGTGTTGCTCCTGGGCTCCAGTAGAACCAAAGAAACAAAGATCTTAGGTGTTGCCATGTCTGGTCATGTTTTGCATGGTATTTTTTAGGTATTTTTTGGAACTCTGTATCAGATGCTCATTTAATCTGGTTCTGCAGCAGTGAAAGCTCTTGCAGACCTGCATTTCTTGTTGCCTAAGCACATCCACTGAAAATTGGGTCTTTTCTCTTGTTCAACAGGAGCAAAGGTGGATAAATTCCCAGCATGGGGGAGGAGAAGCTTTCTGGCCCACAGTGGACATGAAAGAGGGACACCAGCAGTAGATCACAGTGAAGGGAATTCCCACTCTGCTGGCACATGAGCAAAGCAGATGTACCAACTGGGTGGTGGTAGGCAGTGCGAGGGAAGGTTCTGTCCATGGTTGGGCGCCTCTTTTTCCTTAGAAGACTCTCTCTGATGGCAAATATTTCTAGGAGTTCCTCAGGTGAAGCCCAAAATGGAGTAGAAGTGGGGCTATTCTGGTTAACAGTAGTGGGATGATGTCCTGAATGTGGGATGATGTGCTACAGCCCTAGATCTGGGACAAGAGGATGCTACCTCATGGCACAGACAAGACTGAGTGAACACAACAGTTAAAATACTTAAGTGGAGAGAATAAGGAGATTATCCTGAGTGATTTGCAGAGGTCTGATGAATAAGATGCACAATGCTGAAACCTGGTGCTTTGTCATGTCAAAGGTTTAAGGAGGTCACTGTGTTTTTTGCTGCTTTGAAATGGAATTTACACTTGACCTAGAACTGTGCTCCAGAATCTCAGGTTTGTAATAGGGGAGGAAAAACCAAATCCACTACTTCCCCTGGTTTTGCAACATTGCATGTAAATATGTAGTATTGTAACTTGCAAGTTACCAGAGAGGGTGAGATAACACAGAAAAACGTGGACTCTGACTCAGAGGCCTGTGGGCTGCAGCCTTGGAGGCTGGCTCCCTCCCAGAGGATCCTACATCACAGTTTGGTCGTGTTGGGCGGCTGGCCCGTGGCTCTCTGCCTCCATGCACTGGTGGCATGTAAGGGCTTCTGGTGTCTTGGTCTCCTGCTTTTCACGACAGAGGAGGGGACTGGCCCGTGACATGTGCTCCTGCTGGTCTCCTCCTGAATAAGGAGAGAAAGGGCAAGGGAAGGGAAGGAAGAAGGGAGGGAGCCAAAGATCAGTTTGCAGTGAGTGAAATTGGGAAACTAAAAAGCATCGTGGGTCAGCATGAGCTGCCTGGAGAGCAGTGCCATAGCAGAAGCCCATGAAGCAAAACCACTAGGCTTTTTTTTTTTTGCATGTGTAAATTATAACTGGGCATATTCATGCAAAGAAGAACACATGGGGATGCAAGGTGTTACTGTGCTGTAATTTGGCTTCTCTGCTGCTAAAGCCTGGGGAGTTTCTTGAGTACCAGGTGTCAAGAAGAGATACATCAGAGGGACAACTTGCCTGAGCTGGTTTTATCTCTGCGTCATGAGCACTGGAGCATCAGTACAGTCTTCTTGTCTAACCACGGAATTGGCAGTCCTGCACTCAGCCCTGTCCGTGGGTTTCCATGGGTGCAATGTTGGGAAAAATCAATCAGAGCATCTCAGATCCTGTCTGGCAAATGGGGTAGCAGTGTATCGCTCTGTTTTATGGGGTCGCTGAGAGAACAGATGCTGTCAACCGTGGCGTGCTCAGGTGCTCGGGGCCAGATGCTTGCTGAAGATAAATGGGAGGGGAAAAAAGCAAGCTGGGAAGGAGTCCAGCAGTCTCCAGGTTTTATGATGTTGGAAATGCAGATCCTGGCACGGATACTGCTTCCGGTTCATCCAACACACCGTGTAACCCACGCGTTCTCGCTTTTGTGGCAGGAGGGAGGTCTGTGCAAAACTGACAGCTCTCTCTCCAGCATCCTCCAGCCGGGAGATGCTCTTTGCCGTCTGGTGAGGTCCAGGCGAGGGAGGCCTGGGGCGCTAGGCATGGTAGGTGCGGCGGAGCTCGGGCCGGCCGTGGGGTTATGCCGGCCGGGACCGGCGCTGCACGGGGCCACCTTCGCTTTTGTTTCCAGCTCGCGTTTGCGCCTTCGCCGAGCCTCCCGCTTCCCGGGGAGCGGTGGGGAGTCCCGGCGGGCGGGCGAGGGAGCGCCTCGCTGGGGCGGGGGGTGGCCGTGCCGAGCCGATCCAGCCGGGCGGGGCGAGGCGGGGCGCGGCGGGGGCGGCCCCGGCTCGCATTAATTATCTTCGGCATTCGGGGCGGCGCTTCCCGCAGCCATCTGGCTGAGCCGGGGGGGCGGCGGGCGGGGGGGGAGGGAGGGGGAAGAAGGGGAGGAACACGGGAGAAGAAAGAGAGGAAAAAGGGCTCGGGGAGCACCGCGCCGGCGAGGCAGCGCAGCGCAGCGCAGGCACCCGCCGCCGCCGCCCGCCTCCACGGGACTGCTGCTTTTTTATTTAATTTTATTTTTTTTCTCTCTTTTTTTTTTTAAATTTCCCCTCTCCCCTGCGGCCGGCCTCCCCCATTTTGGTTTATGGAGAAAAAGAAAATGGTAACTCAGGTAAGGGTGGCGGGCGGGCCGGGCTCCGGCGGCTGTCCGCCCGGCTTTGTCTGGGCGGGGAGCGGGGCGCCCGGTGCGGAGCGGTGCGGGAGGGAGCCCCGCCGCGCCGGGCACCCGCGGTGGGAGCTTTGGGGAAGGGGCTTCTGCGGTCCCCCTGCCCGAAGCAACCTCGCAGTGCCCTCTAGAGAGAGCGGTGCGCGAGGGGCACGGGTGCCCCTGCTTCGAGTTAGGCTAAATCCGCCTTTGAACGGCCGATCCCGAAGGTGAACGGCTTGCCCGCCGCTTCTCCATCCGGCTGCCGGTCACCGCGGGGGCCGGGAAGCCCTTGTAGGTAGCTGTAGGCGTGGGGCTGCCCGTGTCTTCCCGGGGGGAAAGCGGCTGACGTTTCCTGAGGAGCGCGCCCAGCTGCCAGGGCCATCGCACATCCACCGCAAGGGGTTTTCGTCGGACAGTGCTCGCCTTTTAAGGCTACTGAATGCTTTTGGATTTTCAATTTTTTTTTTTTTTTTTTTTTTTTTTTTTTTTTTTTTTTTGGCATGGCATATGCAAGTCGCCACCGGAGGGAGCGGGCAGAGGGAGGGAGGAGTAGGAGATCGGCACCGTGGAGCTGGAATCCTTTGGAGTTAGGCATTATATAATGTCCCCGCAGTGCCTTGCAGAGCTGGAAACCTTTGGGGGATATTTCCAAAGGGGGTGGAGGGAAGGAATCTCAGAAGGAACTTTTCTTCAAATCTGGGTTTCACAAGTGATTTTTTTCTGTAGAGCTTCGCAGGTCTACAGAGTAGATGCATACTGCCTTTTTGGCTTTCCTTAGCTCTGGCTGAACCCCTGTTCACTAGCTGCTGCCGAGATCCTGCGTGTCCCACTGCGAGGGGCAGCTCTTTCAGTGGTGCCTAACTCAGAATGAATCTGCTGCGAGAAGTGACACCACTTTGACCCTTTCTCTCTCTCATCTTGCATTGATTTTCAGTGGCTGAAAAATAGGTCTCTGTCCACTCTAAAGGTATCTTCCCAGGCTCCCAAACCCCACCTTCTGCTTCTGCTATTTAGTCCCTTCCAGTACAGATTCCTTTTTATCTGGACCAAGGCTTTCTGTTTTGAGACAGAAGAGCTCTGCAGAAATCTCGTGGGGCTTTCTGTACCTATATTTAGTTTAGCAAGTGATGCTGGAAAGCTGTGTCTCTGCAGTCAGGGTTCATTTCTGTTTTGCTGTGTGCTCTGAGTTTGCCTGGTCAGATGGAGGTGTGTGCCCCTAAGCTGTAGGTTGACGTGTGCACATTTTGGAGAGTTGTTCTGCACAGCCTTGTGTTGCAATGTGCTCTCAGCCACAGCCGTCATGCTCAGAGCCCGTGTATGTCTGTGCAGTGCAGAAAGGTGCCTGGGTCACCAGGACCAAGTGTGTGTAGTTTGTGCGTGTCTGGGACTGAGCACCCTGGAGCATGAGCCTGTTGGCTTGGGGATGTGCAGAGCTAGGAAGGATGGGATTCTACTGGAGCACTGGCTGAAACGGGAGGCTATAAACTCATTTAAAGGTTTGGGATATCCTAATAGACTCCAGGGAAATCTGTCTTCCACAGAAACTGTTAATTTATTGACACGGGGAAGGAGGTATCAAGACTGTGCACTAGTAGTATTGTGTGACCTTGAATTGCGATTGTCTTAAGAGTATGTACTATTTAGTATAGGTTTTCAGGACTTGCATTGTGTATTTACATGCTGAGATGCTGGAGAAGATGCATATTAAAAAAACAGTAGGAGAGGAGAGCTCGGACTGTGTGTCGGTTGGGGATCCAGATGAACGGCGGATAGCCCTTGTACACAGAGTTGAGGAAGCCAGCACAGGTGAGTTCAGCTCTAGCACAGTGCTGCCTTCTCTCAGGGGGAGCATTTGGCTGCTAGGCTGGTCCTTAGCAGTACTTCACCGCAGGTTTGGCCAAATGTGGGGCTGAAGGAGCGTGTCACATTCAAGACAATATCCTCAGCCACGTTATTCTTACTCTGCAGTGTTGCCTGAAGCAGTGGAGTGCCGTTACTTAAACCTGTGAACTTACTTCCTTGGGGCTCTGTCTCATTTATGAAAAGTAAATATTGTTAGTATGTTAAGCTGGTAATTGCCCCTGAATGAATTCAGCATTGCTACAGTCTTGCTCCGTTTAGTTCAGTCTCCAGAAAACATTGCCTACCTGGTCTGAGTTCTCTTGTATTGTAGGGAGCAAGCCTGCCTGTCTTCCTTGGAGATCTGAGAGATGAGCTTCTGTATAGGCATGACAAGCTGATAGAACAGAATAAATATGAGTGTGTGGAGTGACAATACTAGAAACAGCGATGGAAAGAAATGGGAGATGCTGGAAGGTAGAAACGTGCTTGAAAAAGAGGAAACAAAAATTGCTAATGAGAGTAAGAGCTCAGATTCATTAACAGAAAGTACCTTAGCCTTATCCCCCTTAATCCTAAATCAGTGAAAATGAGTGTTAAACGAGGCCCAGTACATTATGTACTAATTGCAGATAAAAGAGAGTGTCTTCTGTGGATGGGAATTATATGCTAAAAGGCTTTTTCTCTGTGTGGTGCATGGTGAGGTTGCTGGCTTGCGTGGAGCACAAAGCCCTCCCTTTCTTGGACAGCCCAGTGCCTTGCTGGCGTTTTCCTCCAAATCTGTTTCCCATCAGGGCTGGGAGAGGGGGAAGGTGTCGAGCATCTCAGAGAGTGGGGAGGGAGCTGCTGCCTCCTTAAGGGGTCCTCCCAGCCCATGTGGCAGCCGGCAGTGCTGAGTGTGTGTGCGTGTGTGTATGTGTGTGCCTTTGTAATGAATCCCCCCGCCATTGTCTGCTCCCCTCCCTGCTCTCGGCAATGGAACCTTTCACCTGGGCTGCTGCCCGTTGGCGGGCCTTCTTCCAAGATAGGAGGAGGAGGAGGAGGAAGGGCTGCTTGTGGTAATTAAAGCCAGACCTTGGAGAACTGCTAGTTTCTGACCTCAGCACCCCATTTTCCTTCTTTCTCTGTCTTGAGTTCCCAGCTTTTGATGTGGGTGTAAGCAGGAACATCAGAAGGTCCGCTTTTGTGCAGCTGTAGGATCACCAGTCTCCATTTTGTTGCACCATTTGAAGCATCTTTGCTGCCCTGCCTGCCAGCATGCCCCCTCTTGTCCCCCTCAGCACCCCTTGGAGGCTCCAGCCAGCGCCGTTTATCTTGGCACGTGTTTGACTTGCTACACTCTGCCCAGGGCTCAGGGAGGTGATGGCGTTTGTGGCTTTGAGACTAATTTATGTCCTTGTTAAAATGAACCAGCAAGCAGTCTCATTTTTTCCAGAGGTTTTCTTCCCTTTCCCTTCCCCCTTCTATAACCCTTTCCCTCCCAGACCCTGTGTGTAGCTGTGAGACAACTTGTGCAGCCAAAAGTTGCTTGCTCAGTCAGTGATTTGTTTTTTTAAATTTAAAAAACCCAACAATTGCAGTGCTCCTTAAATGGAGATCTTATTTAAATCGGAGCAGCGGCTGACTCATTAAAGGCTGCTCTGTCTCCTTTCCGTTCCTCTGCCTCATTCCCTTTCCCTGTCTTTCTCTACCTCCCGTTACAGTAATGGTAAATGGTAAAAACAGATCTTTGTGTTCCATGTTGGGACCGTGCAGGGGTGTGTAGTTGGAGGGGGGAGACAGGAGATGGGGAACCCTGTCACGACAGCCACCTTGTGCTAGCTAAAAATGTACAATGCATCCCATTATAGGAGACCATCCTCCTTTGTTTGAACTGTCTGCAAGGGAGACTGAGTCCCAGAACAGCCTCCCCCCTCCAGTCCCCTTACGGCTGCTTTAGGTTCTGTTCCCCTCCAGGCAAGCTGGATGCTGCAGGATTCCCCTGCTCCCTTAAAAGAAAGAATTAAGAAAGAAAAGCTTTATCTGTGTGTGGTGGAAGGCCCCCTTTTTTCCTGCTGGACTTTTCTTAGGAGCTACCATTATTTCGCTGTCCCTTTTCCCTGCTTTGAGGATTGCATGTCCCTTTCCTTTCAGGCCAGTTGTCCCTTCTGTTTGCTCCTTGCTTTGGTGTTACTCTAGTAAACTTGCATGAGCTGTCTGAAGGGGATTGCTCTCTTCTCTGTCCATGGACTTCTGCTCTTCCCCTTTCTTTGCTGTTCAAGAAACGGGGCTTGTTTACGTGGTATCTGACTCAGTGCCTATACCTATCCCCTAGTTTTTCATTCCCTTCTACTGTATGCCATAGGACTTCTCTTTAGTGCTGCAAATACCATGTCAGCATCAGAGGTTTGTGTGAGAGAAATCCTGTCCAGTCACTTTTCCAGGAGACTATCCCCTGGGAATGCAAAGATTAATCTGCATCACACTTTCCCTGATACTAGGACATAGTTGCTTGAGGTGGGGCTATGGGTTGTCTCTGTAACTGTTGTTATACTTAGAGATTTAACTGCTGGTTGAGAAGGACTTACTCTTAAGGGCCTAAAAATCAATGGGGCCTGTCAGAACCTGGTGAGTGTTTTTTAATCTTTCTCTCTTTGCCCCCTGTGCTGAGCACTTTCAGATGCATTGGAGTAGAAGTGAACCACTGCAGGTGCTTGCAGAGCTGCCTTGAGATGGCAGAAACTGTATTCAATGTTGCCTAGGCAGGATGGAGAAAAGCAACTTGATACAGCACTGCCATTTCCTTGAGTCCCTGTCCTAGAAATAACCTCACTGCTCCCTAGTGCATTTCTTCTGCAGGTGACTAGGTGGTTATCCCTGGGAATTGAGAAATGAGGATGCCCAAGTTTGCTGTGGTATTTGATTGCCAAGGCTGTGTAAATTTAACATACTGTTTTAATTGTATTTTAAGAACTATTAATTTATGAAGTTTCTGGATCAGTGAAGAGGTTGTAGTGAGCTACCAAAAATTACAAAAGTTCAAGGTTGCAAAGGGAGGGAGGCCCTTAAAACCAGCAACATCTTTCCCACCAGGTTATTAATTCATGATGGCTCCATTGCATTTAATTAGTATTGACCAGCCTTCTACTATAAAATTCTAACACCAGTGCAAAAGAGGTCTGCAATGGGCGTCTCTGTGTGTGATGTTTTTTAGACATGGATTCTGGTTTTACTAACTGCTTCGGGTAAAATGCTCCATGTTCCTGTTTTAGGTCCAGTTCCAGCAAATGATGTGTGCAGTTGGCTGTCCCTTTGCAGTGAGTTCCGTAACATACTTACCTCGCAGCTGCAGAGTCACAGACTAACAGACATTCCTTGGACGTCTGAGTATCAGGGAGCAGATGGTTAATTTGCCTCAGTCTTCTGTCAAATACTGTTTCAAAGGATGTAGTCAGTATTCTTTCTATCAGACATGTTCCCTAGAATCAGAGTAGAGAAATGTTAATTTTCCTACCGAAAGTATTTTGGTGTGCTTCTGTAGAGTCACTCATGATCCTGTGCTGTGCAGGATGGTTTTTTGCTGGGCTATTGGAGGCTGTGCTACGGCCAGTGAGGGCAGGAGATGTATAGGCTGGTTTTGTAGAGCTCATAGAAGCTAGAGCAATTATTGCTCAATTGGAAGCTTTTGGAAAAAATAGAGTGTGTTTTGCCTGCATAAAAGAAAATGGGACAAATGCTGTTCAACAGTGTCCTTTGCTTAATACCTGATCTTCTTTTTCTTTGCAAAACTGTTCATTAAACAATGTTATCCTTAAACTGAATTGAGAGTGATCAAGATGGTAGTGGGGAGGCATTTTGATTCCAGGCCATTTCTGTATTTTAAGTTGGGAAAGAAACCTTCATTTGTTCTGTTTATTTCTGTGTCTATTTATGATACTCTTTAATTACATGTTTGTATGTTATTTTTTCCACAAGAAAGAAAAAAAAGACTACACTCTAGCGGTATCCATCAGCTTCAGTATATGTGGTACCATGATGACCTCTGCAAGTTATCAGTGGCAGAGTTGGCCATCCCAGATACAACCCACAGACCTCTGCCAGTTTGACTGAATGTGTAATTAGCTGTCATTTTCTGTGCACGGCAGCTTGATCAGTGTTTGCCAGTTGGTTTTGTGTATTTGCTGACAGCAGAGGAATGGTGACATGTTGCAATATTAGGCTCTGGTTTAGGCTTTGGGGGTGTACACTAGTATGCACATTTTCCCCTCTCTTCCATCCCTGTGTGACCTCTCCTGTCTCAGCTCTGCCCTCCATCACTGGAGGATGGATGGCTGCTGCTTCTTCCTCTTACTCTCTTCCCATGATCCCTGGTCAATAGCTTGTCCCATACAAGCCATACTGTACCCATGCTCTCCCCGTCTCCGTTCCTCTCCAGTTATGTGCCCTCCTGTTCTGGCAGACTACTACTTTACCATGATCACTTCAGTTCCTTCTCAGCTGATTTTTAGACCTGCTTATTCTTTGCTTCTCTTCCTCCTCCTCCTCCTCCTCCTCCTCCTCCTCCTCCCTGTCCTCACTACAGTCTCCTTGTCATAGGCTTTTTTAACTCTCCACCCACTCCCTTCATTCCTCATTTAGTTTGCCTTTTCTGCTCCTATTGCAGTCATACTTGTCTGTTCTATCTCTTTG
Organism: Corvus hawaiiensis; assembly: GCF_020740725.1. NCBI lineage: Eukaryota > Metazoa > Chordata > Aves > Passeriformes > Corvidae > Corvus > Corvus hawaiiensis. The sequence continues at coordinate 27,615,623 of NC_063216.1, read as the reverse complement.
CTCGCTGTTGCTGCCTGTGCTGATAGTGCTCAGGGTTCTCGTCTCAATTTAATTTTCTCCTGTTCTGCTAACAGGTCTGTTTCTTGGTTTTTTTGGATTTGAGGTGGGTAACTGCTACTTGATGTTACATCATCCCTACAAAGGAGATGGTGCAAAGTACTGGAGATGGATCATTTCCCTGCTGTCAGTGATCTCCAGACCTGGATCTGATGGCCTGATCTACATGGCCAGTATCTCCTGTGAAGCTGTGGATAATCTCCAAATGGGAGTGTGAAATCACAGGAAATGGGGTGCAAGCGGCACTGCCAGCCACCCTTAAGAGCATCTCTGTTTCCTGTTAGAATAAACAATATCTAAACCATTCTTGATGGCAAGTAACCTGCCTTAAAAGCATTTGCAATGCCACTGCCGGCCTTTCTGAACATTGCTAAGTCTTCACTTACATAAAGCTTGTTGCCACCATTTGTTCTTTCTGTGAGGAATATAAAGAATGGATCAGTTCTTTCATTTTTGGCAGGTTTTGCATGCTGTTACTTCTTTTTTTTTTTTAGTCTTTTAGCCTTTTTTGACCATTGCATATGGCTTTACTAGGAGATTTAGTTGATTAAATGTAAGACAGGTGCTGCAATTTTCTATACTTTTGTTATACTGCTGGTCAGATTTTGGTAGCTTTTTAGTATGGTTGCTAAATATAGATTCCTGAAATGCAAATTTTTCTGTTAAATAAGAAGTTCTCTTAGACTTTTCAAAGTGTGTGTGGTGGTTTCCTCCTCCCTTAATCATAAACAAGACAAAATATGCCCCCTACTTTTTTCTCGGGTTGTATTGCTACGGCTTAAGTAACAAAAGAAGTCACCAACTCCAAAATCAATTACAGATAGCATGAAAAAAATTTTCAGTATGAATGGTTTATTGGAATTTTAACAACTGAAAACTGGATCCTGCGATGAAGTACCAACTAGCCTGGCTCTTCCAGCCCTGCCTGTAATGGAGAGTTTTACCCTGAGTAGTCTCTAAATACTTAACTGGAATTGCGCTCCAAGTAGCCTGTAATCTGAGGGTGCATGGATACACAAAAAATGTCCAAGTAATTGCAAGGGTAATCTTTCTAGCTTCTGAAGTCTGCCCTCAGGCTGGGAGTCTTGAGTATGGTTAAAACCCTCTGAACTGTCCTCCTGGTTATCCTGCTTAAAATTCATGGTGTCTGCAGTTGTGGTCCTGTGGAGTTTAGGATTTCTCTGTGCTGTATGTAAGTCCTGGTGTCCATGAGTTATCTGACTCGGAGGGCATATTTGACTTTCAGATAATTGCTTTTGATTAGCCAAGATGTAGATAATCAGAGTCTGACCTATGCAGTGCATAGACCATCATTCAGCTATCAAGTCTCACTGAGGCTCCTTATCTAAGCCTATGCTCTCCTTCCAGTCCTAATAGCAAAACCTGCTTTAAATTACTTTAAAGGTTTGATTTAAAAATGCCTTGGAGAGGAGTTTGGATTTCTTGGATAGTACTAGTCCTCCTTTGTCTAGTGTACCCTCCGTGAAGAGCGAAACCCTTAATTTGACTTGTTGTTCTTTGTAGCTTTTCTCATTTTTGCTATTGCATCATATGAAAGGAGGTTATCAAAACGGAACAATTATGCAAAGTACTTAGGAGTATTAGAGAGCAGGAGTATGAAAGGCTTTTGTTTTTCAGTGTGTGTCCCTTCCTGCTTTATAAAATGTGGTTGAGATGAAAAGAGCAGCAAGGGAAAGGATTTCAGTTTCAACAGGCATAGTTTTAAATCTATCTGAACTTAAAAAGGATCCATCCGGCTTGAATCAGTAGGTAGAAGAGGAGCAGCATGTTAATTTGGTGAAATTAGTGAATCAATCAATTTGTTGACTGTTGGTTGACTATAAGATACTGCGCTATGTTAGCTTTGCTTAGTGCTCAAATATTTAATGCAGATTAGTTTGCTTTAACTTTCCCTTTTGCTTTGTGTGTGATGCTGTTTAATGTTGTTACATTTGCTTTGCAAATCCTTTTTCAGGTCTGTTTCCACTCTGTTCCAGGATGAAGCATTCTATCTTGAAGCAGTGGGAAAGGGAGGAAAAGTAGTTCTAGTTTCATATAAGTTTGGTAGGGGAGGTGTTATTACTTTTTTGGAGTCATGTTAGATTGTCACAGATTGGCTCCATCACACAAAGAGTGTAGTGTGGTGAGATAGAGGAATGAGGAAGGTGGTGACTGAAGGCTGTGGTGAGAACTTTGGACAGTTCCTTGCTCCATGTGTCCTTCACAGGAACATGGGTGACAGACTGTGAGTACACTTAAGTGTGACTGATGAGGACGTGTAGTCAAGGAGGGGCTGACCCTCTTGGTGCCAGAAAGAATTTAGGTCATCCAAAGCCAGTTGCAAACCTTCACCCGAAGAGAATTTTTCTGAGGGACTCTAGGTCTTCAAAGCCTCTTTTGATCAGAATGCTGCAAGGGGTGTGAGAATGAACTTATTTGGGAGCATGGACTTCTGAAGGGTGGAAAAAATACTGTGGAGATCTCAGTGCTTCATCAGAAAGTGCGACTTCTGAATTCTTTGTCTTATTCAATGAGATGAATCTAAATCTGGTTTAAGCAGATTAAAGATCTGTGATCCATGTTTTCCATCAAGTCTGAAACTGTAGCTTTGAGCAGCTCAATGACTTTGACCCTAGAAAAAATGAAGGTCTTTTAACAAGCCCTGCTGTGAGGAGGTGAGAAAGGCGGTGACTTTACTGTCCCTTTCAGCTCAACTGTGATTTCTCAGGAACATTTTTTGGGTTTTGTTAGGAGTACTCTTAATTGGTTTTGACAGTGAGCTGCAGGAATTACTGCAAGTGTTGCACAGAAGTCAAGAGAAAGCTGCACTGAAGGCAGTCTCCATTCAGATCCATGCCTGCCTGGCCCCCCTGCCTGCCAACTCCAAGCCTCCCTGCCTGATGAGTGGCTGGGGTCCTGCTTGGCAGCTGACGTGGCCGAGAACATGTGTCCCAACCAGACCTCCTCTTAAAGCAGAGGTATATAGGAAGCCAGTGGTTTGTTTTTTTTTTTTCAGTGGGTGGATAGGAAACTTTGAGCTGTGTTATTTGTAACACAGAGAGGAAGAATAGCTAGAACTGAGTAATAGGAATTTCCTAATGTTTTGGAGGAGCATAAAGGAAGATAAATTTCATTCTTCTGGGGTGTTTGTAGAGGGCTGTAGTGGCGCTCAAAAGTGTAGTAGGCCTCTAGGTTAGCTGCGAGGCTCTGTGGGTCGCTATACAATTATTCTGAGATACTCTCTGGCCTAAATCTAGGAGAAAAGAATATGGTGGCAAGAAAGAACCTCCTGGCTGATGAGCCTCCTGGCTACTGTTCAGACAGTCCTAGCAGAAGAGTGTTCCTGTAGCCAATCATAAAATCTTAAAATCATTTAATGATGTGGGTTGGAAAGGATCTTTAAAGGTTCTCTAGTCCAACCCCTCTGCAATGGGCAGGGACATCTTCAACAGTTCAGCTGTGAAGTGGTTCGGGATTTGCCTTCAGCTGTGTGTGTCCCAAATTTCTGCGAGGGGATTGCTGTGCCTATGTAAGCTGTTCCTGTGCCCTCATGTGAGGTCAGCTGTGTTAGACCTGCTCTTGCTGAAGAGCATGGAGATGAGTCTGTTGATTAGGTGTGATATTGGTCATACCCAGCAGAAGCAGAGCACAAAACCTTTTCCTTTGTGATCATCTAAGATCAACCATGGCTATAAAATGCAGGTGGTCCTTGTTCCCTGTGGTGCCAAATGCTGAGGTACTGAAAAGGCTTTATGTCCTAGACATGCGAGAAGAAGCTAAAAGAGCAGTTTTCATCCTAAAGACTTTAAAGGAAGTTTTTCAGATGTATCAGTCTTCCTGTGAATCATCTAGTGGATGTTTGAAGGCCTAACAAACCATGGAGACTTCAGTTAACAATGAATATATTGGTTGCTGTGGGCTACTACTCATGCTGTTGTTGGCCACTTTTGAACATTAACACTTCCTAAAAATTTAACAGGACAGAAACAAAGCTCAGTTTGTGATGATGGGCAGTTCAGATCCCATCAAACAGGATGAAGTTAAAACCAAATGTTGAGGGCTCATGCTGAAGAACATTTCTCAGGTTTGACAGTGATGTCTGTGGGCTATCTCATCTAGGGGATGAGCAAGCTGGGTCTCTAACTTCCCAAGCTGAGTGCGTTGGGTTGCAGACCTCTGTTTTCAAGGAGCATCTTTGTAGGACAGAGCAACTGCCTTCTGTCTGTTCCATGCAGTAGCTTCAGACTGCGGAGAAATTATTCCAGTTTCTTATGTCCTCATTGCTTTGCATTGAAAATTCTACATCTTCAAAAGAACAATTCACTTCTGCTTTCTTCTTGTTTCAGTTAATTGGGCTCATTCTAAAGCGGTGAGGATTATCATCTGGCCCACTTACATACTTGTCCTGCAGGATCTCCTTCCTCCCTGACCTCACTGTTACATGTTTCACACATCGTATCTCTTAAAGGAGGCAGTAGCACCTTTGAAAATTAGAAGATACCATAGAGTCTGCTCAGATCTTGTGGTGTTTTAGGTCAGCTGTCAGTGATAGTAACCTGATCTATGGCAAATCTTTCCCTCCCTCTCCCCAGGGTGCCTGCGCAGTCCTTTGCATGCCAGTGAAGCCGATATGATCCAAATTAACTTTTTCATCTGTTTGCATTTATTTTCTGAGTCATGAGAGGTCCTCAGGAGCCATAAAAATTAAATGTTGTTTTCCTTTCTAATGTTTTTTGTATGGTATCAAAAATGTGGTTTTTTTATTCTTACCTGGGATCAGATGCTGTTTTTTCCATGCTGCTGGGTATGCTGCCCATCATGGGAGTAACACAGAGCTGCGGAGTCAGCAGAGGAGTGCTCATTATTTTGATGTCTGCTGTAAAATGGTGGCTCCTGCTCTAAATTACTTGGGTGAGGTAATTGCTCATCTTCCAAGATGTTTTCCTTCCTCTGTGTATGAGCTCTGTTAATAAGATAGGAAAGTACAAGGTGTTTTTTGGGCCAGGTTGCGCCTGACTTCTGACTGGATCCTTTAGTTTCAGTGATATATGAAGGACAGCTGGGGTGGTAGTTAGAAGCAGAGATGTAAAATCCTAGGACTTACCGCTGGCAAAGCAGCAGGATTGTTGTCACTCACTAAATTACACTGCTGCGACTGCTATTTTATGCTTTTAATGTAAACAGCATCTTTTTGGTGGTGTGGATGATGGCCAAGTCTTGACCAAGGGATGCTGCTGCTCTTTCAGGAGCAGAAGGGACAGAGGGTGGCGGCAGGTGATTGATCCACCTGTTCAGTAGGCTCTTCCTTGAAATGCTGTCTGGAAAGAGGTTTTGCTGTTTGACAGTTCAGTACTTCAGTTTGGAGCCATTTCATGCCACAGAGCAGGAGGAGGAGAGAGAATTTCATTAATACGGAACTGGCCATCCCAAGAAGGCTGTGCAGCACTTGGGGCCTGCCTTGGTCTCTTCCCTTGGCTATGAGAACCAGGGATGGAATAGCAGGAGCTCTGGCTTGCGGTAAAAAACTCAGTCTGAGTGTGCTGCAGGCCCTTCCTGTGCATAGCAAAGACCCGGCTGTTCTCCTTCAAAGGTCTAAAAACAGCTGAAATGAGACTGCAGGGGAATTTAGCAGTTTAATCCAAGTCTGCATCTGCAGACCTTGCTGAGTTGTCGCATACCCTTGCACGCTCCCTGCTGTGCCCAAGCCATGATAGGGCTGAGCCATTTGGTGCCCAGCTTGTACCTTGAGCTGGGCTAGGATCCAGATATGAAGAGCGTCTTCTTGCGCAGTCCAAGAGGCACCTTTGACAGCATGTGACACGTTGTCATTGCAGTTTGGTTACCATCATCTTATAAAGATGGTCCGTGGGTGCCAGTAAAGCCAGAGATTACTCTCTTTCTCCATACTGTTAATTAAAGCCTTTTCCTGGAAAGGAGATGCCACGGTGCAGCTCAGTTAGCCAGGGCAGACTAGCTTGTGTCTGTCATTCAGTGTAACACTTCGGCTGCTGTTTGTGACGGTGTCTTTTTGGCTTCCTTTCACTCAGAGTAGGCATACTTGTTTTCTGAAGCCCTCTCCATATACTCTGTGACCAGCAAATATGTTAGGTCTTTTGAATCTAGGTAGATACACAGTGGAAGCTGCTACAAAAGATCATTTTTGAATCTGGCTGCAGGTTTCATGGCCCTATTGATCCTGAATAAATGTCTTTATATGTGATTTTGATTTTCTGCAGAATATTAGTTACCCCTTGAAATTATCTTTAAAAACCAAGAAGTTTAGAGGTGAGAGCACAGCTAAAGTCCTACTTACAAACCCAAGCTTTAATCACTGCCATAGTGAAAATAGCCCCCAGTATATGAATGACATGCAGGTGATAGCTGAGTAAATGAGTGGTTTTTCTGTTACATCCTAAACTTGATTTCTAGCCGATTTGTGCCAGTGATGGCCAAGCTGTGTACATCTGTTAGCATCCCACTGAGAGGCTGGCAGAGCTGCTCGCACCCGAGAAATGCCTGAATAAATGCACCGCTGAAATTAAGGGAGGGAGTTGTGGGGAGTAAAGACACATTGTCCCATACTCTTTCTCGACTGGGTGCTGGTTGAGCTTTGGGTTTGGTGATCTTAGTGTTTTTTCTCTTTTGAGGTGCAGTATTAAAAGATTTAAGACCTTCAAGGCCTTCAAGACCTTTAAGTCTTCAAGCAATTATTTTCTTCCCAAGTATGGTCACCCAAGAGCCAGAAGCCCCAGGAGAGGTGAAAGCAAAGGATGTGCTAGCTGTGTTCTGCACCTCTGTGGAAAGCAGAGCACCTTGTTACTTTTTTCACAGGTGTTTTTGCTTGTTTGGAAAGTAACTGGAGCTGTGCTCATGAATATTTGAGGCTGTCAGCTGCCTGTTGAGGGCTGGAGGGAAGTAGGGCCAAGGAAGGGCAGGCAGTGCGGGAGCCAGAGGGGCAGAACAGGGAGCGGCCCCAGCCCTATGTGGTTGTCTCGTCTCTCTTATGGTAGTAGACTTCTTATTGGGATGAATGTGCTCTGAAATATTTATTGCCCTGTTTAAATATTCATCGCTGCAAAGGCAGTGCAGCCTGATGGCAGCAGTGGAGCCTCAAGGGACAGGGGCCACAGCAGTCCCTGGCATTTCCTTTCAGTAATATGATAAAAATATGTTTTAAAAAAAAAAAAACGGGCATTCCCCCACTGCAAGATTGACAGGAGCAGTCAGGCGTATGTCCCAGTGTTTCCTCTTCGTGCCAGAGACTTGTATTTGCTCTCAGGCTCATATGCTGGGGTGCTGCTCTTGGTTGCCAGATGCTAATGCTTTTTTTTCCAGGCCTGTATCCTGGAGTGAGTGGCTTTGTTTAGCCTGACACTGTGCGTGTGAAAAGGGATGTACAGAAGAGCAAACCGACTGGTTTGAGAGGGTTTAAGTTTTGCACAGGCTGTGTTCTTGTCTTTCTATAGGTGTGCAAGGAGCGGGGAAAAAGGACCTTTAATGTACTTGTCTGTGGAAGGTGGGGATCTGCTGAGAATTATGGAGAGGTAAACTTCTCAGGAATTCATGTAGTAATATATTAAGGGAGCTGCAGATGCTGACAGGTGTGCCCTGACATGAGATGCTCTTATATCAATTTAGCTTTTAAGGTTTATTTACTTAGCTTCAGTAAAATAGAGCAGTTTAAAAGTCAGACTGCCAGTGATATGCAGTAGTTTAATGTGAATATTTTGCATGTTGCTGCTGTTAAACCAACACGTGCTTTATGTGTCCCAGGGCATTGACGTGGTAGTAGCAAGGGTGCTGCTGAGTGTGGGGGCTGCAGGAGCTGCGTTAGTGGCACCCAGCCCAGGAAGAGGCACTTGAAAGGTGGTCAGATGTGCTGCTGACATCGAGCTTTACCTATGAGCTGTGCAGGTGGCCTGTGTGGGGAAGAAGTCTATACTGGTTCGTGGTTACGGCAGGAATGTGGTAAACATACATTAGCTGGAAGGCCTGGGGAAAAGAGGCTTTAAAAGGATTTTATAACAATGGGAAAATCTTTCCTGAGATACTTGACAAATTCACTGTGTATGAACCAGCTTTATGCTGGCTTACGTGGGGATGCTCTAGAAGTTAAGTACAAGTGAAGCAGGTAGTGGCAATAGCATATGCTAAATGTCCATGTAGCCTCTTGTTCTGGGATGAAGTGGCTTTCAGGTGCGTTTTGAAGTTGCACTTAATGTAGCGTAACTGTGGGCTGCTGTGAGAAGAACAATCCCCCTCATCTCTGTGCCCTGGCCATATGCTCAGCCTCCTCACCACTTTGGGCATCGTGCTTAAGCAGATCTAAAGCAAGACAGTTGAGTTTATGACCAAACAGATGACTGTTGTTTGGATTAATTTTCTGGCAGTGGCTGTGGTGTGACTGGATCTCACAACAGCCGGGGAGGGAAAGTGGAGCCCCTGATTCCGAGGCCAGTTGGTAGTTTTTCATTTTAGGGGGTACACAAAACTGCGCCTATACTTTTCAGTAGCTTGTTCCTCTCCATAAGGTGAGGTCATTATGCTTATAAATGTGTATGCTGCTTAGTTTAATCAGCTTTAATTTATGTGCATTGACTTCCACCAGCTCTTGTTAGCTTTCCAGGATATTGTCCTATAGATCTGGCTTTACATTGTCTCTTCTGGCTGTACCTGCATTGTAGGCCATTATGTCTCACTCAGGTACCTCTGTTTTGGGTGACATAATGTTTTCAGCACAAGGACAGGAGAAGATGGAAAAGACTGAATCCTTCTCACCAGCTGACTTAATGACTGTCATTTAGAAATCAGTAAACAAAATGAAATGGTGTCTTTGATCAGAGCTTAATTTGTCAGACTCGGCTTTTGGCTATTGGTTTTCTTGATTACTTTTTTTATTAGCTTAAATAGTATTAGCATCTACTTTATTTTCCTCACAATTGATATACTTTAATAAAATAATCAGTTGCCAATTTTTTTTTTATTATAAGCAAAATAAATCGGGCTTTTCAAGGTTTTCAGTGTGCAGCCGTGTGGCTTTTTCCAATCTTGTGGTCATTTCTGTAGCTCTTTCATGTTCCCTTTTGAATTTTTTAATTCCATTTTAAAAATTTGTATGTTGAAGCATATATCTTATTTTTCACCTGGCCAAGGCCACGTACCCAAGTAGCAATGCATCCCACACGCTACTTGTTGGTAATATATCTGAACAGCTGTAGTCACTCTCTGTACCAGGCTGCTGCACTGGTGAGTTGCTTCCCCATGACTCTCTGCTCCTTTCCAGAACCTCTGCTTTCCAGGACACGAAGTGGAGGCTTCTTTGAAAATGGAAAACTACTCTTGGAACAAATGAGTAGCAGGAGATAGGAGAATGCTGGAGTGGAAAGTAACTGTGGGAAGAAATCTGTGTTTTTAAACCGTCAAATTTCTGTTCTGAAATGTGTGCCAAGTCAGTCACAGACTTCCTCCGCCCTGCACCCTGAGAGCAGCTTGATATAATGTTGTTGCTGCGTGACTGAGTCCTGGTACTCAAGTCACAGATGGGTCCCGTTTGCCTCATCTCATCTCCTGTTTTCCGTACTGAATTCCGAGCGTACCCATGATAGGCCACTGGCAGTGAAAATATGACAGGGCTGAGACGTTTAGCTGCTTGCATGAAAAAAACCCCAGAGCCTCTAGAGGAGCTCTGGTTTTGTGTTTAAATATGCTGCATACGTCTCGTTCTCCACCTTTGCTTCAGAGTCACGTCCGAACACGCGGCTCCTCGCTACAGTTTCTGCCAGCTCTGCAGTTCTTTCCAAGGCATTCAGCAGTCTCCAATTGATTCCAGATGTGTTCTCCCCTTCCCGGCGCTTTCTCCCTTCTTCCTCCTCCTGCTCTGGCAGCAGAGGCAGGGCTGCTTTTTTCCTGTGTGGTGCTGGAGTTAGTGCAGGCAGGCGGGAAGACTTCCCTGCTGTCCGCTGAAATCTGGGGAGTTGAAGGGGCCTGTATAAGTGCAGTATAAGTGAAGCTGCCTGACAGGGCTTTAAGGTCTGTCTGTCCTCCAGGAGCCAGGTCAGCTCAGAGCAGCCCCTCTGCGCAGCTCACTGCTTCCTTCAGCTCATTGCCTTCACAGCAGGGGAGAGAAGGACAGGAAAGCCTGATACCAAAAGTGATCTTTAAAATCCTTCCTAGAAGAGCACTGGAAATACAGAGAGATCTGAAAGAGTCTATTACAGATAGGTGTGTCACATAGCAAGGGCTCTGAGAAATCCTTGTGACTAAAGTAGATACAAATCTTTCTAAGGGGCTGAGGGAGCTTCATGAGGATTTAAACATTCAGGAGAGTCATTTGAATTCTTGCAGAAGAACTCTCCACCCTCACTGAGGTTTGGTGACATACTTGCAGATGGAGCGCAATAGTCCATTCGCAGAACAGAGACGTGATGAAAAATTGCTTATCCGTCCAGCTAGGTCCTTGATTGGCATTGGAGAAGCAGATACTGGTTTTCTGAAATACATCATCTGGAGAATTACCCTCTCCCTTGAAACAAAGCTGTCTGAAATGAGCAATCTGATTGCAGAATTAGCTGAGGTGACAATGACTGTGACACTACCTTGCTAGCCTGGTCAAGAGATACCATGGGACCAGGTGGTATTTTCTTCCCTGTTACATTTCCATGTTCTGTAGCCCTTCTTTTTCTAAGCAGCACCAGGAACCACTGGTTAGCTGTCAGGAGTAGGGCACAAAAGCAGCATAGGCAGGTTCTCTGTGCTATCTAAAGTGTCACGTAGCGCCCAGATACCCTGCTGCAACCATGGACCTCTCCTGAAAAGCAGTTATCCGTTCCTTCCCCACCACTGGCCTCTGGTTTCTGCTGCTTCCCTGAGAGAGGATCTGCAGTCATGCAATGGAGAGAGTGATTGGTTTGCTAATCTGCTGAATAGCTGATGGCAGTTAGCTTGGATTAAACATACGTGACACATCTGCAGCACACTGTTCCTTAGCTGTGACTCATTTCAATTCTGGTCCCAGAGAAGGAACTTAGCTGTCTTTGCCTGACAGAGGAGTAATCTCCCTTGTGTGGAACATGTCTCTGCCGCTCTGGGTGCCCGCTGGATTAACAGAGGACTCGATTCGTAGTATTTGGAGACTTTATTTTCATGCTGATTTGTTGAAAGCCAGTCGTCTTATGGAAATCTTTTTTCTCCAAGAATGTTTAACTGTGAATGTTAAGTGGAAAATAGTCACTTGGAATATTGCAGAGCTGGGAAGAACACAACCAGGGTAGGTGCTAAAGGACCAATCTGGACCGAAAAATTGAGCCTGAGCTTTTAGTTGCTGGCTTTGTTGCTGAGGACATATCCATTCTGGTGATTTTTCCCCTTTGTTCTCCACCCTTACCCCCTTCTCCCTGGTAATTCTCAGAGGTAGTTTAATTCCTAATATGGAATGCAAACAGATGTTGGGACCCTGATGTCTCTCAAAACACACTTCCCTCTAATCAACCCCAGAGAGCACGAATGGATTGAAAGCATTTGTTGGGATGCCTTTGTGCCAGTAACATTTAACTTTTTTTTTTTTTTTTTTTTTTTTGAGTAGGGAATAATGTAGATTTCAGAGCAGAAATCAGTGCTTTTTAAAATCTGAAAGGTATGTTTCAGGCTGGTAAGTAGATGTGGCCTTGGGCCTTATTAATACTGCGTAACTCTAAAGCTTTGACTATATCCAACAGGAAGCCTCTTTGCAGGTTGCCCGAGGGCATCTTACCAAGTGTGCATGCATTCAGCACTGAGAGCCTGTGTTTGTGCATAGGGGTAGAGCAAAAGTTGGCCATTACTGGAAGTGATGATAGCATGGGGATGAGTGAGTGCTTCCTGTGTATAACAGTAAGATAAGACTATAATTTTCTTTCATCCTTTCCTACAAAAGGGGGGCTTGAACTTCTTTTCCATAAAGTTCTTAAATGCATTAAAAAAAAAAAAAAAGGCCAGCTGCTTTATTTTACAGAACACTTTTTGGTGGCCTGGAATGATAGTGTGTATTGGAAGATAACTCGTTCTTCCCTTGATTTACATATCTAGGAAGGGCAAGATTAGATAATATAGTGCAAGCTTGCACCAGGAAGTTGAAGGAGACATGCCTTTAAATGGTTAGCTCGGTGCAAGTGTGAGTGAGGCATCTCTTCGTAGATTTTTTTTTTTTTTTACTGGTGCATGATTAGCTTATTGGGGCTAAACTTAATCCGGTGCAAAAGGTGTTTCCTGAATGATTACATCAGATTTAAATTTTAAAATGTGTACACATTAACTTAACTTTCCTTTGTTTTAACAAAACTACCATAAAACTCTAGCAGATGTTTCCAGAACTACCTAGATTTAGGGTTTGCCTTTGGGAGGATTCAGGAGGAATTGCTCTCGTGCCCGTGGCAGTAGAGTCAAAATCCAGCATCCTTTTCTATTACCACAGTGTGTCATAGATCAAATGAAGATCAAGCTCCAGATGTGCAGATGAAATACAAAACCTCTTATTACTATGATTCTCTTCAAGGTGCTTTTATGATCAACCCACACGAAGAAAGAGTGTTGATTTTATCAGTCTGGGTCCCAGACACACAGGCATGTCAGTCTTGCTCTCTGGAGTTACAGAAATGCCTTTGTAGTGTGGACTGTGGGTGTCAGGTTAGGGTCACATACCCCTCTGAATCCAGGAATGGGTTTGTACAAAGATGAAGGATATGAGATGGTTATATCCTTTGTATGGATCCTTTTCACCACCAGATTTCTTTTCTTGTAGGCATTTTACCCGCTCTTCCCATTCAGAAGCTAATCTGTAATGAAATGGCTACAACAGAGAAAGTGTTATTGCTGCATTTTGGGATAGACAGCTTGTATCATGTTTGTAGGCACCTGCAGGGTTGGCATGGGCAAATCACTGTTTTGGGGTGTCTGGGGCATTGGAAAGCCATCACTTCTTAATTCTGTACATCACTTTATCTTGTGTTTGAGTATCTTCATGGCCCTAAAGAGCAAAAGCACAGTTTTAAAAACCCAGGTATAGGTTCCATGTGCTGTGAGAGCCACCAGTGTAGGGTGGAAATTTCTTTGGTGTAATGAATGCCCCAGGCTGGTTTTTTTTTTGTGGAAGGGATAATACTGGACTTCCTGGTTGGTGTGGGGAACATCATTCACACTGCTTTGTGTCCATTCCCATTTGCTAAGAAATTGCTCATCGATACATTTGTTATCAGCGGGCAAATTGTGGGATTGCCTGTGGAGAGGGTTAATGCATGCTGGAGACTGCGGTTCCCTGGCAGCCTTTGCTCATCCAAGTGCTGGTGCCCATGGCCCTTCCCTCCCCAGCTTCTCCACCCCCTGTCCTTTCTGGCTCTGGTTCTCTTCCAGCTCCTTGCCAAGCTGTTTCAGCGCTCTTAACTGGGAACAAAACTAACCTGGCAATAAAAAGTGAGTAATTTTTTTTTTCCTGGGATACGTGCTGAAAGGGCTCAGTGGTGGGCAGGCTGACAGGGGAGAGAGGGCAGGAGTGCACAGCTGGAGGTGGGATGGTGACAGCTCCAGCCAGAGCCCCTCTGAAGCTGCAGCTGAGAACTGGGAAGGGAGACTGTGTTGGAAGGGGCTGGGAAAGGGACCCTGCTGCAGCAGCCTTTTTTTTGATCTGTGAGAAGAGGAGGGGGGGAAAAACCAGCCCATTATTAATTAATTAATTAGTCTCATGCTCCTAAGCAGCAGCCTTGTATGGTAAGCCCTTTCTCTCGTCTGTGTACAGCCAGGGAGCAGTGCTTTGCTTCCTGTGCCGGAGCCGGGTGTGATGTTTGCATCCCTGACAGGAGGCTGTGACCTGGGGTGTAGGAGGAGACAGCTTGGTCCCTGCATTCCCCTCACTCAGAAGGATCCCTTTCATACAGAGAGCTGAGGGTGGGCAGCAGCTCTAGATTCGTGCCAGGCTCTTCACAGATCCCAGCTCCAAACATTTTTGCTGTTTACGGAAGGGATTAGGTTAGTGCAGAGAGCAAACAGTCGTAGCCTGGAATGCTCTGGTCTTCACAAACAGGTTAATTGCCTCCATTAGCTGCAAGCCAGTTGCTTCAAGGATTCATAAAATTAGTTCAGTGAAGACATATGTATTAGAAACCCCATTCCACTAATAGGCTTATACTCGCATCTATCCCAGTGATTTGGGGGTTAGCAGAGTTCAAAGGCATTTTTAAGAGATTGTTTGATGTTTATATGCTGTACCATTTCTCTGCACCTTTCTGTGATGCTGATGACTCACAGTAGGGTTAGGGATAGCACAGACCAGTTGCCCTGTGGCAGTTTGCCACATCTGTACAGAAATTGTACTGGTTTAACTTTTCCAGGAGTATAATTTTTATTTGGCTGGTCAGGCTTTACTATCTATGCATATTGTGGCGTACCGATACAGAAGAGAGCTGGAGCTCCATTGCTGTAAGGCTCCTTTCATATCCCTCTACTTACACCCGTTTTTCTGATGAGCAAAACAAAACCACTCCTTCACAGAACAGACTGATCTTTGGCAGTTTTATGGAAGCAGGAGGCCTTTGTGTGCATTTCTGGTGTTCGCTCCTGGTGCTCCAATGCCGTGATCTTGGATCACCACCTGCTGTCTGCTGAAAGAATTCATCCTGTGTCACATTTGCTGAACCACGTTGCTCCTTGTTGAGTTGTCATCCCCAGCTCCCACCTTTCCTCAAGGTACCAGCACGTGTGGTTACTCATCGTTCCTCCGCTTAGCTTGGAGCTGCAAAAGTTCATTAGTTAACTTAAAGCTGCATAAGCTCTTAGAAGTGTGTCCCCATTAGGGATTTTTCACTGCTTGAACTAAATTGTTTTTTAAACAAAATGTGGGATGGGTTTGTACTGAGCTGTGTAGGCAAGCCCCTGACTTAAGGAAGAAAGTTGGCACCTGCAAGTACACGACTGGACCTTTGCAGGGCTGAGAATAAGGGCCTGAAAGCAGAGCCCAGATGGGTAACCATATCGTTCTTGTGCCCTGAGGGCTTGGGTGCTCATGAATCAGATGCCAACATTTTGCAAGGGGGCAGCTGCTTTGAATTCCTGCCTGATGTGAATGAATTATTTCTGTGGGAACAGAGCAACAGAATGAATAGAAAACACAGGAATTGCTGCTTTTCTTTGAACTATAGTTACCATATATTGTGCTGAAGTATTATCTTTTTTTTTAAGGTGATTGTGTTAATTACACTGTTTCACTTGCACTGAACAGCCTTTCCCAGTTTGAGCATGGGATGGCAGCTATCGTGGCTGGTGCATGGCAGCACAAACTGGCAGAGCAAGTCTGTTAATCTGGAACTGCCAAAATTACTCCTGCAACCAAATGTCCCTCACACTCACCCCCTGGAGACTGCCAGCCTGATGCATTGTAGCCAACAGAGGTGTCTGTCTGGTCCTGATCATTGATTAAAAAATATTTCATACCATCACAGAAGTTTAAGATGGCAATAGCTTTTGTGAGGAGCTGCAACCAGGTTTTCTTAGTCCTGTGATGGCATCCTGGTGTAAGTTTGGGGATGGTGACTGCTCTTGGGCATGTCTATATCGGTTTTTTGTTGCATTTTAGTTAACATTTTAGACATCTTCATGAGCTAAAACAAGCAGGACTGGCATTGCAGTGAGGTATGTTGTCAAGATCGGATAGACAAAATACTTTCTGTCGAGTCTATCCTCCTAAGTACTTACCTTTACTCAGAAATTTAAGGGTTTCTCCATGCTCTCTGTACCTCCTGAGAAGTGTGAGAAGCAGCACCCCTGACTGCAGAATTTTACGTGGTGGTTTAGAAGCAGGGGAAGGAGTTCAGGTTTTACGTTTGAAGATTAATGGGGTTTTTGTGTGTGTGTGTGTTCTGTGTTAGTCCTTGAAAATATGAAGTGTTGTGTAAATGTTGAAATTTGGTAGAATAACAGAAGAGGTAGAATCTCCTCTGGGTTTGGAGGATATCAGTATGCTGTGAAACCTGCAGAGATCTCATCAGGAGTCCTTTTCTGTAGACACTAGTGGAAACAGGGAAAAAAGTAATTCTAAAGCATCAAAGGAAATTAAAATTACAAAAAAAAAAAAAATCAGACAGGAAATGTGTCCATAATCATATGAAGAGAAAAATAATTTGAGATACACATATTCCATGGGATGATGAAACCTGGACAAATATAATGATGATAGATCTCCAGATAACCTGAGACATTAAATGAAGGATACATTTGTAATAAAAGATACGATTTTTGCATGTTAGTGTGATTTGAGGAGTGGGGGAGTGACAGTGGTATTAAAAACATTTTATTCTGTACCAGAAATCCTTCTTTAAAAAATCTTAGGAAGGTCAGAGAGGAGCAATAAATAAAGTTACCAGGATATTTTGGCTTGAGAGATGTGATTAAACTCAAAATAAATATGTATTATCAAAATGCCACAAGCAACAGAGGAGAGAGTAAGCATTTTTCATTCTTCAAACATTTGTAGGTAATTGAAGAAGGGAGAGAAAATATTTAAAAGGTTGAAATGCATTTAAACTGGAAGGAACAGTATTAACTGAGGGGTAAAAACATTGAAAATAAGATTATATGAGGTTCATGGGCTGGCATTTTAAGTAGTCTGAAAGTGAGGTTGAACAGAATGCTGGACTATGTCCTTTGGGGAGCAGCCCTGCACTGTTGAGAGGATGGCAGAATAGGTTTTGTTTGGGGCTAATCAGCATTCTTTTCCTCTGACCTGGGATGCTGCTGGCTTGGAAATCTAGCTTGTTCTGAGAAGACTGAAAATAGTTTCTGCTCCTCCATTTTTCCTGTGGAAAAAATTTTAATTGAGAAGAAATTCAGTTTCCTATTTAGCTCCTATTTGAAGCTCCTATAAGAAAGGGGCAGACAATGTGGGCTGTACAGAAGAACGCAGACCATTAAATGCAATGAAATACTGTAATCAGAAGAGCTTGGAAAGGAGACAGTATGTGGACAGAATGGAGCTGTCATGTAAACAGTCTGAATAGGTGAGCAAGAGGATTGCTGATACCTGGTTTGCAGTGGGATGGCCATCGTTCTGCCTGTCCTGCCTCCTGTTTTAGAACTCGCTCTGCAGATCTTGATGATGGGGTTAGGTCGAGTTAGAAGTGGCTTGCTTTGAGGCTGAGAATAGCAAAGGAATGAGCAGAGCCAGAGGGCTGGTGGAGCTGCCCTCCTTTTTTAGGGGGAAACAAAAACCCTGTCCTGCTTTCAGAAAATGTGCTTGGTGCGTGGAAAAACCGCAGAGCTGCGAGCATGCGACGCAAGGCTGCCACTGCTTGAGGGAGTGCGTGCAAGGAGCTGAGCACTGGCCACGGCTGGCATGCTTGCCTGAATTTTTCTTTCTCAGATAAGGCTGCAGAGTTTGTGTTCCTGCAGGCAGCAAGACTGGACTTGAAACTGCCCGTTCTTCAGCATGGGCCAAGGCTGCAGCTCGGCTCTGCTAAGTGGTATTGAATGCCCTTCCCTCTCCTTCTCCCCAGCTGCGGGAGCGCGTGGCCACGTGGCCCCCAGGGGAGGCAGACCAGATAGACTAATGTCAGAGCAAATTTGGGATTCAGCCAGTGTCTGAATGACCCGGTGCTGGCTGGAGGTGCACTGCGTTTATCATTGTTTCCTCCGCCCGGAAGGGAAAGCTGCAGGTAGGCTGATAAAGGGGCTGAAAGGTTTGTCCGGCTTCTTTGGAGGTCCGTCAGCCCCTGCATGCTCTCTGCTGAAAGGCTGCTTGGTAATTCCCCCTCTGCCTTTCCTGTCCATGGGATAAGGTCTGTTTTGCTTTTACTCCATTGATTTAAGCATGCTGGTGTCAGAATAGCCTCGAGCACCTCCAGGCTTTGTGGGGGAGGACCCAGGGCTGAACAGCAGCCAAAATTTAAAATCAGGATTAGTCCATTGACACACACATAAATCAAACAGCCCTCCTATCATAAATCTTTTCTGTGGATTTTTTTTCTGCTGCGGCGGTGAAAGCAGTAGGAGCAGTGCAGCAGCCTGGGCTTCCCAGGGCTGGGCTTCAATGTCAAGGCTGTTCTCCTTCACCCCGGGTGGCTGAATGCAGCTCCCCCCTTGGTGAGATCCCTGCAGAGGCTGCAGGGCTGCATGCTTTTTTGTTTGCTTCTTGTGGTTTTCTGACATGGTGGGGTAGCATTTTTATTGTCTTCTGGGGATATCTTTTGCATGGTCAGTTCTCTGTTTCTGAGTCATCTGCTTGGTGTTAGCGACATCTAAAACAGCGCTAAAAGCTTCTAAAAAGTCCACTATCCAAGAGGTCTCTGTGGGATACCCTAAGATGAGGGAGGAGTGGGTAATTAATGCCTTGTGTGATTGTAGAGATGCTCAGCATTGGGAAAGAGTGACTGTGCTCCTGGCTTGCTATCTCAGCTTGTTTCCTTAGAGCTCTTTGGTGTCTCCTGCATGGCCAGCAAGAAGCAAATGGGATATTCCAGCAACAGATACCTGGGCACCTGTGCTCTGTATGCTGCCAGGGCAAAGGAGGGGGCTTCTGCGCAGATGGATTTAAAAAACTGTACTTTTTAGCACTGTAACATAACAGAGAAGTGTGCTCTGAACCATATGATGTGCTTGCTTGTGGGCTTGCTTGTGAGCAGTGAGGGTCAGGCTGGAGGAGATGGACACAGTTATTGTAGTTTTAGGGATGTTGAGTAACCCTGTTCTTCTGTATTTCCTTCTCATTTCCAATGTTTGAGTGCCTCTTCCCTTTTCTGAAATAACACCTTTCTGTGTGTAAAGCTTTGTATGAGATCACAGGGGTATGCAATCTGCAAACCCCGTAATTTGTTCGCTATATGCCACCCAGTAGCAAGAAAATTGCCCTGAAAAGATTAAGGAAACAGTGTCATGGCTCAGAGGAGCAAGGCATGCGCTTTTTGATAGGAGAGATAATAGAAGCCTGTGGAATACTATGGTGACAGTGAGTGGGATATTCACACCAACGTGTGTGTTGTTTCTTAGGCTGATGTTTTGATCTATCTTCTGTAGTATAAAGCTGTTTTCTCCTTTTTCCTTTCTTAAGGGTAACCAGGAGCCAGCAGCAACTCCTGATGCAATGGTGCAGCCATTCACCACAATCCCATTTCCGCCACCCCCACAGAATGGGATTCCCACAGAGTATGGGGTGCCACACACTCAGGACTATGCAGGCCAGACCAGCGAGCACAATCTGACACTCTACGGAAGCACGCAGCCGCATGGAGAGCAGAGCACGAACACGGCCAGCACGCAGAACGGATCTCTTGCAGTAAGTGCACAAGGGTGCCCAGCCAGAACAGCACAATGCTCTGGGGAAAAGCAGCCACTGATTAGATTGCTGTTTCTCAAGTGTGCAGCAAACCAGCAGCAGGCTTGAAAGGGGAGAATTATAAACAAAATATGGCTTCTGACCTTCCATTACGGGGTTTCCCTTTTTGCATGTTCCCCTTGTAAATTGGTGCCTGCAGAGAGCAGTAGGACTTGAAATCAGCGATCATGGTGGTTTTACCGTGGTGGCATTGTCCAAAGACAGTCTCTTACAAAAGTGTTAATTACTTTGCGTTAATTGGCGAATGGTTCAAATAGATGTGATGGAGGCAAATTCTAGAGGGTTGACAGTACAAAGAATTAGGGTTAGCACATGCATTTTAGGTGTGATCCCAATGTGGTTTTGTTTTCAGGAAGCTAGCAGAGTAGAAAATTACTTTTTGTTGACTTTCTGAAGACAGCAGTGAGCTTCAGGGAGCAAAGACAGGAGATGAGCTCTCAACTACTGGTCATCCATTTGCCAAACCAAGATTTTCATCATCTTATATTTTTTTCTTTCTTCTTTCCATGGCCTGGAACTGGCACTGGGCAACATGCTGGCAGATTATCCCAGGAAAAGCTTTATCCACCCCTTAAGCCACTTGTTAAGACTTAACTTCCTAATAAAGAGCCTTATGGTGAGAGCCTTCGGCGCTCAGGGGCGGATTTAATCTGTTAATGCTTTCAGTTTTACTTGTAGTTGGTGTTTGGCTTGTAGAGATTATTTTCTTTCCCTGGTAAGTACTGAATGAATTCAGTGCCAACAGTTGGAAGAACTGATAGTGCCAGCTCAAGTGTTCATGGTTCCTGGTGTGTGCCTCTGCTCCTTCTGCAGTGAGCAGTGGCTGCACGCTTGGCGCCGTCGGTCATGACTTTGATAAGATATCTTTGATTTCTTCCTGGGAATGCCGCAATTAGGCATCTTGAAGAAGAAAAAGAGTACAAACTCTCTGAGGCACGTTGGTAGGGTGTGAAAGGAACTTAGGGTGCCTTGCTTGGCAAAAAAAAGTAGATAAGAAAAGACCAGGCAGGAAATAAAACTTAGAGCTGGTGCAGAAATTAACAGTGTTCAGAAATGCAAGTCATCGTTTTAGCACCAGATTGTCCGATACTGTTCCAACACATGAGATTTGGGTTGCCTGTCTCCAGCAAACAACTATCTCAGGCACTGCCAGTTGGATGAAGAAGCTGGAAACAGGGAATAAAACAGGGCAGTGGCTTTCCCCGTGTGTTTTTGCTGTTCCCATCCTTGTCCAGAGCTTAAGAGCATTTCTTTCTAATGGAAATGATGTGAGCCTTGACCTTGGATATAAGCTCTTGCCAGCCTTCCTTCTCCTCTTCCATATTAGGAGCCATCTCTGTGGCTCTGCAGGGCCGAGCTCTGTGTTTCATCAACTAATGCTGGCTCCAAGGAGCCCACAGGCTGTGGCTAGCCTGTGAGGAGGGACTGGGAGCCCATCTGTGCGGGGGGGAGTGTTGCTGGGAGACTGCTGGCAGGCAGTGGTGTTGCCAGGAGTCTGTGGAGGGAGCCTGACTGGCAGGGGGTTATCCAAGAAACAGGCTGAATAACACACAGCACTTGTACTGGCTGTTGGAAACAGGTGTGCATGTCTGGAGTGACTGTTTGATGTGGTTAAAGACATGCAAGCTGAGCATGCAGAGTCAGGCTTGTGGCCGTAGCTGGCTGGGAAAGGGTAAGGACACACACAAGGGCGTTGCTGTGGCTGCTATGGCTGGGACTGGACAAACCCAGAGGTTCCCAGATGGTGGCACACGAAGAAATCTGTGGGAGCAGGGGGAAAGGTGCCTCAACCAGCGGCTTTTCACGTGCTAGACTTCCACATCCACTGCATCCTGGATCTTCCAAGTCTCTTTATCTTTCTGTCTAGGACTCCTTCTCTATGAAATTATTTTGATTCTGTGGGCTGCCTTAGGGTGTAATTCCCTGTAACTTTTCTTCTCCTCAGTACGCCAGTTAATGATGCAGGAACTAGGGGAAGCAAGAAGGCTCAGTAGTTACTCAAGTTAAAGCATGCTATTAAAATACAGCAGAAGAGATTGGTTATTTCGTCTTAAACATCTACAGCTAATGTCAAGCATCTTGTCCATCTCATGTGCTGGCTATTACTTGACACACATGTTCAGTCCATGTGGACTAGACTGTTACGCTTTAAGGCATCTCCTTTAACCATTTTATCATCTTGCTCAAACAGCAGTGCTAACTTTAACAGAGCAAAAAGTCATCAGGGTGAGGTATGAGCCATCCCTCCCATTACTGCTACTGACAAGCACAGCTGCTATCACGTGTGTGAAGGCGATACCCCAGACTCAACAGCCAGTGGATTTTTTAGCTGCTGATTTGAAGCCTGTGCTCCTATGGGATGATTCAGAAATTCCTTCGTTCGGACAGATAAGTTCCCTGCTTGCTTTTAAGAACAAGGCCTGTGATTGGTTCTGTTGGCAGGACAGAGGGAGATAGCAAAAGGTGTGGTCAGATGGCGGGGCTTTCCTGCTTTTCAGGCTCATAGCCTTTAGGAAAATTGCAAAAGGACATGGGGTGGCTTAAAGATCCCTCATGGAAAGGGGGCTTGATCTTGTTGGTAAGATGTTACACAGCAATGTAATGTGGTCTGTAACAGGGTCCTTAATGCACAGGGTAGGAGCACCTTTTCATAGAAACTTGGCTAGCTCTGGTGGGCAAGTGAGCTGGAATGACTTGAGATTAGTGGTGGTGTCTGAGTTAATAGACAGTGCTCTGGGAGCCTGAGGTCAAAGATCAGCAGTGAACTTATGTAAAATAAACTTTGAGAGTCAAAGTCCATGCCTTCCTACGCAGTCTAAAACCCTGAACAAAGGGGAATAACTGGTTGGTGTCACCAGCTAAGGACGAGCTCAGTTATGGAGGTCTGAATGTAGTGGAAAGCATTCAGAGGTCTCAGGACTGGGGCATGGAAAAGAAATTGGCACAGTAGGTGGTGTAATACAAACAGCTTCATCTTTTGGAATCTCTATTTTAGGATCAAGTCTCATCTGTGGGGCTTTGTTTCTTGCCTGGCATGTGGCAAGAAGACCTCTCTGTCTGCATGTCCAAGCATCTGTCCTTTATCTTGATACTGTCCCAAAGCACAGCTGAAAGACCTGGATTAAAAACAGGCTGAGGTACAGGACCATATTTGGCCTACTTGGTCTGCCTGTTGCAGCCCTTCTCTTAAACAGTTGACACTCAGCATTTCACTTATGGTGCTGGGTTGCCTAGTTTCTTCCCCCTTCCCCCTTCTTGGTTTACCTTAGTGCTCTTATCCCTAATAGAAACACCCAGCACAGTTAGCTGCAAGGGGAGATGCTAATTAGGCTGCAGTACCTCTGGCAGCTGAGCTGATCTAAGAGATTCACTGCTGTCAGAAAGGAGAGATCTGGCTCCAAGCACAAACTCCCACTCCTATTTTACTGTCTCTGGCATTCCTTACGTGAGCCACTTTAATTCACTGACCTGGCAGAAAGCTGTCCAATTCTTTTGCTGGGTTAATGAATTAGAGAGCTCTTGGAGGGATCCAGCAAATGCTGTTGTTGCAAGGTAAGCGTGTGGAGAGCATGGCCAGAAGCCGAGAGCAATTGTCAGCTCTCTGCATCTCCTGGTACTCTACCTGCAGAGGGAAGATTAATCATCTGCTGAACTAAAAAGGCTTGCTTGATAGTAAATGCAATGCACTTAATACTGCAAGCTGATTATTCAACTTGTTTCTCTTGTTAATGTCAGAGGGAAGAATTTGTATGTCTGTATAAATTACGGAATGCAGCTGGAGGTATAGAAGTAGAGGAATAAGTTTATGTAAATTACTTCGCATGAAAATGGCAGGTGCTGCCGCCTTGGTGTTACGTTGTCATGAACCAGTATAAAGCATTATTTAATTACAGAGCATCGTGTCTTGGCTTCTTGATGTGCTGTACTGAAACGCATTTAACTCATCTGCTGTACCACAAAGGGATATTGACTTTCAAATTCTCAAAGGAGGCACGTTTGTGGTGGAGGGCCCATATGTGTCATGTTCAGAAGCAAGACAGGGAAGGTGCTTGGTCATCTGGCTGTGCCCTGTACATCTAGCAAGGGCTTAGAAAGAAGAGAGCCAACAGCACCAAGGATTCCTCAACTGACTTTTGCAACACATGGATGGTGTTAAAATGATGACTTCCCCTTGGGTATTTCTTGCCCAGAACTGAATTTGCAGAATTTTCCTCTAATTACTTTTCATCCCTTTAGTAATTAAAGCAATTGCTCATGTGAGGTATTTCAGGTGAAGAATATGTTTAATGAATATCCTCAGTTATTTTCTGATACTGCTGAGCAGGTAGACATGAGGAAGAACTAGCTTCAAATAAGTAGTTTGCTGCTGATTGTTTGGCCACCTCAGCTTAGAAATTGCTGTCTTGAGGTTGCAAACCCTGACATTTAACATCAGGAGTTTGCTTTGATTATGAGGCAGATTGTCAGCACTTGCAGACTTGTGTCTAGTGAGGCAGATTTAAAAATGAGAAATGGGAAATAAATCAGCAAACATCATTACGTTAGCATATATAGCTGTGGTACTTCTGTGTATCTCTCGAAGGTTATAGCAGATCTAGCAGAAGTACAGGGAAGGATAAAAGTGATGATGAAAGGGATGTAGCAGGTTCTTTATGAGAAGAAATGAAATCTTCACTTAGGGAAAGAGCTGTCACGAATGAAGGCATATGACAAGTACATAGAATATTGAATGGTAAGGCAACTAAAATATGGAGCTTTCCCATTTTCACTTACTAGGATGCACATGGGAAATAATTGGGTGCCATGTATGGAAAAAAAGCAGGGTTTACTACTAATTTTTCCCATATAATGAAGAAATTAGCGTTGCAGCTCTTGTCCACAGGATCCTTTGCAAGTTGAGACATCAGCTATCTTAGTTTGCTGGAGAAAAGTCACTGAGCATTTGCCTTGTTCTTACATCCTTCCAACAGATGCCACAGATTTGGCTGCTGTTAGAAAGAAGATAATGGGCTGGATGGATCTTAAATCTGTCACTGTGTGGCTGTTCTTCTGCCACTGTCAATGGAGCAGTCTGGGAGTGACTACGAGCTTGGGAGATCTTGCTGTCTCCTTCACCTTGTCAGGGCATCCCTGTTTTGTGAAGAATGGGCTGGAAAGGTCTGACAATGTGACCAGCAGAGCAGACCTTTCAAGGGGCTCCATTTCACCACTTCATTGAAAGGGAAAAGAAAAAGAAAAAAGCACTAAAGAATCCTGTTAGAAATATCCATCTTTGGATTGAACATGTAACTGGACACGTCAGAGGAGTTGTGCAGGATAGGTAACAATGCTTCTTATGTGCTTTCCTATGTTAGGTTTGTGTTCTGTGAGGTATGTCTTTAATGAAGAAATTGAATAAAATGACTTAAGCTTCTGAAAATAGGTAACTAACAAAAAATATATATCAGAAAAAATATACACTAAATTCACCTGACTGTGTGGAAAATAGTGAAAAGCCTCGTAGAAGTGATTTGGTATGTCCTTAGAATTTTTCCGTCTGTTTTTTTAGCATACAGAATATTTTGGATAATAGTTAATTGTGCCTGTAAGAAGCCCCCAATTTTTTTTTTTTTTTTTTAATATAACACTGCTGGCATCTCTGAAAAACCAAGTACATGGATATAGTTGTAAAATTACATTTACTGCTGTTGAAAGGTGATAATTAGCCCTAAGGTCTTGTGTCTGCTGAACAAGTGTTGAAGCAGCTGAAGTTCCCATGCCATTTGCTCTGGGATGTGTAGGACCTCAGTCCTACTTTAGCAGCGTATGGTGAGGCACAAGGTGGATTTTGTGTCTAGGGCCTAATTCTTCACTTGTTTTTCCACCAAACCTGCTCAGTGGGTATCTGTTCATTGGTGGGTGACTGGTTGTTTTGACACAGATTCTTCACTAGAAGTTGCAGAGATTTTTCCACATTGTCTGTACTCTGCTTTATGGTGGGAAGATTGCCTTCTCCCAGTCATAGCCTTTGGTCCTTGTCGCCACAGTTCTTCAAGCTCTTGATCCAAACAAACTTGGGTGTTTGGTTTTGGCTTTTTTTGGATTCGAGACTGATCTAGGAGCAGTGGAGTGAGCACAGTCTGTCTGCTAGATTTTATAAGCCACCCAAATCCCCTTTTAAATATAGTTATTAGTTACAGTTTGTGTTTTGTAAATATTTTCTTTGCAGTGATTTATGGCTCTTAACCTCTTCATTATGATTCACAACATTTTGGACCACTTGCTTCCTGGGGGGGAGAGAATGGGGGGTTGTTTTTTGTTTGTCTGTAACTTCGATCTGAAGTGGTTCCAGTCCTAGAAGCAAGTGGGAGATGGAAACAGAATGTGCTGGGTATTAATAATCTCTGTGCTGGTCCGTTGTACCAGTGCTTGTCTGGCTCACTGTGGAGACATCCCTCTGTCTAGCCATTCAGATGGAGATCTGCTGCTTGGAGCTGAGGTGGTGCTGGATCCTCTGCCTCCCTGCTGCTGAGGGGAAATCTTCAGCAACAGATTGTTCATCACCTGCATTAGGATAGAGGAGACGTGTTAAGAGGTGGGAAGGTGGTTGTAGAGCTGCCCCCAAACCTGTCGGAACATCCTTGCGTTGCCAGGCATCCTCCCCTTTTACATGTGTGTATGTACACGAGTATAATCTGTGCTTCTCTTTGCAGCTGCCTCTTCTTGCTTAGGGTTTTCCTGCTGCTGGCAGGTGTTAGAGAGGAGCTCACCTGTGGGCACAGGCAGCAAGGAGTTAAAAGTGAAGCACATGCTTTGCTGTCCTGAGTTCTGATGTGTTTCTCAGTGACCTTGAGCAGAGCTCTAAGCTCGTGTGTGCAGGCATGAATGGCATTATCACCTGCATCAGTGTATATTACACAGGCTGTGCTGAGGAGGTGCAGTGAGTGCAGTACTGTTCCTAAATGTGAGACCTTTGCTGCAGCATGTCTGTGTTGCCTGATGACAGGCATTGAGACATAGGGAATGTGTATTAGTGCCCTTCTGAGCTGATTGTGTAGTTAAGGGAGAAGTCTCTTTCTTCACTGGGAAGTGCTGACACAAGGCCAGAACAAGCTTGAACGCCTTGTGGTGAAGGAGTCCAGGTGGGGAGTGGGCACTTGGTGAAATGAAGGCTTTCATCATCTGACTTGGCCAGGGTAGCACTGCTGCCAGTCTCTGTTATGTTCTGCCTGAGAACAGGCTTCAGGCCCTTCTTTTCATCTCCTTCCTAATGAATTAAGCCAAGGAATAACTATGAAAGGGAAAAAAAAAACCCCAAGATCTGAAGAGACTGGTTTTTTCATTTATGTTGTAGCTAAATGTGTGGCAGTGGACAAATGTATTGAGCTAATGTTACAGTGGTGGAAAGTTCAAATCTTACCTTAGGGCCATGGATGATAGAGATGAGGGAGCTACAGCGTGCAGAAGAAGGTATTTAATGTTAAACTACTACTGAAAAAACGGGCTGTGTGAAAGCATGAAAAGCATTTGGAGTCTCTCAGTGTCGTTAGAAAGGTAAGAGTGGACCAAGATCCCTTTTTCATTCTATCATTTCTTCTCTTTGAAGCATTTGTCTTACTGTACACATCTCACGTGCTGCAGAATGACTCTTGTGTGGCTCCAGCTCTCTGCCATATGCAGGAACAGCTGTGAGTGCTTTTGAGCAGGCCACTGCACATGATACATTGCGCCCTTGGTAAGAAAGGAGTTCTGCCCTCTGCCTGTGAGCAAGTGGATGGGAGAGGAGTGCAAACAACATCCTGGCTTCCTCCACTGGGGAAACAGAAGATCCAGTCCTGTGCAACCTATATTTTAATGTAGCTGTCCCTTTTAGCAGGAGTATTGGTGATTTTTGGGAGTTACTTTGGAGTACTCACTTGCAGGTGTTGTATCTATAGTGATAGATAAGCTACTCCTGTGTTTTGTCCTTCTTGGACAGATTTGCCCTGAGGAGCAGAGGACTGATGGAGTCATAAAAATAAAACCGCTAAGTAGCATGGTGTGATTTAATTGCAAGCCAGCTGCATTGATTCTTCCCCTAGGGTGTACTCTCTGTAAGTTTGGAGAGCCTTTTTGTCGTAGAGGTGAGGGAAGGAGAAGAGGGGGAACATGTGGGGGACAGCTTTTGGATAAGATCAAAAGGAAGTTTCTGAAGTTGTTCTCAAAAGTTTTATTTTTGGGAGGGTGGATGAGTCTTAGAAAATAAAAATGTTTCATTCTACTAGGCTTCTCCTGAGAATTCCACAGCTATGGGAAGTAGACATACTCGACAGGGCAGTATTGTCACTGTTCCTCTCATAGCTTAATCTATATTAACCAGATCAAACATGGTTTGTGCTGCATGCACAGCTCTACTGAAATGAAATGGAAAGCTGCCACTTCTCTGCTCAGCATGGCAAGACCCCAGTGCTTACTGTTTGCTCACTCTTGTCTTTGTATATACACTTGCTTTGTAACCAGTGTGCAAATTCAAGGTCATATCTGTAAGTGGTATTTCTGGGCAGAAGATAGTGTTGCCAATTTAGTTTATCTGTGAAGAGATGTTTCCAAATATTTGTGAAGTGTTGTATGTGGAATGATGTGCAGAGCAGTCTAGCAAGTCCAGTCAGTCGTTGGGGAATTGGTGTGGGCAAGTCCCCTCAGATTTCTTTCATCTTTGGAACACAAATTGCATATTTAAAATGAGGAAAAAAGGACCCAAACCAGCAAAAAAACCTCACCCCTACTCTTATATCTTTAAGGCCCTCATGTTTTCTTGAAAGTGCCTTAAAAAGACTGACACTGGCAATTACAGTCCTTGCCTTATTGTAGGACTTCTTTTTACTTGATGGGTTAAGGAGGGAATCAGGTTGGCATCTAAAGAGCTGAAATGACACTTAAAAGTGCATCACACAGGTAGTCAAAGCTTGCCTCCTAGGAGTCTGAGGCAAGCAGCAGGAGACAGAGTGAGTGGGTGGGTGCTCTTTGAATACCTTGGCCTGTCAGTGAATGCACTTGGAAAGGGACAAGAGCAATAAAACCGACCAAATTGTAGTCTGCTTTGTTCTGTGGCTCTGAGGTTCTGAGGTCATTTTTCTGACTAAATTTCACAAAATGCCATTTTCTCATCA
The DNA here is from genome assembly GCF_020740725.1 of Corvus hawaiiensis. Taxonomy (NCBI): domain Eukaryota; kingdom Metazoa; phylum Chordata; class Aves; order Passeriformes; family Corvidae; genus Corvus; species Corvus hawaiiensis. The sequence goes on along the minus strand of NC_063216.1, from coordinate 27,587,090 downwards.
AGCCATTTTGCAAAGGGGCCTTGCCTTTGTATTTAGTCCTGTGCTCAGATTTTAGCGCTTTTCACTCTAAGCCCACACAAGCGGGTGAGGTTCTATTCCTTACTTTTCTCCTGCCAGTAATCTCTGAGCAGGCATTCGGTCTCTCTTCTGGCACACAGATCTCCCTTATTCCTCTGCCTGCTTCTTATGCTTTTCTGTGAACAAATACCCATGGTGTACCCCTTGACCTTTCTTTGCCATCCCAGTCAGCTCTTGGGAACAGTGAAACAAATTCCGTTTCTTAGTTGTGGAATTGGTAGCAAAAAGCAGCACTTGGAGTTTTTATAAATCTTGCAGTGGTGATGACTGTTTCCTGTTCCTGGGCTCACTTAAATGTATGCAAAAAGTTAATCAGAGACATCCGTAAGCTGTTCCTATATGGATTTTACCATTTAATTATAGATCTTCTTTTGGGGTAATGTTTCTCTGAAGGGAGCTTGACAGAGCAGATGCCGTTTTGCCTGGGGATGCACTTCTGGTATTGGCCCAGTGAAGAGCTGCCACTTCAGCTGTGGGATTTTGATGATTGCATGAACATCCTGCCACATGAGATTAGAGTGGCGGTACTACCTCCCAGCTCCAGGATATGAAAGATCCGCCTCTTCATTAGAGCTTTCATATGGTGGCAGCTGAAGTGAGGAAGAACGGCCTAAAAGGGAGAAGCAATTTAAGAAAACCAAAGACAAATCTACTAAGCTGAAAGGTGATAGGAGGGGAGGGAGGCTGAGATCTCATTACTGTTTACTCATGGAAAGGGAGGGGAAGAACAACAAATCAATTGTTAAGTGCTACTGGCTTTATCAAAATAATTGTCAAGTGCTAGATAGCTCAATTGCAAGTGCAGTGCTAATGCCTAAGAAGGGGTAGACAAGGCATGTGAAAGGAATTTGTGTGATTTCTACTCATGTGCACACTTTTGTCTTTTCTGATTTCAGCAGACAGAAGGAGGGGCACAGACAGATGGACAGCAATCACAGACACAGAGCAGTGAGAATACTGAGAGCAAATCCACTCCAAAACGACTTCATGTGTCTAACATTCCCTTCCGCTTTCGAGATCCCGACCTGCGGCAGATGTTTGGGGTAAGTTACGAGCACCTTTTCAGGCATGGCAGATTCTCCTTCTCCACAGGTGGGACACCTGGTGCTTGTGTATTTGTGTGAATGAAAAGCACTTCCCCCTCAGTTTAGTCAGCACACTGTAATATATTTGCAGGATTAGGACAATTGGTAGCATTTAACTCAGCTGGTGAGCACATGAGAACGATAACAGTGTTCTTCCTATTGAGATATTCATAGAATAATAAAATGGTTTGGGTTTGAAGGGACCTTAAAAATCATCCAGTTCGAACACCTCTGCCATGGGCTGATACACCTTTCACTAGGTGTTCTTAGAGCTCCATTCAGCCTGGCCGTGAACACCTCCACAGATGGGGCATGCACAACTGTTTGGGGCAACCCACAACTTCTCTGAGCAACAGTGTTCAGTATAATCTAACAGTTGGTTTGGGGAAAAAAGCAAACCAAAATGAAACTTCACCTTATTTCTGAGTAAAGGCCAGGATTAAACACTGACTTAATATATCCCTTGCAAAGCACTGTTTTTCAGTTGCATAGAAACAGGTTGAAGTACTTCTTTCCTCGTGATCCATTTCTGTGATGAAGAATGGCTGCAATTTGCCAACCAGCAATTGCATGTGGAAAAGCTAGTGCAAGTCAGATGGTATTCTACATAGTGTATGATACACCTTCTGTTTCTTTTGAGCAGATAGTTTGTCTTCCCTAATCCTTGGATGCTATTCATGATTCTTGATTTATAAGCTCTTTGAGGAAGAGTTTGTTTATATGAGTACATGTGGTGACTCATTCCATGTGAACACAGATAAAAAGCTAGATGCGTCATGACCTAACCTTCAGGTGAAGTTATCTATATGTTGTCATCATATCATTATCATCATCAGGAATATTTGACTTGTCGGTATAATTATGATATGATCCTTGGTTGATGGCATGTTTTAAAGTCTTCAGAAATATTTCTTATTTATGAAGTTAACGGCTGCTGCCTTTTTAAGGTGCAGTCCAAAGAATCCAAGTCAGGAAAGCCCAAAGCTCTTGTCAGCTTAGGCTTGGAGTGTATACCTTGGTCCTCACTTACAGCCAGCTGCTTCTTCAAATTCCTGTTTCAGTTGTTGCATCTCCTGAGCCATCTGTGTGGGTGTGTATGCATGCGCAAAGACACACTCTCGCATGCAGAGTAGTGTTGCAGTATTGTAAATGTGTCTAATTCATGGACGTCAATGCTGTAAATGAGAGAAGAGCTGGGCTTATCTGTCTGTAGCTTGGACAGTACAAAAGGAACAAAACAGTGGTCAAAACGCAGAAAGGCAAGGCTGCTATTCAGAAGGACCTGAATAGGTCTGGAGAAGGGCTGGAGACACAGGCTGAGGGAAATGTTAATATACTCAACAAGAGTGAATTTCAGGCCTTCCATCATTCTCAACTTTCTATCAACCAGGACCCCCAGGTCTCTCTCTGCAGCACTGCTCTCCAGCACCTCATTCTCCAATCCGTCCATACATCCAGGGTTGCCCTGTCCCAGGTGCAGAATCTGGCGCTTGTTTTTGTTAAACTTCATAGGGTTGGTCATTGTCCAGCCCTCTAATTTGTCTAGGTCTCTATGCAGGACCTTTCTGATTTATCAATCAGATACCAGGAAAATTTTGGTTTTATTGTGAGGATGCTTAAATAGTGGAACACATTGCCCAGATGGGTTGTGGAACCTCCATCCTTGAAGGTATCTGACTTGACTGGACACAGCCTAGCCAAAAAGATCTCATTAGACCTGCTGTGAGCAGGGGATGCACTAAATGACCTCTGGAGTTAATTCCCAGCCAAAACTATGGATCTGTGATTCTGTTGCAAGAGACCTGGGTTTGCTTCCGTGTTGTTCATACCTTAGATTATTGTTATACTCTTGATGTCTGTGGGAATGTTTTCAGAATTAAACTCATCTGGCAATCTGTGATTGCTGAATCTTCTGCTCTGCTTTTGTGGTTTTTTTAGCTTGCTTTTTGCTGTTGCAGGGCTGTGCAGTAGGCAGTTCCGTCCGGTTTGGACAAGTGGTTGCTGAAATCACAGCCAGTTCTTGGACCACCTGCTACAATCTGTATTTATCATGTCCTGCTCTGTGCTATGGCTGCTCTCCTCTCCTGGGAGCTGCATCACTTACATAAATTGTTCCCCATTGCTGTCCTTTCTCCTGGGACTGGTGCTGGTGGAACTAGTCCTTTCCACACTCGTTTGCCTTGATGCTTTTCTGCCATGTGCTCCTGGTGTGGGAGACATGGATGAGATGGAAATGACAAGGACATTCCTGTCCTGGTGACTCTTGCCTATGCTTAGCAGATTGGGACACCCAGGCAATTTAAATGAACTAAGAAGTGACTTGTAAAAAATGCAGCCTAATTACTTGCCTTAAGATTTCCTGTCCTTTTTTTGGCCTAAATGGTGCTCTTTTCGTGCATAGGAGGGATGGGGAATAATGCTATATGAATTGGTTTCTGGTGTTCGTCTGGTGTTTATTTTTTCTCTAAACATCATCTCAAGTTCCAGCACAGTGATGTGATTTTAACTGGGTAAATGGTATATTCCTTGTAAAACCTTTTGGTAGTTCACCGGGCCCTGTGGTACTGAGAGCCATGCCTGCCAGAAGAGTATTCATCTTCTGGGACACAAAACACCCCATGTGCCACTTTTCTGTAATAGAGAGCTTGCTATTTTGACAAGGAAATAATGAATGATTCTTGCACGTCTTCCTTCTTCTTTCAGTGCTGCTTCTCTCAGCATGCTCATAGCCTCGAGCAGGAGAGCATGCTCTCTGAATCCTACTTGCTCCTATTTCTTTTTCAGGATCCGGATGCTTTCCTTTGGGTGACTCACTGAAACCTACCCTTTCTCCTAAAGGGGGCTCATGGTTGTCTGAGTCTTCAGCTGTGACTAGCCTGTAACCCCCATCTTCTCCCTCTCCCTTCCGTGTGTCAGGTCACATCTCCTCAACGTCATATCTGAGAGACTCAAAATCCTTGCCTGGAGTGATTTTCCCAAGCTACTGTACAAAGAGAGGAATTGGGTAGACAGTAAAGCCGTGGAGGAAGAAATAAATGTGATGGTAGGGAGGGAGTAAAGAAGTCCCCTCAAGGATGGAACAGCATGCGAGAGGTCAGCCCAGTCCTGGGGCACAGAAAATACCTAATGCTTTTGTCCAGACTTGAGTAGAGGTGGACTAGAGACATGTTGTCCCACGTGTGATTAAATGCATATTACATAATACTTTCTAAACCTGCACCATTTGGCAGAGCTGCAAACATAAGGATTTCTTAGCAAATTCAAATTATTTGGGTTCCAACCATCTCTCAGCTATAATGTGTTTCTAAAAGGTCCTTGAGATATCCTCAGGAATGAACCAAACATTTCCTTATGTATATGCATCTTACAGAGAGGCAAGTAATATGGCTTGCTTAAAACAGGTAATATTTACTTGACATTTCATGAGGCCGATGAAAAGACTTCCAGAAAGCTTCTAGAAGGAGTAGGTGATTTTTTAATGCACACAGTTCTGCACCCACTGTGGAATAAATCAATAGTTGACCTTGTTCTTGCAGATAAAGAAGAGTTAATAGCTGACCTGAAATCCCACCGTTGCCTAGGTACCAGTGATTGTTATTTGTCCATATTTGCTTTGTGCAAACAGAATATGGCATCAGGCAGTACTGTAAGGAGCTTTAGAAGAGTCTGTTTCTTGGAGTTTAAACAATTGTCAGGATAACTGCCCAGAAAGGTATCTTTAAAAGGGAAGTATTAATGGAAGCCATAAAGTATTCAGCAGCAGCATCATACTGATGGCCAAAAAGGCATGATTCCACAGTTGCTGAAACTGGGGTAATAAAATTCAAAGCATTCCACACCTTAGGCGAGGAGGAAGAAGTATATAGCAGTGAATATAGGTGCAAACTTAAGCAAAGAAGCAGGTGGAAAAGGAAATGTGCGAGTCATGGAGATACTGGTGACCTAAGTTCAGAGAACCCATCCATTTTTTTACATGCAAACATAAAAGGTCTATGTATGGGCACAGTATAAAATCAGGAGGTAGTTGTGTATTTTGGGGGGAAAACCTCACAAGTAACAGCAAAACAAACAAAAATCAAACAAGGAAAAAAAACCCCACCCAACTGATTGCGTTTAGAATTTAAGAGGGGGTAATTTTACCTTATCTGGTTTTCTACATAATTTATAACAGAGGAGGGTGAGACAGTGCTCACTAGTATTTAAAAAACAGCAGATCTAGATAAGGCATGTCCAAAGATAATAGCCAAAGCAAGGAGCTCCATTATTCATTAATGCTAATTTTTTAGCCAATTCTTGTAAGCTAGGGGAGTTGCAGAAGGGTGGAACACTGCCCACCAAGATTCACTGTTGAAAAAACCTGAAAGGGATGACCCAAAGAGCTATCTATCTGTATGTTGATCCAAGATAAAAATAATATTGAAACATTTTAAAAAAGCCCATTAGAATCTGAAGAAACATGTTAGTATCTATTCAGCAGAACTTTGTAATATGCATCTTTGTAGACAAATGCTGTCTTGTCTATTTTGACAAGATTGTACAAAGCAGTACTGGTATCGTGAAACATTGCTCAACCAATTGAATTTGTCCAAGTGACCCATTTTTAAGAAAAATAATACTTATCTCAAGCACAACACACATTAGAGGGATTAAAAACCTCTTTAACGATAGATAATAAAAAGTAGTAGTTACTTGGGAGACAGCTGTGATCAAGACTGTTTTTAGTGTCAGTTTCCCCAGGGATGTTTCCATCACTGTCCTGTTCAGTATCTGTTTCAACCCATGGAGATGGTACTATTAAAACCTTGCCAGTAAGGTTTGCAGTTTAAAAACTATTTAAGGAGGAGGAAAGAGAAAGATAAGGTTACTGTTAGAGAATGAGTAGAAATGCCTGGTTGACTGATGATAAATCCAACAAAAACGTGTTTGATGCGGCTCATTGCAGAATACTGAGAATGTGGGAACCGGTCTGTGCTCTTAAGATGGAAAGCTTTCTTTGGAAAACACTGATTTGGGAGAGTACTAGTGATTGTTGAAGATAGTTGCTTCAATAATTCAAAGGGCCTTATCAGGTTGAAGGAGGGATGTGATCTTGCTCATGTTCCAAATTGAAAAGACTGTGACTGCATAATTTTATTCAGTTCTGAGGTCAGTTTAAGAGCAAAAGAAATAAACTCAGACTTGGAAGGTGAGTGATTTTTTTAACTGGGTAAGGTATGAGGTACATTATTTACTCAGCTTATTAAAAAGAGGGGTTAGGAGATGAGTCATTTCTATACAAATGCTTATATATGGATGATACCTACTGACAGGGGGTTTAGGTCTTGTTTACAGTCATAAGATTTTCAGGTTGGAAGCTGAGATTTAACGCAACTACCTTTGAAATGAGAAAAAAATTTATAGTCATTGAGGTTTATTTGAACAATGGAACTTCTTACCAGGGAGAAGAAGAGTTGCCATCAGTGTTAAATTAACAACTCTTTTTTCAAAATCTTACTATCCGTTTTCTGAGGGACATTCTTTGGCTAATGTGTGCAATGACATGATGGTAGTGGTGTTCTCTTACACTGCTAGTATGTTGTCCCCTTCCTTTCTGGACTGTGTATGCAGAAGAAATGTTCATGTTTCCCCTCAACGTATTTCTAGTCCTTTCAGCTTTTGCTGTGATAGTGTGCTTGCACCTCCCGGTTGGTAGCTTCAGCCTTTCCCTCTCATGCTTCAAGAAGCAGTTCACCTCCCGGTATAAAATCGGCTGGGATAATCTGGTCATTTCTGGCCTTTTGAGTTGGATGGACTTTGGAGTCTCGTGGTAAAGATAGAGGCAGGATTGGACAGCCTGCAAGAGGGAAGGTCCTTCTGTTCTCAAGCTGAATCTTGAATTGTCTCCACAAAAACAAGCAAATGGCTTGTTTTGGTGGTTCATATGGATGTCCTTGCACAAAATCTTTCTTACCTGTTGTGAGAGCAACAGTACAAGGAGTCAGAATTGATGTTTCTCAGAATTTACTGTGGTGAAATGCTCTTTGCTTAAGTGTGAGATAAAAACAAGGACTATGTTGATGATGATTGCAGATGAAGGTGGGTTAGCACAGTACAGGCTGTGAATTTTTGCAGGCTCTGGCTTTAGATGGAGACGCTACTTTTTTTAAAACTTGCTCCATCCGTAGCTATTACTTGTATCTTGTTAGCTCTTTCTGATGGGGAGCATAATCAGCCCAATTGATAAAGGCTGTTTTGTGTGTTATCAGCTACAGCAGTAATAACCCATAGATGTTTTCTATAAAGGTGACTGTTATGTCACATTTAATTAATTTCAGTTAATGAAGTTATTAATAATGTAATTTCTTACAGGTGACAGAATGGTAGCCACTTTTTTTTTTTTTTTTTTTTTTTTTTACATTGGAGAAGGATGACATTAAGGCAGGTAATGTCATCCTTTTCCTTCTCTAAGCATAATTCATATCCCTACTGCAAGGTTCTTTATGATGTATGTTTGTGATAGACCACTGCTTTGTATGACCCAAGCTCTGCAAGCTCAGATACTTTTGTAAGCTCTTGAGGCCCTCAGATCTTGGCCTCTGAGGAAACATTTTGTTACTTTGCACTTCCTAAAATATCCTGGTGGATATAATTTCTCATTGAACTTCATTCTGGTGTCAAGAGTGCAAAACACCTCCATAAGCCTATAGTTTGAGGCTAAAGCAGTAACGAATTACAGCTCTTTGTCAGCAAGAATTTGGTAGAATTTTAAGTCTCTATTTGCCAGTAAATAAATTTAAATACAAAAGTAATTAGCAATACACAGGTATTGGCAACGGAAGAAGTACTTGTTGAAGCGTTAAGGTAAATAGGTAATAATGTGATAGAAGAAGAAGCTCTGACCTGCAGGTGTTGATGCACTGGGGCCCAAAGTACAGCAATAGCACAGTTCCTGAAAGGGACTCTGCTTTCTGAGTGGATTGGACTCCTGAAGGAGGAGATTCTGTCTTCTGGATATCAAGGTATATTTTAGGTTTTTCATCTCCTGGTACTACTGGCCATCAATTGCATGTAACAAGTCCCATGTGCCAGTATTGGAGAACAAATGTTCTGACACAAAATGGTCTCTCTCTGGCTTTTCTTGTTTCCAGGCTCTTCCTGTGGTGAGAGTGAGCCCAAGCCCTGTCACAGGGCGGGACTTTGTTCCTGCTGGTGTTGGTTAGAGTTATAAGATGTGCTGCTGATTATATTGGTGTGTTTCACCTGGGTGTTTTTTGAAACCACCTTTGAAAAAGGACTTGAGTGCTCAGTGCTGCTTGAGCATTGTGCTTTGTCTGCATGGCCATGGCGTGGAGGGGTGCTTGTGCCGCTGCAGCTGTCAGCTCTTGTACTGTCTGTCTTGCTCTCAGAAAGCTCTCTGCTATCAACTTCGGTACTGACCCTCTGCTGGAAGGTGGTGATGACTGGATCATACATTTATCTAAGATTTTTTAGATCTTCATGAGTTACTAGGAGCGTCTGCAGCAAGACTCTGCTGAATGTCATTTAGTAACCAGTGCTGTGCTGTAGCTGGATTTAATTGGATAAAAGGCCTGGGTAAAATTACATGGAGTTGTCTTTTATTGACCCAGTTTCATATGGATTCAGTCTACATGCTAAGTACTCTCAAATTGATTTTGGAATGTATGCTGCTTTTGTGGGCATGGGTCCAAGTACCTTTTCTGCAGCATCAGTACCAGGTTACACTGCAATCAGACCTCTGGGGAATGGCACAAAGCAGGAACAAAGAGCTGGAAGTGTAGACCTGGAAGCTAGACTGGTGTTAAGATCTCTCCGGGTGGTACCCTGCGGTACTGTTCATCCCCATCTCACTGTTTCATGTGAAAATCTTTTATTTGGGATTTAGAGAATAACAAATGACTGAGAAACTGTGTTCGTCATCATGTTTTGTTTTGTTTTGGTTTGGTTTTTTTCTGGGATGGCTGTGGTCTGTAAATCCTGTTAAAAATCTGTGCTCTTTGTGTGGCTTCATGTTAAAGTCTGGTTTCTTAGAAAATGTGTGTTTTGTTGGGCAACAGCTCAACCCTAGTAAGGGCTGCTTGATGCTTGTTCATTATCTGTTGAGTTGGTAAACTGTGGTAGTGCTTTGGTTTATAAATCCTTGATGCTTCCATTTTCCTGTCAGCAAAGCATAGTGGTGTAGCTCAGCTGAACAGGGTTGTCCCCATTGCTTGAAGAGATGTGACTCAGCTTTGGGTGAGGAAGTTCATGTGCTGATAGCAGCATAGCTCTGGCAGACCCCACGCTGCCATAACTAAGCACTGACTAATACACACTATGATGGAGCCAGCTGTGCTCAGCTGAAAGTATATCCCATGGAGCTGGGGCCTAGGGAAAGGACTGTCTCTGTAGCATGGATCTGTCCTGCTTCTTGCTCATGTACCTCATGGGTTCCTGAACAGGAGGTTGGTTTCTTGGCTATTTTGAATGTTGACCATCTTTAAGAATGGACTGTTTGACACCTTTGAAGTTTAGATAGCTCACTGGACTCATCTCTGAGTGAATTCTGTAGGGCTAGTGAAACTGCTTGGACATCTGGAGTTCTCTTGTAGGGATGTGAGGTTGTCACATGGTGTCTCTCATTATCTTTCGTAGTTCCATGATTTCTAGAGAATTTGCCTTGTACTCCATGCTGTTTGCATCTTTAGGATTAAGTTATTTGTCTGGCACATCTTGGAGCTGATTTTGAAAGCTCTAGACAGGGACAGGAGTCACGGCCAGCTGGAACAGAGCATGTAGGAGGGGCCCTACCAAACTGTCAGTGCCTTGGAAGACAAAAGCTTTCTGGTGCCAGATCTCTCAAATTTATTATGTTTAATGTAGCTATGGCCTCAGCTGGAAAAATCTGTTGCCTTCATGTCATCTGGGTGAAAAGAAACACACAGCATGCATATACCGTTCTTTCCACAATGCCTTTGCATCTATGATAAGGTAGATCATGTTCAAGCAAGAAAATTAATTTCTGGTCATAACTCCTGTCTGTTCATATCTTTATGCCTCTTAAAAACTGTTACTTCCAGCACTCCCTGCTACCATTGTAGGGGGGCTGATTCTCATTTACCTGCTTTACTAAAAATAGCTGAAAGCTTGTCAAGTTCAGTCCATGGAAGGGATCATTAAGATAAAACAAGATTCTGTAGCTCCTTTGCCATGGCATGACTGGAATAATGTGTGTGTGTATGTGTATCTTCCCATCACATGGCGTGTGTGTGAGCAGTTCACGGAGGTGACTTCTTGCACAACCTGACATGGTAGGGAATGTTGGCCTCTTGGTCACATGGTAAACTTTCTAAGTCATGCTGGGGAGCATTTGAGATGGGTAGTCCTGCAATGCCTTCTCCAGAGGCTGTGCAGAGTTCTAAGTAGAAGTTCTTGGTAATCATTGAATGAGCCAATCAAGTCTGTGAGCACCATGGTTCATGTCTTCAAGGTTGGAGTTTAGAGGGTTAGTCCTCATGGATGACTTAAGCACGGGGCTTGTTTTATTTGGCCAGACCCTATGTCTTTTGAAAAATACAAACATGGCTGTATATAAATGATTTTCAAAAATTATTATGAGGACACTTGGTGTTGACCCTTGTATTTAGATGGCCTAGCATTTCCTGTACAAAAATTGTAACCTTTCACTAAGGAGCTCTTAAAACTTCGATTGTTTGCAATAGACTGTTGACATTTGGTAGGCGAAGCACCATCAGAGAACAAAGTGCCTTTTTATGTTCCACTAAATTAGATTCAGCTTTGAAGGAGTTATAAACTGTTAAAATGAACTAGTTCTTTTTTTCCTGCTTTCATTCTTCAGGAAAATTCTGGCATGCTACCAAAAAAAAGTGCCTTCCAGTGCTGGGACCTGCTGTAACCATTGCAGCAGTAAGGACAAGAGAGATTGTGTTAGGAGCTGTCGTAGGAGCTGTGAAAATGGCTGCACCAGAGCCTTGAAGAGCCCAGCACACGTTCTTCTATCTCACAGCCTTGCTTTCTTGCAGGGAATTTCATGGAGCAGGAAACCCCTCCCCAGCAAACCTTCATTCAGCAGTTAGCCCCCATTGTCTCTGCTCTTCTCTCCCAAGGAGGTCCTTCCCTCTTGTCTCTTCAAACACTCACAACTCCTGGGTAGAAAAGAGATCAGGGCAGTTTGCATGGGTGGATGTAGCCCATTGCAGTAGATGTCAAGCCTGTGTTTGCTGCAACCACAGGCTCTTAATTTTGTCGTCTAGGAAATGATGTACCTCCATTGTAGGCAGGGAGGGCCGTGCCACCTCTTGTACAGCTAGGTCAGACCTCTCACATTCAGTGTCACTGCTGGCGTTTTGTCAGCCGTGAGAAGTTAAACACACAGGACAGGGTTTCCCGTGGATGTGGAAGCCCTGCGCGGGGAGCTCAGCCCAACGGGGCTGGCAGGCAGCGCTGAGCAGTGCCGGAGGATCCAGGCCCAGCTGGGTGTGCACAAAGGGGAGGGTGGCACGGCATAATTGTGCACCAGGAGCTGCACAGTTTGTTCTCTTTCAAGATGATTCTAATGAGGTGGAAAATGGTGATTTTTGATGGCTTTGAAGATTTTGAAAATAATTTTGGCATTTGCATTTGTCAAGAGCCTGTCTGTTTCAGTGTGTGTGGCAAGGCTAGGCAGCTGAGCTGATCTGGCAGGGGACAGATCCTGCTCTTGGGCTTTCCGCTCCCTTTTGCTTCTTCGAGCTGTAATGCTCACTGACCCTTCAAGCCACTTCAGATCAGTAAATTGTCAGAATCTTTGTATGTATTCCTTTTCTTGGGCTAGGTTTTCGCAGGATTGCTGAGCTGTATCAGTTTATCTACAGGTGAGAATGAAAACTGAGGCCAGCTTTGGAAGGCTGATGAGACCAGACAAAGGAAGGACAAAGGAGCAGGGACAGCCCTTCAGCAGCAACAAGCTGCTAAATTGGTTCAGCCCCAGTCACATAACGATGCTGAGATAGTCTACCAAGAAAGCAATCATGACAATCATGACTGATTTCTTTCATGGCAGTACCAAAGCCATATGCAACAACGACAACAAAAAGCAATCAACGGTTAATCTCCTTTATTGACAAGCCCACACCTAGTGTGGGATAGAAATAGAAAATGTGTTTTAGCTGTGATTGGCGGTCAAAAAAGGATCCAGCATGGATCAAGCCTAAGCTGCTGAGATGTTGAGGTTTCAAGGAAAGATGCATGTTTACATTAGCATTATTCAAACTTGTGTAATGTAGGATGTTGTGAATTCAATTGTTCTTTCGATGAATAGAGGATCAAGTATTGTCCTTAAACAATAGAATAGTAAAAACAACATCTGTGAACCAAGATCTCCTTTTTAAGAATGGACAAGGGAAGCAGACAGAAACTATGGCTAAAATTGTTGGAAGTGTTTTGTTTGCTTGCAGACAGTTGTGGAATACTTGTTCATTGTTGCTTTACATATTCAGAGCCTCCCCTCAGCTGTCACGGCTCCCTGCTGTAAATGTTCCAGGTTTTCAAATCTGGCCACAAGCCTTTCAAGAAGGGTACCCACAAAATGAGTATTATACCCATTTGACTCTGAATGCAACTGTTACATTTAAAAAAAAAGGCAAATACTATTTTAAGAATGCTGGGCAAAGGGGACAGTGTCCCAGTGCCTGGACCCTGTGTTCATCATCTTTTTTTGACTGTGAAACCATCCTTTATTTTCTTGTTGTTACTTCCTTCATTTTCTATCAAACTTAAATCAAAACTATGTTGACGGAAGCTTTCCTAAGTAATGGGATAGGAAAAACTGAAAGATGTAGCATTTGTCTGAGTGTCTCTAGACACTGCACGTGTCTCTAGAATGAAAACTACTCCATATACACACTCCTAAAAATGACATCTAAGCCTGTCTTTCTAGAGAGCAGACCTCCAGTTTGGAAATAGAGCGTTGACACTTCTGGAGGACAGAGCACTGTGGGCCTCTGTTGAAGTGGTGATACTTTTACCTCTAGGCTGCTGCTTTGAGGCTGGCCGCTTCAGTAAAATATTTTAATATGTTCCTAGCAAGGTGAAAGATGTAATCCATACATGGTTCCACAGAGGTGGTAAATCTCCGTCCTACCTTGTAAATCTTGTTTTCCATTTCGTGCTCTGTGCTAAATTGGGAGCTCTTTGGAACCCGTTGTAACAGTGCAGAGCTCTCCTTGGGGTCCCCAGGCTGAGGCAGAGGTCAGAATTCTATTGCATGTGATAAACTTGCATAGGTTGTTGACCAGCTATTGTATGTCACAGGTTGAAGTTGAATGATGTTTTTTCTGAAAAACAAACTGTTAGGAGTTTTCCGTTTTCATGGTTTCTGAATCTGCCATCAATTCTTTTGAAGGCTTGGAGTTTTGGAAATTAAAGGGAAGGAAAAAACCTTTAGAGTTTGAAATCCCTGAGGCTGGGAATCTTATGTTACTATCGCTTCCAGAGAAACATCACTTTTAAGTTTCTCTTTGTGATAGCCACTTCAGGAGGAAGCTGAAATGCTGAATTACGTGTGAGAAATGTTGTTGGATGTCTGAGATGAAATCATATAACCATGTCTTAGATGAAACAGTAGAATGAGGGAAGGAAGAATTGTTAAGATTAATGGGGGAAAGATGAGCTCTCTCAAATCCCTAAAACTCTTCTGGAGATTGTTTTTCTTCCTTTAGACTTCTGTGAGAAAACCTGGGGTTTGTGAGCAAGAGGACCTGCATGTCTTAACCCAAGAGAATTGGGTCACATCACTGGGATTTTATGCCTTTGCCTGTATGCTAGAAATGGAAATATTCTTACCTCCCTTCTTGCATTAATCCAGCCCCTGCAAAAGGTAGGAAAAATGGACTGCCAAAAATAAATAATTTTTTTTTCTTTTCCCTTGTCTCTCTGCAGCAATTCGGCAAAATCCTTGATGTAGAGATAATCTTTAATGAGCGTGGCTCGAAGGTAAGTCCTGTTTCTGTACCCGCTTCTCTTGTTTTGATTGCAGAGTAAAAGGCAGTTCATTGCCTAGAGAACATATTCTGTAGATATCAGCAGGAATTAGTGTGATGGGGGAAGGGAAGAGCTATTCTGGGGACTGTCTCCTGTTCCCTCTGACTCGAGACTCTGAGCATGGTCATTTCTGGGCAGCATGTACAAATGCTCAGAGACACTCCTGTCTGTAATGTGGGATCAGGTTCCCCAGCCTTTTGAACAAACAGGGAGTCAGTCAATTGAGCCTTCATACCAACCCGTTCCCGTTGCATTGGCAATGGCTGCCCTGTGAAGAAGGCAGAATAAGGTAAAACAGCTTTGTGTGATGGGAGACCATAAGAACAAAAGCTAACTCACCCCCTTCCCTGCCATTTTCATTGCATTAAAGTACTTCTATAGAAAAACTGTCATATCTCATATGTGAAAGGATTTTATTTACTCTGTTTTGCAGACTTACTTGCAACTTCTGAGATACTGACCTTTCATGTTTGAGATATTTGATGCTTTAATATAAGCATCCTCATTCCACTTGCCCTGCCCCATGTGGACCTCCCCCACAGAATTTGCATTCACCCTCCAATTTTCTTCTTACAGATATATTAAGAGGGAGGTTTTGTTGAGGGTTACTGGTAATTTATATCTCTGGAGATGAGGTTTCAAATGTTGCTCAGGTCAGCTGCAGAGAGATTCAGTGATCTCTGCCCTAATTGGCAATTGGTTCTCATCACGTAACCAGTATCACCACAATGACAAATTGATGTGATTCTCTCTCTGCCCAGGAGGTTCAGCACTGGAATAGCAGGGAGTTTTGCAGGTCAGGAGCGAGGTGCATTGCCAAAGCTCTCTGGGGGAAGCTTGCACAGTGCATGTCTATACTCTGCTTGATTTAATCAATGCTAAGATTCCCATTTTCAATTAAAACAAAATTTCCCTCCTCCTCACACACACGTGTGTGCACATGTGTGCATGCACACAAAAGGTTTTGATGTTGCAATTCAGCTAAGCAGTTTTGGTTTAGAGTCTATGCCTTTTGCTTGGATTTGAGGTTCACAGCTTTTATGGTGGCCTCTTTGTTTCAACATATATTCTGAGGTGTATTCATGTTCAGAGCCCTCTGCAAATTTCCACCCATGTTGCCCAAGATGCATTCTGAAATTCTTCAGTCCTGTATTATCTGGAAACCAGAAAGCCGTTGATCTGTATATGAAATAAATGAGTTTCAAGCCCTTTTCCCCCCATCCTCTGTTTCTGCTTAATACCATGGTTTTCTTTTGTTTTGTTTTTTTTTTTAACAAGACAGTCTGAACAAGTAAATGTCTACATGGCTTAGTTAGAGTTTTACTTCCCTGCATGGCTAAAAATCTATATGCTTTACCAAAACAATCAGCTGTGCTGAGTTTGTAAATATTTATTCTGCTCTCTGCTGTTCTTTTGATATCTATAAGCCAAAGCTACCTGTGAATTACTCTTGATTTTAGTCATTTTTGTTTGATTTTGAGAACAGCCTCTGGCATCTATCAAATCCCTACTTGTTCAGATATAATTGCAAAAGAAAGAACAAAAATAACTGGCCTGGCAAAATGTTCTTCATATCCCACTGCCTGTGCTTTCCAGAGCAGTGTTTTCCTCTCCACACATGAACTTCACTCTCTCTCTCTCCCTTCCGTACAGCCCTGTGTATTAAACGCCCACAGCTGCCCTTTCCCTTCTCGGCAACATTGACATTGAAGGCTTTTCTGTGAAGACTTGATTTATGCCTATGAAAAGTACCTTCTTGTGCTGTTGCTAAAGCCCAAGGCTTCTGGTTTTCAGTTAAAACAAAAATGATTGCTGAAGAGTTCCTTGATGAATTTTACCCTGAACCCTAATAAATATTTGAAAAAAAAAAAAAAAAAAAAAGAAAGCAGAGATGTTCTTCCAGTCTTTATTAACCATGCAGTTTTCTACTGCTTTTTTGTCATCTTGCAGCAAAAAGCAGTTACAAAACTGGTAGCCTGTATTGAGGGATGTCCAGAATCTGAACAGAATGAGAAAACAGCCAAAGAGTTATTTCATGGTATCTTTGCATCCTTCTCACCCAAAATAATTTCTGTTTTAAAAAGAATGCAACATTCTTCCTGCTTAGCATGAAAATGGGAGGCCCCAGTGTTTGAGTGGGGTATAGCTGCACGAAGCACCTGGTGTTCACATAATAATGGAAAAACAACAGTTTGGTGATCTGATGGTGAAGCAAAGGAAATGGATCTTTCTGGAGGCCACTCACTCACTCTTGGGTTCTTCCTCCACCTTAGGAAAAAAATCTGAATGCATTTTCCTGCCCTGTGGTTTCCATTCTAATCTAATGATATGAAACCTCTCTCTCTTCTTCTCCTCCTCCTCTCTCTTGGGAATCCGAAAGCAGATGCTCCTGCTGCCTGCCTTGTGCTGTGTTCTCAATGCTCCCTTCCCTTCCCCTGGGTTCCTAAGGGTTGTAGTGTTTTGTGTATATGTTTTGTAAATATTTTGAAGGTACAGTGGTAAATCCCAAACTGCCCTGGGTTCGCCCCCACCCAGTGTACGATGGGGTTGAGCAGCACTTTGTCCCCGCCGAGCTGTGGCGGGAGAACTCTACTGGGATCGCTCCAGTGCTGGTCGGTAGGAGGGACTGGAGGAAGCGTTCAGGTAGCATTCTTCACTTTGAATCCACCTGAGATGACCAGGCAGTTTTCTTCGGCAGCCTGGGGAAGCTCTATCAAACTGGCTGCATCTTCAGGATCTCTGTGTACTTACAAAGTTTGGTGACCAAAGAGAGAGCTGGGCGTGTCCTTCAGAGCCACCTCTCGCCTCAGGTTCTTTCAGAAGCGGTAGTTGTTGACTTTCTATATCACAGCAGTGTAGGAGGCAGTTTATGAGTTTTGCTGGTTCTTCTCCAGAGCAATGTGAATTCTTGTTTTGTAACTCAATTTCTTCCCAGATTCAGTCTGTTTAGTAGGAATATATCAGCCCTGGTAGACCTCACACTTATAACTGCTTTGCTGTGTGTGAGAAACAAGATAAAAATTTTAAACATTCCTTGAATTTAATTTTGTTTTATTCTTGTTTAATAGAATGATGTCAGTCTTCCTTTGATGTGTTTGGGTTTTTTTGCTTGCTTCCAGGAAACTAGCTGTTTGTTTCATTTATCCTGTTTACCATTACATTTCTAGCTCTGACTGGTATAAGTGCCTTTAAATAGCATTCTGCCCATGGTTGCAGTTTACCATGCACTTCACTGAACCGTGAATAAAACACCTCCAGAGGAAGTCGAGAGGATTCCTGCTCCTTTTGTTAGTGGAGATGCATCCTCTAGATGCGTATTTTGCCGCTATTGTGCTGAATCGAACGAGTGGACATATTTTCAGAATTAATGCAGTCTGCCTGTGTAATGAGTACCCTGTGGCATTTGTAAAACTGCAGGGGAAGGGAATCCAAGCTCTTTGCTCACCAGCTGCGTACCGTGTGGCATTCCAAGATGTGCCCTCAATGACATTCAGAGATCAGGAGTACGTAAGCACACAGCAAAATCTTGGCTGAATAGGGATTTTTTTTTTTTTGGTAGCTTTTTAAATGGTAAGAGTTCGTATTAGTGCAGAGGAGCTCATGGTTTCAGGATACTGTAAGTTTATGTCCCTCACTGATTTCCACTTGCGAGACCCAGATCTCCAAGTTCTTGTATAGGACTACAGTGCCTAGAAGTGCTTCATATTTATTTTAAAAATTAGTTGTATAGTGGGTTACAAGAGAAATTGCATCTGTTGGTGTTTGGATTTATGTAAGTAAACCTATGCTAACTAGAGAACTCTGTGGATTTTTAAGTTTACAGTTAACTGTAGGTTAAGAATGTGAATATAGGTTTTGATAATGGTGCCTTAAAGACTGTATATTTGCATGTGCATTCATTTTTTCTTTAAATGAATTAGATGCTTTGAGTTGAGCCACTCTTCTTCTGGACCTAGAGTCCACTCAGTGGAAAGCACCTTATTACATAAATTAGAAGTCTTGTTTTCATTTCAATTCTATTTTTATAATTTTTGTTCAGATTTCATTAGTTGAGCCAGAAATACAAACAGTGTTATTAATACAATGAGGTTTAAAAATAAATTAAGCACTGGTGACCAGCGTCACTTTCTCAGGTCACCAAATCCCTTTAGAATGCCGGTGGCATGAAGGAGACACGACCAGTGTCCCTTTATCCTACTTCAGTGGCTTCATGCCTTGAATCTGCAGTACTGAACTAAAGAGATCAGTTAGTCCATACACTGAACTGATTTATTTAAACTTGAATTTTGGGCTGAAGTTGATGGTTTCATATAAGCTTATCTGCTGCTCCTGTGGGAGTGCCTTTCCAGTAGTGCTCGTTTCACTATGTAGGGAACTGAATCTAGGTGCTGAATTAGCAAGACACTGATGCAGCAGGGAGAGAAATGAGCTTGTCTTCAGCCAGTTCAGCCTGTTGAACTCACAGACCATGCAATGAGGTCCAGGGCCGATTGAAGGGAGGAACAGCAGCACGCACCTGGGCATGACTGGGGCTGTGAAGCCCCTGTCCTGAGCTGGCTGGAGCTGCTCTGAAGCCCCAGGCTCTCACTACCCAGCAGTGCAGGCTGGGCTCCCACTCTTCAATGCTGGCCTCTGCCCCCTCCTCTGTTTCGCAGCAGGGATTGGCAGTGGAACAGCTCAAGCTGGATTGTGGAAATGATACAGTTTCAAAATAGCCCTGCAGGTTTTTTTGAAGATACACTTATATTTTTTTATTTTAGTCAGTTTAATTCCTGCATCTGATTCACCAGATTGCACAGGTACACCGACAGGTTCTGTACGTGTATGTGCCTTAACGCAAAGTGCATCACGGGGACCGGGAGGAGCTGGAAGAGCTGCTGAAATCGTGGCAGCTTGGTTTACACAGATGCTTTCACCAACTTGAAGGGTGCATTTGTGTGTGTGTCTTCAATAATTTGTTTCTGGGTTTTGTGTTGCGTTGCTGTCGGTACATTCAGTCCTGCTCATCTCAGGTGGATTATAGCTGAAACCCTCCTACTCTTTCTGAATGCCTTGGAAGCAGGTAGCCTAAACTGCTGCCTCGTTGGCCATTGTTTTCAGACTTCTAAAAGTTTATTATGAAAATAAGGGGGGGGAAAAAAAAAAGAAAAAACTTGGTTAGAAACAAGGACAGCAGCAGATGACAGCAAGGCTGTTGCCAGCTGCGTGCTCCAGTGGTACAAGGCAAAGACGCTGCTGCTGAGGTGACTGGTCTAAACTCCATGACAAATGAAGGGTTAACAATGCATGGATTTCAAGGGGCTCTGTTTAGTTTTCTTTGGTTTTATTTTTTTTTTTTTTTACTTTATTTTATTTTTGTTGTTGTTTTTTGTTTAATTTCTGTGTTCTGGCCACACCCAGGAGAACCGTCTGGTTTTGATTTCTCCCTTTACGGTTACATGGTAAATTTTCTTTCTCATTCTTCAGAGATGGAAACGTTCAAGTACTATATATATATATATATATATACATTTATTATTTTTTTTCACTGGCTCATCATGTTGCTTGTTATTTATTGCAGAATCTGAGGCCAGACTAAAAGGGTGGCAGTTACTCGGTCTCTTCAGGCCATTTCAGTAAACCTTTGGGTGATAAGGGGTTAGTCTGGTACTGCAAATTACTCACTAGTCCTAAAAATGTTTGTTGGAATTTAGTGTTCGCTGGGTTAAACTTATTTTCTGCATGGGAGAAGGTCGTGGCAGTTGCTGGTGGGGAGGAATTGTTGAAAATTTCAGCCTTGTTACTATAACAGCATTATTAAACTCAAACTATGTGTATAATCTAAATTTTAGAAACGCTAAGTATTTTTTCATCCAGGATCTTCCCTTCCTCTGACTCCATGCCTATTACTATGGAGCAATCCAGTACCTGCTATAAAGCTAAGCTAGTAAATGTTGGATACCTGCCACATCTTTTTTTTTCTTGCTTTGTTTCTTTTTTTTCTTTCAAGGTCAAGACAACCTTGGTGAGGGAAAACTGAGAACTGTTTGTTGCATAGGTACTTAGGTACAAATTAATTCCTATTCTTTACAGGTCATCTGTGAGAAGGAATAAAAAAATCTATGTATGTTCTTTTTTCTCTCCCACATCAAAAATGTGTATATATATATAATTGCTAGTTTTGAAACTTAGAAATAACAAAAATGTCGAGTGTGGCTCACCTGTTTTTCCTGATGAAAATTTGAATGTCTAAGAGATGCATTAATATGACAAACCAAGAGGACACAAATACTAACTGCCATAGTCAATTATGTAAAACATTAATTCAGCATTGACATTAAATGGTTCTCAACAAAGAGTTGCACAAGCTAAAGGCTGATCTGTCAATAAAATATGGTTAATTAGTTATGTTGTTCTGAATCAGATTAATTCTGGTTTAATTCACATTGTTAATGATACTCATATAGTCTGCATGCGGATTCTATGCTACCTTGAGTTAACTTAATAAAAATACTGAAAATTCCTCCTCAATTTAAAGATATTTAATGATAATGTATTTTTTTAAAATCCCATACAGACCTCACTAATTGCAAACAGATGTGGATTAAAATAGTCTTAGTTTGGTTCTAGCCTGCACAGATTAATGTCTAAAAAATTACTTTCCATCTGCACTCCAGCTTTCAGTTCACATCCATCACCGAAAACATAAATTTCATTCGGTCTCCACAGGCTTGTCTAGAACAAACAGAAATTTTAATGTAAAAAGAGAAGAGGGAAATAGAGATTCCTGTTGCGGTCCTTACCTCCCCTCCTCCCCCAACCTTTAAAAGATGCTTTTTTCCCATTATACAGAACCAGAGGGAAAGGTGTTGTTCTATTTCTCAAGCTTACCTTTCTCTGTAGGGGCTCTTTGAAGCAGACACAATACCCTATTCCTTCCTAATCAGCTTTGCTATTACACCCCCTGCACCCCCCCTTCGTTCTCTGCAACATATTTGAGAGTTACATGCAGTTGGGCTGTTTTATTAGCCCCTATGTCTTGTAGCTCTGATCTTAATTCATTTAAACAGGGAACTTCTATGCTGTTCTGAAAAAAACATCAGTTTGTTATTTATATAGCTCTTTATTTATAGCTGGAGAAATGAAATTATCTGAAGCTTTAGATTATTGGGTTGGAGCCCGAAGGAGCGCTTTCGTTGATCTCAGCATTGCAGCACTTGGCAAAGACCCTTTATTATTGCTTTTTATGGGGGAGAAAGAAAAAAGTAAACGCCTCCCCCACAAAAAAAACCCCAAAAACCAAAAAAACCCAAAAAACAAACCAACCACCACCCTGCATTTTACAAATTTGCAAGAGTTTTGTGCTGGAAACCTAGCTGTGGATGATAAAGGCCAGCTTGTCAAATGGCTTGGGCTGTTTTAAGATTAGTATTGTAAAGACCTTTAAAAAGCGCTTAAAGAATAATGGCTTGCTTGTGTCTCATTGCTGACAATGCTTAGAAGTCAAGATGCTATCTGTTTTTTGGGCTGTCCAGTCTAAATACATATTGACCCCAAGGTGCATGAAGGAGGTTGCCTGGCTAGCATGCCCCCTTCCCTGACAGGCATAGCTGTAGTTCACTCTCATCACCTCACTCTTCAATTAATATCGGGAGGGAGCTTCCATTGCATCAAATGTAAGCTTTGTTGTTCTGCTCCTGAGGGTACTGGAGCCAGTGGAGATTACTCTCTGTACATTAAAGCAGTATTTGCTTTATACCAAGCCACAGGAGCCAGTTATTGCTGTTGTTGAGATACCGTAAAAGCAGAATTCAACAACGCTTTTTGTTTGGGTCCACTCTCTCTAATGGCATGAAGAGTATCTCATCACAGTTGTCTATATTAAGATGCCATTTGTTCCTAGTTAAAATCCTAATTCACTTTGTCACGTTGGCTCTCTCTTAATGTCGGTGCACTCGTCTCTGTGGAAGGAAGCATGGTCTCTTACCCTGCCCTGTTACACCACTGCATGAGCTGGCAGCAGCATGAGCGTGTGTAGGACAGGCATGTGTTGCTTGTGCCTTCATGGATGTGGTAAATCTGAATTTGTCTAACTAAAGTGACATTTTGGCAGTCCTTGAGCCTTTGTGGTTGCTCCAAGCAGGGCATGTCAGTTTTTTTGGAAATTCCATGGTCTAACTAGGCAAAGATCCGTTGCTCTCCACAGCACAGAGGTTGCCATCTCAGAACAAAGCCAAGTAAGACGGGTAGCAGGACGGAAGGGGGAGGTAGCAGCGGGTCAGCAGTGTCAGACAAAACCTGCCATGACAAATGAATCAGTATTTAGGTGTTAAGATTTACAGTCAAGTCCATCAGAGTACTCAGAGATAAGAATACTTTGCAACTACAGTATGTGATAGTCTTAAATCTTCACATTAAATATGCTTATTTTATGGTGCCACCTAGAAGCCCTGCTTGCTTTCAGGGCCCCGTGTATCACTGGGGAAGTTTCAGGCTTAGGAGTAGACATGAGCTGTGCCCTGAAGAGCTTACAAGGGATGCTTTACAAAGAGCCCTTCCTCTCAACAGTGTTCTAAGGTAGGTAATTATTATTGTCTCCATTCCACAGGTGGGAAAAGCAAGGTTCAGTGTTTGATTTGCCCAAAGCTTCGCAGAATTCCTGGTGCCAGGCATGAACTCAGATCGCTGCTCGCTCTCGTAGCAATTTCTCAAGAGAACAAAGTGCTGCTCAGTGTTGATGTCGTGTCCTGTGTCTGGGGTCGGCAGGGGCCCTACAAAATTTGTGTGTTCATTAGCAGAGGGGAGAGAAGCCCCACTTGGGCATGCCCAGCTTGCCTATGTCAGAGCAGGGTTTAGTGTTTTTAAACAAAAAACCAAACCAAAACAAAATGAAAAATTGTCTCGAGTAACTTTGTACTTCTTTTTTGGTCTGGCCTCAATTGCTTTTATGTTTTCTTTTTTTTAAATTACTCTTATTATTCTTATTATGATTACCGTTCCTTTTTTATTGATTTTAATTTCTTTCATTTATGAAACATGCATGAACCAACAATGTGACTCTAGGAGGTTATTGCTGAGTTGTGCTGATGTCGATTTCATACTGTGATATTTTTTCTCTATTTACCTAGAGATCAGTATTTCAATATATAACGATGTGCATGTTTTCCCCCCTTCTCCCGCTGCATGCAGGGATTCGGGTTCGTAACTTTCGAGAATAGTGCTGATGCAGACAGGGCCAGGGAGAAATTACACGGCACCGTGGTAGAGGGCCGTAAAATCGAGGTGCATGTCTTCAGTAATTCAATTTCTTCTTTATATTTATTCTTTTGATTTCTTTTTGTGTCTTGCCTCACTTATTTCACATTTGGATCCCAGTCTCGTGTGTGCGTGTGTGTTTGTGTCTGTGTCCTTCACCTCCCTGCACTGAAATGTATAGAAGTTTACACCCTTTACAGAATATTTTTATTGTTGTTTGGGGTATTATTTTTTCCTTTTCTTTCTTCTTTCATTAAGTTTTATTCCCACCCACTCCAAATTTTTGCCCTTCTGCTGTCTTGATTTTTCCTTTGCTTCAGTTTGCGAGGCTCCGATTTCCTGTTACCAGGCCTGAACAAAACTAACTGAAAGAGTACTGTCCAACTTCTAACTCTGTGTCCAAAAAAGAAAGCAGGGGGCCAGCCAGTATCCTCTCTTTCCTCTGAGGCCAGTTCTCCTCCATGCAAGTGTGAGATGATGCCTGTGGGAGGGGTGGGGACACATGGGGCAGCAGCCCTGAGTGGGCTGTGCTGTACGACACTGCTGGTTTCTTGACCTGCTCATGGTCAAGAATGGGTTTGGTGAAAGCTAACCATAAAAGTTTGCTTGCTCTCGCCGCCGGGGAGGGAAGGGCTAATGTTGGCTGGCCAACATGACCGTATGTTGGGCATGCCTGGTATCGACCAGTTTGGTGTTCCACTGCGTTGAAGGCTAACTGGCATCATCCCTCTCTCCTTCTTTCTTAAAAAAACCAAAAAACAAACACAAACCAAAAAGTACAAATATTGAAACAAAAAAGCCGCCGTTTTTGAGTAAGATGTCTGCATATTTTGCTTTTTTTTTTCCTGTTTTGTTTTGTTTTTTTTTTTTATTTCCCTTTCCGATGGTTTAGCGTTTAGGGCCCTTCACTTGACTCACTCTTTCCATGGTAACTATACACAATGCTGGCGATGGTACGAGTTGGCGGTAAGTGAAACAAAAGTGCTAGAGAAGAAGCTTTTTCTTTTTTTTTTTTTAAATTTTTCTTAAAATTACAAAAAAAAAATTAAGAAAGAAAAAATCCATCTGCCATCTCACATTAACACTACGAAATGTGATTTGACTTGTTGTCCCCACCCACCTCCTTCCCCTTCTCCCCCTTTTATTTTCAATGCTGTTGAGTAATGCCGCCTGGACTTTGGATGTACATATTGTTTTGTAGCAGTCTGAGCTGTTTGATTACTGACTTCATGGTGATTTCCCCTTGCACATCTTACTCAGAGTTACTGAACTCCAGTTTGGCTGGTTTTTATTAATGCACCCATTTCCTCTTCTCTCTCTCCTGCCCCTTCTTTCTGCTGCTCTTTCTATCTGAGACCTGTTTGTAGCTGTTACTGTTTGTTTTCTCTCTTTTTCTTTCTGCCCCCTCCCCAGTTTATTTCTTTACTAAGTTAAATGCAGCTGTTGGTCTCTTTGCTGACTGGTGGTTTCTGATCGGTTCTGGCAATTTTTCCTTTAAGTGCTTGTGTTGCACTTTGCTGTAGCAGCTGATTTCAGGCACTTGCTCCATCTAATGATTGTCTGTGAGACCCTAGCCCCTCACTCCTCCCCTCCCCACCCTCTGAATCAATTGTGGTGTGTTTTTTTTCTTTCTTTTTTTTTATCTGTGTGTGTTTAACTGCATGCTCTCAGTCTCATCATTGTTGTTTCCCATTCTTTCTTTTTAAATGTGTAATATTTCTATTGTTTTGGGTCTGAAACAAGAGTAAAATGTAGCTCTGGACTCGCCACCCTGTGTACGCTCACCATCCATACATCTCAAGGGCCCAAGGCAGCTTCTATTTTTGTGTCCATTTTTTTTTTCTTTTCACCCTGGCCTCCATTCCCATTTGGCATGGGTTTTGATAAATTATTGATGATACATAAAGGCTTCACCCTCCTTGCAAGAGTTTTGAGGCTGACATGGGGCTGCAGTAACTTGGCTTCCAAACTAGTCCATCTTTTCTTTATCAGCACCATCTCTGCGGTAACACCCCACTTGCTTGAGCAGTCAAACCGCTTGGAACTATGCAGAGCTCTGTAAAGAGGGTGGAGGGCACAGTAACCCCCCAAATGATCCAGGTCTGCTGCTATGTATTCTTTTTGTTCCATGAGATTTGTGACAAGGAAAAAATAATCTGGAAAAAGATTTGAAAATGGTGGGTGTAAATCAGTGAAGGTAGACCATCTAAACAGTTGGTGACGCTCCAGAGATTTTCTCAAGCCTTGGGAGTTCAAATCTAATGCTGAGGGTCTCCAGGCTACCTTTTTCTACCCAAAAGTGTCCTGGCGGTGACCTGCTGGGCCCCAGTTCCAGTGGTGAGCTTGAGAAACAAGTCAGCTTGTGCATCACCTGGTTCAATTCCCCTGCCCTGGGCTGCAGAAATTATTCCTGCCTCTTGAACAGAACCTGGACAAAGCATCTAGGGTTTGCCCTTTTGATCAGAGCTGTAAATAATCCTCTGCCTAGGGATGGCAGGGTGGTGGAGAATCTGCACTTTACTCTTGTTGGCCTTTTGTTTAATGCATAATTTTAAAATGCCACGTTTAGCTGTAACTTTTATAATTAAATGGCAACTGTTAAAAGTAATTTAAAGATTACATTCATGTAAAATTAGCTGTTTAATTTTTTTTTGCTCAGAGAAGTATAGTGTGTATATGTGTGTGTGTGTGTGTGTGTGGTATCTGAGAGCTTTTCACCATTTTCCCTAACGTCCTGTGCTTCCTTCCCTCTCCTCCCCCTCCCCTTTCTTACTTTTAGGTTAACAATGCCACTGCGAGAGTGATGACCAATAAGAAGATGGTCACACCTTATGCAAATGGTAAGAGAGACAGTTTGTACTAATGATGAGCTGAAACGTTTGAAGAAAGATAAAAGGGAAAAGTCATGACCTCTCCTCAGGACCGAAAGAAACCAACAAAACCCCACAAACTCTTAATTTATACCATTATCCAATATAACCCTAAAGTGTTTGTGGAGAATTACCATTTTCCAGATGGAGAAGTGGGAACAGAGAGAGGTAGGGACATGCCCAATGTGGCCAATGTGGGTAAAGATGCCAAGGACCAGCGGGTTGCCTGCGCTACTACTGCAAGCTGATGCTGTATGGTGGGATGTGCAGTACTCCTGTGTCTCACTGCCATCGCGTGGATACCTAAATATGAATGCAGAAGCATAACTTAAGATGTGCGATTAGCTTAATAACTTAAGGTATCTCAGTTTAGGTTTTCTCTGTAAAAGTACAGCTGTCCCCAAGCAACCACCAGAACAGAGCCTTTGCGCTGCTCGTTAGCTTGCATTTTGTTTCAGACTGCGCCCGTGTTCAGTCATTTCCCAGTGAACCTAAACAGAGAAAGACCAAGTTGTTTGGGTAGTGAAGAATCCTGTTTCATTGGGATATCTTGGCAGTTCTCTGTGCAGTCGTTTTACTTCATAGGCATATATAGCATAGAAAGTCATTCTCCCAGCAGAACTGAATGCTGCTTTGATAAAGACTCTGAATCTGAGTCATTGTCCTGAAACAGGCAGCAAAGTTCTTCTTGGTCTGAAAATATTCCCAAACAGTTTCATCAAGGCAGGAAGCTGCATACAGGTAGTTGCTAGTGTTAGAATCTGTTTTGATTACAAAGTAAGACTCCAAACTCAGAAGATAAAATTTCTTTATGTTGCTCTGCTGCCAACTTACTGAGGGGCCCCCTGCAAATAAATATTACTTTGGGTACAGAGCTGGGGAAACAGGGCCAAGCAAAAGGCCTGGGATTCTGGGTCACAGTACCCAGAAGGAACTAGGAGATTTTGTAACAAAAGGCAGTGCATCCATGGTATATTGTCCTGAAAACAAGGGCACAAAATGTCATGCATGGGACTGTTTGGTAACGAAACTTGGCTTACCTGTTTAAGTGATAACGTACAAGAGTATTTTGCTTTTGCAGCCAGCAGTTTAAAGCCAGCCTTAAAGCTATGCAAAGGAATTTAGTATTAGACCAGGCTTAAGGTGTACTGGCAAGTGTGGTTGTACAACTGTTGTTAAATTTGAGAGTTCATAGTCCTCTTGTTGCCAACACTGGAGTATTTTGCCATCAAGGTGAGCAGTGCAGCAGCAGTGTGCCTGTACTTGTAGAGGGAGCCTGTGCTGCATCTGTCAGTGATACTCTGCCAACAGGTGAAGGGGTGGTGTTGACCATCTGCAGTTCACAGAGTTGTTCTTATGGCTTCTAGAGTGCTTAGAGGTGTTAAAAGTTCAGCAAGTGCACCAGGGCTCCAAGGCAGGGGAAGCATATGGATTTATTTAAATAAAAATGCCTCTGTGATTGCTAGCTGAACAGCTGAGACCTTTCCTGAAAGGAATGCTTTGCGGAAGCCAACCCAGATCACATTGTTAGCTTTATACTTCTTTTCTCCCCCGTTAGAGAGATGGAGGGGGAAGAGACAGATAGGTTTCTAGATGTGACTGGAAATACGTACCAACTCATACCCATACTTCTTTAAGCCCTATTCTCTTGTAGGTTTTATCTTGATGATTTGCAGTTCTTGCCAATTATTCACATTATATTGAAATCATTTCTCTGTGAAGGCTTTCACCTGAAAAGCAGCATAAAGAAGGCAAGAAATACTAAAATAACAGTGAGGAGAAAATGTGAGATGAATAGAATGATTTGGTTTTATGAACTATAGTTGTGTAATGCAGTTAATGAAGAAGTTCAGACACTGTTGCTTTTTAGCAGATCTCTAGCAGACAAGACAGAAGGATTCAAAGCTATAAATTGACTTGCCTGAAATGACAGTCTGGGCCGGTGGCTTTATAGAGGGCTTGGATCTGCAGTGTTCCCAGTGAAAGTAGGGAGGAGCTGGCAGCAAGGCTCCTGCAGGGAATGCCAGGTCGCATGGTGCTCATGGCGAATATGCATATAAGGTAGTTGGCATTCCCACAGCAGTGCCTCTGCCCGCTGCGGATCAGCTGATGTTTTGCTGTTCCCTCCAATACAGCGACCTGGACCTAGAGCTTGACATTAGGAAAAGGCAGTTGGCCTCCATCTACACCAAGGGGGATTGAGGCGAAGCAGAAATTGGAAAGAGCTGTGCATGTGAAGCTGGGGCGCATGCAAGAGACCATTCCCCCTACCCACGCTGCCCATTCCTTCTCTTGGTGTAGATTTTGGCATTCACTGCAGTCTTTGTTGTTTCAGGTTGGAAGTTGAGTCCTGTGGTTGGAGCGGTGTACGGCCCTGAGTTATATGCAGGTAGAGCTTAAGTAGACACTTCCACTTCTGCCATTTAACTGCAGTGGTGTTTGTTTATGTTCTTAATCTGCTGTTTCTTTATAACCTTTTTACGGTTTTGTTTTTGTTTTTTATTCTTTCGAAAATTAAATTAGCGTCCAGCTTTCAAGCAGATGTCTCGCTGGGCAATGACGCCGCAGTGCCCCTGTCAGGAAGGGGGGGTATTAACACTTACATTCCTTTAATCAGTAAGTAGCCCCCAATGGCCCCTGTATTGTTCCTGTGCTTGAGTTAACAATGACCTTTTACCCTTCTTCTCTCCAGTCTGTATAATATATACTTGAAAGGATGGGTCTTGCTGGGAATGAGTTTACCTTGAGCTACAGTATAGTGTGCAGTTGCTGTAACTTGTTCATCTGCAGTGTCTTGCTGTACTGCCAAATGGGTCCTTCTGAATGACAAGGAGGCTGCAGAACAAGGGGAGGGTGTGTGTGAGGAATAGGCCATTCCCTTGCTCCCCTCCCTCTTTTGAAATCGAAGAAACCAAATGGACAAATCCCTAAAGTACATATTATACAAGCTGCTAAACCATGGGTCTGCAGGGCCCCTAGTGGCATGCACCTGGATGCACGCTGGGTTGGGTTTGTGCCCTGGGACTCGTTCCCTCTCAGCATCTGTTCTCTCAGTATCTGTTTATGACATGTTTGCAGATGCCTCTGAGGTTTTACAAAGTTTCATCATGAGCCAGTTTACTTCAGTTTAAAGCATAATAATACAGGCATCGCTACATGTGGTGCCAGTTACTGGTCACGCTTGTTAAATGAAGGTGGGCTCTCAGTAAACTGGCACTTTATGGGAAATTGCTGCTGCTGTTATATGGGCTATCTTGTCTTTCAGGCTTTAAAATGAACATACAGAGGATTGGGTGGCAAAGAGTGGGAGGGGAAAGGAGGGAAGAGACTGATGTAAGTTGGTTGACTTTAAGGGCCTCTTGACAAATTATTTTAAAGAGCCTCTGCAGTTTTGGAAGAACTGCGTGCTGTATTGATAGTAACTCCCCGCGCTTCTCAGACTCTAACCAGACTGCATGGCGGTGTCGAAAGGTGGGGGGATTTGAGCCCTGTTTGGGGTGGGTAAGGCATGCCAAAACATTAACCTCTTGCATGCCAAACCTCTCTGCAACCCTTCTCCCCCCAAAGGCCATGGTGTAGAAGGAAGTATGTATGGGATGCTTGCTGGGTTATGAGCATGTCCCTCTGCAGGATTGACGCCAAATGTCCCACCGCTGTGGAGCTATTGTGTCACTTTGTTTGAAGCAGGTGGTTGTTCTCTGGCTCGGAGCTTGTATCCTTTTCACCTTCCACCTTGTCTGTCTTCACAGTTCCAGGCTTCCCCTATCCAACTGCAGCCACCACAGCCGCCGCATTTCGGGGCGCCCATCTGAGGGGCCGAGGAAGGACAGTGTATGGGGCAGTGCGGGCAGTACCTCCCACAGCCATCCCTGCCTACCCAGGGTAAGCACTGGTCACAAGAGCAGAGTGCTCTGCACAACTGTGTCAAATAGCTAATCGGTTAACAACAAAACCCTAAAATTGTCTGGATGGTGAGAGTCAAGATCATGCTAGTGCCAGAGCATTCTGCACACAATGGCATCCAGTGGGGGCAAATCTAAATTTTTCAGTGTTAAGTTTTCAACTGAAGCAATTTTCAGTACTGCAACAGCTTAAAGTGCTGATGGGTTCCTTCTCATAATTTCTCAATTTGTCTATATATGGTATTGGTCATCCATTGAGCCAATATGTTATAGTGCTGCTGAGAAGGACACAAAGAGAAGATCTAAAATTCCTGAAAAGGTTCTCCTCTTTGCACTCCATTTGTGTTTTCATATTCAGGAATGACGAATATTATCCATTACCTTCATGCCTCACCATCTGGCAGTAGGACACAGAAGAGCCAGTTACCCACAATGGATTTGCTTTCTTTGTTGGAGACGGTTTAAAAAGGTTTAAAACAAAGATTAATCAAGTCCATTAATTTAAAGCTGGGAGTGTTTGGGATGTAGAGAGAATGATAATGCAATGAAGCAATGGCAAATGTGTGGCCTTAGCATTCTTTGCCCTCAGATTTTCACTTAATGCAGTGCAATAGATGCTGTTACAAAGGAGTATTCCACTGTTTAAAAGTAGAGGGAACTAGGTCTGTATGTGAGTTTTGTTTTGGGTTTTTGTTGGTTTGTTTAAATATGATGGAACTACAGATAAATCAGCAAATCCCTTCCAAACTGTCTTTTTTTTTTTGTTTGTTTTGTTTCTGATTTTGAGGATGCTTTAATCATATTGTCTCTGGAGTTCTACTTGCCGTATTTTCCAGGCAATGTTCTCAGAAAGAACAGGAGTAGAAACGAATCCTCCAACACAGAGATGTGAACTGACCCTTCTTTTCCTTTACACTAAGCCCAAAAGGGAAGAAAAAAATCATAAATCTTTTATTAAAAAGGAAAGTGGAATCCATACACATCAGTGCAGGGAGCTGGCCTGATATGTGCTGGATAAGCTTACAATACCTTCTGTAGCAGATTAAGTGATGAGAGCTACTGTGGCCCTTTTAGAGTCCAGTCTGATATTTAAAGTAGAGCTCAAGGAAGCAAGCTGCAGTGGTCATGTATCTGTCTAGCTTTGCTCTTTGGCAAATCTGGCAGTGTTTGTATTTAATTCACCAGAAGACTTAAAATGAAACCTCTTGTCTGAACATTGGTCTTCTGAACAGAGTGTTTCTTCCAGGTTTTCAGATCCACCTTTTTGCCACCACTCCTAGTTTACATTCTCTATCCTCTAACCATAGCCTCTGACCTACAACTTGTTTGTCTGTTATTCTAAAAATGGCCCAGTCCAATTTTACTGGGGAGTGCTTCGCAATGAAACAAAGCAGCAGAGCTGAGCTAAGTGCTGCTGTCTAACAGAATATGAAATATTTGCACCAGCGAGGGGGAATGTGCTCTTCATCCCTGAGAGTAACAGCTGGAGCATTCCTAGGCAGAGGCTGTCACCAGTGGGGCACTGGGAGGGCCTGTCTTTGATGTAAATCCAGCCTGAGTCCCATGTAAAAGGTTTATTTTCATTTGGAATATGGGCCAGGCTCCAATCATTAGCCCTTCCAAATACTGTCTCATGTCTGTGTTTACTGATACTACACTGAATTGTTCTGACCCTGCTGACTGATCCCATGTCTTCATGGGCAGCATACTACCTAGTAAACATTTACAGGGCACCAGTAAGCAAGGCAGATTCACAGAGGCCCAGAACTGTCCCTAGTCCCAAGCACTGGGATGTAAATAACTACTACTGGTGGTTTTTGTCATCATAGTCAGAGTCCCTGCAAGATACTTTTGTAGAACGAATTTGATTCCTAGTGGAATAATACAAAATGTACTATTCAATTCCATGTTGCAGTAACCTGTAGGACAGCCACCACTCCGTGTGGGTACTGTTGACCTCCATGGGGTCAGGGACAGGCACACGTTCCTGACACCTTACCCTCCATCGGTTACTTTCTTCCTGGCCAGTGGAAAGATGGAACCATAAGATCAGTCAGCAACATGAGTGACCAAGACATAGTGAGTAATGCGGAAGAGGACAGTAAAGTAAGCTGCAGGTTAACTCAAACCTGATAGAAGGAATTGATTTTCACAAACTTCAGCGGTGTGTAAGTTACAAAACTTAATGGTATCACTGCATTTGAGACCTTAGCAGAATTAAAAAAATACAGAATGTAGATTAATAAAAGTTCGCTGGTATTGCCATACTGGATCAGACCTGAGTGCCATCCAGGTTAGAGTAAGTTTTGACAGTGTCAAGTGCTAAACCAGAGGAAGGTGCAAGAAATCATAGGTCTTAATAGTTCTAATATTTATTTCAAGAACTCAAGATTTGCTAATGCATATGTGGAATGCCCATAGTTATGTATGGCTATGGATGTTTATCCAGGGAAGGTTTTTGATACCTCAGAAAGCAATTGCTTAGACTGTTGGAGGTGATGTTAGATAGTCACCTAAACCTGACTTCAAATACTAATGCAACCTTCAGTTTATAACTGAGGTGCCACTTGGTAGAAATAAGGAGACATTATAGCCTCTGATATGTAGCACAAGTAAAAACTGTACTGGAATATTGCCCTGATTTGTAGCAGCCACGCTTTTAAAATGAGAATGCTGACAAATAACACTTCAGACCAAAAGCTGTAAGAATCTAGACAGTCTGAAGAAAACTCACCTACTGTAAAACTCTCAAAGTTAAGTAAGCTTGATACATTTCATTTCTCAAACTACAGGTTAGTCATTGACTTGTGCATGGTCATTAAATACCTATATGAAGAGTAGACTTGCCATGGTAAAGAATAATTTAGTCTGACAGTGTAAATATATGCAAGATTCAATGATTTGAAGCCAAAGTAGATGGAAGACTAGGTGTGAGAAGCAGAGAGGTTTGAGGGTTTGAAGTGTTTTTTTCATTCCTTTTACAACACAGTCAGCTGTTGGTACACCTAAATGATGTGCTGGCTACTTTACAAAACCTGCCTATTTCTTTCTCCCTTGGATGTGTTTTAGCTCAGCTAGTAGGCTTTTTACAGGTGACACTAAGATTTGATGGGCTGCCGGGCTGCTATATACTTCTGGTCAGGCTACATAACTGGAATGTGGTTCTCAGATGAAGGAATTCTCTCAGTTTTTGCTAGCATTAAGAATCATGAATATGGATATTCTACCACATGAATAAACCTTGCTAAGTTTCAGCCCTGGGAGTTGGTGTCAGTCAAGTCCTAACTAAAGGAGAGATGGAAGATTCACATGTGTTTGGATGTTTGGATCCAGGAAGTCTTACTCTTACCTGTTACTAGTGTTCCTTGCAGTTTTCTCTGGAGAGCTGATGCTAGCATCTGTTGCTGACAGAAATAGTGGCCTGATCCAATGTGGTAATGCTTATGTTCATCCAACTGATTGTGTTTGGAATAACTGTTAAAACTGCTAACCTGTTCATAAACCAAGTCACTTCCTCTGTCGTGCGTTTGCCTTTCCTGCAGGAGCAGGTGGAGTATCACTGCTAAAACACTCCTGGTCCTAGATAGAGAACCCAGCAATGTAAGTCACTGCCCCAGGAGCCAAACTCTTTGTTATGTGGTTGTAAAAATTTAGCTTCAACAAACATGATCTTATGGCCTGCTTCTCCCTGCTGAAGTGGCTCCCCTCTTCCTCTAACAAGGGTCTCTATCTTCATACCTGCTCCCAGCGCTCTTGGAGACTACAGTAACTTTGTCCATTGGGAATGGAGTGTACTTTTCCTGGGGAAGGCAGCAAGACTAAATTATTCAAGCAGTAGCTAACACTGCAAGATTTTTTTTTTAATTTTTTTTTTTTTTTTTTTTTTTTTTTTAGTAATAGCATGCAGAATTTTGGCAAGATCTGCTGGGCTTTTTTTGTGTGTGTGTGCCTTACAATAGGTGGGTATCTGAGGGTGGCAGGCTCTTCGCAGCATTTCACATTCCATCTGATGAGTAAAAATGATAGTCAAAAGAATAGCTGGTGTTCCATACCTTCTTTTTCCTTAATTTTATGGGTAAGTCATGCACATCAGATCCATGAACATAACAGATGGTGGGGCTAATGCTTTTTAAAGCCTTGAGCAAGTTGGTGTGGAGCTCTTCAGAGGACAAAGCTGGAGGAAATTCCTCAGTATGTGAAGCACACGCTGAACTCAAATGGGTGGGGGGCATCCCCTCTCTTCCTTCCTCATCCTTCCCCAACCCCTGTCCCCAGAGTGAGCTGTGTAGCCTCCTGCTAGTGAATGCTCTGGTAAGAGCAGCTATTTGGGAGCCCCAGGCTCTGTTTAACAGTTTTTGTGCTTGAAGTTCTGAGAGAAACAAAATGATGGCTTAAAGCAGAAAAAGCACCATCCCATGGAAACCCTTCCAGTTGCTCCTCTCTGCTGTGGAATAGGTCATTACTACCAGGGACTCCCACTGCACCTTTCAGTTTTCGGATCTTGGACCGGTCACCTAACCTTTTTAGCTCATTATCTCTGCTTGTGAAAGCAATGCATTGTGGGTATTTTTGGTTTTTTCTTTTCAATTACATTTCTCTGTGTTTACTTTGATCAGAATTGATTGACTTGTTTTCCTGAGGTGTTGCATCGGTTCTTTAAGATGCTGAATAATAATACTTTGCATGCTTGTGTGATCAGCCAAATCTTATCGCATGTCTAATGTGCAGGGTAAAAGCAGGTGATGTATGGATGTCAGAAACAAAAGTCATGCAGCCCTGTGAAGCGTGAAAAATGTAATCAGGCACAAGTCTCTGAACCACACTTCCTGACATAGGTGACTCCAGCCCCTGTGGGATGCCTTCTGTGAGGGGCTCCTCAATTTCACAAGCCCACTTGATGAAGCCAATGTTTCTGTGTGTTTAGGGGGTAACTAAAATAATTGCAGGAGAATAACCAGAGTGGAGGTTTCTAAACCCTTGTGTCTCTCTTCAGGACGTCAGATCTTTTTGAGTCAATATTTACTGTCCAAGATGGTGGTTCCCCTCCCTCTCTCCTTTGCATACTGTTTCCCCCTCTGCCCGCCCCTTCCCCCTTTGCATGCCATGGAAGATGACTTGGAGCCGTGCGTGCGCACACACATTCTCTTGCTGATTTGCTCCTGCCAAAAGCCCAGGTTGTGGATTCATACATCACCTGCCTGTGTAAAACGCATGTGCATGCTGCCGTCCTCAATAACCGGAATGTGTTTTCTGTTCTTTTGTTTTTTGTTTGTTTTTTTGTTTTTTTGTTTTTGTGTGGATTTTCTGCAGTGTGGTTTACCAGGACGGATTTTACGGTGCTGACCTCTATGTAAGTACACACACTGGAGCCTTCTTGTCCCCAACCCCTGACAAGCCAGCCTTTTTTTGTTTTGTTTTCTTTTTCTTTTGGTTTGTTCGTTTGGTTTGGTTTGGTTTTTTAAATATCATTTACTTTAATTTTCTTCTTCCTTGTGGATATATATATTTATATATTTAGGAATGCAAGCATGCTTCTCTGTCACTGCGCTTGCCCCTGGGTGCAAGACCTAAGCCTTTGGGTTTCCTGATCATTGCCAGGGTCAGTTTATTGGGTGTCCTGTCCCCCACATGCACACTGGTACTAATCAACTTGAGAGATGATTAGCAAATTAAAATTTCTCTCAACACTTCTCTCATTTACATAATTTGGTATAAAAATAACAGGACTGGTTTAGCCTCAGACCTTCCCTTTCCTTCTCCCCCTCTTCCCTCCCCTTTCTCTTCCCTCTTGGGGCCCTTTCAGGTTTGATTTGTGCAGCCCACACTACACTGAACAAGTTGTATGTTTTAAAATGTTCATGTGCCACTGGGATGTGGAGATTATCCCTTTGGGGAAGACACTGGGACTGATTAAAAATGGAGACTGAGATGCTAGAGTGAAAACTGACATCTCATTTTGCTGGTAGAAATGGCACCTAAATAAGCTAGATTCTCTCGCCTCTTCGGGGAATTGTAAAGTACAAATATGTGGAGATGTTCGGTTACAAGAGTCAGCAGCCTCCTCCTGTTTGGGAATTAGCTGTGACACCACGGGAGACTTTGTCCTGTCATTGTCTTTGTCCTACTCGGTCAGTCTGTACTGCAAATCTCCAGGGCGTCTGTGTGTACATAGGTGAGTTGTGGATGGAGGTATTTGAACTGGCCAGTGAGAAAAGTGGTTTCCTCTCTGAGGGAGAGCTGTTGCAGAGCAGGAATATGGTAGGAACATGCCTTTCAAAGCAAAAATATTCAGGGCCACTACTGCCATTGCACCTTGTGGCCTTCCTGGCTCCAGCAGAGTTCCCTGTTGTGGCATTGTAGGTCATAGCTCTCTGGAGAAGTTTTGTATAGTTTGGGTAGTGGCACAATTGTCAGCACGGATTTCTCGTTCCCGCTCCTTTGAAGGTGCTATTCCTGACATTTATAAAGAGGACCCTGGGGTTAGACTCAGGATAATGGATGGAACTAGCTTTTGGATTTGGTTGGTTTATATGGAGGATCGAGTTCTGGACAGGTGGTTTTCCCAGCCCAGGTACAGGAGTTGGAAGGTGTGCTCTCTGAGATGGAGAGAACTGCGTGCATTTCTTCACTCTTCCATATAATATCTTGTGTGCAGTCCTTTAAAGATTGATCTGCCTAGTCAAATGTTTCTTTATAAAGCTGTGTCAAGGACTACAGAAGGTTCTGCGTTTTCCTGCCTCACTCCTAAAACACTAGCTTTACAGACACTGATTTGCTATGGCAAGAAACCAAGAAAATGAGTGGTGCTTAGTGCCTCTTCCCCCAGAGTGTGGCATATAAAAGGCTGCCGTGTTGAAAGGGAAGACTGGCCAAGGTTACTCCCTATTTCTTCTGAGAAAGCTCCATCAGAGCTTTTGTTGGGGAGGAGAGGCTTACTTAACATGTTTTAAGGACAGAGAACTCAGCAGTGAAGAACACCCCTAACCACTTGGTGCTGCAGAGCAGTACTGCCGCATAACACGAAGCCAAGCCCCCAGGTCAGGGTAGAACCATTAGGTGGATTTCTGATGACTTTGCTGTTGGTGGCAGTGGTGTCACTGTCAGAAAGCAGGGTGATAGAAGAGAGGATTGCATCAAAGTAGATGGTGGTGCTTTTTCCTGTGTTATTGCTGCCTAGAGCCCTCCAACGGAGCTCAGGAAAAAGTTACCATTATCCAAACTTGAAGTTGCCCTTCCAAACAATTTGCTTGACGCAGGTGGAATGATTGCAATGTCCCTGTGTCTTGCTGATTTGTTGTGCTTTTCACTGCAGTGCTTCCATCCCCCTGGTTGCTGTGATAGGTTTACCCAGATTCTGGAAGGGATGGCAGAGGATACTTCAGTTAGGACCGGGGGGAAGTTAAATCGAGATTCTCATAAGACTTCCGAGTCCATAGGGTTGTGGAAAGGAGCTGAGCTGGCAGGGAGTGGTTAATGAATGGTAGGTAAGAAGAAAGGGAAGTGTCCCAAGTTTGGGCTGCTTTTTCTGCATATATGCTATGCACCGATTTCTCATGTTCCTCCTCCTCCTTTTCCTCACTCCTTTTTTCTTTCCTGGGGCAACCATCCTGCTAGCCATTTCTTCTGGGAAGAAGGCATTCCATCTGTTGTTGGATGCGTCCCACTCTGGCAAGACACCTGAATTGATAAAACAACCTGCCCCAGGATGCAGAGGGCTTCATTTCGGATCATAAGAAAGGTTATCTTTCTTCTACAATGGGGTCAATCTGGGTGGCGGGGGGGGAAACCCAAACAAACCCACCCATGCAAAGACTGCTCCTGCTTGTGAAAAGCGTGCTTGCATCCACTGGAAAGAAAAGGCTGGTGAGCCCCGCTGTGGGCTGTTTGTATGATTGTTTCTTTCCACAGCTGTGTTTTTTTGAACTGCTCTTCCTGTGTTCTGTTATAGAATAGTCTTACAGGAACCAATCATTAGCGCTAAAATACCTCAGGTAGGAGTGCCAGTGTGACCTGCCAACCAATCAGATTGTGGATTGCAGTGGAAAAAACTGAATTATACTAACCATTCCAGCACCACATTAGAGATGGGAACAGAGGCTTTTTTAGAGCAGCGCAGACTCACGTGTGAGCCAAGCCCCCGCTGTAGCAGGGCGGCGTGTGTCCAGATTTCATACCAAGTGGCATTTCACTCAAAATAAAAAAAACCAAAAACCAACAAAAAACTAAAAACCAACAAAACTTAAATTCAGTGGAAGGGTTAACGAGGTCATGCTTGTCCCATTATCATGTAGAAGCACCTGCTGCAGTGGACACGGTTGTCCTGTCACCTCTTTTAATTCATTCATGCTCATTCCTGGTGCACGTATGCCACCCTTCTAATACAGAAATACCAGAAGCGGTTCTAGCCCTTTCTGCTTCTCAGCTTCTGTTACAGCGAAGTATAGGGGTGGAGAAGACACATTTGAGAGATGACAAATAAAAGATCCTAAAATTGGGCTCGCTGCCTAAACCTGGCAAGCAGTAAAATGTACCTATCTGGTACCATGAGTTACACATTTCTCCAGGCATATGGAGACACTTCCATCCTAGGGGCAGAAAGGCTCTTTGGAGTAAACAGGGCCAGTGACATACTTTGTGTGCCCTTCTAAGGCAGGAAGGGAAAAAGAAAAGGGAGGTTTATACCACACTGACATAGTAAGCTGTAGTTTTGGATTTCCTCCTGCTCTCGTTGGATTGATCACCTGATACGGACTTGAAGAGTGGAAGAAAAGATGTACTTGAGCTGAACTGCATAAAATGCTAATTTATTTTCATTAACATACTCAGTAATTGGAATGCTGCTTTAGTTGGGATTGCAGCTTCCTGTATATGTTGTTTTTCCATGTTTGTCTTATTTCAGAAAATATAAGAAAATACTGAAAAAGCTGTCATTTAATGTTAAAGAAGGAATTTTAAAATAAAAGATTGCTTTGTTGATGAACCAAGTAACATCACAGAAGAGTCATTTTAAATTTGGGCTTTTGTTCATACCCAAGCAATATAGCTGTTTGACAGCTCAGGTCTGTAGGCTCAAGCACTATGTGGGGAAAGGGGTCCAGCACAGCCCCAGCAACACTGGGAGGCCGGATAGACAGAGAAAGAGAACTTGACTCAAGATAAAGCAGCATTTAGGCTGGTGCTCATTTCTCTCACATGCTCCCCAGACAACCCAAAGCCTGTACCAAAAAGAGCTAACCTTGATTTACACAGTCCTTTTGGTTGTTTTTAATGCCCAGTAAAAATGCATAAGCCTTCTCACTAGTTCCCATTTCCTTATGGAGGCAGTACTTAAACAGTCCCATTGATAGAAATGCCTCTGACATAACGTCTTTGCAAGGAACTCAGCCACACTTACTTCTTTTGAAGTGAGACTAAATATTTTTAAAAACTGAACCTACAAGGGTAACCTGTCCCCGTGGAGCCAAATAGGTGGAGTGGGAGTTTGCATGGCTGTCCTGAGTTTCAGGCACTATGCCACTCAGTGGTTTCTTCTGTTGCAATTTGGCTCTGGCACTGAAGGAATGTGTTGAAGCTAGCAAGGGCCTTTTAAAAAATTTTATTTATTTTTAAATAATTATTTCTTTCATTTGGAAACAAGGTTTTTCCTCTTTGTTGCAGCTGCTCTATGCTGTTACGGTTTATATTTACCTGGAGTACCTGAAGTGGGTAGCACCAGAAATCACTGGGGGTCATAGGACCCTGCAGCTGAGCTTGTGGATGAGCTCTGCATATCAGTTACAAGTTTTGTGTGACAGGAATAGCAGGAGAAGATATCTGGTGCATTGGACAAGCTGAACAGGCTTTAGATGCATTTATTGCATTATATAGGTGGATCCTGGGTTATGGGAGAACAGGAGCATCAGCTGGGTAAGGCAACCTGTACAGTGTCTGCTCTGTATGGTCCCAGAGCTTGGTGAAAAGATTTATGAAAAAACAAGTAATAGTTGCAAGAGGTCTTCCTCTTTCCTTCACCGTATTTTGGTGTATTTGGACCTGCCGGTCATGCTAATAAATACATCCCCGTCTCAGAAATCTCCCAGCTGTCCACACTCATTGCTCCTATGACAGGAATGCACCATGCCATTATAATCCCCATTCTTGGTTTTATTTGAAGTACACATAAGTAGACTTTGCAGATCGCTTTGAAATGAGCAGGTCTGCCTGTGCGTGTGTACCTCTATCCTAAGATTTTTTTGTTTTTTCCTTTTTTAAGTAACCAGTAGCTTCAATTTTGCATCAGTGCATGGTTAAAAAGCAATACACGTCAGCTATTTCTTAACTTCATTTCTCCAATGAATTATTTCTCCTGTTTTTTTGTTTTGTTTTGTTTTTTTTTGTTTTGTTTTGTTTTTTTTTTTTTTGTTTGTTTGTTGTGCAGTTGACTGAAGAAATGTTAACATCCCGCTCTAAATCTCTCAGTGGAGTCTCTGTTCCCTTCTCTGATATAACAGATGGGTTATTGCTTGTTATAATTATTAACATTGTGGTGTGGGACAGGGCTAGGGTGGGAGCCATTCTGGGGGGCGAGGGCGGGGTGCTGCGGGAGTCGTTAAGGTTGGAATGTTAACTCCAGTGGTGACTGACTGTTTCCGTAATAGCAGGTTGTTGTGGCTGCACGCTCTAGTACTTGAGGCTGTGTACTTCACTGAGCTTGTGGTAGAGCCTAGGGCGAACTGCTGTCCCAAGAGAATGCTGGGATGGATAGAACTAGCCAATATGAGTCTGAACGTGGTGACTTTGCTGGTTGTTCTAGCTCCAGATGTCAGCATGCTTAGTTTTTAATTTTGATTAATAAATGTTACTCCATTCCCCCTCCCACACCTGATTCCAACCCTTCTTTTCTTCTTCTTTAATTTTGTTTTTTTGGTTTGGTTTGGTTTGGTTCTGTTTTGTTTTCCTTTATGAGAGACATGAGTTAAAAGACAATTATATGATAAGCCTTTTTGGTTTCAAACTGCATCTTGCTGTCATGTTCAGAGTATGTGCCAGGCACATTTGAAGTGGCTTCTGATCTGAAATGTGACTGGCAAGTGTGAAAGTGGGGGGCAGAATGGGAATCAGGGTGCATGCTGAGGCGAGCTGCCCTGTGGAGGGTGGTGCCTGGAGAAAATACCTCCTACACTGTGCCCAAGTGACAAACCAAGGGTTCAGGAAGCTCATAACCTAAGGGGAATACCACAATGGCTTTGATACAAAGTTTTGTCTTAATTTGGTGAGGTTAATGAAGCTTTGATTTGAATTAAGGCTGCACCTCATTCCTCTTGACTCTCTCACATTTTACATGGTGGTGCAATGACACCATGGCAAAACCAAGCAAAACATCCCCAAACCATCAATCCAAAATGTAGGATTTGAAACAGCCAGGTGAGATTAAAAGGGCTAAACTGTAACATGACATCTCTTCCAGGCCATGTGGTGACTGATGTTTCACAGGTGTAGATCTGTGTTGCTTTTTCTCCTGTTAACTAGAAGATTGAAGAGGCTGCAAGTCCCTTTTCTCTGGAGTAGGAAAGGGTCTGCAAACATGTTTTGGATAGCATGTTAGCCTTCACAAGGCTAATGCAGGCCACACAAAACAAACAAATATTAATTTAAAATCATTACTTCTAATTTAAAAGCTACCCAGGTCCAGATTGAGAATTGTTGAGCAAACACACAGTTCTGTAGTGGAGCTGATCTTGTACTCTTAGTTACATATATGCAAAAAATATATAGGGTAGAGGTATGTTGAGCTGTTTCTGGAGGTGAAGAGC
This sequence comes from Corvus hawaiiensis, assembly GCF_020740725.1. NCBI lineage: Eukaryota > Metazoa > Chordata > Aves > Passeriformes > Corvidae > Corvus > Corvus hawaiiensis. The sequence goes on along the minus strand of NC_063216.1, from coordinate 27,545,112 downwards.
ATAACTCTGCCTCCTGGTCCTTCAAGCCCTGAAATGTCAATTGGAAGAAAAAAAAAAATAACCAGAAGCAATCTGGAATTTTCTGATGGTTTTTTATAGCTCATTGTGTTTCTAGAAAGTCAAAACTATGGTTCATTTACCAAGCCCTCACCCCCAACTTCAAAAAAATGTGTTCAGAGATACAATAAAGATCTAACCAGGGGGCTTCAGAGCCCCCTTTGCTGCCTGCTGTGCCACCTTTGTCCCTGGTCTGAAAGGTGGCTGGCCTTGGTCTTTTAGTACCGCAGGCCTTGCTCTGCCCCAAGAGCTCCTTGTGGGAGTTCCAGGAGGAGACTCACAGGTTTTCCTCTGAGTCAGAATTCACATTTTGACAAGACAGCTGTTAAGTACGTTTTTAGTAACTACCTCTGATCACCTTTGCTACAAGTGTGTAGCATGGGCAGAAATGCAGCAGCAGAACAGACTCTTGTGGCATAAATTCCCTTGACCTGTTTCCTTTTTCTATGGAGAGGAGGGGAGAACAGTCTGGTTGGCCTCAATGTTGGTTTGCTTGTTGACAGCCCTGAAACCACCAGGGACTGTCTTCTCTGACCATCTTTTCCTGATTGCTTTTTGCCTTCTCTGGCTATTGATACTTTTGCACTTGTGGACCCAATTAAATTCAAGCCCTTTGGGTTTTTCAGGCTGTAAAAAAGAGAGGGTAAAACAAAAAAAAAATAGGAATTTCTCTGAATGGTCCCTGTTCTAAAATACTTCATATAAGGTGTTCACCTCTGTTTTCCCCTCCATAAGAGGAAGGGGCCATAAAAGTTACCTTGCATGCAAGATTCTGGGTCTTTCCTTGTTTCCATTTCCTCCATGCCAAATTGCATTTTTTGCAGGGTTATAACAATGCTCAGTCTTCCTTTAGTGTATTCCTTCTGCTAAAGAGGATAATGGAAGGGCCTCCCTGGTCCCTCTAAGGAAAGGAATATACATGAGTTAATGGGTGATGCTTGTGATAGACATGACATGGGAGCTGATGCAGTTTGAAACACTTCCTCTCCTTGTGATGTGTGTGACATTTTTTAAATTTTTTTTTTATGCTCTGCATGGGTGGACAGGTATCTGTAAAGTCAGTTCTCTTCTCTCCTGCAGGGTGGATACGCAGCCTACAGATATGCACAGCCTGCTACTGCAACAGCAGCCACGGCCGCTGCAGCCGCTGCAGCAGCTTACAGCGATGGGTATGTAAGGGAGAGGTATCCATGGGGGCTCGCTTGCTGTGCTCAGGGATTCAAGGAGCATTGATCCATCACAGAACTTCTGCTTCTTGCCCCCGTTTCTTTGTCTTACCTGCACTCGCATGCACGCGCATGCATGCACCACCCGACACGGAAGACTTGAATGCACGGTTTGTCTCTGCTCCTGGACAGTATTGCCCTCGGTGTATGTGAGCTGGCACAAATCCTGGCCTCTTCCCCATCCTTGTGGTTCTCTGCACAAAGCAGGCACCGTGGTTACACCCTCAGAGGCAGAGATCTGGCTCTGGGCAGGTTACTTAATCTGTGGGTGTGTTTCTCTCCCCATCATAAAGTAAAAATGACTCAGCTCGTGCAGTGCTCTAGGATGCTTTAACATGCAGCTCTGAATAGATACAAAGGATTGTCTTCATCAGAGTGCTTGCCTTAAGATTTTTCATTGCCTGTGCAGTAAGGCCGTGTTTTAATCCTAGCACATGTAAGCCCATTAAAGTTTATACTCCTCTCATAGTGGAGAATTCCTCACTGCTTTTCATTTAGCAGGTGTTACTGTGCCAGTAGCACTAGTGCCAGCAGTCACTCTCCTCCCTAATTGCATCATGCAATTACCCAAAGGTAAGGGGTGCACTAGCTGTCATTTCAAGGGTGCTGACCTCTTTCCTGCAGGCCAGGCTTGTGGCCTCTGCCACATTCCTCCTGGCAGGCCGTTCTCTTGCCCATCTCATACAATGCATGGCAGCATGCCCGTAGGATCTCTCTGCAGAGGGGCTGCCTGCATGCCTGTGTGTGCGTGGATGCATACATGTGTGTGCAAGGGCATGCTGCTGTGGTCAGACAGCTATTTCTCTGCCCCTCCCAAGTGACTTTTTTTTCTTTTTATATCTTTTCTCCCTCTCTTCAGTTATGGCAGGGTGTACACAGCAGATCCTTACCATGCCCTTGCCCCTGCCGCTAGCTACGGAGTTGGCGCTGTGGTAAGTGGGATTTTCTTTCTTGGGCTGTTTCTCATTTCCAGCATGGGGAACAGCTGTCTGCTGGGTATCATGCAGTGAAACTTCACCCAGAAAAACTTCTTTGTTGAAGGAGGAGGTCCTTAGCAGCAGTGCTGGGTACCCAGTTGTTTGGCATTCATATCTATGTGTGCACTAAGAAAGGAACCAGGCTGTAGGAGACCAGTTATTACTTGGTCTTGCACATCATCTACTACAATGAAAAATGAAAATGAAAAGCGACCAGAACTGCCAGAAGCCAGAACACTGTTGGTGAATCAGTAGAACTGTATTGAGGTGATACATAGAGCAAAAATCAGCAATAGTTAGAGATTCAGGATACCCTTTCTTGCCATTTTCAGTTCTAGGAAGCAAGGGAATAAGTTATTCTTGTGACATCTTGCAGCAGAGCTGCTTCACTTGGTTCCCTCTTGCACTAGTGGAAGGATTCGGTGTCCTGCCTGCCAGCAGTAGTTACGCAAGGGCAGGATGAGGTATGCTGGCATTGGAGGGGAGTGGAGCAGCTTGCTGAAAACATATGCTTGCCCATCTGCTAGCCAGTGCAGTATCTGTGTTGTTGCAAAGGCTGGAATACAAATGTGTTCAGAGAAAAAGACACCTAAAAATAGGTATCTGCAGTGTAGCACCTCTGTTTCAGCCTCAGCTCATCCTGTGGATTCTCTTTAGTCAATGAGAGAAAAGCAGGTAATTCTAGGATACCCAGTCATCATATCTATTTTAGACCTTTACCTTGAGGTGAGGTGAAGAGCATCCTAGAAGTCTTGGTCTCTGCAATCTGTAAAGGCAGCCTGGACAAGTGGCTTGAGATTAGGACTGGTGAGTCCCCTCTGTGGTACTGAATTCCCTTCCACCAAGACTTGCCAAACTTCACCTCCAGCTGGCTGGCCATGAGCATGCCCTCCTGAGCCACATCTTTGGTTTTGCAGGCAGAGTTCTCTCTTGCTTCTTAGAGGTGCTGATGGTGGTGGGTCAGTGCCAGGACAGGCCCATTGGTCCTGCCAAAAGCATTTGGGTGCAGTCCTGGGTATCTCTTCACAGTTCTCCTCCTAACAACCTTTTTTTTCTCCCATTTCATTTCTACAGGCGAGTTTATACCGAGGTGGCTACAGCCGATTTGCCCCCTACTGAAGTGACGTGAGCCCCCTGCAAATGGGACAGCCCCCCCAGTTCATGAGGCCTGGCTATTGCAATATTTACTAGTAGAGGAACTCTATAGCAAGTTGAGGAGGAAAAACAAAAACAAAACAAAACAAAAAAAAAAAAACAAAAGAGAAAATACTTTTTTATACCTCACTATGTTCTTTGAATATGTATTTTTTTTCCTTTAAATTTCTGCCTTTAATTCTTTTGTTCCAAAGATTGTGCTTTTTTGTTTGTTTGTTTGTTTTTTGTTTTCATTTTTGGGGTTTTTTTAACTGTGGTAAAAATAATGCATTTCCGTGTCTGTATGTTGGTGCATAGCTTATCCTACCAATCACGGAAAAGGCGATTAGTGATAAGGAAAGCTGTTAGAAACTGATATCATGCAATTAATCAGGAACACGCAGACAGAGTTACTTCCCTGGGTCTGGTGCTTGGTGCCTGTGAGACAGGGGGACGTGAGGGAGAAGTCTCCACCTGCCGTGTTTCTGGTCTGCAGAAGGAAGCACTCTTTGGCTGTGGCTGGGACCTGAATGCTGGTGGGAAGTAGTCATTTGCGTTTGGAAATGGGGGAAATGCAGAGACTTTCCTTGTTTCCGTCACCATCTGATGTGCACAGGTTGTGACAGTTTCAGCAGTGTAAGAACTTTAGACTTCGCAAGAGAAGAGTCCCTCAACCTGCCCAAAGACTTCAGCTGTTACCTGCTGTATAGGGGACAAGACTTTGAAAGGAGTTTTTGATGAGGATGATCTTTTCCCCACACACGGAACTTCTACTCGCTGACTTTTGTCCACTGCAGGTGGCTGTAATTGTCTTGGTTTTCATTCCTCCTTTTGAAGATCTTTCTCTCTTGCTGTCCCTTTCCTCCCCTTCATTCCTCGAGGAGTGGCAGATGCAGTGCAGGATCACGCAGAGTACCTCTGTTGCGGGCAGCAAGTGGTTAAACTTGGGGAGGTGAAGCACCTGCAGCCTCGCAGAGGAAGAAAGCGAGCAGAAGAGTCGAGCATGGCACACGCTCTGAGGCCCAGCGTGCAAGGGCTCTGCTCCTGTTCATCCTGGGCTGATTAGGTGCTTCTGCAACTATTCTATTTCAAATAACGTGAGTGAGGAAAAACCAGTCACGCATAAGCTGCTTGAGTTGAGGGACAAGCATGTGAGTTTGTGTGGGGGAAGAGGATCCTTTACATCTAAATGTGATCCTGAAGTAGTTTTGTGTCTGGCAGAAGCAGTTCGTGCAAGCTCTGAATTCATAGGAACTTCCTACCACAAGCTGTTTCAGGCCCTTCCATAGCTGCATTGGAGTCCCTGGGTTTGTTTTGCCCAGCCTCTCATAGAAAGTTGTGCACCTGGTCTGCTGAGTCCATATAGACACTACATATTAGAAGACTTGGAAGGCTAGAGACTAAATAACTGAGGGCTCCACGACTCCCAAGACCATCTCCCTTCTGCTCTCACATACAGAGAATTCACTGTATTTCAAAGACAGCACACTTAGAGGACTGTGAGCTGTGATGTGATGCGGAGTTGCTGCTCTCCAGACCTCTATGTTCAGCTGCTGGCTCCTAGAGTGCTCCCAGTAACCCCAGTGGTCAGAGGCAGGCTCTAACCACATGCTGGAGAGATGCAGAAGTGTAATTGTACCGCGCTGCCTCGACTCCATGGGTTGGTGCTGGGGTGAGCCACTGCCCCCAGAAGGGCAGCTTAGAGTGTGGGTTTGTTGGCGGAGCCTCTCCGGCTCCTGTCGAACACCTGCTTTTCCATCCACCGCTGAATAGGAAAATTCCTGCATTTAACACTAAGCAAGCAGAGGTCCCGCTCCTGGGGAGGTGTCCTGGCCCAGCCACACACAGTCACACATTTTTTGCTCTTCCCCAGTGATAGATGGAGCCTCTCTGTGCACAGCAGAGTGGAGGCACCTCAAATGGGAAGAATGGGAACGCCATTAGTTAAGCTAGGGACCCTGAAGCTATTGATTTTCTGGAGGAATAGCTAGATAAAGGGGACACCAAACTGCCAGTCTGTTGGCCACCTTTTTTTTCCCTGGTTTTATTGTTGGTTTTTTACTTTTTTTTTTCCAAGCCAAAGTTTGGTTTGTTGCTGTTATGACAATTTTTTTGTTGTTTGTATATAAATATTTTAGCTTGAAAATAGGGAGGGGGGGAACAGGGTGTTGGGGCTTTCACAAAATCTAGGAAATGAGGGAGACTTGGTGTGTTTGGGGGCTTTTACTGCCTGAGTTGTGGTAGAGATAGTCATATTCAAGGGGAGTTAGTTCCACTGCAGAGCAGCCAGGGGACTTGTGGAGCTGGGATGCAGCAAAAACCTCTACTGGACTTGTTCTCCCCGCTGTGGATGGAGGGCCTGAGCGAGGCCATCCCTCCCCTTCCCGCAGGCAGTTCTCAGGCTGTGAGCCCAGGAGCATCTGCAGAGCCCTGCTGGGGCAGCTGCTCCCCCACTGCCCCCCTCCCACATTCAGTTCAGCTGGTTCTGACTGCTGCTCCCCAAAAGCTGGGTTCTCCCTCCCTGAGTCCCCTCCCCTGCCCTGGCAGTGCCACCTGCAATCCCCCCCCCGCCACTTGGCCTCCCTGGGAGTGGGAAGGCCAGCCCCATTTCTGCCTCCTGGCAGAGTCTATGCATGGCAGCTTCAGCCCGCCCAAGTATATTAGGAATGTGAGGGGTTTAGTGCAGAAGCACCCAACCTTTGGGGGGCCATGGTCCCCCGATCTCCGAGTAATACCTGTTCGTAGACCATCCAGCCTGATTCCTCCCGTATGCGAGCCTGGCCTGCTCTGGTCCCTCCCTGCTGGGCTCCTCTGGTGCATTAAGCAGCCAATGTCTCTATGACTCCGCAGTTAATGCTGCAAGATCTTCCCCTGGGGGAGCTTGCTGATATCCCGGCTTCCTGCTCTCAGCACTGAGCTGCAGGGGGGACACCGGGACACTTGCATGGCTGGGGGCCAGAGGTAGCTTGCTGGTTCCAGGTGTCCAAAGCACCAGACCTCCCAAAAACTTGCATGGCAAGGTTTCTTGAGTAAATGTTGTGCCGTGACAGGAGAGCTCTTCAGCCTTTCTTCCCTGTTGGCAAACAACAGCTCCAGTTTCACTCTGATGTGTTATGAACTGGCTAGAGATGCTTTCAGAGTAGCCAAGGTGTGGCTATATCCATCTTCTGAAGAAGTGAGGACAAAGCCTATATCTCCCTATGCAAAATTAATTACGTTTAATAAATTGAACTGGGCCTTGGCTTGTTAGAATGATGGCAGCTAGTGCTTGTCCGTGCGATGGGTCTGCAGTCACAGGTCCCTTGCAAAGCAGGGTTTGGGTTTCTGAGGGAAAACACACAGGCAGCCTGGCAAATAGCTTGCTGTTTGTCACCTTCTAGCCTGGTGGCATCTGGGATTCCTCTTGATGCAGAGAAAAAAATGTTTCTTTAAGTGTAGCTGTTTGTACTGTCTTTCAATAGGTCCAGCCAGTACATGATGACATACAGATGAAATTTTGGTTTGAAGAGTTGATTTATATGATGTGCTGGTCTGTATTTCCTTGCAGTTACAGTTGTGCTGGTACAAAGTAACTTCTACTGGTATAGCATATTCTCTAGTGGGAATAAGTTATATTGGTGCCCAGCACATGAGCAAACTGTTGTCCCGGTCCCCATGCTTGGGAGGCTGCACTGCTGTAGGTGGGTTAGCTTTTCTAAGAAAAGCCATGACAGGACCTGGAGGCGATGGGGAGCTCGGTATGAGCCTGCTATAGCCAGCTTTTCCCAGGTTAAGCAGTTATGTGGATCCTGTGTCATGAGTTCAGATAGACAAAGCCATGTTTAAAGATAGCTGTGGCTTGGCTGTTCCAGTGCCTGAGAGGGAGCAGACTTGCCCAGCGAGGAGCACTGGCTCCGGAGTCTGAGACCTGTGTTTCGGACAGGGCTCTGTCAGTGACCCCTCAAGGCTCCCTGTGGGGCAGTCTTGTTGCTACTTTAGACTTCGCTTCCCCGTCCCTAAAGTGAAGTTGAAGTTTATCCCCTGTTCTTACCCATTTTGAGATCCATGGATATGAAGTGCACAGCAAGAGCTGAGGAGGGTTTTCTGAGTAGCTGGCTCGAGTGCTGGTTGTGGAACAGTTAATGAAGCCATTTCCCTGCCTGAAAAGAGACACTGGCTGCTGGGCTTTCAGTTCCAGCACCCAGAACTCCATCAGTGGGGAATACAAAACAGAGCCTCCTGGTTCTACCCACGTTTTTCCCCAGCCCATCCCTATCTGTATCTTCCCATCCTAGCCACGAAGATGGAGGCAAGTGGAAAACAGGTTTGGGGAGCACTTAGGAATTTAATAAAGGGAAACCCAAACAACAGCTCTGGGGAGCGCTTTTGCTGAGTCTAGCTCCAAAGGGAAAGCACACAGGCAGCCTGGCAGAGGGCCTGCTGCCTGTGACCTCCAGCCTGGCGGGGGGAATGCTGTCCTTGGTGCAGAGGGGTGATTTTTAAAGTGTTTTACCTGTTTGCACTGTTTTAAAATAGGAGGGGGGGGAAAACAAACCAACCTAGTGAACAAGATGAACATCCAATGTAAACTTCTTTGTGTTTTTATTTTTGACATGCTCTTGGATAATGTCAAACATTTTGTAGTATACACCAGTGAGACTTGATTCTTTGTTGCATAAAACACTATTTTTGGTGATGTTAATGTCTGAAAAGCCCATTCCCTCCATCCCCACCTTACTGATTGCCCTCTCCGCCCTCCAACCCCAGTAAACTTCTCTTCTGCAATGAAAACTCCAGTCAATAAGGCAAGCAGGAGTCTGATAGCCAGAGTGTGAAATGGGGCCCTTTGCAAGCAGGCTGTGGGGTTTCTGCCTGGTACGCTTTGCTCCAGCCAGGAGTTGTCAGGATAGCCCCTGTCCCTCTGCAGTGCCTGCATTAATGGCACCCTAAACAGGACTTGGGATGGCCAAGCCTCGTCTCTGTTGCCACTGCGGACCCTGGAAGACAACTTCTTGCTGGGGCTGCCAGTGCTGCCAGTGGTTGACCTCTTGGGGCCACAGGCTGCAGCTGGCCCAGGCTTGTGCAGGAGACCAGCTTCCCATGCTGCCTCTCAACTCGTGGTAGAGCAGGAATGCATCAGCCAAAAACCTTGCCTGATTTCACCAGGAGATTGCTGGTGTCTAAAGCCGTCCACCCAGATATTCATTTGGCTGGCAGTCTGAGTCAGCAAAATGCCTGTTAATCTTAAGAATGTTTTTTCTTTCTAAATTTTTGTTGTTGTTCTGAAGTGGGTCAATAAATCTCTTGCCAGATTCCCAGTTCTCTGCTGGTGGAGGGGCTTGTTGCTTCCCTGAGGAGTAAATTCCTTACAGAAATCAGGCCTCCCACATGAGTAGTCTCAGTTCTGGTCATGTTTTTCTATTTTTTTCTGTTCACAGTATTTTTTTGTGTGTGAGTGTTGTAGTTTTGGCAGCTCGATTTGGCTGCATTATCAAGTGACGAAATCATCCTCTTATACCCCAGGGGATATGATTTGGTTTTGTTTTCTTTCCTTGGGGTTTTTTTTTGTTTTTTTGTTTGGGGTTTTTGTTGGGCTTTGTTGTTTTGTTTTTTTTTTTTAGTATGATAAATCCTGCTTGTAAATAGCTGGAGCTAAAACCTGGGGCTGATAGCAAATGAGAACCAGGGCTGTAGAGTGATACGGAGCTGGTGGAGTATTTTACTGACCTCACAGGCTGATTTCTTTGAGACTTGGAGATTTTCAGTGCGAGGCTGAGATGCCGCAGCACCTCCCATGGCAGTGACAGACTTGCCCCTTCTCGCAGTCTCCCCAGCACCTCCCATTGCCAGGTACTGCTGGGGAACAGGACGTGTCCCACGTGGGACACGTTCCCTTCCCCTGGATCATTTCCTAGGACGCCCGAGCCGCTTGCCCAGGGTCCCATTTCCCTGCTGACTCTGGAGAAGCAGTATCTGCATCCCAGGGCTTTGTGACAGCCTTTAACTTCCCGCCCTCCCTCGTTAAGTATCATATTGTATAGTAGCTTTCAGACCATACAGTATTCATTGGGTTATTCCTATTATTATCAAGTAGCTGGAATTGTGAAGGTTGGAGTAGTTAGATCTTTAGCTTTTATTCCTTTTTTTTGTATTACTATCCATGTGTATAAATTATTGATCATGTTGCTGGCTTTTATAAACTCTAAGCAAGGGGGGAAACCCTTCCTAACCCTTTGCAAATGGTAATGAAGCACTGTTTTTAAATAAAAGAGAGAAACACCAGTCTACTGGCTCCCATGTGTTGTCTGTTTTTCAGCACATCTGGATGAATTTTGCTGGTGCATCTCCTTGGCAGGTAAAACGCAAAGAAGGGAAGCTGGTGTGAAGAACAAGCCGGGAGATTGGATCTTCTTAACAGTGATAAAGGGTGAAGCCTTGGCAAGTCATGCTGGCAAAATCCCAGCTCCATCTGTTCCTATACCAACCTCTCAGAAAATCCACACCTTTCCCTGCCATTCTTTCCCATTGCTGCTTATTAGCAGAAAAGGGCCAATTGTTTGGTATTTAATAAGAAGCCTTTTTATTTTTTTTTTTTTCTCTCCAAGCCTAGTTGGTGTTTGAGCCTGTTAGTGAAAGGAGAGACAACCACTTCAAATTACGGTGTCGGCATCTCCTTTAGTGCCTGTGTAGCCACCCTCGCTCCCTCCATCTGTGTTAGCACAGGTTTAATAGTTAACACATAACTGGAAGCTGGGATTCCTGTGTCGGCATAAATTTCCTCTGGGAGTTTGGACACGTCTTTTAATCACTGCCCTTGTTGTCCTGCCTGTAAAAGGAGTGTTGCTGCAGACAAGCAGAAATTCATTCACATTCTGTGTAGTACTTACAAATCCTCCAGTGAAAGATGTCATGCAAATATAGATCCGTGTAATCAAATGCCTTTTAAACTGAAATGATCCTAAAAATAGCAAATAATAAATCCCTGTGGCTAATTGGAAGTGATTATTGAAACAATAACTGAGCAAAATGATACAGCCAAATATGCCTAGTACAGTTGAGGCTGGTGCTTTAATTGCTTTTGGAAATGCAAGGTAGCAGGAACAAGAAGGGTGGGATAAGGTGTGTCCCTGGGCAGTAGGATTGTTGATTATGATGCAGGAAGGTGTGCGAGCTCCTTAAGCATTCCTTCCCAGTATTTACCAAGGATATGTTCCTGTCAGATGATCCTCATTTCATTCTAACAATAACTCAAGAGGATGTTCAACAGTGACTGCTAAAATTAGATGCCTGGAAATCAGGGCTGTATAATTGTTGAAGAAAAGCTGGTTAAGGGATTCTGCATTGGTGGAACTGGGAAAGGTCTTGAAAGGAAGCTCTGCTGTGCTGGGAGAAAGGTATTGCAGAGGCAGGCTCCAGGGGCACAGCAAAGGAGCTCTAGGTCTTCCAGCCTACCTTCGTTTCAAGGCAAAGCTGTAAAATCTTGGAGTTCACTAATTAGTCAGTAAAAGTGTTGTAATATTCAGCAGTGCTCAATGTGCTTTATCAAAAGTAGAGCTCACCAAAGGAAGCAGAGGTTCTTGGAATGCACTGCAAGCTGGCTGAGGAAGCAAACACAGCTGATTTAATACATTCCCCCTTTCTATAAGCTGTAAATAATTGTAATAAGTAATAGACAAATCACGCTAGTCACAGCTGATCACGAGCCATGGTGCTTGTTTCTGTGTATGTAGGTAGCATCACCTGAGAGTGACAGTACCACCGTCGGGAAGGACCTGGGCAGAGGGTTTGGCAATAACCTGGGCGTGGGCTCTGTGCCACGGGCCTTGGTGTCAGCCCAGGGTCCACCAGTGTGGCTGCTGAGCAAGAATCTTGATGCCACATGGCTGTGCCTGGCTGCTGCGGGGTGGGATGGAGTCAAGAAATGGTAATGTTTGCTGGAAAGCATTCGGGTCACACTGTACTGATTTATGAATTCAAACTGAATTTGCAGAAGAGCTCAAGGGTAAGGTTAGTGTGACTGCTAAGGCTGCATCTTAGGCTGGCACTGACAGGCTGCATCAGGAGATTTGACCCAAAAGCTCAAGAAGAAGTCCTGATCCCTGTGCCAGTAGCAAAGCTGACTTCTTGTCAGGATTTTGCTGCTGGACTTCTCTTGACTGTACTGGCTCAGAGATGGCAGCCTGAGCATCCCTTTGATAGGAGAGCTTAGCTTAGCAGCTGGTGTGGGAGGAAGAGTTATTTGCATGCCCTCTTTCTGTCTTTATGCAGAAAATTGCGAAGTTGTAGAATAATTTGGGTTGGAAGAGATCTGTGGAGGCCGTCTAGTGCTATGTCTTGCTCAAAGGTGAGGCAAGTTCATGTAACTGCAGCATCTTCAGCGTGAGCTCAGAGCGGAAATGCATTTTGCAGTGCCAGCAACTTCAACATGTCCTGGGAAGTGAGAGGTGACCCCCGCTCCGCTGTGTGCCTGCAACTGTTTCCTTCCCTGTGCACCCGGGGCTGGTTGTTGCTTGCAGCTGTTTCACCGGGGTGGGGAGGAGAAAAACTGTAATGGGCTTAACTTTGATTTAGACAAGATGTATTTTTTGTGATTGTTCTCACTTTGCCTGAAACGTGATAATTCCTGGCAGAGCGTGTCCAGTGCAGGCTCCTGCTGCTTCCAGCATGGTTTAAGGGCTGGAACTGGCTGGGAGAAGAGAGGGGAAACAGAAAAACAACGGTGAGAGCTCATCTGTTATTTGTCAGGAAGGATAATTGATTGCTTTCTAGAAGCACCTTGCAAAGAACAGAGATCTGACTTTTCCGTGTCTTTCCTGCCCACTGGTGTAACATTCCCCAGCACACGGCAGGTGAAGCCAGGCAACTCCAGCCATAGCTGTTGGGTTAAGGAACTTACTGCAATTAGTGATTGCTAAAGCATTTCTAAGTGCCAAATACTAATCCAGGAGCTTCCAGTGACTTACCCCATCCAGCCCTATTGCTGACCTCACTGGAGATGAACCATCCTCTCTGCTGGGTGCTCTGTTCACCTTGGGCTCACACTGACCCCTTGGCCCAAACCTGGAACCCTTGGGTGCTGCTCCTCTTCCCCTTGCTGGTTGGTGGAGGCAGCCCCACAAAACCAGTTCTTTGCTCACAGGGCCAGCCCAAGTGTGCCAAGCCCAGCATTCCCTCATGTCACCCGTGGCAGAGGAGAAGGCTCCTGGCTTGTGTGAGCCCCATAACCAGGGAAGCAGTGAGAATACTGGAGCTGAAACTGGAGGATTTTTGTTTCTGGCAAGAGGCAGGCATCTCCTGCAGGTCTCTGAAGGTGGAGCAGGGGCTGTTTGGCTCCTGAGGTGCAATGGCCACCAGCCCATGACCAGACTCTAGGAGTCAGCCTTCCCACTTGGAGAAGCCTCGCTGTTTGGCCCCTTTCCTGCTGCAGCACACCGATGCCGGGGTCCCTGTGTGCGCCAAGGAGGAGATGCACAGAGCCGGCACTGGGAGCAGCTGTCCCAGTTTGTGGAAACTTTCTTGCCTTTTTAAGGACATGCAGAGTGCTGTGCTCTAACTTTAGCACAAAGGTATGGTTGACTTGGCTTCTTTTATTAATGGATGAGTATAAATATATCTGCTCTTGGTGCCTGTCTTGTTCTTCCACGTGTAAACACTGAGCTCTGTCCCAGCTCCTTTTGATGATAAATTCCTTGTCTTTTGAATCACAAATCACCTTTTTGTGTGTCGGGAGGAAGCGTCAAAGCCCAAAGTCACTTTGTTTTTTATAGCACCAGCGCTCTCCAGCTGAACTCCGCTCAGACATCACCGATTTCACGGAGCTCTGCAACAACAGCGGATCTGGCGTGTTTACGGTCTTACTGAAGTAGCCTTTGAGCTCCTCTGGAGCCCTGCTGCCACAGAGCGCTGCAGTCCTCTCTTAATTTTTCAAGGATGTCACCCGTCCTTCCCGGCAGGAGGCTGGGAAACCTCGCTTCCCGTTCGAAACACCAGGGCTTTTCTTTTTCGGTCAGTGCTTCTGAGTTCTGCCGCTTCTGCTCCACGAGAAGCGGCTCTCCAGAAATAGCTCCCGCTCCTGGCCGAGCGCGGCTCACGTGGGTGCGGTGCTGCCGGCTGTCCCCGCGCTCTCCCTCAGTGCAGGGCAGCTGCAGATGCCTGTGCCCACAGCACAAGGGGCTGGGGACGGATTTCGGCTCACCCCAGTGCGAATGTGGGTGAGCTGCCTGCTCTGCTGTCCCACTCGGCTGCAGGGCTTGAAGGTGAGAAAGGAAAAGGGAGAATCGGTGCCATCCATGCAAAGCTCTGCACAGGTGGTAGGAAGCTTTGTGCCTGTGTTGTGGAGGGCTGATGGAAAAGTTTGGGGAGAAAATGAAAAAGTCAGAGTTGGGGAAAAGCTGGTGTGTGCTGAACTTGCACAGTGGCCTTGAGGGGGAGGGCTGAGCTGGCTGCAGAGCAGTGACCCAGGGATAACTCTCTTATTTCTTTGGGGACCTGCAGTGGGGTTTGTGGTACAGGAACAGAAATGACCCCCTTGCTCCCCACAAACACTGTGACGTGACCAGCGCTGAGCTGAGAGCCAGTGCATCCAGAGGTCTGGAGAGGTGAGTCTGACACACTTCACAGGGTCAGATTGGGTGAGACAGCCTTGAAGCATGGGAGATGACAGCTGTGGTGAAGCCGACTCATCCCTGGTTGAGATCCAGGTCCTGCCGTGGTTGAGAGGGTCATTAGCTCTGGAGGGGAGGCCAGGCAGAGGCCGGCTCAGCCTTTCGGGTCACTGAGCGGCTGTGCAAAATATCTCCTTTTTGCATGGCTCTCAGAAAGAGAGAGCCTGGGCTCTCAGATAGCTTTGACTCGAAAAGAGCAAATACCCGGAGTTACCGCGGGGTTGAGGGAAACGCGCCATTCCCACAGGCTCCTTAGTTACATCAAATACCTCTTGCACTGTGGATTTGGGACCTGTCACAACAGCAGCATGAGTAAGTACCGGGGCCTGTGCCAGCAAGTCACTGGGCCCCAGCATTATCCATGAGCTGTGGGACACCACGAAAGGGCTCCTCCCCATCAGCCAGTGGCCTCACACCAAAACTGGGCAAAAACCCCACGTGCAGAGCTAAGGGAACTTGCTCTGCTTGTCCCCTCAAGGAGCAGCATGCAGGAGGCAGCTATAAGACATCCCTAGTAGCAAGGAGGGTGATAAATAGCCCCAGAGATGGGATGCCAGACCTGATTTACCTCTGGCTGATCCTGGAGCCTTCAGGCTCTCAAGTATGTTGCACTCCACTGAGGAATGGTGCCCTCAAAAAATGAAGCTGAAGCCAAATTTCCCTCCAGGGTCTGAACACATTTGCACCTGGCCAGAGCTGCTCAAACTGTGGGAGTTGTGGCTCCCAGCAATGACATGGAGTGCTTAGAGCCATGCCAGCACCCTGGGAGCTGTCTCAGGTGGGACATCCCAGCACCTGCACAAAAACCCGCTGTGATTTGCAGGCCAGGTGTGACCTGGCACTGCAGGGGGAACTGGGGAGATTTCTTCTCAATGGCAGTGAGTTGCCACTGCTCACCACACAGGGAGCTTTGTTCACCGTTTTTCTTTACCTGTGTGTTTAATTGTTTCTCATTTTGAAGGAGAAAAAGCTTTTGAAGGGTTTGCACTGTGGCAAGGGGGACGTTGCAAGCTTCCTCCAACTTCTTGTATCAGGGAAAGGAAACCAACCCCCTTCCCTACCAGGTGGGCAATAAACCTACATTTAGAAAACTAAATGGTCTGGAGTCTTGCCTGTCTCTGGCATGCTCTCATCCTGCTTGGAAGTCCCTGGCAGCTGCCTTTCCCCAAGGCCTCCACTAGAAATGAAACACCTTGACAAAACCAAAGGGGTCCTGTGAGAAACACCTTGGCCGAGCATCCCTCTCCCTGCTAGCGACTGATGGCACCAGGGGCATGTACTCTGTGGCCGTGGTGCAGAGCCAGGAGCCACTTTGTCCCTGTGAGGTAGCAGTGTCCATCTCTACTTGGAGCTGCACAGATGCACGGTGGATTTAAACTCTGGTTTCCTTTGGGAAGATGTGAAATATTGATCATCCTGTGCCTTTTTATGACTTCCTGTCCCCTTGCAGGGCATCCTCACGTCTGAGAGGCTCTAGAGGAACAGGAGCATCCTTATGGGCACTGCCAAGGCTGAGATCTCAGCAATCCTGCGTGTGCAGGAAGCATGTCCTGAAAAACAGCTGGGTCTGGGTACAGTACATCTCTGATGTGGCCCTGGAGATTTTGCTCACCACGAGTATCCGCGTCATTCCCTCCCTGCCACTGCAGCTACGTCGGTCTCCTGGGGCCACATGTTTCTAGAACAGTTACCAGCACTGAGTCTGAGCATCTGTGCCCAAAATACAATGAGAGTTGCCAGGAGGAGAGAAGAGGCAGTGAATGAATCTCCTCTTTTCTGCTTTGCAAACAATCTGGTCCCAAGCTTTGAGCTCTGCTATGCTGCCCCGACTGTTTGGCTTGGTGGTAGGTGGCTGCTCAGGGCGTGCTGCAGAGCAGGAGTTATCTTTTTCCAAATCCTTCGCTTCTGCCCTCTGGCAGCCAAGCAGTCCTCATGGAACAAAATCCTAACATGCTCAGAGGCAGGTTTCATGCCCAGAAATGTTTCTGGCCTCAGTTTCGCTCCAGGCATTGGGGAAAATACAAATGCTTTTAAAAGCTGCCATCTCATCGTCTAAGTCAGAGAAACCATGCACCATGAATGTGCCCAAAGGAATGACCCACGGGAACAACAGGGCTTGAGTACACGGGATGATGCAAGGCAGAAAAAGCAGCAAGGCACATTTTGAACGGTACTTCAGTAGTCTGGTCATGTGGATAAAATTAAAAAGAGAGCAAGGACCAATAATTCCAGGTCTAGCCAGCCTCCCAGTACACACTGCAGGACTCAGCAAGGTCGTGAACACCCAGAGCTCTCTTACCCACCAGGGCAGTGAAGGCCACGATGTTTCTGAGATTTCTGTATCCAGGACAGTTATTATTCCACCTCATTTTACAATTTATTTTTTAACACCTCTTTGCTTTCACTAGTGTTTCTGCAAACAGCCTGGAGAGGTCCCAGAGCTTGAGTTACCAGCCTTTGCCTCCCAAGGCCACAGTGAGGCACCTTGGTCTGTGATATCCCATGCATCTCCTGGCTGTCCATGTGCAGGAAGGCCATGTCCAGAGCCAGAGCTGTGCTGCAGTGCTGAGGGTCTGTGGCCACACCAGAAACAGGACTGGCTTCTTCTCTTTCACCTTGCAGGTGTCACTGACCAGTGAAGAGCAGCAAACCCAGGACCCAATCTCAGACCTGGCCCATTGGTGGTCTGATTTTACAGCTGCTTCATACAAAAAAACCCCAAGCCCCTGGGTGGGAAATCTGGAGAACCAAAGGATTGTCAGCATGGTCCTAATCCTAAAAATTGGGTCAAAGGGTTGACCAAATGTGAAGGGACCACACAGCCTGGCAGGGGTGGTGAGGTAGCCCTGGGGAGACATCCTGGCACTGGGGTCTCCTGGAGGGAACAGGAGGAAGGGGCTGTGTGAAGTTTAATCCCAAACCTCAGGCACAGGATAGGAGGGATGGCTGTTTGCCTTAGTGACAGCTGAGAAGAAGAGGCTGGTGTGGAAGGACTGATGGGGCCCAGGCTGTGTCCTCTGGGCAGGGGTGTCACCTCCTTCTGCCCACAAGACCACTTGGTGCCTTCTGCCCAGCCCTCAGTTTGAAGAACCAGACTAGTACCTCACACTTGAAGTTGTCTTCATTAGTATTTGTGCTCTAGAGAACAAGTCTGCCAGCAGCCACTGATGTCCATGTTTTCACTGCCATTGCTGCAGCTGCTTGTGTTCCTGATGTCAAAATATGTGTCTCATTAGACACCAGGACGACCTGGTGGAGAACCTGCCTTCCTTAGCTAATGCATTTCCCAGGATGTGGGCACAGTGACTCAGTGATACTGTGTGATTTCCTCACTTATGTTTTCCTGTCCCAGAGCTACTGCCTTGAGAATTTTCCTTCTGCATCTAATCCCACAAATGCCCTGCTGGTTTCCCACATGTGAGGTGTGGGTAGTGAGGTCTCTCATACCTCCCCTCTCTAGGCTGCCCCAGATCCTGCCTGTAGCTGCATTTCCCACATGGAGCCATACCCACATCTGGTCATATCCCTTCACTCCTGTAAGGACCCAACACAGGCTCCAGCCATTCAGAGGTGGTTTTTCCATTGTGTGGGTGGTGTGTGGCTCTAGAGCTCCTGTTTCCCAATCCTGCTCACCAAATTTGGAGTCATGTCTCCATCCACTTCTGCTGCAAGCTCAGGGCTGCTTCAGGAGCAGCAGGGTTTGAGCCAAAGCTTTGGGAAAACGTTGATCTCCATGCGTGCTCTGTGGGCTTGGAGCTGGAGCTGATAGGGGGGTGCAGCTCCTCCTGTGTCTCTCTGCTCATCAGCATCTCTGGGGTGTGAATGCTTGGATGTGAGCTCCTCAGCATTTAAGGGTGAAAAGGTTTCCCACATTACCTGTCTCCCACCTGTCATCTGAATGTCACAATAATTTAGCTGTGGCAAAGGTAACAAGAGTCACTTAGGTTTCACCCAGCGTGCCAAGAGCTGGACGTTAGGTCACATGCATAAGGGGACAGGAATTTCCCTTAGGTCTTCAGGAAACGTATGGACCCATGCTGGGGTCCTGAAACCGGAAGAGCTGGACAAGCCCTGGCAGGGCAATGTGTGTGTGTTGTTTCAGTGGTGTTCACATGGGTTTACCACGGCAGCCCCCTCAGGGGTGGGCGGTGCTATTCCAGTGCTGCCAGGTTCCACTGCCATGAAATCACCCATGGCATTTTACAGGAGACATTTGCCTGTGTGGGGATGTTTGTGCTTAGGGTCATGTCTATTTTTGCTTCTACGCCTTGTATTTTTAAATTGGGTTTGATTGGCAAACAATGCCTGCAGCGCAGTGCCTTTCAGATCATCTGTCATGTCAGAAAATGGCTTTGAATATCTGTCTGCTCATTTCAAGCTAAATATTTACTCTGTAATTAGATAGCTTTGTTTCAAATGCTTTTTTTAAAAAAACTCCTATGAATGAAAAGTCAGTATTAAGTTGCTTAAACGGATGGGAACTTGCAGGTGGAAAGCAAAACACTTCTGCAAAGCTGGTGTGGGTGTTTAGCCTTCACAAAATGTTCCTCTGTTTCTCTTTTCTCCTGTGTTCATGACTGTGAAAATCTGCTCTGTTGGTTTCTGTGCCAGGACATGCTGGGGATATTGCAGCTGTGTGCATGGAGGTGGGGGAAAAGTCTTCAGCCCATCCTGTCCTCACTTAACGGTGCTCCTCCATGGGAGGCCCAGCTGGGCTCTTGTCCCTGGAGACATCACTGCCCTGGCCCCAGGATGCTGTCTGGGCCCCCCAGTGTGGGTGTAATGCAGCTGTGGTGTGGCAGTCTGGAGGCATCTCTGACACAGCCCCCCTGTCAAAGGCACACTCTGTGTGTGCTGTGCAGGGATGAAAAATGATGGGGACCTGGGGCAAATGTGGTTTCATGTTTTCCTGCCAGAGTACTAAAAGTCATGTTCTTGCAGAGACAGAGGGCTCATGCAGTCACACGTGGGCAAAGACAGAAAGGAAGGAGCAAGTTTCATACTTCACTGGGGCACTTGAAAAGCATTTGCTGCTGTTGTAAATTTACTCCCAAGATGGCCAAACCTGTGGCTTCTGGTTCACCTGCGAGTTCAAAGGGAAGAAAAAAAGAAAGACAATGTTTATGTCAACCTCACTCAGGCTGAAAATATTTCTTTTAGGTTCCTGGCAAGCCAAAAGCCTCCTGACACCCTGGCATTGCGTTGCATCAGGGGTCTACGTGGTTTGATTTTGCTTTCAGATGAAATCATAACATTTCCCAGCTCCACTCCCAAGGCAGATCTCCTTCCAATCCGTAGGATACTTCTGAACTCCTGCATGAGCGCAGGAAGACACTGGCCAGTGACACGGTTGCCTACTGGCTGCCTGAGACTGCCCAGCTGGGGGAGCATGAGATCCTGTCCCCCTTCACCAGGGCACTCAGCTTTGCAGATGGAAGCTGCCTCTGGATTTCAAGCTAGAGAGAAATTAAAGGTAAGAAAGGAGGATAAATATTGAAATTAAAACCTAAAATATAACTTCAGAGGACACAACAGTTAAGCTGCTAGGGGAAATATCTGAACTCTAGGGATTTGATTTTGTGAGTGGCTGCAAGTGAGAGCTTCCCACTGGACCTGAATTCAGTGGCAGGGGAACTCTGCCTCAGAGCACAACCTTACTTTTAATTACTTCTAGCTAGTAGTACACAATTACTTCTAGGTGAAGTAATTGTGTACTACTAAACTATGTCACTCAACATAAGATAGCTTTACTTTCATTCTTCTTATCCTGTGTAAATAAGACACATATCCACTGGCTGTTGTGTAAATAACCTCACTGCCTCACCAGTGCCAAGGGGTGGCCCTTCCCTTTCTGCTTCGCCTTCTCACCTCTGATGCCTTTTGGCTATGTTATCTCCTGTCAGCATGCCTAAAGCCAAGTAAAAACATGCTGCCTGCAGTAGTCAGTTGTATTTTCTAAGACGCTGTCTTATTGTATCTGCTCAGGTCAGAGCAGGGAATGCTGAACGAGGTGCTCTGATCCACCGCAGGAGCTGGGATTAGGTGCTGGTTCTTCACACTCTGCATTTCTCCACATGCTGGATTGTCATAAGCTGCTCTAAAAGTTAACTGGGTGCATGAGCTTGTGAGCCCAGGCCTAGAGTTATAAGTTGGAAATGAGTGATTAAATTTTCAACTTACAATAAAGCTGGCTTCGAATTACAGAGTCATGGTTAGGGTTGGAAGGGATATTACAGTTCCTGCTAAATCACTAACCAAAATCATCAAAATGTTTCTTGAAAGTTTTTGGACCTGGGAGCATAGGGATGCTGTTTGTGGAGCTGGTGGGATGATCCTACAAGAAAAGTCTTGCTGGTGCTCATGCTGCACCAGCACTATGGAGCACTTCCAGCCGTCAAGGTTGCAGAGTAGCTATTCCCACATCATCAGTGTTTTCCGGTACTTCCTCACATGAAGCTTTGCCCTGCAGAAGCTCAGAGACTTCTAGGATCCTGTTGCCAGTAGCCATCAACTGTTTTTGGAAAATGGATTGAAAATCCCATGCCCCAGTGGAGTCTGATTTAGGCCTGGGGTGTTGAGGCTGAGCAGAGTCCAGCAGGAATAGTATTTTCCATGTGTGCCCATGGAGGGTAGTAGGACTCCCCAGAGTAACCGGGGTGGGGTACCACCTCTGAGTGATGAGCTGGGCAAGAGGGGGGCTGAGGCTGAGGGGTGCCCACCCAGCACAATACAGTGTGAGTGGGAGGAAAGGGGGCAGAGCAGCAGCGAGAGCAGAGAAATCATCTCAGTCACGGTGCCTTTCTGATGGCGCCACGCCTGGCACCCACATGGTGGAGCCTTTGGGCTTACCCCACACAAAGAAGATGAAATACCAGTCATCTGGAGAAAGAGGAGGAGGGGAAAAGTATGGAAAAGGGAATCTCCAGGAGAGGGAAACGTTTCTCTTGGGAGAAGTGGAGCAAGGGGAATGGCTCTTAGAGTTGCCAGGCAGGGAAGTGCCGTTTGCACACAATCACTGTAGAGACTGGCACCAACTCTCCCTCTTGTGGGCATTTCCCTCTGCTTTGTGTAGAGTCTGGTAGCTGCCAGTCCTGCCAGCAGTCCTGAACCTCTGTTAGCTTCATCCTAATGAGATGGTTCATAACTCCTGTATTAAATATCCATGTAAAATAGGCCAAGAGGGTGGCCTGAGCTGCAGAGTCAGCCCCTGGAGCGCCCTGGCATCGTGCTTATCACTCAGCAGGTGAGAGGCACATGTCTGTAAAATGATACACCTGAAAGCAGGAATCATGAAAAGGAGCAGCAGATATGGAATCAATGACTTCCCATACTCACTCCTTGCAGGTCAGAGTGGCCAGGATTACACTTTCTGCTTCCCTCTCACTTTGCTCAAGTCGGTCTTTTTAGTTTGTTTAAAAAACCAAACAAGTCAAAACTTACCCATGTTCCTACCTGAATTTCCAACTGAACTCCTCCCTTGCCAAAAATTTCATCTCAGCCCAGACTGTGCTCATGGCTGAGACATTTGTATTACATGTTTTTTGACACAAAAGGTCTGCCTTCTTAGTCTGGTCCATCTGCAGTCCCATTCCTTTTCCTGACTTTTTGATCTGTGGTCCCAGTGTGTCCTTGTCTGTTTTTCGTTTATGATTTGGACCCTCTCTGCCCCAATAAATAGGTGAGGCCCTGTATGTCTTCCTGTGAAGGCCAACGTACCTCTCTCAGCTTCATGAGCTGTAGGTCTGCAAGAGCAGCAGATAAATGCTGGCCTTTTGATCAGGAGGATAATAAATCCAGTGTAATTTGGCCCTTTCTGTAAACTCATAGACAAGTCACAAAATTAGCACTGAAACACAGAGAAGGAGCATGGATTCATTTAGAGCAGAGTCACCACGTGGAGCGAAATCTCTGCTGCAGCTGACGGGGAAGGAAATAAAAGGACCGCAGGCTAAGATAAGCAATTTCCAGACAGATGCTGCCACAGACCAGCTGGATCCGACCAGCTGTGCCACCATCACTGGAGCTCTTAGCAGGAGGAGGAAGATCAAAAAATAAAACCATGGTGTTTGAGGAACTCGCAATTAAAAAGGACCCAGAGATGGGAGCCCTGCATGTGCAGAGATCTTTGAGGGTAATGGAGCTTCATCTTTATTGTTGGTTTGGTTTTTTTTTTAGAATGAGCACGCCTTAAAGCTGTTTGTGAATGGTTAGAAAGTGATTATCGGATTTTTGTCTTTGTGCATTGGCTGATCTTCTGCAAAGTCACCAAGTCAGCAGGTTGTTTTAAACAGTTTGACCTAGTAAGGCTGCAGCCATGACTGAAGTATATTTTGGGGAGCATGTATAAGAGGATTAACAAAAATTATGAACTCATGAAGAATTCTGCCTATGGCTGTTAAACGCAAGCATGCAAATATAACCTTGGGAAGTCCTTTAGCCTCAAGTTGCTGTGATGCAATAGAGCTGTTCCTGCTTCTTACACTTTCCCATGGCATCTGCCACCAGTGTTGTTGGGGGAAGAGGCCCGATGAGTTGGCATGAGTTTTCCATGCATCCTGTGTATGTAAGATACTTACAGGTGAACTTTCCGAAGGTGCCCAGCCTGGGACGTGTATATGCAACCCCAGACCCCAAAGAGCTGGGACGGCTGGCCAGGCTAAGCATTTGGCAGGGAGGCTGTGTTACACTTGTACCACTACCTAAGGAACCACTGGACCAGGACCTCACCCCAGCTGAGCAGTCAATGTTCTGCTCAGGCAGCCAGGCCACAGGTGCTGTGTTTAGGGTGCTCGCTGCTGCCCAGTGCTGATGTGCTTGAAGAAAACTGAGCTTTTTTTGCCAAGTATTTTTTTTTCAAGGGATCAGTTTTCCTGCAGGAGTTCCTGGTAAGACCAGCAGAACACAGAAAGCACTACTGGATTAGGGGCTGCTTAAACTGGTGCTGTTTCTCAGAAGAGAAAAAGTCCTGGTTGTTCCTCTCCTCCCTAAGGGTGCACTTGGCGTTGGAACGATAATGCAAAATGAGACCTTGAACTTTGAAAAGGGCCAACTGCAGCTGGAAGCGAGAACCTGCTGGAGCTCATTAAAAGGCAAGTGTAAACATCAATAAAAATGAGGGATAGATGTTGGCTTCCCCACGGGCTCTTATCTTACAGAAGCTCCGTGCTCTGTGGATGAGAGGCTGTTTTGCCAGCAAAGGGAATGAAAACGTGTGTCTGTTTTCTCTCTTTTCATCCTGTGAAGCTCAGGCAAAGGGAAACCCTAATCTGTATGTGCTGCTCCACTAGTTAGGCAGTGCTGCCTGGGGTTTTGGAGGATGGCTCCATGGGTGTTTCTTCCACAAAGGATGCCTGCGTAAGTAGCTCTGCCTCCCCATCCCCCCCTGCCAGCATGTGTCGGTCCAGCTGTGTGACAAACCAGACCACAGAACTTATCTGGCTTCAGAATACACTCTCCAAAAGATAAACACAGTTACTTCAAACTCAGACCAGTTCCTTAATCCAGCTCATTTGAAGCCCTCATAAAGAACTGCTCAGGCATCGTGGGGTGGGGGAGGATGTGCTGTCATTACCTTCAAATCCAATTTAAAAACACGCACAGCCTCATATTAAGTGCTGGTAGCTTGGGGGCCATTGCCTGCCCAGTGGGCTGAGGAGGAAATTTGTGGTTGTATCACCCAATTTTGCCATGCAGTGGTGGACTCTCCCACTCTTCTTTTGGGAGTCTGAGAGCCCACAGCTAAGCTATGCACTGTGTGCTGAGCCCCACTGCCTCCTCTTCCTCAAGGAGCAGCTCAGACAGGAGCAATTATTCATTGTTGAGAGAGTTTAACCAGCAGCCAGGCACTGCTGGCTCCCTGCAGACTCTGGGCACGGCTGTTGGTGTGTCCCAAGGAAGGGAGGGCTGCGCACAGGGCACTTGTTTGCACAGTGGCTCAGCTCTGACACTGGCTGAGGTTGCTCTCGCTCTGGTCTTGGCCATGCTGCAGTTGCTGCTGCCTTTGCAGGCACCTGAGCACCTCTCCAGCAGCACCCAGCCATGCCCAGAGAGCACCCCACATCTAATATGGCAGGGAACTTTGTGAGGCACTACCCATATGCCCAAGGCACTGGGAAGAGGAGAAAAAGGACATTCTCTGGCATAAGGCATGGAGTGGGAACATCCACCCCTTCCAGCTGTCTGGATTTCGTCTAACCTGATCATTAAATCCCAGCCTCAGCCATGCTGTAAACTTCTCTGTTGCAGCTTCCTATGGGTAGCTCTGAGCTGCAGAGCTCAAGGTGACAGGCAGACACCCAATACTGAATGCAGGCTGATTGCTTGACCTTTTTTGCCCACATATGTTTTTGTGGCCCTGCCTTTCTCAGTTGTCCTTCGGCAGGCTCTAGTTACAATATTTTATTGATGATGAGGGACGAGGGAGGAATTCCTCTCTTGCTTTAGTGTTTCAGTGAGCAGTACACAAATCCTTGAGTGCCAGTATGGTGTTAAAAAGTCTAATCCACCTGAAGGGACTGCTGCATGCCACATTTCCCACTGACTCCTAGACATCTCCGGGGTCTCACTGGTATAATCCATGTTCTTACCTCTAAACAATAGTTTTCTCCTTTGGCTCCTGGGGGGACGAGGCTTTAAAATCTGTTTGTTGTTCTCTAACCATACTCTTCCTTTCTTTAACTGCACTCACAGTTTCCCACAAAAAATCCTCAGTCCTTTTGTGCTCTGCATTCCTAGTCCTTCAGAGAAGATTTACATCCCCAGAGAGAGCTGCTGCAGCCCCAGAGACAGCCTCAGTTTCTGTATTTTAGCCTAAATATTCTTGTCCTGGTTTGCCCTGCTGCTTTCCTGCACATTCTCCCACTGAATGCAAGCCCTGGTCTGCAGTAAGTGTCTTGTTTAGTTGAGATAAACGTTTTGTCCAGGTGCTGTGCATGTCACACACGTTGTGAGATGCCTCAGTAACTGCACAGGAGCTGTAGGTCATGCCTGTGTTATGTCTGATAGCCACCAGAGGCTGGATCCTGTGAGCACCGAAGCGAAGGTAAAGCTACCTCTGACTTTATGGCACAGGGCATGATCCCTGAGAGAATCCATGCTGAGATACTGGTAAGTACACAGCACAGCTCTGCAAACTCACATCCGAAGTCTTGTCCTGATGCTGAAATCTGCTACTAGTCCTTCCTCTTCCTGTTAAGCAAGTGGGTCGGGTCACCTCTCAGCTGCTGAAATCCATCAGTGTGCAGGAGGCCTGCCTGGAGGCATTGCTAAGAATAGTGTCTAAGAACAAGGGGAAGAGAGGAGTGAGCCTGGAAGGGATTTGGCCACTGCCATCATCAGTTAGACTCCACCTCACTTCCTACAAGCAGCGGAGGCTACGCAACACTCAGTTTTGGATGGTGCTCTTATGTGACAGTCTTCTGGTTCTCAGAGTACTGAAGTCAACAGCAGGGCTGCAGAAAAGCCAATGCTCTTGCCGTGCTATAAGATCCCATTACTGTATCCCTCACCTCTCCAGCTAAAGCTGCTGTGAGTGCAGGGGTCTCACCTGTCTGTCTGCACAAGCTGAGCTGCAGGCTCCTGAAACAAAGCTCAAATGAATCTCTTAGAAGCGGCTGTGTTTCAGCAAAATGCCATAGAAACCACAGCTGCGTTACAGAGGGCCTTTTCCCTGGCATTATGCAAGAGGTAATTATGTAAGTTGTTGTTATATAATATTCCTGGCTTTTTTGGAGTGCCAGCCTCCCCCTGACCACAGCAGCGTGTATTACTTACGTCATGTCATGCTTTATACAACCCAGGCTCGCAGCAGAGCTGGGGCTGCTGTCATCACTGCTCCCAGCCCATGGGACCCTTGGCTGCTCTCAGGGCTTTTTAAAAATTGTGTTGTGGGGGAAAAACCTCATTGAAAAGAAAAAAAGTATTTGATCAAAATATCTGTTTGTTCCTCTGAGATTTTTTGCTGTGTAAGCACACAAGATGTTTTGGGTTGTTTCTTGAGGAAGGACTCGATTTTGGAACATCTCTCTCTTCCTTGCTGGGAAATTTAATTCCAAAACTTACTTCAAATGAAAAAGAAATCTATGATTTCTGCCAGTGCCTCTCTCTTGGGTGTCCATTTATCTACTTGTGGCAGGTCTGGCTGCAGAGGAAACAGAGATAGAAATTTGTTCTTTTAACCACCAAGGCAGTGTGGGGGACTGCTGGGCTCTCCAACATTCACTTTCCAGCCTGGAGTTGGACTTCTCTCTTCACAGCAGTGATACTCTAAGAAAAAAATTGAATGTGGCCAAACTTGGATCTGGTCCATCCCTGTGGCTGGTGTGTGTTCCTCCACTCCTCCCAGCTCTACCTGAGCGTCTGAGCCCCATAGTAATAACTACAAAACAGCTGATGTTTCTGAAACCATCCCCAAGAGCCAATCCCTTCTCTTTTACTGGTGTGTCTGTGGGCTCAAGCAAGTCATAGAACTTCTTTCATCCCTTGTCAGTGGGGAGGACAAGTGGCTTTTCTGTCCATGGAATTTTGGCATGGTCTAAATTCATTAATACCTGTAAATTTTGCCAGCTGTGGAGAGTGGAGCAAGGCAGGGGTGGGATTGCACCCACTCTTTCGCCAGAGATGGCTCTTCACCTGTCTGCTGAGCCTGTAAAGTGGGGGGACCTTTCCTAAGCACCTTTTGGTAGCATTCTTGGGTAGAAACAAGCCCCACGAAGTCTCTAAAACAGTATTTCTCCTCGGCAGTACTCTGAGTCTCATCTGTGGCTCTACTGCTGTCCCGTGGGATCTTCCTCTGCCCCCATCCCACCACCCCCAGCCCTCTGCAATATCAAGGCTGGGGGATAGGGTGGAAGGCACAGCATCCCAAGTGACCAAGGAATAACGATGTCTCTACATCCCGCACTGAAAATGAGCCCCTTACAGAAGTTCTGCACCCAATGCTGCAGTCCTGCATGCCCTGGGGTCCCTGTCCTGCCTCCGAAATGAGAGGACTGCCTGTCGGGCAGCCCCCCGAGCCTCCAAATCGCGGCAGCGGCTGGGACGCGGCCCTCGATGGCCACGGCTCCGTCTCCCGTGGCCACGAGGTGGCAGCAAGCCCTGGCCCACGGAGCCGGAGCCGCGGCACCTCCCGCCCGGGCCGAGCCGGGCAGCGCGGGGGACCCGCGCCGGACGCCGAGTAACGGAGCGGCCGGGCTGGGAAGGACCCCGGAGCCACCCCGTGCGCTCCGCCCTGCTCCAGCAGGGGCTGCTCGAGCACGTCCACCCGGGGGGCTTTGCAATGTGGTGAAAGCGGCCGCACTGCGCCAGCGATGCACCCCAAAACCTGGCCTAAAGCCATTTATGGTGGTTTAGTGAGAGTGCTTCAGGTGTGGGTGCAGAGGCACAGCCACGTGTGCCAGCACGGCTCCGGTGTAGGCAGAGCTGCTTGAAACAGGCTATTCAGTCACCTGGTGCGTTTTAAAGGAGGCAGCCAATATGCTGGCTCTCTGTGGTTTGTGTTTATCCAGATGATTATGCAAGTGATAGATTTTGCCCCTAGGGGAAGACAAGAGGCCTGTAGACACTAAAATGTTATGTCCTTTTCACGGCTGCGGGGTTGAGGGGCGGTCTGGTGCACTATAAAGCTTTTAGTATTTCTGTAGACTATTTATTTAAGCTCTAGGGAGAAGAGCTTATGATTTCATTTCATTACTACTTTGCTTGCAGAAAAAAGCAATATGGAATCTCATATTCATTTTAAGTCTTCTGACCATTTAATGTTAATGTCCATACCAGGACTTTTGGCTTCACAGCCCTGGGGAAAGCTACAGAGAGCGAAGAGGCGACCGATTTCAAATGGAGTTATTACAGCAACTGCGTAGTTCCAGCTTGGGGAACATACAGAGTTCTGTCCATAAGCAGCAGCCTCTCATGCACTGGGAGCAGTTTCTCTTGTGTCTGAAATGTGTGTAAACCAGTAAGGTCAGTGTTCAGGATCCTGCCCAAGCCTGGAAGGGTACAAATGCTTCATTACTGCTGTGAGTACTTGGGCAGTGAGGTTGCAGAAAAGTGATCTCTCCCGTCTCAACCCTGTACTGTGGCGAACTGCACGAGGAATGAGTTGGAGGAGTACTAAGCTCTATTCCATCACTTTAGCTTGGTTTGGGTAATTGGTAGTGACCTGGTGTTTGCACAGGTAAATCAGGATGAAATCTTGAAGTGTTGGATGCAGATTTTTGGATGTGAAGCAAGCTGGTGTATAGAGGAGATGGAAGGGGAGGATTTCAGAGTCACAAGTTGACTTGGCTGACAGAGGCTTGCAACATGTAATGGCCAAAATGTCCTTACCTCTAGGCTTGAATGCCAGCTGACACCTCCACTGGGCTTTTGCCACCCTTCTTACCCACAGCACTTCCTTTAAACCTCTGTGTTTCTAAGGGGTGTGAGGCTCTGTGCCTCCATGATCCTCGCTGCCCAATTACCATTGTATGTGGGCACTTCTCTCCCCTTGCAAGGCTGGACTAGGAGAGAGTGGAAGGGTGCAGAGGCAGTGATGCACCTCAGGTCCTGCAGCACTGTGGTGGAGACTGTGAGGTTGAAAGCTCTTCTCCTGAATCCCAAGGCAGGTGCCTCCAGCCTGTGGTTGATATTTCTCACCTGCTTTCTCCTTGGAAACATCCAGAGGTAGGTGCACGGTTCGGGACAGCAGTGCTGGCTGGGCTTTGTAATCAGGCTGTGCTCTGACTGTAGCCACTCCTGGAAGGGACCAGTCATCCCATTGGTGTGCCAGGCCATTACCAGTCCTGACAGGAAGGGAGGACAAAGTCTGGGAGCTCTCCCAAAGCATACCCACACGGTTTGTCACCTCAGTGGCTTTTCCTTCCAACACTGAAATTTGTTTGGCTTGAGAGAAGTAGCCAGAGACCAGAACTGCTGGCTGGGTGGGTGCTGAATGGAGCTTTGCTGTGTCCTCGTATCTCTCGTCCACTGCAAATTACCTTTCTGGCTCAGTTGTACATCTGCTGGCTCCAATATCCAGACTCAGCTAATCCTAGGTGTTTCCCGGAAGAGCAAGATCCCAGCAGGGAGGTGTGGGGGAACTGGCTCCCATAAAGTTTTTATCCCCTCCTTCCTCCTGCAGCAGGTGGGGAAATGACTGGGCTGCTCTGAATATGGTTATCTCTTAAGGGCGTGTCACCAGTGGTGTGTTGCCCCAGGAGAAAAGGATGGTGAGATCATTATGGGCAAGGAAAGGCCTTTGGAGTGATGGAGTCAATGCTACTGGCTGTCCCGGCCTTTTCTCCTGCCTGCCCTTGGCAGGCCAGGGGCGAGGGAGGCAGGGTGGCCTTGCAGATGACAGTGCTCTTCAGGAATCTCCTGCCATAAAGCTTGGCACTGTCTCTGGGTCCTTGGGAACCTGGGTCAGGCTTCTGGCACAGCATCCCGGCAGTGCCCTTTCTGTCTAGAGTGGGACATGTGCCAGTCCAATACGAAAAGCAGAAATGATGCCATTAGTGGCACCCACAATAGTACCTGACCCAAAATAGCTTCCTAGGAAAAAAACAGGGAGACTGATTAGGTTAGACAAGCCTGAAAGAGAGCAAGAAGTCCAGCTGATGAGTGACAGGTGTAGGTTTGTGGGCAGGGGCTATAAATCCCACGGGTGAGCTCTCCAGCTACCCTTTGGGGAAAGATAAACGGCTGCAGGAAGCACTCGGGACCTGTCTTTGGTGAACCATGGGGCTCAGTGACCAGGAATGGCAGCAAGTCCTGACCATCTGGGGAAAGGTGGAGTCTGACCTTGCTGGCCATGGCCATGAAGTTTTAATGAGGTAGGCAAGAAGCTTCAGTTCTAAGAGTAAAGGTGAGAGCTTTTGTTGAGAGATGTTTGTCAGTGTTTATTTCAACAAGGTATTTTCTTTCTTGTAGGGTGGTGGTTTTTCCATTGCTATTTTTTGGGTTAAAAGTTACTGTGTAAAGCGGCTGTGCTTCTGTCTTTCCATCTCTCTGTGGGTGCAGGAGCAGACCAGTGCTGCTTTTAACACATGGCTATGCTTTGTCTCTCTGCTTCTGGCGGCTAAGCTCTGCTTTGGATCCTCATTTCCCAAGCTCTACAGTGAGAAATGCTGGAGTGAATTGTGTGTCATGGGTCTTCAGGTGCTCTGCAGAAAGGATGTGGGGAGGCAGGGAAGGAAAAGAGAGGAACATCACCTCTGTGGCAATTTTCTTGGAATCTATTTCAGTAAAATTAACCAGGAAGTACCTGAGTATTTCCCTCTCCCCACCTTAGTCTCACCTGGTAGAGCCCTGCCCATCCTGCCTTTTGGCCAGCAATCTGTGTGGTAACACTTGTCCACTACCTCATGGTGAATTTGAGGTCTGAGTATGAAATGAGGCACATCCTTCCCCTTATGTCCCTCCTCCAAGATTCCAGTGTCAGAAGTGCTCATGAGGTCTCCAGCTGAGAGGACCCCAACCTCCATGATGTCCTTGTGATCCTGACACTCGGAGTGGTGAACACCCCAGATACTGCAGACTGGGAAAGAACATTAGGTGGACATTGGAGCCTAGCTTGTCCCTTAAGACCAGAAGGGATGCAGACTTTGAGGAGATTCTCTTCAGCTTTCCCCTCAGACTGTGCACACCCAAATGTGCTGGAAGGGTACAGACACTGAGGAGAGTAGCGGGGATCTGGTACCTGCTTGGGGGGTTTTCTACACTAAGCATGGCTAAAGCAAGGGTCCCACACCTCCAGGCATATCCACTGCAAAGCTTTGAAAAATGTTTTTCAAAGATGAGCCAAAGCAGGGGGCTGTTTTCCTTACATCCTTTTTCATGTCCCAGATCAGCTGCCATTTGATGGGAAGGAAAGGGAGTGGGAATGAAGTGGGTGGAAATGTGATGGCTTTCCCCTCGTGGTTCAGAGCAGGCATGCTGGAGGGGTAGCAGGAACCTGAGCCATCCTCACCCATTCATCTCTGAGGTGGCTACTTTTGCTCTCAATTTGCCACAAGATAGTAAAAGCAGTTCCAAATGGAAAAGTAATACCATTTTTCTTACAAGTGTCACAGAGTAGAGCATGACATTAAATAAATAGATGTCACCCTGTGACTTTGTGCTCCCTTGCCAACACAAGTCTCCTCCAAGGAGTTTCTGAGGGAGAAGAGAGGCAAAGGAAAGAGGGTGGGAAAAAAGGTCAGGAACCAAATTCCTCCATGTCTGCAATCATAGGGTTTGAGGGCACAGTAAACTCTCCCATCCAGATGATGTTCAAGAACACATGGCCTCCAGATATAAGGGACCTGAGGCTGGGGGCTGCTATTTTTTTTTTTTTTTTTTTTTTTTTTTTTTTTTTTTTTTTTTTTTTTGCTATGAGCAGCTTGTAGAGCTCTCCTTTCCTGGTCAACAAATGATGGGCTGATAAGAGAGTTCTTGTGACAGGCAGGGGTCTACAGGTTGGCTCCTCAGCGATAGTAGATCAATGAAGACAGGTGGTTTTGTTTGGTTTTGGTTTTCCTTCAAATGAATACAAGAACTCACCTCTCAGTACCATGATCAGCCTTGGCTCTTGTCTCTGTCTTAAAACAGTTGACATAATGCAGGGAATGGGTGCCGAAGAGTTAGCAGAACTACATGGAAAAAATACAGACACGTGCTCTGTTGCTCTAGTTGGACATGTTTAGGGCAGTGTCTCTGTCATGACCGGAGAGAATGGAAATAGACAGTGATGATCATCTTAGGACATGGGTAAGAAGATGGGATTAAAGTAGATTCAATACTCAAAGGGAGGGATGTCAGGACCTTCTGCTCTCCAAAGTCCCTCTACTTTTGTCCACAGACTCTTTAAGGACCATCCTGAAACCCTCGATCGCTTTGAAAAGTTCAAAGGCCTGAAGACTCCTGATGCGATGAAGGGCTCTGAAGATCTGAAGAAACATGGAACTACTGTTCTTACCCAACTGGGAAAAATCCTGAAGGCAAAGGGTAATCATGAGGCAGAGTTGAAGCCCCTGGCTCAGACCCATGCAACCAAGCACAAAATCCCTGTCAAATATCTGGAGGTATGGAAAAGGGCAGGGAATCTCAGTGTCTGATGTGTGGTGAATGTGTGCAAGACAGCCATGTGAGAGTTGTGCTTTTATTTACTGATGACTAGTTGGACTTCAGTGAGCTCTCCCTCACGTCCAAGGTCTGTGTGTACAAGCAGCAGGAGGCACAGAAAGGGCTCATGGTATGCAAATGGTACGTGAATATCCAAGTTTAGATTCCCATTCTAAACATCACACACAGTCTGACCAGCCCTTGGCAACAATAAACCAGACCATGCAGCCTATGCATGCCTAGGAAACTGTATTACATAAGGCCTGTCAGTGACTGGACGCAAGGGACATACAATTTTAGAGTAAGCCCTGGAGGATCCATTGGAGACCAAGACCCATAAAACTAAGTGTTATACAAACACCGGGCATGAATTTGCAGACTTAATGGATGAGGCAGACAAAAAGTGGGAGGGGCCATGGTCTACTCAAGGTCATGAAGCAGATCAGCATCAGAGCTAGGCAGAGAGCCCAGTGCTTCTGCCTAGCCCAGGCTCCTTGCATACTAGACCTCACTGTCTCTCCAGAGGCTGCAGGGAGGGCTACTGAATTAGCTCGGAGATATTTCCAGGCTCTCCAACCTATTTCTTAGTCTGGCTTTTCTGAAAATAAACCTTGAGTGTCCCTTCAGTTTTTCTTTCTCTCTTTCCTTCCTCACAGTTCATTTCTGAAGTCATTATCAAGGTCATTGCTGAAAAGCACGCTGCAGACTTTGGGGCTGATTCCCAGGCTGCAATGAAGAAAGCTCTGGAGCTGTTCCGAAATGACATGGCCAGCAAGTACAAGGAGTTCGGTTTCCAGGGTTAGCACATACGCACAAAGGAACACCACAATGGAGGGCCTGGCCACGCATCTTTCCCCAGCACTATTTTGGACATCTCGTAATTGGCCATCTCTGATGTGTGGGAAAGCTTTGATGAGAGGCCAAGAGTCACTCAGGCAGCATAGAAGCACTCAGAGTGATATCCATGATAAACTGTCGTTTCCTGGCTTAGTGTATACAAAAGAAATATTCTGCTTGCTTAGGAAAAATAACATTAAGGGTTATCTGTGAGCTTCAGCCTATCTTATCCCCTCTCTCTCTCTCCCTGAAACTCAGTCTCATCTGAGAGGCAAATGGCATGGCCAAAGATGAAGGGATGTGGAGGATCAAGGGAAGTGTTGAGTGTGGTGAATGAGTGAAGGAATGACTCAAATGAGAGATGTGAGAATGGGAAGCAGGGACACAGCATCCCATTCCTCCCACAGGTGAGACTGTTAGCAGGTTACTATGGAAAGCTTCCAGCACAGTATTACCTTGCTTTGTGGGGGTGAATGCAGCCAGTCAGTCTCCAGTGCCTGCCAGCTCTGGAGAGCTTAGTTGTTAAACTTGCATTAGCAAAACTGTGAGGAGCAGTACTCCCTGTGATCCGTAGGCTTCTAGCAGCCGCCACTATGCATCTGAAGGTCTGTTGCACTGGGAAGTGAAGTATGTATTTCTCAGAAAATAAAAATCCCTGCACCAGAGTCGTGTGTTTGCTCCTGGCTGTACAAGCACTCCAGTGAGAACTAAGGGAGAAGGAGAAAGTGGAAAGGTGTTTTGCATGCGTATCTGGCTGCGGCACAACCTGCACTGTCAGTCCATGACCTGAGCAGCACGTGGCATCTGTCTTAGCCAGGGATGTGGGGCACTCAGATGTCACCATGGGGGCATGACCTGATTACCGGACCTCACAGCACAGGACAGCAGCCTCAGCTCAGTGCCTCGGAACTGAGAGAAGTGCTCCCTGACTAAAGGCCATGGCCACTGCTCTGCTGGGGGAATGTGGTGAGGGAAGGTCCCTGGCTTATTTATGAGGAGGTGGCATGTGCAAGCAGCCTTGGGTCCTGGCAGCAGCACAGCACATTGCTCTCTCCAGACACTGGAAAGGAGAGATGATCAGCTCAGGAGGAAGGTTGCAATGGCAGCATATGCTCTAAAGACCCAAACTCTGGTCTTTGCAGCCTTTTGAATTTTTGCTGAGGTGCCTCTGCTGTGCATTCTGCACTGTGTTTATAGATGTACACCCACATCCTGTGGAGGACCTTGAGGGACAGACAAAAAGGCAAGATGCTTCTCTCTGCCTGTCGCCCTCTCCCCATCCCAATACCACGGGGTTGTGGCTAGGGGAAATGCATGGAGGTGACACACCTGCTCTTTTTTCGTGTGGAGAAAGTAATGCACTTTATCTCACAGAGGCAGTGTGAGGGCGAGCACAAGGAAGAAAAATGAGATGCTCAGTAACAGGAGCTACTAGCAGGACCTAGTTCAAAGTACTCCCTGCTACACTGTGTGCAGTGGAGACAGTGAAGGAGCCACCAGCTCCCTTAAAAATCAATCTTGAACCAGCACGATCTGCTGTGTCTTTGGTCAGTGCAAAGGCCACAAAAATTCAGTCTCTGAAAGGAGAAGGAACAATAAATTCCTTTCCAGAACAGTCCATATCTGATTTCTTGCTGTTTACAAATCCTCACTTTACCTCTGAGAGCTTGCTTGGTGTTTCAGCCTTTCAGAGGGGGTCACAAAGGCATATGCTGTCACCTAGATGAAGTTACAGCCAGGTGGTCCCTGGCTTAAGCAGTGTGCTTCGTCTGACTCCAGTCTAGTCTGTCTGGTTTTCTGGGGAGGGCTATATATTTAATTAAGGTCTAGGATTGCTTGCCCAACACAATAAGATTTCCTGCCAGTGACAACAGACTCTGCTTTAGGATTGAAAGCTCTGCTATAGCAGCTGCCTCTGTCAGTCTGAGTGGGACTGGAGTTGTCTAGATATTTTTATGTAGGGCAGTGTGGTGGAGGAGGGAGGGTTTGCATGTGTGTTGTGCCTAGTTACGGTTTATTAGGTACCTGCACTAAATGTCAGTCCATTGGGAGCACTGCACTTCTCTCTGCCTGCCTTACCCCACTGTGTCAGTGCTCTAGGGACCATCCTTAAATCTGCTGGTCAGATGTGGGGCCTGATGGAGGTTTTCTGGTTGTACCTATGGCTCAGTGAAGGTGTGCAAGCTGAGATGAACCAGCATGTTCAGGTACCAATAACAGTGAAGGTATCTTCAGCAGGCTCAGTGGGTTGGGGTGCTTGTGGTGAAATCCACATCTCTGCACCTTTGCCACTCTAGGCAGAGAGTATGCCCTTGGCCAAGTCCTGACATAACTGCAGGGATATATGTAATTCCAACAGAGTGAGTCTATAAAACACCTGCAATGGCCCCTGCTTTAAGGACAGGGGAAGTTTACTAGAGCAAAGGGATGACGGGGAAAGGATTTTTTAGCTCTGTGCTATATTGTTTCAGAGTCTTTGTTGGAGCCCCCCTTTGCTACTAGCACATAAGGCTTTTCTGGTTCATATATGGGACAATGTCCTTCAGTGGAGATAAACCATATCAGTGCAAGCCCAGACATTTTCCTCCTTCCTTTCCAGAAATAGCTTTACATCAGGTGGTGGGTCCCAGGGACTTGTCCCCAGCCCCCCTCCCTGTTGGTACCATGTGGTGTCACATACACATTCCCAGTCACACGATGGGATATAGATTGTGTGGCTGCCAGCCTCCTTGCTCCAGCACGTACGCACCGACTGCAGCCAGGTTGAGCTTGCGGCCCCTCTCCCTGCCGCGGTTTCCGTTGCATGGCAGAGCTCGCCATGGCACCGAGCCAGTGACCTGTCTGGGCTGTCCTGGGCTTTGGTGTCAGACACCAGCCACTCATCAGAATATCAGATTAGGGGAGCAGGTCCTCACTTCCCAGACGCTGGGCAAATGAGCTGTCAGCCCCAGCCAGGGTGCAACAACACTGCAGGCTGTGCTGCCTGTGCCCCTTGTCTTTCCCTCTGCCTGCTGATCCTGCCTGACTCCAGTACACCTGCCAACGTCAAGTGGCATCACAGAACAAGTGCTGGGGGACCCTGGGGACCATGCTATTAATCCTGTGATCTGTCTCTTGGTCACCTCAGCAGGAGAAAGGGATAGGGCTCCAATGACTAATTATGTTAAATATTTAGCACGTTAGTATGAAGCTTGTGACATTCTTCATGTTTGCATCTCCCTGCAGGGCTAATGTGAGGAAAGGGCAGGGCTGTTTCTAGTCCATGTAATAGTCACTGAACAGATAAGTCTGGTTTCTGGGAATTGAAGCACAGACAGTGCCTGAAGAATGTAAGGTCTATATGATGTTAATTTAATAAGGAGACAAATGCTCACCTATACTACATGCTTTCAGATTAGGATTATTTTTGTCATGATCCCTAGGGTTTCTACCACCTGGCCAAAACCTCTCCTGTGTGTTATGCAACTGAGGAAAAGAAGTGGTGGAACCGGGTGTTTTTTTTTGATGTAGACATGCTTGCCCATAACATCTTTTCCAGAAGGTACATGGCATCAGGGTATGTCCTCCTTCTTCCTGGACTCATTCTTCTCAGGTTTGCTCAAGGCTGCTTGTTCAGGCTGTGCAGGGCTTAACAATCAGAGTCTGTACTGCTTCTCAGACTGAGCGCACACACAAGCACACAGGCACACACACACACACACATTTATACACAAGTACCAGTTTCAAAACACACACCATAGCAAAGCCCATCTGTCCAAATCCTTCAGGTTCCAGAATTCTTGTGTGCCAGTTCTTCATCTGAGAGGATGATCTATGTGAGTTCTCACGTTGTGTTCAAATGAAGTACAGCCTTGAAATAGCTAAGGTCTAACCAAGTGAGAAGACAGACTATGCAAGGACAGGGCACCTGGAGAGTATTGGTGGGTAGAAGGGCTGTTAAATTTCGTGAAGTTGTGCCAACAGAGTCAAGGAAGTCACCTGGAACTAAGTAAGGGAGAATAAAAAGCCCAATCAGCCTCTTTTATCCAACAGCCTAAAAAATGAGCATTTATGAAAATGAAAGAGTCACAACAATGCAATGTTTTTAACCACAACATAAATCCCTCCCTCCCCTGTGATCATAGGCACAACAAGCCCATCTCCCAGTCCTGTGACTTCTATAAAATCCTTATCCAAATGTCAGCAAAGGTGACCTTGTGGCTTTTTAAAGCAGTACTTTATCGTCACTTGACTGCTCTTTACCAAAGTCCTTTCCCTGTTTGGCTTTCATCGCCTGCAAATAAATAAACAGAACAGGCTGCCTCCACCTTCCCCTCCAGCCCTGTAGTGACCACCTGTGATAAGCCATGTCAGACAGGCAGGTCTGGGGCTCTCCTGGGCAAGGCATGGCAT
The DNA here is from genome assembly GCF_020740725.1 of Corvus hawaiiensis. Taxonomy (NCBI): domain Eukaryota; kingdom Metazoa; phylum Chordata; class Aves; order Passeriformes; family Corvidae; genus Corvus; species Corvus hawaiiensis. The sequence continues at coordinate 27,507,768 of NC_063216.1, read as the reverse complement.
GGGGCATACCAGCATAGCTGGTAGTTGCATGGACAAGGAGATGTCTATTTGGGATGCGGAGAGATACATACTGGTGTGTATCTTGGCTGCACCTTATGTCTGGAGAAGAGCTTAAAGGAAATTATGCCTGTTTCCCATTTCCCTCCTCCAAGGAAAGCTCAGTATGAATGCAGCTGCTGGGTGCCTGATCTTATTTTAGACTGTCCTTAAAGCAGGTTTCAAATGTTCAAGTGTCAGAATAGATTTGGGTGGAAGACCTTCTGGATTATTAGCACTGAATTCTCCATGTCTCCATGCTTAGCTTGTGGATCTTCTGTTACTTCCCAGTATGTATAATTAATGGTGCTTTTATTAAGTTTTTCTATCTTCTGTCCTCCCTTAACATGTTTCCTTATTCACAATATGTTCCAGCATCCAAGCTCTCACCAAATGGGTAGAAAATTCCTGGAGCTGATACCCTCACCAAGATCTGGGGCTGCTCTGCTCAGGGCTTGCATGACATCAGGCTTGTCCTCTTGGCAAGCTTTGGGGTTATCTGGAGAGTTAGCTGATACAGTGTCAAAGTGAGTCTGTGTTTTTTCACTCAGCTGGATGAATAGTCTGCCCTTTGAGGGATGACATGGATTAACTGTGAGTTGGTTTGGTATAAAGGAGTAAAAATACCACAGAGTTTTGTCTAAACCAGCCATATGGTGTCCCTGCAGAATCTGTAGCTGAGCAAAGGGTTTTCACCAGTCACGCTCAGACAAGTTGTCCAGAGATGGTGGAAAAGCAGGCAGGGCACACCAAGTGCCACACTTGCAGCTATCCCCCTCTGAGGGCAAATGAATCTGTGGGGTTTGTAAGGAAGAAAGAAAAATGAAATACAGGTAGGAAATGGAGGCACAACTGCCTCTCCCCCAAAGGCTATTTACTCTATTAGTGCCTTCTGAAGTGCAATAGCATCATTCTGACAACCCTTCTGCTGTAGTGCAGTGGAGGGAGTTTCCTAACTCAAGCTGGTAATTGGTGTGCTTTTGTATTGTAGAAAGATGGTGTTTTCTCATTGTGCTGACATTATGGATGTGATGCTCTCACAAAACTGGCCCATAAATCGTGAGAAAGAAACTTTTTGTATGTTTTGGTTTTGCCCTGATAATAGCATGTATTGCTAACTAAACTAATTCCCCAGCTAATTTTAGCACGTCACGTTTAAGCTGGTGTCCCTTTGTCTTTTGCTATGTTCCCTCTCCAGCTGAGAAATGATCCCTCAGTGCATAAAGTCATCAATTTTTTTTTCTTTTCAGTCAAAATCCTCTGTCCTGAAATGGAGTTCTTCGTAACAGTCACAAATTGCTAGCTCATAACAAGAAGAGTAATTAGAAAATAATCCTTAACATATTTCCTACTATGGTTTTTCTAGTTGAGCAGTGTTGTAGCTTCCTTATCTGTTTTAGATCAGAAACTTGTTGACTGTAAGTGTCATCTGGGACAAGCTCTGTTCTAATTTCTAACGGTAATTAAGAACTCATTTTCATCCAGTTTAAAACTCTCAGTCTATAAAATACCAAAACAGCACCCTTCTTAAAATATGCCCAAGTTATTTGCTCTACTGTTCTTAGCCTAGACCTTAGTTAGAGGCCTATCTGTGCTTTCCATCTACAGTACTGTGCAATTAGGCCCATTTTAGAGAGGGTAAACTGAGACAGAGACAGGCATGAGCACATTGTTTTCAGGCTTTTTTCATTCAGCTGTCCACTAGGCCAGGCTGCTGACTGCAGGGCAGTGGATGTTTGTGATCCTTTTGTGTAGGAAGACATGTGAAGTTGTGCCATCTGCTAGTAAGCAGTTCTTGCTTTGAAGTGGTTTCGTTTTAGCAGTTGTCAAAGGACATCTTGTACATAGATGTGCTGTCAAAATGTGGGTGCAGTGTAAATACCCCGATAGATTACAGATGCTGCATGCAAAGTGAAGTCTTTAGACTTTTGGGCTGAACTTAAAATGAAGTTCTCTGGAGATTAATGAACTATAGTGGCACTTGTGAGATTCCTAATCTTCTCACTTCCAAAGAAAAAAAGACTCCCAGACTGAAATAATAAAGGACATGTCACCAGCAGAAGGGAGGTCCCTAAATCCAAGTGTATGAACCTCAGATCTTCCTGTGTAATTATGTACATGCTTACAATTTCATCTGTCATCCCCTCCTTAATTTCTAACATTTGGCCTCTGCTATGTCCTGATTTTCCACCATCTTAGGTGGGTCTAAGCCATCCAGTGTTCATTTGCCTAACTTAATTTATAATCCACAGAAGTGACCTTCTTCTGCCTACTTTGGCAGATCCAGTCATATTTTGCCTACATCCGGCCTCCAAAAAATGCTGTTCCAGCTACCTCCATCCAATAGTGTGATTAGTGAACAAAGTTCACGTGCATGCCTGTTATCACATAGATAACTCAGCTCATAATCCTTCGGTCTTTTAAAAATGAGCTGTGCCTTTCCATTTTGGAAAGGGCTTGCCTTCAGAAGACCAGGTTTTGGTGATTGATCCCTGCCTGATCTTGTGCCTAGGCTCTAAAGGAGCAGACCTTAAAAAAAAAAGAAAAAACCCAGCACTGGTTTTCATACTGACTGTACACATGGCTGGCTGAATCCTTTTAAACCACCAAACTCTCTATTGGTGTGCTGGACTCCTGGGCAAGTGGCTCAACCTGGAGTATTTCTATTCCAGCAACCAAGGCTGTCTAAAAGCCTTCATACACCTTTGAGGCTGTTACTGTCTTAATGGGACCCCTCCTTCCCAAGGGGATTCTCTTTGAGAAGTAAAATGGAGAGAAGAGGGAGAAGATACTTCTGTGCCTAGCATTAAATGACATATTGGAAATCATGAGGTATCTGCTTGGGAGCAACAGCCTATGTGACAGCCTGCTGTGTGGTGTTCAGAGAGTCTGGGGTTGTTTTTCCTGAGAGCTATGCTTCCAACCTCTCCTCCCACCTCATTGACAGTAACATCTGGATCTACCCGCACTCAAAGTTCTCTTTGGAAGAGTGTGAGTGCAACAAGAGAAAGAGGATTTTCTTTCCTTATTGCTGTGTTTGAGGATAGCTTGCAGCTGTGCCTGGCTGGAAAGAATGTACAGATTTCATGTAGGATGGTCGAGAAACATTTCCTTTCCTAAATTCATCACATCCCTGTTCATACACACAGTGGCTTATAACTGGGAAGTCTTCAGTTCCAATTCTTCTGGCAACATACAGTAGGGAAAAAATAGAAATGGAGGCAAAGCTTTTTCTTTCCATTTACAGTCAGGTTGGAGATGGAAAACACCACATCACTCTCAGTAAAAGGGTTAATTATGGAGAAAAGTGTGTTAGAGCCTCTCAACATTAGAAATACACAAAAATAGAGTAAGTGCTGCAGAGTACACCATCCTTTCAAGTACTGGTGTTGGTGAGATAAGAGATAATACATACTAGAGAGTGTCTATTGAGAGAGAGGGAGAGACTGAACACCCATCACTTGTATCTTGAAGGCACAGCATCTTAGAAATAAATTTAAAGAATAAGCTTTCTTTGGGCATTTAATTTCCCTCCTGTTGGAAGTGCTTACCTACAACTACCTACAATTAAGTCCGTGATGAGAGCACATGTGTGTGGGTGTGATGTACAGCACAAAGGCCATAGTTAATACAAAAAACTAACTGTTTTGTTCCAGAGCCCCAAACGTACATGGCCTCTCAATACTCATAAATTTCAGTGGGTGTGAGACCTTTCAAAGACCTGGATTCATACAGCAAATTCTTTGCCATGGGCTCAGTATTAGTGATTTCTTTCTGCTCATGATGCAGTACAAACTTGGAAATCAGCTCTCCATCTATTCATCAGCTGAAGTATGAGCCCCTTTTATTAGTGCCTTTTGTGGCAATAGCTGTGATCTATTTAAAGCCTTCAAACTGCAGTTCCCCACAGCAGATGTAGTGGAAGCAGATATCCAGGAAAGCAGATATCCAGACTGACTGGAAATCAGTCAAAATGAACTCGTGTTGCTGCTCAAAGGGTGGGCTCCATTCTGATCAGCAACAGTTACCCAATTCCGGCCACATGGCTTTGGCTCCTTCTTTGGTGGCTTGGGGCTTGGAGCTAGGTTTCCTGGGGAACTTCTGCTGCCATTTATAGTCCCTGCTTCATATTCACTCTCTTTCATTTCTCCCCCTTAGAAGGCATTCAAGGAGGAGACACTGCTGTTCTTGTGGCCTAGCTCTGCATCCTCAAAGATATCATGGCTAAGTCCATGTGGTAAGACTGCCAGCCATGGTCCCTTGTTAACAGCAGAAAACTCACTCTCATCTCAGTAAGTGATCCATAAATATGAACTGTGAAGCTGCATAGATGGGTAAGTGTTGCAGGAAGGCAGGGGGGCCCAGCCAGATATTTTTATTGGGGAAACTGTTGAGATGCTTTGGTTTGTTTGGGTTTTTTTCTTAGTTAACTGTTTTATTTAACTCTCATCCTCTGCACTTGGCTGACTGGTGTCAGAGCTGGCCAAGTGCAGGGTTTCTCTGCCTGGTAGGACACCATAGATGGCTACTAAGAATTCTGGATAGGAAATTTTTGTGCAAATTGCTGTGTAAACCAAGGCTCATATTCATCAGAGTTGTTCCCTGTTAGGCTGTTCTTACTGGAGTGGGACTGGAGCAAACTGAGAAAAGAGCAAAAGATACACTAGGTACACCTAAGAAGGCAGAGTAGTATCCTTGCAGTGTGTACTGACCCTCTCATGAGTGGTGTCCCTCAAAGGTCCATACGGGGACCAAAACTATTCAATATTGGTACAATTTAATCGTAATGGCACGGGTAGCGGGATCAAATGCATCCTCAGCAATTTTGCAGATGATACCAAGCTGAGTGGTGCAATTGACACACTGGTTTTGCTTCACTCTTCATCTGTATACTGTTGTCTCCTAAGAAAACTCTTCTGTGGAGCAGTTAATGAAACTTCCTAGTACAGCCTAAGCTAGTTGTCATGACATCGCTTGTTCATTTGTTTATTTTTCCCTGAGTAATTGAGATTTGGCCTGTGACAGAGGCAGAATTGGGAAGCATATTTGCCCACCGAGGCTTCAGAGAAAGACTGTAAATGATGACATTAGTCAAGTAGCAGTTTGAGTCATGTTTGGTATCACAGCACAGCTGGGTCAAGAAAAAATCCTCTTGGGAACTGAGCAAGTTAAAATGGGAAAGGGGGAAAAAAAAGCACTTTAACTAGCAGTGACTAGTTCTTCTTTCTTGTCTTTATTTCCTTGGGATGTTGTCATATGCATTACTGGAGGAGATATTGTTTGGCCTAAGTACAAGCGACTTGGTCCTCCCATCTCTCCAGTAAATCCAAAAGTTCTTTTCAAACCAAGATTGCTACTAAGCTGGGATTCCTGGTTCAGACTCTTTCTTCCATTCAGTTAATTGTTGCTGTCCAGTGTCCCAGATGTGAGACAGCTGCTCACACAGCAGCATCTAGCCAGACATTGGAGATCTGATTAGACACTGAGATGAGAACTGGAAAGGGGGAAGGGACATTTGTATCTTCAGATTCAACCTTCTTCTTTATAACAGACATAGTAGTGGACTATGTCATTCACCATTCAGATGACTGGCTTCAAAGTTTCATTACAGAGCATCTTCCCCAGCCTTCCACAAGACATCATCTATCTGAAAAAAAAAATCATTCCTCAAGAAAAACCTTTTGATCCATTTGAGGCATTACCTTTATTATAATTGGTGGAGGGATGACTGAGTGCTTGGACAAAGCACAAGAGACCAAATATAAGTAGTGTGTGCTCTGTAGACAACCTTTCTGAGCAGACATTTGTTGCCAATAAGGGTTGCACTGAGATAATTTCCCAACAAGGTAAAATTTATCTGTTTCACTCCCCATGAATGTAAAAAAATAAGAAGAGCATGACTATCATTCCTTAAGTCACCTGACTGTCTTCTGCTGGGGTCCACCTTTGCACTGATGTAACTGTTACAGAAGACCGCGTGCAGTTTTGTAGCGCAACTTCTAAAGTTCTTCTAGAAAAGCTGGGTGTAAGCATAGCCTGCCTGACATGCAGCTGTTGGCTCCTGCTCTTTGGTAGGCTTAACCTGTTCCAGAAAGGGACAGTCACTTCAACCAAAGACAGACTTCACTCATTTGCTTCCAGACGCTCCATGCTGCTACACAAGGTAATGTGACACGATTTCATTACATGGCCTCATATACTCAACACAGCTTTAAACTGTACAGAAGCAACACCAGTCAGACACAAAATGCACTCAAATGGATCTACTTGTTCTTCACATAACTCCTTTGGGTAGCTGTGAAAGACAGTGTGCTCAATCTATAGGACTAGGCACCACAACACAAAGGACTTCAAAGAGCGATTCTAGCAAGTAGAAGATGTCAAGATAAGAGGTGGCTTAGCTTGGTTACAAAACAGCCGGAGAAAGGAGATGAGCACAGCAACAAAACTGGATTCAGTTGCAGAAAATAACCCCAAATGACACACTTGACATTAGCTTAATTGTGAGCTCAACTTGAAGTTTACGGAGGGAAATGCTTTAGCCATGCTGTATTGAAGGACAGATGATACAGAAGATCTCTACTACTTTCTAACGAAAAAAACCAACCCAAATCTATTTTTCTAATGGCATCTGAGGAGCACTGAGTTGTACATAAGATGTAGTGGTTGACAGTGTCACAACAGACTTCCCTCGTTTTGGTAGATATAATGGGTTGGATTGCCACATTTCCAGTCAAGCCAAACAGCATGAAACCATTGCCTGGGAACAGTTCAAATGCAAATGGTCATACTCTGTCAGCTTTGACTCATTGTATCAAGTCCAGTGACTAAGAAGGTCAAGAACAATTAATTCAGAGACGAAGGTACTGGAGTTTTCAGTTCTGCTGCTGCACTTCAGGACCATGCTTTGAATAAAACTTGAGAATTAGTTTCACCGTCTTCTTTTCCTGAGCTTTGGGATCATCATTGTTTCTCTGAATGTGAGCCAAGCACTCTGAGGTGAGCTACAGAGGACAGTAGCTGCTTGACAGCTGCTCACAAGGACTTTTATTTTGCCTTCCCTCTTCCTTTGACCAGAATTTCCATGATCGGTCATGGAAATCATCCTGCAACACTGCCAAGGCAAGCTGCGCAGATGAAGACCTTACTGCTATCCAATTACCCAGCTGAGAATTTTCCCACCTGGCATACACAGCAAAGGAATGGTTACTCAGGCTTTTAGTTACCAGCACGCCACTGGACTTCACAGTGGTTAAAGCATGAGGTTTAACAAAATGACATTTGTTGATTTGAAGTGTGCTTTGTCAGAAAAGTCCTCCCTGGCCCACTGGGAGAGCTGGGCCGCTGGGAGTTGCAGAAGCATTCTCAGCCTTGTGGCCGAGGGGCTGCCCCAGGAGCTGCCCCAGGAGCCACCGTGTTTGCACAGCTGCAGTGCCCTGGCTCGGGGTGTGTGAGGGACGGGAGCTCCAATTCAGGGGGCGCTTTCAACCCCGCTGCTCTGGGGTCGTGACTGCCGCGGAAGTAATGGGAAACGCTTTCCCGCGTTTCAACTCCTCCACCCTCCAAATAATCCAGTTCCTCAGAATTTTGCATTCTGTGCAGGAATTTGCATTTTGGTGGCACCCCGGGAGTGGATGGAGCCAGTTCTGGGCACAGCCGGGGGCCCTGGCGCGGACATGGCGCGGGGCCGTCACTGAGGGGGAGCCGCCACGAGATGGCGCCCTGGCGCCTCGCGCCCCCGCTGAGGGAGCCGCCTGTCATCGCAGGCGCTTGTGCGGTGATTTCCCCTCCTTTTTTCTTTTTTAAGCTTCTCCCCCCCCCCCCCCCCCCCCCACCTTGGTTTGTTTTTTGTTTTGTTTCTCCCCCCCCCTTCCTCAAACTCTCCCACAGACAGCCTGGGGAGCTACTCAGAGCTGTGGGCGAGGATGGAGGGGGCTGTGCAGAGCAGCAGCGGGATCCCGGCTGCCAGCCGTGATGGAGGAGTGTGAGGGATGCTCCTTGGATAGCCTCCGGCAGGGAAAACCCGCTGCCCCTTCCCTTTGCTGCTCCCATACACATCCCTAGCCCCCCTCCCCAGCCCGGGCAGGACCCGCAGAGAGGGTCAGCGCGCTGACACACAGCGTGGCTCAAATCCATACTGAGCATGGTGTAGCAGATTTCAGTCTCTGCTCTCCTCCTTCCATCCTCTGGGCCCCATTTGCACCTCCACCTGCCTCACTGGCCTCTCCTGCGTTTTTGATTGCGCTGTACAAGTGCTCAGGCTTTTGCAGGTGAGGGACAACGAAATGCGAGAGGGTGGGAATCCTGATGAAACCCGGTGCCAAACCAGCTGGACAACTCCAGCCCAACACTCTGGCAAAATATGCTTTCCCAGGAGGCTTCTTAGTTCCTGGAGGCCTGGGAAGGATGGGGACTCTCCTCTCCCTCAGACCTCAGCACTCACTGAAGAGCGGTAATCCTGAGCCACTGAACATGGATAAGCCCAGAAGATGTGGCACCGAAACAGACCAAGCAACCACACCTGCCTGACATGAACCTGTTCTAAGCAGCTTCCCCTTCCTTTCTCCATGCATCCCGTTGTCTTCACCAACTCCAAGGAATGATCTTCCGTGAGGCTGCAGGGATCTCTGCTGGGAAGAAGGATCTGTTTTGTGAACTCTCATTCTTTTTTCCTCGTTACTGGTCATTTATTTGACAGTTGGATGTACTACATCAGGGGTGTAAACTAGGTCATTGCACTAATCTCATCTTAAAACTTTTTACTTCTCTTGGTCATCCTTAAGAGCACTCAAAAGCTCACAGGGTCTGCCTGGTGTTGGATCTTCTGAGCTCTGCAGCTTCCCTTAAAAACAGATCTTAGGTCCATTGAATTACAATGGCATAAAAGGCTTTGGGACAAAAGATGGAGTGGAAAATGTGATAGCTGTTCTGCAATAAAAAAAACCCCCAAATAAATAGAAGATTCTGTTCTTTCTGTATTGGGGATTTAGTGTGTAGGAATTTACTAACTCAGTTAAACCAGCCCTGAACTGATTAACATGAAAAGTCAATTAAAAAAAAGAATAAGGAAAGCTTCTAAACTGTAGGAAACAAAATGATTTTTGGAAAGATCTTTTCCCTTAATTGGACATCTATTTCTAGATGGAGTAATTTGTGCATGGAATCCAGCTGTATGGCTTTTGTTTGGAAGTGAAATGATCAGTTCCTGAAAGTGTGAACGTCATGCAGAGAACCCCATCCATGCCTTGAAAAGGACTCTTGCCTGAGCAGGGCTTTGTTGGCAGTGCCAGAGGGTGCAGAATCAAGCTCTGTTGTAATCCCTAATTGTATATATTCACATAATGGCCTTTTAATGGTACTGGTGACTTTGTGGGTTGTAGTTAGTGCCCCAAGAAGGGGGTGGAAGTCCATGTGCCAGGTTAGCCCAGGATCTGCTGCTTTTACAAGAAAGGCCAGAGGAGGTGGGTCTGGGTGTAGGCAGGACGGGCTGCCTTGAGCAGCAGTCTGCTGGGCAGGCATAGGGCAGCCCTGCTTCTGCAGCTCCCTGTGTCTCTGCCAGCGCTGTTGAAGCTGGCTGGGGCTCCTGACAGACTTTGGGCAGGGGCTGATGACTAATGCTGGGAAGAGCAGCTACTGCTCCAGGTACTCTCTTTCTCCTGAATGACTGCAGGAGCATCCACCCCTACCCTTAAGAGGTCACTCCTAGCCCTCTATCTCCTTTTACATCTTCTCTCCTTACGGCTTCCTTTCTCATATCAAAATTGACCTGTCCTGGCTTCTCATCCCACAGATGTCAAAGCTCATGACATTCCCATGATATGGCTCTTCTAAAAACCCAGTCCGACCCCATTGCAAGCCTGCCCTAGTCCTTTCCTCCAGTCAGATCTCACTGCCATCAGTGGAAGTGGTGGGGGCTCACTGTTGTTTGACTTTGGAGTGTTAGGGCTCCCCTGGACCCTTTTGCAAGCATTCCTAAGCCTCACAGTGCCTATCTCAGCAATATTAACAGCCTAGTTTTGCAGAAGGTGGAACCCATGCCATAAAGGAAAGTCTGTCCCTTTCCAGATAAGTCCTGGAATGCATCGAATAACCACTACACAGCACAGGTATTTCTGTCACACCCCAGTCTGAGGTGTAATTCCTGTTTTTCATTTGCAACCAGATAAAATTTAGGACCTTCCAACCCCCATTCCAACTCCACAACATCCAAATTAACCCTTCACGGGATGTGAACACAACTCCAATTTCCAGGCATGCTCAAGCTTTGGAGAGATTCCAGTTCAGTTCTTTGCAGCTCCACACCATTTCTAGCTACAGCATGTCACCTCTTCTTAGGCCAGTATTTAGCAGAAGACTTTTGCATCGAGCTTCCAAGATGTTGGCTGTCAACATGCAGACATGAAAACCGGCCTCCCACTTCTCTCCTTCTTCCTTCCCTACCTCTCTACCATACTGCAGAGTCCCTTGGGCTCCTGCCACGTGGAAATAATTCCATAAAAACAATCTAGCTGTCTCTGGTAGATGGATATGGATGACTTGCCTTCACAGAAACCCTCCACAACTAGTACAATTTTCTGGTATATCCCTCACCCTTTCACCCTGTTTTACTACCAAGGCATCATACAGTGGTCCTAAAAATCAACCTACCTTCTCTCTTCTCCTCCTTAAACTAGACTGTTTCTTTTCTACAAGAAATAAAAGCAGCCATGAAGCCATGAGTCCTTCACGGAAAAGACTTTTTCCTCTCCTCCTCCCTCCACCTACATGGCATGAATCTTAGGCTGTATTTCACAAGTTTGATTTGAAGTAAGCTTCTTACTGCTGGCAGAATCTGCCTCCGCGCCCTCTCTTCTCATTCAGTGAGTGACACTAATCAGTGGTGTGGGAGGTAGGGACAATATCAAGTACCAAGGTGATTGACAAGCTTCACTCAGAATGTACATGTACCCCAAAAGGTACATGAGGGTGAAACAGGATGGATCAATCCATCTCTTTGTATCATTGCCCATTGCTGGCACAGTATTTAATCTATAGTTCACTGGGTAGAGAAGAAGAAACAAAGCAAGTTTTCCCCAACAAAGCCCTATTTGGTGAAGATTTTCAAGTATTTTTGGGTTTTTTTCTCCTGTTAAATTAGAAAATGCCTCCATGTTAATCACAATATGGAATCTACATGAAAAATCAGACCCTGCTGGGCAGGAAAAGATCCTCTGAATTATCTCAGTGGGAGAGCTGGCACTAGTTTACTGCTGTTGTGCTCCAAGTACTTCTGATGCAAAAGATGAATGGAGCTGAAGGTTTGTAACTTGACTTGCATGTACATTTAGGCTTTGTGAAAAACATCAGCTGGGCAATGTAAATTGGCATGAGACCCTTGACTCGTGGTTAGAATCAGCAACCTAGCCCTGTGTGACCTGCCCTCACATCTCGTTCCTTTTTGAGTAGTCTTCCGTTCCTCCTCCCCACCACATATATTTTCCACTACTCCAGAGCCCTAGATGTAGAAATGTACTGCTGTTTCTCTGCTTTACCTTCCAAAAAGGTGAGTTTCATGCCTGTTGTAGTTTATTCCCATGAGTTTGCCAGTGGGCCATTTAATAAACAGCGACAGAGATGAAGGAAGCAGCCACAGCTCTCTTTGTCAAAGAGATGTGAAGGATGATGTTGTTTCACACCATGAGGAGGTTGTATGAGAGATATTTCCAAACCCTGTAGCCTTTTCTACCCTGCTCCTTGAATGATACTGGAGGCTACACCTCTGCTAGAAAACTAAATGTAGGATCTTTTCTCTAACACTGAAACCAACTGGAATGGAAAGGTCTGCATTTACTTACATTAAACCTCATTACCCTCCCGAAGTGGGTGGCTGTCTGCAAACTCCTTATGAAGAATTGTTCCTGGTCTGGGCTAAATCACCGACTGCTTAACGGCATTGTCTGGTAGGATCTCTCCTTGGTCTGGGTCAAAAAAGTGTCAGGGAATGTACTACAACTTAAAAGTGGGTGATTCAGTTCTGGAGTCTGGGAACAGAGCCTGGCACCATTTAATTTTTTAATACAGTCGTGACCAAGATGTCTCTTGCTTTTGAGCATTTGATTTTGTAAATTCTATAACACAACTGCCACCTTAAAGCCCTTTCTTCTGTGTCAGAGGTGACAGTGGACCAAAGAAGGGAAGATGGAGGAAGCATAAATCCTGCTGGAGTGGAGCAAAAAGGAGCACCAAGTGGGAATCTCCCATATAGTATCTTCCTCTCTGCAGGGCAGAGGCTTGTGTCACTCCACCTCCTAGCAGAACACTAGGGACTGTAATTGCCCAGATGGGAAGCTGTCCCAGCTTTCTTGTTGGCTTCTGTTTTGTAGTCTCTCTTTTCCTCAATGTGCATTTGCTGTTTCTGTGACGAGGCAAGAACTATGAAGCTGTGGTCCCCAGGCTGGGGAAAGCAGTCAAGACTTCTAGCCAAGGATGAGACCTATACTTCCAACAGATAAGTTGTCTCTTTAACCACTGTTCAGCTTCTCAAGTTTTATGGTCAGATATAAAAGACCAAATCTTTGGGGGATTAGTTTCTAGTGTTTTTGTTTAATGTTCAGGATCAACACCTCCAGCTTTTTGGGCTTGCATCAGATTACATGCTAGTATGGGCTCACCCTGGCAGCATGTTCTCACAGCCAAATTGGAGGCACAGACTTTGGGAATACCTTACATGGGCTTCTGCTTTCATGTCAACCCAGCAAGTCACAGGCCATTGGTGCCCAGCTACTACTGCTGGCCTGATGTCAAACCCCAGATCCCAGGAATAACACTACTACTCACTCAGTTAAAGGGGACATCTGACATACATACATTCTTAGATATTTTTTTGTTCATCTGAGTTTGCTTCCCAAAGTTTCCTGTTTTCCTCTGAATTATTTCTGTCTGAGACAAATTAAACAAACCAACAAATTTGGTTGTTTTTTTTTTTTTTTTCCTCATTTCTTTTCCTGTCTCCCTTCTGAGAAAGAGAGTGAAGCTTGCAGACAGCCAGAACCCGAGCTCAGGAGCGCAGTGCTGGAATGCCTCTCCTAGGTCAGGGTGTCCATTTCCTGACTGCAACATCCTATCATGTCACACAAGGTCCTTTATAATGCGTCAAACTTATCTTTAAAAATAGTCAGGCTCTTGCCTCTGGCCTCTGGAACACAGGCAGAAAATGAAACTTTTAAAACTATCCCAAAGAAACATTTCCTGTCCACAGGACAGACTTCACCCTGTGACAGCTCTGTGTGTTTAGTTTTTCCCATGTTTTGCCCACTTTTTTGTGTTTTCTCTTCTCTGCCCCTTCCAGGCTTCAGGAAGTAAATTACCTTTAACTGTGTTGGGGTAACCTGAAGATTGACTCCTGGCAAAGAGGCAGGCAGTACATCCCACCGCAGAGTACTTTCTGGCTTAATGCCCATATTCAGCTGGAGTCATGTCAAGGCATGAGCCTCTGATGTTTCCTGTCACAGCAGACAACTGGTGGACCAGTTATCATGTGTCAGGCCTTTGTGAGGTTGCTGCCTTGCTGGCACGGTCTCAAAGACCAGTTGGTCCCTAAACTTGTCCCGCAAGCTTGTTAGTGTTGTGCCCACATACTCTGGTCCCTCTGAGGCTACTGACCCTATGCTCTGGGCTCAGCTGTGCTTTTCTGTAAGTACCCCAGAACCAAACTGTTTGAACACAGCACTGTTTATCCAGTGAGTCTAGCATAACTGCCCTGGTGTAGCACTGCCAGGCTTCCAAAGTGCTCTCACTTGACTTCTCACTTCTGAAGTTAAGGCCATTTTGGCTGGCTGTACACTTATTTCTGGGATGGTGTGTGGCTGTGACCCACAATGGACTTGTTGGAAGACACCGTGCATCTGCTGGAGCACATCACAAGTCCCTTTTTAGGGTATTATTGCAAGTTTTGTTTCTCTGCAGACCAAAACAGCTATGTCTGGTATTAGACCTGCGACCCCTGACAAGATAAGCACTGTGGCATGGAAATTCAGAAAGATTCCTGTAATCTAGGCTCTTTACCATACAGCTTCTAATGCTTTGCCTGGCACCAATGTTTACTTGTGTGAAGAAGGACAAGACAGGGGAAAGCTCTCAGTTCTGGCAGTAATTTGTTGCTCTCTGTGTGACCTGGCATGAAATGACATCTGGTGGCTTTCTGAGGTGGAACGCAACCTATTGCAGAGAACTTGTTGCACTGCCATATATACAAAAAGCCTGTGTCTCCTCAGCCATCTCCCTAGACATGCCAAAAGGGAATAGGCTATGGAAACTGTGTCTGTATCTGTGGAGACTCTGGTTGCAGGCTTGAGCACACATCAAGGTCATGGACTAAAAGCCAGCAAGAAGGCACAAACATGGCACTGCAGTATGCAACAACATGCAGGTGATGAGGACAGTCAGAGCACAAGTCTGACATGCAAAATGGGGAAGTATCGGGCAGTATCAGCACAGCTCAACAGAGCCATTTGATTTCCTCCTGATTCTGGCTAAGCAGTAAAAGAGAAAGCTTTCACGTGAAGTTTACCAGGGCTAGAAATAACATATACTCTCTTTGCCTTCTGGGCTTTTTGTAAAAAGCTGGAGTGGAATAGAAGAGGATAGGACCTTTCTAGTTAAGAACAGTGGCAGATACAAAACATAGAACTAATTTAGAGATAGTTTTTTCACTCACTTGCTAATGATGTTCTACTGTGTTGGGGTCCTGAAACACCCCACATACCTCTAGTCAAAACAAAACCAGCTCCTTTATATGTTCTTGCTTCATATTCTCCTGCAGTTGGTGAGGTAGAAGATAGAGATAGGGAATACAGAGCCAGCCAAACCCAGGTGGGGGCACAGATTATGTTTGGGGCTCCCTCCATTTTCTTTAATTCCTGGTTGACAAAAAGATACGGTGGGAAAAAATGCAAACCCGACATTTCACTCTGGAATACACTCCTTTGCTCAGTTCTTTTAAGAAACAGAAAGCTTCTCTTTCCTTTTTTTTTTTTTTTTCCTAATGTAAATGAGTGGGAAAGCAGAGGGACCTCTCAGATAGTTCTTGTTTTACTAAGAAAACCTTCACTACTAAAGCACCTCTCAGGCAAAGTCACTTATTTTTTCAGTTTTCTCTTTCAGTGGAAATTTGGTTCAGAACAACATTTCCTCCTCATAAATCTCAGTCCTTAAATGCTCCTTCTTCACTCAATCAATTTGGATAAAGCTGAAAAAGTGCTTGAGTGAGCCTAAGCTTATTTCATTTTCAAAAGTCAATTCAGAGTCTGAAGTTTCATGGAAAATCATCAAAACTCAAGGTTCCTTAAATAATGAGGTGCTTTCAGACATTTTCCTCTTTGGCAGAATTCTTGTCTGAAAAGACAAAATTCATTGGGGAGGATGTGAAGTCCCAAGAAGAAGGGATAGAAAACATCCCTAAGGCACTCCCTTAAACCAAGGGTGTTCATTTCTTACACATATGCTCACTGTCTAGCAGAGCACAGTGTCCTGCTGCTGCCCATCGGCTGGATTCTCTTTCATCTGTGAGCGTTTTACCATCTAAGGGCAGCCCTTTCTCCAATGATCATGCTGTGGAGGGAGGAAACAAAGTTCTAGGGTACTGTGAAACTGTTTTGTCAAAGCCTGTGCCAGAGGTATTCCTCTCTGGGAGATCAAGGTCAAATAACAGTTCTTACATGGGCTACAGCTGTACAAAGGGGTCACTGAGGAAAATCTCAGTCTTTGTGCTTTTTCACTGCTTTCAATTTTAAATTCTGTAGGTGGCTAAAAATGTCTGTTCCATCAATTTGTATTTTCAAAAGTGGGTACATACCCTGCTCATAGAAGTATATGATGCATTTCTTTTTCCTGAGATCTATGGGTCCCAAATCACAAGCAGGAGAGGGGCAGACATTCCTTGAGATATCATCTGGCCACCAAAGGAAAGGGCAGTCAGCAGACCTTTGCCATTACTTGGCAATGCCATCATGGCTGCCTCACTTCCTTGCCCTGCCCTGATTCAGATTTCACGATAGCCTTGTGTAAGACAGCTTCTCTGCCTGTCTCAGGTCCAGAGCTAGGTCTGAACCATGGTAGGCCACAACTGGCTTGGGGCTGGCATGACCGCCGGACTACTAACATGCCACAATGATGCTCTGTTTGCCTAAAAGAAGTCTCCTTGGCAAGGACAGCTGGGAAGCACTGTGAGGAACCAGGGCAAGAAGAATAAAGAATTTACCCATCCCATGAGCTTTTTGGAAGCAGTGTATAATCTTACACCTTCTTTCTCTGTTTCAGTGAGACCAGCTGAAGGAAGAGCATTACAAAATTGTGTTAGGTCTTGGTGCTGCTACTGCCACAATGTAGTAGTTCCAAGGTCTCTACTGAAAAAATTAGCTGTCAGATGTTAATCAGGAAACTGGTGGGTTAATATTGCATACAGCGGCTTCTTCTCACTTTAGGTTGCAGATAAGATAGTGGTAGGAAACAGGTAGAAGCCTTATATCCTATAGAATATAAGGCAGATGCTGTGGAGTACAGGAGTCAATGAGTAGGATTCTGCCCTGGTGCTTGCACACATTGGGATTTCCTATTTGTTGTGCATTTGTATATTGTCGGGTATAATGGGGTCCTGGTCTGTGGGCAGGACTCCATAATACAAATAAAGACCACTATGGCTAATGGCAGACCTTGTGTAACTGCCCCAAAGTTGACAAAAGTTGCAAGCAGTCTGAGTCAGTGCCATTGTGTAAGGAGATAATTTCTGCCTTGACAGTGTTGTGGCCAGCTGGAATTGTTCTCTCTGATAATTGGCAATCTGGATTTCTCCCAGATGGCAGCATCTCATAAAGAGTATCTGAGAAGAGCTCTGCTCTTCTCTTTAATAAAGCTCCACAAGAGAGCTGTTCATCCCTGTCACCCCTTATCCATTGCCTCAGGCAAGTCTCCTGTCAATTTGCAGAACAAGTCGTTGCTCTATGTTTATTTTTCCTTTTTATTTTATTTCTTTTTAGAAACTTCTATTTATTACCTTGGCAATGAGCCACCCAGCAAGGAACAAACTGTTTTGTGACAGAAAAGATGACACATTCTTCCCTGGACCAGCCAAAAGCACTGCCACTGATCTTCCCCACGCCATCCTCTAACCCCTCAGGTTGTGTTTAACAAGGCTGTATTTTCCTGAGGCCCTCGTTTTTCCAGCAGAGAGAGTGTGAGAGAAGATTGTATGCTGTGCATCCACCCAAGGGCCCCTGAGCTAAAACTGTTCTGCAGCACACTACTGCTTAGCACGCAGATAGGTAGTGACTGAGGGCCACGGTGTTGCCAGTGTGTCACTTTAATCCTGGAGTTCCTAGGACTTCCCAGCTCAGCAGATGCTGAAGAGAACAAGGCTGTAGGTAGAGCAGAAATCAGGGATTATGCAGAATGTAATTGCTCTCCTGTGTAGCTGGCACTGCAGCAGCTCAGCTCCTGACTGAGGTGATATTTGTTTCCGGTCTGCCTCTTCACCTTTTAACGTGTTTATCCATCACTGTGATACCCAAGTGCCTCGCAATCTAGAAGGTGTTTATCCTCTCTGAGCTATCCCATGAGTGCTATTTGCCCTCTCTCAGGGATGGGAAACCAACATGCTGATTTATATAAAGGTGTGGAAACTGGTAGAACTGTTCCTAGGGGCTGTTAGATCTCTGACCTGAAGAATAAGACAGAAATCCATGTTACCTAACACACAGTTATTTTACCAGCTTGAGCTTTCTTTAACTCTGAAACTCCTGAAAGCTTTGCAAAGACATTGAAGAACTAGTTGGGACCTGTCACAGTCCTGATGCTAGTGCGTTCTGAAATGCAAGATGCAGCTCCACTGCTGGGAATGTGTTCCTTGTGTTTTTGTGTGACTTTAGTGTCCAGTGGAACCACAGAAAGACCACAAATCCCAGTGTAATAGAATTGTCCAGTTTTCCAGATTAGGTCTCAATGGGTGAAGGAATTGTTTCTTGCAGCTAGAATTTTCCACCACCACCCCTTCATCCACCACAACTGTGGAAACTGTAGGGTTTTTTTGTTTTGCTTCTTTTTAACCTTGGAATATGGACTCAAGACATATTATTTAAAAAATCTGTAAAATATTCCATGCTCTCATGTGTGAGTTAGTGTTCTATACTAACTGCTGAAAGCCAAATCTTGTGAGAGGACACTCTTGAATAAATATAGTCCATCTGAAATGCCTCTAGGTCAGAGTAATGTGAGGACACATGTTCAAGTTGGATTTTTTTCCTTTATGTTGTTTTACTTTGCTACATGATGTCCTGAAACACAGTGACTCATTCATCCTTGTTTTCATGTTTAATCTGAACTGACAATCTTAGTTAACTACCCCAGTTAAAGCACACAATCTATTTGCATTAATCAGTCATCAAATACTTCTGAACAATAAACAAATGCACAAAAACTTGTTCATAGACTATTCACCGAAGGAGCTGTTTGCTCCAAACAGTCCAGGGATCTTTGTGGAAATGCTCTGAAAAGCAGGGTCTGATGTAAGAAGTCTTGCCTCTGTTGTTAGTGGTTTGCTGGGAGGGGACCAGTGAACTACCAACCCTCCACTTTTGGGACTGGGAGTGTGCAGCGAGGACAGACAGTCTGAGGAAATTTCTTTGAAGCAAACTTGGGTTCAGAGCCCATCACAGAAACAAGGGTGTGGGATCAAGATAACCTACTGGCTCAGTCAGTCTAGCCTGCTGCCAACACCAGGTTACCCCTTCTGGCCCTGTAGGTTTCAGTGTTTTTCCCAGGGTTTTCCTAATGGGACTTTCCTGACATCTCTAAGAAAAATTTCCAGTAGATTCCACTGCCCTAAAGTCTGCCCTGCTGTCTTGCCTACTGCTTAATACTCCTGTTCCCACTGAACAGGAGCTACCCCCTGTCCAACTCCAAAAAAAGAGCTATCTTAGTTGTCATCTCCACCTCTCAAACACATCTAGAGGTTTTCAGCTGGGCTTTCTTAGAGTTTGTTTGCCTGCATAGCACAGAATTATCCCTTTCAGAGTTTTCTTAAGGCTTACTCAAGTCAATCCCCTTAGGCTCATAAAATGTTTGTCTTGCTAGTTCTTGGTCTCCTTCCAAGCTGTCAATAACTTTCTAGGAACATGATGCCTGGGACTTAGGCTGGTTCTGTTCACTGTGGATGACCAATGATGGTAGAGGTAAGGAAAGGTCTTTGGCTGATGTTGTCATGATGCAAAAGGCAATGTTTCTCTGGGAAATCTCAGGCTGTACCAGCACAGGGAAGAGTGGAGATGGTCAAGGCTCACAGTTATCTCTAACCAAATCCTAGTGCAGCAGCTGGTTTATAGCAGTTTGCCATGCATATTCCCCATAACAGGCACTGTGTCAGGAGCAATGCCCCAGTTTACCATCACATTATGGAAATGGAAATCACAGAAAAGAGCTTTCTTATCTATGGTAAATATCCATCCCACAGCTTTACAAGACATACTGAGTAGTCTGTGAAGCCAGTCTGCCTGGTGGTCTTTGTTTCTCCACATAACAGAAACTGAAGGGAGGAAAATTTCCCATGAGGACTCAGAAGTGAAAGATCTGAGCAGGGCAGAGACACTGCTACTCATCTCCCCCTGCAAATTCTCTGCTGTTTCTGGGTGCAGAGAAAAGGCCGTTGCTATAGAAACCAGTGGGGGAAATGTACATTATATCATGTTTTACATACTTTTTCAAGGAGATCCTTTAATCTGAGCCTGCCACCATGTAATTTTACAGAAACAATAATGCTAATAAAGCCCCTGAATGTAGTAGTGTTTTCAAATCAAATCAAATAATCATCAGTTACTTCAAAAACACCTCTTCTTGTAACCTTCTACCCTAGCAAAGACACTGGGACAGGGCTAGCAAAGCAGCCCATAATAAGGTAGATGACAGGAGAGTAAATCTAAGGCAGCAAAAGGTGTAATGAAAGGTGAGGGGTGGGTTCTACACAGCAGTAAACAGAGGCTAACATTTGAGAAAGGACAAAAAGGCTAAATAAAATGTCTTCTTTTTGACTTGGGTGTAGAGAAGTTTGAAATAAAGATGAAAGACACATTTTATAGCTTACATTCTAGCCTATCTTTTTGATTATTTACCTGGACAACCTCCTGTTGCCACCCTACCTTTGTGACCCCCCTTTTGAAGCTCTTTTTTGCTGCTCTTTTAAAAATTATCCCACCATTTCCTACTTGCCTCTGTAAAAGACCTTTGACCTCTCCGACAATCAGACATATTGGACCCCAGGGTCTCAGGGAGACAATGTTCTTTGTGAGGCCACATCATGAAAGCCTCTCTCTAGCATCAGGCTGGCCTGGTGGCAGCAGCTCTCCTGGGGATCCTTCAGAACAGAAGCCTAATTTAATCCTTTGGATGTCAAAACAGGCCTTCGTTCTGTCATTCCCACCCTTGGTTTGTTTTTTACTTAATTCACCATGATCACTATTTCCTTCCTGATTTGTACTGACCCTGTGACTTGATTAGATTTTTGCCAATATTTATAGTAGCTCCTATGTGTTGACTTGTAATTTCTTCAGGACAAGGACTTTCTTGCTGTGTTGAGCAATATACAAAATAAATCTCAGTCTTGTTCCAGGACTGTGATTGATCCTCAGCTGGGTCCCTGCTTGTTGTCCTGAAAGTAAGTACACAAAAACTGTAAGAGAGGCTTTGTATCACTAGTGCTGGAGTTTATATACTGCAGTGCAGGGTGAGGTAGATGTTGGAATAAAGCAACTTAATTACACCAGGTAAGACCAAATAAAGGTACATGTGCTCTCAGCAGATTCCAGACAGATTCCTTCCTCCAGACCTGCCCTTAGTCCTGTGCGTTTTCATGACTTCTTGGGTTGTAGTAAGTTCCATGCAGGTCCCTTGAATCTCAAAGGGAAAGAGAAAAAAGAGAAAAGAGGCTGTATCTCTTTTTTCTCTTTCCAGTGCCTCTGAGACCTGGCTGTAGGTCTGTTCTTTGCTCCTCTCAGGGTCTCACAGTTTCTGAACACACATAATAAGAGTTTCCCATAAAGCTCTTCCCTGTTCTGTTCTACAGCCAGATGCATTCAGTGGTTAGCAGGGAAGAAGTAATTCCCCTTTCCTCTTCCTGCCTTACCTTGTGTCCCCTGTGCAGGAAGGTAGACTTGCTCTGTTTCCAAGTCCCAGCCCTTTCCACAGAACACAATGGCTGCTAACTGTGAATAAACAACTGATATACATACTGTCTAGTTTAGGGGCTGTAAGCACTTTTAGAGCCCAAAGAATATGTAGATATTAATAGAATGACTGTAATGATACAATAAAAGGAAAAAAAATGTCCTCAGGAGCATGAAAATCTAACTCCAAAAGCAATTACCATCAGTAACAAAATGCAGTGAGAAGACTAGGATTACTTTAATAGGATTATCTCCTCATTGCCATTTGTTTTTGTGGGTGACTGTAATGCTGCTTCACCTTCATTCCCAGCCAGTTTCTCACCTTGGGCATTGGCTGGGCAAGCTGGACTGTGCAGCTGGGGCTCACTGACCTTCCCGTGGGATCCAGCATAACTCTGTGATCACCTGCTCCTTTGTCTTCAGCCTTCCCTACACTTGTGCCTTTGTTGTCACTGCAATGTTGTTTTTCCATGCTGGGTGATTTTGTGTTCATGGTGGAAGAGGCAGGAATGGGAGAACATGGAAGGATGTGGAAATCTGGTGTCTTTGTGGAGATGGACAGACTGTGTTTGTGAGATGTGGAGAAGTAGGGAAAATAATGGTAAGGTCAATGTTATAAGACAAAGGCAGAGACTTGATTTTGAAGGCTGTTTAAAACTTCAGCTTTATCCTGCAGGCCAGGGAGAGCAGATGCAGGGTCAGTAAGGCAGTGCATGGTTTATCGTACAAGGAGTTCTCATTTAGCTTCCCAGAGTCCCTTAACCCAATCAATATCCATTACTCATGCCTTTCTCACTCCATCTTGAAGCTCCCTCCATGTTCTTGCAGCACACGAGTCCCAGAGCTTGATCACTGGTACATTCATAGTCATACACTTGGGTGGGAAGTCTGTGGAGTGGTGAGGATGTGCTCAGAGGGACCAGGACTCATATAAGTGGGAAGTGCAGATAGTAACCTGGAGAGATTACTGAGATAAACGCTGATGTCGCTGCAGAGACCACGTTAAATTGCACCAGGGATCAACACATCAGCTCTGTGCACAGAGAACAGAGTTATTGTTCTCTCATGTTGCAGGTAGCATGGGGAAGAGTAACTGTGTCCCTCTGCAGATATCTGTATTTATAATGGTCAAAAAGATGGTAGATAGACAGACAGATAGATAGATAGATAGATAGATGTGGATATAGACACAGTTCTGTTCCAAACAGGCAAATGTGTAGCCCCTGGTGTCTGGAGGACATAAAAGGCTCTTCCAGAACTTACTGGAGATCTCATCAGGACTCTCAGCCCAGAACTCACTTACCTAGATGCACCTGCACGGCATAAATACAGGACCTTCCTCATTATTCTTGGAGAAAGTAAAAAAAAAAACAAAACCAAACCAGAACACAGCTAATAAATAAATCAGGTTTAATCATAAACCATGTACATATTTATAGATAGGGAGGGAGACATGGTCAGAAAGGTGCTGCCCTGGCAACAGGAATAAAAGAACAGTGTATTTTACCAATACAGTACCAATGAAGGGTGGAACTGATAAATGAATATGGGATTTTGAATCCCAGAGGCTAATTTTTACAGACAATCATCATTCTTGGTTTCCTGTCAAATTATAGCACAAACCAGCTCACAGCTCTGCCCAGGACACAACAAGGCAGATGTAGCCAAATACAGAATTTGAGGGCGAGGGAGGGACAATATATCTGAAGATGTTTCTGAGGTATATATAACATATATATTCTACTGTTGTGTACTGTCTTGGGCCCATGCTTTGCCCACAGATATGTGTGCACACTTCTCATTCCAGTCAGCAAGAGTGGCAAGCTCACATTTGAGAGAGTATATTGGACTTTGAGGGCATACAGGAGCTCATCAAACAACAGAGCCAGAAGCAGAACAGGGAGAGAGCTGAAGATAAGGAAGCTTATACTGGGCTGAGAAAGGAAAGAAGTGAATGGATAGCCCCAGATTTATCTGACCAGTCAGTTCAATCCTGTTTGAACAGCCAGGACAAAGCTTTTGTTCTGAAGGACTTCTGCAGTGCAAATGTTTCCATCAAGGTAACCTTTACTGGACAATGAGGGAAACCATGAACAAAATGACTAGAGGCAGGTTAGCAGAGGAAACACGAAGGAGCTGGCCATGTAACCATTCAGTTGTCTATTTTGAAGAAAAATCCAGTCCTGCCTCTGAAGTGGTCTGAGTCTACATATGAGTCTGGTCACTCTCAGCTGATACAGGCAGAGGAAGGAATCATTAGTCCAGTGTCCAGCAAGGCAAAGAGTGGCATTTGTGTTATGGTACTCAGAATTGGTGTGGCTGCTTTGAGAAACAACATCACACCAGGCTTGCAAAGCAGTCAAATGCATTGGCTTTTTGCAGAATAATTTCACTTTCAATCAGTGCACATATTAGAAAGTGTTACAGATGAAAACCACCTTTCACTGGTAGAAAGCAGACACTTTTTAATATCAAATGCACTTGCCATCTGATTTTGCTAAAAACCCACCCCCAGACAATAAAAAAACCCAAAAAATACCAAATAAAATCTATAATACAAACCAACATTCATGTCAATGTCAAATGGTAACTGTCCCAACAAACATAAAATCAAGTTCTTAATGCAGGTGCCCTCAGAAGTGAGCGAAACTCTTGCATCCACAGATAGAGTCCGCTCCCAATCTGGGAATCCTCCGTTAAGACTGCTGCCCTTTGAAATGCAAGTCTCACTTTTTAAAAGGAGAGCTCCACACATGCATGCACATGTGCACATGGGCACACAGAGATACACACACATAACCTCCTCTCTCTTAGCAAGAGCTGCATGCTGGGTAACTGTTAATGCCTTCTGTGCATTTTTGATCTATTTTCTTTGCAACGATAAGGTTGAAATGTCTTTCCTTCTCAGGACTGTATTTTTCAAACAAAAAGGGGAATGAAGAGGAACTACATTACAAAGACAAAAAAATGCACTCATATATCAGGTGTATGATTTTTCCCTGTCATCTTCAAGGATGATGTTATTTACAATTGTGACTCAGCAGAATCCACAGGAAGCTATCCTTTCTCCATGTTGGGTTTTCTCAATAAACCCCATGAGCCTGTCCTTTGCTTCCACAGACCATTTTTTCTTTAAGGCACTGCATGTGGATATGTCTTCAGACAGAAGTGCAAGCCTCCTTCACTGGATTGTGCATTTCTCTCTCTCCCTGGACTGACCTTCCCTGAGAACTTTCGATTTGATGTACTTCAGGTCACTGTTGACACTTGGCCGGCGAGCAAAGGGAGAGATCATGCCATAGGCGTCCATGTCCTTGAATCGGCGCATCCGGAAGGATTTCTGTTGGAAAGTGTCACCATACTGGATGGAGATTTTCCTGTGGAGGGAAGGGCTCATCTCATGAGGTAGCTTGGCCATGCTGAAGAGGACATAAAACATCTCATCCACATTGGTGTTCTTCTTGGCTGACACTTCGAAGTAAGCACAGTTTTCATCACTGGAGACAAGATTCTCACCTTCATCAGTGCGTACCTTGCGGAAGATTTCACTGTGGTCATTTTTGTTGCCACAGATCACCATGGGGAGGTCAGCTGATTCCTTGGTCTTGTTCTTCAGGCAGGATTTGACCTCAAGGATCTGTTTCTGGAGTCGCTTGACCTCATCAAAGGATTCTCTGTTGTCCAGGCTGAACACCAAGATGAAAACGTCCCCTGCAATTAAAAAAAAAGATACTGTAAAGGCTTGTTGGTCACAGTTTCAGAAGAATTTTTTAAAAGAAATTCTTTTATTTCCATCTCCTCACGATATTTTTTTTGTCCTTTGGCACCTATTCACTCAGCTGTACTTTAGTTCTTCTGATTCAACTCCCCACGCCTTTCTACAGTGCTATGGAAAAGACTTTTGTCTATGATGTCACTTCAAGTCATATCCAATTGCACTCCTATTTTGCATTGGGCTTGTAAGTTATTGCCTGTTTTTATCCCTTTCGTAAACATGTTTCTATCTCAGTTCTGCTGCATTGCTCTTCTTTTTACTTCTTTGCATTTGTATCTCCATGTAAAACACATCCTGTTCTGACACCAGAAGGAGTGGAGAGCTGTTAGCCACTCAGCCTTAGTCCTTTGATTACACCATACACGAAGCAACACCTGAACTGGAAATTTACAGCTGATCAGTCCTGAGCACCCAAGTCAGGAATGAGAGGTTTCTCAGTGTGCTCTACTGTCACTGCATTTGCTCAAGAGAAGCAGACAATGAAAAAAACCTAATACATAAATGACACAGATCCCTTGGCAGTTCCTTTTGACATTTCCCGACTTAAAATTCCTTTTGCAAGTAGAAAATATGGCAAATCATTGCCTGTTGAATGACATTTGTGTGGAACATGCTAAGAGAGCTTTCAGGGACTAAAACACACATTTGCATCCCAGAACCTGGTTGTAGGATCTCACTGAATATGGATTGTAGCCTTGTCAGATGTGAATGTCATGTTTCACTGGCCTGTTAGAAAGGTGGATAGCGAATCCAGAAAGAAGGTTTGTTGTGAGCTGTGGCTGAATCTATGTCTACTGTCACTTTTACAATTAAAGAATATATTTTAGCTCACAACAGGAATGGCTTGACAGTGAGAAGATGCAAAATGGTCCCACCATTTTCCCTTTTTTACCTTTAAACACATTTGATTATCCACAGACTAAGGAAAAAGGGTAAAAGTAGAGCTATCCTTCTACTGGAATATTAAATCAAGGAAATCAGGCTGGCAATTTTAGGAATAAAAAAATCATTGGGACTTTTTTCTTGGTTGGAATTCCCTTTCTGTGCATTTTATATTTG
Source organism: Corvus hawaiiensis (assembly GCF_020740725.1). Lineage (NCBI taxonomy): Eukaryota > Metazoa > Chordata > Aves > Passeriformes > Corvidae > Corvus > Corvus hawaiiensis. The sequence continues at coordinate 27,481,713 of NC_063216.1, read as the reverse complement.
TTTTTCACTGTATGTGTCTTATAACAACATGCTTAATTTGCCCTTTGCTGCTCTTTATACCCACGGAATTTCATTTAGCCATTTATTTGTGACATCAATAAAAATACAAAGCAGGAGGGGAAGGTAGATGGATAAGGGAAAAATCTCAATTTCAGACCTTCACCCACTGGACTTCTCCACTGTGGCTAATGCATTTGTTATAGTGCTGGGAACATGCCAACCAGGAAATATCCCTCTATAGAAGTGCATCTTGCAGCAAATCAAGCAGTCTGTTTAGCTATCTCCCAAAAAACAGTCATCTCCAGGCTACACTTCTCAAGCCATCTGTCTATCCTTATGGTCTTCCCCTTGACTTTCTCACCTGTTAGGATGGAAAGCCTCCTCATAGCAGGGAAAGGGTGATTCCCGGAGGTGTCCAGGATGTCCAGCTGATACATGTCTCCCCGTATGTTGTAGACCTTGCGATGAAAATCCTCGATGGTGGGAGTGTACTGGTCGTCAAAGCGGCCATTGAGGAAGCGTGAGACAATGGAGCTTTTCCCCACCCTGGAGGCTCCCAGCACTACCATGCGGTATGAGTTCTTGGCTGGCACATTCAGGTTGCAGTTTCCACCAGACATAGTCTTCATCATTGCTTGGTCCTGAAAGAGGAAATAACAGAGTTGGAGGAAAGATCAGAAAACAGATGGAGGGTAAAATAAGACAGCTCCTCACCACAAGCTTGCCAAAGAACACTCTGGAGCACAGTCCTGCATAGTAAAGAAGGGTAATCAATACAGAAATCTTTTCACTGGAAATGCTTAAACTTTTTCAGTCTCGATTCCAGGGAGTTTTTGGTTTGCTTTGGTTTTATCGATATTGTTGTTTTCTTTCTTTTCTTTTAAGGTAATGTAAAAATGAAGGCATTTACACTGGAAATAACATGCTTTTGAACTGTAGTTTGCTGTTGCATTTAAACATTGAGGGCTGGATTTATTAGCTGCCCTTCAACTGAGACACCAGGTTCCTTCCCGCCATCAGCGTCACTTACACATTACCAGATTTTTCAGTAGAACTTGGTTCTCATTTAGATACATAAACACAGAGGTCAGATTCCCCAATATTTTACAGCCACTGCAGCTGCCATTAGAACCTAGATCGCTTCATTTGGTTGCCTAAATAGGAGCTGTGCATAATACTCATTTTCTGAGATCAGCCAAAAGTCAGACAGAAAAACGAATCATGCTTAACATCAATGCAAGCTAGACATCTCAGTAACTTTAAATAGCTGGTCCCATGCAACATTCATTGCTGATACAGGGAATGTGAGCCACAAAATAGCACTGGCTGGGGATAAATTCAAAGATCTGTGCCTCCAGTGACCTTTTAGAAACCAGATTTTAAATTTGCTATTTGCACTGGTAGTGTGGGAACTCCCCATAAGTAAACTATCATTGTTGCAGCAGAATGGCTGTCAATGGGTAGAACTGCAGAAATACAGATTTTTTTAGGAGCTTCAGTCTTTATACATACAGATGTTGTGGGTGCCACTGGCTTTGCTAAGCACGGGTGCTAAGTACAAGCAGGAGAAAAGATGAAGGACAGCCATCTTAAATAGCTATTAGACAAGATTTCCATCCCTTGACATTTAAAGTGAGTCTAGAGACCCTGGAGACTGCATTCTGACAGAGCACTCAGATGCAGGAAACTTTGGAAGGAAAGAAAAATTGCTGCTCAGACATTTTTTTGTGTACCAGTTCAAATGAATTGTGTGCTGAAAGAAAAATACAGCCCCTGTGTGGGGAAAGCTGCCTGTTACAGCAAAGGAGGCACATTTTGGACACAGTTTATTTTGGTTACTAGATTCTTATTAAAGAATAATCAAGTTCCCACTGTGTCATTTATTTAACTTAGGTGTTGTTTATTTGATATTACAATGCAAGTACTTCATGTACACTGAAAGATCATTTCTGAGTCCAGATCTGGATTCCTATCTTTCCCTTGAGTGGATCTTATCTCCCAAGCTTTTATGTAGCTGACAATTATTTCAGTGAAGAGCTTAAAATATTTTACTTTGTTTACCATGTGCTAAGCACCAAAGCAGCAGTGAAGATACAGTCACTGCTAAATAAAGAAGTCTCTGGAATTCTGACCCAGCATCATTACAAGCTCTGTAAGGAAACAGCAAAACATGACTATTTATTATTATTGCTATAATTTGCAGCACAACAATGGCATATTCAGCCCTACCTAAAGCACAAAGGAAATGCAATGCTCTCCTCAGAGTAGCTTACACTCTGAATTACATTCAGAGGGCAGGACAGCCGAATATCAGAGCCAGACTAATGTCAGAACAAAACTTTGGATGGACACACACATTCAGAATTACAGTACTGTTGGGATTACTGTGGCAGGAATGACAGCAAGGAGTGCAGCTGGTATTTGAACTGGGCTCTCTGTTTTGTTTACCACAGGACCTATCTCCAATAGTGCAGAAACACCATATTCAGTCTCTGAAACACTCCCATGTACAATATCCTACATAGCCAGTCCAGTACTGCTCTGCATCCATGGGCAGACAAAAAAATGCTTCCTTTCACCCTATCAGGCTTATTTATTTGGCAGAGAAGAGCAGGGAAATAGATTAGTTGTAAAAACTACAAACTACTTTACTGCCCAGGACCGGTATCTGGAGGTGAGGCAGCTCCTCAGGCCGTGATGGACCAGTATAGCTGCATGAGGGCAAGTGGACTGTGTGGTTTACACCTGCTAGAGAGCAGTTTCATACAAATCAGTGCAAAAGCATCTAGGAGTGAGCACAATTAAGCATTTTGAGCTAATGCCTTTTATGTCCTGGATAGAACATGCATGCTGAGGGACCTGATCAATTTACACTGTCCTTGTTCTACCTGTCAGGGTATTCAGTCAAGAGGACTCCTGTGCTCTCTTAACTGCATTTCATTTCACTCAAAATATGCTTTTCAGCACTTCGATTCATGGAGCTGCTACTCCTCACCTCTGCTGCAAATCTGATTCAGGGTGTGCCATTGAACTGGGAGCTTATATTTGTGTTTCGTGCCTTCTCTTCTTATCCCCTCAGTCCAGTTTTTCTCTAGTTCAACACAGTCTGCCTTCTTTCCTCCTCCGAAAAGGAATGAAACTTCAGCCTCAACACCCAGGAGTGGAAGGGGGGAGCACAGGGGGGAGCACAGGGGCTCATACAGTGAAAAAGATTAAAGACAGAAGAAAGGAAACAGAGAGAGACCACATGTTCATGTACTAAGTAAAGCAAAATCAATCAGAGGGGAATGAGGAGACAAACAACCTCCAGCTGGCTTTAATCTACATCTTTTTCTTCCAGTTTATTAAATGCTTAAGCATAGATTAATTCCCAGTGCTACCTTCTGGCTTGATGCTAGAAACTTTATATTAGTATTTTATATTGGTACAGTACAGGGATTTCAAAACGTCATAGAAGTACAGGCAATTAATGTTATCTCCACTAAATAAAGGGAAAGGCTCATATGCCCAGAAAGAGCTGAAACCACGGTCCAAAAATCAACATTAAACCCCATTTCTCCTGACTCCCTGTGTTATCCTCTACCTGCTAACCACCACTGCTCTTTTTACAGGCAGGCACTGGAGTGAATGACAATGAATCTGCTTTTGTATGCTCTGGAGAGCGCTTGTCTGAATTCCAGTGAGGTACTGACAAATTTGATCATGAGCACTCATAGGGAGATACCTAAGGAAGATATTCTTTATTGAACCTGCCCAGAGCTATTACACCTTAGTTTTCCATCCTCCCATCAGGGTGTATGCTCTCCCTACCACTCCCCATTCATGAAAGTCTTCTGAACTACCTCCCTTGCACTCCTCTGTCTTCAGCTACTGGTTGTGTCTCTGTTTGCCACCCCAGTGTTAATCACTGCACCCAGCTAAAAAGGACATCGGCAGACACGCGCTGTATCATGCATAACAGACCTGTCACTTCTTAATCACTACTAGTGTCCCCGTAATTTTCATGCACACCAAAATCACTCCTGTGGGATGCTTGTTTCCTACTTTCACCCCAAATTCCGTGCCGATTTCTTACCTCTCTTTCCTTGGAGGAGCAGTCCTGGATCTTGGTGCAGTCTGATTAAGCTGATAATTTGAATCAGAGGTGGCTGCTGTTGTAAAAGGCTGCTGTTCTGTGGATCCCACGTTGCTTGTTCTGGGCTCAGTTCTTCTCCAGTATTTTCCAAGAACTTAGCAGGATTGGGAAGGACCGCAGGGCTCCAGAGGGCGTTCCCCCATGGATGTAAGTACTGGATCAGGCAACAGACACAGGCTAAAGAAGAGTCTCAGAACCGGTGACAGTTTTTCCCTTTGGACAGGTGAGCTCTTTCACTCAGAGGCTCAGTTCAAGAAAAAGAGAGGCAGAGTCTCTCCTGCTCCCACTGCCTTTTCTTGCAAGTTGTACTTCATAGGCTCTGCTGTGGGAAAAGAATTTCAGCAGCAGCACCTACTTGTGCAGGGCAGTGGGTGCATCCAGCTGGCCCACCCTGTCTCTGTGCCACCTCAGATCCTCTGGAGAAAGATCAGAGTGGGCATGGAAGTTGTCTACAGTGACCTTATGCTTTCCCAGACCTTGCCTGCCACATCCCTCCCCACGAGCTTCTTTTCTTCTGGTCTGAGATTTGCTTAAAATATTCTCTCTCTAGGACAGAAGGGGCTTTTCTTCACATTTGCCGGTTAAGTCTTTTTCCTTCCCTCCCTGCCTTTCTCCCTCTCTCTCTCACAACTGCTGGCAAATTGCAGATTTTCCTTCTGTAGGACTCACAGATAATTGGCTCAACTCCTCCCTTGAAGTCAGTGTCAGACACAGGGGAAGGAGGGGTGCTGAGGGGGTGGGATTTTGTGCCTATTGGAAAAATCTTTTCTCCTCTAAACAGAAAGTTCATGTGCATTGCAGACTGCACATTCCCCGTCTTTCCACCAGAGACCTGTATGTATGCATGTGAGGGGAATGAGTTAGTGTATGTGTATGAGAGACACAGGGAATTCATTTACTTTGCAAGCTGTAAATTCATAAGCTGTTTCTAAAAGCTCTATACTTCCGTGCTGATTTTTTCTGCTAGACAGCAGCAGACTGACTCATTCCCCAAGCAGGGGCTTTCTGTCCATAATTTCTGTAAATCTTTTGCTGTGTGGAATGCTTTCCCCTGTTTGCTCAACCTCAAGACATTTACATCAGAATGGCTGGTCGGCTTGATTAAGAAATGAGAATAATGTATAACTGTTGTTCTTTCATTAATATTTAAATAAATGAAAAAACTAAACTAGGGATGAGTAATAGAAATGTTAAAAAAGGTCAAACAAACTGAAAGTGTGTGGAACTGAAGCTCAGGAAAAAGAGAGAAACAAACTAAAAATAGGGTGAATTCAAGGAATTTGTTCAACCCCAAGTGAAACATTGCGTTTGCAGTTTATTTAATTGCTGATTGACTTGAATTTTTTCTCCTTTTTGAGCTGAAGCAATAGTTTAAATCTATGCATTTATTTTAAAAGATGTCAAAAAGCTTGCTTTTGAAAGATTTGAAATTAAATACTTCAGCATTTCCCACTTAAAACTCCTAATTGGGGGTGAGGCAGAAAAAGAAGAAAAACACTGAGATTTTCAAGATATTTTGACAATAAGAAAATGGAAGGGAGGCACAGTCTTCCAAATGCAAACACAGTTTCAGGTCTCCCACAGTTGTCCCTCTTTTTTTTTTCCCCCTGAGAAATTCACTCTTTTTTCGAACACAAAGATTCTTTCAATTACCATGTATGTATCATCCCGAAACCTCCTCCCCTCACCAATTCCTGCAGCTTTTGAGGGATTTCCAAGACGCCTCGCTTTCTCTCCTCCTTTTCCTCAGAGCACAGGGATGTTTCTGTTGCCACCCTCGGAATAAACCTTCCCTCCTTTGCCTGCACTCCTGGTGCTGCACAGTAGCCATCCACAGCCATCTGCAGCAACCACTGAGGAGGGTTCCACAGCTGTTGCAGGCACAGCCTGACAAGCCTGTGAGTGTCTCTGTGCCCACAGACCTCAAAGGATACAAAGCAGGCTGTGGGATGAGTCCAGCTGGAACTGTCTGTGAGAGGAAGCAGCTCCCACTGAAGTCAGGGTCATGGTCATCCTAAGCAGGATGTGCATCTGGGGACTCACAGGCTAACACAAAGGCAAAACAACATTGATCAAATTTGGGAAGCAGCAGATCCTGCAAACAACTTTAGATTTGGGAAGAAAAGGCAGGACGTGGCAGAGCACAACTGAAACAGTGCAGCAGTACTGAACTGGTATTGGGTCATTGTTACAGTGCGGATACTGCAACACGATGTATCAGACAACGAGGCCCCTGGAAAGAAATACATATGGACCAATTCTTGGTAGATGTTTCAGAGATGTTTATTTCTCCAGCCGCATGGCCGGGATCTGCCAAGGAACTGCTCAATCACGGGACCCGAGGGTCCTTGCCCACGCAGGGGAACACAAAACATCCAATGGGGAACGAGGCTGACCAGGGGCTAGGGAAACCCTGTGGTCCCCCTGCCGAGGCCCCTCTCCCAGGACTAAATGGCAGGGGGGAGGGCCCCAACATTTCACCCGTTTATTTTTAACAAAAAGAGATTTTAAACTTAACATTGAAAACAACTGGATAAACATAACAAGAGCAGTTTCAAAACAAAACAAGCCACCCTCCTGAGTCTTTAAATGTCCAAACAGATTCTCTGGAACATCTTAAGGCTGACAGAAGGGAGACAGGACTCTCCGGGCATGCTTTGTGGGGAAACTGAGGCAGGAGAGGGTTTCTTCCATTTGTACCTGTTGGAACTCTAAACAACAATAGTTAATTTCTTCCCTCCCCCTCTTCATCCCCCACTCGGCATTGGAAAGGGATTTTTGGGGAAACAATTGGCAAAGGCATGGTTTTGTGAGGGAAACCATGGGTGAAAAAACGGATTGGGAATACACTGGGGGTAATAGGACATAAGGTAAAAGGGAAAGGTGGGATTAGGAAAGGGAGGGGCTTATAATGGAGATATTGTCTAACATGACTATGATATTTAGCATATATACTGCCTTTTACAGAAACACCACAGGCCCAGTGACCTCTGTTGCTTGTAACCCTTTTCTACCTTGCACAGTTTTGAACTCCACCACCTCCCTATCTCCCAAGCTTGAGATGCATTTTTCAGGGTTATTCTTTTTAACAGCAGTTCTATGAATGAATATGTCTTTTTGGTTGTCACATCTAGTTATAAAACCATAATTTTGTTTAACATTATACCATTTTACTATTCCTAAAACCTTAGCTATGATGATTTTTTCCTTTTTCCGAGTGGCTGCTGTTTTCTGTCTCGCTGCATTTTTGCTTTTTCTTTCGCTTACTCCTGTGTTGGAATTGCCAGGGTTGTCAGTGCTGCCAGGACTGCCAGGGCTGCTCGTGCCTCCGTGCTCTTCCCTGCGCGCTCTTCCCGGGGTTGCATTCGGGGCCGTGTGGGCTGGGCCGGGCCGCACCGCTCAGCTCCCTGAGTGCCGTCTCCTCTGCTCTCAGCTGTGCAGCCGCTGCCTGGTGCCGCACCCACGTCTCGGCCAGGTTCCTGAGCGATGACCCCCCCGCGCCCTGCTCCAGTGCGCGTTTCGGCTGGGTGTGGCTCCGCTCCACTGCCACCACCGCCAGCTGCTGCCCGCGTGCCGCCCCTCTCGGGCGTTCACAGGACTCGTTCCACCACGCGCTGCACGGGGCCAGGCAGGCACCACTGGGTCACGCCACTTCCGCTGCGCCTCGCTCTGCTGCTGACACTGCAGCTCGCGCCGCTCCGCCCGCGCACGGGAACTGCCTCCCTGCTGCTCGCAGAGCGCTCGGTGCACGTGGCCTGGGCCGCACGGTCCCTGCGCCAGGCTTCCCTTCGCCAGGACACAGCTGACATTGCTCAACAGTCTCGGTAATTAAATAACATTCATGAAAATATTCTTCCATCGGCATATATTTTGACTCAAAAATTAACTGTGTCCAAACGGTCTTCCAAAAGTCTTTGGTAAGAATCACATCCCAAGAAACATAGAATAAGTTCTTAAACAACCATGCCAGGAAGTGTTTCAGTTCCTTCTGAACTTGAATTAAGCTAAAATTTACAAAGCGTTGTTCAAGAATCTTTTCAATTTTAAGATAAATGTCCATATGCGGCTCTGAGAGCCAAGAGTCTTTCCACAGTTCCTCCAGAGTTTAGATACGGAATAGCAAAGCAAAACCAAGGAGAGGAATCCAGAGTTTACTCACAAATCAGTCACTGTAGGGATCGGGGATCGTTCTGCCTGCATTTCTCTACCATTTGTTACAGTGCGGATACTGCAACACGATGTATCAGACAACGAGGCCTGTGGAAAGAAATCTGTATGGACTGATTCTTGGTAGATGTTTCAGAGATGTTTATTTCTCCAGCCGCATGGCCAGGGCTCTGCCGAGGAACTGCTCAATCACGGGACCCGAGGGTCCTTGCCCGCGCAGGGGAACACAAAACAACCAGTGGGGAACGAGGCTGACCAGGGCAGGGAAACCCCGTGTCTCCCCCCAGGGCCCCTCTCCCAGGACTAAATGGCAGGGGGAGGGCCCCAACAGGTCATGACCAGAACTGAACTCTTTTTGGACCATTGTACCAGGTCTTCTTTGTTAGCTCCTGAGCCTTTTGGCAAAAGGTGAGGGAGCACATTCATGGCTCAGACAAATTTTTGACATAAGATATGATGTTTCCCATTTCTAAGTCATCAGTTCAGATCAAACCTGGGCTATTTCTGGTGTTTTATCAGCTCTTGTGTAGCTTAGATCCAAACAGAATGACCAGCATCCTGTTGTCATTGCCATAGGAGGAGGAACGGCCACAAAACCTAGCAAAGTGAAATCCTGTAGTGCTACAGAAAATAAACTCCTCTTGCGCCCCAATAGTTCACATGTGAAGCGTATTGAGTTCTCTACCAAGAAAGAAGTGTAGTCATAGTGGAGACCATTTCATCAGCCTGGAATTTCAGCCTACTCAAGCTCTTTTGTAAACCAAATGCAAAACTCTTGGCTAGTTGGCTTCACTCAGCCCAAACTCCTACTGAGCTATTCTCTCCAGTCTTTCAAGTAACCAATCAAATTCCTCAAAAGATAACAAAATAAAATAAGAACATACTTAACTAGGCACCTTAGCTTTATTTGATCACTTATTGAACAGCTAACAAAATAATAAATTACTTTTGAAGTAATAACTTTTTGAAAGATAGTTGCTAACTGTAACGCTTCAGAGGCTTGAAAGAAATTGTTGTAGCTTTTTGAGTTGGTGTTTTTTGTTTCATTTCTTCTGGTGTGCTACCAGTTAAGGAGTTGACAAAAAGCTGAGCTTTCCTGTTTTCCCTCTGGGCTCAGGAGACCAGAGCTCAAAAAATCCCTACTTTTTCAAAGACATCCCAGGAGTGGCTCTGCTGCAGAAGTCACGTTACATCTGCCCTCATCTGAGGAGTAGGGATGGCAGCACCTCTTTGCTTTGAGGGTTATAAAGAGAATAAGTGAATCAGAGAGACAAAGTCTCTGCCAAGCAAGAGGAGAAGTTTCCAGTCTCAGCAGTTTCCTCAAGTCAGTCAGAGACCATCAGGTTTTCTTGGAGCTTACAGATATTTATCAATTTAAAAGCCAGGATTGCAACATATTATTCTCTAGAGGCATTTATCCCTCCCACTCCTCCAGTCTATAAAGAAAGTCTAAATGAAGTTTTTATCCGGCTAAAGCTTTCTCAGAGGATGACAGGCAGTGACTACAGAGAACCACCACTGCTAAGAATGGCTGTGCCTGCCTTGCTGAGTGACAGGCTGGAGGGAAGGGATGCCATCCAGAGGGACCTTGACAGACTTGAGAGGTGAGCCTGTGTGAACCTCATGAAGTTCAAAAGGCCAAGTCCACGGTCTTGCACATGGGGTGGTCCCAAGAAGAAATACAGGCAAGGCAGGGAATGAATTGAGAGCAGCCCTGGGGAGAAGGACTTAGAGGTGTTGGTGGATGAGAAGCTCGACATGACCCAGCAATGTGCACTCACAGCTCTGTATCCTGGGCTGCATCAAAAGGAATGTGGTCAGTAGCTCGAGGGAGGGGATTCTGCCCCTCTACTCAATTCTCATGAGACCCCACCCGGAGTGCTGCATCCAGCTCTGGGGCCCTCAAGATACTAGGGACATGGACCTGTTGGAGTGGGCCCAGAGGGCCACAAAGATGATGAGAGGGATGGAGCACATCTCCTGTGAAGACAGCCTGAGAGGCTGTCTCCTTCTTTCCTGGAGAAGAGAAGGGATTCCTTATAGCACCTTCCAACACCTAAGTAGAGCCTACAGAAAAGAAGGAGAGGAGATAGGACAACTGGTAATGATTTCAAACTGAAAAGGAGAAATTTATATTAGATTTAAGGAAAGAATACTTACTATGAGAGTAGTGAGACACTTGAACAGTTGTCCAAAGAAGCTGTAGATGACCCATCCCTGGAAGTGTTCAAGGCCAAGTTGGGTGGAGCTTTGAGCAATGTGGTCTAGTGGAAGGTGTCCCTGACCATGGCAGGGTGGTTGGAACTAAAGGATCTTTAAGATCCCTTCCAAAAGGAATCGTTCTGTGATTCTGTGGTTTGTTGATGCAATGGCCATTAGCACACATAGCTGTTGTCTCTGATGCTGGCAAGCAGGTCCTGTCAGCTCATCTGTGGGGCTGCCTCAGCTGTGGAAGGTGCTGCAAACTGTGCAGCTGTGACTGGTAGACAAGGCAGCTGCGTGGCTTTTGGCCCTGCCTAGACTGTGTGTGAGAGGAGCGGAGGACTACAGAGGGCGAGTCAAGGGAAGCGAAAGAGTGCGGCAGAAAGAGGCTGGGTGGAAAGATGTACAGAGGAATGCGGACAGACAAGAAGAAATTACAGCTGATATGTGTTGTACTAACCACCTGTTTCAAATGGTGAAGACCTAAATGAAGTGACTTACTATATGGGGGAACACAACTGCTCCTCAGACCTCTCCAAGCAGTTTCCTTCTCCAAAGAAGGGTGCAGCTCTCGGGTGGCACATATGCTGACCACACTGGCACCAGGATGCAGGACAATGTGGGCTCATTAAGCCAAGTTTCATGGTCATGAGTAATTTAATGCCTTCTGCAGCTTCAGGCACTGGCTGCGGCTGGTGACAGAGACTGATGTGCCGGGCTGATGCAGCAGGACCAATTTGTTTCTCTCCACCTTAATGCAAATGACAGAAGTGACAATCACATGCCCATTCATCTCTGGTCAGAATTAGTTCAAGACAAAAGATGTTCCAAGCCTTTTGTCTCCTCTTCAAAAGCAAATGCAACTGAGATTAAATATTTAAACCAGTTTTTTCTCTCTTTTCCCATTCCTTTTCGTTCTCCCCATTATTCAGTAAAGCAGACTCATTTTTCCACCCCCTCACCTTCCTTCCCTACCTCTCTCCCACATTCATCCCTCCTGCTTGGTGCTCCTCCCTTTCAGCAGTGCCGAAAAGTTAGTGTTCAGGAGCCAGTAAACTGCAGGTACCAAGTCATATTCTGAAAAGCTAATAGATGAGCAGCTGATCTGTTACTGCCTCTGAATTATCTGTTGCTCCCCCCCAGCATTTACACTCAGTGAAGGGCTCTCCAGGGGTGTTACAGTGACCGGGAAAATAACTAATGATCATCAGTTATGAGTGAGAACAGTAATACTTGAGAGAATGCAGCTGAAGAAGGCATACAATTTAAAAAGTGGTGGTTTGACTTATATTCTTGGTCCTGTCACAGAATTTGTGCATGGCTGTAATTTCTCAGCATCCTAGGGTGTAAAATGTAGTAATAGTATTTACTGAGATCCCTACAAAATGGAAAAACATTGCTGTGAAAAATGAATTCAAGTCACCTCTTCTTTGTTGCATTTCTTGTGAATCAGATTTTTATTACATTTTAATGAAATATTTTTGAGAAAAGACTGCATTTCTAGTCCCTCTCCTTTCCATTTGCCACTGGCACAGCATGTTCAGATTTCCTTACCAGACATGCATGCATCCTTTCATTTTTATTTCCCTGCTGAACTTTATAAAACACTCCCCATCTTGGAAAAACTACTCGAAGGCAAAGTTAAAGCTTAACTTCCCTCCCCTTATTTTGAAAAGCTTCAGAATGGAACATGGGGGAAAAAAACCACCTGAAGTGTAAATTTCCTTGCCCTCGGTGAATATCAAGGTAGGATTGTTTATGGTCTCAGGCTCTGATGGAGCAAAAGCAATCCCCAACACATCCATCTTGTAGCTTATGATCCTGCTGGAGCAGAAGGGCAAGTCAGGCACTCACCTGACAGTGACTACAGAATGCTTCAGGAAGTAGTGGCTGTAGGTAAACTTCACAATTTCCATTTCCCTAGCTGCTCTCAGGCCCTGTGTCCATACAGATAACTGCATACCTGTGAGAGAGCCAACATGTCCCTCCTGCTGATGCTGGTAGGAAAGGGTTCATTCAAAAAGGCCCCAAGAGCTCTCCCCTGACTGACACCTTCCAAAAGACAGAGAGGAAAATGATTCCTTTTGGGCCATTTCTACAGCTGTGTCCCCAGTGATGTTGCTTGGATCCCCAAGATAAGTACTTACTCATCCTATTTTACCATCCATTCTGACCCCCTACCAGGGATGATGATCATCTCTTAAACATTTTTACCTGCAATGGAAATATGGACAACTAAGGAGGGCAGAAGGGGGAGGAGGGGGAAGGAAGACTTGGGAGAAGATGAAAAGGATTAGGGACAAGAGCCCTGTAAGCCTTCACAGAAAAATAGCTCATCAAAAGCACAATTAAGCCTCATTAGATGCAGCTGAAAACAAAGACAAAACAAATGGAACATGAAGAGATGCATGAAAAAGAGACAGACAAGCCAGAGCCCTCTGCATCCCATGTGGTGCTGCCTGTGACCATCTATTTTATTTGAGTCTCCATTAAGAAGTGGCAATTGCAAATCTGGGTCTGGCCACTATATTTGGTATCAGCTGGTTCCATATAAACTTTCCCAGTCAGAAGCTCTTCTTGCCTAATGAGCTGTTGAGGGCAGAAAATTGTTTCTCTAAGGATCTGGTTTGTCCATTCCTTTATACTCCACCAACACCTTCAATCTATGCCTGTGCCTCCAGAAAACAGGGATTAACTCACCTGTGAAACCTGTCAGTCTTTACAGGTACATCCTTCTGGCACAGCTCTGCTTGTACCAATGTCTTTTTATGCCTGGCTGCCAAACTTCTCTAAATTCAATGCCCTGAAGTTGTATGGGTGGACTACACGATGACAAGCTGATCTCTCCGACAATTCCCTTGGTTGTCTCCTGGAGCCAGACCCTGAGCACGAAAACTATCTAATACTTAGTGATCTTCTTGGGTTACCACCCTGAAGCTCCGTGGTGGCTCTGGCTCTACATCTGCATGATTCTGCACGATTCTGCACAGGTTTTATCTGGGACTTGGTTTCACTGCAGTTATTAATGAGAACATGTGAGTTCGAGCTCTGTGTGTTCACACAGGGTTAATTGTTTCTGTGCCCTCCTCTATCTAAAGGATCAGTTCCATGTTAGAACCTTGGTATTTACAGTTCCTTTAATAAGAAAATAAGAATGTGTTAAGGATTGAAAAATGCCTCATCCCTTTGATTTGAGAGATATTATACACCTTTATTTTTCATGAAAGGAAGGCAGTGAATGGGAATATCACTCTGAGGGAAGAACAGGTGATAATGACAGGTTGTTCTTTTATATTTCCTTTTTGTTCTTGTTCTGTTTCCTCCTCTCAGAGGACTGCAATCATGTACTCAAGAACCAAAGTAAAATACATTATAATAGTAATAATGGTAATACTACATACTCCTAGTGTAACTTTTTTGCTAATATCTCCACACATTCTGCAAATATCTAGGAAGTTAGGCTCAGTCTCTCCTATGCAGCAGGAACATAAATATTTTAGCAGTTTGCAGATGGAAAAACTGAATGTGCATACAGGTTTTAAACAGTTAGTCCCAGGTTACTTGGAGTAAGCACCTCCAGACTTAAGCTCCCCCTGCCCACACACCAAACTAACTGAAAACTGAGCAGCCATTACTAATGACCCAGCTGCTGAGCGTGAGTTAATCAGTCCTGGTAAGAGATTATATAGCTTTTGGCTAGTTCAGAGCATGAGCAGAGTGAGTTTTATCTGTCTGCAAAGGGCCACACAAATAATAGCCTTCAGGCTGCAGGGCTGGAAACAGTCCTCAGCATCATCTGTATGGCCAGGAGGTGACACAGCACACAGAGATGTGTGTATAACAAACTCATTGCAGAGCACCAAAACCTTCCAGGGAGGTACAGTTAATGGACATGTCAATAACCTCATCTGCGTCTTTGAAAGGAGCCAGAGCACAGAACTGCTTTGGCCCAGTTTTTAAAAGGCAGTGCTGCCTGCTACAATCTCTCCACAAATACGTCAGGTCCTCAAAATCATAAAACAGGCTTGAAAACTGCAAGATTAAAACCAACCAGATAAGAGGAAAGAGATCCTCAGGGTGCTGCAGGGTCAGGTTTTTCTCTGCAGTGGAAATGACTAGCATCTTATTTTTTAATGAAAAAATCAGAACTCTGATTAAAGCTTCTCTATTTGCACATATTTACCGACAGGGGTCAAATATGAATGGGCCCCTTTCGTTAATGTGAAACTGGAGAATTTTCCTGAACCTACCTGGTTCCTCTGCCTGCAAATCTCTCTGATTATCTGTAATCAGGAAAATTCAGGGTTTTTTAGCAACAGCTACAGTCAGGTCTTGTTTGTATGAAGCCAGTGGTGCTGTGTCCTGCCTCCTCAAGGGCCAGATTCTAAGGCTGGGGCAATCCCCCTCGAACCCTGCCCAGCAGAAGCAGGAGGGCAGCACCAGCCTTTCCTTGCCACCAGCCCGTGTCCCCTGCTCAGGCTGCAGGTGGTGCTAGCCTGGCACCCCAGTATTAGCAATGCAAAGAGTGATCATTCTGACATGAAAACCTATCAGAGTGCCTTTTACTCTGGTGTAAATGACAATGCAAGCTGCTGAGACAAAGGAAATCAGATCTAAGCCATCTTCTATGTGTTTTTTCTGGCTGAAGGCTCAGAGAACATGTACAGGAGTATAAATTTACCCATCACCTTTTCCATCACTCTGCACATTCCCAGCCTTCCTCTGTCCAGAGGAGCTTGTTCCTCTTAGATAATTACACAACAGTCCAATTAACAAGAAAACTTTCCCTCTTCAGCGCCCAGTCAGACTACCAGATTATTAAAGGCTCCCATTGACACTGACCTGCACTTTGCTTCGAATCAGAGGGCAACCACATCTGTGAAACGAACAGAAGGGACAAATTTAATTACTGGCAAACTAACTCATCAGGATTTCCATTCCTGGTATTGCTGGAGTGTAGAGAAAAGGGTTTGTGGTTTATGTGGGAGGTCAAACAAAGATGGGAAAGGGGCTAACCATAAGAATTTGTGCTGGAAATCACTGCTAATTAAGATAAAATGCAAAACCAGGGAGCTGCTTCATCTGCCAGCCTCTTCCATGCAGTATAGACGTAAATCACACTGGTTTTTTGTTCTTGCTCAAGGATTTGACCCTTTTACCATAAAACCTAGGTCCATATAGTGTCCTTCTTAAGAGAGGGGTCAGGGGAAGAGCCTAAGGAGTTCAAGTTTTTCCGCTTTTGCACTTGAGGACCATTTACGTAAGTGCCTGGAAATAGTGATTCCTCCTTCCCAGTGCCTTTGAAAGGCACTTTATTTTAATGCTACAGAAGGGAAAGCAGGCACACAGACTCATGCTGAACTTGTGATTCCTTTGATGGGTAACAGCACAGACTCAGCACTGTCAATGAGGACTTGAAACTAAATTCAGCAGCAAAAGTAAAGCCCTTGGGACATGGAAGCAGAAGTGCTGCAAACCACTTGCTCTGGTGTAGTCTCCCATCGGTGGCACAAGGGCTGTGGGTACACACAGCTCGCAGAGTCCTTCAGTCTGCTCCACTGATGGAGCAGAACCTCTGCTGCAGGTCGAACGTTTGTTATGTTTCAGGATGGACTCCTGCTCCTTCAGGCCCACGGCATTGTTCAAATGGGGAGGTGGATGGGAGGAACTATGCAAGTTGGCATAGCAACCTCAGGCTCTGCGCTTTGAGGCTTATGCAACCACGAACAGGTTGAGAAGGTGGGAAAGGGCACTTCCCTTCTCTCGCATCAACAATTGCTTCACATCCTTGGCAAATAAGCAGAAATAAACGATCTGCCAGAACTTTGAGCTTCCTGCAAAGCCTCCCCCTTGCCCTGCTTTTCCTTCTGGAGGCTTTACAAGCTTTTGGGCAACAGCAGGAGCCTGCAAAGTGCTCATCACCCCATCCATCACCCATGAGAGCATGACCTGAGAAAGGTTACTGGCTTTCCGGGTTTTACTCACCACCAGCAGCCAACCAAGGGTGCTGCAGGTACAGAGTGCGTGACTAAAAATAGGATGGATGACCCACTGACTGCTGTGCTTTAGCCCTTACAGACTCAGCCTTACCAAACCACGTGCTCCAGGTCTGCACCACAGAGATGCAATCCTGCACCTCCAAGGAGAAGATGAAGAGGGTGTATGACAGCTTTTTGCTCTCACTGCCAATACAAAGCGTGGAGGTTTTAGGTACTAAGTGTTTTCAGGTGAACAGCTAAGCAGCTCTTCTGTCCTCCCCCTTTAAGCAAAGGAAAAGGTGAAGAAAAGCCAGGGGTTTTGTTAGCAGAATGAATCTCCGAGATACTTTTCCAGCATAGAGTAGTTCATGAGGTTGATTGGAGATCTGCTTCCATCTTGGCTTATTGCAGCCTCAGTTGTGAGTTTTTTAGACACCACTAGCAACTGCATCTATCATGCTGGACAAATTTTATTTGTGAATACTGAAAAGGGCAGCTAGGGAATAAATCTGATGTCCTCTCTGTAGCTGAGCTAATGTAAACTCTTGCCAGCAGGGAGAGCTTTAAAGTGGGCAGATAGGCAGCTTGGTCAGAAGCGCAAAAGGGCACTGCACTGAGCTGAGCATATGGCTGCTCAATAACCACTGCAAATCCTTGTGGTTTTACAGTGAATCTCCTAACAGCTGATGAGTCCTTCAGGATTTGGATCTGTGTGATGAGAAGAAAAAACTTCTCAGTTTTGTTTTTATTTTAAGGCAGGGAAAGCAACACAAAGACAACAAAACAAAGTTTTCATGAATGCAGAGAAAATTCTGTAAGCATCATTGGAATTAATCCTACAGATCCAAAGGTTTGGAACTAAATGCAGGTCATTCCTATTTTCAGGCAGAAAATAAATATTAATAACTTGTAGGCCAGTCTCATGATTCAGGAAGAGGTGACTCATGCTTCAAGATGCTTGGCAAGCCAGCATTGACATTGCTACAAACACCTTCAGTGTCCCATTAGCACCTAGTCAGAGGTGCTAGGACTTCCTGAACAGCCACTATGAAGAAGCAAAAAGCCTTGGCTGCCCAGGTTAGTATCCCTCTGTGCCTTGGCCTGCCAAACATGCCCCGATGTGTTTCCCAGTGAACCTGGCCAAGCCTCTTTAGGATCATCAAAAGTGGTGAGGAGCTCAGACAGTTCTTTACTGCTCTGTGGCTGGATGGCTTTTTTCTGTATGGAAATTATCTCTACCCAGGGTGCAGTTTTCCGGCACCCCTGACACTGAGCTTCAGGGAATTTTTTATACGACTTGATGAACCAAAGCCAGCCCATGCACTTTGGGGTACTTCAATTTTTCCTCATGCTCTGGACAGGAGAAAGCAGAGGAAGGTGATAGCTGGCAAGCTCATCCCAGCTATTCTGAAGATGGATGTACTTATGGAAAGGAAACAGCTACACAAGGTGCCTTTAACAGCCTTTCCAGACCTCTGTCCCAACTCCTGTCTCACAGCTATCCTGTTTGTGGCACATGAGCCATCATGAAAATGGGTCTGCAAAGGGAAGGGAGAAAGGGACATTCAAACCTTGTGCCAACACATCTAGAGGGGAACACTGCTCCTGCTAGAGCCTGCCCAGAGCAAGCACAGATCCACTGGGCTCACACTAAGGAAGAAGGTTATGGTCTGTTCACCAGCACCTGGGCAAACTAACACTTACATGCAAGCCAGCCTGCACTGAAAGGTCCTCACATTTGGTGGCTTGGGTCTGTAAGCTTCCTTCAGGCTTCCTTTTTGATCAACCCCAGGCTACTAAACAAAGATGAAAATTGCAGGTAGCCCTAAGAATGACATGGCAGGTACTGTCACCTCCCCTCTGGTTATTGCTGAAGGAAGATACGCAGACCTAAGGCTGCAGCGTGCCAGACCCAACTACAATGAGATCACACAAAGTCCTAAATAGCCAAGAAAAATGTTACAGAGCAGTTTTAAACTCTTCCTTAAGCTAAAGGTTTTGCATTCCCTAACTGTCCCACAGTTGCAGTGCAGAGAGGTCCTGGAATATCACCTGTATCTGTGTGTGGTAATGGAAATGTCCCTCAGCTTCACTCAGACTGTCACTTGCTACCACACAGACAGCATCCCCCATCCTCACCGACCACTGTCTGTCCCAAGAGACAGTGTGGCACAACAGGCCAGAGTTATGTAGGGACACCATTGCCTTTTGAGGCTGTGACAGAGTCCAGTGCAAAGTGGAGGCCAAGCACACATGGACTGCACAGCCAAGCACGATTTGCTGCCTGCTGTTTCTCTCCAGTGTCTCTGTAGCCATGGCTACTTTGCATTTCCTCCTTGCCATAGCAGCAAGACTAACCCAGCATACAGACACAGTTAGGAAGTCAAATCCCAGGAGTTCAAGGGAGTTGTGGGAGACGCGGTGAGTGCCTTTCACAGTGCTTCCTTGCTGTTGAAGGAATTTGACAGGCAATACATTTAAAATGGGTTGAGTGGCTCTTGGAGGGGGTGCCTTGCCGGGGGTGGCAGAGGGACGGCGCAGAGCTGCTCATTGTTCTCCTGTCTAGATGCTACCCCCTCAGTCTTTCTGCTCACAAAGGGATTTATCAGCACTCCATGCCAGCCATTTTGTTGGATTTGGCCTGATGACCAAAGCTGCCCTCAGATGAGAAGACAGCCAGATTCCTTCACATCTCTGCTGCTTTCTGTTGTCTGCCATTGTCAGGGAGAGTAAAAGAGGATCATGGATACAGTGTCCAAGCGTGATGGAGTTGAAGTCAGTGGTTGTGGGGAATGGCTGGCACTCTTGCCATCAGACCTTTAAGGAGCTCTGTAAGACAAACAGATACCAATCTGTGGTGAATGCAGTGCTTATTCTCTGCAAAACCTCCCTCTGTAGTCCCTCTTTGGGCAGCAAGATCCAAGTGAGCACGCACTTAAAAGAGCCCTGTTAGATAGTGCACCACAAGCGTGGCATCGTACCATTGCAGGCTTTGTCTCCAGTGGCATTTGGGGGTGGGAAGGGGGAACATTACAAATACTTCCCCTTCCTCTGCCACCTTCCTGCACCCAAAACCTCCTTCTCACTCTCTAGTATTGACTCTTACCAGTCCCATGCAAAGTTAGGCACTGGTCCACTTGCTGTAAAGCTCTTCCCTTCTTCCAACGTGTGTTGTTCCAAGTTGGGTACTGCAGACAGCAAGCGTCAGAAGGAAAACAACCATGTTAACAGAAATGGATTTTTCTCTCCAAACAGATGGACAGCAAATATTTTTAAACACAGTCTCAACCAGATGTGCTAATTTGTACCTCTGTAACCCCACAATCCTTTCTCGTAAGAAAGCAAAAGAACAGATGGGTAATATTATATTATATATATAATTATATATAATTATATATAAAATTATATATATATTATATAATAATTATAATAAACTCCAGGGAGATGGATGGCTGCATAGTGGACACATTTGATTCTTCTCCAGTTCTCAGACAGGACTCCAACAAAGCACTTAATTTTTGAAGCCTAGCCTGTAGTCACAACTAGCCCTGAGATTTGCACACTAGTCCAGGTTCAAAAGCACCAAGCATGGTTGCATCAACAGTCTAAAGAGAGAAGGGATATGTAGACAAGACAGTAAGAGAAAGTTGTGTCAAATGCTAACTTTAGGAAACAGCAAAAAGCACAGATGCTCCCTGGAAGGGAGAAACATAAAGCAACAGTGTCTAAAGAGACATGAGAGGAATCACAGGCAGCAAATTGGTCTTGGCTCCACAGGTCATGAATGTCAGCCAGAAAACTAAACACAAGCAGTTTGGTCTGCATTGCTTTCTGCCACAGCCTTGGAAGGAAACACTACTTAGGTGACTGTGGCCAGCAATCTTATGGAACAGTTATCTTGAATGTGGGCCCTTACCAGAAAGATACTGGGGAAATTCATTGCTTGGAGTCCAGCTCAGATCCCTCCATCTCCCAGAGGGTCACATCTCCCTCTCCTCTAAGTCACACCCTACCAGAATCCACCACAGGAATCTGTAAAGGAAGAAACTTGTTTTTTACATACCTATTTTGCCCCATTTAGAGCAGGGACAAACCCAAACTGCTGGAAGTGTGACCTGACCATCACATTCCTGATAACTCAAGAGCTGAGGACTCTAAATCTTGCTGGGATTACTCTTCTTTGAAAGTGGGGATGACTGTGACACTATCCCATGGACCCTGGCACACTTCTTTCCTCTGGTCTCTTGAGTTTGCTCAGGTTGATACAATGATGCCTCTGCAAATCCAGGAATTATGAAACTTCGTGTATGAGATACCCATGAAGAGACACTCATAAAGCCTTTCCTATAAAATAGCTGCTTTGTGAAATGAGTAACTAAAATAAGAGCATCTGCTACCTCAAATATAAATAGGTTTTTCTGCCCAAATTGAAGGCAGATGAAAGACTTTTACCTATTACTGCTTCTGTGAAAAGCAGACAGCAACTTTGAAAAAGGAAATGCATGGAAGAATGGCCCTGAAGAGAGCCTGGAGAAAGGCTGCTGTGCTGTATGCTCTTTAAAAGATTTTAGGACCCAAGAGGAAAGAAGCTGCACAGAAGAAGGATTCCATACCTCCTTGTTAAACATACAGGACCATGTCAAAAATCTGCAACTGCTTTAACAATTTCTTGGCCTGGTGGAAATTACCCTTTGGAAGACATAGCAGCTGTAGATCCATCCCTCCATAGGCAGTAAGGCCTTTGCATAAGGGAAATGCCTAAAACAGGGAGATAAATAGAGGATATAACCCTAGTCCACAGAAGTCCCAAGGATGCAGACATCAAGGAAAAGAGAGAACTGTTTGGCTGGTTTGTGGAGCAGACATTCTGTCCAATGCCATGACAGTCTCTCAGTGCTGGGATCCATCTGGTTTTGGACTAATCTCCAGGAAGATCGGTGAAAGCCACTTTGCTTTTTGTTGCTTGTATAAAGCTTGACAGATTCAGACTCTGGGAGGTGCCCTGAAGTGAGCAGTCCTCTTCTGGCAAGGAGTTACCATCACGATAAACACCAGCCTTTCTTGCCCCTAAATAACCCAAGCAGATGCACAGCCTTGCCTTTCATGGACAAGAGTCCCAGGAGTCCTCCAGGGCAGGCTGCAGCACATTTCAACCTTTGGACACAGCGGGGCAGGGGACTCTCACAATCAGAAATCCAGGTCTAGTCTGTCATTAAGAAGACTTGCTTGGAGGCAGTGCAGATAAAAAACATGGAATGCACAGCTTAAAATGGGAAGCTGTCCATCTGACTGTCTCCTGGAATAATTTTCTTTGCTTCCACAATCTGACCCTGGGCAGCTCCCTCCCTGCCCTGAGGCCTGGACCTATTCTTGGTGGTGCCACTGGATTAATATTGCAGGGAACGGAAAGGTGATGTATGGTGCCGCCAGATTTGGACAAAGGAGAGCATGCCCTTCTCCGTGGGAAGGAGACAACAGCACAATGAGTGTGGGAAGCTGTCAGTCAACATTCGAGCCCCTCCACAAGGCTGGACTCCTGCTCTTCCAGCAGCAGGAATGCTAATCATCCAGATGAGCTGGTTGTTCCGCTGCTCCAAGGCTGATACCAGCAATTAAAACAGCATTTCTTTATGGGGCAACTTGGTGTGGTTGCTGCATCTTAGGAACTCAGGCACTTTGGAGGCAGAGTTCAGGGTGGGCTTTGTCTTCTGGAGGGAGCTGTAAAGGCCACTCTGCAGTGAAGTCACCACTCATGTCAAGCAGACCCTCTCACCATGTTAACTCAATTAGCATGCATTTTGTGGGGGGTTTTTGCTCTGTTTTGTGTTTTCATGCTGCAGATCAACTAATTTTCTTAGTCCAATTAGAGTTACAGCTGCTAAAGCCTAAGGCATGACTGGCTGATTGGGTTTTGAAGAATGTGACATTTTGCAGCTAAAAGCTTTATCAAGGGTAAGCAGCATTAACCTCTTTTCTTGCTTCATTTTTTCTCTTTAAGCAATAGAGATTTGCTGTCTGCAGCTGGACCCACTGCTCACGCCCGAGTCTGGGCAGCTCGTGATAAATGACTGCTTCCCCACAGCTTTGCATCTCAGTCCTCCCAGCTCAGCCAGTGAGTGCCCAGCCTACTGCCAGGGAAGGTAGATCCCTCACATTAAACCGTACACCTGATGTGAAACTGTCCCTGTGCAAACACAGGCATGGCAGAAACTCCCCTGAATGACCTGGATGGGCTGGGGCCCCTATTTGCTTCAGCAGGAGTGCCCTCATCTGCCTGCTCATCCCACCTTCCCAGACTGAGTTACTGCTGCACACAGATATAACCTTCCCTGCTCCATATGGATATAACATATCCTGCTTCTCTCCTCACAGTCTTGCTGCACTACACCTACACACACACCTGTCTGCACACTCACAGGAAACTCTCAGCACACTGGGAGTTAAGGGCACATTACCTTAATAAGCAGGCAGATTTAACCAAAGCCAACAATGCTGCCAGACTGGCCCCAAGCCCAGCTTTGACGTGACTCTGGAAAGGCCACCAGCACATGGATGAATGAGCTGTGGCCTCTCTGGCTTCTTGAAAGCAAAATGCCACAGTGCAGAGAAACAGCGTCCTTGTCACAGAGCTAATGCAGGCTGAACAAGAGACACCTTGTCCTAAGCCTCTCTCTGTGTGATTCATCTGAGAAATACCAGCTTGCAAAGCTTTTGATTAGGAGTCTTCTTCCAAAATGGCAGCATCCCTTCATACTCTGTTGCCCACTGAAGGGATTTCCTCCTCTCATCCCACCCAGATTTCCCCATTCTTTATAAGGGTCTTGAGACAGAGGTTGCCAGAGCTGTTCTGGGTCATGGTACTCCCTAAGCCAAAGAAAGAACCAGGGGTTCTTCCCTGCAAACAGTATTTTTCTGTAGATACAGGCTCACAGCAAGAGCTTGACTTTTAGAAGGGAAAGGAAATCAAATCCTTCAAAATGTGTCTGCTTTGAGGATTAAATCATATTCATTGCAGCCTATTTGTATATTTAGCACATATTCTTGGCACAGATATAGATTCAATTCTCATTTCGTTTACACAGCTGCAAATCCTCATCTGAGTTAAAAGAAGAGGGTAAAATCAGAGCCTGTAAATCCACTCTAGAAAAGATATTCAGTCTTGTAAGTCACAGTTTACACCAGACCTTAACCACAAGAGACTGAGAGGTTGTCTATTTACTTCTAGAGTGAGGATGCAGGACTTACAGACAGTTTACTTCTAGAAGCCAGTTCTGCCCCCATCTGTAACTGCAAAGCATCTCAGCACATTATGGGTAATTACTGCTCAGTGGTGAAAGACTGCTGTAGTTTCCATTGGGATAAACCATACCCATAGCCTAAGCATTGAATGACAGCCTGGCACAACTGTCAGAGTCTGGCTCGTGAATGGTCTGTGTGTCAGTACACTTAGCAATCCAGAAAAAATACACTTCCCTATTCTTCCAAAGGAAGGTTTTAAGCAAAAAATGTGTGGGAAGAGACATATCAAGGGTGCCTGGAACCACTGAATACACCAGTTGGAGTCAGTTTTGGAGAATGCCTTTTCCACTTGCTCAGGAGAATTTAGAGATGATTCAAACCTGCCACAAAGAGCCCAGTCCTAAAAGGGATGTGGGGATCAGCCAGTTGTCTCCAGTTTCCATCTCTTCCTTACTGATAAAGGTAGCTTGGTGCAAATCCTCCTGTTTGTATTCATTACTGGTAGATCGGACTATTCTTTCAAGACTTTTCTTTTTAACTGGAATATGGCATTTTACTGATGCCATGTTTTTTACACCAGGTCCAAAATATGGCATCTCCATATGGCTGCAAAACATATTAGCCAGTCTGAACACGAACATGGATGTGGAGTTAACTATTAAAGATACAGTAAAAATCTACTATATAGCTGATAATTCTGGCTTTCTTAAAATGTTTTCAACATGCAAAAAACTATACATGTTAATATGAATTAACATTGTGACTTCTACTCCTTCTATTTAAAGCCTGGATCTGGACTCCAGGATTTTCCTGCAAGCCTTCAGACTCGGATTTGGTTTTTGACAGTTGAAAACAAATATGAGAGGCTGGCGGATGGAACATCTCTGTTCAGTACTGGCGTAGTTCAGAAAATTGTGCGTGTGTGTGGGGGAAGATGAGCCTTGACATCTCCCAAAAGCCATGCAGCATGTCACCTTTGTGCAGAAGGTGCTTTACCACACAGCCTACCTGGCAGAAGAGCAGGGAAATCATGGGCTAGGGCAACACTGTGCTGGAGTTACCACCTAAGTGGTGGAATGATGCTCCCCCAGCGAGTCTGCACCAGCCTAAGTGCTAATAACCATCGTGCGCTGGGAACAGACTGAGACCCCTCCCTGACAGCAGCATCAGAGGCAGTGGGAGAAAAATCAGTTTTTCATATTAAGAGGCAGTTCAAGAGACTCTGATACTTGGGTAGGGGAATAGTCTGCTGCTTTGGCCATGAACTCCGTCTGTCCTACACCCCAGCAGTGGGACAGGGCTGCTCTGATTCTGGGTCAGCTCTCTCATTGCAGAGCATGGTCATGGGAACATCCACACTACACGTATGTTAGCTTACTCCTAGCCTCTGCTGGAACAGGTAAACCAGCTGCTACTGAGGCAAAAGCTGTGTGTTCTTCTATGGACATTTAGCTTCAGCCTTCAGGCAGAATGGTGGAGTCCTCACCAGACTTGGCTTCCTCAGCACTATACAGCCGTTCAGTATTGTGCCCCCAGGCACTGACTGCTTACATCTTCTGCCAAGGGCGCTTTTCTGGCTCTTTCTCTGGCCCAGAGTGCTGACTGTCTGGTGTGAGCCTTGGAGTAATCCCTGGGCACTCTGCCCAGCAACCACAGGAGTTTCACACACCTTCCAAATCTACGGGAACTGGTTTTGAGATGATGTCCTCAGCAACTGCTGATCAGTGCTCCCCTGGGATCCGAGACTTGATGGTGAGGTGACATGTAACTTCCACCCAAGACCTTCTGGAGCAAATTTCTTAGATGGAGAGTTTCCAAGTAACTTGCTCCTTTAGGAATTTAGTAATGCCTATAAAGACATGAAATAGCCTTTGATTAGGAACTCCTAACTGCTACTTATTTCCCTGGAGAATTTGGCTGTTTACAGCTTTGCTCATTCTTCTGTACTCTTACTCCCAACCAAATGGAGGTTGTTATTTTGGGGCTGCATTCAAAAACACCCATATGGGAAGAACATAAGTTGCTTTCAGAACAGAAATAAGTCATGGTTATGTACATGCTTTAAAAGACAGTCAGTCCCCGTCTGCTTCTTGCAACGGTATTCAAGCACCTTGATCTTTTGCAGTATTTACCCCGCGACTCAGTCAGCAAAGCACCTGGGAAAGATGGAATGTAGCCATAACTCTCTTTTCAGATGTGCATTGGCTAGTTTAGGCACTTAGTCTACAAGGAAACCAGTTGCAAACCCTAATTCTCCCAATGAATTGCTTAGGCATCTAACTCAGAGTGGGCCACCTGGGCAGCCATCTCCTCCTCTCCTATAGCATCTGCTTGTAGCATCTTCTGCCTTTTTCCCCTTCCCTTTCCCCATGCCAGCTATATCTGGCTGTACCCTATCCAGCTGCCTTCACAGACTGGGGGGAGCAGGGGGACACAGATGGGACAGGCTGTGGAGGCTGCTCTTAGCCTTAAGGATCCGCACTGCTTCCGCTGACGGATAAGAAAGGTGAAGGACTGAGGTTTAAAATTAACAGTTGTAAGGAGAGATTAATTGCTATAAATTTAAAAAACTGGCTGAAACAACTATCTGCCAGGAATGAGAGTTTACTGAAGTGGTGGATAGCTTTGACAACTGAGATACCTTTTTCAGCTGAATAACATTTTCTCTGCTTTTGTTTCCAGTTTACATCAGTCCAACAGTTAACCCACTCAAAGCTAAGAAACATAACAGACAATGAAAAGGGGAAGTCTGTCTTCTTCGAAATTAGGCTGATATCTACTAGCTCTACAGACCTGATGAACACCAAAATGAAAATAACTGCCATTAGTATATTTTCTTTGGGTAACAAACCATATGTTTCAATGCAAAATATTTTGATAAGTGACTTCTGTCCGGCACAGGTAATGTTGTTTGACTTGGCTAATAATATCAGTTTAAATGCTAGTTTTCTGGATTCTCAGTTGTTTCCTAATGGTATTTACATAGATTAGGAATTCTAAAGATGTAACTATTTAAAAAATGGTGAATAGTTGTTCCACTATACTAAGATATTTAAGCATGTGCACAAGTTATTCTTTTGATTTGCA
This sequence comes from Corvus hawaiiensis, assembly GCF_020740725.1. Lineage (NCBI taxonomy): Eukaryota > Metazoa > Chordata > Aves > Passeriformes > Corvidae > Corvus > Corvus hawaiiensis. The sequence continues at coordinate 27,454,905 of NC_063216.1, read as the reverse complement.
AAAAGAAATACCTTATTTATTCTTCAGTGTGTAACTAGTTGCAAATCTGACTTTCAAGTAGCAGGGGGTGAGGGGAGGAAGCTACTTCTCTTTTTTCCAGAGTAACAATTTAAAAGAAAAAATGAAAAAAACCACCACAAAAAACTCAAACTCATGAATAACAATAATAGATTAAACTTTCTTGTTTGGTAGCTTTAGTCAAAGCTAAATGCAGTGATTTTAAAAACACATTCATTTCAGCCAGCTGCCCTTGCAATGATGACCTGACATTTCTGAGGGGGGCAATCAAATATGATCCTGTTATTTGTTTGTCCACCTGTTACAAAGCAGGGATAGACAGGTCCCTGTGCTGAAATGAGATTGAGTTCCCGTGTACTCTGGCTCAGCTGTCTCTAACCTTGCATGCACCATGCTGTCTTTGTACTCTGTGGAATTCCATTCCTGCCAGAGACATTCAAATGTGCTCCATTGCCTGGATCCTGGGGTCTGCTTAAAGGAGTGAAAGAATTGCATAGCTCACATGTGCGATCTTTATGTGTGGTCCTTTCTTCCTATGCCGAGGCCATTGCTGTCTCTGTAAGAATCAACCAATAACCTCCCACCAGCCTCACTCAGTACGCTCTGGTTCAGTACACTGTGGACCCGAAATACCTTTCCAAGTACAGCAGCCTTGTGATGCAGGGCTTAACGTTCCTTGATCATGTAGCCAAGTAAGTTAGAAAGATTGATTGCCTTGTCTTTTCATGTTGCTGTAGCTCTGGGCTGGATGATGGGCGATTCCTGGCTCTCTTGGTCCAGCTTCACTCTCGCAGCTTCTTGCCAGCCTCTCTGTCAGCCCTTTGATGCCTCCTCCAGCTTTTGCCACTGGTGGGTCTATCTGCATGCTCAGTTCACAAGCTCCTAAAAAGGCTTTGGCTACAAATCCCTGGGTCTGTCTGGGACATGGATTTTTTCAATCTGGGAAAGTCACTGCTGAGTTGACTTCTCCTGTCCCTGTGGACTTTGTAACCGTGGCTCCTCGTTTTAGATGTGAGCAATGTTTTCTTCTAGCTCCCAGCAAACATGTCTCAGCAGCAGTGCGGATGTGGGAAGCCCATGTCTTCTAGGTAAGGATGCTTCCCTAGAGATAGCTTGCAGGTGAACACAGTGCCCTGTACTGGAAGTACATGGGGCACAGTTAAGGGGAAATTGAAGGGGAGCATTTACAGCTGTTCAAGAACTCTCTACTCCTCACTTCCTACACACACCACAGGAGAAAAGTAAAGTCCCCATATTTTAACTAAGAATCAAGTTCAGTTGAGTCAAACATATATTTTAGGTGCAAGTGTTCATCTGGTGATGCTGCACCACGGACACCAGATCTTGATTGTCACAGATACAGTTTTCTTGGGACATATCCTTCAGTTTGCCCTTGTCCAGGTGACACAAGGTCTTTGGCATCCCTGGGAGAGCCAGGAGAAGGGTTGATACCTGCAAGACACTGTGGCAAGCAGAGGGAGGGAGCCTGAGGAGGCAGGTGTGGAATGGGGAGGTCAGCATGTTCCAATCTTGCAGAAACCCTGGGCGTGAAATGCCCAACTGGTGTGAACTCTTCAGATCCCCCAGCAAGAGGAGCTACAGAAATTGCTCAGGAAGATGGATAAGCACTCTCCCAAATTAGTGAGCATCTAAATATAGTGGCTCAACCCTTGCTGAATGACATGTAATCAGACCTCTACCTTAATGCTCTATTATATTGTTAAGCTGCATTATCAAAAATAATCATCACATATGTGTGATTAATACCAACGTAATGTATTATAATTAATTTTTTTTCCCCAAAGGCAGCAGGTATGGGTGTATGTGGTGATGAAGACATCTTTTAAAGGCAGGCTTTAAACTGTCTCAAAAATGAATCATCTTGAAGTGTGTAGGTCAAAAGATTGCTGTAAATATAGGATAACTGCAGTTTACCAGCTTGCTTTTCAGGTGGGGAGCTTTGTTCTTCCAGTTTCCTGCATTTTAGGGGAACTTGGGGGTTTTTTTGGCCAAAAGGATTCAGGTTTTAGAAGTATAATTCTTAAAAATGTTAAATGGCCAGCTGAAAAATAATAAAGACTAAATGACTCAATGATCACAAGAGCCTCTTCAAGAGGTTATCAGATATTCCCACATTTATAACATATGTCATGATGTTGCAATAGGAAAGAGACTTTACAAGATTTCTGTGGAACGCAGAGCTTTTTAAAAAATTCATTGCTTTTTTCTAGAAAAGTATCTTATGAAGGACAGCAGTATCTTCTTAGAACAAAGGCCTGGGAGGACCAATTAACTCTATTCCCTTTTCCATAGCAAAGTGCATTGCAATATCTAGTTCACTGGCTCTGCTTTAAAAGCATTGCTAGTTTTTGCCTCACTAGTCCTATCAGCAGGGGTTGCTCAAAGGTTAAATGCATTTGTGGAAAACTTTTGCTCATTTGCCACTTTTTAACATCATCCTGTGTCTGGAACAGCTGCTCTCCTGACCTGGTATTTTCCTCCTGCTGTATTTAGCTGAAGCCAAACTCCAGAGATAGGCTGTTGTAGTCTCTCCTTGTATGACGGCATCTCCTTAAACTCCCCAGGACATGCTTTCTCTGCCTGTTGGATTCACCTTTCCTGAACATGGCTCAGCTAGGGTTGAATGCAGCCTGCCAGCCTGAGTTTCACCGCAGCTGGTACCCACTATTCTTTAAGATGTCTGAGCATCTGAGCAGTTTTTTTAGTTCCTTGAAAAGATACTCACATGTATCCTAGGAAGACCTGGACTCACTTCCTGGTCCCTTAGGGATGTCTCTTTCCAAAGGCTTTTCATTTCAGAGCTGAATGCAGAACAGGTGATCAACCCATGGAATTTACCTTATCATAGCTGCTGTCATTTGCTTCCCTATTCCCACCAGGATAAAGTCTCATTGAGATGAGATTCCTTTGGTGTAAAGTGAATTCTCAGGGAAGGCAGCTTTGGGTGTTCATGGCTGAAGCAGGCAGCAGATTACGACCCTGTGTTGTATTTTTGGCTGTGATGCTGATTTGATATTAAGCATTCTGCAGGTCATTCCTCCTCTGTATCCCCTCCATCCATATTTCTGTTTTGTCTGTTCACAGAGTTATAGTCCTTGGGGCAGCAGCTCTTCACTATAAAACAGAATAAAGCCCAGCACAATGCCTCTTGGATTCAGTGACTCTAATTGCTGCTGTTTTAAATACTAATAATCGCAATTCAACAAAAAAATTTGGTTTTGAAGTAGGAATTCTGCTCTCATCCCAGAGGCTGATTGCTCTGACGTTATCAGTGCACAGTTCTAGTTTAGCTTTACCATTTCAGTCCAAAGCTGTAATACTGCATCATGGGAGCTCAGGGCTTTAAGAATAGCATCTTTCCTATTCACATCAGACCATTCAGCATGTAATCTTTTTATCTCCTGTTGCAAATGCTTCTTGTGGTGAGTCCAATCTTCTATTGCAGCATTATTTGAAGTGATTAGATTTGACAGATTCTTAAATTCTGACTCCCAAACTTGATTTCTGGAGGTATCGAGGCACGATGCTTCATGATACATTTCCCCCCAGATTATGATCAAAAATGGAGCAGTGATTGTTGTTAGTTTGAAGTTGAATCTTATTTCCCCTTAGGCATCTGAATAAGGCAGTTTTCTGGAGCTTGATACTCACAGAGGAAACACAAGATTAAGAGCTTAATCAAACCAAGAAACAATGCCTGGCAGGAGCCAAATACCTCCCAGTCTCCTTCTCAGTATCAGCCTGTGCTTAGAACTCTCTGTAAGAAAATTCCTGGTCAGGAACTTTCCAAAGAAGCTTTTTTTTTTTTTAAACATTTTCATGCCCATCCACTGAAATGAGGATTTTTTTTTCAAGAATAAACCATATGAGTTGAAACTTGTCTTTGGGGGAGGTTGGTTGTCATTCAGTACTTTGCTGTGTATTGTTTGTCAGTGTTGAAACTGAAGAGAGAGACCCATCCCCCAGCAGATTCATATCAACGCAGGAATAGAAGAATATTTGCCATTCCAAAAACTTATAAGGATGGAAAAATACATTTACTATACATATTTATTCTGAAATATATCTCCCACTGAAGACAGCAGGCTGATTTCCATCTCAAATGAATCACAGACACTTCTACTGGCCTGCAGGGATGTTCTGCATCTATGTAGTCTTCTTAACCCAAAGAACTTGCAAATATCTTTACAGCCCATAGATATATGATCCAGAGTCAATAGCAGGTTTTGCTACCTACTTCAAAGGCTTTACATTAGTCCTCTCTATACACAGCAGAATTTACTTTAAGAAATTCACATCTGTTATGAAATGTGGCATCTGTGTAACAGTCTGGATAGAGCTTTAAGCTTCTCCAGAGTCCAAAAAAAAAAAAAAAAAAAAAAAAAAAAAAAAAAAAAAAAAAATCTCCCCAAAACTGCAGTTAAAGCTTGCCAGACTGGAATAAGACCAGGACATGAGCAGTCTGACCACTGCTCTTTGAGAAGGTACTTGCAAATGACCATAAATGATGAGTAGCCTGTGTTTTTGTCTGGTCAGAATTTAGAAAGTCTTTTGATACCTGAATGTCAGCCTCCTAGTAAAGATATTATTACATTTCTGAGGAAAGAAAATGATACAGTTATGCTAAGTAGTAGGAAAAGAAGTGTCTATTTTGTAAGAGCTAGGCTAAAACTGGTCACTAGCTTGCATTAACACTGTAAACAGGGGTCCAGGAGAAAGCCAAAACACTAAAATAAAATGCCAAGGTTCATACAAAAGAAGGCAAGTTGTCTCTTTAAATGGGAAATGAGAAACGTGGTAAATCAATATATATTTCTAACATTTTGAAAGTTATTCTGTTCATCTTTTGGACCGCAGGAGGTGGGATAAATCTTTATTCTCCTCTGAAATGGCTGATAGCTCCTTTTGCAAAGAACAGGACAAAAGGCTGCAGTTTATTTTAATCATCCCTCTGACTCTAGCTGCTACTGAAAGCCACCTGATTGGCAGCCCACAAGAGTGAAATCTTCCACTTACCCACAAAAAAAGCTACAGCTGTGATAGTGGGAAGGCAAGCTACTCACCACCAGGAGAGGACCATGGAGGAAAATGCTTAGACCAAGTGAAAAAGGTGCTGTTCATAATACATTTGAACCATTCAATTCCATTGAAAATTATACTGGGGGGCTGTGATGTTGGCACCTGGCCATTGTGTCAAGGATCCTCTCCATCTCACCTCTATTTATGCAGCTCAATGAAAAATCCACCAGGCAGGAACCACTTCCAGTTACTAATGACCAAGGCCGTGTTTAAATGAGTGGCTGGCAGTGGAAAGTATTAGCACTCCCTAAATTCAGGGGTTTTTTTGTAAGGACCCTCTTAAACCTGTAATCTCTTGTGTTGTTGAGGGTTTGGTTATTACTCTTCTCTAAAAAAATCCCCTTCCATTTTAATATGACTATTTTTAGCAAGTATCTATAGTGAGGGAAGAAATATTCAGTGAGGCCCAACAGTTTCAGGTGAACAGAAGATACCAGCAGTTCAGCATCTAGACAGCATCAACATCCTGGCAAGCATTCCCCACCTGCTGGACCAGTATGGCCTGAAATGTGTGGTTTCAAATCCAATGGCCACTTGTCTCTGGCAAGTTTGTCCTGCACTCTGTCCCCAGCCAGGTCCCCATATCCCTTTCCTTGCCCTGATACTGATGATTTTCTGTACCTAGAGTGAATCAAATAACAGGGTTAGGTCAAAAAAAAACCCCATTAGTTTTCAAGAGCTTTTTTCTGTAAACCAGTGTACTGAAGGGGTTAAATGAGGCCCCGTTCCATCAGGAAGGAGGGGAGGCATAAAGGTAGCTGTCACACACCTTTCTCATCTGGACAGTCTGTGGTGATGGCCACACGAGTCTCAGCCAAAGGCTGCACTTAGGGTTTGGGAGAGGGTTAGGATTAAGAAAGCCACAAAGCCTGGAGCTCCAGGGACAAAGTACAAAAGGCATGCCCAGGGGAGCACAGCACTGCCCCAACATTGCTCCCTTCACACCTCTTGCATCTTGACTACCCACAGTGGCAGAGCAAAGGAGAGAAACCTCCCTTAAAGAATGGTATCGTCAGAAGCTGGTTGAGCTACCTCAGATTGTGACCAGGAAAATGCCTGCAAACCCCCTTGTTTCCTAACCTACTCTCACTCAGCATTCTTCTGATGTAGGTGCTGGGAAATACATACACAGATGGAATTAACTGAATCAATAGATTTATTGCTAATGGATTGTTACTGGCTTGTGAATTAAAACCTCCATGGAAACACAGCATAAGTTGTCCTTGGAGCCCTTTCAGAAGGGAAAGTTGGTCCTTGGATTCTGAAAGCTTGTGAAACTGCCCTAAGGATATTTCTGTTTGACAAGATTAGGTCTAATGGCTCTGTACAATAAGTTAGCAGAGCTGTTTCTTTGTTACTCTGAGTAAAGTAAGAGTGTCAAGTAGGTGCCCGGGTAAGAGGAATGGAAAGCACCATGCCAACAAAAGGCCATAAGTCTGTATCTGACGAAAAAAACCTGTTCAGTTTGCCATTGAAAATAGGGTTTAATAGTCACTGAGAGCAACAGAAATATCCCAGGATGGCAGAGGATATACCTGGAAGGGTTACAACCAAGTTAGGCAGAATAACCTGAAGCCATGTACAATACCCTGAGGTGGAATGAATGTGAAATACAGCAGAAGTCTTGTGTGGAGATGGGAAGGGGGCCCTAAACATATGTCCTTTATATACACTAAAGTCCTGGATAGAGGGGTTGCGTGGAATCAAACCTCTTGTACAATGTGCCCTCTGGTACACTGGGCCTCTGATCAAGCATCTTCTCCCTGAAACTTAAGTTCCAGAGGTCCCTGTGATCTTTAGTGCCCTCCTCCCACCCTCTTCTGAGCCAAACCAGCCTTTTCACAAGTCCTTGTCTTTCCCATGCTAGAGCTCAGATCAGCTCAGGACCTTGGCACAGACTAACCATTTTTGTTTTCTGGTTCAACTGATTTTCCTCCAACTTAGTGAGTCAAATCTGCAAACCGAGGAGTCCAGTGGGTGCCAGAAGTACCCATGAGAGAGCTGCCGGGGATTGTGACTCTTCTGCCTTAGTGAAAGGGATACCCTGGATCCATGGCAGTGCTGGTCTTACATGCCTGCAGCTGCTACCGTGACACAGAATGCTTTTGTGAATTTAAACTAAGGGATTAGACAAAGAATCAGCTAACCTAGAGTGCAGCACTGTTTTGTTAGAATTAAAACCTTTCTACATTTTTCACCAGATCTTTATACTTTGTTTAAAAACACATTGCTCAGATATTTCATTTTAACCTTGACATGTTTCTGTCAGCTTTTTTTTTTCTCTTGCCTATATTTCCCTGCTTGTAAATACAGAACACGGTGCTATCTAATCCTTCTTCAGTTCTACATTTCCAAGCAATTGCTGGTCAGGCTGGGGCCTACACTGTCCCCTTCTCCTACTGAGGAAATGCTGTTCTGTGACCACCCTAAGATAAGAGCTGGGCAAGTGCTGCTTCCTCCTGCTTAAGAGATCAGCCTTATACAACACCAACCTCAGCTCAGCCTGACTCCTCATTCCAGCTGTTGCTCGAGGGAGCCTCCGCCCTCTGCCTGCACCACTCAGGCAGGGCAGAACCATACGTAAACTTAGGATGAAGTGGAAACTGCATGAAGATGGTGAGACTCTGACATTTCCTAGAACTGGACTTTTGTGTTTCTAGTTTTTCTAGGTATTTTTACAGGAAATATTTTTCATGGATTCAAAGCTAGGGGAGTTTAGACACTTATTTTATTAACCCCTATTTTCATGGCTTAGAAGCCTGGGGAGCCTAGAGCAAAGACTTGAAAATGGCGTGGCCCTCACTGCGGAGTCATTCTGCCTTTCTGAGCACACCCAAGAGCTCTCTACCTGTTTCGCTGTTTTCACTGGAAAAGCATTCGTAAAACAAAAGGGGACCCATGAGAAACAGGGAACTAAAGGCGGAGTATATAGGACACAGCCAAAGCCAGAGAGAGCAACTGGACCAACAGTACCATCGGGGTATTTAAGGATTTTGATCTCATGTTGAACTGAGAAGGAAGATCTCAGTTTACTGACAGAGGGGATAGCATGAGAACAACTCACTGTGTGTGCTGACAGATGCTTATTTGGCTGTGCAGCAATGCTGAGTTATTCTAGCTGAGAATCTACACAATTATTCCTCTATGCAGAGAAGAAACTAGAGCTTGCAATATCTCTCTCTGATTAGCTCTAGAGAGATGAGTACTACTTGTTCCCCCTCCTTCCTCTAAAAACCCCCTATCTTCCTTGCCCAGATCTCTCAAGCATCCTCCTGTGTAATGCTTGAGAGATCCCGTTATGTGATGACAGACATATCCAGCATATCAGGGAGGATGGGGAAAGGGCTGCAGAGGGAAGCAGCAGCTGTGGAGGCTGGTGTATGTCCTGTGGCAGTGTGGTACTGCAGGGCCTCTCCCACCCAGGCACCATGGATCAAAAGACACCCAGGACACCCAGCTCCATCTGGGCCTGGAGGGCTTTGGGGAAGGAAATAGCCAGAGTATTATGTCCTACACACATGGTATGGGATACCTGGCCTGACACAAGGAAGAGCAAGGCAATTTGAGTTTCACATTTTAATCACCAGCCTCTATTGTTGTACCTCCCCCCACCACTGCTTGCAAAACACAAAGCTACCAGGCTTCCTTTATCCCTGGATATTTTCTGTATCCTTGAGGAATATCTAAAATATATGGGCTTCCCCCAGCCCTGTGGGTGAGTACTCTTTCCCATGGATGTCTCTTCTCCTTAAATATCACAGAAAAACACAGACATAAAGAGATATAGTAGTTTACCATGGAAGCCAGCCCAAGAAGTAAATAATAGGAGAGAGGACAGGGCCCCATGAGCCCTGAAGACCTGCTTGGCTCAAACTGCTCTGACATCTCAGTGCTGTGTACCCCAGCAGATGCTTCTGTCCCTGAGAAGCATAGAGGGATGGATGGCCATTTATTCTGGTTTGAAAGTGAACCGGCAGGAGAAACGAACCCCACTCAGTTACCTTAAGAGAGATTTCAGGTCAGAGTTGTAATTTACTAGAGAGATTACAATAAATGCAACAATACAGAGAAAAACTGGCTTAAACCCACAAAGAGTACAACCTGGCACTATTTTCATCCAGGTGGTTGCAGTCCTGCTGAAGACAATGATCCTGTGGAAATTCTGGTTTTCTGGATCCATTGAGAGGTGGTGTCCTAGGTCTCCAAATCCCAAGATTATATACGCTCAGGTTCAGGTGGGGAATGCTCAGTACCTCCTCCAGGGCAGGGAATTTTACGCTGGAATGATGTAATCCTGTGAGTCATGGGGTGCTTTGGGAGTCCCTCATGGTCTAAGTCCTTGCAGCTGTCTATTCTGCTGGTGCCATTGAGTCCATTATGGCCCATTAGAAGAGATGATCCCCTCAGGGTGGGTGTAACTGTGCTGGTGCTTCGCCGGAGGGAGTTATCAGAGCTGAGTCATTTGTGAAGGAAAAGAAACATTACCCTGCCTTGCACAGCTTGCCTCTTTTTCCTTATCTCATTTAACACCCAATTTGTAGCCTGAGGTGTCAGGTGTGCACTGGGTGGCTCCTGCAAACCACCCATCATTAACAGTTTATCAGAAATGACCTAGAGGGGAGTAGAATGCACAGTTTGGTTACATCCCTATAGCACTAAACTGGCCCTCTGCTCCTGTCACCAGGACATCACTGAACAAGGGAAGGGGGGAAAACTGACTGCAAGTTTTTAAGACGTTGTTTCCGGAAACCCTTTCCTAGATTTCCTGATCTTTATGCTTTAGTGTGCATCTGTGTCAGTTTTCCCTTGCTGCCCGCAGAGGCAGCCCCCGTTGTCTTTCACAGCTCAGCTCTGCTGCGTGCCTTGGGCTTGGCATGGCCATGGGGAGCTGGATCAAACCCTGGGCTGTGAAGAAACCCAGCCAGTGTCTGAACACAGAGGCTTTGCCTTCAACAGGCATGGTGTTATCCAAGGGCAGAAGTGAATTTGAGGGGTATCGTCTGTGCTTTCCCTGCGTTGGTCACCTGGAACCACAGAGAGTCCGCAGCACATCTCCTGCTCCAGGGTGTGTCTGGGCACTGAGGGGCTTGGCTTCTGTAGCCACCATAGGGATAGGAATGCAAACACAGCCTGTTTTATTGCAAGTGAGACTGAGAGCTCACAGCAGTAATGCTGGCAGTCTAATGGGCAAAAAATGTGAGCCAGCATTTGGGACTTCACCCAGCTCAAAGACGTACTGCCCAGCCGGCTGAGCTTAACCCTCTGCATGCCCATCTGCATAGACTCTGGGTCTGCTTTATATCACTTTCGTTGCATTCAGTTCCTTGCTGAGCTGTGATGAATTAGTGAGGCTTTACTGTCACCAGAGAACACATTCATGTTTTATTTCAGCTGTTCCAATTAACTCTTTCTCTCTTTCCCCTTAGTTTTTCTCCTGGAGCCTTCCGCACTCCGGTTTTCCTCCCAGTTCTTCTTCCCTGAGTGGTGCCCTGGCTGTGACACCCCATTTACTGAATTTAAGCATCCACAATGAAGATGGTGGTGAAAACCAGCTGTGCCCCTGCTCAACCATTCCCACCTCTGCCCTCTGTTCCTTCCTCACACAGCCCTTGCTGCATCCCACGCCTCCTCCTGGCCTCTCACCCCAGCACAGCTAGATCATCTGGAAAATGTTTTGACAAGCACTAAATGGAACTACTTGCAAAACTGTGTCAAAATCAACAAATAATTTTGGCTGGAAAAAAAAAAAGTTGTGAAGAGAAGGAGGAATTTTGAAAATGCCATGCAATGTCACTCAGACATGTGCAAAATGAGATGTTCCATTTTGGAAAAGCCTAAATCACATCAAAGATTTTCAGACTGACTTCAGACTTTCCAACAGCATTCCAATTACTAGATTTCAAAACAGTGGGTTTTGATAGCTGACTGGCAATTTTGTATTAAAAAAAAAAAAAAAAAGATTTGCAGAAGATTCACAAGACAATGGTGAAGTGTTTTCTCTTGGTCTGAGCAAAAAGGCCTCAGGATGACCTGAATCATCTTTTCTTTCAGGTTTTCAATTTTATTTTGAGAAAAATATATGTAAAACTTTCTACTTCAGTTTGACCCAAACAATCCCCTCTACCTCTCCAGTATTCATCCCACTGAAAAGACACACTAAGAAGGATCCTCTTTCACTCAGTCCAAGCCAGGACCTTGATTTCTACCATTTTAAAGAGAATTTTGTACAGCTTCTTTCATCTTAGGCAACAGGGGCAGCTCCCCGAGACAGATTGGCTTTGCTGGGCTAACAGTAGCCTTTGAAAATCCACCCAGTAGGCACACCTAGAGTTTAAATACAATGTGAAAAGATTTGAAGTTAATGTAATGCACTTTTAATGCAGCCAAGCCTAGAGGTAACAGCTTTCAGCACGACGCCTCACTCAGAGAATGAAGCAGGCGACCCACTCCACTGAAGTTTGAAATTAAAATGGAAATGAACTTCCCCACTCATGCATCATTACACCCTCACCTTAAAAAAGCTGAGGTCATCAAGAAAAAAGATGGGATGTATTTTTTAATTCTGTTTTCATTATGCTCTGAGTTAATTTTCATGGAAATTTGGACAAATCACTTGGGAGAGAGCCCAGAAAAAGAAGGCAAAGAAGGATGGATTTTAAGTGGTTTATAGGAATTTGAAAGAGAAGACAGTGATTCATTTCTGAAGTGAGGTGCCACTTCCTTCAGCCAGGAACAGTCCTAGCAGCCTCCTGGCATTCCCAGGGGTCAGGTTTCCAACCGGGAGCTGCTGTGCAGGGTGTGTGCCGGACCTGGCTTGACCAAGGGCATCTTTGCTCAAAGCAAGGGTGACAAAGGGCAGCCAGCAGCGCCCAGAGCCACAGCTATACCCGGGGTGCTGCGTCCCCGGCCAATCCCTGCCCACCTCAGGGCTTGCAGGCTGTCACTGTTCTGTTCTGTCACAGCAGTGACTTGTGCTGTCCCATCTGCATCCCATTCTGCACATCAGGGATTGCAGTGCGGGGCCATCTTCACCATACAAAGGTGTCAGCAGAAAATGTGACTTCAAAGGCTGGAAATGCCCCCCCCACTAAGCCAGGAGTCTGACTGCAGGGTCTGAATCTGGCTGAGAGCCAAAATGCGCAATCCTGTCAACCATTTGTGGCATTTTTTTTCCTCCAGCATCTCTTTGGTGTCTCTCATCACTTCAGCTTGCTAATTAGCATGCTTATTGTGGGTTTCTTGCTTCTTTTGAAATGTGCTAAGACACACAGTTCTGGAAAAAGCACACTGACAAACTTGAAACACCTGTAATTATCTGCAGTAATAGAACTTGGGTCCAATGGCAGTGAGCCACGCTATCGTGCTGTATCACATCCTCTGCCTATGAGCAGGCAGATGTCCCCTGCTTCCCAAAGCACCTTCCCCACAACCAAGTAGCACTTGGCCCTCCACAGCAAGGAGTGCTCATCACAACCAGGCAGCAGCGCCGTTTCCACACCCCGCTCAGAAGTGTGTCTGTTGCTTCAGGGGACGATTGAGTACAGCTGCCAAAAAATCACCAGGGAATCTTTAAACTCCACAATTAAGATAATTTCACTGCCTTCCTTGTCATTTCCTTGCTAGATCTGAATCCTGTAGGACTTAGTCAGGACGACCCACCCCATCTTTCTCGCCTGGCCCACACTGCTGAAATCAAACAGAATGCTGTGAAACCTGAATCACTTATGTCTCCTTAATCAAACTTCAGGGCACAGGCAGTATGACACAGAAAACCCCTGCTGGAGGAAACAAACACTGTGTTTTAACCAGAACCAATCTCCCTGCCTGATAAGGAGGACACCAGTTTGCAGGTTCTTCCACTTTCTTCCAACCTACGCATCAGCCCCTGCATCCTCGCTCAGATCACACAGCATCTGCATGATCTGAATCACACAGGCAGGGTTTATTCATTGTCACATGGCTGGAGAAAACCCACACTCATCACTTGACATATCTGCAGCTTAACCCAGGACATGGGAGAGACCGACAATTTAGGCAGCAGTTGGAAGCTCCCTCTCTGGAAGCTCTCATGGGACATGGAGACCTGATGAAGCTGCTCAGGCTTCCAGGAAGCTCTGTACCAGTGAGTGCACCAGCCACATCAGCACAAAATTGGAAAACACTTTATCTGAAACACAGAAGAGTAACAGGACAGTTGAACCCAAAGAGCAAAACATTTTCTGCCCCTCATCTAAGATGGGCAGCAACACTATCTGATCAGTCTAGAAAAGAGCTCCATCTCTACCTTAAAAGGGTAACCAGCCTGCCTGCTCACTCCTGGAGGTGTACCCATAAACTCTCTCTGCTCCAGCTGCAGTGTTTAGTGGGGCTAGGCTCTCAGGCTGATTCTTGTCACCTGTGCCATTCCTCTTCACTAATTTAAAAATACTGGTATGCTCCACTACTCTTTGCTAGGTGCAGCTTTCTGTGAGCCCACGGAGTGCTTCCAGCACAGTGATGAATTGCACAGCTCAGGCCACACATCATAGTGTGGTGAAAGTGCAAGATGGAGGAGAAGATGAGGTAGGAGTTCTACACTTGACATTTGCAGCATTTGCCCACCCGTGAAACACAGTGATCTGGAAAGGGATGGTGACATTTCCTCATCACCCCTGAGCTAATGTCTGGGCCTCTGGGCTTGCCTTGCTCACATCTGAATCACCCCATGTTGGTTGCAGCATTACCCTTCCTGCTCTGTGCCAGGTTCTTGCCTGGGCTTTGGAGCAAGTGAAGACATTGTCCTGTGTGGGCACACACCAGTGACCACCTACGACACCTCTGCACATCCTCGCTGATGCCAGTGCAGCCTTTGTCTCACAGGTGCATGACCATGAAGGAGGCAGAGTGTTTCCATCAGAGGGTGGCACAGTCTCTCTGCTGACCAGGGCCAGCCACCATGTCAGAGGGAGGACAGGTGACAGTGAGGGATGGAGGCAGGAAGGGATGCTCCTCACTGCATGGATTAGGACAGAAGGTTGGGAGAGTGGTTGGCCACACTGTATCTCCCTGACTTGAGTCTGAAGCCATGTGGCAGCAGATACTCTGCGTGATCTGGGAGGCCCCCATCTCAAAGGGGCAAGATTGGCCAAAGTGGTGCTTGGAAGTGCCTGGCCCTGCAGCCCATGGAGCTGGGGCTGAGCTATGAACCCAGGCTGGGACCTCCTGCCTCTCTTCAACAGCCCCCTGCCACCGGCCTTGGTCCTTCTGGACACCAGTCCAAGCTTCAGCTCTGGGTCTTTGACCACAATGTAATATCCACCCTTGCAGCCAAAAGCATTTTGGAACATGCATGTTTAAGCACCTGGCTAAAACCATCATGACAAAGGACCAAATCGCATCACCCATCCTCTTAATATAATTTAATATATATGGTGTGCATACAGTCAATGGTCCAAACTCATTCAGATTCACCAAAATAAACAGAAACAACTGGCATTTGACAGCTGTTTGTGCAGATGGCATAACTAAATTTTCTTATCCTTTAATGTTTTTCTTTAATAGAGAAATGTGATTTATTTGCACCTGTATTTGCAAGGCAGGTTAAATTCATTTTATAAAATAAGCAGTGTAAAATTCCTTTACCTAAATTACGTGTAGATTGCTTTTGATTCTTTATCTCTGTTTCTTCTCAATTACTTGTTGTCTTCTTCTTTTCCCATCTCAGATTATCTTAACACATATTTTTTCCTTTGTTCACCATACTTCTCCATCCTTTCCTCTCTTCCTCACTCATTTTTTGTTTCTTTCTTTCTTTAGTTCACTGAGACTAAAAAAAATGTGGATTTATATTTTGTTTTTCATCTGGCTCTCCTAAGGAAAGAAGACATGAGACAATACAGTCTGGCCATCACTCTCCCTAGTTTCTACGGTGAAAGCCTCAAACATAACAAGTTCTTACAAGCTGCATGAAAACCAATGACCAAGTGAAGATATTCAAGCTAGGAGTGTGCTGAGGGGAAGGCCATAGCATAAATTTAACAATTATTTTTCCTGTTCGCCATGCAGTCAAGCCAAACTGTGAATGGGTGTCAGCCACATGATCACTGTCTGTGTTGTTTGGGCTCTTGAGTGGATATAGAAACAGGGGCAGTGGGTACAGATTTACAGGAACTCACATTGCATTCTTTCTGCTGTTCACTGCGCAGTTTGCTTTCTCAATTTCCTAGAAGACATTTTATTACAGTAAAAATAAACAAAACCTCTGCTACATCTGCTTTATGAGGGGGAAAAAAAAGCTGGCACTGAGAGAAGGAAAACATAGGAATGAGAGAACACAGAGAAAAAGATTTTGAGACTAAATGCTGCCTCAAAGTTGTGAAGAAAGAAACTGTTTCCTGCTGTTTCGTTCCTGTTTTGTTCAAAGAAAGAGGGTTTCCTGTACCTTCAGCGTAAATAAAGCAGGGCTGCAATAAGAAAATACAGGGCTCCATTATTAGCTGTTTTCTCCTAAATGAAACAGTCCTCAGGACATTTAAAACTGGCTAAAAATGCAAGTCAAAAAGGGATAATAGCTTTGTGAAGCGATCTAAAATGATCCTGACATTGCACAGGCCTGGTGTGTGTGCATTATCTTAACACTCCACTGGTGTTTATTTTATATGTGTTGTCACGTCAGAGCTCTGACAAGGCTTGAGCTGAGTTTCCATTCCCCTGGAAACTCTTAACCCTCCCAAGACTAACAGCCCTGTTCAAATGAGCAGAGATCAGCCTAAACTTCCTCCCATTCCCTTGACCTTTCCCCATGCCCACTGTCTCCCCTACCCCACATTACTCCTTCTAAGCAATCCTGTCCTCCAGTGGCATCCAAATTGCAGTACTGATGGCTCCAGAGCACTAAACTGGGGCCCTGGAAATTCCCGGTTGTACTTTGAACTATGAAATGTTAGTGGCTGAGAAACCTCGGGTTCATTGTTTTGCCCTTCTGATTTTGAATTTCCATGTTGGTTTTTTTTGTTATGTTTGTCTCTTTTAACCTAAAAAGTCTGCTTTCTTTTTCTTTTTCTTTTTCTTTTTCTTTTTCTTTTTCTTTTTCTTTTTCTTTTTCTTTTTCTTTTTCTTTTTCTTTTTCTTTTTTTCTTTTTCTTTCTTTTTCTTTTTTTTTTTTTCTTTTTCTCATCTAGTTCATGCCTTCTGGGGTCTGGGTTTTAGAAAAGCAGCATCCCAGGCTACAGATAAAAGTTGTGATAAAGATGAGTGGTGCTGGCATCTGTTTTAGTACACTTATTCTGCAACTCCTGCTCTTGTGGCCTTCCCTAGCTGTCAAAGAGCTTTTTTGACTCCCAGCATTAGGCTCTTTACCCTTCTTGTGATGAAGGGGTTTTTTGAAGCCAAAAAAAAAAGTCATATGGATAAAGTACTTCATGACTCAGTCCAAAAAGAAGTCACAGATTGTTTTGCTTTCCAAGTTGTTTCAATAACCTTACGCAAATCTCCAGCTCTGGAATTCTGATATCCCCATTTCTCAGATTTCAGACATCTTTTGCCTGATCGATGCACGGGGCACTGTCCTGTGACTGAAGCGTTAAGGAAGTTTCCTTTATTGAATTGTATTTTCATTCTGTCTGTCTCTACTGTTCCCCACCCCACACCCCCTCAGGATTTTATAACCTCCATGCTCTATTTTGCCAGTGATGTCAGAGGCAGAGCAGTTACCATGGAGAAGGGGACAGACTTCACTGAGATGGACACAAACATAGCATCTACAGCAAACTCGTGATTCATCGGCCAAATTGTGTGTCATTATTAATGACTTGCAAAAGGGGTCATTGATAATTTTTCATTTTAATGTATGTGGTGGTGGACAAGTTTATTAAAAACTTAATGAAAGCCTGGCTAATGTTTACATCAGAAAAAGCCACAACACATGTTATTAATGAATAAGTGGAACAATATCAGGCACCCTCTCAAGAATGGTTACAAGAACATGGCTATAGAAACCAAGCTGGGGGCTGGGGATTTTCACTAAAAGAAAACACAATTACTCATTGCACGCTAGGATCAATGTTGCAACGATGCACAGAAAATGCAAGGAGCTCCTTAAATGGTGAGGAGAGAACAAATCCAATGGCAGTAGGTTGTGTAAAGGGCATCTCTATGAGGATGCACTGATGAGATTCAAAATATTTCTGCTTTTCTTTCTGTTGTTTGGTTATTCCTAATGTTTGGCTTACTTCTTAAGTTTTGCTTATTATGTGAAATATTTAGCTCCTGCATAACCCTCTTTTCTCAACAGCTGTTTAAACTTTTTCCTCTTCCATCACTCTAGGAACATTTTCATGAGGTGAATGCTCCACAGTAACCTTTGCTTGCATGAAGGGGGAAGCTCAGCACCAGGAGAGGTTCTAGGAGCACCATCTGGCTCCAGAACACTGTGACTTGCCATGTGTTCTGGAGCCAAATAAGTGTCTAAGATCAGTGAAAAATCCTACATGCTACCTAGGAAAAGCAGTTCAGAAACACCAAGAAACCCTTTTTTGGTCACAGAATCCAGCACTGAGATGCTCTGCAGAAGTTTTCTATGAAAATAGCTTGCACATTATTTCATAAGAATAGGAAATATTCTCATCTTATAAATAATAACAGAGTTGAGAGTTATTTGTTTTCTCAATTTCCTTTATGATTGTGAGGCTTTTTTGCTCATCATCAGGGTGCTGGGAGTATTTATCTCTAGCAATACAGAGGCTGAGATGAAACACCAAATTCAGCTCCAGCTCACAGTCCAGCATAGGCAGAACAGCATTAAGTTCACTTTTGTATAATTTTATAGTGTTTTGAAAACTGTCAACTATAAAAATGTAGTTAAAATGACAGCACTAAGAGCTCTCTGGATCTTGGCAAAAAATGCTCATTATTGCTCAGTGGAACTTCTTGATGAGGTGTTGTAGCTGTAACTGGCTTCTTTGGTGATTATTAAACACAGTCACCCAGAAGCATCTCCTGGCTCAGGAATTCCTGTAACTACTGTTTTTCAGAAGGATTCTCCTGAGGCAACATCCCTTAAGACTTACCCTGCATGCTGTACTCATCCTGCCTGCTGGAAAAGGGAAAGGAAAGTTAGAATCTCAGGCTCGTACCAACACATCTTTCTTTACCTTACATTCACCTTAGCCCCACTGGCATGAATCACATGAACCTACCTTGGAAATTACGGAGTTCTGAGGGCTCCCATCCCTTCAGGGTCCAGGATTCTGGAGAGCACTTTTCCATGAGTATGGCACGTACACTACCCTTGTCCCTAAAGGTCCTGACCCCTCTCAACTGGACTTGTCCTCTGCCACGGAACAGGGAGTCCTGCTCAGGAAAGAGAGGTATAACACCCTTCAGAAATACATCCCACCCTGCCAGAGCAGGGAAAGAAAAAACAGGGGAAAAAAAAAAAAAGAAATTATGGAAGACTCCCAACTGTGCTGCAGTACAAAGGAATATCTTGTTCTTTTTGAGATCCATATGGGAAACTTAAAATGAATTGGTTTGCTTTATGAATTTTTAACTCTGAAGCCAAACAACCCCATGTATAAAAGAACTGTGGAATGGGAGATCCTGACACAGATCTGCAGTTCCAAGAGCAGAAGAAATACATCTCATTTTTCCCTGTTTGTTTCTTTTACTCATCTCCCATCTCCCAGCTAAGGGAGAACTCCTGCAGAGTGCATTTAATTAAGCAAAACCCATTTGTTTAATGTCTCAAACTCGGGGAAACAGGAGTAAACATTCTCGTGAAACACCAATGTAAATTTATTTAAGGACAGGAATTTGTAATGACCAAATCACATCTTGTACTCAAACCCCACTTAAATAATCAGATTGAGAGTGCCCAGAGACCGCCTGGGAGCTGTTTTTAGAAGAAGAAATGTTTTGTTCTGTTATCTGAGATGTCCCAGGACAATCCTGCTGAGAGGATGTTGTTACCAAAGGGTGTCCTAAGTGGGTACTCATGGAATGACCCTCTGTGCAAACTGAGAGAGACATGGGACACAGCATGACAAAACACTGTTGCGGAAAATCATCTCACTTTCCCCCTAATGTGTTCTGAAATTACCTATTTTATTCCTTCTAGGATGAGTCTTCATTCAAGCCATCTTCATGAAGCCATCTTCACCAATTTCCACTCTTGGATTTGGTAGAAAAGTAAGTATTGAAAATGAAAAAGATTTTTTTTTTTCCTTCTGAAATCCCAGCATTTTTCTTTTCTCTGTGAGAAAGCAAACAATACAAACATGAAGTTTTGAAAAAAAAAACCCTAATTTTTTTGATTTCACTAAAATTTTCCATTTGCTGAGCAGGTCTGCCTGCCAATAAAGACCCCGGCCTGTGCCCCCCTCCATCCCATTTCTGCTGAAATGCACCCTCCTCAGGGTGAGACGTGTCTGCCTGAAAGCCCTCAGGGCAATGGTTTCCAAGAAGGGAGATTCACAGTGGCCTCAAAACGAATCATCTGAAAGTGGTCACTGCTGCGTGTCACAGCTTGCACGCTCACCACAAATTGGCTCTGGCAAATCGAGTGTGGCTGACCTTTTTCTAAGTGAGTCATTTATTTCTGTATACCTGTCCTTGCCTGCTCCACTCAGAGGTACTCCAGCTCCATCCTGATGGCCTCGATACTCAGAGATAATGCTTCCCGCCTCCTTTCTGATTTCAGGTGGTCCTGGGTGTTAATCAACATGCTTTCATCTCTTCCTGCTGTCTTCTGCACCTTCCTCTGGACATGGGAGATGTGCTGCCACTGTCTCTTCAAAGCAGCAGTGCCTTCAGGCTCGGGGCTGGCTGCAAACCAGCCCTGAGAAGAGATGCTGGCCTTCCTGGTGTGAGGGGTGAGAGCTCTGTTGAGGAAAGTTGCTGGAAAACCCATGCTACCATTGCATCTCACACTGGGTGTTAGCAAATGGTCAAAGGTGAAGCCCAGACCAGTTCACAGCCAAGCTAGAGGCCCCCAGGGATGCACACAAGAAGGAAGAGTGCGGCCCTGCCTCTCCTGGGGCACAAGAACAACTCTGCCCTGGTTGCAAGGAGCTGGGATGTATCCAGTCCTACTGCCTTGGGGGTGTCACAGCATGCCTTGTTGGAGGACAGATAGCTTTTAGGTGGAGAGCAAATTTCCAGGAGAAGCTCCTACTAACCAACACCTAATCTCTCTTCCCTCATTGGCCCTTTCTCCTTCTTTCTGGCACTGTCAGCGATGCCACCCTCTCTGCTCTGTCACACATGTACCAAAATCCTGTGTGACCTTCAGCTCATTCTTCTCTCTCCTCTTTCCCCAAGTTCATAACAAATTCCTGCAGTTACAGTTCAGCAGAGAGGGGGTGGCAGGGCCGTGTTCCAGCCCTGGCACTGTGGCTGTTTCTGCACATGTGTACACACATGTGGTTTCTGCCAGCTGCTGAGACCAAAAAGCAGGGATTCATTCAGTCCAAGCCCCCTTTAAAAAAAAAAATAAATTAAGTATGGTGAGAAATGGAAGCCATTTTCCTATTTTGGGATGTGGGAAATTGCAGGTCTCCCTGGTTATTTATGCTGGTAGTGTTTTCAGCCAGCAGTTCTCGAGGGTGTTGAGAAGGAGCTACAGTGTCTTTTGGTTGAGCAGCACAGTAATTTACAACTTACAGATGAGTGCACACCCACAAAAACTTGTGCACATATCAAACCCCAAGCACCAAAACTGCAGGCAACCACAGAGCCACGCTGCAGAAACCTTCCTGACAGGTCCTGTGAGGAACTGTCAGAGGTAATGGCACGTGGCCATCTTCACCATCCTGGGAATCCACGTCACCAGGCTCTGTCCTGCAAGGCAGATTCTGCCACTGCTGATCAGGCCTCCTCTGGACAGAGTGAGTCAACTCTGAGCAATAAAGTATTAGCAAAGCAACCACCACGGATCCACTGGGACTTCTCTAGGAAACCAGTTCTGCTTCATTCCCACCAATTCAACTTTACTCATCACTACTAACAGAAACTACACCACCAGTGAAAAATACTAACATAACATGAAACAGACCTTCATTCCTTATCTGAACAGTACACAGATCCCACTCCCTGAAAGCCTCCACTGCTGAGGCAGGCTGACTGGCTTGGGCTGGGGTACACACAATCTACTTTAAAAGCCCTGTTCTCACATGGTGACGGTGATACCCTTGTACCATGTACACAGAGAGGAGACAGACCCATTCCATGTAAAATAACTAAATATGGTGGACAGGATCATAGACAGGGCAATACTTTAATTTTGGTTAATGATGCTTCTCTGTGCTTATTCTTATGTAAACTGAGAAGAGGTTTCTGTCTAAGTCTATAAAGTATGTGCCTCAGAAATATATTTAGCCCTCATGGCACAAAATAAACCTCCTAAATGAGATTGCTGTAGGCTTGAGCACTTGTCTAGTAAACTGGAATAACCCAAATTTACTGAAGATTAAGGATTTTATACAATTTCTTTATAAAGTAATCGTGGCATTAGTCTCCAGCAAAACTGCCACAGACCTCAACAGGCTCAGATCAAGGGATCCATTTGAAGTGAATATTTAGAGTAACCTCACACTCTTTCCATTTATTTTCCAGATCCCATCTTCATCTGCTGGGTACGTACCATGCCTTTCCATCTATTGGCATGGCTCTGTACAAACAGTAGATAAGGAACAGTAATTAGGTGGAGTGGCAGAGAGGAGTTCCATGAGGGATGAAGCTCATAGCCCAGCAGTCCCAAATATCACAGCAGAGCACGGCTGCAAAGAGGAACCTGTCACCGGCATGGGACTGGTCCCATCCCTCGAGTCTCCTGCAGTTGTGGAGGCCAAGAGAAGAAAAGGCAGGTGTAGGACTGGAGGCTGGGGAGCTGGCACTGACTAGAGAGCATCCTTACGAAACAGCTGGCATTTCTCTGCTTGCCTGCCCGGAGAGAGCTGCGCATTTTGTCTGAAGCCAGTCTCTTGAGAGCAAGCCCTGAAGAGCCCCTATTGTAAACACCACACAAAAACACAAAGGAGAGAGCCCAAAGTAAAAAATATTTCCATAATAAAACTGTCAAGGGAAAATGGGAGACCAGAAACCTCTGTACCGCCAAGTAATTAAGAACAGTGACTCCCTCTCCAAAGCACTTGAGATAAACTGTCTCCTTGGAGAGGAGCATTTGGGATGAGACGAACACAGGGACTAGAGGAGTAGATGACCCAGGGAAGAGTGCCTAGAAGCTGCAGGGGATGAATACGTGGCTTGAGCTCCTGCCAAGGAGCACAGAAATCCCCACTTCCCTGTGGGCTTCCTGATGTTCTTCCACAATTTCTCCAAATTAGGTCACTCCCACACAGCCTACAAGTAAGAGCAGCCAGCACTGGACCACCCAGGGCAATGGGGACAACGCTAAGGATGATGAAACAGAACCCCAGATGATATGATGCAAGGGAGGGTTGGGCAACTAGAAACACGCTCCAGTGGAAGAGGGACAAAGAAAAGTCACAGATGATGGTGGAACGTGATCTCTGAGTTGTGCCCAGCCTAGGGTGGGAAGTCCTCATGTCATGGAGCTCTGTGCACGCAGTCAGCCCAAGCTGGCACGTGGGGGTCCATCTGTGGCCTCGCTGCATCTGTAGTATGGTGGCTCCTCAGCTGAGGTGTTTCTCTGCCAGCACAGGAGAGCTGACTTTGCCAAAGTCTTATGTTTGCTGTGGCCAGCTGAGAGAGCTGTCCCCATGCTTAGCTTTCAGAAGGGGTTCACCAGCAAGGAATGAAATGTGGTGTCAGGGCCCCGGGTTATTTCTCAGCTAAATACTGAGAATCTGCCTCCTTCTATGAACCATCTGGGATTCACTCTTCTCAGCACTGGACCAGTGCCTCTTTCCCTGCTGCATCTCACAGCCCTTTTCTGACCAACACTGCATTTACCAGAGGGCTGGCTAGCTGCCTGAGACAGTGAAGAATAATAGCAACAGATCACCAAAATTCAATTTCTCACTCTCCTTCTGCTCTTACTTCTCAGGTCACAGGAAGCCCCACCAAGAAGTTGCCAAACAAGAATCAGGGCAAATGGTGATGAACTCCAGACCCGGATGGTCTTACAGACTCTCAGAGGAATTCAGTTCACGTTTGGGCTTGCAAAGTGAGTCTGTCCAACCAGCACAGGAATACCTTCAGGCTGATTATTCCTCTTCCTCACTGTAATTAGGAGAAGGCATCCAGCTGATGAAGAAAAATCATGTTCAGTTCAGCTCAAAGAGCTGAATGAAAAAGTCTGTGGCCTCTGAAACCCCCTCATGCACCTTATAGCTGAAAAGAAAGACTGTGGGACTAGCAAGAGGACCCATATTTTTGAACAAATCACCTGCTGTTTTTAGCCCAGACACTGAGACATAGAAGTGCCCCAAATGAAATAACAGATGAAACACAGATGTGGAAACCAAGACAACCAAGACCTGATGGAGTTCAAATGACAGAAATAACCCTAACAGATCAATACCACGCTAGGCAACCTAGAAGAACCTGTGGTCTCAAACACTCATCTGTCAGACTCAGAGCAGAAATTACTTCCATTTCAGAAGTGATGAAGTCATTCACATGCCAGGTATAAAACACAAATGCCAGACCCTTGGCATTGTGCAGCTACCTGACAAAGGCATTAAGTTAGTTGGACTCATCTGAAGCACAGTCTTTTTATATTTTCAAAACACCAAGTTCTGTGCAAGTATTCAGGCTGCCATGGCAACGTGGTACATTTGTTCCTGAGTGTCATTTCCCATCACAATTGGTAGTTTTTTTTCAGAACTTTGCCCAACTTTAAAACTTTGGTTGCTGAGGCAACATCTCCCTTTAAAGGGAAGTGATTGGCTCTGCCTATTGTGCCAAGGCAAGGGCTCTTCTGTGAAGACCAGAGTGCTATGGCAAGGGAGGAGGTGTTAGGGAGGCTTAAAAGATATCCAAGGAAGCAGGGGGAGAGGAAGGAAGTGCGCTGAGAAGCGGCTGCGTAAGGGCAACACACGCCTTTGTGGGAGGCAGGTGGGATGGGCTCTGAGTGGGAGGCTCCAGGCTTAGCACAAAGAGCTAATGTGCCACATTACATCACTGAGGAGATTAAATGAGATCTCGTTGAGAAAACACTTTGCCTTTAATGTATCCCGTGAGGATCTCGTGGAGATGCATAGTCCTCACAAGACCTCTGCAAGAAAGGCATTTGTCACTGGGCTTGTTTGATAAAAAAAGTGATGGAGGCAGAGAGAGCTTGAATGAACTACTGAAGGTCACACAGTAAATTAGTGGCTGATACAGGAATAAGCCCCTGGGGGTGTTATGTTTCATTTGTAAGATCATCATTCCTGCGATATTTAACTTAGGCTTAAACAGAAACCCATTTGTGTTCTGCAGAGAAGTGCTGCAATCCCTTTTTCTCTCACTAACATATTACAGTCCTCACCTCTGCTATCTGTCAACGTATTTGGCTGAAATGCACTGAAGCAGGGTTCTTTCCAGATAGCAAGGCCTGGATTTGGACTCTTCCTGATGTCCTGCTGCAATAAACGTGATCACCACCAACCGTCATAACAGACCTGGGCAGCAGTTTGGGAACCAGTTTAGGACTGGGAAGTGGGATTGTCCAGGCATGCTTTATGCAGGACTTCCCCTCTCAGCGGCTCCCACTAGTCTTGTGCTTCCCTTGCCTCCACCAGCACGCAGTCCGGGCAGCCTCTAACTGCTCCTTTTGCTCTGCTGTGATCTTCATATGCAGGAGCCCACAAAAGTGGCCAGAAGAAGCAGAGAAATTAGCTAGCAGAGAAGTTACAGTCCTTTGGACTGTACAGGTTTCACCTACCTCTTGCTGCTCACTCTGCGACCCAGAACAGAACCACTCACATCGTTTTCTATGTCATAAGCAGGCGGATGACACACTTAAAACAATTTACCGCTTCAACAGGAGTTCTCCAAAGCCCTTGGCTACTGCAATGCCTGTGAGCTGGCATCTTTTCCAGCCTGGAGGTGCACACAGGACATGCTGCTGAAAAGCAAAGCCAGTGAGTAAATACATGGGGTTGGTACCAGCTATGGCTTGACCTGAGGGCACAACTGATTCATTAGGGCAGCTCTTGCCAGGTCTCCACTTTCCAGCCTGTATCTCAGTGCCCCAGTTCCAGACTGATGGTGACTGATGCTTGTGTAAGGGTCACTGGAGATTAGGCTTTGATTTCTTTCCATTTCAGCATTTCATAGCTGACTGCATAAGCAGAGTCAGATACAAACCTACTGCCTGGATCACCACCTGCCTGTTCCAAATCTGGGTCAATGTAGCATTAAAAAACATAAACAGACAACACAGCCCTGACAGGCAGATGCAAAGAAAAGCAAACATGAGAAGTGCTTTTGATGTCAACAGAGAAACATACAGAGGGCAACGAGCTTTGTTTTTATCTTGCATTTAATTGTCTTTGATGCTTCCTTCCCATAGGCATTCAATTTTAACTGCCTCTTCCAAGCTGATGGAGGAGATCAAAAATGGCCTAAGGTGATGGCATGTCTGGCAGAGAACCTCCTGGGAGCTGCAACCTCCACATCCTGGGACATTTTCTTCTGTCCAAGTCACCACAAAAGCAGCCTGAGGAGTGACTCCCATAGTGATAATATTTTCAGGGATTGTCTACACCCCAAGACTTCTCTTGCCTGGGCACTGACTCCAGGGATTTTCCCTCACTGGTCCCAGATGTTTCATAGCCTTAGCTATGAACCCCAACTCATGTCTAGCAGCATTTGCTGAGGTTATGAGACCCTGAGGCAGAGTACTGCCTCTGCTCTCCCATGGGTAACACAGAACATCCCTAGGGCACACATGAACCAGGTGAAGAAGTCAAAGGAGGTCCTATAGCTCCTAAAATACTTCAGCATACAGCAGATGTTGAAGAAGACCTCAGGACCTCTTTCCTGCCTGCTGATCCCTGTGTGGGGGGAACAAGTCCTCTCCCATGCTCTAGCATCTGAGAATTGCCTGGGAGTCTCCTATTCCCAAAGGCAGGACATTCAGCAGCTGCTGGACGGCCCAGCAAACAAACAAGCAACTTCTGCAAAAAGTGTCTGGACATCAGCCATATTAACCATGAGTGCTGCTCTCCCCTGTGGATTCAACAGCTGCCCATTGGAATAAACAGGAAACCGTTTTATCCTCTGAGGAGCAAGAAAGGTGAAGGGGTCACGACTGTAAATTGTGTCTCTGGGTTTGGGGCGTGCAGCATGAGCCACAAACGAATAGGTCTTCTCTTTTTTCTCATAGAGGAGGGACTCAAATGCTGGGCTTCTCCTTCTGAGCTGTCTCTCTGACCCAGCATTGCCCTTTTCTCCAGTGCAAGAGATGCAACAGCAGAAGCTTCACCCTCTTTCCATGTGATTTATCTATTACTGTAAGTTGCATCTGTACCTGAATAAGATACAGTAAAGTGATGTTGCTGTGGAAACCATGATATTTTAATTGCCTGACTCAGGAGAAGCCAGGTAAATCAGTCACTGTAGTTCCCCCGTTGCAGCAGCTGGGCTGCTGAAAGATCTGGGCTGAGCACCAGGTACGCAGGACTCTGGCACTGAGCAGTTTGTGAGAGCCCATGTGGTGCTGGGAAAGCTGTTTTCCTCTGTGTCTTCAGTTCTCCCCAGCTCATGCCCTTACCCTTCACCTGCTGGACCTGCATGAATGCAAACCTCCCAGATTGGTGACAGTCTCTGCACTCCTGGGCATACCACCAAACACCTCATTACAAAACACAAATGGAAGATAACTGATAATGTAGAATGTGCCTCTTATTGTGGTGCAAGGGTCTCGGACAGTGACATTACCTGCATGCTAGATGAGCTGTCAACTGTTTCTCTAAAAACCAAATAAATACCTTTAGCACTGTGCACTTAGCTCCAGAGTCCTAGTGAAATACTGAAGTTCATCTTTCCGATCATTTGTGTTAGAGTCCAAAAAGTACCAGGTGCAGTCTGAAACCTGACAGACTCTATCAAGTGAAGGATTTCCAGAAAGGAAGGATGCCTATGCATATTTATACTGCAGAGGTGCTGGGTGCCAACAAGCACACAGTGTGTGGCCAGCTGTGGGTAGACCTGCTTCCCACTCAGCAAGCAGTCCATGGGTACTGGGATCAAGGCAGGCAGGATAGTGCTCCTGCTTTCGTTCTTATAAACCAGCGCTGCCTGGCTTCCCTGGCCAGAGATTTGTGGGATTTCTGGCCAAATTTCCCACACACAAGTCTGAGAAGAAGAAAAGAAAAGCCTTATGAAAAAATAAAAAAGGGAGCCGAGATAAGGTGAAGATAAATAATGGGGAGAGGAGGTGGAGCACCTTGGCTGGGTGAAAGCTGAAGGGCAAGGAGGAGAGGAACGGCCGAGAAGCAGCAGATGGTCCAGGGACATTCTCTTAGGAATGTCCCTTGGTGTCCTGTTCCTAACAGGCAGTGCTGAGAGTTATACCCTGATGTCCTGCCTGCCTGTAAAGCAGGGAGGCTTTTGCTAAGCACTCTGTAAGGTGGCATGGGACAGACCACAATGACCAGGAAGGGAAATAGGAGGTGATGACCATGCAGATGAGAAGAGAGAGCAGGCATGAGGCATGCAGTGGAGGGGAGGAGGAGTAAATGGACTGCCTGGCATTGCTGGGAGAGACCTGGAACAGAGGTGCCCAGGAAAGAGCAAAGGATGATGCAAAAGGATGGCAAAACATGGCAAAGAGCAGTAGCAGACATTTGTACGTCACCACTGTGGGAGAATGAGTGGTTTGGGATTTTGAAGGAACCAGAATTAGGTTAGAAGGAACTAGCCCAGAATTACAGGCTGTTAACCAAACTCAGAGGACATGAGACTCAGCATGAGACCCCCCCACCCAGCAGAGCACTTCACAGACACCCTGACCCATGACACGTGTGCTGTTCCGCAGGGTCATGCCATGGCAGTGCAGCATTGCTGTACCACGGTCTCGCATGGTTTCTTGATCTTTTCTGGCATTGTCCAGAGCAAATCACAGGAATTTCTTTGCCTGCAGGAGATCATTTCTCATCTTAACAAGGGCTGGAGAAGCCCTAGAATATGTTACTGTTACTTAAGCCAGCAGGTAAAAATTCTGCCACTGAGATTGGGCTACTTGTTCTGCCAGGGACTGCACCAAATCATGGTAAGAAGTGATCTGTGCTCCAAAAAGGTTATTATCCAGAATAGGCAAGGAGATAAAGTCACTTGCTCAACTAGTCCAGTAAGCCAGCAGCTGAAAGGAGGAAGGAGTCCCAGCTTCATTTGTCTGAGATTGGTACTTGTTGGACCAGATGAGATTATTTCTCACATTGCCCATATGAGCACATCCCACTCGCCAGTGTTTATCTCACATCCTTGAGCAATAGCCCTCAGGACTGTGCAGTTCGGTTTTGTTTTATTTTATGGAGGAAGTGACACTCACAACACGCTCAGGGGTTATGTTGCTGCACTGCAACAGCTCTCGTCCTACACAGAGATGGAAGAAATCTGAGTGGAGCAGATGTGATGACTCAGCTTTGCTGGATTTTACAGTAGTGGAGGTCCACTGACATTTCACAGAAATATTCTGATGAGTTTCACAGAATCACAAATCAACTAGATTGGAAAAGACCTTTGAGATCATCAAGTCTAACCTATGACCTAACACCACCATGTCAACTAGACCATGGCACTAAGCACCACGTCCAGTCGTTTCTTAAATGCCTCCAGGGACAGTGACTCCACCACCTCCCCAGTCAGCCATCTCAATGTCTAATCACCCTTTCTGTGAATAACTTCTTCTTAAAGTCCAATCTAAACTTTCCCTGGTGCAGCTTAAGGCTATGTCCTCGGACAACCAAAAATGCTGGCAAGAGCTCAGTGGACTGGATCTCTTTGGAGTGATCCACTCACATAGATTAACACACCTCATGCAGAATTAGATGTAATCTGCAAGTTCTTTGAGTACTAATTCATTGTGGCAAGACGTTGGTGTCTTCTACAACAGCCCAAGCTTTGAGTCAAAGGCACCTGAGCATTGTTGGTGACTGCCTGGTTTAGGGTGATTACATTCATCCAACTGTGCTTCCCAAGGAGACAAGCCAGGGGTGGGGAAGGGGCCTCCTGTGCCAGTGACAGCACTGAGGTGAGGAAGGGACAAAGTCAGGTCAGCAGGCTAGGTAAGGGAATGCTGTGCTGCTCAGGAACAAGTGGCTAAGCCTGACTGCTTTTACTCTCTCTGTTAGTATTGTATTTGAGAACAGTATTTTTGGTCATCTAAGGACACTTGGACAAGGACTTTATTCCAAATGTCAGCATGCCAGAACTTCAGATGAGACCAAAAGGAGACACCTTCACCAGGAGGATGACAGTCCTTTATCAAGTAGTTATCATTTGAGGAAAAATCTGGTCATTGTTACCAGCAGGACCAGCAATCCCTTATCAAGTAGATATCACCTTGCACCTACCCAGTTGAGAAGTGCTGTTCCTCACAAAATTTCCACCTGCAGTGCTATGCTCAACACAAGTCAGCACTAATCAGCAATCTCAGGTTCCAAACAATACCAGTTGCGCACATCCCAGCTCCGCTCCTTGTGATAACACTGCATGCATTAATTGCTAAACAATGTTGTTTCAAGTTGCATGTACACTTATATAACCTCATACCATATAATCAACACATTTCTTGGCACGAAGAGATCAATCATTCTGATCCCCATCACAGAAATATACCTCAGCTCTCTATCATGTCACAAAAACAACATAAAAAAATTAGAATTTCCAACCTCCACACCTGCTAACGCCCAGCACAGCTTGATGTTCCTGGAGATGATGGCTCATTTAAAACCTCTGAATGACACATGACCACCATTGGTAGCCAGCAGCAGCCAAAATCCAGCCATGTCCTACAGAGAAAAAATTATGATGATGGGGGGTGTCTGAGGGAAGAAAGGAGGCAAGAAGGGAAGGGAGGAAGGAAGGTATGTGATGGAAATAGAGCCCTTTGCACTGTGTTCCCTGATCCCATTTCCATCTCTCTCCCCACACAGCCCCATCACTGGGTGTTCTTTCCAAGCCTGGGAACAGAGACTCACAGTCTCCTCTGGAGGCAGCAGGCTGTGGGTACTGATCTCATACTCCCACACTCACTTCCCCGTTTGCTTTGCTCCTGCTGCACCTCTGAAACAAGGTCCATAGACAGGTACTGCCTGCACCTTCGAAGCAAGGACAGAGGTTCTTGTGGGAAGGCGGCAGGGGCTGAGAGACCTGCAGGACCCATTACTACAGCTCCACAGGGGCTGTGGCTCGTGGCAGAAAAAAAGCCACGACACCATGCTGCTACCTCAGGCCTGTGTTGACCCTGCTCTAAGAGCCATTCCTGATCCTGCAAGAGCAAGTGCTTGATCAGGGGTGCAGGAGCTTGTGAGGAGGGCAGGATGTTTTCTACCAGACACTGGTTGTTTCAAGAACTTCGGTTTCTAAGGAAGGATGTGGCCCTGTTATTCCCACATTCCCTTACTCCTCCTCCATGGAGATAATCCCCTCTCTGGAGCAGCAACATCCTCTTGTTTTTCCATCCAGGGAGCACTGTGAGGACAGAAGGTGTCTTTTTTTTCCTAAGGGGAAAAGAAGGGGCCCTCTTTTGCCCCAGCATTGCTTGCTCCAAGAAGCACTCTGAGGTGCTTGGCACATGCAAAAATACGGGGCAATAAAATCACTAGAATGAGAGACTATCCCTGCCTATCCCTTGTGAGTCTTTGGGCCAGCCTTCTCTTCCTTCCGGCCCTCCACAAGGCTGTCCCCATCCAAAAAATTGGAGAATGAAGAGCAGAAGGCTGTTTCCCCAATTTGCAGCCAGTGTTTCCCGGCCCACCACCACCCCAGCCCCTACAGACTTCCGACTCCACAACCACGTAAGGAGTGGATTGTGTGCCTCTCAAAACACCCAGAAGCGGAGGGATGCTGTTGAACCCCCAAGTTTTGCAGTGGGGCCCAGCCCTCGTGTGACAGCTGTCAGACTGGGTGCACACCACAGCCCATTGGGACCCCTTGGTTTCCCCTCTAGGAGGAGGCAGTGCCACAAGCAGGCCCACAGCTCAACATCCTTGGGACTCTGGTACCCTCTGCTGGCCCTGAACGTTTCTTTTGCTATTGAAACCTCTCCTGTAGACACAGGCACCGGCCTCTCCGCCACCTGCGGCAGCTGTGCTCACCCAACACTGCAGCCTTCAAAAGTCCCACCAGTGCTCTCACAGCCAAGCTGCTGAGGGCACGGACCTACCAGCACCGTTCATCTCTGTGAGAACACCTAAGAGAGCCAGCACTACTTTGCTAGAAATAACAGAAACCTGCCAGTTTGTAAGTGCAAGGCTGTGCAGCAAATGCAGAAGGGTGAGAGGCTGCACAAGGGCACCCTGGGGCAGTGTCCAGGAGAGGCTCCTGGTGTGTGGGACAGTCCTCCCCACGGCCATTGGCATAGATGAAGGAGGTGGCAGGGACTACTTGGAGGACACCACATAGCTCAGGGGGATTACCCTGCATCCACATCCTCACTGGAGCAAGCAGGGAACTGTGCCCATGCCTCCAGCAAGGCTTTCACACAGCCCCTTAACACTTCAGGATAAAGGGCTTTGCTTTTACAAGCCCTGGGAGAAGGCAAAGAGGGGCAAGCAAAGAGCAGGGAACAAGCAGGACAAAAGTCATTTGCTTCACTGCCACTGGCCGAGGGGAAAGCAAGCAGCAGACTGCACACAGGGACTGGGTAAAGTGCCTCCCACCCTGCTGAGCCCAACTGGACAGCCTGTGCCAACAGGCTTTATGCCTTAATAGACAAACCCCGAGTGAGAAATGAGTTTCTGCCTTCAGGGCTGTTGGTGCTTCCCATGAGGCTGGAGCCTGACTGAGGGCAAGTGCGTAACAGAGGGCAGGCAGGAGGGACACCTTTCTATCCAAAATCCTGCACCACCTCCAAAGGAGGAAGGGGATCCACCCCCTCTGCCCCTCAGGGCCAAAGATCCCAAGCTACCACTATCAGTTTTTATTTTAATACAAACTAAAAGCTTTTGGAGTTCAAAGAAACATGGACACGACACAGCAACAGAGCACACAAGGGAAACCCTAACCATCCCAAACCCTGGTTCAAGACGGAGGCCTGGGGCTGTTTGGCTCCCCAAGGAAAAGCTTATTTCAGGAGCAGTCCCCAGCTCCCTGGGGCACTCTTCCTGCTCCTGGGCAGGTGTCAAGCAGCAGCAGCAGCTCCCTTCTGGAGCCTGGGACAGGGCGGTCACTTGATGCGGTACAGGACTTTGCGCTGCATGCGGTGCTGGATCTCCCCCCGCCGCATCATCAACTGCAGCACCTTGTAGATGGCATGTTCTGGGTACTTCTGCAAAAGGGAAGAGCAGGGGAAGGTGAGCCAGCACAGAATAGCTGACAGGAGTTCAGCAGGAACCTGCAACCTCTGCTAAAGCCTGGCTATGACTCTCTAGAAGGAGAGAGCCCAATAGTCCAAGATACTGATGCTCCCTTCCTCTTTCACTATTTCAGGTGTGACTGCAGCCAGTGTCACAAATCAAACGGTTCTGGTCTCAAGGGTAGGACCCCAAACCAGTCCCAGACCTCAGAGCTTTTGCAGAAATTCGCCTCAGTCCCCTTAAACTCAGCAATCACTTTGCACACCATTCCCTACAAACAACTTCAAAGGCATGACCAAAAGGCTCTTCAGTCAGCTCTTGGGAAGGGGTTTCATGCCCCCAGCAGCAGCCTGGGGTCCCTGGTTTCACAGCCCAGCCCTCCACGGGGTCTCTGACCCACCTGCCGCATGAAGTCCTGGATGATGCTGTGCTCCGACACCTGGGAGCCGATGGCAAAGCGGCGCTTGAGCTGCTTCTCAATGCGGGACAGCATCTCTTGGTCCTCCTGTGTTGTGAAGCCTTCTGCCCCTGCAGGGAGACACTGTGTGAACTCCCCAGATGTTACTCTCCAAGACAAGGTGCTCATCTCCTGTGTCTCCCACCATACCTGCACAGCTTAGCTTAGAGACTTTAGAGAACCCATGAACAACTGCACCATCAAAGGCTGTGGAGCACCAGCTACACAACTGAACATGGACCTGACTGCTGGAGCTTTCTTCAAACCCTTTGTTCCATGCTGCTGCCCAAGGAAACATTGTCTTCACCCCCACAGAGAAAGATATTAGAGAATTAATAGGTTGGGGAACCACCTCCAGCACCAGACTCTGCCCTTGGGACCACAAGGGGCCAGACCAGCCCTCCCCTGACCAGCACAGGAGACGCTCAGTGTCATTTGCCATTGCCCTCCCTGTGAGGCACAGCCCCACAGCCATGGCAGCCCCTTGCTGCCACAAGCATTGCTTTGTCTTTGCTCAGAAAGGAGGTCCAGCACCTGCGCCTGACAGCCAGGTCATGGGAGAGGAGCTCGTCTCTCCCTGCCTTGAGCAGCCAGGCCCAGCATGTCTCTCCTGCCCCCAGCACAAAACACCTCCTCCTTACCTGACAGGCTGCCCGACATGGCCGCATCGAGCGTGGACACCTGGAAGAGCCGCAAGGCCTCCTCAACATCTGCCTCGGTGGCAAAGGGCTGAAGCCTCATCTTCGCCAAGGACTCGGCAATGCGCACGATGGCCTCCAGCTGCCTGTGGCCACAGGAGACATTCCCTGCTTTCTACTGCAGCTAAAAGGGTGTTTTCTTCCCCCTGACTCCTGCCATCCCCACCTACTCCACTCCAGGCACCTCCTGTCCCCACCCACAGCACTTTCAGTGTTTCCCGGTTCAGGGCCACATCCTCACATCCCAGCACTGCGCCAACCCCCTTCCTGGGTTACCCCAGAGTAACGCAGCCCCAACCCCAGAGGTGCTGGTGGGCGAGGAGGGGGTGCTGCTCACCGGATGGTGATGGGGATGCTGGAGCGGTGGTCGCTCTCCTGCTCGTGCTGGCGGGTGCCACTGCGCATCAGGATGTAGCGGTTCTTCAGCTTCTCCGCCGCCCCTGCCGACAGCCGAGGGCCGCACTTCCTGCAAGGGGGGACTGGAGCTAGAGGCAGCACCACTGGGGAGGGTCCCCTGGGCACCACTCCCTTCCTTGGGCCATGCTGCTGCACCACTGTGAGCCCCTCTTGCCTCTCACCACTGCCTCCCACCGCACATCCCGGGTGCTGCCAAAAATGCACTCCCGTCACTCACGTCCGACAGAAGGAGATGAGCTTCTTCAGCTTGTTCAGCTCGATCTCGCCCTCCACGGCCTGGGTCTGCGTCAAGGCACTCACGTGTAAGGACATCACGTGCTTGGCCAGTGTCTAGGAAAGCAGAAGGCAGTCAGAGAGCAGGAACCTCCCTGCCTCCTCCTCCCAAAGAAAGGGGCACTGTGAGTCCCAGCTGCACCCGCGCGGCTCAACCCACCATGTCTCGCTCCTCATTGTGCTCATCCTTAACGATGAAGATCATGTCAAATCGGGACAGGATGGTGGGCATAAAATCAATGTTCTCCTCGCCCTTAGTCTCATCCCAGCGCCCAAAGACAGAGTTGGCAGCTGCCAGCACCGAGCAGCGGGAGTTGAGTGTGGTTGTGATTCCTGCCTGTGGGGGAAGGCAAAAAAAGGGATGGTGTCAAGACCACTTCCATGTCACAGCAGGGCAAGAAGGCCACTAGTTCAGTGAAAGGTCCAAAGCTGTTTTCAAGGACTCATCCTCAATCACTTGCATTTAAACAAAGCCCCTTAAGCGGTACCCAATTGCTCTGTAATGGTGCAGCTGGACCCACATGTCCTTCTCAATGGGACTGGCTTCAGCTGAGACTTGAGCACTGAGTAATTTCATTTAAAACCTCTTGTCAAAGGCAGAGACAGAGGAGCCCTCACCCCAGGTTTGTGATCTGAGACAAATACTAGGCAGCCAGGACTGAGTCCTCCTAGGCAGCTCTGGCACAAAGCATAGGTTTGCAGGAGCAGCCTGAGAGTGACCAGCAAGGAGAAGCCATGAAGTTCAGGCTGCCCAAAGCCTCCATGCAGGGCTAACTGGTCTCAGACCAGAGATATCAGCAATCACCAATACCACTGCCTGGACTCTAAAATGGGCAGTTCTGGCAAAAGATGTGTGACCACTGGTTGCTGGGCTCTCAGTTTCCCACCTCAGGGCAGCATGCATCAATCCACAGCTCACCTTGGCAATGGAGATGGTCTGCTGCTCCATCGCCTCATGGATGGCCACGCGGTCATCCTCCCGCATCTTTTCATCCCGGGTGAGAGAAACCAGGCAAGGAGAAAAAGTCACCATCAGTCACTTGTGCCAGACCGCTGCTACACACCTACTGAAGTGACCCCCAACATAAAGCTCTGTGAGGACCTCCACCCAAGAGAGCAGGATGTAACTGAATTCCCTTGCAGCCCCATCCCCCCCGACCTTCCCTGAAAGGAAGTGAGGCAGTCTCAAGGGAGTTGCCCTTCCTCCTGCAGCTCTGGGCTCTCCTGGGACAAGCTGGCATCCCAAGGGCTCTCCTTCCCACTCCCACATAGGCAGCCCCACAGGTACCTTGTCGAACTCATCAATGCACACCACTCCCCCGTCTGCCAGCACCATGGCTCCTCCCTCCATGAAGAAATTCCTGGAGGAAGGGTCGCGCATCACTGAGGCTGTCAAGCCGGCAGCACTGCTGCCTTTTCCCGAGGTGTACACCTAGTGGCGTGTGGGACAAGGAAAGGGACAGCACATCAGCTGCTGCAGCACCCAGGAGCCCACTGCTCTAGCTGAGATAAAGCACCCCTGGCTCTGCAAAGCCCGGAGCTCCCAGGGGGAAACACAAGAACCCTTCAGGAACAGCCCTCAGCACATGTAAAAAAACAGATGTGCTGGGCAAAGAGCAGGACTATTGCCTCATCCCAAGCCTTGGACTAAGCAGCTGTGGCACACCGGAGGGCACGCAGACACACAAACACAGATATTAAGTACAGAACAGGGAGTGATTCATTGTTTGGTGGGCTGCTGCATTAGCTTTGTTTTCCCCTGGAGAGAACAATACAGACAGAGGCCGAGTTTAATAGAGACTACAAAAAACCACTGCTGAAAACATAATTCTATGCCTTGGCTCAGGCTGGAGGTCCGTGCTTGTGCTGCAGTCAACTTAATTTGTCCTGACCAGCCAACCCCTCTGCTGATCAAGTCTCAACAATAAACAGCAGCACCAGGCACGTCTGTGGACATCTGCAAACAGCCTGGCTCATAGCATAATAAAAGGCATGACCTGCTTCCCCTTCCCTCCCTCATTCCCCATCCCTTCTAAGCTAGTGCTGCAAGTGGCAGTTCACACCTCTGCCAGCAAGTCCACCTGTGGATGCACAGGCAGGTGTCTGCTGTGGCTACTGTCGTGTCTCTGGTGCTAGACAAGGGGCAGAAGGCAGAAAAGGGCTGCACTACAAGTGGGCACCTCAAGCCACGTACCCCAATGGGTGAACACTTCTCAACGAACTTCAGCAATTGGGACTTGGCCGTGCCAGGGTCCCCCAGCATCAGCAAGTTGATGTCCCCTCTGCGGGTCAGGCCATCTGGGAGCCTGGAGTGACCGAGTTGGGAAGAAGAGAGGGAGGAGAGATGGTGAGCCTTTATTCTGATAACAAAGCACTGACTTTGATAACAAAAGCTGACTCTTCCCCACCTCTTGCGGGAGCCTCCAAATAAGAGGCAGGCGATGGCCTTCTTGATGTCAGTGCTGCCATAGATGGAGGGAGCGATGCTCTTGGCAATGGTCTCGTAGATGTTGGGCATGGCAGCAAGGCGACGAAGTTCCTCCTCTTCTTGAGGTGTCACTGAGCCTGTGAAGCTATGTCCTGTACAGGGATGAGGGGAATGATGCAACAGTGAACAAATGGATGTTTTAAAGGAAATTATACCACTCCCCCCCCCCACACACGACAACCAAAATCCCCTCCTGAAGATCAGGCCAAGTGCCACCAGGTGGGAAGGGTGGAGAGGGCAAGCATCTGCTAACCCAGCAAGGCAGGCTGTGCCCTTAGAGGCTGGTAAGGAAAAGGATCTTGGACAAAGCAGCTCTGCAGGAACCAGAGGGAAAATTACAGTCAGGACCATGTTTTAAATACAATTTTAACCGTGGACTTCAGCTGGGATCCTCAGGGATGGCTTAGCAGATTCTCACTAAGATCAGTAAGACAAAATCACTTAAACACCATGGAGGACTCAGACTGAGACCTCCTCATTTAATATCACTGAGGAAAAGTCCTACAGCACACAACTAGACAGAGCTCAGGGCAAGTCAGACCCCTGGAATGGCTTGAACCTTCTGCTATATGAACACCAGAGAAAGACCAAGGCTGTGATTTCAAACAGTCCTTGCTGAGGGATCACCTTGTTCAGGAACAGGGTGGGGAGTGTCTCGCAACACCAGGCTACCAACACAGACCAAATGCACACCAAAAGCAGCCCTCACCTGAGCCCTCCACGTCCACCTGGATGCCCACCACGCGGATGTAAGCGCTCCGAATG
Source organism: Corvus hawaiiensis (assembly GCF_020740725.1). Classification (NCBI taxonomy): domain Eukaryota; kingdom Metazoa; phylum Chordata; class Aves; order Passeriformes; family Corvidae; genus Corvus; species Corvus hawaiiensis. The sequence goes on along the minus strand of NC_063216.1, from coordinate 27,417,279 downwards.
CCCACGCCCACATTGTAACGGCCTTTGTTCTTGCTCTGCGCAGACTTCTTGATGGAGTAGATCCCCATGATAGTGACTCTGTTCCCTGGGACAACTTTGTCACACAGGTACCTAGAAGGGGAAAGCAGAGGATGGTAGCGGGAAAGGATGGCACCAGCAACAGCCAGCAGGGTCAGGGTGGGAAGGCTGTGCCAGTACCTGTCACAGTACAGCTGCAAGTGCCGGGGCATCTCCCCGTGCGGCACGGCGTCCGGGGACTCTTGCAGTTTCAGGACCTGGAAATCCACGCACTTGCACTTATCTGGCATGATAAAATAGGGGTCTAGAGGGCACCTTGGGCGACCAGCTTGTTCTCTGTGCAGAGAGATTAATCAGGGAAGGCTGTTAGCACTCAGGAGCCACCCCTTGGAGTGCACCTGTAGAGGGGACAGCAGTGACAGCAAGGAGCAGCTGCCCCTTCCAAGCAGTGCCACATCAGCAGGTAAGGGCAGACATACGGGGCCAGACCGGAGGCCACCAAGCCCTCTGTCTTGTCTTCACCAGCTGCCAAATATGTACATGAGAACAAGCCAGAGGCAGGGTGTCACTTGTCTGAGCACTCTCCCTGCCTCCCTCCCCTCCCCTGCTAGCTGTAAGCAGGGAGGAAGGTAATTCATTAATTACGCAGAAGGTAAGAGTACAGACTCAGTGACACGGCAGGGCATTTTTCTTTATAACCTCATGCACGAAGCAAATGTTAAGTGGTTTCTGGTGAGAAAGCAATTAGCAATGTGACAAGGCTGACATCCACCTCCCAGTCTCTCAAGACATATCTGCCTTGCTAGCTTACAAGCTCTCTGAGACAAAGAGCAGCTCCACGTCCTGCTGCCATCTCAGAATGGCACGACTGATGCTTGACTCCATGCAGGGCTTTCAGGGAAGGCAACACAAGAGTGCAGATACACTCATGCAGTCAGGGATCAGGAATGAGGTGCTGTACAGACCACACACAAGAACGATCCCCAGCCCAAACCCCTCTCAAGCTGCATTAAGAGTTCAGGTGCAGAAAATAAATACTGGCAGGTATGAGCCAAAGATACAACCCACCAGGACTCACTGCCTTGAGAGCTACAGCATGATGGCAGCCTAATGCTCACAGCTCTCACAGGCACCAAGAGCTGTAAAGCAGGATAAAAAGGCTAGTAGAAAAGCATCCCTAAGGAAGGTAACACAAAACAACCCCCTCAGGAGGTGGAAGCAAGGAGTTTGTTTGGAAAAGAGGAGAGCAGCTTAACACAGCATTATGGGACAGCTGGAGGCAGGAATGGACCTTTACATACAACAGGCAAAGTTCCCTATGAATAAAAAGAACTCCCTGGACATGGTCACTCAACATTGCATGCAGCACTGACCATGCAGGGTCACAATCAGCATGACCACAGATGGACAGCTAAAACTTGCCAGCCACAACTGCACACTGGCACATGGGCAGCACGAAGGGTGGAGGCAGAGCAGTGCAGATGCTGCTGCCTTGTACAACAGGGAGCAGATTCTGCAATGGATGGGATGTAGAGCTGGAGCAGGAGGAAGGAATGCAGTCTTTTCTCCCCCTCCAGCCTGCTGGAGCATTCCTGTGTCAGTCCTTACGTGTTGCATTTCCTGGGCAGAGCGTAGCCCTCCAGGCCTGGGCGCACCGCGATGTTGCTGATGGTGTTGCGGCAGCTGCGGCACTGGATGGTGATTCTGGTGGCTTTGGCTCTCACAGGGGTTGCTGCAATTACAATCCCGGGGATCTTCACAAGGTGGGACATCTGGTCAGACTGAAAGGGAAAAGGTGAGGGGACAGTGAGAAAGCCATCAATGGAGGATGTGAGGGAAACTACAGAGCATGAGCGCCAAGGACAGAACACTCTGTGCTGAACATCACTGACAGCAATAACGTCCCTGCAGCAGGAACCAGCAATAATAGCCCTTTGCAGTCAGATTTAAGCTGCAGTGTATCACTGCTTGTAAATTTGTCTGTGAGCTATGTGACCAGGTAGCAAAAGCTACCCTGCAATCACACCCACACAAGCACCGCTCTGCGTGGCAGCCGATTCACTTCACCTCACCTTCAGGCTGCGGATGTTGGCTGCGTTGGCATCTGACCTCAGCATCACTTGGATGTCCTGGAGAGTCTCCTCCCCTGAGGGACGAGGACGAGTGACCTCATCTGCGACTTCTTTTGCCGCTTCTTCCAACTAGAGAGGGAATAGCTGTGCTTTAATGGTCTGTCCCAGCAGAACGTCAGGGCTGCTCTCGCGATGTGACAGCGTTCTAGGTTGCCAACCAGGCTGCCAACCTCCATTCTTACCAGCTGCAGGTGCTCTGCTGGTTGCTTGTACAGATAGTCTGCGAGATCTTCATCAAAGCTGGCCAAGTCTTCCATCTCCACCTCCACCCAGTACTGCCCCAGGTTATAGTGCCGTTTGAGCTCATCCCTGGAAGGCAGAAGTGGCAAAGGTTTGCAGGGCAGAAAGCACCAGTCACCCACAGTGGCCTTAGAACAAGCAAAGATCAGAAAAGGCAGGTTCTGCAGGTAGTTCTTGGTTTGGAAAACAAACAGGGAAAATTAGGTGACTGCTAGGAGAAGCGCAGGGGAACCTGGGCAATCTTTCACCCAAGCCCACTTTGAAAGGTGACATAAGACCAGGGACACCAGTGCTTGCAGTGGCAATGTAAAGTATTTACTAGAGTTACGTGACCAGATAAACAATGAGAAAATTTCTATGTAGGATAGTTATAATCCTAAGACGCAATTTAAAACAAAGGAAGTAATAACAGAACAGACAAGATTTTCCTTAAAAATGCCAGGAGTCATGAAATTCAGAGGTGAAAGACTGTTCTAGCCCTTGATTATGATGTATCTCCATGTTTTCTCAGTTGTGTCTCCAAAATGCATAAGCAAAGGGATGGCCAAAGGAACTTCATAGACTTGGAAGGCGCATGTGGAGAGTGTTGCACTGATTTTAATGGATACAGACAATACTCCAGACCAGAAAGCACTACAACTTCAAGGACAGACCTTGAATTTCAGAACTAAGTGCAAGCCTGGCAGTGTGGATCCCTCTATTGCTACCTCTGCCACTGTCTGTATGCCTAAAAATTTGTGAGTACACCAGACCTCCACTTTTCTATCAGGTTAAATACAAACATCTCTTAATACCGAGCTTTTTACGGCCTACAGGAAGAGATAAGTGACTATTGTATATGTGGGGTGTGCACTGCAGGAGAAAAGGGGCCACAGCAGCACCTGTATTTGAAAGTGAAGCCCGTCCGGTCTGTGCCTACTCGGTACTGCCGCAGGAACTCCTTGAACCGCTTCTGCAGCTGCGACTTCCGAACCTGCCCCTCGTCCACGGACCCATCTGCCCCCAAACTGTCGCTGTAGTAAATTCCGGGGTCGTCGAAGCCGGACATCGCGGCTGCTGCTCCTCTGCGGGGGCGAGAGCGCTCGGTCAGCTCCCACCGCCTCCTTCCCCCGCCCCGCACCAAGTGCTCCGCGGGATCGCCCCTCGCCTGCCGCTCCGCTCCGCACCCCGCCCCACCCCACCCCCACTGGCCGCGCTCTTTCCCCGCAATGCCCCAGGGACCCCCAATCCCAATCCCCTCCCGCCCCGCACCTCGATTCCCGCCGGAATCCGCCGCCAACTTTTTCGCGGCAAAAGCGGCGCGCGGCGGAAACCAAACCGGCGCAGGGCGCGCGCGCCGCCTCCGCCGCCGCGCGCTCCGATTGGCCCGCCCGCCGCGCGCCGCCGCCGATTGGGCCGCGGCCGCCCTCCCGCCCCGCCCAGAGAGGGAGCGCGCGGCCCCGCTGCCGCCGCTGATTGGTCGGGGCGCTCCGCCCCCTGCCCGCCCCGAGCGGTTTGGCGCGAAATCTGGGAGCGAAGAGTGAGGCGAAATGGCGGGTGGGCCGCACCATTGCGGCGGTGCGCGGAGGGGGAGCGGGTGACACCATTGAGGGCGGGGGGAGCGGCCCGGGAGGTGCGGGAATGAGGTGAATTAATACTGCTGTAGGCTCCTGGGGCCTGTCACTGCTTCAGGGCTTCAGGACACGAGTTCTCCGGGATGCCTTCCTCCTGGCTAGTAGTGAATTTAGGGAGAAGGCTGGCAGGTGGCTGGGTGCACATTTTGGCCCTTCCAGAGGGTGGGAGTGTGCGCCCTAGGTGAAGAGAAAGCTGGGAAGCGGAGTGCATGGCAAAGGAGGTTTCAGCTGCAGCCGTGGGAAATAAAGACGGTGTCGTCGTTGCAGAGAAACCAGATGTATTCATAAAGATCATAAGCATGTACAAACAAAGCCTTAGTCTCCACCTCTGTGGACTTGAGGCTCGGTCTGGAGTCCTTCAATGTGTGATAGCGATGGCTGTGAGATACCCACAGCACCACCTCTCCTGCTGTGAGCAGGGAGGGTATGATGCCAGCCAGAACCTGTATTTTCCAACTTTGAGGTCGGGCTCTCTGGGCAGTGGAGAGGGGCTGAGAGGGGCTGAGTGTGGTGCAGTGTGATTCCGAGCTCATGGACACGTGTTTGGCTCTTTGGGATCTTACCTCAGCATGGTTGAATGAACAAAATGGTTTTGTTGGGGTGCTTTAGAGGGACTGAATGGGTAGAATTTAATACAAATCGGAATGAACGAGTTCTTGTATTGCTATCAAGCCTCATATCCCTGCTTTTCAAGCACTTGACTGTCTTTTTCAAGAATTAACTATTTTTTCTGGCAGCGGGATCCAAAGAGAGAATTATTAAATGGGGTTGGGGAAGGGATGTGTAGTAGATAAGAGCCTAAGAATGATGACAGTGCTGTTTTCCCACTGCTCATTCTCAGCAGGACCTGCCTTCTGATTCTTGTTCCTTGAGCAGGTTCAGTGCTGGTCATTAAAATAGATCAGTAGGAACACCTGTGTTTGGGATTAAGGTCACAGCCAGAACACGCAGATCATGGAGACAGATTGATCACAGAGGCTTTCTGGTAGAAAGAGAGGACTCTGGGGTGATAACACAGCAGTTTTGTCAGTCCCTGCAGTGCCATACCCAAACTGCAGCCTCTCCTGTGTTGGGAGAGCTTCTGGAGCAGGCAGGGCCTGTGGCTGGACACAAAGCCAGCCCTCCAGACCTGCCCCAGCAAAAGGCAGGGACAGGAAGCTGTGTGCATGGCCTGCTCCAGCAGTGCTGTGTGTTTGGAGTGCCTTTAGTGATGCCACGTGTGTGCCGACTCCTGGGAGTGAGGGGCGTTGGTTTGCCACTCGGGTGAGGGCGTGTGGTTGTGTGCTTGATGCCTCTCATTCAGCTACCTCAACCAAAACCTAGGATGCCTTTAACTTTTGGGTGGTGAAAACATAGTTGCAGTTCTGATTCACGCTGAAGTTCTTGCAAAGGCAGCCTGGTAATGCAGCCCTTTGCTGGCAGCTCAGGGACAGCTGTCCTGGTTTCCCCCAGCTGAGGGTCCCATCCCCTTTTGCTTGTGATAGAACAGCAGCCAGTTCTTACGTACCTCTTCCACCCCTCAAAGATGCTTTGCACGCTCACTGAATTTCATGGTGTTTCTAGAAATAGAGAGCAGTGTGTAGGAGCTGAAGGAACCTGCCCCAGCTCATAACAGGTTATTGTTAGCACTGAGTGGGAGCAGAGTCTGGCTCTGATGATAGCTCCCACTTCTGTCTATTGTCACGTCTGTGCAGGCAGCAGCTCCAAAAGACATAAAACCAGGAGGAAGAAAGACACTTCCTCTCTCCCTGGGTAAGGCTTTAATAATAGGAAACACCAGGCCTGAAGACTTTACATTGAAATTTATTATGTGTATAAATTATACAACCAGAAAAGAATGACACTGTATCTTCAACAACTGTCTTTTGCTTTTCAAAGACCAAAAATGATTGGACAAAGAATTAACAAAGACCTACTAGTGTCATACAAAACCGTCTGTAACCCATGGGAACCATGTGGCTCTACAGAGAAAGTGATCACAGTATTATCTAGCAGTATAAAAAAACTGAGCAAAAAGAGCTCTGAGGAGCTCTGTATTTCTGAGGAAAGACAGATGTCAAAGCTGTGTTTCTGATCCTGTATGCTTTTTGTAGGCACTCTGTAAAGCAACGACAATTCTTGGCCATTGTTCTTAGCCTTTCCTACCCTTGGTTTTTGGTGATAAAGTTAGTCTCTGAGAAGAGCTCACACCAAGCACAGGAGAGACTTTGCCTGAACCCCCTTACAGCACAAAGAGAACCCCTCTTTGATTTCTGGGGAGAAAAGTCTCCTAGTATTAGTGGCAGAACCAAGATCACAGTACCCAGTCAGGGGTAATTTCTCTCGCAAGGACTGGGGAAGGTGGATTAGTTCAGGTTGAGAGAAGTCACAAAGAGAAGATGAAGGTCCTGCTTTTTCACATGGCAAATAAGCCCACGGCAACTGTCATGGCGAGGAAGCTGAGGGCCACAATCCACCGCACCAGGGACATGGTGGGTGTTGTGTCTGTATTTCTCATCTTTGTCCTCTCACTTTCTTTTCCAGCTGCTGGACCTAGATCAAATAGAGAGAAAAAGAAAATAAAGACAAGTGAGAAGAGGTTGTGGCAAGAAGCTGCTAACATGCCACGTTTGCTCTCCCCAGTGCCAGAGCACACCCTGCTGGAGTCATCCAGGGAAGAAGGAGAAAGCCCAGAGCCCAGATGGGAGAAACGGTGGCAGCAGGTTCTGCTCTCCCAGTGGAGAAGGGAAGCAGCAGACTTGACCTGGGAATCACAAAGGCTCACAACCCCTCTGCCTGTAAATGACTACCAGCCTCTTCCCTTGTCTCCTTACAGGCTTGTAATTGCGCTGCCCAGCTCCATCAGACCCCTGATGTGTGCAGAAGACAGATAAATACTTAAGCCAGAATTTTAAAAGGCATTTTGTCTCCTATTTCTCATTGATTTAATTAGTTAGGCATCTAATGACCTTGAACAGTCTTCAGCACTCCAACCAATTTTTGCAGTACAGCTACAGGATGGGATTCCTCATCCAACACTAGGTTTTTCTGAAAAATCTTACTTGTATGCATCTATTGGGAAAGGAATGGCAAAGTTTCACAGAGAACCTTTAATGTCTTTCCCACAGAAGCTGCTTTAAGCTTCACTATCTAGAGATGCTTAAGGCAAGGCTTGCTTTTCATTCTTTGCTGTGGGAAAACTGTGGTTCAATCCAGTATGCACTGAAAAAAATCTCCATTTTAGTTTCAGAATGTGTAGGTCGCAAGGGTTTTTTTATTTGAATTGCGTGTCATCATGGAAACCACTCTGCTCTGTAAACATCTGAGCTTGCTCCTCACTCAGGTACAAGCCTGACTTACAAGCTGATTACATTCCACCATCCAGAGCAGTGCTCACTATAAACCCAGCACACTCTCTGGAGTGTTTTCAGTAAATACTTCTGAAAGGCAGGAAAATGATCAGAGGGAGATACAGTCCAAAAGGACAGGCTGCTGGATAGGACTGTGTGTCCAGAAGAGCCTTCTGTCAGCATCACAGCACCACGGCTGATCTGCGGCACCCAAAATTGATGCCTTTTCTTCTCTGAAATCAAGGTCAGTTTTCCCTGTGGTGAATGAACCTTACATTTGTTAAAGCCCTAGAGGTGGAGAGAGGAGTCTCTTTTTGTAAAGCTTCCTCACTGACACTCTTTCTGGAGAGCCCACATGTGTTATCCTTGCTCTGTCATGTCCAGAAGAAGCTTTGCACACAGCAGTGCCTCTCCTTGCACTACCTGCTGATGGCTGGAGAAGAGATGGGGCAAGCACCTCGTGCTTGTTTCCCAATGGCTTTTACAAATAAGGACAGAGGAAGGAAGGAGAAGGAAACAAAGGAGCACTGTGAAGCACCTGCCCTTAGAAGTCTCTTACCGTGCTCATGTGATTTGTTGATGTTCCTCATGCGAAGAAGCTCTGCTTTTGGCTGCACAGGGTGACCATTCTCCTGGCCCTTGGACACCAGCTCCTGCAGTGCCTCGAACACCTGAGAAGAAGGAATGCTGTCTCATTATGTGGCCTCCTCTTGTTCTTTCAGTGGACCCCTTGCCCCTTCTCCAGCCACTTAAGGAACTGGAGGAAGTCATGAGGCTTCAGTCCAAGTCTCCTGGCAAATTTTGCACAGAACAAAAGCTGCCTGTGAGGTCAGGAGGATGTCTCTCAAACTCCTTGCTCAATTTACAGATTCTCCTTGAAGCTTTCAGCTAAGGAGAAGGCTATTGCCCATCTTCTGATGGGAAGGAAAGCAAGGTACCTGTCACCTAGTCAGAGTCCACAGAGGACCTGTGGAACTTCACCACAGAGGCAGGACAGATAGTAGATGGTAATCCCCACTCCAGTATGAGCCCTCATTCGTATCTGAATAGTGGCACATGGAAGAGACCGGATTCAAACACGAAGGGAGGGAGAAGAGCTTTTCAGAGACCCCTGTTTTATTCGGCTCCCAGGTCGGAGAAGCATGGCCATCCAACTCTGACCAGCTCACCCTGATCCACAACTTCTCATAAGCTCCCCAGCAGCAATACTGGCCTTCTATTTCCCTTCAGCTGTTTTCTTGTTTGAGAGAGGATGTGGGCTGGCAGGGCTGACTGGTTGTTACTCACCTGTATATTTAACAGGAATGCTTTCTTGGCCTCCTCCATGACTCTTTTCTTAGTGGCAAGGTCCATCTCGAGAGCATTCATGCGGGAGCGATAGAGCTGCTTGAACTTGGTGGCATTGGAGACCCCATCAAAGGTGAAGAAAGCCAGCCCTTCCCCAGTGCTGGGCAGCTGAAGGGCCTTCTGGGCAATTTTCTTCAGCACCTGCCCCCCTGACAGGTCTCCCAAATACCGAGTGTAGGCATGGGCCACCAGGAGCTCTGGCTCATTCTTGCCTACGTAGTGGAGCCTCTCGACATATTTCTGAGTAGCCTCAGGACATGGGATCTCTTCCCTCCAGTTTCTGCCATAGAAGTACTTGAGGTCTTCCTCCAGGGCAGCTTTGCGGTGCAGCTCCGCCGGAAAATACACTGGGGCATAAACTGGATTGTTCTTGTTACGCTCAATCTCTTCCTCCAGAGCAGAGTAGATGAAGTACAGGGATGCCGTAACCATCTGAAAGGGAAGAAAGAGGATGAGCTACAGGTGCATGTGTTTGCCTTTCTCAAGTCTGTGGGAAAAAGTGTACTAACAAAAAAGGCACACCCACTGTGAGTCATGCACATCTGTGATGTTGCAGATTTCCAGTGTGGAAAACAGAGTGCAAGGTACAGGGAGACACTGTTTAGTCCCTCCCCTTCTGCTTGAGGCCACAATCAAGCCCTTTCCAGCAGGTATGGGTCTTACTGGCTCTTCAAGTCACTGCTTTGCCTTCAAGTTGAAGTCCTGCAGCTTGATGTCATGTAAACTGGAGCCCTGCTTAAGCATTCCTGGTCTCTTCCCATTCCCTCAGTCAATAGGGTATTCCCAAAGGTATCCTTTCTGGTACATTGTTCAAATTTGAATGCTCCAAAACGTGGCTTCCCTTTGTGGGGCCTTGTGAGATGCTAACACACTCTGGTTATTTTTCAACATATTCATCCTGTCAGCATCCCACCATCCTGGGGACTGAAGCACCACCACTCTGCTCACTCAGGCATGCAAGTGGGGTTGCCTCCTTGCTTGCCCCAGGGAGACAAGATGAAAGGGAGCTGGAAGCACAGCCTGCCTCTGAAAGATGCCTTTGTGAAGGAGTGCTGTGAGGCTGTGTTCTCCCCTCTATTTTGAAACCATTGTTATTGTTGTTTTTCCCAGCTTATGTGATACTTTCTATCTGCCAGCTTTTCCACGTGGTCTGAGACAATATAGCTGTGTTCTTTCCTTTTCCAGGCATTCTGTTTTCAGAGGCTGTTACACCTACACCACCCCTTCCTTACCCTGGGACCCCTTGTGAGCAGCAAAGGGTAAAAGATGAAGGTGTTGCAGTACAGGTGAGTCTGGGGAGGGGGGGATTATGCTGCTCACAGGAGAGAAAGCAGTTTCCTTTCTCACAAAGCTGTCAGTTCTGCAGGAAAAGAGTTCCTGTTTCAACCTTTCCCCACTGTGCCAGCAAACAGGACTTTGATAAGCACATGGGCAGTGACTGGTTGTGGAAACAAATATCCACCATCTGGGGAGTCACATAGCAGGGCAGATATATAGGTCTGCCAAGAGAGTAAACAAAAACAGAGTTTTTTAAACAGTAACCTGTTACCCAGCTTACTGGAAAAGAAACAAAAGATGGGAACATTGCCTTAAAAATTAAGCAAAAATATAGCTTAACTGTTTTCAGAGGCAGGGAGTGATTTAATGAGAATGGATTTTTTAAACTTGTTAATTTTTAAAGTTCATGTCCCATCTTGTTCCCCTGACAGCATATAAAAATCATCTAAGAAACAAAGTTTTATTTCTGAAGGTCTTTTTACACTCTTGCCTGTCTCAAAGTTCACTGCCTAACCAATGCCGTATTTCTAACAGCAGGAAGTCAGTATCTGAGATTGAATTTATGCTTGACTAAGTATTCTGAATGTCATCTGTCAGAAGTAAGTAGTCTCTTTCCTACTTTTGTGGATTTATTTGCCAAGGAACAATTGAACAACAAAGTAATTAAGTCACAGGTTGAATCGGTAGCTGTTATTTGCAAGTCCATGCGTCACATCCTACAGTCTCTCAGGAATTTCTGGCCCAGGTGTTTGCTTTGGTTTTGCTCACGGCTTTGTTATGTGGCTCACATCCCAGGAATTGTATCTAGCCAGGTTAGGCTAATATGTGGAAATGTTTCTCTTTTATCTCGAAAAAAGCAACAGGCTCCTGCTTGTTAGCAGCAGACACGGATTGCTCAAACTCAGTCTGCTTTTGAGTTATTGTTCATGATTTGAGCTGTGGTATAACTCAAGTGATAATGCTAAGTTCAGTGCCAGCAATGATCCCACATCCTCACTTTCTCACCATCCCATCATTATTTCTATCTGCAGCTGCCTAGAGTGTTGTAAATATAGAATTCCCCCTCTTTTGGGCATTCCAGCTGCTCAAGTATCTGAACATAGTTCTATCTGCATTAACCATCACTGGCAATAATTATCATGCAGGCATTTATGAAGGAAGAGAAAAGCAATAGCATTAGTTCCATCAACCTCTCTGTCCTTTTTCTCCTGTTTCAGCTTGGCTGTCCATCCTGATATGCAGAGTCCTTCCCTACCTTCTGCAAGAGGAGCCAGTAACACCTCAGGGTGCAGGAGTTTGATGTTTTTAATCTTTTTCATAGGAGATGCTGATAACAGCATCATGTCCCCATCCTCCTTACTTGGACTGGCCCCATCCTCCTGCCTTTAGTGCCCTCACAGCCCATCTGATCTAACTGGTGAGGAAATCCCATCCTCAAGCAATGCTGCTATGAAGTACCTTAAACTCCTGGAGTGACACCTGCCCCTTTTGGAAATTCCTCATGAACGGTGTATTCTCCGCCCGCTCGTGCACCTCCTTGGTAGCTTCTTTCAACAGTTCTGACAGGTCTGTGGACATTCTGGGGAAGAACAGTGAAACAGGTATTAGTGCTGTCTGCTCTGACAAAATAGATCTTAGCTCTCCAAGACAAAAGGGGGAGCCTGGGATGGCAGGAAAAGGAGCAGAGCATTCCGGAGAGCTGTGGATGGGAGTCAGAGAGCACCAGCTTTCCAAACACTGTCCCGAGCAAGCAAGACTGACAGACTCCATCCAGAAGTGAAAGCAGCAGCATGCCTTTCCCTGCAGAGCAGGAACAGGAACAGCATGCCTAAAAGCAAGGGGAGAAACACAACACTCCCCTAGCAAAGCGCTTCCCTCTCACTCCCGTCCCGCTCTCACCTTTCGGAGCTGTGCGCCTGGGAAGTTTCCATGTTTCTCCACGTCGTTTCACTCCTCTGCTTCCCTGCTGTTGCTCGTGCTTTCCTCCTTCCTTTCTGCTCCCAGGACAGTGAAGCTCTGAGCTGGGCAGCCTGGCTCCCACATCCAGCTTTATACGGCCAGGCCACGTGAGCAGTGAACCGCTGACCTCAGTGTGAGTACAAACTTCTTGCAACACAGCAGCACTTCCCTTCCGAGCCTGGCTGTCACCCTCTCCTGGCCTGCAGCCCCAAGGAACCAGAAGGAAGTCACCTGATGCATCTTGATAACTAAGCACAAACAAGAGGATGTCCAGAAACTTCTCTTTTAAGGGTGCCTGGCTCTGTAACCCTTTCAGTGCCTTGCCCGTGGCAGGCAGAGCCCGGGTACTGCAAGAGGTGCTCGTTGTCCTGGAGACAGTGGGGTTGGACAAGGAGGGTGGATTTACAGGGGATTTAGTGGATTTAGTGCCTGGGGCAGGGAGAGCAGCCTTCTCTCCCTACACCCCAGTCTGTGTCCCCTGCACCCTCCCTGGAAAGCTAATCCAGCACTCACCCTCACCTGCTCTACCACAGCTCAGGTAAAAGCATCTTATCTCCCATGGCCGTGCATAGGCATGCACCACCTCTGGCCTGCAGGTGCCAGAACTGCCCTTGAGCAGTTCCCCCTTGCCCTTGGCACTGGGCAGCAAACCCTGACGCTGTGCACAGAGCCAACACAGGTGTGCCAGTGCTGACGTGCAGAGAAATCCATTCCATGCTCTCTTGCTCATGGAAACAATGGCATCTGATTAGTTTGACAGCTGGCTCCTGTTGTCATCACAGCAGCGTGCAGGGCAATTTAGGAAAATAGCACTCCATCTCCTAGATACCCAGAAGGCTGGGAGAGCTGAAAAGATATCATACGGGACTTGGGGGAAACTGAGGGAGTCTGCAGAGACTTTCAAAGGCACATAATTTCTCTGATGTGGGGAAAGAGTTGGACATGGTGCTTCTGCCAGTAGCTGTTGCTCTGCTGGGTTTTTTTTGATAAAGTGGTCAGTGAAGCAGCCAACAAATGAAGATGGGCCCTTCTTTCCCACCTGTAGCTGGGCTGGAAGCTGGGCTAGCAGGGATAGATGATTCATTGGCTAGCTGTGCTTTGGGAAATCCCACATTTGTGCTCAGCCCAAAAGAGCAGGGCACTTAGAGCCACCATTCCCCTGCTGCTGCAGGTGTGAGCAAGTCCCTGACAGAGTCGTGCAGGGGGTGGTGGGGAGGCAGAGCCTGGGGTGGAAGGAGAAGGACTGTGGCGTCTGCTGTCCCTCTGCAGCCAGTCCCCTCTGTGGATGCTGCCATCCAAACCAGCACCTCACCTGTCTCCCTGTCACTGCACCCACACCAGCCCCAGCAGGGTTGGAGGCTGTAGGTTAAAAAGCTGTTCTGGAAAAAATATGCTTCCTCGCTTCTTTTTTGACTCCAGCAGACATCTGGCTTGCAGTGTTCAGGAAGGATTACTCAGCATTTCCATCCTGACTCAGCCAGACTTTTCCTGTCTTGCTTTTGTCTTTTAAAGCAACAGTGCATGCTGGGAAAAAGCTGACACGTTCCATTCTTACCCCCATGCCACTGCAGACAACTTGCTTACTTTTCTGTAAGGTAAAATAAATGTATCAGGATGTCTGAATCTTCAAAGCAAGTGTGACAATGCCCCAAACATCTCCTGGGAGTGCAGAGTCCACGTGTAGAGCAGCGAGTGGCATGGCCAGTCCCTCCTGGAAACACTGATACCAGTTTGCTACAGAGATGGCCCCAAAATGAATGTTTCCCTCTGGCATAATTCCTTAATACTCTCATTTTCTGTCATTTTCAGTGAGTCCTATTCTGACAGGGGAAGCTGGAGCACAAATTGAACCTCTAGTTCTAGTGGAGGGATGTAGGAAACATATGAGAATTACATGAGAATAAGAATTATATTATGAGAGTAATATTCATTTTGTGAAATCATATGAAAATAATCCAATCCTCAAGCCCTGCCCCTCCTTTCACCTGCAGCCCTGGCAATGCACCCAGTTCTTCCCCAAGGATTTTCTGGGTGCTTTCAAGCCAATGACTTTGTCCCCAGCTTGCCTGCCTGCCTTCTTCCAAGTAGCTGCATGCTTGGAGGCCATATAAAGGATGTATCCCAAAGTCCTTCTCTTTTTCATCCAGGATTGTGGTAGGTTTGAATGAGACTCGGGGGAAGAAAAAGAGAGTCTAGTCATGTTGCTACCATTCCAGGTAGGTTTTCTGGCTTGTAACCATACTGCCCCAGGACATGGAGCAGTACCTCCTCTGGATCCTGGGGCTTTACCTTCCCCATGGCAGGTCACAAGAGATGCAGCTCACCTCTGCCAGGAGATTTGCAAAGGTGCAGACAAGCAAGCCATGCCCCATAAGTGATTTATGCTGTCTGATCTCCCGCTGATTTGGGTTTCTTGGGATGGGGCAGCTGTGAGACTGAGCCTAGCTCTCTGGAAAGGCCCAAATGCCCTGCAGCAAGATGGAACGAGAACTGAAAGTGGGGTGTCATCATCTTTGCAGTTGCTGGCCTGGAGCATTTCTGGTCCCATCCAGTGTTCTGCAGCAAGGACTTGAATTGCTTCTGCTGAGCTGTTGCTTTGTGGTAGGGGGAAGGTCAGTGACACCGAGTGAGCCAATGTGCCAGCAGGGATTCGTGAGGGCCATCTCTTCCTCAAAGAGAACTTTGGAAGTTGACAGTTGAGAGCGGTGAACGAGGAAGGAGATGTGTGCTTTTAGTGGAAGGAACAAACTGGCTCCCAGAGCAGAGCGGGCCATGGGAAATCAGAGGCCAGCTGCATCCAGATCACTAGGAAATTTTGCTTGAATATCACTGAAGTATCAGAGCTGTGGTCTCCACCGTGCCTGCCAGAGGCCCTGTTGTCTCCTTCTCTGCCATCGATCTCTGGCTGGGTGGTGCCAGAGCTACGCACTGTGAGGACACCAGCAAAACTGCCCAGGGGATTTCTAGCAAAGATGAATAAAGTAGCCTCAGGCAAGAAGATATTTGCAAAAGTTCCTGCTGGGCTTAAAAGCCTGTCTGCACATCCCAGCCCCTGAGAAAATGCTTAGTCATGAGATGGGAGATGAATGGTTAAAAACAACAGAAAGTTATTGAGGGGTCAGTGTTTCCATGTGGAACAGGAAAGTGGGGAATTTTCCCCTCTTTGTACATTAGCAGCCTATTTTGCCAGTAGATTTATGGCCAGAAGTATCTAGTTACACAGGCAGTCACGGGATGCAAAGTCAGCTCTCCTGAGTCCCTTGTGGGTAGCACTGTTCCACGCTGGGCTCTGGCAGGCTCAGCTCAGCTCAGCTTGGCTTGGCTTGCGTGGGGAAAACCAGCCTCAGCCAGCTCAGAGGGAATGATGGGCTCTCTCAAACCATGACACAGCAAAATGCAGCTGCCTGGTTTGCACTCGGAAAGCTGACTCAGTAACCAGGATTTGCTGTGTAATGGTAGGGGAAAAAGGAGTTACGATAACTGCTTAAAGTTACTTGCTCTAGGAAGGAGTCCATGCTGGAATTTACAGGGATATCCTGTGTGTTAATCTGTGTTTACCAAAGGGACATTACCTCTCCCAGCCCTGCCTTGGCAGAACTTACTGTGCTCACTGCTCTCTCAGCATCCAAAAATCCCAGTCTCGATCAACGATACGGGTGGAAAAAAAGGAGGTCAAGAGTCCAATGCACTGGAAATCCCTATTGGGAGCTCAGGCACTGCAGCTGTTCATGGGGCTGGCACTGCTGGTACCTTTGGAGGGTTGGATAGCCAGGCATGGCTGTGCTAGGCAAACCCCACACACAGGAACCCCAGAAAATGGTGTGGTGGGAGATGGAGGCACAGGCAGATTTCTCAGGATAAATGAACCAGCATGACAAAAATAGGAAATGCATATTACAATACATATTTTCACAGATGTATGGGTATATATAGCACAGAGCTATGGGCAAGGAGAGAGCCTGGGCTGTCTGGAAACAGAGCGGGGAGAAGGAGGGAGAACAGTGCAAGCACCCTGAAAAGCATATGCCTGACCAGAGTCAGGCAGCGACCTAAAGCACACAGCGGGTCTCCATGTTATGGGTACACTGGGGTGAAGTTTTGGGGGAGGGTGAGTAGAGCCCACCACATTTCTTAGAGTCTTGGTAGCCATGGGAATCAATCCTGTGTCCAGCTAGGAGCTGCTTCGGCAGCCAAATGGAGGTGTGGGAGGGAGTGGGGCAGAGTTAGCAAATAAAAATCCCATTTTGTGAAAGTGTTTCACTCGGTGCTGCTCCCTCTTTTGTTTCAGTGCTACAACCGTGGAAAACAAAGTGTGCCCTGACTGCGAGACAGAACAAACCGTGAAACTTTGGATTTGACAAACAACACGTATTCAACAAGGAGGACCTTGTACCACACTGCTCACGCCTCAGGAGAAGGAGGAACTGGAAGCCAAGTTTTGCACAGAAAACGAGACCCAAGTCCCCCCTCCCCGCCAAGGTTTCCAAACGACCTCTGCGTGGTTCCCTGCTCCAGGCTATAGGAGAAATGCTGGGCCGAAGGAAGGGGCTGTTTCTGGAGATTTCTCCAGCTGTCCGGAGCAGCGGGACCGGGGCCAGGAGCAGCAGCTGCAATCTCCGCGCTGCCATAAAGAGCTTCCCGTGGCGCCTGCTCCGCCGTGACTCAGCAAAGCGCCCCTCGCGCAGCCTTTACTCAGCAATCGCCCGGCCTGACCCTGACTCAGCAGGACGCCCACGCTGGGAAAAGGCTGACTCAGCACTAGCGAGAGGCGGCTGCGGGTTTTGGGGCTCGTGGGAGAGGGGGGGAGCCCTGGTGGAACGTGCGGCATCGCTCACAGCCACAAAATGTTCCCCTTTCAGCTGTCCTTCCCAGAGCCACACCGGGTGAGGCAGGAAGGGTTGGAAAAGCTGGTGTCCCAAGGTGGGGAAGCTGCACACCTCTCTGACCTGGAGACGTGGAGGATGCTGTGGCCATCTGCTCTGGGACCGGGACAGTCCGTGCTCCATACGGGGGGAGTCAAGGCATGGGAACACTCAGGGGCCGGATGGGCACCCAGCTTTCACTTGTGCTGGTGGAAAATAGCAAACTAAGGAACCATGTGTGGGAACGAAGCCATTTTAGAGACAGGCATTTAGGATGCGCCAAATTTAAGTGACTTACTCAAGGCCACGTAAGGTATCTGTGGCATAGCCTGTGCCCTCTCCTTCGCTCATTACCAAGGATCGCTCCAGGGCAAGCAGGCAGGACCTCATTTACCCCACCGAGCTGCTGTCTTTTGAGAGGGTGACAGGTACATGCTGACGAGGAGAAATAAGCCAAAGAAGGGTTAGAAAGGGCAGATATTTCTTCAAAGTCCTTAGTTTATGGCACAGTGGGCTCAGCACTGGAGAGCCCTGTGCACGATGGAGCATACGGACTGCAGCCCCCACGGCAAGAGAGCCAGAACATCCCCGTTTTTGGGGGGATGCATTCCCTGGAATCCCAGGCTCCGACGAATCAGGGCTTTGGGCTCAGCCCTTCTTCTAAGCAGTGGTGGGCACAGCAGGACCTCAAGGCCGTGGCGGCAGCTCTTTGGCTAAATAATCATTAACAAGGTGACGTGGGATTTGAATTGTAGTGTTCAGCTGCTGGGTGTGGTCTGGCAGAGGCGGAGAGGGACCAAAGGTGCTCGGCAAATGGTGAGACTGAAGGTGCCTGGTATGGGGCCAGCCACCACCTGACTGCCCTGCTGGACTTGATGGTTCATGGTGTGACAAAACATGTCCCTGCCCAGCGGCAGCAGGGCACTGCTGGCAGATCACCCACTGGCTTTTCTTCTTTTCTTTTCTTTTTTTTTTTTTTTTTTTTCCTTTTTGGACTCAGGCTGCAAAACAGCTCAGAGAAATTGGCACCTCTCTCTCTCTCTGAAACTGATCTGGTATTTAAGCTTTTTTTTTTTGGGTCAAGCAGCTAAAAATACCACTGAAGTGCCTTGCAGCAACTTTTCTAAACACAGATTCTCCTACCACTCTGTGCTGGTGAAAGAGACCCCCTTAAAACCACAGGAAAGCTGTGTCCTTGCCTCATCCTGCTGCAAGATTTGCTTCGTGCCTGATCCACGCTTTGCTGCCGAGATTGGCTAGGAAAACAAGTGCCTGGATACAGGCACATGTAGCTTTCCTGTGCTGGGAGGGAATTCCTGATCCCCCCGAGAAAATCCCTGCTGCATCCCCCCTCTCCCTGGCAGCCTCCCTGCCGGGACTGAGCCCCCAGCCTCACTGTTGCACAGTGTAGCACCCCTGCATACCCCGTCCAAGGACTCCTGGCAAGGGCCAACGTCCAGCCCTGCAGGAAGGCTGCTGGAGACAGCACTGCAGCAAACTTGTACTCATGGAGAGCCATCCTGTCAATGACCATCTCTGTTCCCTTGATCCTAAGCACTGGGGCAGGCACTTTTCTTCTCATTTGTTTATACATTTTCCTATCCTCCCTCCCTCTTTTTTTTTTTTTTTTTCTTTTGGCCTCTTCATCTCTTCTTGTGCTTCCGTTTGTTTATGCCACCTACACAGATAAAAATGAGTTACCTACAGAAGTGTTGTCCTTCCTCACAACCCACCTCTCTGCTGCCCACTGGGTTCCCACCATACCCTTCCCAGCATCTTCATCCACTCTTAGCAGCACCAACAGTAATCTTAAGGAAAGGGGAAGTGGCTTTATTCTCATTTTGTGAAGGGAGAGAGAATTTGGTTATTCAAAATAAGCTTTGAGGAAGTTTTGACATGGCAAAGCAATATGAAAGTACTGTGGAATGGAGAACAGCCCTCCCAGTGTACTGGCTTTGGACATTTCTGTGCTGACTTTGTGAGACAATACTGTGGGAAGTCAAGACATATTTTTGTTACCTCCCTTTAGAAAAATTCATGTACTATTTGGAGGTTAGTGGTTGGTAAAAGAGAAACGTAATTTTTTGCCTCTATGAATGTGATGCTGGCACGCCAAGTATCACGCTACCCAAACATCACGGAAATTCTCATTAACTTTTAGCATATATTTCGTTTTTAGAGATGTGGAGCAACTCTGACCCAGTACAAGGAAGTTATGTCTTTCTTCATCTGGCATAGCAACAGCTGTTCTGGGTCATGCAAAATATCTGTCCAGGTCAAGATCCTGTTCCCAGTGTGGCTATTAATGGATGCTTAGGCAGATTACAAGCACCCCTTCCCGTCCTCCGTGCAGCCACAACACGTGGATGCATGTTCTGGAGTGGTAGTTGTGCGAGTGTGCACAGGGCTGATGGTTGCAGTGAAATACTAGAATAAGGAAAAACTTTGTTTTGTTTCTGTCCCCCGGGGCGGCAGAGCCTGCTAAGCACGTCACTGCCAAGGGAGGGGCTGTCTCTGCAATGGGGAAGCCCGAGCTGGGTGTGCGAGGGACCACAGCCATCTGGTGGTCAGAGCGAGCAGGCAGCGCTGTTCTTTCTTCAACAACATCAGAAAACTTTTAAAAAGGGAAAGGCATTTAAAATAATTCCTTGCAGTGCTTTTTTTTTTTTTTTTTTTTTTTTTCAATCATGAAGCAGTTTTTGCCAATGCAAAGTGCCCAACCTCTATTTGAAATGATCTCTTGCAGAACTAGCAGGTTTTTTTTCCCTTCGCTTCTGAAAAGAAACCTTGCAAAATTATTCAAGCTATTATTGGTATAATCTATAACAGCACGACAGTACTAATTTGGAATCTTTCCATGCCTTCATCCCCATTCTTCATATTTTCAGTTACTTGAAAAAGAGATACATTTTCCCTGTCAGATAAATCTCAGTGAAAAGCACTGTGGGGAGGGGACAGGCTCACCCCGGGGGCCGCAAGCAGCACTCTGAATTTTCACCTGTTGGCCATCGATTCAAACTGACCTCACTTGGCAGACACCAAAAACCCTTTCCATCTGTTTGCCCCTTGACGAAAATAGCAGCAACTCATTTCTCCTGCACTCAAGTCTTCCTTGGGGACAGTTCCCTCTTAGATTTGCCAGGTCCTGGGCCAGCTGTCTGGGGAATTAAAAACAAGGTGAGGGTGAAGACGGGGGCTTTATCCTGAGGTGGACTCAGGGCATCCCAGAGGCAGTAAGGAGGAGTTTGAACTCCCCATACTCAGGATATCCATTCAGGGATGTCTTCATCTCTCCTTTTGGGAAAGTTGCAGGCAGTGCTCCGAGGTAGCTGGAGGCACTGAGAGCTTTCAGTGCCAGCTGAGGCATGAACCAGTGTTAAAGCATCACCAGTGTGAACAGCCCGGTACCCTGCAGAAACACTGACTGGGCACCAGAAGCCCTTCCTTCCCAGCTGAGCCAGGCAGCCTGAGGCCAGGCACTGGCTAGAGGGCTTGGGCCTTGCTTGCTCTGGAAGCCCTTCCAGCCTCACAGTTACAAAACTAGCCTGTATTCCATCATGAGCCAGCTCTTGCTTCCTCTCCTGCACGTGCTCCAGCAGGGGAACCTCAGCCACTTGGCCCTTTTGCCTTTCTTCGGATGACATTTTCGAATCTACTTAACCTCCTTTTAAGAATCCTTCCCACAGCTCCCACTCAGCTGGACACTGGAGAGGTAGCATAGGGACAACTGAGGATGTCCTGTGGATACCAGAGGGCCCTTTAGTAGCAACTGTATTTCTTGCATGTCTTTATAAGTGACTTACAGCCTGCAAGGTGGGTATTCAGATCTGGCCACAAGGCAGAGAGGGAAAGGAGAGGGGGTAGCTTGCCCTCTTGCTGTTTTGAGATGGGCTGTAATCACCTCCCCACAAGACTGTGGTAAAAAGCAGGGAGCACCTCCCTTGACTCCCAGCACCCTCAGCCCCCATGCTGTTCTCCTCTCAGCACCAGTGCCCTTGCCTTTTCATGGAGAGCAAATGTGGCTGCATGGTTTCATCCCTCTTCTCCCCACAGCATCCTCCCCTCCCCACACCAGCACTGACAGCACACACCGTATCTTCAAGGGAGACTCAAGTCTTTGCTCCTTTAATGTGCAGTAAAAAAAGACAACTCTCCCACGCTCAACAAGAAATCCCACGAGCAGAAGCCCTGAGCTTGGCACCCTTCTCCCTGGCTTTCATTTACAACTGGGCAGCGTGTGCAGTTTGCTCAGGAGGGTTTTTCTCCCCATGTGCAGAGGAGCTTCTGGCTGCTGCAGGGCTGCTTTGCTGGCATGAAATGACTGATGTCTCGCTTCCCCTCTGTGCTCATCAGCTGAACAAGCTTCTACAGCAACAGCACGTTCCCACATGCTGATGGAAGGGCCTCCTGCTTTAAGGGGACGCAGTTCTGTGACCCCAGTGCACACAGCCACCCTGAGGGAGTCTGTAGCATTGGCCTGGCTCAGAGAGACTTCCCACACCACGGCACAACGTGGTGGAAGGCATTGGTGGAAGTGAGAGAGGGAGGTAGGATCACATTGGGAGAAAAATATGATAATGGAGAATTAAATTAACTGCAAATAGTTTGCTGAAGGCACATCCTATCCCGTGGGAGACAGTCCCTTCAGCCTGGGGTACCACTTGCAGTCCTGGGTGCTGCCAAGGGCTTGGATGACTGGCTGTCATGCAATGGAAACATCTGAGCTGTGGGTAGGATTCTGAATAAACTGATAGGGAAAGGAAGGCGGGGAAGAGGAAGAGAAGGGGTTGAGTGGGAAGGTGTTGCATACCACAAGCACTTGTGAAAGAGAGATTAGAGCAACAGGGTTCCTCTACCGTTAGTGTTCCTCCTTGGCCACCAGTAATGTTTCACATCCCCGTGCTTTCCAGTCTAACACTGGCAGGCAGAGGGCTGGAGATACATTCTAGGAGAGGGGTGAGGAAAGAGGCAGGCAGGAATGATTTCAGCAGCAGACTGCAGCCTCTCCTGTTTCTTGGCCAAGATCTCTAACTACCTCATTGGAGACTAGGATGAAGGAGCTTCTTCCGGAGCTTCTGCTTTGTCCACACTGTACCATAAAAAGCCCACTGAACTCCCACATTCTCTAGCAGCTTTGAACCCCCCCCTTCAGAAGTCTATTGTATGATATCCCTAAACACAACAAAGATTATCTGAAGTCTGAAAGCAGCTTAAAAATAAAAATAACTCAAAGGTGAAACAGGAAGAGAATGGAGGAAGGGGACAGAGTCCTTCCTCTGCTGGCCCCTGGTTGGAGGCAAGCAAAACAGCACACACAGCCTCTTGCTCCACAGCACACCGGTCCATAGCATTCACAAGGCAAACATAGCATCATCTTCCTTTGCTTGCTTCCGATGATGGCTGGCAGCAGGAGGGGACACAGACGTCCCTGCCGAGGAGCTGGACAAAGTGGGGAGGCGGTCCGCAACTTTCGCTCGCTCTTCCAGAAATTTGTCAAACTCTGAGGGCAAGAGAAGAGCAGAGCATTAGCAAGGAGGGGGGTTTGTGGAAGAGCTAAGGTGCTGCCAGGAACAGTTAAAGAAGAGGGTTGGCTGGCACCAACCTTACCTTCACTGGTGACACCTTTTGCATCCTCTGATTCGCCCTAAAGAAGAAGGAGAAGGGCATGGTTAGAAGGAAGGTAGGTAAAGGCATCTCACAGATGTGATTCTTTGCACATGGAGAGACAGGATAGTGCTGCCCCCACTTCCACAGTACAGACACGTTAGAGGGACCCTGAGCCTCAGTTCATTAGCTATGTCTCCCAGAAGGCTGATTGTACTGTTGTGGTATCCCAAAGCCTGTGTCCTTGCCTTTTCCTTTCGTGATCCCTCCCAGCAGCCTGTGCCACACATTCAGCAATGCCAGCACTGTTACACACTGCCTGAAATCCAGCCCACAGACAACTCCAGCAGGACTGCTGGCTCCAGGAAAGCAGCTCCTCACTTACCACGTCAGTGGAGAGCCACTTTTCTATGTCTTCCATGAAATTGGCTTGAGGAACTGGTACCTGGGGCAGAAAAAAAGGGGTGATGAGGCCAAGAAAATAGAGGATGTTCCAGTAAATCCACTATGCAAAAAGAAAGCCCAACTCACAAGCTCACCCTCTCGCTCCACTGTTCTGTCAGCTCAGGCCCATCCAAATCCAGCCAGTGCCACTGCAAAGCTCTCCCAGCTACCGGTGCCATTGCTTACCTGCTTCCTCTGCCCCATCCATGCCCAGACACGCAGTTTCCAGGATACATGCCATTAAAAGCATCTGTGGTTTGGTGGTTGGCTTTGGGGTATTAGGACTGGACCAGACTTTGCTTTTTGGTGAGGACCCACTAGGTGAATATTGGCTGCTTGTGTTAGGCAGCCAGAGAACAAGAGACATGCATTTTTCTACACCTCCTCCCTTCTACAAACCAGTGACAGTCTGATGTCAAAATCTGAAATGCTGAAGATATTAGAGGTGCCAGGTCTGGCAGCACAATAAAGGGGAAAGACACCTGCCAAGAACTGATTCCCTGGTAGGATCATGGACCACAGCAGGATTTGACATCACACTTTCAAACTACTGAAACAGACCCATCAAAGAGAAAGTCATCTACAGTTAAATTTTACTTCCAGTAGGGATGAGGCTAGCTCAGAAGAATTCATGTCCCTGATCAATTTAAACAGAAAAGAGACATATTCCTAGTGGACAGAGATAACCTTGAAAGAAACAAAATCAGATTCAAAACCCCAGATCCTTTTTTCCAGTCATGAGCTCCTGAACAAAGCTGAGCAAGAAGCAGCCCTTGCTAGAGGCTCCCCAAGCAGAAGCATGAGACAGTATTTGTGGGAACTTATTTATTAGTTTTCTAATATATATAGCTCCCTTGCCCTCAGGAAAACACTGAGACCAAGAAAAAGAGCAACGCCTTTGTACCAAAGACAGGCAGATTTTCCCAAACCAGGGAGCAAGCGCAGATAGTTATCACAGCTGGCAGATGGATGAATGGGAACAGAAGAGGATGTGTGAGATTAGGGAAGTTTCAAAGCAAACTGGCTTTGCCTACACAGAGAGGATCTCTCTGGGGTAGAAGTGCATTCAAGCCAACTGTACAGCATGTGGGGAAACTTCCTAGAGCAGACATCAGTCTGGGCAGTGCCCATTACAGGAAGACAGGCTAACAAGCTTCAGACCCAGGAGCTGTCAAAGCCTCTGTGTGCCTGTGGGAATGCAATTGCAGGAATTCCTGCTGCCAAAAGACCAAATTCAACCTCCTGAAAGCTCATTCACTAGCTATAGGAAGAAGCCTTCAACAAGGTAAAGTCAGAATGCGTTTTCCTTCAAATGAGGCACTTCATGCTAAGGAGGAGAGACTGCAAGGACAATGAATGGCAGCAGCTGCCCTCAGCAGCTGCCCTATTGCCTCTGCTTCAGACACCCATCCCAAAACAGGCCATCCTCTAGCTCAGAGTGGCACATGCTCTCTTGACCTCAGAGCTCTTAGGATTTTTTCCTGCACAAATGTTTACTTGAGGAAGGACTGACACACTGCCTGTTTCCTTCCCAAACCTGGTCTCCACTACTGGCCCAGCCCAGGGCTGCTTAATTTCAGTTAGCAGTATCTGCTGATGTCTGCTGTGCATCCTCATGTGCTGTGCCAGTGACACTTCTGTGCCAGAGCCCCAGCCTCCTTCCTCCCTGCTGGTGCTCCACGACCTCAGATCTCACCATTCCTTGACGCATCATCCACTTTGTCAGCTGGGCTCCATCACTAGAGGCACCAGACTCCCCCTGAATGAGAGAGAGTCTGCATTGCAGTGTGAGGGAGAGGGGAGGCAGTGGGTTTGGGGTGGGGGAAAGAATATACTAGTACTGGTGGCCTACTTCTCTGATTGCTGAGAGAAGGCAACTGGACTTGGAAATTTGCTGAAGAGGAATAAAACATACATTTCCAGGTGGAAATTTCCCTGGGGAAGGACATCCTTCAGGCAACCCCAGACCTTCCATAGCTCCTCACCTCAGGGCTTTAAAGAATGAGGTATGTAGCCCAGCTAGGAAATGCAGGTTGGTGGAGAGTGGGAGTTACTTGACTTTTTCCAGACAGCACACTTACTGCCTTGGTGAGCCAGGAGGTTGCTCCCATTCCTGGTGATGTACTAAAAGCTGTGGCCACTTACCGCTCCTGTGTTCTGCTGCCGGGCATCCAGGGCACCAGCGAGGCCTTTGGTGGCTTGGGGGTCTTCATACTTTACCCTGGAAGCAAAAAGTGAGACAAAACACAGGCTGATGAGAGGCCTGAGAATGAAGAGCAGGAAAACTCCTAAACATAATATTCAGTTCTTCTGACTGCACAACTTTTCATGCCTCATCTTTCTGCTCCCAAGAGCATCTAGAAAGGTGTGCAAAGCCCTTATTAAAGGCATAGCCCACCACAAAACAGACTAATCTACTCACTGGAACAGCATTGTGGGATCCAACAGGACAGCCCTGGCACACTGACAGAAGAATGACAAGGACTCATATGAAAACTAAGACACAGACTTACAGCTAGGTGCATTAACCACAACACTTACCTTCTTTGGGGTGGACTATAAAGAGAGAAAACTAACACAGACTGACCAGAATATTACAGACATTTTAGAAAGGATTTGAGCAACAAGCCCCTACATACTCATCTATCTTCATACACACAAACAGCTCAGAAACATCTCTTTAACTAATACCACTCGAGAAATGATGGTGGCAGAGGCTCACTGGCCTATTCTATATAGGTGGGACTGGATGATCGGAAGAGCCTCATGTTGCTTCCAGGCCTCCAAACGCACCATTCCACACGCAGACACGTCTCACCCATAATTTCCCTCATCCCATTCCTGTGCCCCCTCTAGACTGCTACTACACATGACAATGACACACGTCACCATTTGATCCATGCTGAGTGGGGAAAGCTGTCCATGCTAGGAAAATGAAGCCTTTCACAGAAACTCTCCACAAGTTTCCTCTCCAGCTGCTCCCAGGCCCCTTTCCACAGATCCAGCAGAACATCAAGTGGAGCTGGTTTTGTTGGAGGCCAGGGGCTTGGGCCACCGCCGCTCAAACTTCTCAAAGAAGTGCTCATCAGTGAAGGGGCCGCTGTGGACAATGGCATCCAGGATGAAGTACAGCGCTGCTATCATGCCACTGATGAGGAAGAATGGCAGGAAAGGCTTGAAGTGCCTCAAGCACTGCTTCACCGAGACACACATAAAGCATGGGGGGTCAGGAACAAACTCCAGAGGCTCTGCCAGCACGTCCTGTTCGGGAGCTGCAGGGCAATGAGTCTGTTCAAGTGCAGGGAGACACTGAGAGCAGACACTTGTGAGTGAAATGTGAAGCCTGAGCCACCAGAGGTTACCTGGCAGGAGTGCAAGTGCAGGCAGATGAAGGGCAGTGAGGAATAAATAGAAGATGCCTTGTTACTTGTGGAGAGATCATAAACCTCAGCCTGTTAAGGACTGCGCTACAGCAGAGAGGATACAATTCCACCTCTGTGCACATCTCCAGCACTGAGCACATACCAATGGCTCCAGTTTCAGCCCCAGATTGGGTGCTGTTGAGACAACTGTTTTTGTGCTGGACTGTCTCTGTCCTCAGGCAGCACAACCCACAGTAAAAGCGGTGGGGAAACCCAGGGACAAAACACATGAAGTCATGTGTAGGCCATGGGTTTCCCCACCATGTTTACCAGAAGCAGTCTGAGGCAGAGGAATGAAAGGAGATGTGGTTAAGAGACCTTAACTTGACATGTGTAAGAGACCTTAACTTGCTACTGGCCAGCTGCAGAACAAGGCACTCCAGTGGCTGCAGGAATGCAGGAGCACAGGTCTTGGAGGGCTGGAGGCAGTGATGTGCCCCTGGTCTCTACTGCTTGGTACTCAATGGAGAGCAGTGAATGGCACTGACAGGCAAAGCAGTGTGAGATCAGCCACAGTCTCTAAACCCAGGGGATCTGGTCAGCACAGCTCTTGTCAGCTCCTCCACAACAAGGGTTCGGGAATCCACTCTGCAGTGGAGAAGACCTCTTCAGTTCATCCAGTTCTATGGAGACCCAACTCTTAGTGCTTTACACCAGGAGGTCTCAAACACACCATGGACAAAGAAACATCAGTCCCACTTGCCAACGGGGAAGCTGAGGCACAGAAGAGTGCCCTCTTGCAAGGCACAACTGACTGCACTCTTCCTGCACTCCAGCTCAATACTCTGTCTGTTAGGCTGAATCAGTACTCAGCAATTCCCAAATTCAACATTACCCCTGTCAGGGCACATGAGTTAAGAGGCAGACAAGAAGACTGAGACAGTCCCACTCCACACCTTCATCCCCAGACACTGAATCTTCCAGAACATGTGGCACTGCAATGCTCACATGCTCACTAATTCCTTCTCCCCATACCCAGGAGGACACTGTGAAGGGGAGATGTTGGCAGCAGGAAAAAGGACTGGGAGCACAGAGCTCATCCTACAAACACTGTGCATGTGAAGAGTGCATTTCTGTTGCATCCTCCTGTCTCCCAGGAAGTGCTGCTGGTTGGGGTCATGGCCCCATTTACCCTGAGCCCTCATCCTTTGCAAGAAGGCAGGA
This sequence comes from Corvus hawaiiensis, assembly GCF_020740725.1. Taxonomy (NCBI): domain Eukaryota; kingdom Metazoa; phylum Chordata; class Aves; order Passeriformes; family Corvidae; genus Corvus; species Corvus hawaiiensis. The sequence continues at coordinate 27,389,867 of NC_063216.1, read as the reverse complement.
CAGGACAGGACAGAGGGAGCTGCTCCACTCACCCTCTGCGCTGCTCAGCCAGCGAGCTGCCACGGGTCAGGGCAAACATGTCAAAGTCTTCTTCCAGCTTGCCAGAAGTGTCGAGGGAGTGCAGCCCTGCACTTACACTGCTTGAGCCTAGGTCTGTGGGAGAGAGAGCAGGGTCAGCAGGCAGCACAGAGCAGCAAACGGAGGACTGTAGGCTTGGAGAGTGCTGGATGGGAAGCTATCATCAGAATGGGCTAAACTGCTCTAGGTCCACTCCTCCATCCCGCTCCTCAGCTGCAGCACAGTCTGTTCATGTGGGCAGTGTCGTGGGTGAAGTAACAGAAGCAGTTTCTTTGCCTACTCAGTAGATACTTTTGGCTCAGTTTCAGACAGCAGCAGCATCAATTTACTGATGCTGAAGGCTAGATGTTCCTGACCATCTTAGACAACTCTGGAGGGAATTGCTCCATAACCTGTGGAAGAAAATAACCTGTGCTTCTGGGCAAATGCCTCTGAGACAGATGAGTGGATTTTGTGACTCAGGCATCATCTGAAAAAAAGGTGACTTGAAAAATATCTTAGCTGGCTTGTCTGTAAAAACAGTCTTATGCCAATTTTCTGCACCTGCATCCAGGCAGTGCTAGGTAGGCTGTTGGTATATCTTGAAGAACCCCCAGGATCCCCCAGGCTTCTTGAGTAAACAACCTGTCAAATCCTGGGTCCTGAGCCCAAGATGCTCATGGCTGCCTTTGCAGCATAGCTTCAGCTGCTCTGCTTCTCCCAGACCTCAGTGGTCAGCCTGACACCACACAGCAAGAGAGGTAAGCAGGCAATGCTGCCAGGCATTGCAGAGAGAGCAACTTTATTCCTGATCCTTCTGGAAGGCAAGGTCCTTAGCCACACACTAATGCTGAGGTCCTTCTTAAGTCATGGCCACCTCCTGCACAATGTGAGGTGAGAACACCAAGACATATGCTTGAGTGCCCTGGGGCATATACAAGCTTCTTCATGAGTTTATTAGTTGAAAACACAGGGCATTTCTCTAGGTTACTCTATGAATCTGACTAAATAATTTTGGGAGATGATTCAAGGGCAGGAAAGGATTTTCAAAGCAGTACAGGAGAAAGACTGAGGGGAAAACCACATGGCAACATACTCATTCCAGCCAGCTGAGAGGAAAGGTTGCTGGTGACTTCAGGCTGTTTCAGTGCTGAAGGAGTACTGGGTGCCAGGTCAATCAAGCTGTTCTCTGCCTCATTTGGTGCCTTTGTAGGAAGAAAAAAGAAGATGGTGGAGAGTTTCTGAAGCTTGGACACCCTGACCCTACAATCGTAGCTCATTGATACTGGAGAGGAAAGCCCTTCTGCGCTCATTAAAAGGTATCAGCTATGAAGAGGGAGAAGAGGGACAGTGACCAGAGAACTGGCTGGGAATAGTGTCCCAGGGCAGGATATGCCGTGGTAGCCAGCCTCCCAGCTCTGCTGGATGTCAATAAGTAGGGTAGATGCTCGTTCAGAGGACAGGGTAGTGCTCAGAGAAGGTTTATATGGGAATTGGAATCTCACTAATAAACATAACTGCTGCTCTGCTCTGCTCTTGCTCATTGGGCAGGGCGGGAGAGGCTTGCAGTGGGAACTGGGGTGTCCCACACACCAGGTGGTCTGGTGCAGCCTGGCTGGGACAGCAAAGCCCACCATTTCTAAGTGGGGCAGACTGAACCTCCCTCCAAGTCAGCAGGGCACTGCTGGACCTGCAGGATGTAAACCAAGCTGCACAGAGGGGCAGTTGCTCCGAGTTACCTTAACAGGCTGTCCTGTCCGAAGTCGCTCAAACCTGCAAGAAAGATGACAGGATGCATTTCAGTCGTGTGGGCTCATTCACCCACAGCCCAGGAGATTTCTTATAAGACTTGGCACAGTCTGCCGTTTCCTACCCACAAGGAAAGGGGAATCATGGCTCAGGGCCCAATTTCCCCTCAAGACACCCCAACAAGACCCAGAGAGTTGATGTCTCCTGAGAGGTGGTGTGAGAATGCTTCTTAGGATCCTCCAGAGTTACTCCTAACCAACAGCTCTCCATACAGTTCATCTGGGGATGAACTCCCCAGACTTCATTCTAGCAAAGAGATGTGTTTGTTGAAACAGAAGGGAAAAAAAAAAGGAGTGCTGATCCCACACCTGGGCAATTTCTTTCTGTCCCCATCTGCCTCAGAGCTAGAAAACCAGCTCTTTCCATGCAGTTGCCTCCTTCTTCTGGGTTATGCCACAGGCACATCTTTATATCCCGTCAGGAACTTACACAGCAGTTTTGAAGGGACAGGAATTAGTCAGCAAAAACTGAGAACAGGCTTTGTTCTCAAGGATGGATGATACAGACTGATATGTCTCGAGTATTATACTCATGGGCAGATCAAAAGGGTGGGCTAGGCAGCCTTCAAGGGCAGTGAACTCTTGAGGGAGAGCAGGGAAGAGAAGGGAGGAGAGAGGTACCTTTCATGGCGTAGAAACACGTTATTGAGGTTGTCATTGATGAGGAGCAGCTCCTCGGTGAGTTGCTCGTGGAGGACACGGGGAATCAGCTCCAGGACTCGCTGCTGCATGGCTCTGCATGTCCGATTCAGCTCCTGTTCAAAGCAGGGCAATTTACCACAAAGGTCACGCTTATGGCTGAGCACTCACAAATCTAGAAGTCTGTCTGGAACACAGACCCCAGAGGCTACTATCAGGGATCTATCAGGAACTGTTGATGAGCAACAAATATTGGTGTGAGAGGTAAATTGAGTCTGAGCTTTACATGGAATAATTGTATGCTTTTAGTGTAACACATCACCCAGAAAGAAAGGCCCTTGGCAACTACAAATTCCCACGTGAGATGATTCCAGCCTCGGTAGTGCAATTTCCATCCACCATTGAAACTCTACCTTCCCTGTGTCTCCCTTATCCCTTCACTCCCTGATAAAGCCCCACACTAAACTGTCCAGTCCTTCCTCTGGCATGCATCGGGCCTCAGTCCATCCAGTCATTGTGCTTCATGTGCCAGCCCTCCACCCCTGCCGTGTGTTCCTTACTTGCAGCAGCTCCAGGTCAGAAGGCTCAGCCTGGGATGGCACCAGCTCTGTCAACATCTCCGACATAACCTTTGTGTTCCCATTCACCACTTCCAGTTCTCTGCGCAGCTTCCCGATCTGCAAAAGCAAAGCAAAGTGACAGCTCCACCAGGGAAGGTGGAGGACGCAGCTGAGGTAGCTCTGAATGGCAGGGAATGGCACCACATATGTAAGCATGTTCACAGAGCTGGAGGAACAGCCACTGGGGAGTTTGTTTGTCACCATTCATTTTAGCTCTCAGGAGCTCCCAACAGGAAACACCTTCATTACTTACCATCAAATTCATTTGCTGGTAACAGATGCCAGGCCCTCACCTGGGATCTTTGGCCACTAGCCTTTGATTTTTAATAGCCAGCACAGGCTGCTGTTATGATTCAAATCTCTCCTCAGCTAACAGCCCCCGTGTGGTAGCCATTTAAATAGTTTAATTTCCAAAGTGGTGTACGAGAGGGGAAAAAAATTAATTCCCATTCAACAGGAGAGCCTCAGCTCAGTGTGCAGTTGAAGCTTTATTCGTCTGGTTTACAAGCTGCTAATGACCCTCTTTAGAACAGTTTCTACTCTCTGTTCTGCAAGGGAATGCAAAATACCGACAGCTGGAGGTTTGGTGCTGAACATGGTATCATATGAAGTCAGGGTGAGGAAGGAGAAAAGAGGGTGGGGAAACAAGTGAGGAAGCCCTAGCCTTTGGAAACCACATAGCCAGATAGGGTTGATTCATATAAAGTAAGCAGTGAGGCAAGATAAACAAAGATGATAAAGAGGCATCATGTCTCAGCTCTCCACTTCCCTATAGCCAGGAGAACTTTCCTTTACCTGCAAGCAGCCCTGTCTTAGGAAAACATAACCACTCTATGGTTGCGGTATCCCAGTTCATCACTGTGACCACAATGGAGCTCTGGGGAGCTCTCGAAGAACTGTGCTTTAGAGGAACAACTCCTTGAAGACAGAGGCCGGGGCAGGACCAGGACTGCAGTCCCAGAACAGTGTTTGTGAAATAGCCTCAAACACAGGCAGAGTCAGCAACATCCTGGGATTTGTGTCCAGCTCACCTGCTCTGGTGTGGGCGTGATGGGCGCGTCGCTGGATGTGCCCCTCCCGGGGGGCAGGGTGACAGGGTGGAGGATGGACTCCATCTGCTGAGGGGAGTTGACTGTGGGTGAGTTCTGTCCAGATTGAGAGTTGGAGCTATACACAGTCTGCAGACAAAAGTGGGGAAGGTGACAGAGAGAAGGAGATGTTAGACACTCACACTTGACAGGGCAGTGCAACTAGAGGAGAAATATTGATGGCAACTCCCCATCTGCTTTCAACAGCTCTTGGCTGTCCTGGAGCTTCTCACCACCCAAAAACCCTCTAAATGCAAGACAGAGTTCCTGAAATCCCCTCATTGCTCCAGAATGGCAGCTGCCCAACATTCTTCTCTTCAGCAATACTCCCATACCCTCTGTGGTGTGTGGATGGGTGACAGCATGTCCAGATCAGTCATGGGGAACTCCAGGCCCTTCCTTCTCAGGTCTTCATAGACAGCAACGACACCAGTCAAGTCCGGAGAGCTGCGGAAGGCATCTGCCCAGGACTGGGGAGAAGGAGACAGTACAGCCCATCACCACATACAACAACTTTCTGTACAGACACCCAAACACACACACTCTCTGGATGGGTGCAGATGCTCACACTTCTTGACTCACCTGGATGAGGGTCAGCACCTTGTCGTGCACTATGGCAGGTGGATTGTTCTTTGGGAGGATCGTTCTCACCAGGACACCTTCTACAAAGTCCTGGCTGGACACAAGGATGTGGAAGCGATGGCCGCAGTTCTTGACGCAGGTCTCCAGGACCTTCAAAGGCAATGAAGCATTAGCTGTAGCCTTCTCTGCCCACATGTTAGACTTGTTGGCTTTAGGTACATGTGTCTGTTCAGCATGTGTGCTAAAAAGTACTTGTGTTCAGCACTCAGCTTTACAGCAGGGTATCACAGAGCAGAGAAAGAGCCCTGACCACTCACCGTCAAAGCCAGCATAACTTCATGGAAGTTCTTATTCCCTACAATTCTCTTCTTAATGGCTCGGAAGGCATCTTTGGGCCTGAAGGAGAAATAAGATGAAGGAAGATCATCAGAAGGTTGGGGCAAAGAAAAACAGCCACTGGTTTTGGATGCCTCATACTCAACAGGTATCCCTCACCATGCTTTCAGGATGGCTTGAAGCAGTGACTGGTAAAGCAGCGTCTGCTTGTAGTTCTGCAAGAGGAGTGGGGTTGACTGATCATAGAACCATTTAGATTGGAAAAGACCTTCTAAGGTCATCAAGTCCAACCATAAACCTAACACCGCAAAGTCCAGCACTAAACCATGTCCCCGAGTGCTGTTACTGAAGTTGGAGGCCTCTGCGCTGACATCTGAAACAGCTCAAGATGTTTAGGACACAAGAGAGAACAGAGGAAAAACAATGCTAGAAACACACTTGCTGGGGATAGAGCAAAATCCCATGGCAGAGAGACTGAAGAGGAGGAGATCACAGAAAAGCTTGGCATGGGTTAGAAACAGGAAGGAGAAGCAAGCTGTGGCAATTCCTGTGTTGCTCAAAGGGGAGATGTTTAACATTTCCCTGGAGACAAGGAGGCTCAAAAGCCGCAGGGGAGATGCAGTGGCAAAATCTTGCCTATATTGCAGGTGGGTATGAGAGCAACAGCATAGCAGGGCCTCATTAACCATTCTCAGAGGGGAGAAACACCATGGTCTCAGACCATTGTGGTCTTAAGAGGGCACAAATGAACCAACATGCTTTAGCAGAGCACAGGAAGTGAAGCTGAGCTAGAAGAGCAGCAGTGCCGGAGGAGAAAAGTGGGGTGGAGACACTGAGGCAGTGAGGAGGGCAGGAGTGTATTGGGCTATGGGGCAGCATGGTGTCAATGGATGGGCATTATCAGGGCAATGGGAGAGCCTGTCAAGCTGTGTTATCAGGTGTCCAAATCTGAAACAAGTGGCCACAGCTCAGGCCTGAGAACTGTGAACAGCAACAGGTGTCTTTGCACCATGGGGATAGTGGAAAAGGAGCGGTGGCAGATCTGTAAGTAGAGATGTTTGACTTTGTTTCCATACAACTGTGAAGCTGAAAACTGGGCTTGCTAATCCTCTGTCAACATCACTGTGGGGTAGGACAGCAGGAGTGAGACCTACGTGTTTTATTCCATGTAGCACCTTCCTTTTTACATGCTGCTCTTGACATCTCCACTGTGAGAAGGAGCATTCTCCCCTGAATTCACTGGCAAATCCCCAGCTCCAGAGTTAACAAGTCTGGCAGATTGATGATTGATCTCCCTGCAGGGAGAGGGAGACAAGAGCTCCCCCCACCCACTTTGTGTGTGTTTGAGTGACTGTACATGAAAATACCAGAGAAGAAACCTAAGAAAGACTGGCACAGTGAGAGGACTGAATAGCAGCCTGAGATTTTCCCCTCTCCTCAGTCACCAGCCTTTAGATTTTTACATTCCCAGAGGAGAGAAAGAGAAGGGTAGGAAGAGAGAATAAATCAAAGTAGAAGAAATGCAAATATGCCTTTTGGAGTTGGGAGGCAGCCTGGCTTGAACAGAGGGTTGTCTGGGGACCCTGAAGGCCTGTTTCAATGGCTCCTAGCACTCACCAAGATTATAGACAAGCATCTAATATGTGCTCTGACAGCTTTGCTATGTCTCTAGGTCTCCTAGCAGAGCCTTGTCTCAGGGATTGTTGGGAAGCATAGCTTATTACCTCCACCAGTGCATGTTACCACTGCAGCCTAGGGATGTGGTGTTACAGGCAGTGCAGGGACCTGCCACTGGATATGGACCCTTGCCAGCTGCCTTACCCTTCTTCAGTCTCGTTAATGATGTCACAGATCTCCATGTTGAGAGCCCAGTCCTCACTCCGCAGGGACCCATCGGTAGCTCTCTCTGGAAAACAGAAACCAAGACAGGGTAAAGAGCAGCCCTGGCACTCTTAAGTTAACCTCTCACAAGACCCCAGACCCCAGCCTGTTTCTCCCTGGCTGCCACTACAACATGCAAGGAAGCTAATCCATATGCAAATTCCAGGTCACCAAGTGCTCCCCACTAGGTGTCACCACGGCAGAGGACATGGCCGGGATGGTGGGTGACCATGGCACCCGACAATACCGACGCACAAACACTCTGTGTGATCTCAGGTGTTCTGCACATGAAGCGAAGGGGCTCAGCATGACTTCAGCTCCAGAGCTGGGGAAAAGGGGGCTTATTTGCTTTGTTACTGCAAGGCCAGAAACTGTGAGTTCAGCCCACTCACGCTGATATGGATCTAATGCCAGTAGCACCAATTATTGATTTGTACCACATAAGGAAACAAAAGAATCAACTCCACTTTCTTCTGTACACCAGCTCTATAAAAATAAACAAGCAAACATAGAAAACTATAAGCAGAGCTTTCTCTTGTTCAACATTTACACCTCTCCCCTGAACTTCTGGCCTTTAGGGAGTGTGGGCAGAAGCAAACTGCAGGCTGAAGTTGAAGCAATATTGTTTCAGCTTTGATTGTGTCCCCTTTAATTAGGAATTCCTCAGTCAGCCTTGATGTTATTTATTCAAGGCAGAGATTTGGGAAATGAGCAGCTATTACTGGGAGCACCAGTGTCTCCACCCTGTAATCATCCATGTCTCAGTCCTAGCCATGCCACCGACTGATGCCTTCAGGGACACCACCAGTAGCTGGGGGAAAGAGAACTGCCATCGGGGCCAGCAGGACCCAGGCACTCCCGAGACCACAGGGAAACACAGAGACACAGCAAATGGCAAGCAAAGGACAAAACCCATCATTTCCAGCTCTCTCATCCTACAAAACACTTGACTTAGCACTGGGGCAAGAGAATTAAAACTGGCCAGACCAGTTTAGCACTTACCAGGTGCTCTTCAGGAGAGCTCAGTCCCAGCGAGGTACTTATAGAAGTGCCTGCATTTTCAAAACTGCTGTCCCTGCAAAATCTGGGGCTGTCCCTTGCTGCTGTGGGTCCTCTACCACTTTTGAGAGGTCCTTCCTCTGCAGAGCTGCCTTTTTCTGCTTTTGACCGAGCAGTTAATGATCCCTGTGTGGGAATGAAATTAAATGCCCATTCACATAGTAAGGGGATAAGGCCATAACACAGGAACATGATTTTTTAATTCCTGCCTGGGTAAGCACATCCATCATGACCTGTTAAGGGTCAGGAACAGAGCTATTCACACCACTGTGCAATGGAGCCTCTTATACACGTGTCCCTCCCACAGATTGCACACCACAGTGTGAGGCTATCTGCATCTTATCACAATCCAGCCACCACCTTTTCTGTTGGCTACAGAATGTATTGATTACACAGTGATTAGGCTGATGACATTGTGGCCACAGCCAGATGAAAGAGGGCAGACAAGGGAAGGAGAGTGGCAGAATGTTCTTGATACTCTTCCACTTTTCTGAAGGTCTGGCTATTATTGGAATAACCTTAAAGCTCCTTGATTCAGGTAAACTTTTGTCACTTTGAGTATTAACTTTACATAGGGATTCTGATCTTGGGCGATCCAAGCTTCCTCAGTAAGGCACAGGAGGAAGCATTGCACTGGGTGCTGTGGTGGAGAATACAACCAGGGCAATGGGCATGTCTGGTGCACCAAGGCATGTACCAGTCAATGGGGGAAACTGTGGTAACACATGAGGGAAAATGTTTTCCATTGGGGCTCCTTTGGGATCACTACTCAGTACAATGTCAGAGCTCCAGGTTTCCTCCTTCCCTGGGACACCAGCCTTGCTGGCAGGCAGGTTGCAGGTCAGGTCAGTGTGATGGGTTTGGCTCATGTGGTTACAAAGCCACCCCTCACTTGTGCTCTCCCCTGGGATCCCTTGCTCATGACACATGATGGTTTGAACAAGCCAGAAATTTCACTGCACTGTTTACTGCCACTGGCAATGAAATCACAGAAATCCATTACACAGGGGTTGCTCTGCTGAAAGGGAAGTTTACATCCACTCTTCTCACTGCACATGGAAGGAAAAACCCACAACTCAGGAACAGGGCTGAGCTTGCTTGGAAACTGAGCTACAGAAGAAACACAGGACAAAATAAAACCTGCTTTTAACCATCAATCCTTGCTGTTCAGATCTCCCCAACCTTCCTTTGCATTGTACACAAACATGAATTGAATCTGCAAACACCCTTCCTTCGCTTCCCAGTGTTTGGTGGCACGCTGTAACCTGCTCTCCACCACCCTTTCCCTCCAAATGCACCAATCCTGCCAAGGTCAAGCAGTGGGTTTGCTTTTCAGAGAGGAATGCAAATAAAACATGTGTGCTCCTTCACCTGGCTGGCCACTTAGGGGAAAACTGGGCTTCCTCAGAAGTGACACATCCTGCCCCGCTGCTACCCCACAAGACACTGGTCATCCTGCTACTGTCACCCTAGTTCATACACTCATCAAGGGACAGCTGTAGTAAAGCAGAAAATCTGTCATAAACTCAACACAGGCTCACAAAATACAAAGCTGGAAGAGTAGTATTAGAGCATATGGAAAACAGGAATGTGACCCTGAGGCAATTTCAAGGACAAAACGCTTGAATTTACCCAGTACAAATTAAGGCCTGGCCTAGCTGGCATTGGGAGAGCTGGAGTTAATGCCCTTCTAATCATCCTTGCCCTCTTCCAAGCTGTAAGGGACTGTCCAAGCCTAGTAAGATACGGAGTTTTCTCCGAAATCCTGAACTTTACCCTTTTGTAAAGCCTGCAGAAGGGGAGGAAACAAAGTCTAATTCATTAGTCACATGAAGGATCAGAGTGGCTGGCCCCATTTCATGAGCTGTAATTAGCACATGAGCTGTCTGCTCCGCATGAAATCTGAGCCCGGGATGGCTGGGGACAGCGGCAAGTCCCTAAAAAGAGCGAGCACAGGAGGCAGGGCACTGCCACACACCCAGCACTCTGCCTGGTGGGACTCATCAGGCAGCATCTACTTCTGTGTGTTACCAGCTGAGCCTGACCTGCAGCAGAGAATTCCCCTGGCAGAGGTTACTGCGAGCCTGCGAGTGCTGTCCCCCTCCAAGCCCCAAACCAACTGGCCGCTGAATGTACAGGAGGCCCTTCACGGGGCCGCTCCAAAGCCACATTGTTTTGGCAGCCAGTCCGGCTCCCCGGGTGTGACAGCACTGGGGTTTGTCTGATTCCAGTCTGCTGCCTCACAAATTCCTCAGGTCGACCCAGAACTGTGGAGGACTGGCTCTGGTACGGGTTGAACCAGAGCATCAGCTCTTTTCCTGCATGGCATTTGATGTGCTCCTGCTGACTGCAGCTAGGTGATAAAAGTTATTTGGAACCGTCAGATAATGAAGAACTCCGAGCTTGGCATAACTGGCGCAAAGGAGCTGTACATTGCTTTGTGCTATGAGTACATTTCACAACCTTGCTTCTTTTCAAGGTTACTGTCTCTGCCCTGGTGGCAGGGGAGAGCACACTGTGAGGCTGGGGATCCCACTCAGCTGTCCCTGCAGCAGCACACCAGCACTGCAGCCAGTATTGTGGGGAAGTACAGGAGCCAGGGACAGAAGGTACTGTGCAGGCTCCTGTCCCCTTTGCTCCCCATTCCAGACCTGGAGTACCCATAACCAGCCAGATGCTTCTCAGAAACCCTTTGCTCGTGATATGCTCTGCCCCTCCTCCAAGCGAAGCCTTCAAACGGTGTTCCCTGCAGTGCTTCTTGCTGGCTCTAAGTTCCTCAGCAAAGCATCAAGCACCTTCTCACTCATTTCAACAGGCGTTTGAGGGCACCAGCAGTTTGTTGCATGAGCCAGCTTAGGTTCAGCAGAAAGCAATTCAAGAGTCCCTTCTCCCAACTTCAGTTCACAAACTCACAGGCCCAAATCAGCATCCTGAACAAGCGTCATGCTTTTACTTCCCTTGAGGGAACTTCAGCACCAGCTCTTTCAGGACTTCACCATTTAGATGTATCCTTCCCCCAAAGCCTGAGAGGACAATGTGCTTTCTAGAGAGACCAGAGATACAGCTCCAAACCTAATTCCAGGATGGTGATGGACACAGAATTTGCTGACATAGTGGTGTGGGTATTTGTGTCTCTGAACTCCTGCCCCTTTCCTGTGAATCAACTCAAATTCTCAGGGATCAAGTGGCTCTTCAACTGCTGCCTTTGCCCCTTTTCCTCCAGACAGAGCAGGCACAGAAGACAAGGCAATGCCTTTTTGAGAAGCACAACCTCACAGGGACCCACAGAGCTCACAGAGGGGTGCAGGAACACCTGCGAGGTGGGAACCAAAAGGTTGTGGGGATTTTTTTGACATATTGTCTTGCATCTGCCTCTCTTCCTCACCCAGGAGCCTTTCCTACTTGCTCCCTCTTTACAGTCTTAACTTTTCCCAGTCCTCATGCTTAAAATAACCCCCATCCATAAAAAAATCTGTGTCATCTCTGTGCTACACCGTTACTTCTATGCCTTGCCTGCCCTCACTCACTGAAATAACCTGCCTCTGTCCATTTTGGTATTGCTATAATTACTAGTTATTTTAGACTTCCAGGGTGAGGAGAGAGCATTGGTGGTTTCATGTCCATCCTCTCACTAAGAGAGAATTCACCTCCTTGAAATTAGATTTTCCATTTTGAAAATGGAAAAAAGCTTCTCTTAGCTCCTAGATGGAGGCACAGTGGATTTCCCTTTTGAGGGGAGAATCTGAACTATGGTGCTTTATCACTCTTTGGAAATTTTCCCACTGGATTTTAAAAAAACCCACCACACAACAGAAACAAAAACTAAAAAACTCAAACAAGCAAGTCTGTATTCCTCTTGCTTGGGAAGAGACATCACAGGAAGAGACACCATCCTGTGCAAAAACCAGACAGAGGCAACTTTTGTGACTAAATCTCAGAACTGTGAGTAAGAAACTAGGAAACCTACTCCTCTGCAACTGACTCATTCTGTGACAGATCACTGAGATTATCTGGGCATTGCTTTCCTAGTCAGAAAAATAAATGGGTCTTACTAGATTAACATTAATGAGGGAATTTGAGAATGTTGCTAGAGTATGCCACAGAGGATTTATTTTTTTTCTTCCTTAGCCTTCATCTAAAGCTATTTTAGACTTCATAAGCTCTATCAAGCATACATGACTTTGCCCAAATAATTTACAAGGACGCAGCATTATCTTTCTGCAGACAGCCCAGAGCAGCAGCGCTGTGCAGGTTTGGTGATCAGGCTCATGGGTTGGACACGCAGCTGCCATGGACCTACCAAACGAGTTTGGGTAAGTCATGTTTGCATCCCAAATTAAGCAGGGAAGATAGCATTTATCCATGTCCCCAGGATGTTGATAGGCAATGTTCAAAAGGAGAAAATATTCATATTTTCAGTCACCAGCCCTTTCAAGTCCTCCACAGAGTTCCTTTTTCACATGCTGTAATTCCTCCATTCCTTTGGACTCCCATAACCCAAATCAACCCCATTCACTAAGATCTCCCTACTATCACACCTCTGCTACTGAGGCTTCTCAACCCCTCTCTGACAACACTTTTGAAATAACTTTTCTTTTTCCTCTTCTTTGCTGTTGGTTTGTTAATTGGGAATCCCTTGCTTAATTGAAGCAAAGCCTGGTTACAATCTGGTTACTCTACTGACCAGAAAAATCTGTGAGGCAACCTTCAGATTGCCTCTACCCAAACGCAAGGGCATATCTGATACACTCACTGAGGGAACACAGAGCATTCATTCAGGAAAGGACAGGAGACGGCTTCTCCTGGAATGTGTGACCAAACATGTGATGTTCTTCTGGGGGTATGTTAAAGATCATCTGGAGGATTTTGATAACAGGAAGTATTTCCTGATGATCCTTCCCCCACCTGGCTGTAATGCATCTCACCTATCTGTCCCAACACCAGAGTGGCACAACACAGTGCCCCTGACACACTTTGGGACAGTGTTAGGATAGCCTCTACAATCATTATAATAAAAGCATTACTTAAAGCAGCTACTTGCTCCCTTCCCACTGCACACACAGCCACTTGCTCACTCATGCAAGCACATCAAAAAGACTGAATGTGGGACCACATGTTCACAGCAAAGAGCAAAGGTCTGACAAGTGACGAACAGCAAAAGTGACCAAGTACATAAACTTACAAGTGGAGAGTTTAAATGGGCATCAACCTTCAAGCACAACTTGAAGGCCCTTAGGCAACACAACATGGGAACAGAGTCTTCATTCTAAGCATTTTAAAGACTGCATCACTGTCTGACACCAGCACGGCTGTTGACGGTCTTGTTCTCTCTAACTGCGGCATCTCTGCTCCACTTTCTCCGACCACATCCTTCTCCCATGTTCCCTGAGCAGCCCTGAGCACAGGGTCTGTGGGACACCATGTGCCTGTGGGCCTGCCAGGTCACAGAGGGGGTGCTGTGTTCATTGTCAAAGCTGGTGCTCCATGCCGTGAACCAGCTCCTGCTGCAGGACCCAGTGCATGGCCCTGCCAAGCACCGCTTGTCCCACAGCTCAATGCAGGGAGGCTCGGGGCACACAAACACCCCCAGCTGCCCAGCGCATGAGTCCTTTGGGTAAGGGACACGGGTCCGAAAGGGTGAGCCGCGTGCCCCAAAGCCAGCCCAGACTGCACCCGCTGTCCCCGCAGCCCCTGCCACCCCCGTCCCACAGCCCGGCTGTCTCCACAGCCCCGCTGTCTCCGCTGTCCCCGCAGCCCCTGCCGCCCCCGTCCCACAGCCCCGCCGTCCCGCGGCCGCCCCTCGCGCCACCGAGGGACACGAGCCCCGCTGCCGCCCGGCCGCGATAGGCTGTCCTGGCTAGAGCCCAGCCAATCAGCAGCTCCCCGAAGCCCCCGAAGAGGCGCGGGCGGGAATGGCCCCGAGCCAATCACGGTGCTCTGCGGTGCCGGGGGGCGTGGCGCGGACCACCGGCCTGCGGCCCCTTTAAGAGAGCAAACTTCACCTCGCCACCCCGAGACCCCCTCGCGCCCCGATTGGCTGGCGGGGCCCCCGACGGAGCCGCCTCGGGCTGCGCGCCCACTATTGGCCAGCGGCACCTGTCAGTCAGAGCGGAACGCTCTTGTGATTGGTTAGTGCGCTGCTGGTCCCGCCGCGGAGGCGGGGGCCGGCGCTTCCCCACGGAAGGGTCCGGCGGACGCCCCCGGGGGCGCGGGGCCGGACGGGCGAGAGGGGGCGCGGGGAGGGTCGGGGGGGGCGCGGGTGCGGCTCTCACCGATGCGCTGCCCCACGGGGGAGCTGAAGGGGTTCCCCAGCAGAAAGTCCATCGCCGCCGCCGCCGCGCCGCGATCAGCTGACGCCGCCGCCGCCGCCGCTCACGTGACCCGTGCGCCGGCCGGGGCGGGCCCCGCCGGGCCCCGCTGTGACGCCACCGGCCGCCGCCCGGACCGGCCCCGCCGTGCCACGGGCTGAGTGAGGTGCGGAGCGGCCGCGGAGGGGCGGTGGCTGCCGGCGGATCCCTGGTCCTGCTGACCCTGCTGGCCCTTACCCCCCGGCCGCAGGAACCGAGGGGCTCCCGCTGCCGAGACCCTCCGCCGCTTTCTGCAGCCACGCCGAACTCGCGAGCCTGAGCGGTGCCCAAATCCTGGAAAGCCTGTAGCGATGGGTTTTTAGTTTTCCACAGCCCGGTGTGGGAGCGTACTCATAGGAGTTAGGAAGAAATTCTTCACTGTGAGGGTGGTGAGGCACTGGGAGAGGTTGCCGAGAGTTGTGGATGCCCCATCCTTGGAAGTCTTTCAGGCCAGGTTGGATGGGACTTTGAGCAAACTTTTTTTGTGGAAGGTGTCCCTGTCTGTGGCAGAGGTGTTGGAACTAAATGATCTTTAAGGTCCCTTCCAACCCAAACCATCCTATGACTCTGCACAGAGTGGTTGGTAAAAGCACATTCTGAGATGTGCTCCCGGCCTAAGCAACTGCCCTGCCCAAGCTGAGGCTGCAATCAACCAACACCCATACCCGGAAAATGGGGCCGTGTTAATAACCAGCACAAATCCTGCTCTAACGCTGCCACGCCTGACAGCCCGTGTAACACACTCGAGTCCTGTGTGTTGGTGTCACCTGAATGCCACAAACCTGAACTGAGGTGAGGCAGCAGGGAAGACAAATGCCCTGGTGTTACCTGCAGTGCTCCATGGTACATCTCCCTTCTGGGGGGTCCCAAGCAGGCAGGAGCCTGAGTGGTAATTTGGGTGACCTGTGCTGCTGGATACAGTACAGCTTGCCTGGCAACTGAGTGAATTTAGCAAGGTTAGGATTGGATGTGTTTTGCTGAGAAACACTAAATACGAGTAGTAACAACAGCTGCAGAAAACAGCATGTGCCAGAAATGAACGACAATACTCCAGAAGTTAAAAAAAAAATTATATTGTTAAGTACAGTACAAAAAAGTCTGTGTATAATTGTAATGTAATCTGGACCAAACAGCAAAGAAATAACAAAAATATAAAAACTGCTAAGTCTTGACAAAGTTTTCCCTATAGTACCAAATACCACAAGATACAGATTATACAAAGTGTACAAATTTTAATAAAAATACAATACACCAGGGTCGTGTGTGTTTTTCACTCTTCAAGAGTTTTCTATTGTACAGAGGACAAAGCTAAAGCTGATCCCCTTCTGTTTCCAAAAGCAGATCCAAAAGCAGCCTTCACCACAATGCTCTCAACTGTGAAGGGCTGGAAAGAGCCAGTTATTTTCTGCTGCTCACAACAGCAGATGCTTTAATATGGGCCAGGATCTGAAGCAGGATTGGACTGCCTCCCTCCTGGGCCCTTCCTAATTCCAGGCTCATTAGGATTTGTCCTAAATTGTTAAAATGTGCGTTCTGGTCTGGTGGTCTGAGAATCTTCAGCGCCTCCTCTGCTGAGAAAACCCCTCACTGCACTGAGAGAAGATCCTTAAGAGACAGACTACCTTGTACAGGCACATCTAGGGAAGATGTGGCAAAGAGGCATGGGGAGAAAAACCCTCCTCCACACCGCAGGATTCAATTTACTTCTGATGTGGGGCTCAGCCACAATAAGGGACAGCTCACTTTCAACTGTCCTGAAAAACAGAAGCTTGACTTACTTGGAAGTAAAAAATGCCTCTTCTGTAATTTAAAAACTTTCCTGTTACAGAGATGATAAGGCCTGAGTCAAATGATATTTCAGTTGTTCTGCCTACCTTCACAAGATAGCCTGTTTCTACAAACACTTAGAATCTTCCTGGTGTTTCCTTACACAATGCCCATGCTAACTACTATACACAGAGTTGATTCCTGCAGGAAGTGAGGTGAGGCAAACTTGATTCACATTTTCCACACACTGTTGGCTGAGGGAGGAATTTTTGCTTTTAAATTATGTATATATATATAAATATATACACACACAGAGAAATATACAGGATAAATTAAAATCTGTTACAGATATTGGTAGAAGTTAAATACATGTGATATGAACACCACATACACATACATACACACAGACAAAAGCCTAAATAGGAATCAAGCGTTCTCCTGCGGCTCCTCCTCCAGAGGAGCAGAAAACCAAACTCCAAGTATGTGGCTGGAAGGAAGGGAAACCAGTCCAATCAACCCACATGTGCCTTACTCGGTCATAACTGCTTCACACTGGCCACTGGTCACTGCCCTGCAGCAGCACCACAGCTCCTGAAATAGTGCTGGTGAGAGGGATGGGGGATGAGCCATTTCACAAAACAGGTGCAAGATGGGCAGAAGCAATCCAAGTTTTTCCCATCTGCTTCCCTACTCCTTTCCATCAAAGCAGGCTGACCATGCCATGGAAAAATCAGCAGGAGGTTCATTCTCTCAAGCCAATGCAATGGGTTGATACATTGTGCTAATGATGATTTGAGTATGAGTCCACAAGGAAAAATTTATCTTGTTGTTGTCTTCTACTTCACTTCAAATGCCAGCTACCAGACCAGCCAGCTGATAACTTTCAGTTATTACTGACTGAGGAGAAGGGGTTGGAAAAAGTGACCAAGAAGCAAAAAGCTATCCAGCTTTCCCCTCAAGAAGTGGATTTTAAACAGAAAAAGAGTTACAAATAGGGCTGGTGAAGAATTCAGTTCTATTAATTGGTCCAAAATATGTTGTCATCTCTACCTGCCCACAGAATATCAGAATACTTTAGTTTAGGCAGGGATATCAGGAGGTCATCTGGCCCATCTCCCTGCTTAAAGCAAGTCCAACTAGAGCAGGCTGCTCATTCAGTTTCTGAGTATCACCGAGGAAGGAGAGTCAAGAACCTCTCTGGGCCACCTGTTTCAATGACCCCTCTCACGGTGACAGCTTTCTTCTTTATATTGAGAAGTCCATTCTCTGTCTGCTTCCCCCACTAAATCTGAATTTAAGGCGAGTATCTCAAAAGCTTTCTGAATTCTTCGTACAAAATACTTTCAGATTGGAGGACATTTCACCCACCAACACAAAAGGGTTTTCTCAGCTTAACTTCACAATTTTTCATAAAATAGAAGTCAAATAGTTACAATCCTATGTATATACTATACATATATAAAACTTTAAAAGCCTCCACATGGAGCCCTTCGGGAGTGCCAGCGTAGTGCATGTACACAAGTCAGTTACGCAGAGGTTGAGTACATCCCAGGGTCCTTTCCCATCAAAGTCCAGGCATGATGTAGGCAATGTTGTCTAGCGTGTTTGACTGGGGAAAAAAAATTCAGTGTTTTTTAGTGTCAGATAATCCTTAAAAAATGGCACAGGTGAGAGTACTAAGCATAGTCACTTGTGTTACAAGTTATCATAGGATGAGACAACCGAATCTGCCTATTGATCACCTCTAATAGGGTGCCAGATGGGAAAAAAAGTGCTCTTCAGTTTTTCTTGCAAAATGTAACAGAATTCTGAGAGTAAGAATCCTTCTCATGCACATCAGACAAAAGACCCAGCTGTATGTTCTTCAGATACAATGTTTTAGTAAGGTCAAGCCTGTGGCTGGATAGCTGAAGGAGGCCTTAGGAACAGCACCTTTAACTGAGAGACTGAGGAGCTGGAGCTGCACCAGTTGTGATTCTAGAATCTAGCAATGCCACCTACTGTCTGAAAGATAAATTGCAACACAACCGCTGGGGTTTATCCATGTCTTAAAACATCACTGTCGTTACGCATCTGACTGTGAAAATCAGATTTATTACCAGCTCCTGAACAGCAGCTTCCAGAAGTGAAGGGTAGTTGCCATAATTCACCTAAAGCTCCATTGCTCCTTAGAACAATAAGCTGATCAAGTTTCCAATAAACACACCACTAGTCATGTAGCGTCACTGCTCTGAATAAACTTGGCAAGCAGGAAGGAAAAAAAGCATCGGAGTTTTTCCATGGCTTAAGATGGGAACACCCCACTGACTCAGCTTTTGTGCACAGAACCAGTTTATGGGAGTTCACAGACTAAACTGTCAACTTTGCTCCTGTTGTTGACAGTCCATTCTCTTAATGAATAAACGTTTGGGCTGCCCTATTATGATATGACAATTGATATCCCAATTCTCTTGTCCTCTCTGTCAGACTGCTTTTAATCTCTTAGCTCTTCAGACTCTGTATTTTTGATTTTTGCTCCTCTCCTTTGCTGCTTTATTCATGTCTCCTGTAGGAAGTATGACTCCTGATGGCTGCTGCCATCTTAATCTATGTCCACATCAAGCTACATAAATGCCACAAGCTGTTGCTAAATTAGGGCTCAATATTAAGAGTAGCTTAAAGTGGAAAAGAAACTGTAGTTATGCAGCTCCTTAAGACAGAGACTATTTTTCTTTCCTCAGAGAAGGTTTCAGCCACTTGTAAAAGGTGCTACACCATCACATTAGGAATCCTGAGATCACAAATTGTTTTTTATGCTACTGAAAGAAAAACAGCTTGCGTGATACAGAGCAGCTAGAAGATGGGTTTTATTTTTATGGAAAATTAGAACTTTCAAAAATACTGATATACCTGTATTTGATTCAGATTGATTGGCTCCATCACTAAAACAGGACCTACCCACACTGCAATCAATGCTAAAAATATTAGGTCAGTAGCCAGTGGGAGAAAAAAAGGTTGCACAGTATTGTACAATCGTAATATCTGTAACAATTTCAATAAATATTCTTCTGTAAAAGTGCATGACCAAGACAAATTTTCTTATTGCACTGGAATTATAATTACATTACACTGATTAATCAAAAAAACTCTATTTAGACTCTACTGAAATTAACAGTGCTAGAGAGAAAATAACCACAGAGAACTCACCAAAACATGCTTTGGGCAGCCATTCAACTCAGGTAGTTGTGTGGTCAGACATGCCAATGGGCCCAAAGCACAGATGATTGAATCTAGGAGTACTGACAAACTTCCTGAAACAGCCACCATTCCCTGGTAGTGAGGAAAGCAAAAGATTGGGATAGGGATGAGTAGTGGAAATTGCGGTTCTTTCTCAACTGTATCCACGCTCATGCAGATACAGTATCTTCAGCTCCTCCAGTCCACTTCCACTATTTACACAGTGACAAAACTGTGCCTCGTGCTTCACAGAGAGACTGCAGGCCCAAAACATTTGAAGTGTTCAGTAGGCAACGAACTAGTGCAAGATAAAGGTAGCAATCAACAGAAAACACCAGAAAGTTGTCAGCTGCATAAAACACTGATTCCACACATTTTTGTAATATACTTTCTGTGCTATTTTGTACCATCTATTTTGCTAACTATGTGAGTCCTAATGACAATGGTTGTTTTATTTTTGAAGTTAAAGGAATGCTAAGCCTATAAACAAATGCTTTATTCATTGATATACTTTCAGGAAAGGGAATTTGTCTGTGTGCTTTTCTGGACTCTGGTTGTTCCTCTCATGATCTCAATAAGCATACCAAAAACAAAACGCTAGAACATTTATTTCACTATTGATAAAATAAGCAAGCATAGTGGGGTGAGATTATCATGCTACTCATAAAATTCAGTGGTATTATTTGAGACAAATATGTTTTCTCCTTAGAGGCTGAGCTGAGTTCTGAAAGTGTACACGTGTGTATGTGCATTCACAGAGCCATTGTCATTTAACAGTAGGAAACCATTAAAATGTGACATTATGTTACCAGGTAAGTTGAAACAATAGTAGCCCCTTATCCAAAGCACTGGCAATATGATACTGCCAGAAAACCACCGGACATGCAAAAAACTTCTTGGTAAAGGCTGGTAGTTTTCTAAGAAGTAGAACAGTAATAGCAACTGCCCAGAGACTGACAAAATAGCAAGCAAGTACCAAATCCATGGTAAGTAAAGACTGAAGGGTTTGCTGAACTACAAATTGCTTTCAAGGACCTAGAGCTGCAAAGCATCTGTCTTTCTTTGATGCCAACTGTTTACTGAGACTTTTTACTTCACTGAAAATAAAGAGCAATGCATCAAAGAAACAGGGCATGCCACCTCTAGTTTCTCTTCCTAACAGAAAACCACTGGTTAAACTTTTAAGAAAATAAAATAATCATCTCCCTCAATGCATTGTGTAGATTACAGGACATCACTGGGACTCTGCTGGTTACAGACTCACCTCTGTTTCCTGCAGTCTGTGTCCAATGAGGCTCAGAGATTCACCCAGCAACTGTAAATGTGCAGCTACATCAATAGGATCTGTCTCAGGGGCTTTGGCTGGTGAGGAAGGCATCACTACGGTGCTGGTGGGGGATTTTTTGTGAGGGGAAATCGCTCCTGTTGGAAGAGCTGGAAACACAAAAAATTAAAATTCCATATTCCTTGCTTTCACTCTTTTACTCAGAAGCCCATTTAGTTACTAAAGTTCAAATCTCATAGGCATGAGATGCTTAAATGGTTCTTAATGGTTGCCCCAGTCCCAAAGTCTTTGTAGTCGCAACTTTTTTTCACATGTACAGAACATCTACCTCAGCTGAATGCAGCTGGGGAGATTTGATATCAGAGATACTAAACTAAGAACAACCCAACTTCCCTCTAGCAGCAAGCTAATCCCACTAGAACTTCCTTTCTGCCTCTTCTTATTTTACATTTCAATCCCTAAACTGCTAAAATGAATACCATTCCACAAATTAGACAAGGAAATCTTTATGAAAAATGCTGACATCATTCTTGCTCTCACAGAAAAGTTGATTTGACTGTGATTTAAATGTCATGGTTTGTGAGAAAGCAGGTAGGGAAGTGAAGCAGGTAAGGACCTTTGTTTTTTATTCCACAGGCAAGACTACCTTCCCTGTCCAAGAAAAGAGATGAGAGTGAATAAAGCGCAACAATTACCTTTCATTTTTGGTGCACCATCTGAAGATGATGCCTTTCTCTTCACAGTGGTGGCCTCTGCTTTATTCTGCTTGTGTTGGAGATACTGAGCTTTCTGTTTCCAGATCTGTAGTTACCATGGTAAGAAAGGAAAGATTCATAACATTAGGTAATTCTGTTACCTGATGCCAGGACCTGGAGGCAGAATGATGTTACAAAACTAGGAGGTGAAGCAATACCACAAGAAGAAAATGAATGCTTTTATGTTTGCAAGGGCAGGATTTCCATACTTTCCACCTTTACATGCTTTAGGGATATAGGAAACGTATTTCATGGCATTGTGGCAATGCTGCCAGCACATTCTGATCTAAGCACCTAGTTCACAGAAATCATTTTACAAAAACATGTCACACAAACACTCACCAGTTTATCCTTCTCAGGTAGCTGCTTCCACACTTCTGCCAGTTTTTTACTTAACTCCCCAAAATCTGGCAGAAAGAAAGAAGAAAAATGTTTAAAACAAATTTGATTATAATTTATCTAAATTCACAGCTTGGTTAAAGTAAAATTATAATACACTCCTGTCTCCTTTGCCACCTCTTATTCTAAGTATTGGCATATTCTTTGCACTACGTCAAAATTAAGAAGCTGGTCTGAAACAAAGACAATATGTTCTGCTAATTAATCTGACTGGGGTATAATCAAGAGAAGAGAAGGCTGGATTATTCTCTTACCTATTCCAGGGTGCTCAGACACAATATTTGTACGATATTCCTTACAGAACACTTGATAAGCAGACATGTTTTTCTTCTTTGGCTAGTCAGAAGAAGAAAGGAAACAAAGATTTTTAATTATGATGAGACCTTCTCCAATTTAATAAGAATTTGGCATTTATTGAAGACCTAAAGAAAGATACGGTACTTAGATCAGGAACCTTAAAAAGCAGTCCTTTACATCTTCTGGCTGAGTTTAATCTTTATGAAAGCACAGGAATCAGCCAGAACCAGTCTTAGTACAAGGCTTATCTTGCAAAACTCAACAAGCTCCTATTCTAAATTCAGGATCGACAGAAAACTTTTTAATGTATCTCAGTTTTAAAACTTAAAATAATGAAACCCTGTATCTGTTATACTATTCACAGTACCTATTATAGATCTGTCAAAACAATTTAGTCCTCATGATAATGTTTTGTTCCATTTCTTGAATCCTTACAAAGTGCTTCCATTTGGCAGGAAAAGAGACTGTGTAGTACACTGACAGCAAAGGTATTGCGATTGCTGAGCTATGATCAGGGAAAAATTCCCGAATAGAATAGGATACTGTCTGAACAGATCTGAGCTCTGTCTGCCCATTTCCTCATATGAAGCATTATTTCTCTATCTGAACATGTACAAGCTGCTTTCCCCCATTTAATCACACAGCTACAGTTATCTCATTTATAACCTTGTTCATATGCTAGCTACTATTTCTGCTACTCGTATCTTTATGCAGTAACCATGGAAAACTGAATATATAAGTACAAAACTGGGAATGTGGCAGCCTGTAAGAATTAGAATTTTGTTTGAATACAGGAGTAAATGGGTAAATATCTTCAATTTTCAGGTAACAGCTTGATTCCTTTTTACAGGAACTTTGATCACTAGTCCAGAAGTCTGCCTGGGAATAGCTAGAGCCAGACCCATTAGAAAAAGATGTAAATGTGCTTGGTACATGACCTGTACCAAGCAAAATTAAGTGTAACTTTCCCAGAGGACCGCTATTGGCTGAAGACTGTCTGTGCCACAAAGCCAGAACAACATATATTCGTTTTGCTACAAATAGAAATCACAGTGGCTAACAGTTTTTCAAACATGCTTCAGTTAAACCATTGATAATTGGTATCAGTTATCCTTTGTTTCAATTTAGCATGCCTTTGCAATGGAGTGCCTAATTCACTATTACCCGTCACCCAATTTCTGTTTTCCCTCCAATTTTTCCTTACTTTGTCTCTTTCTCTTTCCTTTTCTCTTTCCTTTTCTTTTTCTCTTTCTCTTTCTTTTTCCTTTTCTTTTTCTCTTTCTTTTTCCTTTTCTTTTTCTCTTTCTTTTTCCTTCTCTCTTTCCTTTTCTTTTTCTCTTTCCTTCTCCTTCTCTCTTTCCTTCTCCTTCTCTCTTTCCTTCTCCTTCTCTCTTTCCTTCTCCTTTTCCCATTTCTCAGACTTGTCCTTCTCCTTGTCTTCCTTTTTCCTCCTCTTCTCACCTTGACCATCTGAGTGAACAACAGCAGGAGGAGGTGGAGGAACAACATAGGGGGTACTGGGAGGTGGTGGTGACACTCTTACTTCTGCTACTGCCACTGGAGAGTGCCCAGAACTCTTTTTAGACTTGGAGTGCTTCTTCTCTCTGTGTTTCTCCTTGTCCTTTTTTTTCTTACTTTTTTTTGACTTCTTCTTTTTCTTGATTTCCCGGTAGGAGTCATCTATCACCAGCTCTCCAGCCTCCAACTCTCCACCAGAAGAAGAACCAGATTCTGGTGGTGCCTCCATACCTGCAACCTCGTACTCGCTTGCATGGCCCTCTGAATGAAGGGAGGTGTCAGCACCAAAACTCTCAGAAGGTGGATGTGAGTCCGGAGGCAGTTTGTGCTTCTTTCGGGATGACTTCAGGAAGCTCTGCAGATCGTGCCCCAGCAGGAATGAGCCTTGCTCATCTCGAGCTGATTTCTTTGAAGATTTCTTTGCAGCTGCTGGTGCTGAAGAGTAGGATAAAGAATCATCATCTGCTGCACTACTTTTCTCTTTTGGTGAAAGGATGAGCTTCATCTTCAAGCCATCAGGTTCACGAAGAGTAAGTGTCTCCGTGTTCACGTAAAGAGGTTTCATTTTTTTAGATTTGTGGGAGCTGCTGTCATCCACTGAGTGCTCCCCACTGCTCCCACTCAGCTTCTTCTTGGGATGCTCCTTTCTGCTTTCAGAATGGCCAGAGGAAGAATGAGATGATTTTTCAGAGGTCCTCTTTGAAGACTTTGAGCTTGTGGCCAAAGGTGTGGTGATAGCCTTGAGCAAATCCATGGTTGTATCAGCTGAGGATGGGCTAGAAGCTGCTTTTTTCTTCTTCTTTGATGGTAGATCCAAAGGCGAGACACCTGAAAGAGACCAAGAGAAATGTACATTGAGATGCTTCCCTTAAAGACAGCAAAGAAAGGAAGTGAGAATCCTGTGAGCCTTACAATTACAGGTGACAGATTTACATTCTGGCTTAAACAGAACTGCAGCCAGCTCAGCACAGCCTTACTGATACAATTCAGTATTCACAGAAGTGTCACAGAAGCTGTGACACCTGAGCTGGTCAAATAATTTAAGGAAGGCAGAGACAGCAGGAAAGTTCTTGAAGTTTTGTCAAACTCCATTCTACTGTGAAATAATGTATTTTGATGAAAATAAATCTTACTGAAATTGTATCTCAAGTGCAAGGTTTTCGTGCCATTTTTAGCCAAGGTGAGACCAATGAGTAGAAAATATGAGCTTTTCCATTCTGTAGACAGATTTTGATGAAAGATGAAATTTCAGCTTGGCTTTCTCCTTCTATTGGGCCAAAAAAAAAATCCTAAAAGTGTTAAGCTTTTATGAACCGAATTGTCATTTTCTGGCCAACTTATTAATTGTGATAATAACTGAACAGAAAAGCATTTATTTTTCAACCTCAGACATTCTGTTCTTATAAATTCAGAGAAAGTTATACTACCTGTAAGTATAATTAGTTTGTAATGCAATAGGAAAAAAAGAAAAGCAAATGTCAAATGGGAAGGCATGGGTTAGAAAACTACAACTTGTACATGAAAAGGGGATGGAAGATCTCTGTGACCTACAATGGCAATTTGTTAAGACAGACTCTGAAAATGTAATTCCCTAACCTTCTGCTGTCTGGTGCTGATCAGTGTCAGGTTTCTGATGACTTGTTCTAAGGTTGATGTACTCTCCTCCTATAAAATGCTAATCACAAAGCTTGCTGACACTGGCTTAAGAGCATCCTTTCCTTAAAGTCATGATTTGTTAGCCCCTCCCCCTACTTGACTACTACCTTACCTCTGTAGCAGAACTCATCGGAGGAGTGCTTTCTCTTCTTTTTGTGAGGTTCTGTCCCTGGAAAAAACTCACTGTCCTGGAATAAGAAGAAAAAAGTTGCTGACAAAAAGGAGGGAAACAATATGACAGTCGCATGGACTATTAGACAAAAATTAGTAGGAAGTATCTTGATACTACTGTAACATCAAGGAACCGTACGTAAGAACCAGGATCATCATTCTAGGTGTTAAAAGGAAACCTACTCTGTCCCCAAGAGCACAGTGTATGTATAAAGAAAGACAAGTTACAGATAGGTGTGAGAATACAAGAAATGGTATTACTCAGGATTGGTTTCAGCACAGTCACCTAATAGCCATCGAGCTTTCTGTAGGCACTGCAGCAAAACAGGCATCCAAGGAAACTGAAACACAGATCTCTGTACGGAGGCCCCCCAAGTGAGAGGAGCAATATAAAAGAAAACTTGAAAAAGCACATTTGGAAAGTGTTGAGATATGGGCAGTGTGTGTGTGTGAAAGCCATCACTTGGAGATCAGCTGATAAGTTGACAAAAGACAGACATCTACCTCTTAAGAAAGCTAAAAAATAACTTAAGATGCACAGACTGTCAAGCCTTGAAAACAAAGGCAAGCAGTTGATGTTTACTATGCTGAAAAAGAAGTGACAGGAGGTACAGAAAGGTGATAATTAGAATGATGGGTGAAAAATACGTCCTTAATATGCCATGTCACCTAATTATTATCTGTGTCTTGATCAATTTAGCAATCTGAAACTGAAGCTCCTCTAAAGAATTCCAACTGTGGGGTAGAAGACTTTGATTTTAATTTTACACTAGAACTTGCTTTCCAGATGAAAAAACCCCCAAATCACTAGATATCCACCTCTGAGCTAACAGCAGAAATTTTAACTCAAAGAGGAAAGTTTTGAAGAAACTTAAGTTGCCACTATGTGATTTCAAAAGTTAAGGCCCCAAAGATGTAAATAACATTCTATCCATCATTTGCTGGCTATTTATACAGCCATAAATGCTAATTTTTTTTTAATGTGTGTAAGAAGTTATTCACGTATAGGCATCTTATGATTTGCAAGGTTCCACATTAAGACTAGGACAACACTCCTACTAGCTTATTTTCTGAGGCCAGAAAAATCAGAATCAAGGATTGATCCCCTCCTTTTCCCCAGGAAAATTACTGAACAACACAGGACATGATTAGCTGCTCTTGCTGTCTTCTACATGCATTTCTAAGTAAAAACAATTTTAAAAAAGGACAAGAAATCCATTCCATCACATTCCATTCCATCACAACCTTTATGCATATCCTTACACCTTGAACCTTTTCTCTGAGGGTTTCTACCTGAGTTGCTATCTCATCTTCCTCTTGCAGAAGATCCTTGTACGAGCGCTTTTTCTCTCGCTGTATCCTGCCAGATGCCAGCCCGTCGTCAACACTTCGGTGACTCTCTAGGAATTCTGTGATTTATGTGACATGGAAAAAAAGGAAGAAATGAAATACCACATTAAGGACTGATAGACAAGTGGACCATGCACAAAATAAGCTAACAGAGGATGCAGGCACAGAGTGATGCACAAAACCCCATAAGCACAGAGGCTTGAAAGATAACAGTCTGTACTGTCTGACCAGAGGGATGGGGCTCGGTGCTCTAACACAATCATTCCAGATTTAATTTCTAATGCCTGGAGATTCCTTCCTAAAGACAAATGGACCTGGAAATGTTACCATGACTAAACCTATCATTATCCCTCGTTCCTAGTCCCATTGACCTGGCCGGGAGAAGAAGGGCTGCAGTGGCAGGGCTCCCAATCAGGGTGTCTACCTTATGAAATACCACTCATTTCTCTCAAGTTCTAATCCCAGTACTTTACACCTGAAAGTCAAGGGCTTGGGATCCTCCAGTAACTTGGCCAGGTTAAATTTAAGGGCTCCATAGCACACTAGCTTCCTTTCCCACTCTGACTGCATGGCCTGGTAAGGGCTGCAAAGGGCACTCTTTTAATTAATTAATTTTTTTGTAAATCCTTCAGATCATGAAGCAGTCATACCTTCTTTCTTCTTGGTGCCATCATAAGCCATGGTGGTCCTGCAGGAGCCTGTGAATGAGCTGCCACGTCTGGGCTCCTTCCCCCGTTCCCATCTATAGGAAAAGGTCTGAGAAACAGAGAATGAAAAAAACCCTCCCATAAAGAAGAATCATTATGTAAATTGGGAAACTTTCTCTGAACCAAAGAAGTATTCTCTGGAAGACAGCAGGAAAGGAAAGGAAAGGAGTGGTCACTCTTCAGGCTTGACAGATCAAAATGGATGTTGTATTATTTTAAAGATAGAAATTACCACCTCTGTCTTAGAAAATACCTAAATCAAGGAAGTAATTTATTTACAAAAATAGAAAGAAGGTGAGAAGACAACTGAGTTTGATTTTTATGACACACAAAACTGCACCCAAACTGTGTCAAAGCCATTTTTGTCAGAAGCCACTGTAGCAAAGAGTGGGATGTTTTAATAGATTTCAAACCCTTGAATCTCAGATGAAGTGAAGGAAAAGAAGGGACCAGGCAGAAAGAGTTAAATTACAAAAGAATTATTATTAATTTTTTTTAACTAGAGGACCACACATTTTGTATTAGAGGTGTGCATCCTTCTGATGTGTTTCCCAATGCTACCACTGCAGCCATTCTGAAAGCCAGCCTGGGAGATGGGAGGGAAGAGAGCACTCCTTTTAGCTAGGCCTGCAGCAACCCAACCTCTGCCCCCCCAGGTTTCAGGTCTCCTCTAAACAAGTCACTGCTCCAGCTATGGGCATACAGCAGGACAGAGCTGCTATGGAATAGCCACGCTCTGGTTCTCTCAGAGCAAACAGCTTTTGCTCCTCAGCCAGTGACCAGCTTTGCAAGAAAAGATCGACCTTCTGCTCCTATGGGATTAAATCAATTGCACCCAGCTGCCTTTGTGTGTTTGTGTGTATGTGCATATTCGTGTAAACATCCAGCCACAAAGACCGTGCAGCTTGCCATCCTAGCTGTCACGGTAATCTTGCCACACTACATGGAAATACTTTGGGAGCAGGGAACTTGTGCTTGTACATTCCCCATGCAACTCAATTTTATAAACAACTGGCTGATGCTGACAATGTACAACATATTCATCCTATTGTGGCTACTTAAGTGATACAACGAAGTCACAACTAAATAAAGCTTGTGGGTACACAGGAGATGTTTCTGTTTAAATCCATAGGAATACATGTTATTTCTTCAGCTTTTGGGAAAACACCCACTGCAGATTGTCAAGTCAGTATTCTGACCATTATACATTGCTGGTAGCAAACACAAGGATTCTACCTACGCAAAAGAGCACTGCATATGTACACTCAGAGAGCACTGCACTTAGCAATAAAAAAGAGCATCTTGCCACTTGTGGGCTCGTGATCTTGAACCAGACCTTGTCAACATTTTGTAATGTTCCCTTGTCATACAGACTTCAGTGGGAAGACACACAATACCAGAGCATTGTGCTCAAGACGGTAAGGGCCTAATCCCGATTATGCAAAACAAAGCTGAAGACGGTAATTCATGAATAGTTGACTTGGAGAGTCTAAGATTTCTTTGTACCTACATGCGTATCTTTTAAGACTCTTTTAAAATCTTATCTACTTGGCAGTACAAAGGTTGGTAGATACTGCCCAAAGGCGCTCACAGCCCAGACCTCCAATCCGGCAAATACAAAACACACCCTTAACTACTCTCATCCTGTAAACCTCAATTAGGGTCCCCTGCTTCACATTCCTGTGTTTCAGCAGTGATGGCACAGGCTCAGCGGGGAAGCTCTCCCTTCACGTCTCCCGTTCCTGCGGGTTCAAGGCCCAGCCTTGCTCTTCTGTAGTCCCGGAGCTCCGCACGGACCCCCGCTCCTCGGCCCGCTGCCGACTGGCCGCAAGGGGTGGCTCCCTCGCCCCATGTCCGCCGGCGCTCTCAGCCATAGCCGTGAGGGCAGACGGGACCGCCGGGAATCGCGCGCGCAGCCGAAGGCGCGAACCCCGGCACCGGCCCCTCCGCGGGCGCGGACCCACGGCCGGCCCGTCCTGCGCATGCGCCCCGACACCCCCCGGCGCCCGGGTCCCGCCGCCGCCTCCGTTCAAAGCGGGCTCACCCGCCCCACTCCCGCCCGCACGTCCTCTCACCCGAGCGGGCTCCAGCCTCACGCCAGCCCGCGGCTCCGCCCCTGCAGCAGGCCCGGGCGTGCCCCGACTGCGGGGCCGCCCAGCGGCGACAAGGCCCGCCGGCGCTGAGCAGCGGCCGCAGGGTGGGGACGGGCGCGGCCGCCTCACTCGGCCCCGCCGCTTCCCGCCGCGCCGCCGCCCGCGGCCGCCATCTTGGACAGGCAGACAAGGGACCCGCGCTAGCGCCGGCCAGCCGAGCGCCGAGCGCCTCCAACGCGGCACCCGCGGGGCGGGGGAAGAGGGCGGGGCGCCGGCTTGCCGAGCGCATCGATGGCGCGGAGCGGCTCCCCGGGAGCAGCGTGTCCCGTCGGAGCTGTGCCACACGCGGGTGGGACACGCCAGGGGCACCTGTGCCCGGCCCCGCTCTGACCCCGGCCACCACCAGAGGAGGCGTGCCCACCTTTCCCCTGGCGTGGCGCAGCCTCCTCTTCGCGTGCGCGGGTGCTGCGCGGTCCCGGCACAGCTTCCTCTCTCGTGTCGTCTGAGTCCGTAAGAGACTGAGCTGGCTGGGCTTGCAGCCCGGGTTGGTTGTTGGCTGCTTGTTCCTGCCGCGGTGGGTCAGTGGGAAAGGGTGAAACTGTTACTACACAGTTACAGAGCCAGCACTTCCATGAGACTAGTCACACATGCACGTGAATGGGCACATCTCCCTCAAGACTGCCTAAATCACCGAGGACCTGAATGGGTGCACTGCACAGGTGGGGATTCGGGGCCAGTTGAGGCAGAGATAAGCACGACTTAACAGCACACTTGGAACTGCTGCCCCTGAAGGCATCACCCAACCCTCGAACCCATTCTGATCGATTGTCCAAAGGCGTCAGGCAAGAGAAAGGCAAATTGCCCCCAGCATCTTCTAAATGGCTCATTCATTATTGCAAAGGCATCAAGACAGAGGTTAAAAAAAAAGCTCAGGAAACAGCCAAGTCAGAAAAGAATCCTTTTTCCCACTAGGTTAGCCCTTCTTCACTCTGACTTGTTGGGAGGTTCAACAAACCTCATTTCACTGTTACCTTAAATCCCATAATCTCCACTGATGCACGAGTTGTCTTTTTATTTAGATGCCGGCAGATAGCCCCGTGACTCTTTGGCAGAGGCTGCTCACAGTCACATGCTGTCTGCAAACCACCGTTCCCAGCCATGCCTGAGGTTAAACCTGACCCATCACAGACAGGCCATTCCACAGCCCCTACAGATCCGCCTTCTGGCCCTGCTGATGCTTTTGTGTCCTAACAAGTACAGAATGATGACAGTAATTATTTGCAGTGCAGTAAGGGCCTAGAGGAATTTGAAGAGAATAGAGGCCTATGCCTGTTATGCTGTGTCAAAGTGTAGTTTGATCCAAAGTGAGGGGTACAGCCTGTACACACAGATCATTGTCGGCAAGCGCAGAAGCTGTAACACATCAGGGTAAAAACTAACCAGCCCCTAGGCTGAGCACAAAAAAACCTGTGCAGATGTTCTCCTGCGTGTACACGTGTGCCTGCTGCTGGCAAAACTAAAATCGCTCCTTGCCCTCCAGACAGTAACCCAGGGAGGAAACACCAAGGTGGACAAGTCCCTCTGCAAATTTATGACCAGGATCTTGTCAGAGGTGAACCTGACATGACCTGCTCCTTTACTTCTGCTTGTTGGTGATGTTTCTAGGAGTCCCAGTGGTGGATTCATACCCCATTCAACAATGCACAGCACAACAAAATCACAGTTCCTGTGTTTTTATAGTCTTCAGCTTTCTTGCTCGTATTACAGGCTGTGCAAAAACATCTATGGACAGAAATATCAGTTAAGTCCTGGGAGCACCTGGCCTATGGGTCAGGTGGAGGCAGAATGGGAGCAAGTCAGAAGAAGCCATGAGCATGGTTGGGAGAGACTAAGTGCAGCCCAAAGGAACAGGGATTCAGATTGCTTTGAAAATTGAGAGCTTAAATTATCCTGGTATTTGATGAAAGCAAGCATTTGGTAATGATAGCTTGTTGGGATGTGTTGTTTTGGTATGTGTTGGGATGGTATGTTTAATATTCTGCACCCTAGAAAGAGAAAACGTTTGAGCTCCCCTGCAGTTTAATGTTTTTAGTGCTGGATTGCTCATAGGTATTAGATTGTGTCAGGGACTCTGTGTGGATGAGAGAATGAATTTGCAGGTGAATTTGCAAAAATGAGCATATAGCAGGATACTTGCACATAAAGCCACTGAAGCACCAGTCATTCAGACTTCCCCTGTTGAGATCCACCCAAGTTTCTTTCCTCCCACAGAACAAACATAATAGTAATAATAATAGGAATTGTAACAACAATAACATGTAGTCCCTTCTACTGCACTTTATATTAGTGAAGAAATGTTCAGAAAAATTCATTTCAATCATTCACATTCTTCAGAGCTCATAAAGGGAATCAGCCAGCACAAAACATTGGCATTTATTGAGTGCTTTCAGACAACTTAGCCTTTCTCTTTTCTAGAAAATCCAGGAACGTCTTTAGAATATACACCTAGATTAAACAGGTCAGGTGGGGAAAATGTCAGAACTCTGATGGCAAATTTAAGAGAGTCACAACCCCTTCAAATCCTTAACACTTGACAGAATTGTTTCTTTATACTCTGGAATATAAGAGGTTATAGTGAGGGAATCAGAAAATCAAACAGTCCCTATAGCTTTTAAGACCTGAAGTGCAGCTTCAGTCAGTCAGTCTTCAGTCTGTTGTGAGAATATTGCTTATTCCTTTTGCTCAGAGCACCTTGCATTCTTTTTCCTACATCCCTGGGAGACAAACTGCAAAAGGGTACATGGTATGCTCCCTCAGGTGTCTCCTTGGCTGTGAGATACATATTCTGTAAAATGCTCTTGGCAGTGCAGAACATTTTAGGATGTGTGTATAGTTCCCTATGCTTAATGCAAGATTAGTTAGGTGCTAAGGGCTTAGTGCCCATGAAGCCACCCAATCTGGTCTTGTTTTCCCCACTTTATTTCCACCATGCGACCTTGTCTGCTTATTTTCTCGTGACTGAACAACAGTCCAAGCTTCTAGATTTAGTAGCCCTCTTTTGTTTCATTGGGTTTTAGTACTCAGTTCTGTGGTGTCTCAAGTGCAATGAATGTAAGAAGAATAAATAATAACATGAGCACAAGCTTACAACCAAGTTATGTATTGAATTAAATTCAGCACTCAGAACTGTGTGAACAATTATCAATTTTACCTGTCATAGTTTTGCAACTCATAAATCTCTTTTCACTCCTGTCCCAGTTTCTCATATTTTTTCCCTAGATTCCAGGATGAGTAGGCATTAACTGGAATGGGACCTGGTTTAAAACCTCTGCTCTCCACCTGTCCAAGAAAAGCAGCACACAGACAGTGCTACTCTTGTAGCACTTGTTAGTCTTGTTGCTTGTTTTGCACAGTGTTACTCTTCTCCCTGCACATTTCAAGACTTGTGTGTTACTAGCTACCAAGCTGCCCTTAAGAAGGAAAGCGGAGGAAGTGATCTCGATGTCACAGTGATTTTAGGTGTAATGAACCTTGCTTGCTTGCTTGCTTGCCAATTGCCTCACCCATATAATTTCCTTAGTCTTATTTATAAGCGATGCTGGTGACTCCTCTTTGGATACTTTGGATTCAAGGACTTGCTTCCTTAGAGAATCAAAACTTCAAAAGATTTGTTATGTGCGTTGTTTAGGTGTTGGAGATTTAGTTAAATTACTTCCCATTTGTCTTTGCTTTTTTGCAGGCTGCATTCATTTTCATGCCTCTTCATCTTTCACTGCAGTCATTAATGAAACCACAGAGGTGTATGCGTTCATTTGTAATGTCAATACAGCAGCCTGATTGTTCCCTGGAGCCACAGCATCTGTCACAGTGGGGATGCACCTCCCCCTGCTCCTCGTGCTGCACCCTCTGTATTCACACTGAGAGAGCTAAGGTGAGATGGGGGGGTCAGTGTCCATCTGGTAGGGAAGAAGTACAGTGAATTACAGTAGGATTTATGGGGTCTGGAGGGGAAGAGCCTGCTCCTGGATGTGGTTAAGCAAAGGCAAAAGGACTATATTGGGGTGATACACATAAAGGAAAGGCTAAATGCAGGCAATCAGTCAGCACTGAATTTGCCTCTTTTCGCTGATTTTGCTGTCTCCCTT
Source organism: Corvus hawaiiensis (assembly GCF_020740725.1). Classification (NCBI taxonomy): domain Eukaryota; kingdom Metazoa; phylum Chordata; class Aves; order Passeriformes; family Corvidae; genus Corvus; species Corvus hawaiiensis. Next base: position 27,356,091 of record NC_063216.1, on the reverse strand, counting down.
CTCACCACCTGCCAGGGAGGTAGAATAGGTTTAATCCGAGTTTAATTGAGCCATGCAAGGCCTATTGCATTGCTTTCAGCAGTGAGGTCTCCCTCTATGCCTGCTCCCTGGAGCCCTTGCTGGTGTTAGCTTACAACCCTGGTCCCATGAAACATCAGATATTCAGCTCTATCTGTATTCTTGATTTGCATTTTCCTTCTTTTTCCTTGAATTTGTTAATTTGTTTAAATTCCTCCTTTCATACCTTGTTTCCATTATAGCCCTCTTCTGTACAGGTCAGACTGACCCGCTCTTCTTTTTTTTGGACATTGTGGCATGATCCTTCACCTCTAGGAAAAAAAGCTTGTAACTCTGGGGTGCTTCATTCCTGCAGTTTTCTGTTTATGACAGACCCACAGCATTGACATCTGTCCTGTACTGGGTAGCTGAAATTACCGTATTACTAATATTTCTCTCCAGATAATGTAGATGGGTCATGTCTATTTCTGTAGACCAAGCCTGCATATTGCCTCTGCTTCTGGCTAGAGATGCCATTGCTGGAGATCAGAACTTTTGGGAAGAGCAGGAGATTCCACTGTTCCCTGAACAGCTAGAAAGTGGCAGTGGAGTTTGCAGAGGCTGGCAACAGGACAGTGCTGCCCGCAAAATTCTTGAGATGCCAGCTGGGGTAATGCCAGCCTTGTGACTGTGGTGTGCCATGGTCTATGGAGCTGCTGCAAAAGTATGGGCAAGAGGTGACATGTGGAAAGGGCTCCAGACTCACCAAGGTTGGAGTCACGGTAAAGGCAAGGAGATGTACTGATGTGGTGAGTAGGTCAGGAATAACAAACAGTTATGCATTGCAGAGTGGTCTGTGTTGGGAGAAGTTGGTGGTGTTGCAGGACATTTTATGTGTTTTCCATAACAGGTAATTTTCAGTGCTTTCAGGGTCACTGGAAAGGACAACATGATCTGGGTCATCAAGTGCTGTTCTCTGCTATTGTCTGTCATTCAATCCCTATTGTAAACTGATCAGTCTTTATCTTAAAAGTAATCAAGTCTCATTCCCCCACAATGCTCACTGGGAGACTGTTCCAGAGTCTCTTTTGTCTGATGGTAAGGAACCATCTCCTAATTACCAGATTAAATGTATACATGGTTAGCTTGCATCCATTTGTTCTTGTGCCAACATCTTATTTTAGCTAATATAATTATTGTCTCTTGTTGCTGTTTTTGCTCAGAAATATTTATAGGGAGACATCCTACCTGCACTAATTCTCATTTTGCAAATAGAATATGTCACTCAAAGGGAAGAAAAACTGTGCTGCACTGAGACATCAACCCCTCTTTCCCTAAATATGTAAAAGCAGTTAGTCCTTGCTATGGGGGTAAGTATAGCTGGTCAGGGATACAGTGACTGTTTTTTGTGATTGCACTATTGTTTGTTTGCAAACTTGCTTCAAGAAGCCTCACCTCTCACTGTGCCACAATCTGAAATAAAATTAAATCAAGCTCACTTTTCTGTGTTACAGGAGAACCTAAAAATAATGACCTGTGTCATCACAACGTGGTACAAGAGAACTATCTAATTGGGAATTCTGCAGTCTAGGCTATGACTGAGCTAATGCTGGGAGAGGTGGAGGAATGAAAGGCCTCTATAAAAGGAATTTTAACTATGCTTTGCACCAAGAAGGCAGAGGAGTCATAAAGCTGAGCTTAATGTTTTTGTGTGAAGACATTCAGTATTGGTCTGAAGTGTAAGTACAAACATGGGATAAACTTGAAATGAGAACATTTTCTTTGTAATGCACAACAGAAACCTTCAGAAGAAGTTAAGGTGCTTCAAGATGAATCAGAGTGGAAGCTCCTTCAGCTCATCGCTCACTGCACCGTTCAACAACATTTTGAAAATTCTCCTTTTCTTTCATCAATTGTTCTCCAGATGGAAGTTCAGGGTTTTCAACTTTTTCTGGGGATGCTGAAGCTGTGACAGTCTGAGAAGCAATTTTGACCAGCCTCCCAGTGATTCTCAAATCCTTATCATGTGCCTGGACTGTGTACTGATCCCTTGTACACAAGGGGGATAAATTGTTCTCCCAAAAAGTGCTGGTCCCAAATAAGACACATGGGTCTGCATGCCCCACATTTATCTTGGTGAGAGACCTAGGGAAGAGTTTGGTGGGTTTTAGTTTCAGATTTAAATTTCAGAATGGGGGAATGTAAAAAAAAAACCAACCCAAAACCTGTTGTTTGTTTCTATGCAGGATATAACAGTGTACTTATATAGAGAGAAGTAGAGAGATTATATCAGTGTATATCCCAGTCATAACTCATTTCTTTTTTTAACAGTACCAGCCAGGAAAGGCTATTGAGTATTGGTGTTGCACTTGAAGCACAGAAAGAATGGGATGTTTTATGGTCCTAGATTCAATTCAGGGTTAAATGTCTCAGGTAATGGAAGCTTTTACCATATCACTTGAGAGCATTGTTTTGTCTGCTAGATTTCATAAGCAAGGAGTTTTCTTTTTTATTTAGTTGAGCTGCTTGCTTTTTCTGAAGAAATAAATGACCAGATAAAAAGCAAATCTGAAAACCTCCCCCACTGAGTCTATTTCAGTTGTTGCTGTTTTCTTCACATTTTCCTTCTTGAAATGCATTAGTTTCCAGTTGAAGGAACCTGAAGAAAAGATGATTATTACTAAGAAATTTGCAAATTAGCACAGCTCAAAACACCCCCACAGCAGTGTTCTAGTAAAATGAGTGAGGCTGGGCTAAAACCTCTATATATTTATTTGGATCATTCTATATTTGGATTTAGCAATCCTATTACTGAGCTGAAATTTAGGACTCTTTAGACACATTTGTCCTGGAAATAGCACTGGTAAATTACCAGCTCTGATAGGTGGGAGGATGAGGGCAGTGTCTAAGATCTAACAAGGAGAAAAGTAACAGACATTCTTCCATTTCTATTAAGTGTGTTTGCATATTTTCAGCACATTCAACAAATGAATAGTTCTGTGCTTGGCCAAAATTAGTGGTTAAAGAGAAGCAAAATGTACCAAGTATGGTGTGTGGGATATTGCAGTGCTATTATGCAAATTGATGCTATGTCTTCAGCAGGAGTTTTCAGTTTAGATCTACTCCAAAGCAGGAGAAAAGTGTGTTTTAGTCAGACCACTGGGATGAGACTATGCATGGAAAAACTCTTATATAAACAAAGATTGAAACATCAGTGTAAAGATGGAGAAGGGATGGGAAATGTACACCATGTATGGTAGAGAAGAAGGTATGACCATTATCGCTGAGAATTTTTTGTGAAACAAGGAGAAAGGAGAGCTTAGTGGGGAGGGAAATGACTGGTAAAAGGAAGCTTTGTGCCATGACAAAAGGAGGCAGTGGAAATCCCCGCTTTCATGTTTGTTGGAGTACAGGAGCTCAGTTTTAAACAAGGGTGGAAATTTCTGTGCTAGTTTTAGTGTAATTACTGTAATGGCAAATACATTTTTTATTTATACTCTTCCACTCTGGAAAGCAGAGCCCTGCCATATTCCAGAACAGAAGTCGAATTTGAATTCTGAGAACCTGTCAAGAAATGCTCATGGGAGACAAATGATCACAGAAATGTCAAATGCATCATTTCTTAAATGTTCCTGCTCTGGTCATTGCTAGCAATAATGTCTCGGCAGTATCTTTTGGGCTGAATGTGGATCTACACAGCATTATGTTCATTATGTGCTGAAGACATCCAGCACGTATTTTTCACCGTATTCCTCTCTTTACCGCAGGTAAGATCACGGTTTATGGCTGTATTATTCTGCACTGCTAAGCTCGTGCTACCCGCCAGGATTTACAGCATCTTTCCTCAGCTCGAATGCTTATACAAACCACTAGATGGCAGAAGTGTCGTTCCTGGTCTCCTCTTGTCCTGAACTGGTCTCAGCTCTGTGCCCGGGGATGCTCCTTGGAGCCAGTTCCCAGCTTTGCAGAGTATGCAAGGGCAGCTATACCTACCGAGAAAATACTTGTCTCTTCCTCAGCAAAAGATTTGTGTTCTCCATTTGGTGCCTTCAAAAAGGGTGGCTTTTTATGGATGATCCCCTAATTTTTCTTCAGATTCCTTGTTTTTCTCTGAAATTGCCCCAATTTTTAGCTTGCAGATGCTGGTGTGTACACATGCTAATGACTGTATTGTTATGATATGTTATATGCTGCCAAGGCAATGCAAGGTAACCAACTTAGCTTTGGCTGAGAGCAGAGATTGTCCCTGGAACCAACAGAGGTTGACTCCATGGCTCAGGTATGAAACTGCTTAACAGGAATTTGTTAATGGCACTATTTGTTGTTGTTCCACTGTTGCAGTTGGCTTTGCCCAGTAAAATGCTAAAACCAAAGTGCTAAGAGAAGAGAAGGGAAATACACTGGAGAATTAAAAAAATCAGAGTAATTTTGGTCTTGAGCAATCCTCAAGTTTCCCAGTTCAGGAATTTCCTGTGAAAAGGAATAATTCCAGTCAGTTCCCCAGCTACAACCATTAGACTCTGAGGGTCTAGCAGTGTGATGAATGGGTGCACAGCCTGGCTGGTGGTGTCAGTGTTGTTTTGCCTGCTTTCCAAAGAAATCTCACTAAACTCAAGCAGTCTCCAAGAACCCTTCAGATGTCAGTGTCAAAACCAGGAGAGTTTCCTCTGGTGGTCACCATCTGGTCTTTGTGGGTTCAATAGCTCCTTCCCTGTCTGCTTCAATGACAAGCTGAACTCTAGGGCAGGGGGAAGAAGGAAAGGTTATTGTAATTCTTCTAACTTGCTTTTTTTAACAAATCCTCCTTCCCCTCCCCCCCTCCCCCAACCAAAAAACAACCTACACTTTAATTCCTCATAAAAAAATTCTTTTCAATAGAGTTTTAGGTCTGGAAATGGACCAAGGCAACTGTGTTCAAATGTACTGGGAAGGACATGGCTCTTGGCTCTTGTCACAGATTTCAAGACCACCTTCACCAAACTCTCAGAAAATCAAAATAGTGCTGCTGTGCTCTGCAAAAAGGCAGATGGGGATTTCAAAACTGAGGGTCATCAAACCCATAATTCTGGATAGAGACTCTTCCAAGGTCACCTCGTCTGTAATTTATGAGATTACTGATTTTTTTTTTAATTGATACTGGGGGTTGGTGCATCTGAAAACTCTCACAAGGTTAAGGGCTTAATTCTTATTACCACAAGTTCCTATTACAATTTGGTGGTGGAAAGAATCCTCCAAACTGATGCTAATCCATGCATTTTTAAGGCCTTCTTTACATGGCCAAGAGTTGTGGGAAGGTAAGTAGAAAAGAAAAGGAGACTATTTTATATATTTGCACACCCAAATACACATTTTGGGCTACAAATTTTCACTTTCTCATTCTCCCTCCTACTTCACTTGCTCCATGCTGTCCTTCAGCAGGAGTTAGAATTTTGAAATGGATGTAAAGCAAAAATACATACTCTCTTTTATTATGAGCATATTTCAAGGGGAAAATGGATTATATTTTTATTGGGCTGAATGCATTCAATTGCAGCAACTTTTATTATTTTGAAACAAAGTTTTGTTATTCAAACAAAAGCCTAAGTGGTACCCACTATGCCAACTGTAAGCATTTTCCTACAGCTCATTTTTAAAATAGCCTTTAGGATTTACTTGACTAAATCAAGCCTCAAGAAGAAGAAGCTTGCAGGGGGGAAATCACTGCATTAGAGGTGATAAAATGAGAAATGAGTGAGACGAACATCGGTGCAAACTCATCAGCATTAGAATAAACTCAGAAATAGACATTCTACATTTCCATAATGCTGTCAGCTGCCACTCCAGAGACAGGGATCTATTACCTCTGTTTATACCGCTGCTAACTTAATTTATAGCAATTTATTGTATAAAAGTAGACAGTAACTTGACTGGCTGGGAAAAAATATCTCCTTTGTGCTGAAAATAAAAATGATAATGCACATAATAGATTTCTGAAAGTAATTTGAATGGCCGGTTAAAACACAAGGTGAGTTAGGTATAGTTTTAGTAAATCTCAGCATGAATTACCTACTTTCATATGCACATTTGCAGATGGATCAATAAAGGGCAGACATGGGACATTTACTTTGTAAGATTGGATGGGCCCAGGTAATTCACCACTTGCAGGCTTCTTTATTTTGCTGTGGCTGCATGGGGGGACGAAGCAGGAGCAGAAATAGGCATGATGCCCCCAAGGCTGAAATCAGGTGCCTACTCATGATCAGCTTTATGAGAAAAGAATCTGACACAGCCTTGTCCCAGAAAAAATGGGCAGTTCATGTCATTTCTGTCCAGATGGTGGAGAAGATAAGAATCACCAAGCTTTCCACGGCTTTCAGTCTAAGGAAACATCTGTAAGATATTTTTCAAGCAGACACATGTATGTCCTGATTTTGCTCCAAACCAGCTAACACAAGCTCCAAACTGGAGGCTTTTGCTAATGCCCATCCCTCATCACAGTGTCTCAGCTCGGACTCAGCCCTGTGCTCACCACCACTGTTCCATGTTAGGTCTGGAGCTGGTTGCATCCTGTCAGATTGGCTCCAGAGCAAGTTAACATTGGTTTGCAGGACACCATGAAGACATACCTAGAGGTGGTGGGATCCCAGCCTTTTGTTAAAGCCCATGGCCTGAGACTGTCAGACCTGTCCTGCTCTCAAGCAGTGGTCCTTGGTCTCTTCATTCCCTGAGAAGGAGTCTGGACCTTCTCTGTAGCAAACAAGCCTCTTGGTGAGAAGCTTGCTCTTCTTAAGTACCTTTCAGGCCCCCTTAGAAGTAGTTCATGAGTCTCTAGGGGTGCATAAACCAGAGACAGAAAAGCATGGCTCTGGCAAGTCTAAGGGATATAATCATCAGCCTGCAGGTAAACATGTGCTTAAATGTTTTGCTGATCAGAGACAAACTGCTGAACTGGGGCCTTGGGAGCTGCCTTGCGACCACAGTTATTCCCTTTATGACAAGAAGGTGATCTTCAAACTGAGGTGGAATGCTTTGCTGTTGCAGCATAACCTGGTTTTGCAGGGAAAAGGAAAGGGAGGATAGAACTGGCCATAGTTTGTGGCAACCTGTGCTCAGAATTAAAATATATGGGAGCAAAATTAGAAGTACTGTCACTGCTGTGCAAATACTACCAGGTTTGAATACAACAGGGGATGAGGTAGCTGAGAACTGAGCTGCATGGGCCAAACCACTAGAGGAAAAGTGTAATGCAGAAACAGCCAGGTCTGGCACATCTGATAAGGACTCTGGGTGGAGAGGGGTGTGAGGAGTTTGCACAATGTTAGCTTTCTGTCTCCAGAGAGTGCTGGTCCAGAAGAATCTCACATCTCAGGACATTGTCATGAGTAAAAAAGAAGCCCCAATCACATTCAGCACCACAGACATCCCGCTGTCCCAGTGGCATTCCCAGTGGCATCCCCAGTGTCTCCAGGATTAACAGATGTGTTTGCCCTCACGTGGACATCATTTCAGAACTGCAAGGACTCCCATGATAGATTGTGTTTCTCAGCCCGGCTCTGTCCATGTCTCCCACAATTTGGAGGCCTCCAATATGCTTTCCCCTGAGCAGCTGCAGGTTGTCAGCACATCCTCCCCTCCCACGGCTGTGGAAATTTCTGGGGTCTGTGCTGCTGTGCAGGAGCAGCTTGAGGGAGGACTGGCAGAGTCCCTTGGCCTCACAAACAGCCTCTGCACAGACTCCTGACATCATGGCAACACAGAGTGTATGCCCCATGAGTCCCGTTTGGGTGGTGCAAAAGGCCAGTCCTGAAGGTAAGCTCTCAGGCTGCTACCTCCTGCTTTGCGTGTGTCGGTGCCTCAGGATCAAACCAGTGGCTGAACTACTTTGTTGATGCCTGTGCTGCTTCAGTTGTGAGCTTTGTACAAATAATTGTTGATAAAACAAAGCTGGATTCTGTTCAAAAGTCCAACTTGTTCTCTCTGCTTCAGGCCCTGGACCCCTTAATTTGTGGCTAGTGGAGGCTTATCCATCTGCCAGGCACAAACTCTTCCTGCTGCAGGACTATGCTGTATTGTGTGCCTGCTCCACTCAAAGGCAAAAGAGGAGATAAGGGAAATGCTGAATTTAGAAGGGCTTTTGATTTAATATTTCAAAGCTTTACAAAATACTCGGGCAGGGGTCTGTGTAGACTCCTCATTCTAACTGAAATTTTAGGTGAAGAAAAACAAGCTGTTGATTCATTGACTCAGGTCTTTAGTTCTGCAAACCAGCAGGGAATTGATTTATAAAAGGTGAGAGTCTAGGACAGTCTGGAAGCCCACATCATGAGTAAGCATACAAAAGGATTTATAGGAGTGCAAAAGGATAATGCTTCTGGTCCTTATTGGTTTTCAGCTGCTTAAATACCACAGTCGGTGTCAGAGGTTTAATAACTTTGAGGATCTGCCATCTTGCACATCACTGAAAACCTCCTAATGGGGTTAAAAGAGCACAGACAAATTTTTTGAAGTTTCGTGTACGTCAGCACCTGTTACTGTCTTTCCAAATTCACGCAGTCACGCAAACAACAGTGGCATGTGCAGCAGCATTGTGGGAAGGAAGGGAAAAGTCAGTGTGTGGAAAAGGTGACAGGTCTAAGACATGCTGCCATATGGAACGGGATGCCAGGTTGGTTGTCGGAACAGGGAACTAGACAGAGGGTGAGCAGTGACACTGAAGTAGTGAGGGTTGAAGTGCAAAGCAACACGTGTCAAGTTGAAATCTTCTTGTTGTACAGGATGTACCAACACAAAAAGAAACACTGCCTATGATTTCAAGCCTGATTGCTGCTCCTTGAGGGCCTCAGCTTAACAGTTTATTATCGATGTGAAAGCAAGAGCTTCCAAGGAAACATGATTAAATAAAGATTTGAACTTCAAAAGCTTTGATCATAGGGATGATTTGTGTCCACTTCAGCCCAACTTACTTAACATATAGAATTGCTCATGACAGCATTTTTGATAGTAAACATTTACAAATCATATTTTACCACACATCAGAAAGAAGTTAGGAGCCAGTTAGCAGTGCAATGTAATGCATTCAAATGCAATGCATACCGCACTACTCAGCCACACTGCAGGTTAAAAACAACATCACACATTGCATTCGAATAGCTGCACTGTCAGGTCTGCAGAACTCCAAGGTTTGCCTTCAAGTGCCATCCTGCTCTGAAAAGCAGGCTCTAAAAAGCTCATTGTTTATTCCATTGTTCTAGTCCTTGAAAGTGCTGCTTGAAAGAAGGTCAAGATAGAATCCTAGTGGTTTTTGTTAGAAGGGACCTTAAAGCTCATCTTGTTCCAGCCATCCTGCCATGGGCAGGGACACCTTCCATTAGACCAGGTTGGTCAAAGCCCCATCCAGCCTGGCCTTGAACCCCTCCAGGGACGGAGCATCCACAACTTATCTGGACAGCCTGTTCCAGTGCCTCACCACCCTCACAGTACCCTCTTTCAATTTAAAGCCATTAGCCCTTGTCCTACCACTAATGCCCCTGTAAAAAGTCCCTCTTCAGCTCTCTTGTAGCCCCCTTTGAGTACTGACAGGTGCAATAAGGTCTCCCCAGATCCTTCTCTTCTCCAGGTTGAGCAACCCCAAGTCTCTCAGCCTGTCTTCATAGAAGAAATGCCCCATCCCTCTGATCATCTTTGGCCTCCTCTGGACTTGCTCCAACAGGTACATGTTCCTTCTTACGTTGGGTGCCCCAAGGCTGGATGCAGCACTTCAGGTGGGATCTCACCAGAGTGGAGCAGAGGGACAGAATCCCTTCCCTTGCCCTGCTGCCCATGCTGCTCTTGATGTGGCCCAGGATAAGGCTGGATTTCTTGGCCTGCAAGTGCACATTGCCATGGAAGGACGCTTCCTTCTATTCAAGGAAGATGCCTTTTTCCTTCTATTTCTCAGCTCGAGGTGGGTTCAGAGAAAAAAGATAGATTGTCCTTCCATGTCAACTCAAAGAGGATAAGTGATACACAAAATATTTCATCTCATGTTTTCCACTATGTTTGGGCAGCCCTTGTTTTCTCACCTGATAACTCTGCTGCTGGAGCATTCATCACAGCATTTGCTTTTTATAGAAGCCAGCTTTACCTTCCCTGCCCAGCGTCATTTAGGTTGAGTTGCATTTTGAGGTAAGGCATCTCATAGATCAGCTGTGGTATGGCCTCCTTCTTTTGGTGACTGTTCCCAAAGGTCTGTCCAGCCTTAGGCTCCTGGGGTGGATAAAAAGCACCATCAGACACCAAAGGGTGCACATCTGCTTGTGTGTGCATGATTCAACATCCCTGGCTAACAGATGAGAGGGAAGCCAAATGAAGTGGGACGTGGGGTATTGAACACATCTGTCAGAAACATCTGTCAGAAAAGCTGAGCACAGTTTCACTGCCGTGCAATGCTCATTCCTTGTCAGTAGTTACTGACTGGGCCTTTTGGGTCTTCTTCAGCTCTCCTAGATAGCTGACACCTACCCTTCCTCTTCTCCTTTCTTTCTTCTCCTTTTGTGGAGTTTTTCCTCTTGTTTCAGCAGGAGGGCACAGATGGACATGAGCTGAGACTTAGGCCCTGTTCTCCGGGAGGTTCTCCGGGAGGCAGGGGACAGAAGGAACTTGGCAGGAGGAAAGGCACTGTGAGCTGCAAGGACCAACAGAGCACTTGTGCTTTTTTGGGGTGAAAAGTTCCACCTCAAGGTCCTAGGGTTGGGGTATCCTCAGGTGTCTCTTCCTTATGGGTCCTCTAATCTCTGTGAGGGCTGAGCTCACTCTTGGATGCTTTTTTTCAGCTGTGCTATTCCAGTATTCACCACTCAGACAGCTTTTGTTCATTGGCTTGTTGGGACGTAAAAGTCTCTGACCCTTTTGGTCCAGCCTGGCTGGTCTCACAGTCAGCCTCTTTAGAAGCCACTCATGAGAAGGGAGAAGGACTGGAACCTGATAGTTTTATTAGATTTTTTTTATTAGCTTTGTTTCTGTGGGAAAGCAAGGTAACAAGTGCACATGCAGTGAGTTTTCCACTACCTAAGGAAATGACTTAAAATATTCATGCATCTGGTTTCTTCTGACATGCCTGTGGGCCTCATGATCTGCTCTGACAGTCTTCTAGGAAATGCTGATAATGAGCAATCTTTGCTTTTCCCAACATGCTTGTTTGTTTTCTTCCTAATCCACTCTACAGCAAGAACAAGATCTCATGTGGGGTCCTATCTACACTATCTTAACAGAAACAATTACACTTCCTGCTTTAATTAACAGTGAGCTTGACTTTCCTTTCTGAAACCAGAGGATGCATTTTCCTTAGCTGTAGCTGTGCAGCTTTCTCTGACTTGGAGGTCAGACAGGTGCATGACAGGAAGCACCCAGCCTCTTTCAGAGTTCCCACAGGTATCACCATGGGGAGAGACTCTCCCTTGCTTTTTCTGAGAACAAACTGCTCAAATCCCTCCCTCTAAGGGAGAGGAATTAACTCAGACATAAACACTGCCTTCAGATACAAGCTGCTTATCTGAGAGCTGAGTAGGGCTTTGTACGGGAACCCCTTAGGAGGCACTCCACCACAGGCTTCCCTTCCAAAGCAGGCAGCCAAATGGTGAGCCCCCCAGCAAGAGACAGTGATACAGCTTAAGCTAACCTACTTAGCCACCCCAGCAGCCTTAAGCAGGTTCCCCAGGCAGTTGACACTGCTCTGACACAGGGAGTCCCTGTCCTTGCTGTGCTGCCTCACAGCCACAGGCTTGGCAGTCAGGTGGGGCTCGAGGACTGCTGCCTTTGCCAGCATCCCCAGCTGCATGTGCTTGAGTTTTGGTAGTGATGATCCCCGGCCCCCATGCTGGCTGTGCAATCCATAAACGGCACTTGAGGACCTCCATCACTGTCCTTGGGCCCTGGCAAGGCCTCATCCTTGTGAGTGGCTGTAGATTAGCAGATTAGTAGTAATGTAGTAAGAGGGAAGTCACCTGGGAAGTAATAGGCATAAAGAAAAACAGTTATTCTCTCATTCAAGGGCATTTTAGAGGAAGGTGAGAGCAAAGGATAGTGTCTTCCTTTTATATCATTACAAGAGATGCAGGGAAAACAGCCTCTGTTCTGCCTAAGCATCCAGAAAAACAAGTGGATGTTGGAGGAGCAGAGGTGGAAATCCTTTTCTTCCCCGTCCCTATTCACTGTTAGGAATCAAAAAGAGGGAGGGGATTCAGTGCCTGGAGAGGAGACTGCTGATGGCCCAAAAGGTACTGAAAACCTGCTGGAGTCTGTAAGAGGCACAAGAGGAAAGGAGGAAAGAAGTGAATAGCTGATGAGTGGAACTAATGAGACCTGGGTCAAGTCACTCCAGCTGAAACTTTTTCTGTGGTTGGGGCATTTAAAAGGTTTCCTGTCCATGCGGACTGTCTTGAGTCTAATAAGCTGTGAGCTCAGCCTGCAGATTTTCCATAATTTAGAACACGGGGACTATGTCCTCTATCCAGACATCCTCCTTTTTTTTTAATGAAACCTTTCATTTATGCCTGTCATTCCAGTTAAAATCGGCTAAAATTGCCCAGTGAGCTCAGGGGAGTGAGGAAAAGAAAGGCAGACAACTGAACAGACAGACATATGTGCATTAACCCATCTGCACAAAGCATAATTGTTTGAATCCCATTTCTGTAGAAAATATCTGATTTTTCAGCAAGTGGAGGACCCTGAGAGCCTTGGGGATGTGAAGGACTGTGCAAATGGGATGCTCAGTTTTTATTGTCCAGCTTCCATCACTGTTCTAGAGAAGGAGAAATGCCACATATGATGCCTGAAATCTTCAGCCAGAATCTACCTCCAGCTTCTCCCCTGCAATTATCTTCTCCATGAAAGAAAATTGTTTTCTACTCTCAATCTCTAACTCATACTTTCTTCTCCTTTTCTTTCCTCATGAAATCATTATTTGAAAAGAGGGAAAGAGGGAGAGATTAATTAAGAAGCTTGTATTCCAGTTTGAAGCTTTCACCGGTAATCAGAAACTGCTTGAGTTGTGCTTTCAGGGGTTTGTAATATGAACAAAATCTCTGGATAAGGAGACAGGCTGTAATTAATTTCTCTCTTCAGGATGATTACAGATATAAATAGTAAAACAAAGACAGACAAGTATCAGCAGAGGTGCCCACGTTGCATGTACTCCATTGTAATGTGGCTCAATAGCACATTATTTTCTACTCAAGGTCAGTGATTCACAGCATGAAAAGGATATGGCACAGGATTTCCAGGATTTCTAGCCTTTCCTAGCACACACCTGGTGATCATCACTTCAGCCACTTTTCCAAGTGAAAAAGAAACCAAGCATAGAAAAGAAACCAAGCCTAGAAAAGAAACTTTCTCTTCTCATCCCATTCCTGCGTTATCTTGTCCTCTGGAGAGCTGACAGCAGAAACCAGTTAAGCTGGGGTAGTTTGAGCATGAGTGCAATAGTATAGTGGGAAGCAGGAAGCCTTAGCGAGGAGATTAAAGGGAAGGATTGGCAGAAGCCTCTAGCTGCTTTTCAGCATCTCAGGTTTCATGGAAAAAAAAAAAATGCCTGGCTGCCAGGGCTCTGCAGCAAATTTTGAAAGAAAGAACTGGCCTAGTGTTGCAGCACTGAAGAAGTTTGCAGAAGCTGCAGGATGTGGTGTGTGAATGGCATCAGTTTGTTTTGGTTTGTTTCCTCACAGCCATCGCTGACACTTCCAGTGTCTTCAACATGGAGTGTTTTGGAGCTGACCAAAGAAGCCGGGGGAGAAGAAGGAGAAAGCTGGGCTCACAAAGGTTCATGTGTTCTTCTCAGGCAAGCCAGTGTCCTGGGCAATATTTTGGGCTGTAAGACAGCAGTGGGTAGGGCTGGGGGAGAACATGTCCTTGCTTTCATGTCCCACGAGGATTGGGAGATGGAATGTTCTGGAGGAGGAGACCTTCTGTATGCCCAAACAGGTCAGTCCAAAACTAAGGGAAATTACTCATAATAGGATAACAGCCAGCTCTTTCCTAGAGCTTTTCATTAGCAGCCATCGATGTTCTTGCAAAGCAGGTCAACAGCTTCACTGACTGTTTATGGAAAGGGACAAAGAGGCATGAGACTACACAGACCAATGCACTCACAATTTCTGCTAGCAACAGGTACATGTTTTCCATGACCCGTCCTGAGCCCTACTCCAAAACTACAGCTTATTTTAAGGGCAAAAAAGCCCGAACGAGCTAAACCATGAGCAGCTTCCAGAGCAAGTCGATGCCACAGCAATGAAAACTGCTTCTGTTGTTCTCTCCAGGCTTGTAAACAGCAATATCCAGCTCTGTGTGTGTGTTAGGAGTAGAAATGAGGGGATAACTCACTTTGAAAGCTTTCTTCAGAGGTTTGTGTAAAGATTTCATCGAGTTCTTCTTGCACTGACAATGTGCCTAAAGTAAAGCACTTTGCTTTGAAAACAGGGACTGCAGTATCTACCTTTAAATAAGCAGAAAGCAAGCAATAGTCAGGGACTGGGCAAATGATGCAACAGGCTCCCTTTTAGAGGACAATAGGAAGGATCAAACTGATGGGGGGTCAGAAATCGTTGTTTGTCAGGTGAAGAAAAATGTAGGAGATATTGCAAGGTCCAGAGAAGGTCAGTGAAGATAGAAGTGTCATTGAATTTACAGATGATGAGAGATTGCAGGGACTCTTTAGCCAGAAATGATGACTAGTTGGAGGGAGTCTTGTCTGAGACATTCACAATGATTAAAGATGGAAAGTGAAATTGATTGCCCCTTCCTTTCTTTCCTTTTTTTTTCCTTTAAACTCTGTCCTGCAACATGGGAACAAGGGGTCATTCACTGAAATTAAAGGGCAGAAGCTTTAGAGCTGATAATTTCTTCTTTTTTAAATGCTGCATGTAGTATATCCATGGAATGTATTGTCCCTCTCCCCGAGGTCATGGACACAAAGGCTGTGACCGGATTTTAAAGAGGCTGAACTAATTTCACAACCTTTTACAACACTTGTGGGTACCTGAGGCAAGGCAAAAAGGGCCAGTATTGAATCACATGCTTTTGGGCAAAACCTGAAAAATCCTGCTCCTGAGGCAAGATGGACATCTCTTTGTCAGAGCACTGCAAGCAGCTGCAGTGAGCTTAAACATGCTCACCCCTGTGCAACACTCTTTTGTGAGGGGTTTCTGCCTCCATCTGGAAGCACTTGAAGGGAACATGAGCCTCAATGCAGCTTCTTTCATTTCCATGATGGGATCTTAACAAAGATTCACCTTCTCAGCTGCTGTAAGCCATTAATTAGTGCACCCTGTGTCTCAGATTCACCCCTGCCAGTCTCATGCTGCAGGAGGCTGCAGATGCAGGGTAACAGCAATTCTGCAGCCAAGGAGTCAGGCAGGGTGGAAGAGTCACTGCAGGGTGGGAAGCACCGCAAGGCATGGATGGGAGGGATGTTAATGATGTACATGCTGCTTTGAGAAGCACTTGTGAGAATCAAACATTATGGTCAGACTGACAAGGTGAGCCTTCTGTCAAAGAAATAAATACATGCCAAGCCCAGTGCATGGCTCTTGAGTGCTCTCCAGAGTAACTGGGATTCGGGTTCAGAGCTGAAGGACAGATTCAACTCTCACGCTCATTTGGCCTTGTCTTTTCTTAGGGAAGGTACCAACCATCACGTTTTGTACTTTGGAAAGAGATGGTTTCATTATTCATTGGCCATGAAACTCCATCTACTAGGGAACAAAGGACAGATAAAGCTGCAAATCTGCTGTGACATGAGTCCCAGGGTGATTCTGCCAGGGGTGAAGGACTCTCCATTTCACCACCTGGGCCCTACAGGTAAAATTAGAGCCTTCTAAAGTGCCATATATGGCTCACACAGAGGAAATAATGGCCCGGTGGTTAACTTTGGGGCCTGGGATACAGTTTTGTTTGCCATTCTGATTTCAAGGGAAGATGGTGATGGAACATACATGTTTGTTTGAAAGAGATCTGCCCTCTGGCAAAATACAGACTAGGATTTCTTAGCATTTATTAGTGGATTTTTCCCTGGAAATATCAGTGCTCACATCTCTGTGTCCTGGAGAGCCATCAGACATTTCCAATGTTAAGGGAAACACACAATGCCCTTTCCCAGAATTTTCTGAAGTAGGGATTACATGTCAGTGCCCCTTGGCCCTTTTCATGTCAGTGATTTTCTTTTTTTTCTTTCCAACAAGAGCCATGACTAACAGCTGAGGTTCTTTATTGCTCTGCTGGGCCACCAGACACAGTTTTCCCACTTCACCAGTTAAAATAGGATAATCCTATTGACAATGCTGTCGGCTTACTAAAATGTTGCATGATGCCCTCCCAGTGACAACTTTGGCCAGGCAAAGCTCTTATCTTCGTTGTTTCTTGAAGAGTTTTGGTGTCAAGTCCCCCTTTACCTGCACACTCTTTGCATTCTGATCTCACCAGGATAGCCTCCTGATTAGTTCCAATAAAATAAGTAAACCCTTGTTCTCTTCCCTGTCACTTCATCCTTCACCTGTATCCTGCATGGCCAGCTGGAGAGGATGCTTTAACGAGTGATGGACTGTTTCTCAAACTCACACAGAAGAGCAGACTTGTGAATTTTTTCCAAGTCCCCAGACGGTGCCCTCCACTGAGATTGCTGTTGATCAGGTGGAGCTCTTTTCCATCTGGGCTGCAAACATACATATATACACACAGGAAGGATTATTAATAATGCAACAGTGGCTGTGATGAACCATGATAGGTGGTGACAGAAACTGGGAGATGAATACATTCAAATCAGTGTGCTTGGCAGGTATATGAAATATTATTTTGTTAGAGAGAAGACCTTTAGTACTATAATGCCAATATCTCAGGCAAGAGATCCAGCACTGAGGCTGTCAGTCAAATTTGATTTTTCCTGTGTTCCTCTCACCCATCACTGTGGTGTAGGAGCTCCTTTTATCAAGAAATATCAGTGGTGTCTGTCACTGGTTCTTTTCTCTTTCCTCCCATTTTGGCTTCAGGAGAAAGAGGGCAAAATTAAAACAGGCAAATAGAGAGGAGGAGAATGGGTGCATCTGTGGGACCTGTATTACAAAGAGGACTGCATGACACTACAGGCTATTTCATAACTCTAGCCAGTCTCATAGTGCTAAAGCAATTATCAGATGTGGAAGTCAGGGGAAAAGATATTACACTGCAAAGAGGATCACCCTCATGTATGCAAATGCGATAACTTTTTGAGACCATGAAGAGAAAATGTGAGGTGAAGTTTTCCAAACAGTCCATTGATCAGGCTTATGCCTTTCTTGATCCTTTAGACAGGAAAGGATGAAAATACTTCCAAATTTGAACCCTGTCTTCACTGTCTGAATTCGTATTTTATCTCACAGAAAAGCAAAATCCTGCTGCTCTTTTTCTCTGGTCCTTCTTCCAGGGAATGGTTCCCCTTTTTCAGCCCTAAGAAATCAAGGCTGAAAAGAACGGTGTGGTTGACAGGTCCCTTGGCAGTATGTGAATGTTGAACTCGTGAATGAAGGTCACATCAAATGATTTGTAGATAATCCACATGCAGTTAAACAGGTTTGCACATAACACTCATCAAATAATTCTGAGTAATGAGTGCAGGTGCAAAAGTCTTGATGTGTTTGCAGGCGTTTCATGATCAGAAGTAAGAGCTTGAAATTCACTATCTTAAGCTGCCCCTGACAGAATAATCAGCGTGCTCTGCTGTGCCCTGTGGTTGCACCCTCTGTTCTGTGCCTGAATTACAGATAGAGGAGATGCTCTTAGCCCTCCCCATCTAAATGTTTTAACAAGCCCGTTTTTTCAGTCTGCAAAGTGAGAAATCTCAAAAGCAGACTCACTGAGAGGTAAGTTGGTTCTGAGGAATTAAGAATGAAAACCAAAACTGACTTGGATTCAGAGGAGACTGGAGGTGACCAAGGTTTTATGAAATGAGGCCACTGGCGTTGGTAGTCAGTCTTGTCAGCCCTTGGGTCCTTGTTTCCTCATTTTACACACAACATTCATACTCCATCCAGCTCTGTTCTGAGGAGAGATGACTTGACCCAGGCTGGCTTGGTGTGAACCAGTGAGCTGTGCTGGTTCATATCCCCAGAGGCCACATCCAGATGTGTGTGAAGGAGAGGAACCAGTGACATGGGTGAGGTCGGCACTGCTCCTCATCACAGGCTGGGCTACATGGACACAGTCCCAGCAAATCCTCTGTGATGCACAAGCCTCTGTGTTTGGGGTCGGTGCTTTGTTAACTCTTTAGTCATGGGAAGAAACACTTGCATCTCATGTAGGAAGAGACTGGACACTGTGACCAAGAGCTAGGCAGGACTGCTGCTTGGGCAGTTCCTTGCCTCCCAGGGACTTTGTTCTTTAGGAATACTTCAGACCATGTAATACTACCTATGGTATAGATGTGTCCAGCTTTCCTGACCCTAAAAAATCATGTCAACAGCTTTCTACAGCCAAGGGTCGGCAGACAGCACATGCCTCCTGGAGACAAGCCTGGGAGAATTGTTGGGAGATGTTTGCAGGCAGGGATTGACAAAGCCTGGCCAGAAATCCTGCTTCTCCATGGTGAGAGGGGACTGTGATTGCCAGACAAGCTAGCTGGGTCTTTGAATTTGTTCTCCCCCTCACACATACCTTTCTCTGATGGGCAATGTGTTTTGTCCTAAGATAAGAGAACCAGGTGGGTATTGCAGGAGGAACTGTCTGGTTGCTTGCATAATTAATGCATTCCAGTGGTGGGGGAGCTGAGATATTTTCATTTGACTTTGGTGCACACTGGCCTACAGAAGGGCATAAAATACTGCTGGAGACTGGGACAACTGGGTAAACTGGTCTCCCAAAGTTGCAGACTGCAGGATCCATCCAGTCCAGAGGCAGGGAACACTCACTTTTGGACTGATGATTAAAAAGCACTAATATTTGGTCAAATACAGAGATAAAATCCTAAAATAGCTAGATAGGTGCTTTGTTGTTTTGTAATTGGTAATTCTGCAGGGCCAAAGCCTGTAAATATGTACATTTCTCATCAAATCTGCTTATAACCCTGTAAACAGTTGACCAAATCTGACACTAAGTGGACCTAGCTGCACCTAGATTTCTCTGAGAAGCTTAGACAGCAGAGGGGTCTCACTGAAGCCTGTGACTCAACAGGAGAGACCATGACCTGATTATACTGTAATCCATTGTAATAGATGATAAAGCCGGTGTTTAGATACTGCATTGGGAATATTTAGATACTGTATTAGCAACAAATCTAATCATAATCATTCACATAATCACTGTGTCCTACTTCTTGCACCCAGCTGAGAGCCTTCTCTCCACTACACTGCCACAGGGGCTGGTCTGCCTCACATGTGAGGATGGGACTATGGTGGTTTAATCCATTTCCCATCACAACAAGGGGATTTGGACTACCTGCAGCTCCTGCACTGGCAGGCCTCTGTCACGGGACAGATCCTACATTTGAGCTGCACTTGAATTGTTTCGGAGTCTTGACTCAAGAACCACAGGCTGGTGGCTCCTGATTAAAGGTCAGAGGTACAGACATGGGGATAAATGTCTTTGTTTGGATTACTCTAGTGCCTGTACCAGTGCTGGTACAATTTAGAGTAGTTGCATCTCTGATGGACAGGATGAGGCTCCCTGAGAGGGCAGCATCTGTTCCCTGGATTGAATCTGTTTTGTTTAAAAAGAGAGGACAGCGATCTTCAGGGCTGTTGGCTTGGCATATTACAGGGGTCCTATATGCAAATGTAATTATACATATGAAAATCCCCTGAGAAAAATCCAAATAATTCTTAAATTGGCACAGAGACTATACTGTTAGAGGTGGTCAGCTTACTGGCCATTGCATTTCAATTACCTTTATGTTCATTTGGTGCCACTGAAGTGAAATAATTTTCACTGATTAGTGCCAAGAGCTGACAGATATGTTCTTCCTTTTTGTTTTCTCTTTTTCAAAATTGTTTTTAGTGCTGGTGAGCGGTGCCAAAAGTACAGCTCTGCAGCCTGTAGTGTTTTATTCAGCCAGGGAACTAATTCTAGCACAGTATGAGCAAGGGATGCTTTGCTCAGGAATGGAGGCACTGAAGAAGCAGGAATCAGTCAGCAGCACCTCCTCTTTTAGCTGTGTGGTGCGTTCTCCCAATGTTGGGGATGGAGTGGCAGCTTTGTGAATTTTCACAGCCCTGTATCAGCTACATGAGGCACATTTTGACTTTCCTGGTAAAAGGCATCATTTTTGGACTAGAGGGAGTAGGTGGAAGGGGATCCTACACTTGTGCAGTGCTCAGACACTTGTTTTGTGTCTGAATGGAAATGGGGTGTGCATACAGAAAGCAGCAGTGAGAGAGTCCATTTTCTTCTTTCAGAGGCAGCATTTAATTGAGCTCCCTATATCCATGTAGCACATCTCCAGGGGGTAAGGTCTTGGAAATGGTGCAGCCTAGTTAGCAAGGGTCTGTGCCTTCCTGCATAAGGGCTGCTCCTTGTGCCTTGGACACATTTAGGTTGGAAAAGATCCTTAAGGTCATTGAGTCCAGCTGTTAACCGAACACTACCAAGCCCACCTCTAAACCATGCCCTTACTACTTGGATGGGAATTGTTGGTGCTGATGTCTCCTTGGTGCACTCTCATGGACCAGGTGAATGAGCCCTCTTGCACCCTGGCTAGAGGGACTGGCAAAAATCAGGTTGCACAAACCATAAAGCAAAAGGTGGGATAACAGTGGTCTCCAGCCACCTGTCATGGACACACGCATTGACACAAAAAACTAGGCTATGGTCCCTTCTGTGCCCTTGTAGGCAGGGAAAACTGTGACAAAATCAGGTCTGGAATGGGCTTCTTGGTTTGCTTAAGGCACAACCAAGCAATGCAGGGTCTTCAGGACAGGCCAAATGTTCCCATGAGGAAAACCAAATGAACTCCCAATGCTTTTGTACAACATCACTTCCCATTGCCATGAAGCTGCTCAACACATACTAATGAATGACAAGCTCCCTCAGTCAGCAGGAATGCCCCAAACAGCCTTGCTGCTGGCATCTCACTCCCTTCTCCCCACCTTGCCACCTCTCTTCCTGGAGCCCTAAGAAAAGAGCGGAGAAAGGTGGATATTTATGAGCGTGTCAGAGAGAAACGAGTGGCAGGTGTGCTTTTCCTGTGACATTTTGTTATCATAATTATTATTTCAAAGTTGGCTTTGGAGGATAATCAACAGTTGTCTCCCCATGAATGTGCTTAGTAAAAATGTCTCAAATGCATGAGAGAATCCATTTATTGCTTCTGTGTTGCAGGAAGGTGAAATTACTGCTTAAATAACCTCTCAGTTCAAGTGAGGGTAAATCAATGCCGACCATGGAGAACAAACAGTGCTGATTTTACTCTTGTGACCCAAAGCTGCACACCATCACAATTCATCTGATCTTCTCATCTTGCCAAATGAAAATGGAGATGAATTATCAGTCTTTTTCCAGCTGGTATCCCAATGATGTGGACAGGAGCTGCATTATTACAATAGTTTAAGAGATTTTTTTCTCTTCAGTTGCCTGCTTGTACATTAAAAAGGGAATAGAAACAACTATGATGCTGTCCTGTTTAATGTGCTTGTGTATATTGTCTCTTGCTTAAGGTTTCCTCTAATGAGTAATTTAAAATCATATTAAGCATCTGCTTTCTGTGTTAAATATTTCACATGATTATGGACTGAATATTGCTTTCAGCCTTGCCTGAGCCATCTTCCTAAGTCTGAGGGGTTATGCAGTGAGAAATGAGGTCAAGTCCTTGTCTTCTCAGTTTTCACTGTGGTATATTCAACATGTCTGAGGAGCTGGTTTTCCCACCTACTGCATTGGTTTGCTCTCACCCTGACAGAAGCAGCCCAAATATATGATTGCTTGTATTGCATCTTAAAGGCCAACAGAGCACCAAGACAAGATGCTTACAAGTTCCAGGGATATTCTAGCACCCCTGGATTGTGTATGAATGAATCTCACTTCCAGCTCTTTGCCTTAGCTTCATAAGGTTTCCAGACCTTCAGAAGACCTTCAAAATGCTAGAGTCCTTGAGTTTGTCAATGAGATGATGAGTTGAGGAAGCTTATTGTCTTCCAGACCAGGACCTTTTCTAGAACAGGCATTTTAATTCTACTTCATATTGGTGCAAGAAGTGTAGGGTGAAATTTATGGTCTGTCATGTGCATGACTGAGATTAGTGGACTATAATGATCTCTTTTCTGTTTTTAAATTCAATTTCCTTTTTATTTTTAATTAAAGTTGTGTTTCAGTGATTTTCATACTCACTTAAGCAAGGGGTTGAAAATGTGGAATATGATCATGTGGGGAGGGTCTTGGGAAAAGCCCTGGAAAAGCTGGTGAATGAGCAAAAATCCTCAGTGTGATGCAGGCACTAAGAGCTCACTTGTTTGTGGCCAAAGAAGGGATCATAGAAGGGTTCCCACTGGAACATCCTGTCTCTGGTCACCACTGCTCTGACAGCAGAGCTACAGGCAAAGGAGAATTTACAGGACAAGAGAGAGTTTTCAACCACCTCCAACTCAACTGAAAGAGAAAAATCAGTTTCCGTGGATACCATCTACATACTTAGACCCTCCCATGCATTTTGAATTAGTGAAACCTGTCTCCAGGCTGTTGGATGGTCTTAATTAAACTAAATTAATTATTTATTCAAATAAAATAAGACACGTCAAGACTCTTCAGGGAGGCTGTAAGGATAGTAATGCCTGTTATTAGAAAAACATTTCAATACCTCACGCAAACTGGGTCCATTTTATTTGCACAGGATCCTGTTTTCTGAAATTTTTCAGGACTCAAAATAATGAAATTTTATTTGCATAAGGTAAGACCCCTCCACCCCTCTCTTGCCATTACCCTCTTCCTATTGTGTGTTGTGGATCTGCAAAAGCTAGACAGACATCTCTTTTCCTAAGAAGCTTCTGGCAGACTTCACACAAACTTTTAGGATCATTTATACAGAGGGGGGCCTAGCAATGCCAAGAAGATATTTCTTTTCCATGACACACTGTGAGTGATTCTTGTATAAAATTGCCAAAGCACTCGACAAAGTCATAATCACTAACTAATGATCCATAAGGCAATTGCTGTAATTAGTAGCATTATTGATATTACCTTACTAGAGTAATTGGACTCACTTAACCTTTGTTTGTAGCAAGAGAAATTGGGATATTGATGCTGACAAGGACTGGCATCAAGTGGACAATAAACAGTCTGTACAGCAGTTATTTCCTAACATGCCTGCAGCCTGGTCTCTGCTGCTCACCACAGCTACGTGGTTGGCTTGGAGCTGCAGGAATTTGGAGCAGTGCAGAGTCCTTTTTTCGCTTGAGCCTGCTCTGACCTGTCAAGGCTATGCCTTGACTGAAATGTTAGGTGTGCTGTAAATCCCATGAACTGTGGATTAAGCCTAGTGTGTCCATATTCTTCAAAGGAAGAGTCAGCTTCAGGTATCTGCTGGTGGGCAGAGCTGGAGTGTGCTTGGCCCCCTGCACAGAGGTGAGTGGAGTGATGCATCCCTGCAGTGGTCTGGACCTGGAGGTACACCTGCAGGGGATGAGGGGGTGCTCCGCACGCTGGGCCATCTTTGGTGGTCTGCCAAAAGCTGGGGAGCCCAGTGGTGAGATGTGCTTGTTTTCCCCCAGCATGGAACCGAGCTGAGACAAACCGCCTATCAGATGGCAAGAGCTCTGGCTGCTGAGAGGCTGGGCTGGATTCAGCCTGTTGTCATGGAGCAAAAGGCTGGCTCAGACTTCGCTGGGAAAGCAGCAGCCAGAAAGAGAAGTTTGCTCAGAGAGGTTGGTTCCAGTGAGGGGGTGAAATGACAGATGACAGATGATGGCCATGTGGCACAAGGTGCCAGCTACTTTGAGCTGAAGTCCTGTACTAAAGCCTTTGGGGAAATCAACATCTTTCTCTTTTTAATGACTGCGATATATTATATTGTCCTCCCCCTGTTTGTTCTAATAGGAAACATCCACCAAACCTGTCCATCTGTGCACAGGCCTCCTCTCTGAAGGCTGGTGGTGAGGATGAACACCACCTCTGTTCCCACTGCCCATCTCAGGCAGACTGGATAATGATGATGTCCCTCTTGGCCTTGCACCAGTACAATTTATGGCAAAAGTAATAATAATAATAATGATAATGATGATGATGATGATGATGTCTGGAAAAGAAACCATGTCTATATGGAACTTTACTTTCCAGCCTGAGCCCCATTTTGAAGGACGCAGTGGGGACAAATGCAGAAGTGTAGAGAGGGGTTCCTTGTGGAGAGCTGCCTTTCATCTTAGCAAAGCCATCCCTCCCACCACGCATGGGAAGGAGCCTCTCTGGCTGCATGGCTGCATCCAGTCTCACAGAGCCTCACAGGGCTGGGTGAGGGCCAGCCTGATGGCTCTGTCTTCCATGTTGGGCCAGCTACCTTGGTGCCATTCCAAAGTTATCTCCTAATTAACCTTGACACAAGCCTTAGCTTTCCAAAAGTCTGCTGGACCTCTGAAAAATTCAATTTTTTCTCTGATGAGATGCATTCAGATGAGTTTCAGCTTATCAGGGCCAACAAAAAATCTCAGTCCCTTAAGTGTACAGGTGGATGCTTAACCATACTTGTCCTCTTCATCATAAGGAAAACCTGCTACGTGCCAAACAAATTAATTTCTTGATCTTTATATAATCTATTTATGCAAAAAAAAAAAATCTACAAAGGGGAAATTAGATTGAAAACTGACTCCAGACACCACTTAGTAAGAATTATTTCATGCCAGTATATGTTAAATTCAATATCTATTCGACTCATGCAGTGTAGTTTATTAAAATGAACAGCATCTCAAATATGCATTTCTGCATTCAGTTACCTCATCCTGGTCTTGATGGATCTATTACTGTTGAAGGATACAAATTTCTGTCAACTGTGAGAGAGTTCACGGCCATTTGATGGTGAAAAAAAAGGGGGGGAAAGTTGAAGGCATAAAGTGCCTCAGCCTTAAAATAGCAGTGAGAACTAACCAGCAGGAGACCCACTTTAGAGCAATATATAAGCTGTCTGTGGCCTTTCTGGTGACAGAGCCTGGCAGACACATCACTGCTAAGAGAGGGTTTACTGTGACCATTTTCCACTGATAGGGAGGCATTTTTCTGGGGCTATCTCAGGAGGTGCTGGAGCTGAGGTGCTCTCAGCATCCTTCAAAAGCATCCTAGGTCATGAGGGTTTGGTTTTGTTTGAGCCAACAGGTGAGGCTTCTCCCCAAACCCAACCACATCTTTATGTTACCGGCCCTGTACCAACTCTGCCCCTGGAATCGCTGCCAGCAGACACCTCTCCACCCCATCCCTGACAGCATCTCTACCTCGGTCTGCTCCTCCCCTCCCAAATGAAGCTGTCCCCACTTCTCATCCTGACCTCCATGCACCTGTCCAACACCGGGCACCTGTGCACCCAACTTTTTGTTTCTCACACCATCTGGCTGCTTAAAATGTCTCTGTCCCAGGGACAAAATTCAGTGTACAATGGACTCCCAAGGGGCAGCTGTCGTAAAATTCTGCAGGAGTAAACAAAATTCAGAGGGTCCAAGACAGCAAATGAAAAAGAACTAGGTGTGTCGACTGATTTAAATGGGTGATCTTGGCTTCTGTGTCTGCACACATTTTCACTTTTCTGAATTTCTTGCCTCCACATCAGATGTTTTGCTATATTTAGCTTGATAACTAACTTCATTTCCAGTGGCCTTGCAAAGCATTTTGAGCTAAATGAATATGGAAGATCCTACCAGAAATAGTATGATGTGATTTTGTGTTACACATGGGCATTTGCCCTCCCGGGGTGAAAAAGCTTAAAGCACATATGTGCCTGGTGGTTTTAGAGTGCTGCTCGAGTGCTAATTACATGTGTGAGCTAAGTACTTCCATTAGCTTTAAAGAGGGGGGGAAAGATGAGGCGGATGGAGGAAGAGACTTGCTAAAAAAGCCAGCAGAGATTCCATGGCAGAGCAGAGGTTGAAAACATGGACACTGATGTGTGTTAAGTCTGACAAATCAAAGCTCTCAGCACTACTATACGCCTGCACTGACTCATGTGATTAGAGATCTTGCACCCACCCTTTCTGGTGCACGCTGAACCCCTGACTCCAGAAAATCAAGTGCTTCTCCATGGATAATAAAAACAAATGTACTCTGAACCATTAGCCATCGTTGGAAAAGTAGGGAAGGGATGGCTCTGGGGTGTTCTGTTACAGCTGGGCAGTGGTACCTGACATCTGCTGTGCTGGTCAGCTGCAGCCAGAGATGTGCTGTGTGCTGGAATGCACCTCTGTGAGTTGACTCACTGAGGCAGCTGGAGCTTTAGCCCCATAAATTAGGGCTTCCACAAAATGCTGGGTAAGGACATAAATCAGTGGGTCACTCCAGCACCAGAGATGTCTTTAAAATGAATCCTTTTTCACCAGGGTTAAATCTTCCCAATCAGAGGCGGCCATTTGGAGCCTGGCTTTGTCATACAAGACTAATTGACAAACCTCTGTGCTATAATATCATCCCTGTCACCCCACTAAAATGCAATAGTAACACTGGCTTCTATAAATCAGCCAGATCTTAAAAAGGAGAGTTAAATGAGCATTGCATTATAAACCACAAAGCACATTCATCACTCTGCTACAAACCATAAATATGACAAGTACATCCATCAATTCAGCACCTTTCTTTCAGGTCTGAGTACACGGATGTTAGTGACTTAATGACTCCAGAAAGCTTTCCCTTCCAAAACACGCTGCAGAGCCTGCTCTTTCGTTTACTGCAGTTACCAGAAGTGGAGCTCAACTGTCTACAGTCATGTTGCTGTGCTGGGAGTTCCTGCAAGGGGAAAATCCACCTCTTTGGAAGCTGCTCCTAGCGTGACCCCCTTGGAAAGAGTAACTCATGCTACTATGCTGCTGGTGCTTTGACTGTACAAACTGGGCAACAGAAGGATGTCAGTCTGCTACAGACATGGAGCTACACAAACTAGAGAACAGTCCAATGGAAAAAGGATAAACAGATCTAGACATAAGTTTTCAACAATTTGCTGTCAGACTTTAAAGATTTATTGAGTGAGTGCTCTGGGTCTCCTGTAATACCATACTTTCATTAAGACAGCTTGGTGGAAGGGCTAGGGAATTATTAAATCTGCAGCTGAGGGTGAGCTGGAAAGGGCTCTACACACATCTGGACAGCAGGATTTGAAATGCCTTATGGAAAAAGTGACCCTGAAAAATAGTTTATGGTTTAAGGAGGAACACCACCAGTTGGAAGACTGCTGGGTCCTCTTTTGGACATTCTGTCACCACACTTCAAGACAGTTCTGAGCCAACTGGTGACATACAGATAGAGAGCATAGATGGTGGAAAACATGTTGGGGAGAAAGAGTGAAAGAACTAGGCTTAACTGAGAGATGTCTGAAGACAGAGATGACAATGGTTTCTAAAAACACAAAAACCGCAGTAAGGAGAATAGAATACTTTTTTTTCCTTCCTGCTTTGGTGAGGGTAAGGAAGAATAGTGTTACATTGTAGAAAGAGAGATTTAGGTTTGGCGTGAGAACAAAGCTCCCTGACAGCAATGGCAGAAAAAGCAGTGGAGAAAGTTGCCTGGAAAGGCAGTGGCATCTCCATCGTGGGAGGCTTTTAAGAGCTGACTAGGCAAACAGCAGATGGTGCCTTGTGGAAATAGGGTGGACAAGATGTTGTTTGAGGCCTTCCATCCTTGGTTGTTACAATTCTGTGTTTGGCTATCACCAGGGCTGTTAATCCTGTTTGTCCTACAGAACGTAAAAATCCATGCTCTGCCTGCCCAATTTGCCGTGTCCAGTCAGATTTTGGAGGAGGCAGACCTAACAGTTTCCCATTTGCATCTTTCCTACCTCCTGCTGAAGAATGGGTCCAGATGAATCGTTGCATCTTCCTTCATTTCCCTTGATCCTTTGGGGTGAACAGCAGTGGAGCCCAGCTTCTCTGAGGAGAACAGATGGATTTCAGAAGCAGCACATGTGCAAAACCTCATGGAGGCATTGCCACCGGAGTGCAGTGCGCCCCCAGAAGCAGCTTTTAAAAGTCAAATCCCAGGCACTGCTTTTGGGTAGAGCAGCTGACAGCATAAAGACTGGCTATAAAGTATCTAATCCTCCAAGGAGAGTAAAGCTAACAAACACTATGCTATGCCAAGTGTACAAGGATCCTGCCATAGCTAGATTCTGGGGGAAAGGATTGGTGGTTTGGGATGTGTGGAAGTATCACTAGAAGAGTTTTGGAAGCAAATTTCAGGACTTCATATCTCTTAATTGCTGCCTGTGGTTGTGAGGGTATGTGCCTGATGCTGTGACGCTGACAGTGTTCTTCCAGATCATCGGGTCTGAGACCCTACGACACTGATGCTGACCCCCAGCCTCTCTCCTCTTGTCTGTAGAGGATATTTCTGCTTTTTGGTCGGAGCAGCCCCTCCCACTGCATCCAGCCTGTGTGCCACAGAGCACCAGTGCAGCTGTCCGTCCCCACAACACTGTGAACTGGCAAAGCCAGCAGAAGAACAGCACCTTCACGGGCCTGGCTGGGAAGGGGAGAAGAGTGGGTCAAACCTGTCTGCCTAGGTCCCACATCCTGCAACAAATGGGACATTTCAGTGGGTCTTTTTCCACCCCAAGCAGAAAATATCTTTTGTCGTCACCAGAGAATTTTTCAGTCTGAAAAAAACGAACCCCGAACAAAAAGCAGCAGCTTTCTTTCCCTTCCTCCCTCCCCTTCCCCCCAAAACTGCTGCCATAGACAGATGCCTGGAGAAGAATAACAACAGGGCAAGCGTATGTGCTGCATGTTCTAATAAACATCACTTGTTAAATAATTTAGGTCAAGTCAATACACAGAAATTGCAGCAACTGAATTAAATGGGTGCTGAGAAAGCTGTAGTTTTATTCTGTTTCATTCAATGTTGCACCTGAAGCCCTGGTAAATTTGTTAGGGCAAATCCCAGGTGGTGATCCCTACCCAGGCTGTGGGCAGTGCTGCAGATAAGGAGTTGGTCAGGGAGGGTTTGGGTGGGTCTGGAACCTGTGAGAAGGGTGCTGTTAGTATGTTTCTTGACCTGATGACCTTGCTCATATGCTGTGTCGTTAGCCTCCCTAAAGACATCTAGCTATGAAAGCACTTCTGGTGCATGTGTTTGACTTGCATGCGTGCAGCTTCAGAGCAGGTTAACTTACATGCAGACTCTAAACTACCCAGAGAACTAGGGGTAGTGGGCTTGCCTAATTAGATCTTTGTCTCTTTTTAAAATAAATCATGCCAAAGATACACACAGCATCTTAAGGCAAACACCCTGGATGCTGAAAATATAATGTAGAGTTCTCTCCATGCTTAAACCCAACCTTTCATGCCAGTTCATTATGGTGCACTTATTGATTATCGTAATCACATGATATTTTTTCCAGATGCCTCTGTGCACCACTTCTTATCACTAAGTTTATTAACCAGCTGCTAGCTACAGAGGAAAACATAGATGGTCAAAGTTGATATTCAAGTGGGTTTAATAGGCCAAATTTGAGTGGATGCAACTGGGCACAGCGAATTCTGCTGCTTGAACTCCTCTCCTGCAACATTTCCCGTCTGTGATGTACAGCACAGAGGTGCAAATCTCCTACAAGCTCCATGTAGTCTTTTTAACAATGGAGAGGGATGGGAAATTTAAATAAGGATGTTGTGGGAAGATATAGATGAAATGGCTACAAGGATTTGGGAAAAGGGAGTGTTGTACAGCTGCTGTTCTTCCCTATGACCAGGAGAAGCAAGTTGCAAGAGTACTTAAAGAGGAAGAAAAGACTAAATCCTTCTCAGAGGTGTAACACTTTGCATCAGGCTCAATCTGAGAACATTGGCTCAAAACAAATCTGAACAGGAGAAAATTTAACCTCCAGAGCCAAACTTCATGGCTAGCACACAGCTCTTGGGTAAATAATGACACCAAAGCATATTCTTTTCCTTTTAAATGAGGTCCAAATAATTACAGAGCTCTGTCTTTTAGAAAAAAATTGACCAAGCTTAGCATATCTTAATTAGCTTCCCTCTTCCCAAAGGAAAAAAATTAAATGAATTGGTATCCTTCCTAATTCACCATGCCAGAAAAGACTGTTTTTGAATGCCAGAGCTGTTATAGATGTGTCACTTTTTAACTGAGCCTGGTTTGACACGTTTTGACAGGATATCATAACCTGGTGTGGCATGTCAAGAAGAAAAAGTCATCCTTTTGGACTGGGCTTTAGATCAAATAATATTGACACAGAAAAAGTACTGGGGAAAGAAGAGAAACCGTTACAAGCAGATTGTAGGAATGAGATGTAGCTATTTGTCAAGTGGTATAATCTGATGGTCCCAGAGGTCAATGACATGTTTTTCAGTAGTGTTGAAACTCCTGCCAGTATTCAGTCATTGCTGTTCCTGAAGTGTGACAGTTGAGGATCCCTGAATAATTGAACTAGATAAAATCTAGTCACTTTCAAAACTCTACTCAATATTTTCTTTGTTTTTTTGTTGCTGCAGTAGATATTTCACAGCAATTATAAGATGATCAGGTTTTCGGATGGCCACAAAGTTGTGTAATTAACAATGGCACCAGAGATCTTGCCTGGCTTCAGCCATCCAAAGACTGTGCATGAGGTGAGTATTTGGTGGTTGATCGAGTTTTCTGGCAAGATGTCAGCTAGGCAAGGTCCTCTATCTTCAGCTGGGCTGGAAACATTTTTAGAATCTTTGTTATACCCTTGAGGAAAATAGCAGCATGAGTTCTTTGGCCTTCTATTGTCCAAATCTTTGATCTACTGAGAGGCCTTCATCATTTCACCTTCCTCATAATCCTGTGAAATAGGCTATCCCCAGTTTACAGCTGGGATGTCTCAGGCGGAAGGCAAGTCATGTGGCATGGCCAAGGCTCCCCGGGAAGCCGGTGGTGGGATTTGGAGGCGGGGAGACATCCTCACATCCCACGCGATGAAGATAAAGGCCCGTTAGTCATTAACTGGAGCTTATCGCAGCAGATGGCTCTGCTCCACCTTCTTCACCAGGAGCTTGCTGTAGAGCCAGCGGGACATTGGAAAGGCTCCTACTCCCGCGATGGGCTCTTGGCCAGTTCTCTGTGCTCCGCCGCCAAACATTTAGATTTTCTTGCAGTTTACAATTTCCTCTCTCTTCGCTTACCCCCATCAAGGGCTTGGCTGAATACAGCAATAAGGAAGCAAGGAGGGTCAAGTTTATAAATGACTGTGGGAAGTTTGGTTTCCATGGCTGCCAGCAATTACTGTGCAGACTCAGATGAGTGGAGATTACAGCCCAGGGCTGCTATTTTGCACGCTGGCAAGACACAATAACAAATGACAAACTTAATTCACTGCTGCAGCAGGGAGGAGGCATCTCACTTTGTGAACCTGGGGCTTATCTTACAGGAGAAGCAGCTCTAAGTGGATTTCTCCTTTTTTTCTGGCTGTGCTGATTCCAGCTAATGCATATTCTTCCTTCAGTAGCATCATTTCACCTCAGAGATCTTAAGTCTATTACTCACCCACCCTTTCTATTTCTGGACCCGGGAAATGTTAAGCAAATAAGAAAATTTAGACTCCAGAGTGGGCTTAGAGGTCAGCCTTATTTTTAATTTCTTTTTTTCCCCAAAGGATCTGATGAGTTTTTTTCTAATTGAAATACTAAATAAATCGTTGCTTGGCCAAGATTCAGGGTGGCAGCTTGCATTCCACAGTGGCTGGGAGCTCACCTCTCTCAAGAACATTTCCACATGCTGCCTACTGTCAATACAAATGCCAAGGACTTTATTTATAAGTCCACACTATGGAGCCATTTATTACTGTTAGCAATCAATTAATAGTGCACAGCCATCTGTACTAGCTCAACTTGGTATCATGGCTTAAACCACAGTACAGGGTGTGCACTTAGGCAGTGCACAGTGCATGTTGGTATTCCCAGCAGGCAGGTTTTGTGAGAACCTCTCTGGCTATTTTGAGCCTTTCCTGGTGCCTCTGAGGCAAAGGAAGCCATTTGGGGCAAAAGAGAGACTTTGTAGGCTGCTCAGTGCTGAGCAGACTCAATAATAAAACGTATGGAGGTATACAGTGAGCTGGCACTGAGGCAGTGCTTTTCTGCTGTTATCTCAGTTGTTGTTGCAATGTCCTGACAAGCAGACAAGTAGTGTTCCTTACTTACAAGTACAGGAGATAGATACTGGGAGTAGAGTTATTCATCAAGGACCATCTCCAGAGCAGGTATCACTCAGCAAGTAGCTACCCCACCAAAATCAATGGTACTTTTGCTATTGATGTTTTCCTCTCTGTTGGAAGCCAAAAGATGATGTGAGATCACCCCCACAGCCATCGCCCTGGTAAACTGAGTAGTTCGGCTCTTGGAGCCATGCCTAGAAAGGCAGGTTTGCAAATCCCAGGAATATTGTCCTACACCTTCTCTGGAGCATCTCCACCTCACCAAATTGTTTCTTGAACCGAGCAGTCCGGGTTCCTGGTGTGGTTGCAGCAGTTTCAAAGAAAAGGTGAAATTATCTCCTTACCGGCCTCAGGGGTGGCCCCGATCAGGTGCTTTACCAGACCTTCTGTTGACAGTATTACACTGGATATTTGTGCATGACTAATTGGGGTTCACAACCCATTTTTGAAGGCATTCCTGTCTGTTCCCTGTCCTGTAGGTATCACCTACATTTTCTGTTCTAAGATATGCTTACTTCACACAGGACTGAACTGAAACACATATAGTTCTACCATAATTGTTCCTCCAAGATCACCAAGAAATTACAAAGTTGTTTGTATCAGTGATGTCTCCTCACAATTTTGTGGCCTTCCAATCTTAGTATGACAGGTTTTAGTTACAGGTTTTAGTAGATCACAGGTATGAAAGTAAAATACCACCCACCTCACCTTATGGGACCCAAAGCATAAGACAACTGCCATGAAGACAGCTTTCTGGTTTCCATCATATTTTCAGAGTCATCAGTCACTTTAATTAATTTACTACATACTCTGTTGGCTTTGTATTGTTCTAGGATTTAAATCCAGCTAGTGTGTGTTTTTTTCCATCAACACCACTGACTTCATCAAGTAAACTCGTAATCACAGCAAAGAAAGATATTAAGTTCATTTGACAGGGTCTGTTTTCCATAAACCCCTGCTGATGGGCATGAATTATATTTCCCCTATTAGCTGCTCCATTTTTTTACCTGGGATCGATGTCAGCTTGACAGGCCTGTAATTACCTGGGTCATCTCCTTTACCCTTTTAAAATATTAGCTCAACACAAGATTTCTGTCAGTCCTGTGGAAATTCCCAGAAGTTACGGAAAATTACCCTTTGTAGTACCGAGAGCTGTAGCCAAAGCAGCACAGGGCAGGACAAGGCTGGCTTCTCTCACTCCCTGCCACCTGCCATACTCAGAAGGTGTCCCCCAGCCTCCCTGGTACCATTACACACAGTCAGGAATGTTGGACTTGGACTATTTGCCCCCATTTCTTGAGCACAGGACTCACTTTCCTCCCAGCACCGCTACACGATGCCTTTCTTCTGTGCCATATCATGGTCCTGTTTCTCACAGTGTGGGCTTTTGGGACCAGAACTGGGATCTCTGGCAGAGCCATGCTCCTTGGAAGTGCATCCCAGCTGTGATTGGCAAAACCTGAGGATTTCCTCGTTGTGATGACTGGGCTGCTGGGAGACTGGGCTGCTGGGACACAGGAGGTGACAGTGTGTCTGGCAGCTCTGCCTCCTGCCTGGGGAGCAGCCCTGAACAAGTGGTTCCCCCTTGGATGCTGAGTCTCCTGGCAGGCAAAATGGGGGTGACTGTTTCTTGGCAGGGAGCTTTGTGGTCTGTACATGAGGGAGGTACACATGAATACATTCTGTCTTCTTTTTTCTTTCTGTTGTCCCTTGTTTTCCCTTGCCTTCTCCACAATCTCTTCTCTGCTTCTTCCTGCTTCTTAACCTTTGTCTTTCTCTGGGCTTCTGCTGCTGTTATCATACCCAGGCAGCATCTGGCTAGAACAAATGCATATGTATGTTGGCACGAGAATCCACAGCCTATTGGACCACATGATGAGTTCTGTGTCTTTCATGCTCTGGAGCTGTTCTCATGTGTGTGAGCTGCAATTTTAACCAATGTCAAGGTCCCCTGGGTGAGAGACAGATGTCTTTTAATATGTAAGTAAAAATTGGCATCAGTAGCTATAACTTCCGTAAGGAGGCAAGCAGACTTATGCACAGGGAACAGTTCATAATCAATAATATCAATAATATCATAGAGCAAATACACAAGCTCCCGCTCTCTCCATTTATGTGAGCACAAAGATCAGTCAGCACATACACACAGAACAAGGAGGTATGGAGAAGGACTGCCCATGTCAGGCTAGGCTGGATGCAAACCGTATTTTGATAGCTGATTCTTTTTTAGGTAAGTTTTCAGCACTGTACCATCTCATCCCAAAGTCAAGAAATTTTTATTGCAAAGTTCTCATGGATATCTTGTGTTAACTTCCTTCGATTTTTTCTCTGACCTTCTGAAAAAAGATGGATCTGGCATGCATAGGAAAAATCTCAAGAGTTACTGGTCTTTGCTTCCAAAAGTGGTCAGAGTTAGGCAAGGAAGAAGGGTAAAAATAGTTATAGACCGAGAAATTAGGAAGAAAATACATCAGTGCAGAATATTTCCTCACGGGCTATTGACAAGGAACACAGCCGGTGCAGTAGCAGGGAGTGATCATCCTGTCAGGTCAATGAGATGGAAGAGACACAGGGAGCTCACTCAAATTTATGAGGACCCATATAAGATGCTAAGCATGACTTGCATTTGGATATTAGTTTGCAGGGAAGTGATGTTTCTCTTCCCAACACAGGCCCCATGGAATAGTAATAAGGAAATGTTAAGGACTGGAACCAACTTAGTGTTATTTTATTAGTGTATGTGGTTATCAGGGAAAGCTGAGCACTGGGGATCCTGTTACACACCACTGCTTCCTAGTCATTACTCCAAACGTATGAGAGGAGTGCATTTCCCTCCTGGGGGACTCCAGATAATTGTTGATTTGGAGAGTGAAGATGAATGGCAATGCTGAACCATGCGTACACACACACACACACACACACACACGCAAAATGTCAGACTTCACTCCCCATGTTTTAATGTAGATGCTTCAAGAAGAGATCGAGTCATTGATTTCTCTCTCCAGGATGAACCCTAAAGAATAGGTAGGCACTGACACACAATTTATTTCTCTGTCTTTCTGATAGCAAATAAATGAAGCAGCACTGAGAGTAGTGCTGAAGCCACTCACTGACCATAAAACACCCCCCAAGCACACAATGCACTGCAGAGAAGGGGATATTGTAGCATTAACTCTTACTTGCTCACAGGAGAACAAGCCTGAGCTGAAACTGGAGTCACTTTGTAACTTAAGTCGCAGCCTGAGCTGAGGGCACTGGTATTTAATGAAGACATTAGAAGGCAAGAAAGTCTTAAAACTTGGCACACCTGACACACCTGTCCTTATTTGAATTGCTTAAAGAGGAAGGTACCACTTGTAAAGTTTAATTTAAAACTTGTTGAACTTATTTGTATCTCTCCATGTAGAGCAGACTCCAGGAAAAGTTTCTGTAGGTACAAAGATGGGTGAAAAGGCTGAAATAGTTTATCTGTGCAAATGGTGGGAGCACAGGCAAGTGAGTTGTAGCTTAGTCTGTAGCTCACTGTGTAGCTCAGTGACTTTATGGAGGTCACCTGGGACAAGAAATTTTATTTCCTTTCTGGACAGAGCAATGAGCACCTGAGTCCAATCTGTTACGGCAGCTCAGCTGATGAGTAGCAATTTCATTTATGGTGGCCACTCTGCCACAGACATCCTTGCAGATATACTGCTCATCCCACCACTATTTTAAGGGAGAGGGAATCAGGACATGTGAAAGAAAGAGGGGAAGAAGTAGTGTTTGTTGGTACCCACAATCCCTGTGGGCAGTGGGGTACTGGCTCATCAGTGGTTCTTCACTGGGAGAGAAAGCAGGCTTTTTCCTTCTCAGATTAGATGAGCACTGCTCAGTCCAAAGAAAATTATCTGATTTTAAGAATTTCAGAGAAGTAAGCCATGTCCTCCTATGGCATTGCTCCATTCCCTATATTTAACCTCCACTTACGGACATCAAAGCAGCAATGACTTTCTTCTGTCACTTGCACCTCCCAGCATGTCCAGGGACTACTTTGGCCCTCAATGAAAGGGAAATCAGCCCTAAGCACTCTCCAAGAAGGCCCCGGGAAACTCGGATGTTGCCAAGACTACATAGCTACTGGTGTCCAAACCAGCCAAAGTCTGCCTGGTAGGCAGTAATCCCTGCAGCACAGACATCTCCAGATGGATAGGGCCCATCAGGAAACTGCTGTCGAAGGAATATTCACATATGCCACAGTATCTGCATGCAGGACTGTGTGTAGCCCTAATTGTGCCAGTGGTTCTTGTAAAACGCACAGACAAGGGCCAGTCCTCCATTTCTCAGGTCCAGTACAGGCCATTTAACACTTGTAGAGTGTGTTCAAATCATGAAGTCCAGTAAGATATTCACTTCTGCAACTACGGCTGACAATGTAGTCCTGCATGTTGAGGTCTTGCAGCCCCTCATGATGGGAGAGCAGGTGTGATTCCTGCTGGTCCATCACAGCCAGCACCTCTTTAGCGACCCTGTAACGACAGGACAAGGAAGGAGGAAGGTTCTCTCGCTGCCTTAATGCAAACAGCAAAGAATGACTGAAAAATTGTGAAAAATCGTTTGACAGCTTGTCTTTAATTACAGACCATCAGCCCTGTGCATTGACCTGAACTAAACAGAGTGGTCCCTCTGGGGTACAAATGTCTCCTGTTCTCCATGCTGTTTGTCCGGGAGCTAGAAGGAATGCCAGTAAGTCATCAGGAAACACCATGTTCTCACAGACCCAGAGGTGCCTTAATTTCCATAATAATACTGTTTTCTTCTTAATTATTAATAGTCTTCCTAGATGAATATAGTCTTTAAAAATGTATTAAGCAGAGCTGTTCTGCCCTGAAAGAAAGAATAATAATAAAACTTTTTCTTATAGCTGCCTGAAGGTTTTATCCCACAATGAGATGTTTGAAGGAGAAAGAATAACCTAACAAATAAGGCATCAGATAGAAACTTCAGGAGCCTCACTGCTGTCCTTGACTGTGCTGTGAGTGTCCACTGTCACATCTCTGCACACCTGTGGTGCAGAACAAGATGTATTTGTCTGGCATGTACTTTCTTTTGAGGCTTTAATTTTCTTGCTTCTGACTCTGCAGAGGAGGTAGGGGTGAATTCAACTGCTGTTGAAATCCATATAGTGATGTAAAGGAACATTGGTGCTGGTTAAGAGAGGGTCTGGGAAACACACGTAACTGCATTTGGGAGGTGGATATTTCTAGACATTTTTCACGTGATGTTGTCTGTCATCAGCCTCTAAGATAATATTTCAGTGCTGTCATAAAAATAAAACTAAGCTCTAAAGGTAAAAAATCAATGTCTCCCAGCTGTGGTCTCAGACCTGTGCATGTATGCTTTGAGACAGAGGATACCTGATGGCAGCCTTCTCCCTTAATATCCTCTACAAGTCCTTTAATGCCAAGATCCATGTGAGACATCAGGGAGCCAACACAAATGTTACCCTAAAGGAAATTCTGTGCTGGTATTATTATTTATACCAGCCAGTAACATGGCAGATAACTCAGAGACTCCCTACAGAATATTGTCTGCATGGTTCAGGTAGAGAAAGCAAGGAAAATAGCTGAAGCAATTTATCCCAGAGAGCACATGCGGAGCAGAGCAGGAGCAGCACTTGGATGGACCTATGTGCATCCTCTGTGCCGGCTGTTCAGCAGTTTGTCCCCTTAAGGAGAGCAGAATCCCCCACTAGGATTGTTTAAACTTTTCAAAACTCATCTATTCCAAATGACTACCCAAAGTAATCATTTACATGCAACCGAGTATTGTCTCAGAAGTAATTTACTACTGATTACTTCTATAATGTGCGTGCTACTCGTAGCAGCTGCACAGCATTACATGATAATCAGCCCCATGCTTCGGAGGGGAACGCTAAGTGGCTCGACACAATCCAGTCCTTCTCGCCAGTGAGAAATAATCTGATTATTCCGTAAGATTGTCGTTTTTCCTCTGCAGAAAGTTCTGATCGCCCGTTACTACCAAGGACATCCATCATCCCAGCATGTGTGGAGCAGGCCACTAGGTGGAAGTGTTGGCTCAGCAAGCTGAGATGACAAGCTAAACGAAAGAGGAGAAAGTCCTGGGTATCCTGGCTTGTTTTCCCTTTAGGAACATGTGCACTAGCAGCCCAGCTTCAGACTTGGTGAAAGACACCATTGGAGAGGGTGCGCCATCATTTTGATGGTACTTGTTTTATGACTTGCTGTTGAATTAAAAAAAACAAAAAACAAAAAACAACAACAACAACAACAACAACAACAAAAAAAAAAAAAAAGAGAGGAGAAATTACAACTTAAATCGAGGCTAAATACTAGATTGAAGCAGCCCCATAATAAGGAATCCAGTTCTGCACAGTTCCTGCTGAGCTCAGTAGTGAAAAATACAGCTGTTTCTTTAAGTGCCTGAAAAATATAAAAGGAACCAGCCCTAGCCTCTCGGTTTTAGGGACTACCTGTGGCATTTCTGGCCTGCTGTGTTCTCCTGGTACCTCCTTATGCCCCATTTTGCTGCGAGCTCAAACTTCTGGGGAAAAATGAGCTTTTGTCCGATGATCTGGCAGCTCGGCTGGAGAAGAGCTGGCACAGCGATCGGAAGAGCTGCAGAGATGTGATACCTCCCTGACCGCCAGCCGTCCTGAGATAAAGGGGGTAACCTGGGGGTGAACGCTGCCTTTGGTGGTTCGAGGGAGACTGATCTCAACAGGAAGGCTGAGCATGTGGCCACAGCCTGCCCATCCCGTGTGAGTGACAGGGGCTTGTCGCACGCAGAGGGGGGCACTCGCAGGCAATGCGGCAGCTTGGCTGCTGTCCCCGCAGACGCTCGACTGCTGCTAAACCTGCGTGCCATGAAGATTTCTTCCTCCAGGATGGCTGAGAACGATAGCGGCTTCTTGCTTCTCTTAAAGTGTGAAGGAGGGGGGCAGAGGGAGTTCCTTCACAGACAGAGAGGGCAGATTTACCTGTAGATGGAGGTGTTCCTGCATGGGAAGCTGGTGCTTTACCTCTATGTTTACTCTCCCAACAGTTGCCACTTAATTAAAGGACTCCGGCAGCAATAAATACTTCGGTGTGCGGCCTCCTCGTGAGCTGCCTTACACAGAGGGGTTCCCAGGGATGCTGCCTTCCTGTGCCCTGCACTGGCTGCCTGGCACTCACCATAGCCACGGCTTCTCCCCATCGCCTCTCTGCGCCTGAGCACGGTGAGCTTGTGCCTAAAGGGGGCACAAGTGAATCTCGAAAGGATGGGATTACGTTGGAGAATGTGGAACATCTCAGTGTACACAGGTATGGATACTGCAGTGTGACAGCTCTGTAAATCCTCCCGTGCAACCCACTAAGGTGGAGGACTGGATGCTGAGAGTTAAACAACGGGTTTCTGGCAAGAGGATATCATTGCATGCTTGAGAGAAGATGGGGATGATGAAAATAAATGAATGCCCTTAATAGCGCTCTTCTTGGAACTGTAAGGTAGAAGTGTGAGTTAAGGGGACAAACTATGCAGTCTCAACCACACGAACCTTTAGGACTCATGCAAGTAGGAATTTATTAGGTTACCCTGTGGCATACAGGGACAACCTCGCTGCTTTTATTGCCTTAAGGGCTATTGCCTTTTGGGTAGCTCCTTCAAGAGAGCCTTTTGGGGGACTGAGGCTGGCCCTGTCACCACAATGTCCCAGCTTCCCAGACACTGAAGCTAAGCCAGGAGGTCAGAGAAGCCAGTTTTAGGAAGTTGCAGCCTCTGGGCTTCTTCTCAGAGCTGATGTACTGTGCTGTTTCATACAACAGAGAGGTGATGGGTTGGGATGTGGCTAGCCAGCTAATAGTGACACTTTCTGGTAGTATTTTGGATTAGTGTTTTTTTCTTTTCTCTACATGCTCCTGTAAGTCAAAGTAAACCTTAGGTTAGCCCCTTCAGTTTACATGTTAGGAAACACTCATTGCTGCATATTAATATACCCCTTTCAAAAAATTTATTTTTCCCCATGCTCTTTGCATTTTCATAGTACGGTCCTTACAACGTCCTTACAACACATTCATTACTTCTTAGGGGCCAATGCTGGACACTGCACAAAAGAAGTGCCTGTCTCTCCACACCATCTTCTGTGCTTCTCCATAGACCATCTGTTGAAGCACAGAAGTGCCAGACCTCCCACTTGCCATGTTGCAAGATGTTGCTGCTGGGGCCACCATGGTGTGGCTCATAATGGCAGAGTAAAGCACCCCTTTGTTTTTCCCACTCTACATGTGTCAGAGTCCCCAAGGAAGAAGGAGCTGGTGCACCAGAATTGGTGGCCTGCAATACTTCCCTAGAGTCAGTTTTATTTGACATGGTGCTGTAGTCACTGAGAAAGTGATAACTGCTACCAGCAGAGCAGCCCCTGCTGTAAGTGGGGAACAGTCCAGGAAAAAAGAGACATGTAGGGCTCCTCTAGTGGCTTCATCAGAGGCCATCACTGAGGGCCTTGTGGATGAAACTTTGTCCCAAGGGGACGGTCCTGCCAAAGGTGCACATGGCCCAGCCACTGATTTATTCCTGTTGAAGATACACCCCAAATGAATGTATGTAGTTTGCTTTTTCTGCTCCCCCAAAGCAAATTCCCTTGTTTTCTGAAAC
This sequence comes from Corvus hawaiiensis, assembly GCF_020740725.1. Taxonomy (NCBI): domain Eukaryota; kingdom Metazoa; phylum Chordata; class Aves; order Passeriformes; family Corvidae; genus Corvus; species Corvus hawaiiensis. The sequence continues at coordinate 27,315,176 of NC_063216.1, read as the reverse complement.
AGCAAGATTAATACTTAGTGCTTGCTAACCACTTTACATGTTCAGTGTGCTATACAAATATTAACTAATGAATCTCATCATGACATAATTAAATCTTATTTTACAGTGATTGAATGTTATCTTACACTTTGTACAATACTATAATTACAAAGATAGGGGAAAAAAAGCCTAATAGATCTAAGAGTGAGAACAATTGACAGTTTTATTGTTACTTTTTTTCCCCCCTTCCTTATATCCAGTATGACTGGAGAATACAGCAGAGTTTTCTGAAGGTCAGGACTTGTGATCAAATTAGTTCAGAAGATGAACAGATCCCAAACCCTGTGATGGTTAATTTTTTTTGAGAGAGTCTTTTAAATGCTAATCTTTTACCAAATTTCTGAGACATCAACACCAGTCTGAGCCCAGTCTAGCCTGGCTTTCTCTCTGAAGGAGCCACAACTAGATGCAGACAGGAAAGGGTACTCGTTCCCCTGACCCTGACTCCTGAGGAGGGTTTGATTATTCAGGAGAGCCAGATCCATCCCAGCCTCCTTGGCTCCCTATTCACATTCTGTGTGTGGGGCAGCTGACCTCCCTCACTCCAGGACCTGCCACACATCTCTGCAGCTCCTGGCCCTGCACTCCTTGGCCTCACAGAAGCCCTGGAAAGATGGATGCCGGGGGTTCCGTGCAGGGAAATGTGGATCAGGATGCTCAGACTCCTGAGGTGCTGCTGTGTGGGGTGGCCTGGTGGCAATGCCCATCCATGTGAGGTGACCAAAGCAGCATGTGTTTGCAGAGTCCCTCCTGTGTGCTGCTCCCCAGGTGGAGGCTAGGGAGAAAGGTGAGAGAGGGGGAGAGAACATGGTACATCAGAGGGAAGGACAGACTGTAACATGGGATCACCCTCTTATTGCCTGCTACATGTTATGTGCTGTCTGTCATAAAGACAACATTTGACTCTGAGAGGTTATGAAACTGCTTTCCAAAGGGAATGCTTCCCTTCCTTATCTGTCCTGCCTTGTTTACCAGGAATAAACCTCTTCTGAAGCTCCCCTCAGGACACAAGGATTGCTATGCTGGCACAGAGCAGGTGGGGCCAAATTGCTGTTGCCAGGGCGGAGTATTTGCTCTGAAGTGCCCTGCATGTGAAATACAGAGATGGACTACAAGCTCTCCTCACCAGGGCAGCAAAACTGGGGGCTTCTTGAAATAAAGCAGCTCCACAAGGCCAGGAGGGGAGGCTCTGCTCAGTACAGGACACAAGGAAGAGAATACCTGACTCCAGAAAACCATCTGGGTAGTCCCTGCCATGCTTCAAGTATTTAGTGCTCCCAGGAAAGCAAGGGGTTTCTGAGATGCTGAGGGGCAGTGTGACTTCCACTGCCAGAGCTTCTAGAGACCCAAAAGTCTGTGCTGGCAGCTGTTTTGTGATGGGCAAAAAGGTACATCAGCAGATCAGGCAATGTTTGCCACAAAGGTGAAATAAGGACACACACAGCTGCTTGTAGGAGGCAACAGGACTAATTTGGTCTATGACAGGAATGTTGATAGCAGGAAAAGCTCTGGAAGGGAAGATGAAGAGGATGCTGCATGTCATCAAATGGCAGTAGAAGCAACAAAGTGGTGAGAAAGTGACCCAAAAATTTGCTGTGTAAAACCCAGTTGAAGATTTTACTGAGAAACGGTAAACGGCGATAAGAAACGGCGACAAGTAGCAAACAGGGGAAGCAGGCAGACAAGCCCTGGATGGCTTCCTGGGGCCCAGCCCTCCTTTGCAGGGTGTACTGACAGCTGTGGTGAGTGGTCAGCCTCCATCCCTGGGGCACTCCAGGCACGGCTGGTGACAGCAGCAGGAGACAGTGCCCATTGGATCTGTTGCAAAAGGAGAAGAGGTCCAGATGCATCAGAGTCACCTCCAGAGAAACAGAGTGGGAGTAAAAGGAGCCTATGGTAGTGCAGCTGCCCTGACACTAGGAGCAGACCAAACCCCATTCAGGGCTTGGGTATCCCCACGTGCCATAGGTTTGGTTAGGTTTCCTGCTGTGCTGATGAAGGCACAGTGGCAATGTTCCTAGGAGGTGTAAAAAGGGGTGAAGGTGATTGCAGTGCTATCCAAGATGCTGAATCAAGATTTCTCTCTTTCTATCTAGGAACAAAGTCCACGAAAAGCTTGGCATTTTGACATGCCTGTTCTGCAGTGGATTAGTGTTGGCAAAGCTTTTGTTATCCTGTTAGCCCTGGCGTTTTTTTTTTAAACTTTTTTTAACCATAAATATCCAAGTTATAACTGTTAATATCTGAGTTGGCTTTGGTGTGACCTGATAGCCAAGTGCAAACATCTCACACCTCTTGGAGCACTGGCATTGGTTCCATTGCTGTATAGGAGGTAGAGTGGCCACAGCAAAGAGGAAACTGGCTGAGGCTTCCAGGGAGAGCAGCTGCAGTTGGTGCTTCCTCCCCCCATTTTCCTTCTCTTAATCTGGATCTGTGACGGGGTCCTGCTGCTGATCTGAGAGGACTGCCTAAGAGGGACTGTCACCATGCCCTGTGGTGGCCTCACTCTGCATGCTTCTCTGAGGTAGAGGCCAGCAGACAACCTGTAGGCAAGGAGGTAACCTTTTGTCCACGAGGCAACTGGAAATGCCAAGACTCTTTCTGACAGTTTTGAAGCCCCACTGGACCACAGTTCTGTAGCTGCAAAAGCGTCCCTCTTCTGGAGCAGGCTGCTGGTGCTGCTCTGGGGGTTGTTCCTGCAGCTGGGAGGGCTGGCTTGGATTGGCACATTATTGCTGGGCTGTGCTTCTGCCCCTGTGCCTGCCCTGCCAGGCATATCAGATGTGGCATTTAAATAAAACCTTATAAAATGAAGGCCTTGTTGCCTTTGTAAAATTATGGCTCAGGCCTGTTACTTTGGCTAGAGAAAGACTGTGAGAAAAGTCCACGAGAAGAAAAACAATTAGTTTTTACCCATGAGAATGTAGTATCAACAGAAGCAAGAAAGTTAAACAGTAGAAGGAGAAAACAGCAACATATCTGCACCTGTTATTTTTCTGAATGCTTGAATGCTTATGCTATAGGTAGCCAATGGTAGCATGTTGTAGTTAGTAACAGCCAATGAGTCTATTGTAGTAGTTTAGCAGCCAATAAATCTGTAACATGAATGATAACATACAAAAAGTGTATAAAAGAGGCTGCTTTGTTTAATAAACAGCTTTTTGTCCCTTGAAAGAGGCACTGTCTGTGTGTGTCATGACCACCCCCACAGCAACAGTCAGACATTGTCCCTGGCACACAGTGGGAGGAGGAAATGCCATCAGGGCATTTCTGTTCCTGCTTCCCATGGGGCTGTAGACAGCATTGCATTGCATTGCAAACCCCGAAGCAGGACATTTGCTGCAGGAGGGGTGCACTGGGCATGCTTAGGGCCACTTTAAGCACCTTTGCCATAGCCTGTAAGCCCCCTCACATGCCCCTCCAGGAACTCTGCTGACATCTTTGTGTGGCTTCCCACTAACACTATTGCACAGCATGGCAGGGAGGGTGTCTGAGCTCTGGCATCCTCCAGCTATGCGTGGGGCTGTGTTGCAGGCTGTGTGTGAGCAGTGAGCAGTGTTGTGGGTGCAACAGTGACCTGGGGTGCTCCTTCAGATGTACTCTGGACACAGCTGGAGCATCAGCTGTGTAAGTAGTCCGTGGCACAGGCAGAAAGCATGCAAGTCATGAGCTTGCTGCATTTAAGACAATTTGAGTCCATTCCTAACAGTGCAGCACAAGCACAACCATTTGTGCTAATCTCTTGTCAGGAGGTGAGTTTGTGTCATTGTGCTGAGATAATGGGGAAGCAGTGATTGCATGGGAAAGAGATGTCACCCGAGTCTGCAGGTACAGGGGCACAGAGAGGAAGGCTATGTCCTCTCTCTCACCTGGGCTGTGGGCTTTCTCCCTGGTTCCCCTTCCCTCCACAGCAAATGCTCTGCATGGTTATGAAACTGTGACAGCAGACAAAAGATGCTGACTGAGGGAGAGAAGCATAGTGGGCAGTCACATATTATCACAGTTAATCCCTTGTAGGTTTTCCCCAGTGAGAGTCTGTGTCTATCAAAGAGCGTTAAAAATTGCCACAGGCTGTTTGTGGGGTGCAGAGTGGGGATCAGTTTGGGTAAGACCAGCATTGTTTCCCTGCTAGGGATCGTTCTGTAATGCCTAATGAAGGACAGGGTAGGAGCTCTGGCATGGATTAGCTGCAGCCCCTCTGTTAACCTGTGCTATCCCACAGAGATGATACTGCAATAAATAATCAAGCACATCAGTGCATAGACATGCTGCCTTTGCTCTCCCCAGGTCCTATTCCAGTGGAGCAAGCATTGTGTATTCCACACCAAGCTAATCATGGAGAGGAAATTTGCTGCAGACTGGAATCTCATCAAAGCAAACAACAGCAATCTCAATTGCAGCAACCCAAGTGTCTGCTTTAATCACTCGCTCATGTGTTTCCTTTAGTAAAATAAAAGAAAACACAACACATGTAAACTTGATCGCTCTTAAATGAACAGTTTAATCCTGGCACAGCTCTTGCTTGTCTACAGAAGGAAGGGCATTGATTTTACAGACAGGCTTCAAGATGCAGCAGCACTGGTGTGTGTGCTGCGTGGTGAGGGTAAAAAGATAATAGGCAAGGGAGGGTAGTGATGCTGGGTAAAAACCTGGTGTTAGGGAGATTAAAAAAAGTCGTAGTGTAAGTAGGATGGACTGGACTAGGGCTTTGGAAATCAGGGAGTATGTTACTGGGTGCCACAGTGGATGGCACATTTGCAGGCCTTGGGTAATGCTGAGGGATCACCAACCTTTTCCTTCTGGAAGTAACAATTAAGGCTGCTATAGAGGGAGATATTTAGAAACAACAGAAGCTGTTGCCCAAGACAATCTGCTAAATATGGGTTAGCTCCTCAGGCCAAAGACAGGTTATATCAAAAGTACTCCTTTAGGATAGCTAGACTTCGATACCTGGTCTTTATTTTTTCACTGGGGTAAATTGGAGGATTTCTACTTAACAGAACTTACACTTTTTTCCCCATGGAACTTTGCTTGTTTTTCATGCACTTATGGTGGTGGTGTACTTCAGCTCATTTGAGGATAAATGCACAAACCCATTCCATCACTCTCTCCTCCTCTTCTTGCAGCAAAAATCCAGACCACCTCCATTTTAAGCAAGTAGAAGCTGGAGTTTTTCTTTCAACAGTGTGTAATCGACCCATAAATTATTTCATTTGCTATTTTATCTCACTTAACCATCATTCCTCACTCTCCACAACCCTGAAAATTATTTGGTTTGATTCAGGATTGTGTTAATAGATTTACCCCAGGGCACTGGCATTGACTCTAGTGGCATAATGCCTGATTTACATCCTGTGTGAGATCAGAACCAAGCATGCCACCTCTAATCCTAAATCATTTTCTCACTTTCATATTGTAATATTGATCTGTCTATTGCAAAGCAGTCCAGGCATTCATCTTGTTATCAGATTCTCACAGGAGCACAAGGCTATGTTCAGTCAATGATTTCTCAATAAATGCTCTATTTCTAAGCAAAAAAACCCCAACCCCGCCAAAAGCAGACAAACAAAAAGAGTTAATCCTTAGACTTGACTACAAAACAAAGCTAAGTTAATAAACTGTAAAACAGAGTGGAGCAACGGGGCTAGTTTTCCCTATATTCATTTGGTTTTAATTAGTGATTTACCCTGGGATAAAGCCCCTGAACTCAGCAGAGCTTGCTGCTAAATAAGATGTTACTGAACTATAAAGAGGCCTGCTCTTCCCACCATGAAGCTCTTGGTGCAGCTGAGTACTCGTGTCCCTTGACCACTTGTATTAGAGAATGAGGAATGTGGATCTAGGGACAGTGAGCAGTGTGTTGTCTATCCAAAGGAATATTCGCTTTTTTAACCTGAAGCCCTAAGGATCCCACTAGCTTCAAAGAAAATTTTTCCAGGTTTAAGCAATTTGAGCATCCTAGAAACGCTCTCCAAGTAGCTGAAGCAGCCCAGCACAGGTGTTGAGACTCCTGTTATAGGCAGCTGGCTGGATGGAGCTTGGTATCACTTCTGCTGTTGGGCAATTTGCATTGAAACATGGGAATGCAGCACCCCCCACCCAATCACATCATGATTGATGCCCAGTAACACCCAGTACACAGCAGGTTTAATGTCCTGGTAGCTCCTCTCTCATCCTCACTTCTGGCTTTTCTTGTGTCTTTAATCAAGGCAGTATTTCATCTTAGCCACACTCCATTACATTTTCTAAATGTTAATCCTTGCAGGTCTAGCAGTCCTCATAGCAGGTGGTGAATTGGCTTGTTTATTGCTAAACCTTTGGGAGAAAGTGGAATAATCATTAAAAATATTTATGATGAAATACAGTTTTAGCAGGATGGGAGATAGTAGCTACACTTACAGTAGTGAACCAAACAGTGCCCAGAAACACTCTTGGATGTTGGCTATTATTGGCTGTCCTGCTGGAGACATTCTCAGGCACACTGCTGGCCTGTGCCAGCTCATGTTTGCCTATGGGATTTCTGGGCATGGTTTGGGAACAGGATCATTTCACAGACCCCTCCCCAGTGGCAGTTTGCATACAGCTGCCTTTCTCTGAGTGTTGAGCAGCTGCAGGCTGCTCCATGAACTTGGCATAGCGAGTGTATCCAAAGAAGGGCAGTGAAACTGGTGAAGGGTCTTGAGCACAAGTCTTATGAGGAGCAGCTGAGGGAGATGGGTTGGTTTAGCCTGGAGAAGAGGCTCAAGGGAGAACCTTATCACTCTCTGCAATTACCTGAAAGGAGGCTGTAGCCAGTCAGTCTTTTCTCCCAGTTGACAAGTGACAGGACAAGAGGAAATGGCCTGAAGTTGTGCCAGGGAAAGTTTAGATTAGATATTAGGAAATTCTCCAGGGGAGAAATGCATCAGACAGTAATGGACAGAAATGGATCCTTCAGCTCTAAGGCTGTTACAAGAGTGTTAAACAAACCTTAACTGTATTGAAAAGATGTTATTGTGTACCAAGAAACTGGTGTTTAGCTCTTCTTGGCCACCCCATGCCTGCTCCTCCCAAACTGCCAGTCCCACTCCACCCATGTCACTCTTGAGATGTGAAACCTCGTGACAACATGCTGGTATCACAAAGCTGAGAGAAGTAGAAACCTGACTCTGGCCTGCCAGTCCTGTGCATATCCCCCAGCATAAATAAACATGCAGGTTCCCAGGTATTCATCATGCCCTTTTTCCTATGAAGTCTGCTGGAGCAGTAAAGAAACATGTGCAGAAAGAAAAGCAGTTTTTATAAATAACTTAAGAGAACTTGTCACTTTTGGATGGTCTAAATTTCGTCAAGGTTCCCATGCTATTCATAGGGAAGGGTTAAGACCTCTAAGAAATTATTTTGTGGGCTTAAATAAGGTGTGGAGTAAGACCATAGTCAGAGCCAGCCAACATGAAGTGCCAACTGCCAAGAAACATGTACCATTTAACTCATATGCCTCTGGCCAAGTGTTGCCACCAATTCTCACCCTGTCATAGATCTCTCAGCTCCACCCCAAGCTCTGAGATGAGCTCTGAGATGGCCAAGGAAGTCACACCAAGTCATTCAGCAAGTCACATCCCCATCTCAAGCAAAAGAGCTGGATGACCAGAGGCCTTTGTTGCACCGGGCACCTTGTGCCAACATGCATGGCTGGTCAGGGCAGCATGCAAACCTCAGAGCCAAAACCTGCCCAGGAACATGTGAACATTTCCATTGCTTCAGTGTGAAATAGACTGATTTCACACTGCATTACCTTTTAACATGCTGCAGATGTAATTTGAAATACCTGTGCCATTCGCTTTGCGCTCCACTCTACACGCATGTTGCAAAGTAGGTTATTTTGCTGATGGTTTTGAGAATGCCATGGTTACAGCAGCGCTCCCATTTGAGTAGCACCTAGTGAGAACAGCGTACAATATATAATCAAACAGCCTTGGCAATCCCTTTTCATTAGTGGGAGTAAATGCTTGGAACTGCATCAATCTTCTGCTCCCTCTCCTCTTCCTCTAGGAGTGCCAAGTCATTTTAAAGACACATTAAATTGCCAGAAGACTCCCAAAGAAAGCCAGTCAGCTCGCTGCTCGTTTGGATAAAGTTAATTACAGCGAAGATTAAAATCTGCAGTTCTTGACTGGTGTTGTTGAGACTTACAGAATCACATCGTCCTCGGGGAGCTGCCTGCCAGCTCTCCTCCTTCTCTCCCTCTTCGCATGCATGTGCCTTTTCTTTGTTGTTCTTCGTGATGGTTTTGTCACCTTCACTGAGGTGCATCTGACTGGGGGCTAAGCTGCCGGGGGTGTGACGTGCTGCTGCCTCGCACTACTGACGGAGGGAGGTGTGGAGGTGCCCAGCCTCCATCACCATCAGCATTGCATCTTGTCTTGGTTGCTGCCTTGAGTTAGGACAGGGGGATTTTCCAAGCAGAGAGAGTATGGGACTGATGGTGGTGCATGCAAGTGGAAGGAAGGGCAGCCTCCACAGACATCTAGTGTTACTTATGAGGTCCCCCTGAATGGAATGGCTTCTGGCCAGGCCCATGACCACTCTAGAAGAGCAGTGTAGGTACTGCATTTAGGGTTCTTCTTGTCTTTTTTGTTTATTATGGTACCTAACACCTGCATTTCTCCAGCCAAGGTTTCCATTCATAAAAACAAAATCAATTACAAATGGTTAATAAGAAGGATTTGTGATGCTGGAGAATGCTGAGGTCTGTCACATGGGCTAGCTGTGTGTGCTCTGTCACTGTTTCTTTTGCATCTCTCCCAGGTGGGATTGAAGCATTTTGGGGAAATGCTTGAAGGGGAGGAGAGACAATAAGCTTGCTCTGTGCTGACATGGTGTCCTTAGCCCTTTCCTAGACTTCCAATGTGCTTTTGGAGGTGACTGGTGTGAGAGGTGTCAGAAAGGTGAAAGCAATACAGTGCTGCAGAGACATGACAAGCCCGGCATGTGCGTCTAATGCTGCACCCTGGCAACATCCAGATAAGCCACAGAAAGTAAATTTGCTTTGTTTTAGAGGAATAGTATTTCAATACCTTTATAAAAGATCACAAAAACATGACTGTTCGTCAAGTGGAGAACACAAGAACACAGTCACAAATGTATTTTGGCTTAGTTAGGCAAAAGAGGGTTAATGACTGGTTTTCATTGAGCAGCAAGAATAATTAATTTTTAGAAAATACATAAAACATTCAACATTTTGGACCAGAATATTCTGAAAAACTAATAACTGGGAATGTCCCTCAAAACCGGGGTTGGCTGGCTTAGGAGCATATGGGATTTGGCATCCCACATATGGAGTATAGGAATGCTGGGTCATGTGAAGACAATGTGGATCAGTGTGCTGGCACACATGTAACATATCTGGTGGTTTTTCATATTCTGGGAAAGTGACTTAAAAGTATATTCTTGACTTAATACATCCCTTGCCCTGAAGTGCCATTCTTCTTATTTAAGGATATTGCATGGCAGTCCTAGGCACAGATTAGCTGCCTTCAAGCTCTTTATTTCTGCATTTCCCTCAGCCATATTTAAACTCAGAATTTTTTGAGGTAACCCCATGCCATGAAGACAAAGTCTGTGCCTCAGTGTGTATGTGTACAAGAGCGGGGCTGCTCAGGGCCCAGGTGGTAAGAAGGCAAGAAGGAGGAAATGATACTAAATGCAGTATCAATTTAATGGTCCCTAGAGCCATGCTTGTTCTTTGATGGATAAGAATACATCAGGGAATACAGAGTATTTGTTTGGCATTTGTCTCCAACCAGTAGATAAAGGAAGAGCTGCTCAGAATCACTGTGTTGTAGGTTTTCAAAGGGAAAAGCGATGTCTAAAAGTGCAAGGAGAGAGAACAACACAAGATTTTTTTAAAGAGGACTTAAAGAAACCAGCATGAAAGCAAGTATTTAGACTAAAGGCAGCTTCCTCTGCCAACCACTTTGCTCCTTTCCCCTTGAAATTCCATTCAGAGACTTAAAAACCACTGCTGATATTTTGCAGGACATCTCCACCCCCCTTCTCACCCATCTTGGACCTTCGTCGTGCACATGAAAATAAACTGACACCACAAAAATATCACCTTGAGCACCTTCCAGGCACTTGAGGTGCTGTATCCTGACATAGCAACTTTAAGCTCTGTGTATTGGAGGGAGGAAACAACAAGGCAGTGATGAAAGGCCATTGGGATAGGGAGTGATTGCTGCCTCAGAAGTTATTTTGTCCATGCAGGGACAGAGGTGACAGCCAGAAATTCTACATGAACTTGACTGAGTGGCCACACCAGCCCTGGCCTTGAGGAGCATCATTTTTGCAGTGTCTGTCTGTCTGTTCTTGTTCTTGGTATTTAACTTCTGCAACTAATTCTCTAGAGACTCCACTGCTTACTCTGGCTGAAAGTCTTCCTGGAGTAAAGCTACTGTCCTGGCTGTTTTGCTCCATTCTCTGAGGGTTCATGACCTGAGTGAACTAAAACAAAGCAGTTATCCACCTCACCAAGTGTCTCTGAGAGACAGCATATCCACTACAGCCAGCATCCTGGCTAGCACATTTGTCTTGCTCCTGCTTTGCTGGAGATGACCCAGTATCTGCCCACAGAAGGAATTTAGCCTCTTCCTCGTCTTCTCCAGCTAGGATAACCCACACAGACATCAACATGTTGGGCTTTTGGTAAGGGAGTCAAGAGGGTCCTGGGTACCCACATCTTCCCCTTCATTTCAGGTGTAGCCTTAGGGTCTTTAAAATTATCCTGGGCTTATAAAATTGGGACTGAAAAGGAGCTGCTCCCTAGTCAATGAAACTGGCTTCTGAATGGGAGCTCTTCACTCTGTGCTTCCTCTTTCCCCGTGCAAGAAGTGAAGATGATAATAAAATGTGAACATCAAACCTTGCTTTGTGGAGTTCTTTGATCCACAGATGGAAGGTTATATAAATGCAAAGTGCTCTCATTATTTATAAGAACACACAGTCGACAGCTCCTTGCAATCTGGTGTGGTGGAAATAAACAGGAAGGCACAAATTTAGCATGATGACTGCTGGATCTAATAAGATGCAAAGACAGGCTGGCAAGACGTGAGTTTGTTTGAACACATGATGCTGTTTTACCAGTATTTGACACATAAAAATTATGAAAATATTAACAAAAAAAGAATCTGATGTGCCGCATTCACAGGTGATCAAAACTGGTCTGACCCCTCAGTCAGAGGCAATCTCTGGGAGTTCGCCTCAGTTTAATTTCCCTTATTATCAAAGCCTTTCTTCCAAAGAAATGTATGTTTTAGAAGCAGACTGCTTTCCTTCCAGGTATAAATCAATGTGGTTAAAATGACTCCCTTAAACCAGTGCTGACTTAAAGTGCCGGGTATTATGTGCAGTTGTGATGGGAACGCATTTTAACTAATAGCAAGCTGACAGCTTCAGAAACTGAAATCCAGGAGTTATGCTTAAGAGGAACAGGTGCTAAGACAGATGCTCCTCTTCTGCTAGAAATGAAAGAGCAAATTCCTGAGCTTCTGCTTGGCTTTAGGGAGCAGCTTTCCCTCTGTCTGGCTGGTGCTGTGGGATCCCTCTTTTCCCTCTTTTGACCATTTTTATGTTTCCAGTGAGTAGGCGCAGTACAGGAAGGGAAATATAAGTTCTCTGGCAAAGTGGCTCAGCTCTTCCTTGGGGAAGAGCCAACCTGGGGGAGGAGGGGGACTCACCAAAAGCTTGCTCATCTCTTGGTTCCCCTGGGACTCAGATGCTGCTGAGTTTTCTCACACCTGGGGATCAGTAATTCGGTGCAGACGTTGCAGGGTGAAGACTGTGGGTCCCCTCGCTGACTTTGCTTTGGACACTGTGAGATCCCTGTCAGGCAACAGGGAAGGCACTGTTGGCCACAATGTTCTGCAGCCCATCCTCTCTCCCTGCTCTCTGCTCCAGACAGAACCGCTCAGGTTCCCCAACCCAGGGCGGCACCAGCTGAGGGCTCCCTCTCCTTGCAGCACTCTCCCTAAGCTCCAAATCAGATTAAAACACAGTTTGACTAGGGCTGCTGGGGGATAGGGAGCTGCGTGGGCTGGGTTTGGAGCTGCAAAGTGGGTTTTGGTGGCTGCTGTGAGTTGACCTGGTTATGGGGCTGTTTTACAGTGCGATCACGCCAAGCCCATTTGGACTGGCACTGCCTGGAGAGACGAGGTGAAACAGAGGCAGGCACACTCACAGCATGGCAGTATTTTGGCACCTGGCTCCAGTCCCCCACGGTGCCCACACAGGGACTTGAGGCAGCAGGTCAAAGTACAGGGGCTAAAGGACCTCAGTTTCATAGCACGTCTTTGCTTAGGATTGGGAGACAGGTGAGGGGCATGGCGTAAGAGACACCTGCTCAGGCTCACTGATGGCACAGGCAGGAACTGGCTATCTTATTTTAAAATCTTGTTCCCTCATGCTGTGCAAAACCCTGCTGTCTGCAGACTTTTCTGAGCAGCTGCATTACTCTGTCCCGGCACAGGGATTTACTTGTGTTGAGCTGAGCTCAGCAGGGCCCAGCTACCAGCAATGCTCACCTCCACGTTGCCCAGGGCTCTGGCTGGAGCTCAGCCTGGCAGGAGGAGATGCCTTTGCCTGCCTCCTCCAGCCCTCCAAATGGAGGTGCAGAAATGAGTTTTCATGCTGGGCTCCCACAGGTGTGAGAAAGAGTAGGAAGTTCAGTGAAATTTGTAACTTTGCCTGCTGTTATCAACACTAAGATAGGGAGTGTGTCCAGAGATGGACTGAACATCAGATTTGCTCAAGGAATGACATAGATACAGAATGAGGTATTTCCCAGAAGCCGAGGAATACTTGGTCTCAGGGTGTTCAAAGGACTTTTGACCAGTCCCACATATCTTCTGTGCCATGGCCATTCATAAAGGGCACATGAAGTGGCATGCTTGGTTAATACTTTTGGACTCTGCTTGAGCTGGATGGATACTAGAGGTTTTTTGAAATGATGATCTTGTGTTCTGTAGAAGTACATGTCCTCTGAATTTTGTGCTGTGCTCTGGAAAAATGAATCAGTCGTATACCCAAAGAAGAGACACTTTGCCTAGTCCTTTCACGCACAGCATTTTGGACATACATTATGAGGAAAAAACCTTGTCTGCTATTTTGATGCTCATTCTTTCTCTCTCCCTCTGCGCAGTGAATAAGTACTAATACATTTCCTGAGTACTAGCTAGGAACTAGCTGCCAGTATTCCTCAGAGTTTCTCATATGTTTTTTACACTGTGCACATGCTGTATTTCCTATGAAGGTGTTATTGCATCTTAAAACCCTTTGCATAGGCAGATAGATACTATAATTTCAGTGAAACACGAGCTCTTACCTCTCATGGCCTTCTGGGTGCCTTCAAAAGTCACTTTTCTGGTTAACTTCTCTGCTTCCCTCAACAGGGAATGGTGCCCCCTTGCTTTCGCTGGGAAAGGACATTGCCAGCTAGAGCAGCCTGGAGATGTCTCTGTGTACAACTGGAGGGATCTGCCAAAAGGTCCTCCCTCATCCAGAGCTGGATGTCTGCAGGGGCAGAGCAGGGTGCTGGGTGCCTGCTATGGGTGAGGGATAACCTGGGCTCTACCTATTACATATCGGCCCCAGCATCCATAATCCCCTATTTCCAGCTCAGAGTTCTCAAACAACCATATATTTTTTCCAAAAGAAGAGAGGATACATAACTCAGTGGGCAAAATCACAAATACCTCTGCTGTTCTATGAGAGCTGTGATGTGACTAGAAAGCATGTACAAACTGAGTAACCCAGCCCTCTCCTGCTGTTATGTTTTTGTTTGCTGTTCAGCTGGACTGAAATCTGGGAGCACTGTCAAGCAGAGGAGGGTGGAAGAGTTACAGAAGTTACTTCCACACTCCACTGGGCATCAGCTTATGGAGAAGCACCTGTGCAAAGTGGTATCCAGCATGCTTTTGCCCGCTTGCTTGCTCTTGCCAACAAGCAGCAAGTTGAAATGAGCAGTATATGCATTCTGAATTGCTTTTCATTGCCAATAAGCAGGTCCAGAAATAGAGGGGTCTGGGAAAAGGTGCAATATATCTCCATGTCCTCTGGAATATACAACAGTTGAATATGTAGCAGGGTAAGCAAATCCATGGAACAACTTTTGTATTGTTGTTCTTACATCTGGGCAAACTACTTTATCATATGCTAAGGGCAGATTCGTAGACATACAGCATCAGCTGTAGCACCTTGCACTGGGGCTAGCTAAGCCAGAATGCTCCTCCAGAAACATGTTCTGGGCAATTTCCTCTGAAGTCCAGGAATCTCAACAAAACATTTCTGCAGTGGGATGACAACTGAAAGGTTGCTAGTATCGGCACAGTCTAAAGAGAGATGCCGTTTACTGCTGCAATATTATGTAAGTGCTTTTGTCAGGCAGGATGAATCTCAGTTCTGGTGAAGTCAGCATTTTTATAGGAATTGTCCATAGTGTCAATTCAGAGGAGGTGAATTGACACCTCTTCCTCTGTTGGGAGGTGGCATCCTTGTTTAGAGGTGGTAGGGGCAGGGAAGTGTGGCAGCCTGCCCATACCTGATGGAGATGACACCAGCACATCTCTGTTAGGCAGGGCCAGTGGTTGCCTACTCTTTGTGGCCATCTCTAGTGGACATTCTCAGTCTGGGTTATTCTCAGTCTGCTACTACTAATGAAAGCCTCTTGGTCAAGAAGCAGTGCCACTTCCCTTCCCTCTCCACCCCCAGGTCTGTTATTTTTGACTGCATCCTTCAAATCTTTCTCAGCTGTCTGGTCATCTCCCCACAGTCATTGTTGAGCTGAGCTAAACATAGGTTCTTTTATTTTTCCCTTTAGTTTTCCCAACTCTTCTGACCCTTACATCATGTTTTACTGTTCTTCTCTGAACTCTGTTCACTTTGGGCATGTTTCTGTCTGCTGGATGCTGAAAGCAGAATATAACCCCTCAGCTCTGGGTGTTGCCTGCCTGGAAAGAGCTATTACCTCCTGCAGCACTTCAGGGACAGGAAGAAAGGGACCTACTGCTGCAGGAGCTGTAAACTGCTGGTCATCAGCTCCGGCTTTTGCAAACCAGGCAGCTGCCTTCACCCTCCAGGGCTAGCTGGTGTTCTCCACCCAAGAGGTCTCCTCTGTCCAGCTGTGGCAGATTTCCATGGACAGAGCAAAACTGCCTTTCCCACTGCTGCTGCAGATAGTTTTTACCAGAGCCTGTCCCAGAACTAGGGCTCAGCCCAGTACCACTGCTCGCACCAGGAAGGGAGGCTGCAGGAGAAGAGGACGAGCTTGCATTTAATTTAAAGGCAACTCCTTGCCTTTGCAACAGTCACAGCCTGGCTGAGGAGGCAAGGTTCCTCCAGATTTTTGTCATTGTCATAATTCATGGCCTGCTTGCATATGAATTTATGATCTGTCACTGCCGAGCCTCCTTCAGTTTCACTGTTTTATGAGTTTTCCTCCCTCCCTTTGATATCTGTTGCAGATCACTATTTTTCCCCCTTCCACATTCCCCTTGCAATATTCATCCAAGGGGAAACTGATTCCTTTTTCATTCCAGAATGCAGTCTCTCCAGGTCTGTTGGTCTTCCTTCTCTCTCCTGCCTTTCTGCTGCTTGCAACAGCTGTCACTTCAGGACCTAAAGGGCACTAACACAAATAATTAAGGGAGAATTGTCAGGGCAGCAGTAAGACGTGGCCAGAGGAATGAGGCTAAGGGGCTGGCTTTGCACAGTGGGCAGCATGAGCACAGTGCACAGCCCTGACTCCTGAGCTACTGCCACGGTCTGTTGATGATGTGGTTGTAATGATGTCTCTTTCTGTGGGGCAGCTCAGCTGTAGCTTGTCCTCTTAAGCTCTGTGAAATGTTTTGCTTCATTAAAATACGTGTTTCTAGTTAAAGGCCATTATGAGAGGACATAGAGAGTCTACAAGGTCAGGCCTGTAGGTTTCACGATTTGAGCCGTATCTTTAGGGAAATCCAGCGCAAGAGCTGGAGATGCTGGGCAGCTGTGGGAAAGTTTCATTTTCTGATGAAATGCATCTGCCACTGGTGTTTTGACAGCTTTCAAAATTAGATGGCGCTTGCAAATACCCATGTCTCTTAATGTGAAATCTTTATGGATGGCGGTACCTGAAGGAAATATTCCCTGCAGGTTACGGTTGCAAATGATTGCTGATTTGTGAAACTCATGCCCCCAATAAAAAGTGGTGGGTAGGTGGGGCTCTTTCAAGTCTTTCTCCTTGGAAATTTGAAGTGATTCATTTCGTAATCCAAATGTTTGTCCCTGAGCCTTCTGCTAAGTTTCTGATCTTGCATTTCATCTGCATTCCAGCTAACACCAGCAAACCCCCTCCAGTGCCTCCAGGGCCCAAGGTCTCCCAGCCAACCTAAAAAATATCATACTTGCCCCTTGAGATGGTTTTGTTTGTGCTGCCTGGCAGGTGACACTACACCTGAGACACAGCTGGTGTAGTGATTTAACCCCAGCTGGCACCATGCAACAATTTGCTCACCCCTTCCCAGGTAGGGAGGAGAATTGGAAAGAAAAGATAAACATAGTGGGTTGAGATAAGAACAGTTTAATAATTGAGGGGAAAATAATAATACTAATAATAAATACTAATACTACCAATGATAATCGTAATGTAAAGGAGGGAGAAGAAAAAAACACAAGAGAAATAAGTGATGCACAACCCAATTGCTCACCACCTGCTGACTGATGCCCAGACCATCTCTGAGGAGTCATCAGCCCCTTCTGGCCAACTTGCCCCTGTTAATGTACTGAGCATGATTCTGTGGTATGGAATATCCCTTTGGCCAGTTTGGATCAGCTGTCCTGGCCATGCTCCCCCTTCCAGCTTCTTCTGCAGCTCCTCACTGGCAGATCATGGGAAATTTAAGCGTCTTTTACTTAGAGTAAGCACTAGTTATTAGCAACAACTAGAACATAAGTATGTAATCAACATTATTCTCATACTAAATCCCAAACACAGCACTCCAGCAGTTACTAGGAAGAAATTAACTCTGTCCCAGCTGAAACCAGGACACTGTCCTCTGGAGAGGGGACAGTACAGCTGCCTGTGCAACCAGGATGTCTCCAAGCCAGTGGCATGGTCAACAGACTAATGAATAAGAGATGAACAGTGCCTAAAACCCAGTGGCATAGTGGGAAAAGCAGGAAGAGCTGCGTATTGATTGTCACAGTCATTGTCAGGTGTCATACACAGGACTGAGTTTCATAGACCAGGGTTGAAGTAAGGTGAGGTAGTTTATCTTCTAACTGGTGGCCTCTTGCAGGACTCTCAGTATCTTGATGGGCCCTCACTGGCAATATAAATACCCATGTGTGCAACAGGCAAGCACACATGCAAAATCACATAGGTGCAAAATGATGAGCTCATATGTGAGGCATTCCACGACTCATCAGTTTGTGGGTGGAAAATAGAGGTCTCTGCTCCTCTATTTCCATTATTTACAGTAAAGAGGTGTCTGCAATACTTGGGTGACCTGATATTTTTCTGTGGCCTCAAGGATTCATGTCACGTTAAGCCACTTGCCTCAGGGAGTGACAGAGTGCAGGGCAGGCTTTGTGGGAAGAGAGTTCTGGGCCACAGAACCTGTGCAGGACAACACGTGTTACAGCTTGTGGTGCTCCAAGTTTTCTGTGCATTTTTAGAAAGGCAAAGTGAGACTAAGATTTAATCAAAGCAGTTATTAGTGCTTTATAAAGAGTCAAGGTGGAGCTACATTTTGTGTTTTGTGCGTATACACTAATTATTTGCTACTTATTTGCAATTCTGCCTTCAGATATGTTTGCTGTTATCCCAGGTGTTCTTCAAAGACAACATCAAAGATGGGGCCCTGCCACTGAAGCGCCAGCACATCCTTAAAATGGCCCTGAGGATTGTCCCATTTCTCTGATAATGCTGTTGCTTACTAGATCATGTTCTGTACACACAGTCCCATTAGCAGAACAGGACCTAATTTGTTTCTCTTGGCAGCAAATCAGAGCTACCAGAGTTCCAGGGTTCATGCTGAGTTAATGCTGAGTTCCCTGCTCTGCCTGTAACTGAGCACCCAGCTGCTACTGAATTTCCAGGCAATTATGAAAAAAAAAAAAAGAGGGGGGATTAGAGGTGAAGACTAAGAGAAAAGGAAATGTAGCTCATATTTCCTGCATGACAGTTCAAATCACTGCATTTGGAAAAATAAATCTACCTGCTACAAAAATGTGCAATCCCCTGTGAAATGGGGTGTGTATGTGTGTGGCTTTGGATTCCTCGGTTGGTTTAAGAGATTTCTCTTTAGCAGCACTGCTTAGCGCACATTGGTAACAGGTTAGGCATGTCCATTTCGAAATTGGAGCTGTCTGGGGAAGACTGAATGGAATAATTGATTTTTTTTTTATCAGACACAATAATTGAGGAATAATGGAAAAGGAAAGCTCAGAGGAAGAAGGGCCTGGGAATTGTGGTAATACAAAGTAGAGGAATCCCTTGGGGACAGATCATATCAACTGAAGTGGAAGAAATATATAGGCTTTTCTGTCCTTCTGGCCTCTTGTAATAGCAAAATGAAGAGGAGAGCAGGGAGTATGAAGGGAAGAATAAAGCCGATTTCTTCTCTCTTTCACTCCACTTTCAGTTTAACCCTCTACTGTCTTGTGCAATTGAAAGTAAAATGGGATGCCCTGCCTTTCTTCCTCTAATTGATGGGTTGGGAAAATGTAATGCTTCTGAGAAAAATAGCAGTTCAGCAAGTTCAAGGCTAATGGGAAAGAGGCAGGCCTGGTGAGCCTGGGTTTGGGGTTTGGAAGATGCCTCTTGGAAAATGTCTAACAAGAAGAAGCTCATGCCACCTCCTGAGAAGCATTTGAAGGAAGTGTGGATGGTCTGCATCAGGCAAAAACCCCCAAAAACGTAGATAAATGTCTGCAAAACATCAGGAAAACTTGGCAAAACAACTGTCAATTTCCCTAAACTCTGCTGCCTACAAAACCGTTCTAGTGATTTACGGCACCTTACAATAGCCCAGGTCACAAAGATGCACTGCCTTCCCTTGGAGAAACCTGTTATGTTATACCAAGTAGCATACTGTAATTTCCTGGTAAAGTTTTCTGAGACTTTCTAAATTAATTCATTTCTTTATCCCTTCTTATGTTTCTCTTCCTTACAGTAATTTTGCTGTCCCTTTTTTATATCTGCCTACTTATCAGAAATTATCCTACTTTTAGTCACTGCTTAGTGAACTGGTACAAACTTTGCTCTTTCTACCTTTTCTTGTAATTAGATGTCTCTGTTCTGGTAATCAATATATATTGCTCTGTCAATAGCTTTTGGGTATTGAAATGCCCAGAACAGAGAACAATAGTTTAGGTGTGACATACACAGAGAAAGAGGAGCATGGCTTGCTGCTGCATAATCTATACAGTATTTCTGTGCACAAACAAGAGGCTTGCACTGTCTTGCCAAAGTCGTATGCAATTTGCCCTCTATTATAGCCCTTAGTGTTCCAGTGTTGCAGCTATCTTTCCCATTAAGCACCTGTGGTTTGGGTTATTTTCCTCCTCCCTCCCTGATCTCAGATAATTACATTTTTTTTCCAAGCTTAATGTTTCGTTTGGGCAATTTCTTCCTGTTGTTTCAAACTCTCCAGCTCCCAGTTTGTTATTTCTCCTCCTTGGCTGCCTTTGAAAGCAGACTCTCATATCCTCTCTACTCTTTCCCCACAACTATTCCACATCTTTAATGAAGGTATTAATAAAACCAGAATAAACAACCGAACAATAAGAGTCTTGCTGCCAACACCCCTCCTGATGCTCCCCTTACTGGGCACATGCCACTGGGCATGGCTTGCAGGCAACGTTTGTGCTCTTTTACATCCACATCTATGCCTTCGTGAATTTGTTTTGCCACTGTAAGAACTCACAAGTTGCTTTACAAAATTCCCTCCTCACCAGTGTGTGCAGAACTGCATCTGGTGCATTTCCTTTTCCCATCATAATAATTTCAGCTAGTGTGTCAGGAAGGCAAGCCAGCATGCCCTGATGTGCTCAATCATTTCCCATCGCTCCTAACCCACAGTGCTCCTGTATTCCTCGCTTGGCAGCCCACTTGCCTTGCCTGTGCTCCTCAGCTTTGCTTTACATTTACCTCCAAAACCTTTCCCAGTTCCCCAAATACCAATATACATCCTCAACCTGTGGTGTCTGCAGCCCTTCGCAGTTCCCTTCCAAGCTCACTGCAGTTTATAGGACCAGAGCCTCAGCTGCTATAAATTGCTATAGCTCCACAGAAATCAATTGAGCTATGTGATTTGTTCACCAGCTGGACATCTGGCTGGGATTTTATGAAAGACCATTTGCCTGGACTGCAAATAGGGCATTAAAGATCCCTAGGGCCGAGTGAGCTTGGGGAATAAAGAAGGAAAAAGCAAAAAAAAAGAGGTACTGTGGAATAAGCCAGCTCTAGCAGCCAAAAAGACCTGGAAAAGAGCCAGATGAGACAGAGAAGACCGTCAGCCTGGACCTCTGTACTCTGAAAATGCCATTAATTGTACTCCCTGCAGAGGTATCTCACCTCTTTATTTTGATGGTCCACCTAGTCCTTATACAAGTTCTTTTTCTTTGTATTGGGTCACGTCTCACTCTCTTGTATTTCAGCAGGATTTCTCCTCAGGTAGCAAGACTCTTACTGTACAAGGTGCTGTACATGTACAAAAAGACCAAAAGCTTATCTTAGAAATCTGCACACCACCTGCTACCAGTGGATATAGGCTGTGAGCCGAATACTGCTATTAAGAAAGAGCATGGGCGACTTGATAGGCAGTGAGCCTTGTCCTCAATGCCGGTAAAGTTCACCCTGTGGGCTCCAGCTTCCTCTGCCTTCTTCCCTCCCTTCCTCAGGTGCCATCTTTTCACATTGCCCCTTTTCTTTTGGTGAATCTCCTCCTGAAAACAACAAATCTGTTGGGCTGTATTGCTTAGAACAAGATAGTAAATGCCAGTAACACCATGATGCCTTGTGTCTGTGGGTTAACACTGTGTGTCCTTTCTCAAAGAGGAAAATAGGAAGCAGGATTCTCCCATCAAAAGGAGAATGCTTTGAGAAGGACTGCCCAGTGCAGAACCCGGCTGTTGTTTGTGAAATCTCACAGCCACTCACCTAGAGAGCCAGAAATCACTCAGGCTGTCCTAGCTGAGCCACAATAACTCACTGCATGCCTTCCCTTAGCCCAAGACAAGGTGCCCTTGATGAGCCCTTGCAGGCAGAGGTCTGAGCAGAGCTTGGCGTCTTCTGGCTTGTCACCAACCCTGTGTGCCAGCAGGCAGCTGCTGGTGACGCTGAGCAGAAACTCTTGCCCTGGAAAGGGGCCTTTGCTGCTCACCTCCAAGAAACAATTTGTACTTGAGACAGAGAAAAGCTGAGGCTTCTAGCAACCATTAGGAGAGCACTGAGGCATATAAGCTGTTGGGCTGTTGGTCATTTGGGCAGTCCCCAAGAGGCATTTGTGTGGATGGGAGGGTGAAAAATGTGCCTTACACAACATGTGTAAATGGCAACTAATTTTTCTTTTTTTTTTTCTTTTTTTTTCCTTTCTCCTGAGTGCAAAAGGCCTATAAAACAATTAGAGCTTAAAATTGGACTCCTGGCAGAGAAGGAGAGAGGGAGTTTATGCCTTGTTAAGTGTAATCAGTCTGGTGATAAGGGGACAATTTCAGCTGTGTGAGATATAATTACATCATAAACTCCACATTACAAACAGGGCAAACAGAGGTGAAAAGGTAAAGAGGGAATCAGCTTTGATGCCCTTTGGGGGACGTGGCAGAGGAGACTTTTCTGGACTCCATTTCCCAGAGAAACTTCTCCAGCTGGAATGGAGCTGTGAGCATGCAGGAAAAGGCACACTGGCACCTCAGGGCTAGTGCCTGCCCTCATTCTGCTGGGCAGCTGGAATGGGGTGCCTTGCCATGGCCACACCTGAGGTTTCACATCTGCCAGCTGCACTGGAATCTTACTTTGGGCAAGTTAAATATTAATCATGTTTCAGAAAACAGACAAACATTTCATTGTGGCCTGAAGCTGGAGGAGAGTGTCTGTGGCTTCGCTGCCAGCTGAATTTAGGATGACAGCCAGCTACATAGAAAAAGAAGGCACAAATAACCCTCCCAGGTGGTGGTGGCACACCTGAGGCTGAGGACACAGAGCCTGCTTGCAAGGACAGGGGCTGCAGCACAGCTCAGCGCCAAGCTGGAGAGAACATGGTGCCTGGTGTGGGAATGCTGCTCTGGAGCCCACTGCCCAGAAGTCCTAGACCTCAAACAGGACCCTCAAGGTGTCTCATCAAAGGAGCAGCAGTGCAGAGCTCAGCACCAGCTTGTCCCTCTCCCAGGCTACACCTGTGGCAGCAGTGGGAAAGGGTCTCCTCCCTCCATGCAGGAAATCACATCAGGCACAGGGAAGGGACCAGACTTGCTCTGGGGGCTGACTCTGGGTGGCCTCATGTGGGGACACATCTCAGAAATGCTTCTTACAGCACAAGTGGCTGCTTGGGTCCATCCAGGAAAAATGAGAAACAAAAATCTGGTTGAACATTTGCTACTTTACGTAAGTAATTTTAGAGGTGATGTTTTGAAATGAGGAAAATTGAATAATAAAAAAGAAGCAATGCCTCGAGGGGACGTGATTTTTTTTTGGGAACAGATTCAGGAAACGCAAGATTTCTCAGCTCAGGGACTTGAATTACTGACAAAACATTAAAGTAATGTTGGGAAATTCTTCTTTCGTAGTTTTCTGTCTCAAAAATAGCTGAACATTTTTAAAACAGTTGTTTCAGTAATTCTGGTTCTCATTTCTGGTTTTGCTGCTAAAGATTTGCTTTATAGACTAGAGAACTGTGTCTGGGATCAAGAGTTCTAGTTTTTTCTTGTACTGACATGCTTCATGATATTAGATAAATCACCTAACCTTTCTGTGACATACTTCCCCATCTGTAAAATGAGGTTGATAATCATACTTGCTTACTTGACAAAAGTGTTAGAAGAATGAATTATTACTGGTTTTATAACCACTTATGTCTCTCTCTGGGCAAAGACTGCTTTTTTTTTCTGTACTCATGCAACATCATGGGAGTCCTGCTCTGTAATGGATGTTCGCAAGTTCTACTATGATATAGAAAAATAAAAATTAAATACAGCTTTTGACAATGCACCAAACAGGGTTTGCAAGTATGACAAATACAGTGGGTTAGATTATAAGAGCAGGGACTCCTTTTTTTTTGGTGTGGAAGGAGTGATCAATTAAGTATAATGATAGCATCCTGAAATACAACCCTACCTCAAAGAGCACAGTGTAACCCTTGTGTGGCGACCTTCCTTCTGTAAAGGGTGGAAAAAATGATTGATGTTTATACAGCCCCATGAATAGATTACTATTACTTAAGAGTGCTTGGAGAATTTGGTCAAGATCAAGTTGCATTAAGAGCTTTACAAGCCCAAAGCTAGAGACAGTCCTCACCCCAAAGATCTTGAGACCAAAAGAGACACAGCATGAACTTGAGAGAAACCATGTCAAGAGAAGTAGAAATACGTATGTCCAAGAATACACAACAGGTCACTGCCAGAGATGGGGATTCCCAGGCTGACGGTATTTTAAGTCATTCTTGTCACTGCCTCCTTGCGACTACGGCTCATGTGCTATTCCCGGATTGCAGGTCAGCTTTATTCACACAGGCTTGGTGTTCTTACTAGGAACAGACACAACAATCCAGCCTGGCTAATCTGGAGACTTAGTGACCATGCAGACAACTGAGGAAGGAGGGAATTGGGGAAGTTTTGAGCTAGCTTTTGGAGCGGGACCATCACCAGCAGCAGTCAGTGCAGCTTTGGCTAGTTCCTGATGCTGTTGTCATGGAAGAGACTTTTATGCATCAATCAGAGCCGAGTCAGTCATAAGTAAGGAGCTCAGCACTTACTGACATATTACATTTAAAAGGACTAATTAGTCCCTGGTGCTGTCTACAAGGAAAGACTTAAGCTGCAAGTATCTTAACACAGTTTCACAGGATGGCAATGAAGAAGCCTGGATTAAACCCTGCTGTGAATCATCACCACCACAGCTGTAGCATCATACAGACTGCTCACAAACAACCCTGTGTGAAGTCAGGCTGACATCAGGCATTGTCTTGAGGCATTCCTCTTATGACTGGCACAGTTCTTCCTACTCATGGCTGTCCTTTTGCACCAGCACAGAGGGAGAAAGCAAGGGTCCTAGTTTATGGACAGAGAATTACAGCTCTGGCTGTGCTTTGGGACACAGAAAAGTGGTTCCCAGCTCCTGGCTGTGCCAAGAGCAGAACTCACACAGAATTGCTGCTCTTGTGTCTAGGCCACTTTATCACCTTCCTTTGGCTTTGGGGAAGATAGTTTTTGCCATTTTCCTGAAATGGCAGGGTCATAATTTCTGGGTATTTTAGGGACCCTTCTCAGTATGGCTTTCCAAAAGTTTTAAGGAAGGCTCACACACTGGAGGATGGGCCCCCTGTCCTCCCTGCCAAAGTTACCAGGGATGGTAAGGGAGGGGCTGTGGAGATGAACAGCTGGGGCTGTAAGAAGAAACATGAACCAAACAGAACCTCATGGAGCAGTGGGTGAGCCTTGTGCAGTCTGAATGCAATCACCTTTGCACTGTGAGCCATTGTGAGACCTGTAGGACAGTCTGTGGTGTTTGTCTGACAGGCTTCCTGCAGTGTTGCCTGATCCTGAGGAGGGCTCCAGCTGCCAGAAGAGGAGAAGCAGGTGCTACAGGACCAGACAGGTTCTCCAGTCATGCCACCCATGTACAGAGTATGCCTGTCTGGAGAAAATTTAGAGGGAAACAGTTTTGTTTGCATGCTTGCAAAAATAAAATACTCAAAAGCCAGTGGAAGTGCACTGTATTTTTATTCCCTATAGTCCTTGCCCAGCCCAGAGCCATCTCACCTTGGCAATGTCATGATGTCCCCGGGAGAGTGCTTGCATCAGGACTGGACACCCCTCCTGCCTGTGCTCCCTGTGCTGTCCTTTTCTGCCAGGGAAAAACCAAAGAAATCTGACAGCAAATGGGAAAGAACCCAAAAAGTTGAAACCCGCCATCAGTGTGGGAAAGGATGAGAGAGAGAAATTATGGCAGGAAGCCCTGTCACCACTATTTCTTGGCAGGAGACGATTGCCTGTGCATCTCAGATAACTTCCCAGAGTAAGAAAGCACAATCAGAGCTCAGCATAGAGGAGCAAAGAGCTTGGAGATAAAGGCCCCATCCTTCTGCTGACCCTTGAGGGAAAACCGATGTCCTTGCCGCCCAGACTGGCCAGTCTGACCAGCTTGGCTCCTCACGCTTTCCAAACCTTTTGGGCAGTGGATGGGGGAGCTCTGTCTTCCCACCCTGCTGTCTCAGACAAATCCACTGTCTGCAGGAGGCAATGTCTCCAGGAGCAGGGCTGAATCTGGCCATGATGCCATCACTTTGCTCCCTGTGCTGCTATGGTGAGAAATTATGGGTGGGTTTGATCAATCCCAGCTGGACAAGCAGCCAACAACAGCTGGCTTTTCCCAGTTTGTAAGGACTTAGTTGCATTATCTGAGCACACTTGGTGGTCACCTAATATGTGTGCCCAGGCTTTTTCATCCTTGGAAAAGGAAATAGTTGACATATTGCTTTGTCTGTAACTGTTAAAAGGAGTCTGCCTTCCAGCTGAAGCAAAACCCCACGAAATCCTTAAGAAGACTCCCAGCAGTGTCAGAAAAATGACAAGAGACTGAAGCAAGGGCTTAATAATGGAGTGACTCTTCCAATCAATTGGTGTGAGCTAATTAATTAATTGCTGCAGTTGCAATGACATTCCCTCTGGCTGAGTAATCGGGGAAATCAGCCACCTGAGGCTCTTAGGGAGTTAATTGCCTTAAACTTTGTTAGAGCAGAGTGATAATACCATTTTAAAAATGCTATCAATGCACATTTCTTGTCTTTTGGGATCTTCCAAAGCCATTCTTCATTTTGCAGAGCAAAACCTTTAGAGTTTTACTTGGAACAACTGAGTAATGGAGACAGATGAGGTGGAGAAACAGGGAGCACAACTGTGAAATACAAGCTCTGTATCATCTGAAACAGGAGCCATGCTGCTGAATTTGAAATACCCTGATTCACTCTCCAAACTTTCAGTGTCTATCCAGACTCCTGTCCTTTCTTAAGTGTTTTTTCTCCATCAGGGAGTGGAGTTTCCCTATTCTCTTGGAGTTGCTATTCTCTTTTAAACCTTGTATGAAAACCCTTTTCTTTTTTTCAACCTGATTTTATCTCAAAGAAGTGTTGGTAGAAACAAGAGAACTATTCTGGGAAGAGCAGAAGCCCTTCTCCCTCCCCTTTCCCAGCTACCTATTTCTCAGGCTGGAGCTGAGCTTCTCTGTGCTTTAGACCTCCCTCCTGAGTGAGCTCTTTGAGACCTTTGCAGGACATTTGGTCTTCTGTCACTAGAAGTGGGTATTTTTGGCTGGAGTCCCCGCGGACAACTTTTTAAGGAGGCAAAGTGGAGGCCTTTGAAAGATGTCAAGTTGTCCTGAGGCAAAGCTAGCCCAGTCCCAGCAGCAGAAAAATCCCTGTCAGAAGAGCGAAGGCTTAGCCTGTGATGTGTCTGGCTCTCAGGCTGTTGGGTCTCTGTGCTCTCCCTGCACTCCCTAATTGTTTGTCTGTGGCTCCAACACACTGTGCTCCAGGCAGCTGCCTCTGCTTTCCTGTCCAGGGCTCCCCTCTGTGCCCTGCAAGGGATTGGCCCTGTGACAAGTGAAGGAGCAGGAGGAAAAAAATTCTCTCTCCAGTACTCTGAGTTCTCCCTAGCTAGAGCCTGCTAGAAAACTTCACCTTTTCTTGATATTTCTGATTGGAAACAACCCACAAAAAGTGAGCTGGAATAAAGAAACCAAAAGAAGGAAACAGCTTTGTATCTCCAAAGTTCATCATGGGAGAGACAGTGAGTGCATGTAGAAGAAACATTGAGAACTTGATGATACCAATTCCCATAATTTTTATCTCAGTTGTTTACAATGTTTATTTCTTTGTTTTCCTCAGAAAGCCCTTTGAGTCCTGCTATTATAGCATAGTCCCAGGGTTTGTCAAAAAACGAAAAGAAAGCATAGCCCTTCAAAAGATGGAGGAAATCTTGAAATTGTTAGACCTACAGCCTCAGAAAAGGGAACAAAACCAAAGGACTTGTGTTATAAATGGTACATTTAAACATTCCAGAGATTTTATAGGGCCATAATAATAATTTTCTTACTGCTCGAGGCTGGAAAAATTGGTATTTTCTTCCTTTTCCAGCACAAAGCATTCCTGGTCTCCAAGGGCCTTTTGGGGAGGTGGCTTGGGATTGAGTGTCTCAGATCTCCCCGCTGCAGTCCTGTCACAGGCTCCCAGTGAGGGATGCCGCAGCTCTCAGATGCAAACCGCCGTTTTCTCCTTTCTATCTTATCTATCAGTCACTTTGTGTGTGAGCTCATACACATATTATTAAATATAAACACAAACCCCAGGCACACATTTTTATCCTTAAGTAATAAAATCTAGTGGAAGAATTTACAGTCATGGGTTGTAAAGCAATAATAGTTGTAAAATCATTTAGCAGGGTTCAAACACAGGTGAAAGGAGAAGTTCAGAAGTTCAGCATCTAAATATGTTTCCTGGCAGTTTTCTATGACAAACAGCAAATCCCCTATTGACATGATACCAGTAAAGAAAGAGCAGAACTGCTCTCAGCAGCTCCACTTGTATTTTTGAGTTCATGGCTTGCTCAGGTTTATTACTTCTGAAGCACACTTTCTACAGGTCAAGTTATTCAGTGGGTAATAGTGAGGGCTGGCTGAAAAGGTCACTGCAGAGATAACAGGAATCCAAATTTCTGTATGGTGCCAATCCAGCCTAGTGAAGGGTGAATAAACTTTTCACTTGAGACATGATACACATGATATATCACAGATGGAGACCACTGGCACTACCTAAATGGAAATTCCTGGTACAGTCAAGCCTGGGGTCTATTTCTATTGGCACCTAGTGCTCCACCAAAATGGTTTAGGCTTTTAATTATCATTAAAATGCTTACAAGTATATTGCTTATAATGCAGTTTCTGCCATTTCTAGCAAGCAGCACTTTCTAGGAACTGCTGCTTACCTCATGTAGCCATTCTAATTAGGGCAACAACTTTGTTAAAATGTCTTCACCGTGCCAAAGCATAAAACACACTCTCAGTTCTTAAGAGATAGAGCCCGTCTTGTTGTGGCTCTGTTGTTTATTGGTGTAGGAATAAAAGCTACTAAACCTAGGCCTCAGGTGTTGCATGAAGTACATCAGGTGGCTGACTTTAAACTCCAGGTCCCGCCTGCCATGTGGTGCCAGCCCAAGCCACTGAGACAGGAATGAGGTAGGAACCCCACAGCCGTTGTTAGTTCTGCTTCTGCATTACTTAACATCCCACCTGAACTTTGCCCTAATGATGGGTGCAGATAAGTTATAAGGTTGCTCACTGGATAAGAAGATAACTTTGCCCTATGCTTCATTTCGTAATTATTTTTTTAAGAACAAATTATTAGACAGTGTGAGAGGTACTAAACAGAGTGTACCTTCTCTCAATAAAAAAGAACTCAATTTCTTCATCAAGCTAGCAGAAAGGTGATAGCTATGATATGTGCAACTCAAGAACTTTAGCATTTCGTGGTCTTTGACACTTTTAAACTTAATTAACCTTGGCAATCTAAACTACTTCCAGAGACTCAAGGCTGTGCTCCCAAACAAGCCCGTTACTGCCCTATCTGAAGAAGTATCACCACTTCCTCAAGACCAATAAAAAACTCATATTTTCCCTGGAAATTTAAGAGATTCCCTGTCATAATAATGTGCATAAAATGTATCTAAATGTCCTGTGCTCTTACTGAAACAAGCTGCCATTTTGGTGTTGAGATTTCCACACTCTGGGATGCCTGGTGTGCTGAAGCAGGCAGCCAAACAGGGAATTCCCCAGCAAACAGCCAATGAGTCCTTCTGTGCATACAAGTGCGTCATCCTTTCCCATGTTGTCCTCTGCACTAATACGCAGCAGGGAATCAGCTGCACGGAGAAGATTTCTGGTGGGCTACCAGGGGATTTAGGGGACACTGTGGTAAAACAGGGGCTTAGAAAAGTGCTGAAACCTATCACTGGCCAAAGTGAGGATGGCATCCCTATTTTGCTTGGTTTCTCATGTTGCCAGGTTGTTCTTTCAAGGTTTTGTTTAAAAAAAATTCAGAGAAAGCTTTGGTTCTGGTAGCAGTTAACACATTAGCAGTTTTACACTTTCACCTGCTTTGCTCCCTCTGTCTTTTCCCTTTCTTTCTTATGCTCAGCGCTGTTTCTTTCTTCATTTAGTTCTAATTCCTGGTGTGATTTGCTTTCCACTGCCCGGCTCTTTCCTCAAGGACAGGTCACAGAAAGTAAGCAAAGGGTCACTGGCTGGAAAAAAAGGGCATCTCTGTGGATTGCCCCATGCTGACCTCTTCTGAGAATTTATGCAGTCTTGCCTGTAAAGAAGTGGTGCTGGACACCAAGCAGGCTTGCAAGGCCAGTTCTCTGGAAGGCAGAGAAGGTCAGCATTTTGGCTGCCTGGAGGGGCTTGGTGCCTCCCTCTGTGTGCTGTCCTCCCTTAATGTCAGTGCTCCTGGCTGCAACACCTTCGAACCTTGTTTGAAGAGGATCCTCAGCTAAGAGATAAACAGATCAAGAATTGTTGCCTGCCTGCGATGGGAGATCAGTGGGTTGGGCTTCTGGTACAGCAGGGTAAGTCTAGAGAGGACAGTTCACTGAGGAAAGATCCTGAGCCCAGTTTTCAGGGTTCAAGCGAACTGAACTGTGCTGGTACTGACAGAACTGTGGCCTTGCAAAGCAACAGAGAGACTGGCCCTGCATTTTTCAGGGATCTGGTTAACCCCAAAATCACTTGCTTCCTAACATTAATTATCTACCTCTGGTTTTGTCAACTTCTTTTCATACATCTCTTTACCCTCCTTCGGTAAAGTCTTGCAACTGACTACAAGCTTTGTCAGTGCAGTCAGATGCCCTGACACTGGACCCTGGGAGAAGAAGATAAGCAAAACCATCTACAGTTTGCATCCTTCTGGGATCTCCAGGTAGCCTCATTTCCCCAAATGAACAGCTCCACTACTGCATGAGGCAACTGGATGAAACAGTTCCTCCAGCCTCACAAACAGGAAAGTAAAAGCACCATGTGTGCAATGGCTCAAGCACTCAGGGTAAATGTTTATAGTACAAATTTAGCATCGACTGAAGCAGATTAACAATTAGTTGCAGAATTTTATCCACATCCCCACTGTCCCCCAGGACATCATGAGTCAGTGAGCAAGCTGTTGACAGCACAAGGGATCAGACCTTATCAGCCCAGCAGTAGCTCATACCACCATGGGCATCAGAACCTGCAGGTGGAGATCAGTGATGAAAACTGGGGCTACTGATGTTGTTAGGGCTTGGTGGGGTTTTAATTCCTAGCCTGACGGATGTCAGATAAAGGGGACACCACACTGGCAAGGGGAAAACAAGAAAACATTATGGTTCACAGAGCAGATACCAAATCCCCTTGTCTGCAGGGCTCTTTGTGGTGGATTTGCAATGGGTCAATTTAACCTACAAAAATTAAACTCCCCCTGCAGTCAGGAGAGACTCTGCATGAAGTGGTTTAGAGCAAATGAAATGGAGCCCATGTCTTTGCCTGACCCATAGAAAGGGCCTGAATTTGTACCTAATACATGAGGTTAAGTACCAGCCACAGCTCCGGCAGGGGTCCCGGTATCCCAATGCATTAAAAATACCAGAGAGATGAATGCAAATAGCACCACACTTATAGCAAACACTAACGATGTACTATACAGTGCTGCTTCTCATGGAATTAAAAAAATTACCCCTTTCTTTACTAAGCAAGACAAGAAAACTTTTCTTATTGTGTAGACACAGAAGCTGGAAACATCAGTTAGCTGTTCATGCTGTATTACTTGATTTGGAAAGGGTAATGTTTCTCATTGGTCCCTAAAACTGCACATCATGGACTCCATTGTGACACTTGAGGGTTAAACCTTTTTATGGGCCACATAATGTTTCCTTATTTAGCTCCATGCTCCATTTCAGCACCACTGAAACCCAGACTGGTTTATGACCTTCCTTTAAGCAATGTCTTGGAACTCCAGAGTGGTCAGGAACCACAGTATAATTGTAAATGAGCTAAGCTGGTTGGGAGGCTAGTTGCTGCTAAATGACTTGATTGTCTCAGGCAGACAGCAAGAAGGTCTCTCTGCTTCCATCTCACGTGTACAGCGCAGAACTGGGGTCATGTAGCAGGTGGCTGATTAAAAAAAGTAAATGAAAAGGCTGCTGGCCTGCCCAGTCAGTCAGATACCTGTTTCCAGCCTATGGGACTAGGTGGTTTTCCGGAGCTTTTGAATAGGTTGGGTCTTCTTACAGGGTTTGGGAGGTGCTTTCCTTCATGAGGAGGACATGGTTGCCAGGTACTCCCTCCAGCTTGGCGATGCTCCCCAGCCTCTGTGTAAATCCACAATATTTGTATTTTGCAACCTTTATTTCCTGATATCCTAGTGCTGCTGAGGAGTTTTAAGTGAAGCTCTGCATGGAGTGTATGGTATGTGCAGGTCATTGCTAAATTGCATTTTCTCATGAGCACCCTCTCTGCCAGCTGGGCTGAGGGGGAGCTGGGATTCTCCTGAGCTGGTCCCAGGTAGTGAAACCTATGCTACGAGCAATTTGATGAAATGAGCTTTCTATTCCTCATTTTTTCACCTAATGGGCAGAGCAGGGTAGGCTGTCAGCTACAGGAGCAGACACCTCCTGAGGAAGCAGAGACATGCACTGGCCTGTGTAGCTACCTCTTTCAGTATAAGGAAATGGTAAAAAGGGACAGGAGTGAGGCCAGGCTCTGAGGTAGGATCACAGCTTGTGCGTGGTGCTGCTTAGGGAACCTAAAAGCAAAGACTGGGGGGTGTGTCACACCTGATGCTGTTACTGGCAATGCTCACAGTGTGTGACCTTGCACCAAACTTCCCTGATGACTGCCAGTCCCCTCTAAGCATTGTGCCTTTCCAGAGGAGATACTTAGGAACAGCATCTGTCAAGAAGTAGGATGACTCTGGGCCAGACTGTGTTTGCATGTGTTTCTTGGTATGTGGGGAGACACAGATGTATTACACACAATTTCTGCTAACTGTGAGGGGCAAATATCAGACTGAATGGCCTTTCACACGGCAGCAAACCCCAAGATGTGGGGCAACACCTGGTAATATATTTCTTTTGGAAAGGAAAATGTCATCACTCAGAACATCGTGGTTTTGTTTTATTTCTCCATGGCATTTTTGACCGGCATGTGAGCACTGCCATTATGGTGGGCTTGCTTAGAGCAAATGTTAAAGTGATCAGGATTTGCAGTTGAATTTTGCCACAAAGAAAAAAAAAAGTAATGTAAAAAATAAGATAAATCTTTAGTCTTTATTAGGACAAATGGGGCAAATCTTAGATTAAACTCTGCTTCTGAAGCAGCATTAACTGTGGGTGGGAGTTGCAGAGCTCAGCAATAGGAAGGTAACCATGATGCCTTTGGTTAATGAACACATTCCTGCTGTCATCAACCCAGGCGCTGCCTTTGCACTGCCCAGCTAATAACGGAGAACAAAGTTGCTCCGAGTTTTTAATAGAGTTCCTACCTAAGGCGTTGCTTCCATCTCAGTTCTGCTCAGGTATTTTTTTAGCCTAAGGAGAAAACTCTGGGGCTTTGAAGCCATTCCTGATAGGGGAAAAGAAGCCATTAGCAGAGACTTGTGCAGGAGCTTGCACCACACAGGACGGTGGAATTCTGCTCATTGTGATGCTGCAAGATGTGGCAAGATAAATCATTTTAATCAGAGAGCCAGTGGAGAACGTTGCTTTCCCCCCTCAGATTTCCAGATGGCCCAGGTGTAACAATGAAAGAAATAATCCCTTGAAAGGACTTGTAGCTGCTACAGCATCAAGTTTTAATACACTATAGGATGGAAATATATGGGAAGCATCTGTCAATGTGTCAGCATTTTAAACCGAGGAGAGCGAAAAAACAAAAAGCAACTAACAAAGAAACTCCCAAGTGGACAAAATGGAGTTTGTGTAAGAAAGAATACCCAGAAAGGATATTGCTTTGTTTTTGCTTGGATTTCTCAAGATTTGCTGTCCCCTTGTTCTATGCTACCTTCTCAGTGCTCCCAGGAGACTCTGCCTGAAATGTCACAGTTAATTTAACCAGGGAAATTCTGTGAGCCTTTGTAGGAAACCATAAAGTACCTCAGTGTGTTTCCGGTATTTTGATTCTTGCCCAGAGAAGCTGTGGATGATCCGTTCTTGGAAATGTTCAAGACCAGGTTGGATGGGGCTCTGAGGAATTTGGTCCAGTTGAAGGTGTCCCTGCACATGGCAGGGGAGTTGGAACTGGATGATGTTTAAAGTCCCTTCCAACTCAAACCATTCTATGATGCTATGATCCTTTGATTATTTTCCTAGGTGAGGCAGCTCTCTGTGGAGAAAAGCTGAGTTGAAGGAGTGGGTCGCAGTTCATGTCTGACGTGCCGTGCATCTCTGGGGAGTCCAGGTGCTTGCCAAAGCTGTCCCCTGTTTTTAGGGATCTGTGCCCATATAGTGGTGCCAGAATGCGATCACTGTGGAAGGAACTCAGAATCCAAATTGTAAAGTGTTTCCAAATTTGTGTAGTGGGTGAATGCAGACTGCCTTTCTGTAGGAAAGAGCTGCTGGGGGGAAACTCTTGCTAACATGTGCACCTCCTCCTCTCCTAGTCTGGAGCTTGGCTCTCTGGTGAAAGGCTTCCTTGAACAGGGTGATGATGTCCCATGAAAGTGAATACAAACCTGTTAAGAAACAAGATCATTTGGCAATCAGCCAAGGAAAAGGACTTGATTTCTGTTCAGAATTTACATGGTCTGGACATCACCAGAAGGTTTTCTTCTTGTTTTGTGTTTAGGTAGCAAAACTCATCATTATCAATAGAGAAATTGTGAGGCCTGCCTGATCTCCCCAGAGCTTTTTCAAGGCAATCTTTTTTGGCACATATGCCTCAAAATTGATGGTCCATGCAGGGAGAGATTTTGTTCTTTCCAAGTGCATGTGAGACAGGAGTAAGGAAGGATGTATGTGTGACACAGGCATTCACAGTGCTCAGGGAGCTGCCTGTGGGATACCTGGGGATTCTCCATCTGCCCCACCCCACGGGCAGGGTACTTTGCTGAGGGGCAGCTCCTGGGCCAGTGTGCCTAAGTAGCTTGCAGGCTGAACCTGGCTGGTGTCTCACCACGTTATTGCTCTGCACTGGTCAAAACTCAGCACACCTCAACTGTAACATCACTTTGCTCTGAGGTGGCATTTAGCACTACCCATACCAGTGCTCTGTGCTGCATGAAATGCTGGCACACCATTTGGCTACTTAGGAGCTGGAGGAACAGGTTCTGTCTCTGGGAGGTGTAATCTGTTTGACTTATTTAGCAACTGAGTGTCTGTTTTTAATTTTTTTTACGGTGGGACCTTGTAATGAGTTTAGTGAGTTAAAATCAGGTTGTCAAGGGTAGCTCCTCACTGCCAGCAAAACAGAAAAAAATTCATCAAGAGCTTCTTGTCAACTGCTAGAAAATTATTTCCATCACCCCTAGGGAACTGTGCCTACTGGAGACTGTGAGTGATTTTGGAAGCAGCAGGCAGGGAAATCACTTATTTTATTAGCTATATTTTGCAGCCCAGTATGTTTGTACAGTAAATAATATTTTGCATAAAGTCACTGGCTGATGCTGTGCTTTTTATCATGGACTGCTATTTTTTATAGATGCTCTTTTAAGTGTCAGCACTGAGCATTTGTTTGTGTCATCATCTGTGCTTTACATTGCTATGTGTGGCAATATAACTGTTCCAAAGCTTTGTACAGTGACAGGAGTGTCACAGTTATTTGGGAGAGATGGAACCACACTTTGAACATTTTTCACTCTTTCCATGGCCACATTTACGGTGTTTGTAAAATTCTATGCGATTTTATGGTGTTTCTAAAATAACGTCACTTTATGGCAGTTGGGAAATGCTGTGATTTCAATGAAAAATGGACTACACTGGTTTCAGTGGGAGAATTTTCCAACGCCACCAAGGGATAAAGAAAACAGCCAAACTTTCTGAGCATAACAGAAAACTCTTTTGAGGACAGCAGCAATTAAAGTGTTTTCTGCCTTTGGCATGTAAGTGATTATTCTTCTTGTGGTAAAGAGTATTTGCTGTTTTGTATGATATATATATGAGGAAAGAGTGCAGCCAGAAAACCTCTGCAGTTAAGAATTTTAATAAAGCAGAACCTCAAGGAAATGATATAGCCACACCCATATGTGAAGGAGTAATCATGGTCAAAGGCTGACAAGTTCCTAACATTGGTACTGGTAAAATTTAGTCCTGTGCAAAGGGCCAGAGAAGGTGCTTGGGGGCTTGTCTTGCTCAGTAGCCTCCATGTTAATTTGTCCCTATTTGCAGGATGTTAATGCTCCTGTTTGTCAGAATTAAACAGGAGTGTCATTAAATACTGCAGTTATTTTTATTCCATGCAGCTGTGTAACCTTCAGTGGCTATGCACACCTATCCCCACCTCACCTCCTCTCCTTGCAGGCTGCACTCTTAACCATAATTGAAGAAAAATCCAGAGAGGGGCTGGAGGTGAGGTTTGTTAGAGCTGCTAATTAGCTGATGCCATCACATCAGAATTACAATCCAATTCCTTGGAGGACTCCAGGGCCTCTTCTCTCCAGCTTGGAGACAGATGCCAAATTTACCCTCAGAAAACACAGGCAGATGATTAGTGCTGACACTCTCCAGTTCTGTCACTGAACTGTCTGGCACAGGGTGGTTGGTTTAAGGGCCTTGGCTGGAATTAAAGTTTTCTGTCAAGGTTGCTTTTTTTAAAATTTTATTAAAAAGATTTCCAGACTAATTCAACTGAATGTGAAATTTGATGAGGGAAATTTCCTTTCCAGAGCTTCTCATTTTGGGAGGAAGGGAAAAAACCCAGCAGCTCTGCTGACGATAAAATTGAATTAGAGTTGAACTACCATTGATTGGTGTGATTTCATTTGCGTTTATCTTTTAATTAAGCTATCCTCATCTGATTTTTAATTTTTTTAAGAAGATTTTTTCCCTTCTTTCTTTACACGTGGTTCAGGAGCAGGTGTTCTGTGACTCTGAATGAGTATATGTAGTGTTGCATCCCTTATTTCCCATGCTGGATGGTGAAGACAGCCTTCTAGGAAGAGAAGAAGCAAAAGATGTGGGGCCAGGAGAGCAAATATCAAAGAGCCCAAGCAGGATCTACAGGTCTGCTGGGAGAAGCAGGACTGGGATTATTCTACCTGATCACATCCTCTCCATGGAAAATGAAAGCACAAGATTAATTTTGTTCCTAGTAAACATTTACACTAAGAACCAGTTATTTTATGACAGTGTGATAAAACATTTCCTGGGCTAGTGCCGTGTGCTGCAACAGATCCTGCAAGAGCTGAGAAGACTTGGCTTCCCAGAAGAGTAGGTTCTAATTTTCATAGCTCCTTCAGCACTATCATTCATTGTAACACGAGTACAAATTTGACTTTATTAAAACAGCTTGTCTGAGGTAGCTCAGCTAACCACAGAAAACAAGATGCTACCACATGCTGTTGTTTTTGTAAGGACAGCAGCTTTAATATTGGAGAGCAATAAATTTCCTGGAATGATATTAACTCCTGGAATGCTAAGCTAATGCTGGTCTGTATTTGAATAACTCGCCGTGCAACATCAACAGGCCTCTGGCTGCAGTTTTCTTTAGTGAGTATGTGCGTTAGAGGTGTTTTTTTCCAGCACACACCAATCTCTGGTTCTGCCAAAGTAGATGGACATTTTCCTGAGACTGAACAACAGGGACTGAACCAGACTCCCACAGCCAGGCTCACCATCCTTCCTGGAGCCATTCCTAGCACCCGGTTGCTGTTCAGAGAGCTGAACAGCAAATTTTTACAATGTAAAGATCAGAAGGCAGTGTTTGCCCCACAGTACCCTACATATTTTGTGAGTGGTCATAGGAAATTATTTGTTTCATGTGTTTCACTGTTAGGCTTGAGGAGATTGCTCCACCAACCTGATCGTGTTATTGAGGCAGTGGGGCATTCAGGAAGCAAGGGAAAAGGGCCCTGCTGGCTTTCATTTGAGTCTGGGCCACGTGTGGTTCATAGCAAGCCAAGAACTGAACTTGTGGGGGAAAATTGTGCTGAGCCATCAGAATAAGCACTCCTAGGGAGCATCAACTCCATAAGGAATGTAATTGCTATAATCTTAAGGACACAGAGTAAACCTGTGCAAACCAATACTTTTCAGAGACTAATACTTTGGCTAGATGACAGTAGTTGGTGACAATGATGGCAAAGAGCAAAATTAACAGCAAAGGACACCTCTGTGCCAGATTTCAAGCTCCTACTCCAAGTGCTGTTTTCAAAAGGGTACCAAAAATTTGTCACCCTGAGTTAAAAAGCGCAATTTCCCCAGTGTCAGGGACTGAATTGCTTAGATTTAAGACATT
The DNA here is from genome assembly GCF_020740725.1 of Corvus hawaiiensis. Taxonomy (NCBI): domain Eukaryota; kingdom Metazoa; phylum Chordata; class Aves; order Passeriformes; family Corvidae; genus Corvus; species Corvus hawaiiensis. The sequence continues at coordinate 27,277,441 of NC_063216.1, read as the reverse complement.
GGCCTGAGGCAGACAGATAACACAGAGAAATGTCAAAATTTGAAAGTTAAAATTTGTTGAAATTCCAAGTGTCTGAGAGCAGCCAGACTGCACTGTGGAGTGCTGTAAAATGCCATCAACAAAAGATTACTAACACTTGTGATGCAGGCTTAGATTTAAGACCCCTTGGTGGGGACCTGCTTTTTCATAACTATAAGAAAGATAATCTTGGGATTCATATGATAGACCCTGAACACCAGACACCTATTTACTTCTGCTCAGGGAAAACAAAGGGAAAAGGCCCTTCTGAGTATGTCACTACACCAGCAGGATTTTCATGGCAGTGAGGAAGTGTTTATTCTGCCAGGTGCCCCTCAAAAGACTGTGCACCTATTCCTACTTGGGAAATCCTGGCAACATTGTATGGGACAGCTCTAAGTTCAGAGCAGCAAAAGGAGATTAGTGGGGGGAATAAAGCAAAAGTAGCAGGGGCATTAGTCCTGTTAATGTGTGTGGGAGACAAAAGAAAGGAGGCGGGGAAAAGCAAGGCTTCAGAGAGTGGAAGATTAGTGACAGACAAGGCTGGTATTGCTGAGAGCCCTAAACGTTTTCTGAGCTTCAGTAGTCACAAGCAAAGGAAAGGTCATCCTAGAATCAGGAACATGCTTCCTGTAGAGAAGGAAAGTGTTAACTGGCTTTTCCTATTACTGAGAGATAGACAAAGTGGCTCTTTTCTGCTATTGGAAGCACAGGAAAGCATTAAAAGCTGACAAGGCCTGGGGTCTGTAAGGCTGTAAAGAGCAGCATCTATATTTAATCAAAAATGATGAAGGATTCAGCGAATTTCTGTCCTGTAAGCTCAACATCAGCCATGTGACAAAGGCAAGTAATGCAATGGCAAAGAACGTGACTACGAGAGTTTTGAAACGCAGAGACACGGACAATACTACAGATTCCTGGCACGTGGCTGCTGGCTGGTACTCTTCAATTCTTAAACAGGCTGCAGATCATTCATGTGGCCAACACGTACTGCTTGATATGATGGTTCCAGAAAGGGTCACAGTGCCAATGCAAGCTACCCCATGAGGAGACATCCTCTCCTTGAAATGCCCATGACAATATAATATATATCTAATAGCTGTTGGAATAATGAATCATTTGCTACTTTGAGACACAGATTTTTTTTAACTGAAAACAAAACCTGCTTGCATTTCCTTTTAAAGCATTTCATCTAAATGCACCTTGTGGCTTTTACACCAGGTTAATTTTTGATCAGACTCCAGAGTCCTTTCAGAAGCTCCAGCTCTGAAGAGCGGGAATGGAAGGCATTTTCCCTTCCTGCCCTCTCCATTCTGCTGGGCTTCAGGAGGTCAGGAGGTGAGTTTTTATTGTTAGCCAACTGAAAATAAAATCATTCTGTGCTAGTGTCTTTGGATAGACACTGTAAATGACGGATTTCAGCAAAAGCAAGAACATGTCCTGGAAATGGGGTAAAGCTGTCCCAGGAAGAGAGCAGTGTACAAGCAGGGAGGAAGTGTCACAGGAGACCTTCTTGGAAGAGCCAAACTCTCCTGGATGGATAAAAGCCCATCTGAATTAATTCACTGACCATTTTGTTTTGAATTAAGTCCTTATTCACACCCAGTCTTTTGGGTTAATCTCCCTGAGATGCACAGACATTGGCTCGTTTGGTGGTTCCTGAGCTAGAAGTGATAGTGTTTTCTCATACTAAAGCCAAATTAAATTACACAGGGGCAAAATGTGAGCAGAGCAAGAAAACAGAAATAGGCCTTTGGGCAAGACCCATTGTCCAGGCTAAGGGGAAATGTGAGGGAACAGAGAAAGGACATCTTGCAGTCACTTAGCAAAGTCAGGTCAAAGCACCAAGTGGGAAGAGGACGTAGAGCTTGGTCAAAAATCACAAAGAAGCAGATGTTTGGATGCTTTAAATCACAGCTTTTTTTGACCCAAGCTCTAGTGTGCACCTGCATGGATTTGCAGAGCAGGCATCACCCTCTCTGCATGCTCTCTTTTTGACTGTGATCAAAACACATGGTAAACATAGGAGAAAAAAAAAACCAAGAGAAACCTTTAAAAGTAAAGAATCCACCTCAAAACCCCAGCTCTCTTTTCTAGCCACCCCCACAAAACAACAGCAGCAACCATAACAAGAAAGCTTTCTAGAGGCCCCTGGGTTCTCTTACTCTTTCTTTTACCAAAAAGTCAGTGTGAAAATGGAAATCAGGGCCATAAGCCAGGGGGAGAAATTGTTCAGGTCACAAGGCGTTTTAGGGAAGATTAAAGGTTGAAGCTCTCATCTGGAAAATGGAAGTGGAATGTCATGGAGAGCTGTGAGACTGCAGGAGTCTCCCCCAGCAGGGCTGTAAACCCTGTCATTTGAGTCACTTCAAATCAGGTGAGGAAGCTTAGGATGAAACTATGATTACATTTCTATACTCATGTCCTGTATGGTCAGCTTCCTTGGATGACTTCTCCCTCAAGCAACTCTTTGTCAGGCTTAAGACATGTTTGCCCAGAGCAATCCTGTATGTCTGCAGAGCTGAGGTTGTCACAAGGACTGGTGTGCCCAACGTGGCATTATGTGGAAACATCAGAGTATGAAAAAATGTAAAAGTAGCATCCTAAGCTTCTTATGTCCATATCCTGACCAAGGAAAATGGTCACAGTGTGATCATCCCAGAATTCTCCTCTAGGCTACAGAAATATTCGTGCAGGATAAGCTGTCTCAATGCAGGTGCTGGCCTGAATCCCTGGACTATTGTGCAAAGAGTCATGCCCCCTAAGCTTTGGATGATTATGATGCCTATATTCCAGATAATCATTGCATAAGGACAATTCACATTCTAGAAACTGCACTAATGCATGAACTGCACCTAATTCAGAGATCTTAAGTGTGATCACTTTTTCTTCTTGAAAGTAAGCTCAAAGTCCTTAATTTGAGAGTGTGTATATGTGTGTGTGGCTACAATGCAGTCATCTCAAGCCGCATGAGGTGAACACCACGAGTAATTTGTGTTGATTTTAATCAGTTAGGTGTTTAGGCTCTGCTGGAGCTGAAGTTTAGCCCTGTACCTGACCTGACTGTCCTTCAGATAAGATGCCAGGGATGAAGATGATAGAGAGTTCAGATCCAAGCCGGTATGAGAAAAAGGTCTTGTGGAAGACCTGTAAGAGTACAGATACGGTACATACAGTGCAGACATTAGTGGAAGCAGGATTGGACCCTGAATAAGCAGGGAAGACAAAAGCACCATATGTTGGAAGGGGATGAGTATTATGTAAATAATAAGGATAGAGACATTTAGTATAATGGGCAGGCCAATTTAATTATTTATCTACAATTAAACTAAACTGTGGGGTCATATCATCCTATTAGGCCTAGCAGATTAAACTCAGGCTGTCTCTTTTTGTTATTGTTTCTGGGGGAGTTTTGGAGCTTTCTTAATTTAGGTCAAAAAATGAGAGGCTTCCTCATAAGCATTTTAATTAACCAGCTGAAGAATTCTCTTGCCCCCAGAGACTTGTGGTACCAATCCAGAGCTCAGACTGTCGTATTTCAGCTCAGATTGTGTTTGTGTCCCTTTATTCAAGTCAAAAATACAAACAGCAAATCAACACCCCCTCCACCCCCCCAGTGACTACTTGGAAAAAAATATCTTCAAAGTTTGATTTTTGACCTGTGTTCTTTGCAGCACGCCAGTACATGAAGACCAGAATGTATGAGGAAAGTGACCCAAACCTGGAGAGAAAAGCACTTTTGGCTGGACCTTAGGCCTGTGCACGCTTTATCCCAGGCATCTTTCCTGCCCCAAGGCATCAACGCAATAGGGTCATCCAACGTCTCATGGCTGAGTAAAATCCCAGTCCTTTTGCAGGGCTGCTTGGTGCACTGTCCCGCTGGGGAGAGGCTCTCAGTTGAAGGGTTGGGTTTCCACGGAGCGTGCTGCTCCTCAGGGAGACGAGGAGGTCCTTTCTGATCCTTGGCTCTTCCCACATCCACTGGGCTGCAGCAACTCCTGGCAGCACTTGTCCAGCATGGTGACCTTGCACCACTGCCACCCATCATCCCAGGCTTGTTCGAGGAGAGGAATCGCACGCCTCCATGGAGGACATGGGGAGAAAGGCATCCCCCAAAGCCCCCCACTGCCCCGTGTCCTCCTCTATGAGGAGCTGGCGCACATACTGCTCCTTTCCAACTTGGGGGGTAGTGTCGACACGTAAGAGGGGAGGACATTGAAGAGCAAGTATGGTTTTGGGAAGGGCAGCAGCTCCACGTGGTGGGGAGCGAAGGAGAGCATGCTGGGCAGCCAGGCAGTTGTCAGCTGTCCTTGCAGTGGTGAGCAGTATCCCACGGCAGGAAAGGAAACAGAGAGCTTTCTTGGCATCAAGCTAGGAGCCTTTCAGGAATAAAAGTGTAGTCTCAGGTGAATCAATATGGACTTCTACTTACATAAAATTTACAATCAACCTTATTTGTTTCCCCGGTGCTCAGTAATTAAGAAGAAAAGTTTAGAAAAACAGACCTCCTAAAACCCAGTGGTGTGTTGTCACCCAGGACACAAAACAAAATACCCATTTTTCTAGGCATGAAAAAACTCTTGTCAGGGAAAGAGCCTGTGTGGCAGCCTAAATAATAACAGTCCTGGACTGCTAAAGTGTAGGCCAAGGGCAAAAAGTGCTGGTCAGCCTAACCAAATCTGGATGTTGTAAAGAGATATTGTCTGTAAAGGAACACGGCTTTGTGGCTGCAAATGTCTTTTTTGCAGGAAATTTCTGATGATAAAGACATTCTGAATCAAAGTATGATTTGCAGGGAAGTGACTTAGAAGCAAAATGGGGAAGGACCACTCTACAGGAGACACCTCACAGAATACTTACAAACAGGTTTAATTCTATGAAGAAATGTGTTATTTGATCAGATTTCCTGGGATTTCTTGTCATCATATTGCCATTTCTGTCTTTTCCAGTACTCCTTCTCTGTGATAGTCCCATGGGATTACTGGTGAAGTAATTACCTGGTGAAGGATAGCTGTCTCCCCCTCAGTGGCTTTATACAAAGTGTCCAATACTCACTGTGATATTTGACTTGGGAAGAGGAATGAAATCAACTTCTGTCAGATGCTGAAGGCCACCAAAGTTGCCACATTTTTCATGTTTCCTCCACTTTGCTCGCTGATTTTGGAACCAGATCTGGACAAAGGTAAGAAAGAAAAGGTACAGAAATTAACAGAATATGAAGGAGGAACTTCTCACAGCCAACTACTTTCCCTAAACTCTGAGCATCAGAAAACATTGACCTCCAGCTCAGCAGAACCAGGGGCCAAATCTAAAGTAAGCCACTGGGTATGACAGAGCACTTTGCACACTTTGCATAGCATATGGGATCTCTGGACTACCGTGACAGCCTGCTTTCTATTGTGGCTCACAGAAGAAATAAGATCACCCTGTTCAAGGAAAGACAGGGTGAAACCTGAAGGTTTTCCAGTGCTCTCTAGGGAAAGCAGATCCTTCTGTGGTCAAAGCTGTGCAGTGGTCAGTGCACACAGCATTCTGTTTTCCCTAGAAGGTGTTACATGTCATGACAGAACTCTTTCACCCTGTTTCCAAGTGAATACACTGAGAAAAGATCCACCTAGATGTTTTGCTGGGCTGCAATGAAAGTGTGTCACCAGTGGAGATGTAGTAACAGGGTTCTGCCTATATTTAGCTGATAGCATTTGGAAATTCACATAAGGGACTTAAGTGAAAGATCCAAGGGGATCACTCAGCAGTCTGAGTATGTTGTCTGCCATCTCTTTTGCACTGGAAAACAGACAACTAATTTTCTCAGGGGAGTTCCTTTCATCTGTCAGCTGATTTGACCAATCTGCCTTCTGGCAGAGGCATAAATGTATTTATTGTGCAGCTGCAGTTGTGCATCTTGCTGCATTGCTGTGAAAAGTCAAAGCCGCCTTCAATTGTAGTTTCTAGCTTGCTAAGGGACTTGCTGTTTGAATGTAATCAAGTGGTTCACATGAACACAAAGTGTTAGTTATTGAAGCCAGGTGCTACTGGAAGTAAATACGTATGTATTTTAAGCCAAATAATGAGTAGCTCAATTATTTCTGCATCTCTCACCCAGGAAGTAATGGGAATGTCAGGAGCCCTTTGCTATGCTGCTGATAGTTAGCTACTATACTGCTGATAGTTAGAAGTATCTGAGGTTACTGAAAGGACAGTTTTGTTTATCTGGGTTTGCATGTGTTTGGAAACTGCTTAGTCTGTATGAACTTCTCCATTCCCTTTCTATCATGCAGGAGTTATATGGTGAAACAGCACCATTTAACACTCACAAAGTGATAGAGGGCAAAGGGGGCACTCAAGCCAACATTCAGTCTTTGAAGTGCTCCTAAAATCTGCACATGGGATAAAGTTCTCACTTCATGGACATACTATTTAAAATAAAGACAAAGATTTTAGCACTTCTCAGACCAAACTGCTCTACTTTGCCCAACCAGCTCTCCAGCACCCTTATATCTAAAATAATTTCTCAATGCCCACCATGAGTTCCTTTTATTGTGTTTTAAACCTATTCCCCATGCTCTGTCTACCACAGATATCATACCTTTATCAACCAAATGCATAGAATCATAGAACCATAGACTGGTCTTGGTTGGAATGCATCTTTTGAAGAAGATCTAGTTCCAACCCCTCTGCTGTGGGCAGGGACATCTTTCACTAGACCAGGTTGCTCAAAGCACCATTCAACCTGACTTTGAACACTTCCAATGATGGGACACCCACAAGTTCTCCGGGCAACCTGTTCCAGTGTCTTGCCAATCTCACCATAAAGAATTTCTTATATACAAAGTAAATCTACCTTCTTTCAGTTTAAAACTGTCACTAATAATCTCACCATAAAAAGATGAGTTTGGCAGCGTCTATTTCCATAAACCAGTGTTAATAAGCATTAAATATGTTATCTTTTTTTTTAACTCTCCATTAACAGAGTATATACTCCTTTTCACAGTTTTGCCAAAAATCAGTGTTTGTCTGACAGGCCAGTCATTACCTGGTTGTCCTGTTTACCCTTTAAATATAAACACAACATTAGATTTCTTCAAGGCCCCTGGAATGGCATGTCTCTCATGCTCCAGAACTGATTGAATATCAACACTGATGAACCAAACTGCTTCTCAAGCAGCTTTTTAAGAACCACTGGAGGTAAGTTACTGAGATGTGTAGATTCAAAAATATCTATCTGTAGCAGCTGCTGTTCAACATTACCCTTATGGACGGTGTTGCCACCTTACCTATTTCCAAGCATAAAGCCAAAATTATGACTGAACATCTTTGCTATTTATGCATTATCCTTGACAGTCCTACTGTTTCTATAAAGTAACAGATCAATATAATTGATCACTTTGAGTTTTGTTTTTTTTCTTAATTGACTTCTATTGAGTTTTTGATCCTTAATTTTTCTGACCAAAGCTTTGGTCCACATCCTCCTGCTTTGCTTATTCATTTTTTATAATTTCTTGTTTTTAATGTTTACTCATCCAGACTTCGTAATTTTTTCTGTATAACACATGCAGTTATACAACTTTATCTATCCACTTAAGCTGTTTGACAGCCATCATACTTTCTTTTCTTGATTGGAGGACACAGGATTTTTCACAATTATAAAGGGCTTCATTTGGTGACCCCAACGGTTGTTCATTTACTTTTTCCCCAGTTACACTATATTTCTGAGGTGATTTGACTTACACAAAGTTTTCGTTTTGTCAAAACTATTATTTCAAAGTAGCAAGTACACATGGAAATTCTCTGCATGCTATTTGATTTATGTGTGACAAATGCAGTCAGTCAAAATTATAACTTGTAACTTGAACCTAAGTTACTGCTAATTTTTAGTTCTGTGGCTAATTTCCCTTTATCAGCCAGGATGAGGTCAAACACAGAATTTCCTGTGTCATGTATAACATTGTCTGAATTGGGAATTTGCCATCTGCACTTCATACATGAGGGACTTTTTACTTCTTTCATTTACATCTCAGATTGATGTTTCCAATAATAACTCATTTTTATTTTTCCCCATACAGATTATAAACAATTTTTTTTAAACAGAAAAATGCCCTGTTCTTTGATGCGATTCATTGTTCTGTGGAGAACACTGACTGGCATCCCAGCTTGTGTTTTATGCCACTGGAAATGCACTGTTGGTGCATTGGTATTTCTAGCGGGCATATTGTGGCGTTGCAGGTCTAATTCTCCCTGTCACCTAATGATGAAGCAACATTATCATGGCTAGTCAATAGCCCCAGGCATGTCATAGTTAATAAACTGCTCTGGGTTGAACTTTGATTGTTAGTGAGGGATATATGCAAAGAAGTACAACAATGACTATAGCATTGAGGCAAGAGCAGAGACTGCCTCATGCAGAAATCATCACTATGGTGCCTGGTAGACAACACCAAATGAGAGAGTGGTATGTATATTTTAATGTAGCGGATTTCATATGCAGTAATCATTTGGGGTCAATTTTTAGCTCAGTCAGCAACATTACATTACAACTGGGGGAAACTGGATTAGTTTTGGTGCACTGAAATTACAGCCAGGGCATTTATAGCCTGTGATATCAAAATACAGAATTGCTAAGAAGCACTTCTATTTTGGCAACTATTTTCACTTTTTTTGAGACCCTGCGGAAGATGGATGTGGATGACAGTTTGTACTGGATGAATATTAGCCTATAAACAGTTGATAAATGATTAATAAATATTTTCGTAAATGGCTGCTCTGTCACTACAGAGTCCAACAGGTTGCTCATAACCATCTGTAACTGCTATTTGCTATGCATTTAGTACGTTTAGAGCTCCTGTTAACCCTATGATTAATTCCATTTGGTTAGTCACAGCTGGGTGACAAATACTTCTTTCCTTATTTGTAAAAGGTATTGCTGTACGGGCCTCGTCTGTAGGGTAAGAGAGAGGTCATGTATCTCATTAGCATTGTCACCCAGGCATGAACTATTAAGGATGCACGCCAAATAATGAATGAATTGCAGTGAAGATAGCCTTTTGGAGACACACTGTACCTGAACTCTGGCTTCTGGGAGGTTTATCTTTGCTGCCAGTTGATTGCGAATGTGGATATCCGGGTAGTGAGTCACTTGGAAAATTTTCTCCAGTTCCTGGAGCTGCTCAGCTGTGAATGTTGTCCGGATTCTTCGTTTCCCTTTCCTCTCAGCTGTGAAAACAAAGATGTATTATTTTTTACAGGAAAAGGCTACATGACCACAAGAAGATTCAGAGAAGCAGCAATTTCTGTAAATTGCTCTGCAGTTGGGATGGCATCTACAACACCTTCTAGACATGTACTTATCATAGGTGACTGGGTCCTAACCTAGCAGAGAATGTGAACAAACTCCTTTATCATCAAAGGAAAGAGTCAAAAGTGTCCATTTGCACTGCTAATTCCATGGATCCACTGCACGTCAACAGCTACAACCCCCTACGTATTTTAACCACACTAGCCCTGCAATGAGTTTGTCACCAAAGTGACCCCTGACTGACTGCTGTTCTCTTCCCATACCATTCCTACAGAAGCAGGGATAGCCAGGAGTTTAACTCTGCAGTTGAAAAGAGAAGGCATTTTTCTGACCGTACCATTGTGGTGTGGGAACTTTCTAAACAAGCCTAACCTAAAGAACTTAACCTTAAGAATAAGGCCTTGCAGCCCATGGGGAAGTTTTAGGTGCTGTGAATTCCTAAGGAGACTCCTAGACTGCTCCATTTCTTCACCTGTTGTGGTGTGAGCACAAAAAGTACCTCTTCAACACTCCTATAGTGTTTTGAAAATGCCCTTCTACGCCATGGTATTTTATTAGATCATGAACTCTGTATAGCACTTGGCACAAGTTAGAATAAGGTCTTGGTTGCTCTGAAATTATGCTGAAGGTCTTGCAAGGAGGAAGAAAAAGCAGCTGCAGAATGTGGAGCTCAGCCTCGTCCCAAAGCTGGAATCTTCTCTGATGCACAAATGGAGTATCTTCCAGCTGACACTGAATGACCAGCACAAGAAGCCATGCCCCAAGCATTGTGAGTCACAGGGTTTTTTCTATTGAGCTCGGAAAACCGCATCTGATAGGTGCATAAAAATTCTAATACTATTTTAGTGACTGTGATGAGCTTGCTACTCAATGACCTGAAATAATCATCAATGAAACCATGTTGTTAGAGAAAATTGCTATTCTGAATAGCTGCTTTTGGTCTTCCATGGTCTGATGACAACTAACAATTCATACTATGTAACTAGAGGCATACTCTTTCTGATGGGAACAATAAACCAAACAAGGTTAGCTCAGCCCCTCAAAGAGACTTGGTACCTTTTCCCCCTTTTATTGTTCAGCCATTAGCATCCTTCGGAGGGCTAAAAAAGTGAAAAGGTAACTAAACACCTAGGCCAATATAAACTGGGCTCTGTGCCAACCAGAAAATAACATTTTTCATTCTGTAATCAAAACCTCATTGTGACTCTGTTGACACAGAAAATAAGGATTAAAATATTCTGTTCATCAACTTGGTAGGAAGGAGCCTGGGACACGACACCACTGCAAACATTTCATCTTTTCTAAACCTTTTGGGGACTTTGAAAGGAAAGCAGTTATGCAAGAATAACTGAGGAGTGCCATTTATCATAAACACTGTCAATACTACCATGTCTCAGAAACACCCTAATAAAGGTGATGTCCAACACAATTAAATCCGTATCATTAGACTTTCTACCAGCCTATCAAAGTACTACTCATTAAACTGCAGCATGGGCTTCAGACTCAAGAGAAAAATGTTATTTCCACTGAATCTCACTGGCACTACTGGGGCAGAGATTTGAAATGAGAAATATTTGTGTGGGTTTATGCTGAAGGTAGGAACGGGCACCTTCTCCTAAGAAGCCCTGATTACGTCTTCTTGAACCTTCTCAAAAGATGACTGTAAGGGGCGTTTATTGCTATATGCAAGAAAAGGGAAGTATCAGTGCTTACAGTAGGAATCTCAGGACACTACATACCCTGTAGATACGATAGGGTTCCCAGTTCATAATGCTGTTTCTTGTTTGGGGAATTTTCACCTCACACTTACTATGGCTTACTATATTCTGTCCTGTTGGCACCTGAGAAACGTCCAGGACTAGAGAGCATGGCTTCAGAGAGAACAGGCACATGAGTTTCTGGTATCTCATACCAGCTTCTTGGGTATGAAAATGACCCAGATAACTTGGTGATGAGCAAAAGAAACTCCCTATCAGTTCACTCTTAATCGTCCACATTTTTCCATCTGGAAAGGTGAACTGTTTTATTGACAAGACTCTTATGTAAGGGGAGGGTCTGCACAGTGCTCAGAATTGTCAATCCTACTGAAACCAGACTTTTCAAAGCTGAAACTCATCAGATTGAACAAGATACAGTAATGTGAGGTCAGTTATAGGCCAGTAGAGACTGAAGGACAAACTTTGATTTCGACTAGATATGAAATTAAATTGCTAACAAAATAGACTCCTATGGACAAATCAAGGCTTTTGCCAGCAGGAAATCTAGAAAAGTGTGTCTTTTTCTGTAAGTAATCAGTAATTCTATTTTTAATTTTTTACAAAACTATCAAGAAATGCAAAAAATCTGGGAGTCTGTGTTAACATTTTGTCTTGCAAGATGAAACTTTTTCTGAGTGTAGCTTTGATAGTTCCCTTTGCCTTGGGACCTCAGCTTAGAGATGCCACAGCAAACAACAGCATTCAGAAATACAGTCTAATAAAGAATGTGGGTGGAAGATATAAGACTAGGAAGTGTTGGAAGTGTAACTTTGGCTTTTCAAATGTGGCTCTAGAGTCTCTGGGGAAATAAGACTCTGTCTGAGTTTCCTGAGCTATTTTTTATGTAAAAGCTGGGGATATTCAAGTGTGCTTTTATGCTTTGTGAAAGTCATTTGCAGGTTAGCTGACTGCTGAAGCCAAGCCTGAAAATACGAGGCAGCTAAATATGTCATCATTTTCAGATGCTTAGAGATACAGCTGTCTATACATTGCCTTACTGTTGACATTGGAAAGGCCAGATTCTCCACGCTGATAAAGCAATATAGCTCCTTTAAATTCAGTATCAGACTCATTTGTCCTCTGCAGGTCTGCTTTATTACTAGGTCAGACTCGGAGCAAGTTGAAACATATGAACTTTGTAGAAATAGAGTTTCTTCTTGAAGGTGCACAGTGGGAGGATGAGATCAATGACTACAAGTTGCAGCAAGGAAAATTCTGGTTACGTAATAAGTAAAAAATGTTTTCATCATGAGGGTAGTCTGATGTGGGCCAGGAGAGGCTGTGAAGGCTCAGACCTTGAAGATACTCTGAACTTGACTGGACAAAAGCCTAAGCCACCTGATTTAAGCTCGCCCTGCTTAGATTTGGGGTTGGACGAGACAGTCTCCAGAGGCCTCTTACAACTTACTTTTTAATATGTAATCTCTGACCTCCAAATAACCACATAAAGTAAAGCCCCCCCATCATTCCTTCCCTAAAAAGTAAGGGAACTTAAGGCATTAAGCACAGCTCAAAGCATCTGATTTGCTATTGCTTATATCCACAATTTTAGCTCAGCATATTGCAGCTTATTTCCACTGCCCAGTATAACACAGTTTCAAGATATTAGAGGTATGAGCAAATCAATACTGATGACTACTGCTTGTAAAGGTTTGTTACTTTTGCAGTTTGTTAAGTAAAACTGTACAGCTGCCGTAACACCATACTTGACGCAAATTTCTTCTGGACTACATTTTGTAGTAGGCAAATAGCCTATGGTACAACTTGCACTGCTGTTTCTTAGCTGCATATCTGAACCAGCTAGAATAATACTGCCTCAGGGAGATCTCTACAACTGCATCCCTCATTTGCACTTACCCCTAGGTAAGTAGCAGCTAGGACTGTATCAAGCCTAGCTGGGCCATACACTGGAGGGACAATGAGTTAAAAACACAGGAGAAGGGCTGGAAATCAGCCCTAGCACATTATTGGCCTTGAGGTAGGTAATCTAGGTAGATGAAAATTTGTGGGGTCAGTTTATCTTGCTGCAATCTTCGTTGTCATTTCTGGACAGACACCTTCTCACAATATGAGGCAGCCAGATCCAAAGATTCTGCTGCTTCTTTGACAAGGAGAAAGCAGTTACATAAGCAAACAAGTGGTTTTAGCTATATATTCTCAGAAATACATTTTTCTCTGTGTAACAAAGTTGACTGTATCATTTGTTGCTATGAAAGAAACTCAGGTGTGTTGAATAGAGCTTCATTATATCTGGTTCTGTTTTCTCCTTTTTTGCCTTTTCCAGAGAAGTTCCTCTCTCTTCTCTGTAATTCAGATATGTGGATCTCCCAGCCAGTTGCTTCTCGTGGCTTTTCTGAATGCTGTTTTCTTCTGGTGACATTCTGCTCATGGCAGAGAGCCTCATAGCAAAAACCTCCAGTTATTACAGAGTGCTGATGGAATCAGGACAAAATGTGCTCGTCTGTATACAGATATGTGCCCATGGCTGTCCTTCTCCTAGCTGAAGAGGTGTCTTATGGCTTCCAAAAGAGCTTGCGCTGCAATATTTAGGCATGAGTATTGCAGTGCGGCTAATCTTTATTAAAGCAGTTTTTCAGCCTTTGTTAAGAAGGACTGGCATAGCCAGAGAGACTGATCCTAACTGGATAGGTACAATATGCTTCAGATAGAGCCTCCTGCTAGTGAAACACAGCATTTAGCACCCAGCTGCTGCCTGTTCAGGCATTGCCAAAGTTAATTCAGAGAAGCACAACTTGAACTTTTAAAGTCTTGACCTCCTCCCTTCAGTCCAAAACTCCTTGACATAGAGTTGCTTCCACCCTGGCACTGAGTGCGGTGCCTAATCACCTGAAAGCAAGACTGACATGCAGAGAGGTACAGACTTCAGGGGGTGTGAGCAGGAATGCTAAAAATACCAGGCTAGAAACATGTTTAAGCAGGCTGTACAGTGGTGGTCAGGGGAGTTTCTTAGTCTGCTTGTCAGAGGAGCTGGCAAGGAGTAGACGGTAGGTATGAAATCATTCATGCGGACAGTTTGTTGTGGAGGATCGTGCTCACCATCAACCTGAGCCCCTGGTGAATTTAACCTTTCCTGTCTGTCTGCAAAGTAATGACAGTGTTTACAAATGCTGCTGCCTGAAATGCTGGTGTGCATAGTTCTGGCACAACCAGTGGTCAGCAGAATAGCTGAAGGCTGAAGCAAACCATCAGGTCTGTACCTAGGCCAAAGGGCCTGCACCTTCACAAACTCCTTCAGACCAATGTGGATTTGGGGTAGATGCCTGTGTAGGCTTCCCATGCAGCTGAATCTCAAACTTGATCCATTCATTTCAGTCAATGTTTAGCCATAGTCAAATCTTACCTTAAAAGCAGTGGCCAAAAGCCTAAACCAATAATGGTTCTCATCAAAGAAAACAGGTTCCCCACCACTCTCCCCACACTCTCTGGTCCAACACCCGTGTGAGAAACCAGCCATTTGCCACAGGGAGAAAGCTGAGCTTATTGCAGGTTGCACAGATAGCCTGCTTTCTTCTTCATTCCTGTTCTTTGTGGTTATTTGTACCTGCAAACATCTAGACACCAAACACCCCTGCCTCTGCTGTTTCCCCTTTAAGTGTAAAGGGCTTGCTAATACAGCAGGTAGAAGACTTGCCCTCAGTTTCAAAGAACACTAATTAACAGTACCATATCCTGGGGATGTAATGAAAAGTTCTAGGACGATTTAGGAGAAGCCAATAAATACTCATTAAGACCTTTGAAATAAACTTATCATGATGTGCCATCAGTTTTACAAGTGGTCACATTACACAGATTTGACGAGCATGAACAAATTAACCTCTGGGTCCTGTGCAATATACCCTTTGGATCCAAAATTCCCAGGAAAGAAGGGGCTGCTTGAGGAAAGCATTGAATGTTAGCATTTGCTTTAAATAAATAAAACCCAAAACCCATGAAGAAACAATAAAAAAGGAATTTATGATAGTCCCCAGCTGCTGACAGCTTTGCTTTATTCAGTGTTTACTTGTACCAGTGAGACTTCTATGTGAATGGAGTCTGAAGGGTGACAGTAAAGGATTCAGGTTTTGTGCCTTTCATTTAATATCCAGGGTGTCATTATAAACAGTCAGTCTTCAAAGAGGGAGGAAAAAAAAGAATCAGCCTTCAAAAATACCTCAAGTAAACCCACCAAAACAATGTCAATGATCTGGGGCATTTCCAAGTGTATGTAGAGGAACACTGCACCGTAGAGACACAGGGCTGTGGGGACTATTCACACAGATAAACAGAAGGCTGGTAAGATAGCTAATGGCAGCCAAATTATATATATAGGCATTTAATTTTTTTTCTCCTGCTTTTTCTTTTCATTTAAAATTGTTTCCTTTTGTTCTGCAGGACAATGGGATGCTTGTGCTCTTTCTCACAGTCCCATTGGCATATTCTGGGCAGCCGATATTTATCTGGGATTGTGATTACACAGGGCTTCATTGTCTCTTGGGTGTTTCAAAAATGCATTAAGATAAGTCAGCATTTTAGGGAAAAGACTGTTCTGTGAGACACAAACCATGCTGTTTCACAGGGGTACATGGATTTGACCATATTGTTCACAAATGAACAGTACAAGTGAATTTATGACTTCAGAGAAAACATAAACACTTAAGCTGAAGATGTCTGCAACTGGCATGCAGAGGGGACATGATTTATACTGGAATTCCTCCAGAACTGAGATTATCTCTGTACTTTCTGTTGTCTTTATGATAATTGCCACCAGAATTCATCAATATGCTTTGGGATCACAGATACTATCATAACAATGAAACAATTAGATTAATAGAAATGTCTCTGAACTCCCAGTCAGCAATGCGCAGAGAATTTCTGCTATGGAAATACTTGGGTGACGTTGACTCATTAGGGCAGCCTCCTCTACAGTGAATAATGAAGACATGAGCTGCAGGAAATAACACGAACCCATGAACCACCTGTGGATCACAGCCTGAACCCCTCAGTTTCTGGTGAAATTAGGAGCCAGCTCTGTTTATTGCAGCACAATCTGTGCTGTCCTTGAATTATTGCCCAGAGAAGAAATCCCACAAGACTGGAAATCCACCAGTGTCCATAGGTGATCTTTTCCAAGAATCCAGGTTTTCTGAAAAGGTTCTGCTGAGCTTTTCATGCAGAAGGCCACAGGTGAAAGCCCACAACATTCAGAATGAAGGCACCCAAATTCAAATATGGGCTTAGCAAAACTAAATGCCAGTGTCAGCATGTCTCTAGCATATGAGGGCTCTTCCTTTTTTTGCTTACAATGCAGTCTCTAAGTTCAAAGTACAAGAGGCATTGCTTCCTGCAAGTGGTTTGTGATAAGGGCATAAATCTATTTAGCTTCAATGACACTGCATTTCTAAACCGCTTAGTGGCAGAAGCCATTTTGTAGGAAAAGAAAAATTTTAGGGAATTGTTACAGGGTTTCCTGGAAATATGCTCCAAATTCATACTCAGGGTCACAGTCAGGGTGCTCTTGCTATCTCAGACCACCTGCTCATGAAAGTGGCTGTTGTCATAGCCTACTCCTCACCTTTCTCCACCTATACAAAATAGCACCAAAGCCCAGCCCTTCTGCCCGCAAGGTGATTGTATAGCATTCCTGATTTCTTCTGTTCTGTGACAACTAAACAGATACGTATGTCTAGATGAGTTAGAAATTATGAACGTGTTTTACATCGATAGAGCTGTGCTGAGACAGAGAGATGAGGGAATGCCCTGCCAAGGGCTTCTGATGTCTTTCACATCAGAAAGGTCCCCTGCTGCTGAGGCTGGTGCTGCTCCTCTGAGTGCTTGTAGGCATTGTTGGTGTGAGGGAGGTCCTGGGGTTACCTCCATGGATACACTAGGGGCATTTGGCACTGCCCAGCTGCCTTCTCAGAGGACCCGTAACTGACCTGTAGCTGCCATGCCAAAAGCATGTCTGGGGCACCCCAGAGTCAACAGATGTGTAAACACAAGTTAATATGCTATCAGCTTGAGCTGTAAGGACTACAGACTGCTTCCAGGGATGCTGCAGTCTACCATCCCTGCAGGTGCTGCTGCTGACTTTGTCTGGGAAAGGTGATACCTGCCACAGCCAGAGGAAGGAGAAAAAGAGCTGCCAGCTCTTTCCCCCTAATGCAAAGTGGAAGGAGGAGGCTGAAACTTAAGATACAGGAAAGTATTTTAAACCCAGGCCTACAGCTCTCTGCAAGGAATGACATAGTGCATGAACGGGATCCGAAACATCATTGTTTGCACACCACAGGGAAAACGTCAATCCAATGCTTTAAGATCCTCCCTCCTTCTTCAGCCAGTTTCTATCAAAGGCTTGGCAACTGCAGGAACCAGTAGCCTAGAAAATGGCAGATCATTAAACCTCTGCTTGGCTTCAAAACCTCACTGCCACCAGGGAACAGAGGGATTTTGTTTAAAATGCCTTTAAAATACACGTTGCCATTGAAAGGGGCTGTTCATCTTGGCTCAGTTTTGTGCAGATAATTACATGCTTCCTCCCCTGCTTTACTGATGAGGCTGGTACCCACCACAGAGCTGGTCAATGAGGCTAAGTGCCAAGTCAGGACAGCTACCTCCCAGCTCTGGTGTGATCCTCCTGGCTGGGGACTTTCTCACGTGTGAATATTCTACTTTTATACTCAGAGGCAACTCCAAGTGCCAGATACATACAGCCCTGGCTCTTCTGTGAAGAGGCAACATGATTTAGTCCTGCTGTCATGAGCTGTGTGCAGCTTACAGGGCAAAGGAAGGCTAAAATTTCCAGTTATCTTACAAGGCTTTTCCCCGCATCAAGACTGATGGCTGTCTTGTGCAGGAGGAGGAGGTGACAGCAGCTTGTCACAAGATTCATGTATACCATAGCAACAGTGGCAGAAACAAGGATTTTCTTTCAAACGTATTTCACAGAAAGAGTTGCTTCTCCTGCCAGCTTGCAGAGTATGGAGCAAGGATGATGTGTGGCTCTCAGGAAAGCCAGCTGAGAAACCCTGCATCTGCCACTTTCAATGGACTTAAATGAAAGGCCTTCTTTTTCCTGGAGTAAATAATAACAAACTGTGAAAAAACTACCTTTCTGCTGCTGCTGAAAACCTGTTTTCTGGAGTGTAGTATGAATGTCTGCATTTACTTTTCCTCAAACTCAAAGAACTTTGAGGAATTTTTGTCACATGCTGCTAATTAATTGCCACCCGTCTGTTAGGAACTTGTCTTGTTCAGGTACCATGTATCCTGCTTAGCCTAAAGTCTCTGTAAAACATATTGGAAAAGGATATTTGTGTTGTCCTGTGCTTTGGCTAAGAGATAGACCGCTGTTTACCAGTGCTCATAGCTGATTAAATTAGCAGATCCACCAACATGGTCAGGATTGAAAATTGTGCTTGACACATCCTGCCACATCTACCGCATGTCAACAGTTTGCCTGTGTGCATGCTGATGACCTCTTCATCACCTGTACAGTGGGTCCAAGGTGTACAGAACACACTGAGCTGACTCGGCTTATTCACCAGCCTCTCTCCCCATGTTGTGCAATGCACATTTTCCAGGAAATGAGCGTTGCACAACGCTGGCAGTGAGGCTCAGAAGATGGTAACTCCTCCCAGCCCAAGCAGGAGGGCAATAAACACTCAAATGCAGTCCCTAGCGCTAACATTGGTAGAGTTGGTAGGACTGAGCTGGAACTTTAGCTCAAATAGTGGCTCTTCAGTCTTTTGATGGCAAGAATGAAGAACCATCTCTGTGACTCATCCAGGAGCTATGACCATCTACTGTGACTCAGCCAGTGGAAACATTCATGATGTCTGCTGCTTGGTATTGCCATGTGCATAACTGTAAGATAGCAGTTGTGTTTTGGGGCATTGAAGGGGAAAGTCTGGATTATAGAGGCACTCACCATGAAGTGGATGGTCCACTGGTAAACCACATAGCTGATCTTCGTCTTCCTCATGTTTTCTTTTGCCTTCCAGATGTTCACGTGCCGTGTCCTCACCCAGGAGGGACACTGGGCTGGCAGTAGGTCTTCTGCAGTGAGCTGCCTGCACTCTCCTTGCTCTGGCCGTGGCTGTAGCACATGTAGTGGGAAGAAGCATTTTGGCTGAACGTAAGTCACAGTCAGACTGACTCCTGCTGCTGGAATCTGTGAAGGACACAGCGCAAGACAGCTTTGAATAAAGCAACCACCATTCAGCACACCTTCCAGTTGGCGTGAAAAAAGTGGTCTGGATACTCTACCATTCAAACCTGATCATATTTAAAATGGCCCTAATCCTTCTGTGCTGTACTTCAATGCCAAGATTACTCCATGTTGCAGACACAGGATCTCGGTGAATTTGACACCCAAATCTAGCCTGTTCTCTACTTCCTTCCACCTTAAAACTTTCAATGGTCCTTACGAGAGATTTTTGAAAAAGGACTGTAGAAATAAGGAGGCATAACCAAAAGATCAAGAAATCTCAGCTTCCCTGTCAGTATCCAAATTAGTGGCTGCCTTTTCTGAAGAACTCGGAAGCAGAGTAGATATTGAGCTGCCCTGAAAATCTGTCAGCAAGATCGCCACGGAATTTGCTGGATGCCAAATGCTTTTAAAAGTCTGGTCCTTTCTTAAATGTCCCTGTAGGTATACATTTACCCTAAAGGAAAATGGGCCAATGAATAGGCTAAAGGTCAGCGTCTTCCCCATTTCAGGTCCATCTGTCCTTTCTTCTCCATCTGGGCTGCCTGCTGCTCTGATTTAGGCATTGGACAATTCTAAAGGCAGCCTTTGCCCAGGCTGTCAACATTTCCCATCTGCCTTTGTGACAGGTGATGCTGGTGATACCTAGGAAGGTACTGACTGCCAACTCATCTTGGTGAAATCACCTGCATGCTCTTGTTGACAGGACTAACAGGAGAAGCATGTGTTGGCCTGTTTTCACAAAGTGCAGCTTAGATTTGAGAATGGACATTATAAACAATCTCTAAGGTAACCTCAGCAGCAACCAGTGATGACATGTGCTAGGACACCCAACCCCAAGTGCTGAGGAAATTGGCCCCAGAAGCCACAATCTTTCTTCAGCCATGGTGTTGCCTTATTACTAACACCATTACCTCATTGTACAGCACGGGCACCACAAAGATCTTCCAGATGAGTTCTCTGCCCTCAGGAATGCGGTATGAGTTCTTACTCCTTGTTATAAATGTAAGCAGACCTTGCAAAGCCAAGCACTGAAACGTAACATGCTGGGAAGCCTCAAGGTTTAAGTCAGTGGGCTGTCTTTGGCTGTTAGCATCCCAAGATAGTTAAAAAAATCCCCCACTCTCCACCTCCCTTCTCTGTATTAAAGTCTTGCCATAAACCCTCATGCTGAATGCTTGATGTGCTGCTTTTGGTAGGTGCAATCAAGGCTCAGCTGACTCTTCGGAGACAAGACATCTGTGTCTGTGCTGCTTTAATGGCAAACCTAGAATTTGCTCTAGTTCTCCTCCCTGCCTGGATTTCTTTGCTTGGAAAGCCAGAGAAAGAGGCAACACATAAACATAATGAGCCCATTGAGGAATTTAGGTTTCATGGTTTGCATGACCCATGAGCAAATACGACAGTACAGGTTTGTCTGCTATTACTGCCCAAGACCATTAAAATCCTAATGTAATAATGGACTGCACTCCTGAGCAGTCTCTCACATCTAGGCTCTGAGGTTTGCTGCACCTGTGGCTGCTTCCCCTCTCCCCTCTCTTATCTAAATGGCAGCAGGTGTGAACCACTACAGGCTGTACTGGAAGAAACTCCACTTTTAAATATACATTTTACATATATATATATATATATATATAATATATGTGCATTGTCACATCTGGCATTGGCAAAACATCTAACTTTTTAGACTTGTTAGAGATTTATTTTCTCAAACAAACAAGTTCTATTTGAAAGCAGCTTTGGAGCAATGATAATTGTAACATCTGAAGACAAAATACCCAATTCTGATTCTGCCCTAAGAGCCCACACAATAGGGATTTTAAAGAGGGTTGACACATCAAGAAAACAAAGTTATAAGAGCTCCAAAAATTAGCCAAAGTCTCATTTCAATAAAGGATAATTGTTCAAATGTTACCTATTTAAATTATCACCTTTCCTTGAGTAACCTTCTAAACACAATTACATGTGTCCAGTCATGTGGACCTTAAAAACCTGGCCCACCTCTGCGTTTGAGGCACATTGTGCAAAACGGGACTCATTTTATTCCTTAGTTAGTTAGTATCAACTAACTTTGAGTTTTCTGGTGAGAAAACAGGTGAAGTTTTGAATAATATTTGTGGGATAAAGGAGAAGGACAGACCTGGGAATGGTCACTAGCATGAGGCGGGGTTCAATAACAGATGATCAGAGGATATCAGTACTGGCATAGGTTCTTAGCCCAGGATTTCTATCTCAGCTCCCATCCTTAAATTAAGGACTAGTTGCACTCCTTTGCTAGATGTGATGCTGTGAAAATTAATATATTACAAAAATGATGATGCTTATATCCTACAGTAATTAAAAATGTAAGGGTACCTAAGCAAGGCGCTCTTATGGGGAATGATTAAAGCTTTCTAAGAATGACATTAGCATTTTCTATATTATAGAAGACTTTTCAGATGTCTTTATCCTTTATATACAACTTTCCTCCCCAAAATTTTTCCCTGAGATGCTCACATACCTCACTGATAAGCACAATTTATGTATGAGCACAGATTACAGACTTAAGTAGAAAGAACAGGGAGGAAATGGATCCTAGGCAGATGGGAAACTGCCAGTGTCTCAGTGAACTGGTGAAAAGGAGTGGGAGGATTAGTTGTTTGAGATCAAAGAAATATAAACCTTAAAGAGAGGCTGAATTAATCAAGACATTTTTCTGGAGGATAAGATTGAATACTTGATGATACTGAGTTTACAGCACATAGCTGAGAGTTATGAGCCCCAGTCCTGTTTGCATTGCAACCTTCTCTGGTGTTTGCTGTTCTGACCAAGTAAAGAGACTGTCTGAAGTGGCTGCTCTTTAGGCCAGCTCGAATTTTTTTGATACACATTCATGTGACTCCAGCAGGGAGCTCTGAAAAATACCCATGAACTGGCATGGGGCAAAACTTCCTCCAGGGAATGTAGTTTTCTTTTCTTTTTTTTTTTTTTTTTTCCCCAGGGAAGGCAACAACATTTCAGCCTAGCAGAACATGAGATAATTGTTACTGTCATGCACAGAAATTACTTTGACTTGTGGCTCAAAATGGTCTTTTTGTCTTGACTTTCAGTTGCATAGGAAAGGATGGACAATTTCAGGCAAGATAGCAGTGTTTCACTTTGAAAGCAAGAGGTTATTTCAGATGACCTGAGTTCCATTTAAGCCTTGTTGTGTAATCACTGGAGAGATACAGACCTGTGGAGGCAAAAGGTTTGTGATTTTAGGGTCTTGCTAAGGCTGTGAACAGGGAAGAGTCTATCACTGAGAAATGAAAGCATCTTCGTATTGTGTTGTTTTTCTCTTTCTTCTACATATTTTTCTTTCTTTCCTTTTTTTTTTTTGCCTTCCAGGTGTATTGTTTTTCCTTGTAATAGGTGGGGTGAATTGGTTTTACTGGCCAGATGGTATCTGTTCAGTTAGATTCCTTCAGTTTGTTTCCTCTTTAGTGATAAAGCTGGGTGGAGTGTTGCTAAAGGTACACCATACTGACATTTGTGTGTGAAGTGGTGGTTGTATTCCTATTAATTTGCATATCCTTAACATGATGAACATAACACAGGCAGAATGACAAAATTACCATATCTGTTACTGCCCTCACTATTAATTTCCCAGGTGTAACACTCTCATCCCAAGCTCTCCCTGACTTGATAAAGGATCTCCTGTTGGTGAAACCTCACTGGCGGAAACCAGGGGAGTAATGAACAATCATTTCAGATGTAATTTCAAGCACACTGAAATCAGGCTCCCAAGAATTTAAGATTTTTTTTTTTCTGAAATAGACCTGATATTCTTCTGTGTTTTAAATGAAAGAGCTGGCACAAGGGAGGAGATCAGCACTCACTGGGTGTTTGTGTTCCTTGCAAAGGCCATGGCTACCCTTTCTAGGCATTGTGACAAAAGGATGAGAGGAAAAGCACGGACTGCAAACTAAAATGTCTCCTTGTTCATTATTTGTTTTTTAATTTGGTAAGAGCCTTTCAAAGATTGCAGCAGGCTTCAACAACTGCAGCTCCAGGCCCTCTAGCAGTTGTGTTTGTGCAGTGAACTCCCCCACGGCTAACAATGCAACCGGGAAGCCAAATGCTTCAGAGAAGACTGCACACTCCTTATTCCAAGTTCCACTGGAATTACGCTCACAAAAACACGTGAACTTCGGAGTCAGGCCCAGAGGTCTTCCCATACATGATCAAGTCCTGCCCCAGCTTTCTGTGAGAGGCTTACACTGTACATCACAACATCCTTTTTGTCAGAGACTCAGACTAATTTGTTAGAAGCAACTTCTAGAAGTCATCTGGTCCAGCACCCATGGGTTTTCTTGGGAATCTTGATTTGCACCTCTCATTCAGAATCCTAGGTTGGAAAAGACCTTTAAAATCAACCAGTCCAAACTTTAGACCACCAAGTCCAACCATTTCTGACATTCTGCATCTTCTGCTCCCCTGGTCCTACCCATCTCCTCAGCTCAGAATGACTAGATTTAAACTCCAGGACAAGTGTGATCTTGGTACTGAGACTGTCTACATCAGATGATAATTTTTGGCCTCAGTATTTAACTTACGGTAGCCATGAGTATGTATGTGGTGCCACATGGATCTTCCTGACTCTCATATGAATCATGGCTTTGCTCAGATACATACCCTATGGGATTGTGGGGAATGTTATTAAAATCCATAGTAAGATACAACTAAGCCCTGACCTGTAGTACGTCCTTCTTTGCTGCTGCTGAACTGTTATGAAAAAGCAACTGCATTTGTATACTTTTCTGGAATTTCCAGCCAGTTCCCTAGCTCATTTCAGTTCCCTGACCTTGGCCAGCACTGAGCCATAAGAGATGTGGCTGATTATTTACACAACTTTTTTAATGCCAGTGTTATACGGCATGAAGCTGAACAACTTAGATGAAATACAGCAATTATCCCAAGATGTACAGCACAGGGTACTGCACTTGTGAAATAAATATAACTTATCTGAATAAATTACAGTTCTGCTCGGAAAGCAAAGAGTAATAAACTTAGGTATCACATTCTTAGGTAAGAAACAAGGAGTGAAAAAGTTTTGTTTTCGTTCTTTTTTTTTAAACATCCTTGATCAATTACAAAAACAAAGTACAACATTCTGGAAGATTTCTACAGCTTTCCTGTTTTCCTACTTCCAGTAACAGTTAAGTGAATCTTCACATGTATATACTCTTTTCATTAGTTAATATTTTAAATTGCCTTAAGTTTATGAATCCAGCCTTGCTTTCTAGCAGGGGAGAGAAGAGTCACTATATTCTCTTGCTACAGCTGCAGTCTCTCTCTGGCTAGGTGGTGAAGCAAAGCCAAAGGCAAGGCCTGGTGGTTCTGCCTGCATTGCTTTCAAGATGAAAAACTGGCTGTATGCTCAGGTGGAGCAACTTGGGGTGAGGCTGCACTGGCAGTGCAGCAGTGCAGTCCCAGGAACCCACCATGTCCTGCCATGTAGATTTGTCAGACCCTTGTGCTTGCAGTGGCCAAGACAGATTTAGCCAAGATACACAGAGAAACCGGGCTTCAACATACTGATTGTGAAAAAGACTCAATATAAAAAGGTCCTGTCTCTGTTCCCAGAGAAGACTCTCATGTTGTTAAAATGCAGTTCTAAGGCCCATGTTATGAACAAGCACCAACTGAATTTTCAGTGGTGTTATTTGTCTCACTTTGGATCCAGCGGCACAAAGTGACTGCCATGGACCTTCAGGAAAGGACTTTCAGCTCACAAAACAACACTGCCAGAGCTCACAGCAGCATTTCTCCCCCTTCACATCCTGGCACCTGTGCTCCTTTGGCACATGTGCCCCACTGCACCTGCACCAGAACCAGCCATGTCCTTGTCCACCCCTACAAACTACCAAGCTCTTGCTGCTTTCAGGACTAGTTGTCCAGTTCCAGTTTGCAAAAGCAGCTTAAGGAAACCTCCAAATGCTGTAGTCCTCCAATAGTACAAGGGGTGAAACAGGCAAGCAATGCTTGCCAAAGCCTTCACCAACCTCGTTCTATCTTCGAAACAGCTTTTTCTTTGAGCAGGAAGCTGTACCTCCAGATGACCTCGAGAGGTCCCCCCAAACCTCATTTATCCTATGGTTGTGGGAAAAATCAGCAGAATGCTCTCCCCCCCATACACAGGTTTCCACAGAAAGCTGCAGTTACTGGCACAAAGGCAGCAGTGGTATATTCAGCCCCAAAGCTGTGAGATGAGTGGTCAGGAGACAAGTTATCCTGTGTCACACATGAACAAAAAGAAGTCCAAATCCTGTGCAAAGCATGACTGAGAGGCAGTGTTAGGGGCCTTGAGTCCAACCCCAGTGACTAATGTTACACTAGTGAGCAGTTTCCCTCACCACTTATGTCTTGTTTGCTTTCCAGTCCAGGTCGGTATCCAGTTTGGACATAAAAAGAGATGAAACTACACAGATAGGCAATGGTTTCTTGGACTGCCAGGTTTTTGGAAAAAGACTCTCTCCCTTACTGATAGGTGGTTCATCCAGTGTCCTGGGAAACGGGGTCCTGATCCATGAAAGGATCTCTCTGTATTACAAAAAATAAAGAGTAGCATTAAGCTTTGTTGAAAGCAGATGAGTGACAGATGAGTGAAAATTTTGTGTCAAAATTACAGGTCATTTTTTGTTTAAGTGAATCTGCTTGTATACATAAAACATCTCTTTTTCATGGAAGATGCAGATTGCAAAAGAAAAAGAAATACAATATCCAGAAAACACTGGACATTGTTCTTTGTGTCACGAAAGAAGGAGACAATTTCTGTGAGGGTAAAAGTCCACTCAAGGCCAGAGTAACTAAACTGTGAAAACTGAAGTCAAAAAGTCTAATGCACTTGCTGGTTTGCTAAGATCAAAGCCATGCAAGTTTTCTACTAGCTGTTTTTATTTAGTTCATGAAAGAACCTAGTGTCCATGATGATAAGAAGAAATTATTAAACATATATGCCTTCTCTTTTCTTATACCAGCAATTGAGTTCTAACACTCCTACAGGTACCATTACCCTGACAGACCATTTCTGCTGCTTGAGGGTGAGTGGTCAAATTTAGCAGAAAAGGGTGCTGATATGAGGTTTGGCTGTAATTCCAGACAACAGTCAACTCTTGATATAAGTGAAACTCCAAAGATTTTGTTAGAGTTGCAGCAGTCTTAGGCTCACTTCCTGCATCTCAATACCTGTCCTTCTTATGACAGGCATTTATTTCTCATTTTCCCCCCTGCCAGGTAACAAGAATATTGTTTTTTAAAGGGAAAGGTGCTGTATTTTTTACAATAAGCACTCCTCACTGAAGAGAGCTACCTGAAATAACTTTTCAGGTTCCACACTCACGTCTCCAATGACATTGAGGCTTCGCAATGTACAAAACCCCAGAGTCCCGTCTACTGCGAGGTTGAAAGCAAATTATTTTTTAAATATTATTTCTGTATACATAATGAATGATTTGTACATGATAAGGGAAATCCCAGATTCCTACAAAAGTTAAAGAATAAAAATTCTACATAATTAAACCTGACAGCTTTAGGGATCAAAAAGAAAAGAGCATTTTCATTAAGTGTTATAACTGGTACTTACCAAAGGCCACTGGTGACCCTGCTTTTAGGGACGGAGGTCTCTCAGCGTAGCTACTTCTGTTCCCGGCTTCACTGTTCGGGGCAGTGCTGGCAGAGGGTTTCTTTAAGATTTCCTCAATGGAAAAGGACAGGCTGGGCTTCCTCTGTCCAGCACATATCCGGGGGTCCATCATATTCCTGCCAAAGTGGCCGTGGGTCACAGAGTCCTGTCGTGCTGCCCTGGGTCTCGGTGCACCCCGAGGCACATGCAGCTGGGATGGTGCGTGTGTCTCCCCACCCATGCCCGGGTGACCCGAGGGAGCGCTGGGAGGAGAAACAAAGGCGACCCGCAACTCAGCACACACGCCTGCTCTTGGCTGCTGATCACCTTGGGACCAAGACCTGCGCTCCCTGGGTCTGGGGAAAACAGTTTTAGGAGTGGGGGTTGAAAGTCTTACCAACCCCACCCACTGCTGAGCATTCCCCCCGCCTCTTGGATTTACGGAGCTCTGAACAATTGTATGGCCATTCCAGGAGGAGGTGCACTACTTGTAGACCCAGGAGAAAAATGCCCTGGGAAAGGTTGCCTCTTGTCGGTAAATCCTGTTTGTGGGGCAGTTATCTTCCTTTTCTGCTTTCAGGTTGAAGCCTGCGAAAAGCCCACTGGATTTGTACCATTATGGAGTTAATAAAATAATTGACAGGACAAATACTTGTCTCTCAGGCCATTTACTAGCAAGAGGACAACCTGTAAACTTCTCTTGCATACCAGGAGGTGTCACATATGAAAAGCCTCCTCACCAGCAGTTCCCAGTATCTGAGATTCTTCAGCCATCCCTCCCAGCTGTCAGCTTTGGTACAGATTCTCTTTTCTTCTATTGTGAAAACCCTTTGAACTTTCCAAGCAGGTGCTTTTCAACATCATCCCATCTTATCAGTCACAAGAGAAAAAGAGATGGCCCTTGCAGCACATGTAGGAATAGGAATTAGTGCCCTCTACCCCCCACCTATACTTCTAAAGAGAAGACATTATTTTCTTTCCATCCTGAGCTATGAGGCAAGCTAGCTTGATAATCATCCCACCAGTTGCTTACACCTCCCAATTAGGCATCCATCACAGCAGGAGATTTTCTGGTTAATAAGGGTGAATACCTGTGATTCCTCTCCTGTGCCACTTCTATCTTCTTGTTAATTTTTATTTTGGGAAGAATGTGGTTAGATACACTCCTGTTCCCTCCCTCTCCCTCCCCTCAGGGGCATTTCTTGCCTTCTTCTGGGATTGCCCCTCACCTTTTAAATTGCTATGTTTTTTTCTCCCTCTCCTGTTGGTTCTTCTCTGTGCCTTCCTTATCAGGCTCTTATAATTGTATTGGCAGTCCCTGCCTTATTTGTCCAGTGAACTGACAATTCTTGAGCTGATATCCCATCATATGACCTTTTCATGGAGTGGAGACCAAAATTACTGTGTAACCAGGGGGCAATAAACCACACCTGATAAGATGAAAGGCTTTCGGCTTTTTCCAGATTCTAGATACTGGAAAAACAGTGGGGGTGATGGGGGAAAGAACAATGGAAGAGGTTCAAAATGATGCAGCCAGTCGTGATGAAGAATATTTAATTATCTGATTTTATTAATCAAACTTCTCCCCAGGTGGCAGGACAGACCAGTGAGCGTCTTTCACACTGATGACACACGTGGGGTAGAGTGGGAAGTGTTCTCCTTTGTTCCCCTTGCATCCCTGTGCTGTTTCTATAAAGGAGGATCTTGTGCCTTCCTGGTTGTGTGATGAGGTGGCAGCTGTTGTGCAAAAGGCCTTGTGGCCCTCTCCATGAAGCAGGGAACATCTTCCTGTTCCAGTCCCTGTGCTGGGGGAATGCCTCTCTAGTCAAGCTTTGTCCTCTCCAGCTTTGCTGTCAGAGTCTATAATGCCAGCTGGGCACACAAATGGGGATGTGTCCCCCTTCTTTGCTTAGGCAGAATGAGAGAGTGGGTAATTTATGGGCTGAGAACAGGTGAACATGCTGTCTGTATGCAGAGAGAAGGGAAAGAAAGGTGCTCTGAATCTACACCCTGGATTAAAACTGCCTATTTAATAACAGGGTTTCCCTTTTATCCTTGTGATTTCCTGATTCAGGATCCATGAAAAAGCACAAGGAGAAACCTAGTACATTCTTTTACAGACACCCTACTTTCCCTACTCCTTTTGCCTGAGGCACTAAGAAGGGAGCCACTCTTCTCGCTTTCTGCCTTCCTATAGACCAATGGCTTCAAATCTTACTGCCCAGATGCCTCAAGTTGAGAGTCCTTGACCCAGCCTCCACTGTATTAATTTAGTATATATTACAGAGTCTGAACTCTCTGATGTTTACTGTGCTACCTTTTACCTGAAAGTTTCAGACACAGGAAAAACAAATCTAGGGATGTCTGTTTTTTAAGCCTCCCCTGCTGTCCATTTTTCCAAAGGATCTATATAGGTGCAGGAGTGATGCCTATGGATTTGTCTACTTCAGTTGTTAAATGAAGCAAGGCCACATTTTCCTTTGCAATGGAAATCTCTGGCTTTGGTTTGTTATCAAAACCTAGGTATTCAAGGGGCTAATTTCTTGCTGCAGGGGCAGGAGGAGGAGGAAGAAGAGGAGGATTTCACAGGAAAGTCTGATAGGTCCCAGAACTCCTCATAAGAGGACTCATATCTTTTGGGTAAAATAGCTGAGTAAATTAGCCTAGAGACTCACAGAACAAAAAATACTCCTCCTATCCTTCTTCCTTTCCCCAGCTTCTTTTTTGCTGAGTTAAACACACACTGTTTTGAAAGAAAGAAATGTAGCCTTCTGGCAGAAATACATGTGCATTCATGTTTAAAAATTTCTGAAGTAAAGAGAGTTGAGACAGGCAGACTCCAAGTTTCCATCTCAGTGAAATACTTTTATTCTGTGGTCACATTGGCAACATGTACCGAGCAAATTCAGCATTACCCCATACTCAGAGTGTCTGCACTGCCTGTCTCCACTGCCACCAGCTCGCTCTGGGCAGGCACCTGCTGAGACGATTCTGTAGTCCCATGTCACAAAATCAAATTGTGCATGTTTGTATAACTAGTCTGTCTCAGTCTGCAACTTTAAACCTCCCTGCTGCTTGCAGTGACAAATTGATTTTCTGTGTGTGCTTAGATTAGATGCTTACATGCAAATTTACAACTTGAAAGTGTCCTTGTGAAGGCTTTATTTTTGTTCTGCCTTATTGTATTGTGGTTTTTTATTAAAACAGAAGGCAATGCCAACTGAGAAATATATTTTTGTTCTTCCATATAGGAAAACAAAACAAGCACTAAAGTAGGAAATAGGATAAACAAGTGACAACTCTTGAAAGGGGATTAGAAAGCAGCAGTGTAATGATGCATAAATCCCATGTTTTGTGTACAAAAGTTTTTCAGAAAAAAATGTAGGTTTGATATCAAAATGTTTTAGTAGTACCAAAAGACTTGAACATTTTATTTTTTTTTAATATAGAAATGGAAAAATAGTGGTAAATACAATTTCATTAACTAAAAAAAAGGATTAAATACTGTCTTTGGAATGACTGCTCGTTCAGAATTTCTTTGCTTTGTATTATGTTAAAATAAAGATGAGTGGCAAAAAAATAGACCCTTGAAATGCAAATGAACATTTTGCAAATTAAAATAGTTCAGTTGACCCCCTTTCTCAAATGATTGAGTTGCTGAAATGTAACAAATTATTTATGTTCAAGACAAGAAATTATTTACTTTTAAATTACTGGAGAATGAAGAAGTTATTTTTCTGCCAAGTTCTAATATGGTGGTTTTGCAGGGTAGTTTGGGGATATTTTTATATTTGTGCTTGACCTGGAAATACAGATGACTCTGATTTGTTACAATTATTGTGCTACCCTTCTAATTTAGTCTATAAATTCCTTGAGGCAAGAAACACGTCTTCTTCTGGGATTGCTGTGCTCTGAAGGCAACCCTTTACAGCAGAAGGCAGCTGTCTAGAACAAAATCATGCCATGTTGATTTTCTCAACTCATCCTCTTTGTGCCAGGCAAATCTAGAGGTCCACAAAACCTCTGATCTTTCTAAAATAAAATAAAAAAAAAAATAAAAAAAAATTAAAAAAAAAAAAAAAAAATCAGAAAGTGAAAAATTCTGGATGCATAGACTTAAAATCAACTGGGATCAATACTTTGGAATTCTTTGTCCTATACTGGCTATCTCAAGGAAGAAGAAGAATTGCATTTATGCTGTCAGTCACAAAACAGGACCGTTCCTGCCCCACTGGTCTCTTCCACTGGATAAAGGCAGTAATGAGATGATATCCTGCCCAATGCCTCTGAAGCATCTCCTTTAAACTGCATTCACAAATGTGACTCAGAGCCAGAGCTGTCCAGTGTTTATGCACAGTGTGGATGCTGCAGCTCACAGCAGCTCATCTCCGAGGGCTTGTGCTCAGTCAGCTGCTCAGAGCAAGTCAGCGAGCTCAGGCAGCCAGAGACATACCGGTGCACCCACAGCTGCAAATTGCCCACATCACCTCTGGAGCCTCATGTCCTTGCAGGTTGTCTTCCATCCTTTATGCCTTACTGGACTCTACCAATCTCCCCAGTGACATCTGAGCAGCTCTGATCTCCTCAAAGTTCAACAGCTGGCAGTGATCTAGTATAAAGCTCACGCAGCCTTCTTCTGGAGTCCCTTTCACCTCAGATTTATTAGACCCATTGTCTCTGAATATTTCTCAAAATGCTCATAAATTAGAAATATTAATAAAAGGGACACTGTAGGTTTAAACAGATAACATTTATTATGGTTTTTTTATGGCACAGTTATTATCAATTGACATTTAAAATGGCATCATTATCCATCAAGGTGAAATGGACTCAGAAAAATATTTCTCCCAAGCCAAAACCCATAACAGCAACAGCAGGATTGCAGGAGGGGAAGGACACAAACAGTTTGAGCCCGGGTCACTGATTACATAATTTGGGGGTGTTTTTTAACAATTTCACCCTTTGTTTAATCCATTCTGGTATTTCATAATGCTTCTTCGCCACTGCCAGGCCCCCTGAGCCCTTTGTAGAGGTTTTTCTATCAAAAATCTTTAGTTAATCCATGATAGGGAGCATTTTACCTCGAATGGAGCAGGAGCTGTTGTATGTGAGAAGGGCTGGAGAGATCAAAGGTTGTCCTTTTCATAACAATTCAGGCCGTGGAGCAGCAATTGCCATGGAGAACTGTCCAGCATGGCTATAAACTAGCTTTGATTCTTTTGCTGTTTGGCTGATGGAAAGCTAAAAATAAAGAAGGAATATGCTTAATGAGGTCCCTTCTCACAAACATGGGGGAGAACAACAATTCTCACCCCACCTACTGAAGAAGGCTACAGAATCCATATGTACAGAAATAAAACCAATTCTCCAGGGAAAAAAAGCAGGGGGGAAACCCCCAGAAATCAATAACAGAGTAAAACAGAAAGTCCATGACCTGTAGCTCATTATTTCAAATTGGTTGTATCTTGGTAGTGAATATATGTCTGTAGTGATGCATGGAAACGAACTTCCTGTGACCTGGAATCATTCTTCATCATCCAGGTGTGGAGAAGACACTGAATGCTCCTAGGAATCACTGGTGCAATGCTGAGCTGCTGTTGTCCTGCAGTGGTACCTGCAATTAAAGGATTAGGATTTCACTGCATAATCCATTAAGGAGATGCCCAGCAGAAGGTACTCTTTGAAACAGTGCCATGGCCAACTGTCTCATTTGCCAATGAGAAGGAGACTGGCACGGCCAAACGGGCAATTAAAGGTATCCTTAGCCAAATGCCTGAGACAAATGTACCTGACATCCCTCAGGATGCACTTCTTTCCCTATATTTTCAAGAGGAAAAGCTCCAAGAAGTAATTTAGATTAATTATCTAAAAGTTAGATGCCTGGAGTACAGTACATACATCCCCCACTCCCAAACTGACCATGCAATGCACAGATTGAGAGTGTGAGACTGACTGATTTTTTGTTCTGTGTTCTTAACCACATGTGCTTTTTTCAGAGTGTTTGTATGAAAAAAAAAGCACGGACAGACCGAGTAAGCACTTAGGCAGAAGTGAGAGAGGTTTAGCTGACCATCAGCATGTTGGCTGTGAGGGAAATGTTCATGTTACAGTAATGGGGTGGAGCTGGCATCTGTTGTCTCTTTCCTGAGAAGCCTGGTGTAGTAGTAATTCACAGCCTGGGTACAGTTTCATGGGAAACAGCCTTCTCCTGCTGCGAATATTTTGAGATTTTAAGGAATGCTCCCACATCAAACCAGAACAAAAAGTGAAACTCCGATAGACTCAAAAAAGAAGGTGTTTTTTTTGTTTTGCTTTGTTGTTTTGGGGTTTTTTTTCAGTTCATTAGCCTCAGCTCAATAAAAACATTTCATTTTGATCATACTAAAATGTTTTGTCTTGCTGTTGAACTTTCAATTACTTTTCCACCGTAATCAATTCATTTTTAAATAAAGCAGTAATCTTGAACATGGCAAAATGACCTTTTAAAGACTATTGGAACAACATGTTTCAAGAACATGAAGAATTTTAAAAATTTATTTTGTTTTAATGAACAGTGAATCCAAACAACCCCAGCCTGGTAGTGTAGAGCTCTGTGTGTGCAGATCAAATGCATGTTTTTGCAGCTGACCCTGTTTCCTGGTCTCATAGATGCAAAAAGACATCTAGGGAAAGTTGTAGTATGTATGTTTTTCCTAAGGCTGCTGTCTGTCCTGATTAACAGGATGCAGAGTTAATTATCACATTATGTTGTTAAACCCACTTTTTTCAGTAGGTATTTTTTCTTAAATTCAGCAGTCCGGTCTGTGAGGTATCCTGGAAAACAGTTACTGCATAGATAATTTATGTGGAGATAAAGAAATTCTATACTGCATGTGTAAGGAGGTTTTTATCTGTCTGGGATGGTCACCAATTTCAGTGTGTATGGGTTTGCCAACCTTACCTTTCTCTAAAATTGCTGTGATTTCCACAATGAAAAAGCATTACCACGTCATAAAGTTCCCAACTGGCTCTGACACCCTGCATGGATTTTAACCACCTTTCACATGATAGGCTTTGCAAACAGTATTGTGAAACAGGGCTTTACTTACCATTAGTTAATTCAATGTTCAGGCTGACAGAGCCAGTATTAGGGGATCACTGCTTGAACTATTTCTGCCTCTCAAAGCCAACCAGGAGAGGGCAGCGTGTCCTGTGGGATAAGCACGCCAGGGCTGCGACAGCCCAGGTGGGGAAGCGAAAATCGTCTTACATCCTCATCTTCCACTTTAAGTCGAGTCATCCCCATGACGGAAAGATATCACAGAATGAGAAGTGGTAGTCTTATCCATCTGCTATGCATGCAAGGATTCTCCTGCAGTTACTTCATACAGTAAAGCCCATGATTTATAAGCCAAGAACAACCTCGGGTTTTGCACATAAGCTTTTCAGGAGGGGTAAGAATTATAGGAATAGAACAGAATAGAAGAGAATAGACTATTTTGGTTGGAACGGACCTACGGTGATCATCCAGACCAACTGCCTGACCAACGCAGGGCTGACCAACTTAAAGCATGTTATTTAGGGCGTTATCCAAATGCCTCTTAAGCACCAGAGCATCAACTAGACTTCCCTAGGAAGACTGTTCCAGTGTTTGACCACTCTCTCAGTAAAAAAATGCTTCCTAATGTCCAGTCTTAACCTTCCGTGGCTCAGCTTTGAATTATTCGCACACAGCCTAGCACTGGATACCAGGGTGAAGAGATCAGCACCTTCCTCTCCACTTCCCCTCCTCACGAAACTGCAGAGAGCATCCAATATCTATAAGGAAAGCCAGTAAATTAAAATCAGTTAAAGGCTGGTTGCTAAAGCCTGTTTTCAGGTGGCTTATTCTAGAAAGCACAAGAGAAGCTGAGAGTTTTCCCATCTTCTTTAAACTTCTGCAGCACCCATACATACAATTTTTAAAGAGGTTTATAATGGAGAAAATGAAAATAATTCGTGATTTTGCCTGTCAAATACCCCAAACGGTACTTATCCCACAAAATGTAGGGAGTGAACTGTCCTGCATCTTCTTGCATGACAAGACAAGTATTTCAGGATGAGCTGGGATGGTTTGTATTAATTTTTCCATAGGTCCTGAATAGGAACAGCAGGAGGGCATGAAGATGTGTCCTCAGAGCCATACAAAGGTAGTCCCAAGAGAGAATAAACTCTTTGCTGACAGAGGAATGAGAACACTAGACAAAAAAGTCTTGATAACAGGAGAAGATTCCAGGCAGGAACATGACACAGAGTAGACTGGAGATATTGTCCTTGCAACCTATCCTGTCAGCACATCACCTTCATCAGTGCTAAAATTCAGGTCAAACTCCATCAAGAGAAAGTAAAAGAGGTTGCGCTGTAGCGATTCATTAGTTCTTATTACAAAACGTGAGGAAAATGTCACTTCCAAATTTAGACAAAACATCAAAATTTCAACCTCTGCCAGGGACAGTCGTGTTAGGCTGGCCAGATGGCAAAATGGCAAAACAAGCAAACAGTCTGCTGAGGCCCTGCAAAATCTTGGAAGAGCACAAGATATCCATGTACAGACTAGAGAAGGAAAAATATCACCTGCAGGCACACAAAGGAGACGTTCTTCCACTTGCCGAGGAGATACAAGTCCCTCTTGCCTGGAAGAGCCCTCACACCTCCCAGGCTCCTTCCCTTCACTTAGAGAACATTGCAACTTTCCCTGTCCTGTCCCTGGGGATCCTGAGAAAATGATGAAGTGCACAGTATTCCTAGGTTCTCAGCATTTTGTTTTGTTTAATGGGCTCCAGTGGGAACTCCTATTAATCTACTCCGGAGGGAAGAGCTTTTTTGTTGTTGTTGCTGCTGTTGTTGTTTGCCCCCTTTTGCCTGAGGCAGATCATGAATTATGTGCCTGATGTTCTTCCTCACTCCTGGACTTCCCTGTGATGTCCCATGGGGACCCATTAAGAGCCTCCTTGCTGCATCCTTCCAGAGAAAGGCCAAGTGCTGAAGTGGCAGAAGCAGAGGTAGAAAGAGGCTCTTGTGACTCAAGGATCTTCAGAGGGGAGCAGCACGTCACTGTTAGGGTTTGGATGGGTCCACAGGGGTCTGGTGGGAAATTGAGTTGCATACCAAAGTAAATTGTCCAATTACAGGGCAAATGCAGGGCAATTGTTTGGGTGGTTTTTCTCCTGAAGTTGCTCTTTGAATCATGGTATTTCCACTCGTAGTGGCAACAGAACTCAGACTTCAGTAAAATGGGCACTTCTGACCTGCAGCTGACTGCGGATCCTTCTTTGGTCCAGCCCATGAACTGCACACTCTTGAGCCAAAGTTCAGATCCAGCTGCTAAAACTGTCTATGCCTTTGAGCCAGAAAAGTCTTAGTTTGGTTCCTCTGGGTGACATCTAACATAGCCACTTTCATGCACTTCAAATAAATTTCCTGCAAGAAGCCATCTCATGTTTCTATAACCACAGACATTTCAAACATATTTCTGTATTTTCTGATGTGCCACTGGCACAGGCTATGAAAATTGTTTGGGCTATATATAGTTGGACTTTTTTCTTTTTCCCCTTGCAGTTTGTCATAGGAAAGCAACATTTCTGTAGCTTTGTGCCAACCTGGCCTCTCTTCAAGTGCACTGTCTGCTTTTTATCCATAAAATCAGATACCAGAAAGTTCATCTAAAGAACATTATTAGCTGAGGCTGCAGAGTCAAGTACTGGAAAGCTAAGGCAATACCAGACTTGAGATTGCTTCTGCTCATACATGAAGAGGCAGATGCATTAGGACATACTAAAAGCTTTTATAGATGACCGGACTCCTGCAGAACGTGGGATGATCTGTCTCTCAAGCAGGACTGATAAATTACCTGAAAAGTGACTCATTTGCATGAAACTCCTTTTTCCTCAGCTGTGGCCCCCAACCCCCTTCCCTGTGCTCGTTTTTATCCGTTGTCTGTATCCTCTGCAAGTCCCAGTAGGTTCTAAAACCACCGTGGCTCTGACACACTCTACGGCACTTCTCCACAGATGGAGAAAGGGGAGGAAGAGGAGGAAGCAGATGAGGATTGTGTGGTTCAGACAACTTCTGAGGGGGATGAAAGGGCATTTTTTCATCCCAGAAAGCAAAAGACAGGAGCTGGTTGATAGATCACGCCTCCCTGTGGTTTGTTCCTGACTCATTCAGCCTCCTTTGGTGATGAGGTGTTAGTCACTGGTGAGACACTGAAAAGCACTACAAGAGTAGTGTTATTCATGATCCAGTAAGTATTTCCACAGCCTATTCTGAGGAAAAAGTGAAAACTTACCCTCACCACACATCAACACAGCACAGAGGAGCTGAGTTCTGCATGGCCAAAACAAGGCACTGCAGAGCCCCCTGCACAGCCACAGAGAAATCTAGTCACAGATTGGTGAGGGTTGTTTGGGGCAGATGGTGCAGGGTCTGTCTCTTCCCCCACCCCTGCCTACAATAGTAATGTAACAGTAATGTAATAGGTAATGTAACAGGACAGTTCATTTCCTTTCTGGCTGAACACTGAACCTTATTTGCAGTTTAGGTTGCCAAAAATAAAACCAATTGTCTGAAATATTCCATTTAGTTGCCTTATTATGGAGGTAGGCTTTGAAAAATGAAGGCATTTTCAGATTGTCAGTCCTCTTTTTATGGAATCCATGAAAATGGCATTTTTAAAAATGAAAAATCTTCTTTGTCTTCTTTATTTATTTAGGAAAAAAAAGTCCCTGTGATTTCCTTTTAGCTTTAGGTACAGCCCTTCTCTCGGCTGGACGCTGACAGCAGATTCAAGCAGATGTTGCTCTATCCATGACACGCAGGTTGTAATTTCCAGCTTTCCTTCATGGCCAGGAGGCCTAAAAGCCTTTCTTAATAAGGAAAACACAAATGTTGTTGACATCAAAGCACAGCTGGAGCCCCAGACATGTGCCTGTGCATTAATCTGTCCTGGGCATCATGTAGATTTGTTCCTCTGGCTCTGCAAAGGCAGGTACAGCCTTGTGCTCTACCCACTGGATCTTCCCTGCAGACTACATACTAATTGCCATCCCTGTACTGGAGATATGCCTAGGTGAGTACACAAGGCAGTCACTGCCAGCTTTGTTAGGGTTTTTTTTGGTAAATACTCTCTAAATTTTTTTTACATGATAGTACACTGGTGGTAGGGATGAGATGAGGTTAAGAATCAGCTTATTGTTACCTATCACTTTCTATTTTAAAGAATAAGTTTCTATTACTCCTTTGATGAACTATGAAGAAAACGGAGTTTTCATTACACAAAGTCGCATTATTTTTACATCTCCAAATCTGTTACATTTAGTTCAGTACTCAGTTAACAGCACATGTAATGTCACTTGACTACAAGTGACGCAGGAAGTTATCTCTAGATCCCACTTCATGTTCTGGCAATGGTTATTCAGAAATTGTGCTACATAAACCAAAGTCTAGTGCCAAGTAATTTGAATGCTGCATTCAAGCATCCTCCTGCTTATACCTGAAGACCTCCAGTTTCACTTAGACGTTTTAAAAAAGTAATGTGCCCACCTTGACTGCCATAAAAGTCAAATAAAAAGTTACTTTGATTGAAATGCTGGTTGGATCAAGCTTGCAGCATGTCTATGTTTTTACATTATTACAGAAGTGTTACAACTACTAAAGGCATCTGAAATATTAATTTTCTGAGAGTATTCTGAGAAGAGTTCCGAAGATGCACATTTTGGACTTGGGGCTTATAGCTCATAATAGAAATATCACATTTCAATAAAAACCTGCCTCAGGCATAACAAGCTAAATCACTAAATATTCAGTTGGCACCACCTTAATACATCACAGCTACACAGCAGTAAAATAATTACACACACACACACATAAACAGAGTCATACATAGCCAAGGACTTTTTTCCTCTTGATAATGCAAGGTAGTAGTGATACAGATGGCATAACACGATTCACAAAAAGGAGTAAGACAGCTGGCACTGAATGCATTTGAAATAGTGTGGACAACATGCAGGGAGGATGCAGTAGAAAAAAGGATGAGGTGAGGGACCTTGTCAGTGCAGACAAGTTGAAGCTAATGTCCAGCAGAACCAAAGTCCCACTTGGGACCCTGTAGCACCATGCTGATGTTCTTTTTGGATGTGAAAATAGCATAGCGGTTCATGTGGAGCATCGCACAGTTAATATCCAGCCTATGGATAATGGACATACAGAGCATCAAAAAGAGCTGCAGCATAATTTTTTTATCACCTGCTTCATCCTCAAAAAGGACAGTCTCTGTCTTCCATGAAAATCTTTTTACTAAGAACTTTTCACCATCTGTAGCTGAGCTAATCAAATCCAGAATACTTTGATCCAAAGAGAGTGCAAGGGTCCTTAGTGTGTGGGCCCTTAAAGACTCCACTTTTTTTATAACAAAGATTAATCCAACTTGCACATCTCTTCTATTTGCAGCTGCAGCAGGGAGAAAGATGGGAAACAACATCTTAAACCTTGAGCACAAGCTGGTTGCTTAACCTGGCTTGTGCCTGTCCAATTTGCAGTTGCTTTTTAGTGCTAATGGTCAGCTTCTCCTCCCCCTCTCCACAGTAAATTGTTGTTAAGTCTTCCTGGTGACATTTTGGAAGACCAAATACAGCAAGAGTGTTTTAAAGACACGGAGAAAAAGAGAGAATTTGCACAGTCCTTTCCATGCAGCCCAGGCACATGTCTTTCAGAGCATGCAAACATGAGTAAAGGTGCAAGCTGTTTGCTTAGAAACATGCTTCAATCTGATGGAATTTTCTGTTGTTGTGGGTACTGTAGTCATATTATTCACTGACTTTGTGTTCTGTGCCTGTTCAATGCTCCAAAATGTAGCTTCCAGCTGGGCTTATCAAGGCACTAGTCTGAGTTTGCAGCTCACTCTCTTTTAACAGCTAAGAACCATCTTTTGCCAGGTTCTGGAAAAGCATAGAACAAGGAAACACTTCTCTGTGTAAAATGAGAAGTGTCCAATTAATGCAGTGATCTTCTGGGGGAAAAAAAACGTTACAAAAATCGTGTTATGTCTCCCCACTGCCCTTTGTGGAATTGGGCTGTACTGAGATGAGCTAAACCATGGCTGTACTTTAAATATTTGTATCTGAACTTTTTTTTAGGTGCATAGGGCATGTTAGCACCATGCAGTTCAGACATCTACAGAGTAGCTTGAAACATGCTGGTTTCTCCAGGCAGACTTGTGCTGAACTTTGCTATACCACAATGCTGCTTCTACTGTGGAATTATCTTTTAACACAGACTCCCAAACAAGTGACTTAGTCCTGTGATGTGAGCATGAGAAGGTAATTATTTTCTACAGCACTGGCTTTTGTTTTGACACACAGTGCTGCCCAGAGTGAGAGAGACGAACCCACCATTCTCAGTGCCCTCTCTGAGCAAGTGAAGAATTAACTAGAAAACTACTTCTTTCTCAGTGTTTCTGACTCTGCACTGTACAGACATAGCTAGTCTGCCATCAGTTAGCAGCATGCTAACAAAAACACTGGGCTCTGAGTTGCAGTAGGTAAGTTCCCAGCTGAAATGTGCTACCGTGGCAGGGTCCTGGGCTCTCTGTTCATCAGTTATACCTTTTCAAGGCCTTCAGTTAATTTTTCTTTTTTCACCCCCCCCTTTGAAGAAGGTGTGAACAGAATAGTAAACAGGATTCTTAGGGTTTTTTCCCCTGTAAAGGCATTCATCTCCCACTGTTGCTGGGACTCACATAATTTCTGGAGGGCTGTGACACTGCCATGGCTTGGGAAGGACTTTGGCAGCGAGCGCAGCAGGGAATGACTGATGGTCTTAGCAGGGTTCTGGGACCGTGCCGGCCGGCCGCCGCCAGAGGGAGCCCTGGGCACGGCCGTCCCGGAGGTTCCC
This sequence comes from Corvus hawaiiensis, assembly GCF_020740725.1. Taxonomy (NCBI): domain Eukaryota; kingdom Metazoa; phylum Chordata; class Aves; order Passeriformes; family Corvidae; genus Corvus; species Corvus hawaiiensis. The sequence continues at coordinate 27,236,615 of NC_063216.1, read as the reverse complement.
CGAGGGGCTGCGCCGCACCGGCTGCGCCGGCCAAGGGCTCCGGGGGGGCGGCGGGCGCCAAGGGCTGCCCCCGCGGGAGGGCAGGACGAGCTTCTCTGCTGAGGCAGAGTGGGAAGAACAGTGTAGCTGTGGGTGTCGCCTCCCCGCGATGGGATGGGACTAGGAGGCCTGGCTTTGGGAAAGAGAGTTTTATTATAGAAAGAAGTTATGGGTGAGCATGAGTCTCTACAAAGGAGCAGGGGAAAGTCACATGGCCTAGGTACTCCCGAGATATTGGGCAGTTTGGAGACTCAGTTGGTAGGCATTAGAAGGTAGGGACAGCTTCACAGAAGAGGAATATTGTTGGTGTGGTCCCACAGGCCCAGCATGCCTCTGAATACTCTCCTTGAAAAAGAGATGAATAGTGAATTGGCATATCCCGCTGCTGACATCACATTATTTACAACTGTCAAGACTGTTTGTGAAGGCTCAAAGAAGGAGCTCAAGAAACTGAGTGATTTGGTAATAAAATGGCAGATGAAATTCAGTGCCAATAAATGCAAAGTAATGCACATGGAGGAAAACAACCTTAACTATACATTCACAGTGATGGATGCTAAATGAGCTATTACTACTCAGAAAACAGATTCGGGAATCATTACATGTAATTCTTCAGAAACGATCAGCTCAAAGCTAGCAGTGGTCAAAAAGACAAATGGGGTGTTACAAATTATTAGGAAAGAAATAGATAATATGATAAAAACATACTTTTTGTTACCATGCAAACCAATGCAGTGCTCATACCTTAAATGCCAGGAGGGAGGGAACAATTTATTAGACACTTGGTTTACAAGAAGCACCATATGTTTTCAAGAGATGACACTGTGGAACTCATTTTCACAGGAAATTTTGAAAGCCCAAATGAAACTAAATTAAAACAACAATTAAATAAATGTGTTGGCATTAGGTCAAAAAAAGTTTGCACTGAGTGATGTAGACAGACCTACAAGCTCAGGTTATAACATACTTTCTAGCTGCTGGAATGGAATGGGGATAATCACTCTATCCCAGTCTTGCTTCTGCTTTTTTTTTTTTTTTATCTGTTGGGCTGCATAGACCTTTGCTTTTAACCATCAAGGCCATACTTATACTATTATCCTGAAGATAAAGAAATATTTTGGTCCTAAGGAAAATCAATGGCAGAATTCATTGATTTGGAGAACAGGAAAATCAGTTCTCCCCCTAGCTGGGTCATGTCTCACTGTGCCAGGTGTTGCATTGATTGAAGCAGGACTGCTGGCACAGCAGGAGCAGCTTATAACAGGTATCTTTGAGCTACCCAGAAAGTAGCAGTGACTAAGAGTGGGATTCATTTCAACTAACTTTATCTGGTGTTGAGAACTAGGTGCTGGTTCTTTAGGCGGCTGAGGTACTTCTTCCTATCACAGTGTGTCCATCGCATGAGTTTGACAGAGGGAACAAAGACAAAATACACACCATGTTCCAGAAAAAAACAACTAAGGCATCAGGAGCACAAGTCACCTTGCTTGCTCTTAAGCATCTGAAAAAGGAAATTAAGATGGTGTTTGGACACCTTGGAGTAAAGGCATGAGATGAGAACCTCATTTCCCCGAGGAAAATAAAAGTGATACTGTTTGCCTTTGGTACATAACAGAGCACCCATCCTTTTCAGGTGTCTCAGTGACAGAATGAGCAAGAAAACCCCATTATTTGCATTAGAAACAGAACTATTTCTGTTTAGTGCCTGATTATGGAGTAGGGATCACACTTTAGGTCAGTAGTGAACTGCTGCAGAGCTGTAACTGCTTTGTCCCAGCAGGGTTTCAGCCCTGTCTATTGGAGAAAGACCTTCTGCCAGTGAGGAAGCATCGCTTCTCAGAACTGGGTCTTCATTACTGGGGTAAGCATGTTTTAAATTAATAGCAGGCAAACCCAAAGCAGAAAATTGCAAAAGGCAAAACCAATGAAAGAGTCCTTTAAGCTGTATGTTTTAGGAAGGCAGGAAGAAGATGACTAGGTTTGGTGAAATCTTTTGCAGGGATATAGGTTATCTCTCCTTTTTTTTTTTTTAATTTTCTTATGTACCAGATGATCTCCAGTTCTTCCCCTACACTGAGTTTTTTTTGTTTTGTTTTCAATAGAAAAGCTTAATGAATCAAAGACTTGTGCAGTAATGAAAGACTAGTATGTTCCAGAAATAATTTTAAAAATAGAAGACACCATTTCAAAATCCTGAAAATTTCATGGCTTAGGAACATCCCTCTCATTCTTGCTAGATCTCAAGCCTTATATAATTTATTATTAAACTGGTCAATCACTGAAATTTTTCCACAGAGAAGAAATACGTATATACACTTATACATGTATTTAAAAGCAGAGAGAATAATGAAGAGCTAATCATCTTTTCAGAAGTGAGTACGTAGGACCTGCCAGTCAGTTGATTTCTTTGGTATACACAATTAGTTCATATTAATTATTGTGTATTCCAGTGGTGCTTAGCATCTGCCACTAAAATTGAAGGTGCCCTGTGCTGTATCTGTACAAACACTGGAAGAATCACTGCCTTGAAGCCATCAGTGCTTAACTGAATGAGAGAGGCCGTGGAAAGAAAGAGATGTTTCTCTGTTTAATTTCACTTAACAATCCTCATAGTTTCTAACGGAACATTTACTCAAAGCAGTGCTTGCTCAGAGATCTCTGACCAAGTTAGTGCCTCAGAACACCACAGGACACTGCTGTGCAGAGACCTTAGAACAAAGCCTGGATCCAAAAAAGCCTCACTGGTGGGGTGCTTATCCACCAGATTGGTGTGGGAGGGTGTCTTGGGGTGACTGTGTGATACTGTATTCCCTATTGCCTGCTCTATGCCCAGACTTGAATCCTGTGCCTTTCTGCACCTTCAGGAGAGAGGGGGCACAACCGGTGGAATTCCTTCGGTGCTGTGTTCAAAACACAGATAAGCTCTCTGGCTTCTCCTGCTCTGCTTCTGCAGCAGGGAAGAGAGCTACATTCCTTTTGCTTTTTAACTAGTTTCTTGTTCGTTAGTTAAAGTACGGAGCCCTGGGACTTTGGCTTTTTCTTCTTCTTCTTCTCTTCTGGAACTGTTCAAAACACCAGAACATCAGAACTTCACTGGGAGACCTTTCCACCGAGGCCTGGATGGGGGCACGTTGAACCCCAGCTCTGGCGAGGAGGAAGCCACACCCACAAAGGACTCTGAAATCTACCCAGGTTCTCTCCACAGCGAGAGGTTTTATTATTTAGCATTATTCTTTTTTCCCCCCATGCCCATGTGCACTTTACTTGTTAAATAAATAGTTGGGTTTTTTTCACTTTTCTCCGAGGAAAATTCTTTCTGAACCTGGTGGGGGAGGGCTGGCTGTACCCTGCCTTCTATCAGAGGACGTTCATTTCAGACGTTCCTCCAAATTTGTCTCAAACCAGGACAGGCTGGTGTGACTTCCACCTTTACATCTACAGCAGTTCTGTGGAGCATTGGCAGAAGAGCCATCACTCATTTTGCCTTCAGTGACAAACACACCTCAAGTGGGTGGCATAGCTGAGGCATACAGATGGGCAGCACTAGAATAAATTGCAGACCTGCCTAAATCTTCTAAATGAAGAGCTCCCAGTCCAGCAAACCTTATTCACAGGTGTGGTCACATCTCATTTCATGCCATTTACTGCGAATGGCCCATTGTCTCTGGGAAGAAATCATAGGTTTTTGCAGTGTATGTTGGTTTTGACTACACCTACTGTTTCAGTATAGTTTCTGGATACTGCCTTGTATTTGTTAAAAAAGAAAAAGACTTGCCATTAGTGCTTAGTGTTATTTCAATGTGATGGTAGAGTTTGCATTAAAAATGCATGGCTAGGTTAGATATTTAACATTCAGTTGGCGTTCTGGCACGGTCTGAGGGCATGAACTGTAGCCAAGAATATATGGATTCCTAAAACTGTTTCCTGTGCTAAATCTCAACATCAGCCTGTCCATAAGTAATGAGGAGAAGGATGATGTAAAATAATGGTGTTGTTAAAAATACTGTCACTTCTCCCTCCCCCACATATTTTAAAGAAATGTATTGCAAAAAATTCATAATGCACCTGGCCATCTTTCTCATGTCTTTCTTTCTTCCTCATCCTGATAGAATCAGTGCTCTATATTACTCCTTAGATTCAAGAGATTATGGCAATCTTCTCTGTTTTTTCATTAGCTGAGCTGATTTCATGCAAAAGCTGTTTAAGATTCATGAGTGATTTTGCCTCTGCAAAGAATAGGAATGCAACTGAAGGGAAAAAAAAAGTTTCCAATAGACTATTGGATAGGATACTGATGAGAAATATGCACACAATTAACTTGAAATAAAATGCAACAATTTCTTCTTTAAGACTGTCCCCACAAATGAGATGTGCCTAGCTTAGTGCATCCAAACCCTTGCATCCTCCCTCTTGTACAGACTGATGTTGCACAGGCACACTCCTGCTTTACTGGGTCCCTGCAGAGCCATAAGACCCTGATAATTATCACAGAATTTTCTCAATCTGGGAACCTTGCAGTCTGTGGTTTCGCTGGCCAGGACCCATTCCTTTAGGCCAAAGTTTCTTATTTTCTCACGCCAGAAGACTTGCAGACAGAGCAAATCAGATTCTGCTGGCTGTTGATCCTGAGAAACTGGAGGGAGATGAATCCTCTCTCTGCTCACAGATGTCATCATGCCTGGGGTTGCTGCATGGGTGCCTGAACAGCCTGCCAGACTCTGGCAAAGGGTGAACTTGGGTTTAGAAAATTCCCATGCTCCACATCTGTCTGTAGTTCCCACTCCCCACCTCTCAGTGGATGCAGGGATCATTTTAACTGTGTAATTTTAGACTGATTGTCACAGATCTCACAGGAAGAAAAGCAGAACTAGTAACAGTATTCCTGCTTCAATGGGCTTATCATGCTCAGAGGTGCCAGCTACAGCAGTCCAATGCAGTGCAGTTCAGTCCAATGGCTTTGCACCTCCTGATCCTCCAGACAGTTGAGGAGACCGATGTAAATGATTTGCATCCCCTGGATTTGCTCAGGAGACCACCACTCCAGGTGCTGTGTAATGTCAGCTGTTCCACACTGGGAATTGTTTGTCAAAACTGTTTGCAAATAACACCCGTCTCCCTTCCCTTCTGGTTTTCCCGTATTGTTTCTGCAAGGTGCTTGGAGCCGGATTATGGCATTGAACAAAAGACAGTCTGAAAAATTACCTTCGGGCTTATGTTTAGGCCCACGTGCTTCATTACTTTCTTGGATCAGGGCCTCAGCATCCTGCAGTCACTAAGTGAACAACCCTAATGTGAAGCCAGTGCCAACTTTGAGTGCCTAAGCAACAGAACTGGCACACTGTACTGATCTTCTCTTCTTCATTAAGAAAGATGATTCAAATATTATTTCTTGAAAAGCATCCAGTCTGTGAAAAGATTCAGACAGTGTTAATCAAGTTACCATGGATTTCTTTTGAGACATTCAAGCTATTAAGAGCAGGAATATTTTGTCTGAAATTCTATACAGAAACCTAGTGATAGAAATAATCACTTGCTAGCTGTTACCTTTCATCTTTTGTACACAAGTAGAAGTTTACCATGTTCCTAATTGCAGTGAATTAGATGAATTTGTCCTAACAAATCAAGCCATTCAGAGTGTCAATATTTTCTGGAAAGGGAAGAGCAAAAAAGACTTCAAACAGTGAGTTCAGAATAAAAGGTTGTGAAGATGGGCAGACATGAGTCATAAAGGTGGGATACTGTAGGTGTCCTTCATACCACTGCTTAATGTTTTTTCTTCTTGTACAAAGAAAATTAGTAACATTGTACACAGACAGCAGAACATCTTTATTTGAGGACATAATTTATTGGAGCTTCTTAAAGAACTACTTACTATTTCATATAATGAGGACAAAAGACTTTGAGGCACCCTGGAACGTGCAGGTTCTATTGACCACAAGACGATAATTTCTACTTTCTAATCCCTCTCTCGAAAGTTTCCAAAATGAACTCTGGAGCACAACTGGAATCATAGAAATAATTTTGTTCACCACCAGTTGCAAAACAAAACAAACAAGGGGCTGATCTAAGAAAATGTATATGGCCTTTTGTTCACATTTGCAGAAAGGTCTTCAAACAAATTTCAGTCGTGTGGAGTTGAGTGGAATGTGACCACAATCTAAGAAAGTGGGGAAAAAGGAGCAGCCACTCCCAAACCAGTGGCTAAGAGACTACATGGCAGCCAGTACATGCTGTAATCAGACCTATAGCCCCATCAAACATCCTCCCTGTAAGTCTGTCCCTGTTGTAACAGCAAGGAAAAATTGTGCAAAAATAGTATTTGTTTTCACCTTAATGTCCCATGCCATTGTAAATGTAGAATCAGCGTCTCTATACATAAAAGGGCTGCTTGTTATTATAAGCCTTTGCACTATCTTCTTCAGGGTTATGAGGTGTAACTGGGGAATCTTTCTCTGCAGTTGTCTGAGGTTTCAGATTGTTTAAATCCTTCCTCAGGTTATCAGGTCAGTTAACACAAATATGGCCTCTTTAATTTAATCTGGAGGATGCTAAAACTGAGAGAAACCCAGATTTCACTCACCTCTCTGAATGGAGCAAGCTTGGGGCAGAATACTGTCACTTTCTAACAGCCTCTACTACAACTGCATAACTCACTGGGACAGGACAGGAGGCGACTGAAAATGTAAGAACAGCTCCACGGCAGATGCTCCCTGCCCCTCTATGTACTGGAGGAGAATCTGAAAGTTCACTGCTATTCCTTGGAAATCAGTCAGCTGCAGAGGACGAGCTGAGAAGAGATAGAGGTGTCACATTACTCTGCCTCACAAAGGAGACCTCGAGATTCATTATTTAAGCTCTCATGTTCCCAGAGGGTCTCAGGGAGGATTATTACCTGTCCTCACTGAGAGCAAGGTGACTTTAGTTAATACTTTCTCGATTTGGTTTCTCACTGACTGTACTTCCTCACACACCCCAGCTCTCCAGCCAGGTCTGCTGATTTGGATGGGGATTCCCAACTTCTCTGCAGTTGAGTTTCACTTTATGAGAAAGTTGCTGGGATGCCTCATGCATCACTGGACACAGCTCCCCAAATGCAGGGATATGGAGACTGGGCTGTCTCTTGCATGGGTGCTACTTTTTTTGTCTTGCCACCATTTTGACACATTAATATTATTAGCAAACACTGCATGACAGCATCTTCAAACAGCTGGAGTTGGGCAAAGGGGAGAGATGATAAAGTCATCCTGGATCACCTCTTGTATGAGAAAGGTTGCAAGATTTGCTCTTTAGAGCCACTGACCAGAAGAGAACATATGTTGTAGATGCAAATGCTTCTTCTACAAATACAGTACAACTAGTTTTTTGGGACCAGTCAAGCTTCTTTATGTGTTTCATCCAGGTATTCCTGTCACAGTTTGGACTGGGATTTCCTGGATGGGAACACACCAGATATGGGGAGCTAGACACTCTGGTTGTATCACAGCTGCTAAGGGTGTATATTGGAGGCAGAAAATTCATGTTTTTCTGGATTGAATATGCTAAGCAATGATACTTGACAAGAAATATTTGTCTCAATCCCTAAAAAAATACCAAACCCCAAGGATTTCGAACGTCACTGATACTTCAGCATGTACAGGCAGAAGAGCGAAGGATGTCAGTCAAGTACTCTGGATGGATGGCAGCCATACTTCAACAGTGTATTTCCATTCACTGCAGATGAGACATCCCAGAACAGGGGAGAAGCTGGAAAATCAGATATACAGGATGGCACAAGATCTATTGGTCCAGTATACGTCCAGCTTGTGAGAGTGACCCAGTGCAGATAATTCCATGGGACTTTTTCTTACCCATCATGAAAAAAGGGTTTATTTGATCTGAACTGCTACTTGACATTTGTTCTGTACCTGAGGTTGTTAGTTCTCTTCAGCTTCCAGGTGGCTGCTACATGACCATTTATCCTTGCCTTGCTGCCCAAAGTTTGTGCCTCAGGGCTAAAATCACTACTGCCACCTTCTTTTTAAACCACTTAAACAGAGCCAAATTAATTTGCTTGGCACAAACTAAGGAATGCTGACACAAACTGCTGTGTGGGCTGGTTCAAAAGGATGCTTAACACTAGAGGAGGGAAGGGGTGGGAAGAGGATGGAGAACACCACAGATGAGCAGCTGCAGTGGTAACACCCAGCAGCACAGCTGGATCTGAAGGAGGATGTTTGTCCACAGCCCCTGAAAGCAATTAGACTGGAGCCTTGGGGGGTCTGGCACATCTGAGAACAAGTGCTACTTATTTTGTTAACTAAATAGGAATTTGGATATCTGTCCTTATTTCCAGATTGCAACATTCATGAGCTTCTGTGTGCTGCGCAAGCATTGAAGATCTGGATGCTTTAATTACTGGTAGCAGCTCCTTCATTAAATGCTGTATCTCACTTGAGAAGACAATGATGCTGATTTCTAAGGTGAATTAGGGGGAAGGATGGTTCTGCTGCTGTTTCTTTTCTTCAAAATCAGACTGTCTAAACTCAAAATGACACAGAAATTCTGAAGAATACAGCTTTGGAACCAGTTGTTTGGGTTTTATTTTTCCCTGATTTTTGCATTATCCTTGCTTCCTGAGGTGCCCTGTGACTGCTGTATTCAAGAAACCTGTCCTCCCATTGCCTCCAACACCTATGACCATTTCTGTCTTACCCCCAGCAAAAGGTTAAAGGGACAATGCTATACATCCTTGGGCAATGTTATCTACATTTATAACATTCTAGGCCATCTTCATTGTTCCTAACACAGCTGGAGTAAATTATTTAATTGTGTGGCACCTCTTCGCTCCTCACAGCAAGCACAAAATGCTTACTAGCTTCAGTCGGAGTTATGTGCACGTAACTATGCAAGAAATGAATATAACCCTTTGATTACAATAAGGTTATACGCAGCAGGAGTCCATGATGATTAGCAGTAAAATGAAGAATTTTTCATAAATCATAAATGTAACTTCATAATTTCCATTCCTTCTTATCCTTTTTCTTTGTGTGCACCTACAAAATTATATTTTGTCCTAATTCAGGCACCTTTTGTGCAATTGTCCCAAAAGCTGTTACTCATTATTACCCAAAAGACAAAGAGAAACAAATGCATTAAAATCACTCGATAATTTTGCCTGAATTGACTTTCTGCTTCTTTGCCCTAGGGTGAGATCTGACTTGAATGTCACTTTGCATTCTTGCAAAGTCTGCCACATCCTGAAGTACTCATATGCCCAAATGGCAACAGAGGCATGGTTAGTATCAACTTAGCCACTCCAGAGCAGTACAAAGAGAAGCAGGAAGGAAGAAGAAGCTACTGGCAGCAGTACTGCTACTGCTGCTACCATGGTGTCTGCCTGAGGTGGTACAGTGTGCCATCTTTTCATTTGGTTGTGAACTTCTGCTTTCAAAAGGTATTTTCCCTGCCATTCTGTCACCTAGCAGTGATTCTGGGAGACCAGGGTTTTCATAACAAAAATGAGGGGTGCAATGCTTGTACATGCAGGGTCTGGGGTCCCCAGTGGCTGTGGAAGCTTTGGAGCAGCATTGGAAGAAAGGTACGATGGTTCTGAGGTGAGGGTGGAGCTGGGACTGTCTCTTTGACTGTAACTGCGCATCCATTGGTGTCAGAGGTAGGACAGTGGACTAGGCAGAACTGCATCTCTACTGCATCAGCTCCTGCATTTCACATGTATCTGCATGAAATTGAAATTCAAGCCAGTGCATGTGCTGCACAAATGGCCAAGAATGACATCCTTTTTGATATTAAAGAATACATTTATTCAGAGGGATTAGGGAATCAAAAAACAAAAGAGAAAATCTTTGGCAGTTCAGGTGAAGTTATATATCTCAACAAAGAAGGCAGCATTTCTCTCTTGACATACAAACCGAATGGCAAGCTGTGTTTCTTGGGAGCAGATTTAGAATTGCTCCCAAGAATTGCATCCTCTGGTACTGTGTGCTGACTGGTTATCAGAAATGTCTGTTAAGCTTGTTGACATTTCTGTTGGTTTTCCATTGCTGCTTTGTTCCTGGTTAAAAAATTGTATCTGGCAGAAGCCAGAGTTTACGTGCATTTTTTGAAAGTGCCCATCCCTTGTTTCAAGGACCAACCCTTCCTATGGAGCAGATCTGCTGCCCCAAGGAATCATACTGTATCTTCCATTAAAAAAAAAAAACCAAAAAACCCTACTAAATGCTGTGTGGGTCTCTTGTTTAGTGTAGGAAAAGCCATGAGAAAAATGACATTAAAAGCCTTACAAGATTAGAGCAGAATGATCTCACTGTAAAACCAGATAAGTCAATGCCTTATTGCAACACCTGCAAACATTAGTACTTTAATGCTTCTTGTGCTTCAAAAGTGAATAGAAAAAATCCCCAAAACCCTGAATTTTTTTTCAAGTTCCTTCTTATTTTGTCACTTTTATTTGGCCACTATTTTCATCCTAGAAATCTTAAAAGCCTAGATTCAAGGTACTAGATGAAAAATGTTATTTCTATATTTAGAAAGACATAGTACCAAATATTAAAGTAAGGGACAACTATTGCTATATTTAAGAGGGAAAACTGTTATTTATTAAAAAAATATATTTTTCTATAGTTGTAGCTTGTGAAGTATCTGCCTTCTAGACTAAAATTTGCCTTGGTGAATAGTTTTGAAAAGTTTATATATAAAGTATTCAGACCATTTTTAAGTGAGAATGAAAAGCAGAATGTATTTCTCCCATTGTATCTTGTGACCCTTTTCAACAACTATTATGAGCAAAATGGCTGAAAGTTGAAAACTGTAATTTGCCATGTAAATAGCTGTGCTTTTGCACAGTGCCCAGCCTTATTGTGAAGGAAATTGATTTTTCTTTAGCAGTGATATAAAGGTTTGAAAATCATATACCAACCATGTAAAGTCTTCTTCCCCCTAATTTTGCATTACAACTCCAACCTCGGAAAGACCTACAGAAGTACTTTACATTCCTTGAGCAGTTCCAGCAGAATGACCACAACGTGTACAGCCTGTGTGGGGAGCATATCTTTATAAAATAGGTTTACATGCCTCTGCTTTTTATTACTGAGATACCCTGTAACTAATCTCAATGCATAATGACATGGCTACATTTCAAATACTTCAACAACTTAAAACATGTTGGAAGGACTCAGACTCCCAGGAAAAGAAGGACTCTTCTCAGGGTATACACTTTTCCCTCCTACTGCTATATTGATCTATAGGGAGCATACACATGACAGGGAAGAAAAATATTCCTGAATTTTATTCTGATCTTTCTTATGTGATTGGACTTCATAGGTTACTGTAATTTATGGCCTCTCTTTGCTGCACTCTAAACAGGGTGCAATCTAAAATGTGGGAGCTGGAAATCTCTAGTTCAGGATGCAGGCTGGTGTCAATAAGCAGCCATCCTTCTCCTTCTTCCTGAAGAAGTATTTGGCAATTAATCAAGAGATGAACATTTGCAATCCCTACACTGAAACTGACAGTAAGCCTTTGGCAAACAAAAAGGAGTCTGATCCCACAGTGATTAAGGGTGATAGGGAAGCTGCCTGCTGAAGGAAAGTGTTGGGGACACTCTTTCTTCTGGGCATTGCTTTCCAGTCTCCAAGCAACTCTTGCAGGCATCTGCCAAAGGTTGTGAAGACAAGAGACAGTATGTTAGCAACAGACACTGAGAGGTAGGTAGTAAACAAGGATTTGCTTAGCAGAGCACAGCTGAAGAGCTTACGAGTAACATCTGTGCTCATTTTTTGTAAGAGCTCTAGAAGCATGTATGGGATGGTCTACCAGAGCACTGGCACTCACTTGGGATTTCCATACGTGCTCTGCTCTCTGCTCTTCTGTGGCATTCCCCATAATGATGGACTTGCCTTGAGGGATCAGAGCCAGCCATTTGCCATCTGGGTATGTCCTCAGTGCAGCAGCACATTGCAAGGCGAGCTCCAGTTTGAAAGCATTCAAATCATGTTAATGTGACCAAGCTAATAAGCTCAGCCTTGGGAAATTGTTACCTTACATTTCAACAACTATTGAGGGTAAAGTGCTAAACCCAGACATTTTTCCGGCCCAGGAAAAATGTTCCAATCAATGGAGAAGAGAGCAACAGCGCAAAAGTACTTCCTTACTGTCTGACCCTTGGGTAAAGGTTGGGAAAGCCTAAAAGATGGGCAGGTTGTTAAACAACTCAAATGAATGTTGAAAAAGATATACGAGTCTGTCTTTACTAGGCAAAGGAGCAAACTTGGTTTTCCAGGAGGAAGAGAATGCCCCAAACCCATCACTGGATAGGGGCAAACTTTCTACTCTCCATCCTTGGAAAGTGGGAGTGGGAACCTCTTCCTTTAATACTGGGGAGAGCCCTCTTACTCTCCCAAAAGACAGTACCAAGTGCTAAACCTGGCACATCCACATGCTCCCTGAATTGCTCAGTGTCATATTCAGGCTGCTCTGACACACCAGCCCCCTCTTTCCATGCACCATAGTGTTTGTGGGCCCTTAGCACAGATTTTGGATACCAGTCTGAGTATACAAGCCCAAAAGTTCTGTGCTGCAGCTGCTATGATCTCTCTGGGTTCTGGCCTGTAGAGACATACGGCAGAGCTGGGAATGGAGAGCCATGTGTGAGCTGTCACATTCCTGACTCACATAGAATCTTCTAGGAAAGGAGGGAGGGAGACAAGTGGGGGGTCTGTGGAGATGGAGTAAATGCATAATAGGACTGTGCTGGGCACAAATAAGGCTCATTTTTCATGATTTGCAAAGGGCCATTTGTGATCGATCTCTTAGTGCGTAAGTGGAAGGAAAAGAGGGGGTGCATTACAGCCCATTGGCTCTCATCAGGCAGTGGGGGCAGGTATCAAACCGATTTTGCCTTATTATAGGCAGTCAGAGGGCTCAGTGTTAACACCACCTGCTTATCTGAACAAACAGGCAATTGTGTACTGCACACACACTATTTTATCCAGGGGCTATGATAACTCAAGCTTCCTTTCTTGCAGCTGATGGCATCATTAGAAGGTTTCTGCTCTGGATTAGAACAGAAAGCCTGGAAGGAAAAATAGCCTCATGATTCACAGCCTCAGGTTATTTATTTACTGTATAAAACATTCAATCTCATTGTAAAGAGATCAGGCTGAGGCTGGGTAGATGGGCAGGGGCTGAGGCATGACCACATGAGGGACAGCCTCTTTAGGGCAAACTTTAGGCAGGGTGGCAGCTTTCTTTAGTGCTGGAGAGCTAACTACCCTCACCTCTTACTGGTGCACATTTTCCACCAACTTTGAAGAATGGAGAGATGAGCTGGCCTCGCTCCAGTTGAATTTAATCACTCATAGCTCCTCCAATGTTTCCTAGGCTCAGCGAGTTGTAGAAAACTGTCATCAAACATGCAAAAGCAACGCTGAGGTTTACTCTGCAAGGAGGGAGAGAACATATGGAGTGAGCCCACGCTTTGTGCACTGCTGCACTTCTGAAACTGGATTAGCATCTCTTTTTTTTGGTTGTAGTTTGGCCTGGAAGGTTTGTTAATTGACTAGTGTTGTTAGCATGGCAAACACATCACTGTGTTATCCTGAATGCATCTGCAAGTGTGATCCTAATGTAATTTTACATCTTCAGATACTTGATTTCTAGTAACTTCCAGTAGATTTTCACCAGTATTTGGCTGCTGCTATCACCAATGATGTTACACCTGTTACAAAGATGGTTCTTTTTTGGTATCTCTCAGTGTTTCATCACCACAGCCTCCCCTTGCTGTGCATCAACATGCAGTGATTGTGTGATAGAATTTTTGGTTTGTGGCATTACTCCATGCCATGTAACTGTGGAGACATAAGTATCACCAACAAAGGCTCTAGAAATACTAGACATTTTTCCCACTGAAAATTCAGTGGAAAATACACAATTCAGTTTTTACATGACAATATACATTCCAGGTATGTCATTCTGAGAAAAATGGGGATACGTTTCTTTAGCCCCTGTTCTTCTATGTTTGCAGTTTGATATTTTCTATTTGAGGTGAGAATGCAAGCAGTAAATAGTGATTCTCTTCTAGAGGGAATTACTGTAATGATTACTTTGGAATTGGAGCTTAAGGTCTATTTTGCACTATAAATGAAAAAAGATGGAAGGGGGCGAAGTCAATTGTAATTGGCTCATGGATTTGCAGTTTCTTAACTCTCTTTTTCTCTCTCTCTCTTTATAAATCTATATACACATGCATGTATATTTAATGTACTGAATTATTGCTCCTTCGTGACTTCCCCTAGCCCTTCCAACTCTAGAAGGGGGGAAAAAAAAGTGTAAGCTCAGGAATCTTGATTATAGGAAAGCCACAGGAGAATCCCAGGCTTCCACCTAAACTCTTCATTTGCAACATCTTACACAACTCTTCCTGGGGCAATGGTAATGATGCAGGTCCAGTGACAGTGCTTTTGGAGTGAGCTCTGGAATAGCATTTGAGGTTAGAATTAAGTTGAAGTCAGGTGGGTTAGACTTCACCTTCTTCTACAAGCTGCAGTTGTCATCTGTGCAATTCCCTTATTCAGCACTCATTTCCAGAGTGCAAGAAATTAGGTTTATTGCATTGACAGCTGACCTAGAAACTCTGGGTCAAGTTCTCCTGCTTATATGTAGAGTTTTATATTGCATCCATTACTGCAGTCTCCAAGCAATTTTCATGTGAAGAAAAGTCATTAATTCCCACACAGAGTTCAGTGGTCCTCCCGCAGTTTCCCTTTTGGGGAAAGCACTCTGCATGAAAGGCCGTTGTCTTTGAAGGGAATGAGGGCATGAGTGGAGAATAAAGGTTTTTGTATTGTTAGTGTCAGTGGTGGCAATAAAGTTGCCTCCCGGGGAAGCTGAGTGACATCCCTTAGAGATCCCCAGGCTTGGGAGAGCATTTGATTCCCAATTAAACAATTTCCACATAGATTTACTTCCCTTCCATCAGAGCTCTTTTGTTGTCCATTCTCAGAGGCGCTGTCCACCAGGGGCACAGATTAAAATTTAGTCCTTCATGGAGAAGGGATTCAGTCTTTCAGCTTCTTTGAGAAATGGGACTTTGAATTGATGTCAGAGGCTATTGAAGAGCTACAAGGGGCTAGGGCAGAAGCTCTGCATGCCTTCTGAGGCTTCAGCCATACAGAAAGCAGCTTTTTGACCCATCCAGAATTGAGTGGCAACCTTAAACTGAGGCCCAAATTTGGTATCTTCTAATAATCCATGCTGATGCTGATAAATGCAAAGATTCCATTAGCCATGTCCACGCCTGCAAGGAAGAGGTAAAGTTGCCTTGCAAGCAGAAGATGAAAAAAAAGAGTACTTCAGTGGGGATTCTGGTGGGACTGGAGCTTTGCACTACTCTTGGCAAATGAGCTTCACCAATGCAGCCTCCCTCAAAAGCCTGTTTGGCTCTGAAATGCCAGAAGGTGGGCCACTTTATCACAAAACTGTATCAAGTCAGTGAGACCTGCTGTCTGCAGAGTGGCAGGGACTCTCCAGGTTACAAACGCTCTGGCTGTAGCAGGGAATACATTGCCAGGAAAGCAGTGGGTGTGGGTTGGTGGCGATCCTGACTCCCATGCCTTGGGTCCATCTGCTGGGGTGGGAAGGGAGAGGCAGAGCAGACACTTTCTGAAGGCTAGAGTCTGCTAAGTGTGTGGTAGCACAAGGAGAACTCTGCCTGGGAAGGCCTTTCTGAATCTTCATGTCCTTCGGAGTGTAGATGTCACTAGGCAGGACATTCTGAGGTGGCAAGTGAGAGCAGAGAGTGACAGATTTTGTCCTGGGGCTCCTTGCCCTGGTTACTTCAGCTGTTTGGTAACACAGACACCTTTTGTGGGGATGCACACAAAGCAACAGAGCAGAGTAAGGAGAAAAGTGGCGAGATGTCACAGTGTGGTGTGGGGAAAATAAGGCAGATGTGCAGGCCAAGGAAGCATGGTGGTCAGGAGCAACAAAAGTCTGGGCATCCAAGAATTATTGCCAGAACTTGCCATGGAAGATGCAGCATAAAAAGTGGCAAAATTAAGGTGAGAAAGTACTATTACTGATGCGGAATTAAAGATCTTTGTGCAGAAGAGATCCTGAGGTAAAGCAGATGTGAGTTGAAAGAAGTGTTGGCCTAGAGCAAAACAGGCCATAGATTTCCACTAGGAGTGTCCTTAGGCCCTAGTCTGGCATCTCATGCTGAAAGCAGGTCTTACAGAGCAGCCTTCAACCTGGCCACTGAGATGGAAAACCCACCATTTCCATGGGTATTTTGTTCCAGTGATTAATCATCTGTGCTCTTAAGAAGTTGCACCCCATTACTATGTTAGATTTGCTGGGCTTCACCTTTGGGTAATTAGTTCTTTTTATGTCTCTCTCTGCTAGATTAAAGATCCTTTTTGTAGCCAGTATTTTCTTCCCAAGTGGGTAATTATACCCTGTAGCCACACTGCTTCTCAATCTTATTTTTGATTAACTGATTTGGCTCCTTAAGTCTTTCCCTGAAAGGCAGTGGGCTCAGTCATTTTTTCTCCACCCCTAGTCTTTGAATTGCATCTTGTGACTCTACTGTCTAGTTTTCTGGTACCTTTCTAATAAACGTGTGGTAGAACAAGGTTCACTGTTCAGCAGTGTTCTTAGTGGGTCACCAACCATGCCAGAACTTTTAATTTTAGTGGGTTTTTTTATACTAAACAATATGCTATCATGTTTTGTTTTGTTTTTTAAAAACACAAACAAAAGCCAACACACCAAGCAACACTCTGGACTCTGAACTCCTGCAGATACTCAGATAACACCTGTTAGCTGCTGCAGGCTGGGCTCTGGTTTCTTCTGAGCTCCTGTTGATGTGGAGCAGAGCTGACTCAGAAGCTGCTGCCCTGCCAGCAGGCAAGGAATTGCTGCAGCACAGGGCATCCTGCTTCTTGCTGCCTTGAAGACTCGGCAAGGAGCGTGGGGCTGCCTGCCTTACCTGGAGTGGGTTTGAGCTCTGTGTTTCTTCCCAGGGAGAGGCAGGGGCTTCCACATTCAAATGTAGCTCTGCTTCAAGCCTCCTGGCTTGCTACACATGCGATCTGTTCCTGAAGGACTAACGCCATGGAAGGGACTTTCACTGGAGCAGTTCAAGAGCTGTAGTCCATGGGAAGGACCTATGGACGACTGTCTCCAGTGGGAGGGACCATGCTGGAGCACGGGAAGAATGTGAGGTGTCTTGCCCCTGAGGAGGAAGGAGTGACAGAGACTACGTGTGATGAACTGACAACAGATGCCATGCCCCAACCCCCTGTGCAGCTGAGGAGGAGGAGGTAGAGAAAATAGGGAGTGAAGTTGATTCCAGGAAGAAGTTGTGATGAGGGGGAGGTATTTTAAGAGTTGGTTTTGTTCCTCATTATCCTACTCTGATTTTGACTGGTAATAAATTCATTTTCCCAAGTTCAATCTGCTTTGCCTGTGATGGTAAATGCTGGGTGATCTCTCCCTGTCCTTACCTCCAACCACAAGCCTTTCATTATGTTTTCTCTCCCTGCCCAGCTGAGGAGTTGAGTGATAGAACAGCCTTGGTGGGCACCTCGTGTCCAGCCAGGGTCAACTGTCCACAGCTTCACTGACAAACCAGGGCTAGTTCTTTCTGTTTGTGTCCATAATCAAATCTTCAGGCTGTGATATGGAGTCGCTCAAGCATCAGAGAAAATATAAATTCACAATTTAACCACTGTAGTTTGAACACATTAACTGTTTTCTATTCCAGATTCATTTGTTACACATAAGATGTCATCTTAAGGCTTTTGTTAATACATTATTTTCAAATATAGAGGGTGTCTAGGTGCAGATAGATTGCTGTTGCAGACGTATCATTATTTTTCAGAGTATTTTGACTTTAGAACATTGTATTTCAAAGTTCTAATGTTTTACTAAGCCAAAAGGCTTATGCTAAGGTATGAGAATACAATCATCACTGTGCATATTCTTCAGGTAAACATAATCCACAGCAGCAATCACTTAATTCTGATATAATTAAAAACAGGCAGTCAGGAAGATAGTCAGAGAGAGAAAAATATTCTGACTAACATATTTTTTGATGATATATGCTGAGGGAAATACCAGAATAAACAGATTTAAGCATGGTTAGGAGCTTAGATCATATACTATTTTTTCCTGTTTATAACACAAAATGAAGGGTTCTTTCTGCCAAGGTTGTCTGATTGCTTGTGACAAGACTTGGAGGGATGCCTTTAGAACAAATGGAGGTTTTTCTCTTCAGTGATCCCAGCCTGAGTGCCTCAACTGGGCATCAGTGAAACGTGACACAAAGCTCCCTTGATCACAGAGCAGGCTTCTGAAGGAGGGCAAGATGAACAGTTTGGATACAGGGGCAGAGGAGACACCTCCACTTTAAGGAAAAGGAAAAGCTGTGCTGTGCTGTACATCACCTATGTGATATGTGCCATAAAGCCCCTCAGGGGCTGGGATTGTTTGTGTCAGTGTGATAACCAGTCACTCAGGGCACATCCTCACAGAGGGGGCACAGTGAGATGGCAGCCTGCTGCAAGGTGGGGAGGGTGATCTATTTCTGGACTTAGCCAGGTAAAGCCCAGCTCAGAGCTGGAGGTAGGGCCTTGTCCTTGGAATCACATGCAGGAGCACAGAGCAAGCAGAACTACTCCCTCTCTGTACAGATGGCAAGCTGACACACTGCTGGCAGTGGCACAAAACCCACAAACAATGGTATACCAAAAATTTATGGTCAAGGAGGGCCTTGAACATGGATCATCCAAGTCCCACACAGGGGCTGCTGGAGGGGTGGGAGCAGGGAGATGAGAGTCAGGAGAGAGGACTGTCTGGAGCAGGTCAGTATCTTGAAGTGACTCCAGGAGACACAGCAAAGTCAGCAACTGGGGACACACAGGCCAAAGCTATTCTGTACTTAATCACTTTAGATGCTCTCTTTATTGGGAGCCAGCACCAGGGCATGTGAGGCTTACATGTTTATGTGTCACATATTATGGACCTGAGACTTATATATGATCTCATCCTCCAGCCTCATGGACACTTTTAGGACCACAATTGATTCCCCCAGGCCATCAGACACAGTTGTCTAGAATAATCAGACAATAGAACAAAAGGAAAAGAAAGAGAAATAAAAGAAAACAAGGAAAGAAAATGAGAAAGCTCTTTGATCAAATCCTTTTTTGAATAGGATTTATTACTATTTTTCTAGTACCTTTTACCACAGTGGTGGGCCTTTCTTAGGCAGGAGATGCCAGGGACAGAACAGGTGCAAAGCGGGTTCACTTTACAATGTGGATTCTTGCCTAATAGAGGATGAACTCCAGCCATCAAATGCATTTCAGTTGGAGTCTCAGGTTTGTCTCTGAGCTATCAGACAACACTGTCATTCAGCTAGCTATGCCTATCTTCCGGGTGAAGCCTTTTTCTCTGTTTGTGGGTCTAAGAGGACTGTGCCAGGACCCATTCCCTTTCAGTGGCTAATTTGGTGCTCCCATAGGAAGCAGATTTGTGTGGGGAAATACAAACACCACAAGGTCTCTGCAGAATGGCTTTGGAAGGAGAGCACACCCCTACCTACTTCCCCAACCACCTCCCTGTAAACATGGGGAGCATTTCCATGCTTTACTCTAGCAAGATGAGAAGCGAGGTTGAGTTTACAAAGGCTGAGTATCATCAGCTGAACATCACCAGCTTCCTTGGGGTCTACAGGAGCTCATTGCTGAGATGGATTCTTGGAAACTAAGTCAGATTTGGCCAGCCTGAGCTATTTTGTGGCAGGGGGAATATTTTCATTAATACCGCTACTCCTGAATATGGTGACGGGAGGGAGACCATTGTCTTAGTCATTTTCCAACAGGCAAGAAAGCAACTATCAGCTATACCAACATCACTCATGAAGCAGCAGAGACCAAGGTGTAGGAAAACAGCAGCTGGGTTCCATGGGGGCTAAGAGAGAGGAGGAAATTTTTCAGCAAGATTTGAATGACCCCACAGAGCAAAGAGTAAGACCCTCAGGCAACAAGCTGTTGGGCTGCAGCAGCAATATCAGCAAAATAAATTCTCAGAATCTAACCTTACCTTCCTCTCTGCATTATCTTTCCTAGCTGAGTGAGAGCTTCCCATTAAATGAGGGCAGGAGAAGGAAGAGGGCAGAAGCAGCCAGGGCTGCAAACTGCACCTGACTCAGACCTTCCTGGCTAAGAAGTTGCTTCATCTTCTGGATAGAAAAGGGTATTCTCATTTTACAAATGACAATTTTAAATAGTTTTCCTTAAGTCACAGAGCAAACTCTGGCTGCTGCTGAAATAAGCAGCAGCTTCCACTTGGCTTTAACTGAACACTTGAGCCATTATTTTAAATTAATACTATTAAGGGAAAACCTAGATGTCCTGGCCTTGACAGGAGATCTATTATGTTGCATTGTCTGGTAAGTTTATGAAAAGAGCTGTTATCATTTAAAGGCTAAGTGGATGAGAAAGAAAAAAGGAAAAAGGATATATTCTTATTAGGACCCAGCTAAGGACTGTCCTGCCTAAAACCAGTTTTTGCATAACTGAAATTTTGTCATGAGAAATTTCAGGTTTGACAACAAATTCCAGATTTCCACTGAAAAAATGCAAATGACAGCACTAGTGCTGCTGCCTGGCAGGCATTTGTCAACTTTGTTTTCTGTCTTCAGGGATACAGTGGAATCAACAAGACCCCTTTTGACAGGCAAAAAGTTAGCAAGCCAAGTAATAGAATAATAAATTCTGCATTAAATTTTCTAAAGAGTATATGTGTGTGTGATTCCTACCTAGAATTTCACTTCTATGGAAAGCATTTGTAATTATTTCCTCCCTTCCAAGTACTTGGGGAGCACAACAGCACTGAGCTTTGTGTATGGTGCAACAAGTGAAGAACTGAGGCACAAAAGAGATTGCAAACCAGAACTTAGCAAGTGGCACTGCCTGCTGTGCCTGACCCACACTTTCAGAAGGGTTTTGGAGCTTTTATCTGAACACCAAAATAGCCAGCCACATCTTCAAAGGCAAAATCAGAAAGTAATTAAATGATTTATATTAGAATGTTTGTTTCTGGGATGCCAACTACCAAACTGGATGAGGTTGCTCAGGATCTTACCTACCTGAACACTGAAAATTTCCCAGATTGCACAAATCCTCTGGGCCACTCTTGTGTTGCTTTCACCACACCTATAGTAAAATTTTTTTCTTACATTAAATTGAAATTTCTGTTCTTGCAAATGATGACCTTTGCCTCTTGTCCTTTTACCATGCACATTCTTTAGTATCATAGAACCATAAATCATTTAGATTGGAAAAAAACCTGTAAGATCAGCAAATCAAACTGTTTACCCAGCACTGCCAAGTCCACCACTAAAACATCTCCCTAAGTGCCACATCAACATTTCTTTTAAATACCTCCAGGGATGATGACTCCATTACTTCCCTGGGAAGTCTTGACAATCCTTTTGCTGAAGAAATTTTTCCTAATTTCCAATCTCAGTTACTGACAAAGATATTAAACCAGACTGACCCCAATACTTAGCCCTGGAGAATTCCACTAGTGACTGGCTGTCAACTGGATTCAGCTCCACTCACCTCCACTCTTTGGGCTTGGCTTTCCAGCCAGTTTGGTAGTCAGTGGATTGTTGTGCAGTAGTAGTAGTAGTAGCAGTAGTAGTCAAGGTGAGTTAGATCCTATCAGCCTTGCCTCTCCTGGCTGAAAAGTCCAGCTTCTTTGGCCTCTTGTAGAAATTAAATGAATCCCCCGCTTTTGGCTCAGAAAACTATTTTAGTGCAGGACACTGCCTGACCAAACATGGTTTACAATGATTGCTCCTGTCCGGTGAGCATTAACCTGATTTAAAGGTGTGTTATATAACAGGGAGTGGAAAAATAGCATCACTTATCAAGTCTATCATTCCCTGTCAGGATAACAGAGACTAATCACTGTGACTTTTACGTTCTCTGCTCCTCAGTTTCAAGTGAGCTCTTTGCACTGTGGTGTAACTTTATGAACTGTTAATCTCTTCATGTGTATTTTTGGCCAGATCTGTACAAAACCATCAGGGTGGTTTACTGGGGGTTGAGCACATCAGCCTTTTCTCAGTAGCCAACCACTGGTTCACCAGTGACTCCAGCAACAACACACAGGGAAGTGGAGCTAAAAGATGAAAAGCATGGGATTTTCAGGACTGCTGAAGGTGGATGTGAAGCTGGTCATAGCAAAGAAATGTTTCAATAAGGGGAAAGGCTAGCAGTGTGAGAGTGATGACTAGCACCAGGGCAGTGAAAGGGAATGTCCTAAAAAAAGGATGGTCAGGGCAATATATGCAACATTCCATGCTCTCATATTTGCTCTTTCCCCTTTCCCTCTGGCTCTCTGTCTCCCCGAAGACAAATCTAACCTAGAGTTTGCAGAAAAGCACTGCCGCTATAGACCCCTGAAAGGACAAGCCAAACCAGCACATCCCTGGAGTATTCTGAATACTCTCACATGTCTTTTTTCTAGGCTGAATGAAAGAGTAAGCCATTATTAATCTTGCCGCCACTCCAAGATTGTTCCCTGCAGTATATTTTACAGTGTTTGTCCAGGATGGTTTTAAAACATCCCAGTGATGAGACTTCCACCAGTTTACTTGGGGGAGCTGTTTTACAGGCTAACAGACATCACCATTAGCACTATTTCTTGTCACATGCATTAGCAGCTCTCCCATAAATAATTGTTAACACTACAGTTGTTCTACAGGCCTAGGGAAGGTGAAGAAATAGAAACAGGGAGTCAGTATTCAGGTAAATAAAGGAACAAAAAGATAATGGAAATATCTAACTCCTCTAGGAAAATATATTGTTTAGCTGGGTTATGGACAATTGACTAAGTGACAGAGAGGTAACCAGTAACCTCTGCACTCATCCCTGAAAAAATGTGAAGCAATCTGAGAGAGCTCAGGCACAGAGGGAAACTGGCATCCTCAGGCTGCTGAGTTCAGCTGGGCCAGGATCTAGTAGAATTGGCTACAGTGCCTCCATTCCCCTGTAAGGCCACCCCTGAGTAAATTATCTCACATCTATCTTGGAGTAAAAGTGTAACTAGGAGAGTTTCTGCAGAGCAGCTTGGAGAGTTCACTGTTACTGCCATTGCATCTAAAGAAATGGACATATGACCCAGTGAGTAATGTCTTTTTTAATGTATCCTAGATTCTTTTACTGAAAAGCTGTTTTCTGCTCTTCAAGTTCTTCTCCTGCAGAGATCAGCACCTGGTAGAATGAGTGAAACCTTGCAATCCTGTATGTAGCCAGATCTGAAATGTTTTGTATAAATGAAAAAAAGCCCATCCCTCTTGACCCTTCCTGGCAAATCAACATCTTTGATAAGCAGCAGTTTACTGTGCATAGCTACTAATCCAGCACTGATAATGGCTGTGAACCAGCAGATACTTTTCAAACATCCTTGCTGCAATATTTCAATCGAGGTCTCCCTTTGGCAAATAATTCAATAGTTTTACTGCAATATACTGGGCAATGCCACCTGCATTTCCTTTGCTCTTTATTACATGTTCTTGTATCTCAACCCTTTCATAATGGACATCCACTGTCTACTATTACTGCATCCCGCAGCCGTAGGAAGAAGAGGAGAGAAGATCCAGCAGGCAGGAATTGTGCAGCAAGATTGATTTATTTAATTATTTTACAAACTCTTTTATAGACTTTTTTCTTCATAGTCTAATTGGACAAAGGATCAGTCACCCCCTGGGTTAATTGGCTAGAAATCATAAACATCCATTGTGAAAATATTTTCCTACTATACCATAAACATAGTTCTACAAGGTCGCAGGTGTTCATAATTTACAGAACTTCTGCAATATCTTCCATGAGAGAGAAAATTATCTCACGGGCCTAGAAAGAAGCAAGAAAAATTCTTGCTAGCAGCCATATTGTATCCACAGACTACATCTCACAGCCAGCCTTTCTCTTAGAATACAGCCCCCTTGCTGAAGCCGTGAGCAGGCTGGCAGTACATGCAGCATGCAGTGATAATCTCACCGAACAACATACGCCATGGCAGCTTTAAAGACAAGAGGATGGCTCTCTCACAAAAACTAGCAGCTAGCTATTTAGGGTCTCTGGCTTTAGGAAGAGGCCATCTGACCTCAGGAGAGTGTTCCCTCTTTTGATCTGTGTGGAATGGCTGCTGAACTCTTCTCTTGTACTGGGACCAGTATAGTCTAAGCAATCCTGCAGAAATATTTCTCCACAGATCTTCCACATCTTCCCTTATTAGAAAGGAAGAAGTTTTTCTTAACATTCAAACTTCTCAAGTTTTCCTTTTCTGAAGTTCGTCCTATTATTATGCAATGCTCTATTGTACTTGGCCTGTATAAGCGCCCTTCCTCTTGGGATTTTCCTTGAATTTATTTGGAGGTGATTATCATATCTTCTCTTAGTTGTTGCTTTGCCAAGATGTACATAGTTTGCTCTTTTGGTCTTTCCATATCAATCAAACCTTTCCACTACATAATAATAATAATTCTGCCTCTTCTCTGAAGTCCCTCCAGCTTTTCAGTATCTTTCCAGTGATACGGCGCTCAGAACAGCACAGGAAATGCCAGCTGCATTTGCAGTCATGTAGAGAAAGTTCTTTTGTTCATCTGCTCTGCTGCAGAATGTCTTAAACGAGATTGCCCCCCGCTCCCCTGTGGCTTGAGAGCTGCTCAGCAGAAAGGGGGTGCTGGTTGACAGGGGCTGAACATGAGTCATGGGTGCCCAAGTGGCCAAGAAGGCCAATGCCATCCTGGCCTGAATCAGCAAGTGTGGCCAGCAGGACCAGGGCAGTGATTATTCCCCTGTACTCAGCGCTGGTGAGGCCACACCTTGAGTCAGTTTTGGGCCCCTCACAACAAGGAGGTGCTGAAGAGTGTCCAGAGAAGGACAATGAAGCTGCAGAAGGATCTGGAGCATCTGGATGTGGCACTTGAGGGTATAGTTTAGGGGTGATTATGGTGGTGCTGGGTTTGTGGTTGAACTAGATGATCTTGAAGGTCTCTTCCAACCCTGATGACTCTGTGATTCTACCACCTTTTATTGCAACACTTCCAAAACACCAAGAAAGAGAAGGTTTCAGTGCTGGAGAGCTGTCAAACTGATGGAAAGTTCCTCTGGATATGTTATACCATGATTCCCCCTAAAAACCAGTACTATACCCCTCAAGGAGCACATGCTGCTTATTTCTGGGAAGGTACTGATGACATCATATTGAATATGGATTAGTTATTTCTTGTCTGCTTTGGTCAACCTTTGGGTGGCAACACCATTGGAATCCTGAACAGACGATGATGCCAAATCTCTGTGCAGGAAATGAAAACTATTTTGACTTTTTTAAAGCAGTACACCATATTGAGAAATACTTTCTGATTTACATTTACTACTTAATCTAGTAAGAAATGAACCTGAGAATCATACTTAAATGAAAGCATTCAATTACCAAGGCACAGTGCTGAAAACCCAAGCATGTGCTAAGTTTAGCATCAAAATGTGTTTGATATTATACTAAGAACAATCAAAAGGAAAGTACAAAAATGCCTTGTTATACTTCTACCACTGTTTTGCAAGAAGTTTTCTTTTAGGGCTGTTGAGCAGCAGATACATTTGGCCTCTGGAAGCATTGCAATCTATCAAGTAATCAGCCTGTCCAAGAAGTTAATTCTTCCTGACTAATTGCAGATCACATCAAGAAAAGAGAATCAAAAATAGGCAAAAGACAAAGATGACAAAACGAGAGAAAATAAAGGAAAAATAGAGAAAGAGCCTTCAGGTTTGCTCAGGTTTGAACACACATAAAGAGGAGAGAGAAGAAAAAACACCAGAACAAGACAGTTGCCACAACATTGGTAATAAAATACTTTGCCTAATGACTGATCACTCAGTACTGTAGTTAGTCAATAAACCAATTCTCCTGGGGCAGTTTGGGGTGTTTTCCAGGTTTTCTTTCAAACCTTTAGCAAGCAAGTAGAATTCATCACCTGAGATCTGTAATTAAGACTGGATGCATTTCCAGGGGACATGTTCTCACACATTTTAGAATACCTGGCTTCTTAAAAGAATCAGTTTTTTGTCGATATTTCCCCCCCTAAATATTCCAAGCAAGACCTAGCACTTGCATTACTTCCTTAAAAAAAAAAAAAAATTAATTCTCTGTCCCTGCACCTCACTTTTTTTCTGAATGTTTTTGATTTTGCTTTGTATTCATCCCTACAAGGATTTAAAACTCCCCCTCAGTTCAGCATTGAATGTGAATTTCATTAATGTGCTGTTTGTTTTTCTTCCAGACCAATTAATGAGGGTGATAAATGAGGTAGGACATAACACCAATCCCTGTGGCACCCCAGTAGCTTCCTCCCCCAAACTGAAACGCTGCCATTTATCATTACAATTTGCTAATGTTCTTTCCTCCAATTTGTAGACCCCATGGCAGTACTCCTACTGAAGCCAATCTCAATTAATTATTCAAGTACATTCATGGGAGATGCAGTATCAAATACTTTATGGAAAACCAAAATGCAGTGTAGCAACTGAATTTCCAGTAGGAACTACTACTTTAATTATTTTAAACCCTTTTATATCTGTTTGTGAAGATTTATTCTTTTATTATTTGTACTTTAGTGGCGCCTAGAGGATCCAACTGGGCTGAGGACCCATTGTCATGTTACTGAAGTTACATTACTAAAATTTTATCTCCAGCTGTTTAGTGATTCTCTTTCCTCCTCCTGTCTCTCATATTTGCTTCATTTTCACCCCAAGGATAGAATTTAAATTAATGAAACTGCAATTGCCAGGATCACTGACAATTCCTTTTTTTCAGGATATCAGGTACATTTTCTATATTTTGCATATTTGCTGCTTCCACATTTTCTTGTCCAAAAACCACTTTATTATGAGTTCGTGTTTGCATGAAAACAGGCTTCTGTCTCTCTGCCTCTACCGTGCATCCGCTCCTTCTGTGCATTCCCCACTGGAGTCGGTATCATCGATAATCCTGTGCCTGGCAAGTCTCAGTGAGTTGCATGGAGATGACTGATGTCACACTTGGAGGATTAAGTAGGGAATAAACAGCAGGAGGACATCATCTCTCAAGAAACTGAGACCCCATCTTGTCTGTGCTAGAAAATACCAAAGACAGATTTTTAAAAGATGTCATGGTGCTTCTTGATATGAAAAAAAAGAAAGCCTCTACACACAAAACTGAAAGCAGACTGATTCAAAAGGAGCAGAGGAATGGCTGTTTGAACAAGTCCCATCATATCCTGAGCCCAAGGACAGATGAGCTGTGAGAAGAGACCTCATATGCCAACTTTGGTCTGTAAAAGACTCACAGGGTGCTTACTTTACCAGCAAATTTACAATTCACTTACTTTTTATTTTCTTTCCTTTTAAATAAAGGTGATTAGTTTCTTCACACTCTTCCTTGTGTTCCCTTTCCTGAGACAACCTGGTAGCAGTGTCTGACAGAGACCTCATCTTCCCTCTCACCCTGAGCTGGAAAATATTTCAAGGAAACACTACAGAATCTTCTCCTTAGATCAGAGCTTGGAGAAAGTATTTTTCCCTACCTCCTGGAGCTACAGGATCTACCTGACTAAAGTGATTTCTCCCTCCCCCTCACACACAACAACATCTTCCCAGCATTGCTGAGTGTCCCATCTCTCTGTTCCTTTGTAAGGAAGCCATTCAGTGGTCTCAAAAAGTCACAAATCAGCTGTGCTCTGAATTTTTGTGAGATCTTTTATCTGTCACAGAATAAGGACTGGTGTTTTAATTCCCACTATGTTCCTACAGATGCTGGGGAGACCCTTCCTTAAACTTCTAGTGCTGTGATGTCATGCTCCTTAGAGTGCTTGAGGAAAATTGTCTAGTCAGCAGCAACTTGCCCAAAATAGGGCCATTTGAGTGTGAGCTACAGGTGAGAAAAGCTCTTAGGTTCTCCCACCTAGAGCATGCAGTTAGAGTAAACTCATTTCTTTCGATGCTGTAAGCAGGCTTTTTACCCAGAGGGGTTCAAAGCTAGTTTCTGCCTGCTTCTCTCTAACCCTGGCATTATTCAACAGTCAATAATCCAATTCAAAACAATGCAGTGACAATGAGGTGGATTTTTTTTAATGGTGTTTACTTGTTCTTAATGATGTGCTGTATCTCCCTGTTACAGAGAGAAGCAGATGATAAAGAAGGGAAAAACTACACAGTATTTCAGACAGTAAAATCAAAGAAGAGACACTCCTGTTGAGATGAAAGAGAGGCTCCTGCTAGTTCCTGAAAAGTCGCAAATGTAGGATTTTTACTGCTACATTTGATGTCTTTCTGCCAACAAGGGCCTAACTGTAAAACCAGTGAAAAATTCCCCAATTCAGAGCAGTTCAGAACCCTTTTCAATACAACCATTTTACCCCCTAAAGCAAGTTTTTGGCCAAACCAGGATAATTGCCTGCTCCCTGTCTCTTTTTTTTCTCATTCTTGCCAGATTTTATATTCCCAAATTTGACATTTCTCCCCCATCTCAGTTCAGAGAAAATAACTGAAAAGGGAATGCTCTTATGCTCAGTGCCTCAGGAGAGGAGGCAAAGAAGGAAAGGAAAGGAAAGGGGTGGAAAATTTATACCACGATTTATAAAGTCTTGGAGTTGTTTTGGTTTGAGTAGCCCAACAGAGAACATGAAGCCAGCTGGAGTGCAAGGGCCTAGGATAGCTTTGCAGCCCCACCATAAACCTTCCTCAAAGAGTGTGAGGAGAGACAGAATAGCACCAGTTTTAAATCTGTGCCTGCCTGTTTTGGTCAGCTCTGAAAAAACAGCTGGGAAAGGATTTCATGCAAGACAGGATGTGCTTCTACCTTTCCATTTCTTTAAACACAGTGCATTGCTATTGTGTTCGTATGGTGTACAATGTCCTCAGTCCCTGAGGGATCCTGCCACCTCACAGATTTGTGGTCAGCTATGAGACTGTGATGACTGTCACAGTTGCTTTGCCATTTCCCTTCTCTATTTGTTATTTGTCTGTGATTGCTACTGTGGGTTGTGTGCCTGTGGGTCTGAAAACCTTCTTCCTGAAGGGGAAGTAGGTTGGGTTTTGAGGAGTTTTGTGAGGAGGGTGACATTATAAGAAACTGTTGCATATGAGAGACTGGAGTGGGCAGCTGTGTTGTGAGTACTGCTTATTAAACATGTCCCTGTTTGGGCTTGTGGTTCCAGAAAAGGTTGTTTCCTGGTTTTCTTGTAAGTTGAGAAGCATCAGAGCTCACAATGGTTTTTGCTAGAGTTCTGGGAAATTTTGGGAAAGGAGCTGGTGACCACCATCCTCAGTGAAATATGGGGAGATAAAAGAGCAGGAACTCCTTGGCAGCTTTCCCCAAAATAGTCCTGGTAATCTACTCTGGGCCAGGCAGATGTGAACAGGTAATGCTATTTCCAAAATTATATACGTAAGAGGTATCAAAACTGTCAAGACTAGAGAGATGTCTGGAAGTGAAGGATTGTGCCCAGGGCAGTTCCAGCTGCTGATACTGCACAGGAGGGTGCTCACAGGAGGGTGCTGAGGAGCACATTCTGGCATTATAAGAACTCTTCATCCTCCAAGTACAAAACCTAGAAATTGCCAAGTTACAAACAAATGCACGATGGCACAGATAGAAGAAAGTGAAAAGTAATTTTATGCGTACATCTACCTTAATACTAGCAGCTAAGGGAGGTAGGAATATTTAGATTTAAATGAATATAAATACATAAAAGATATACTGGAGATTTGGTGGAAGGAGAAGCAGATGGACAATGTAATATTAATCTGAAAAATTATACTGAAAAGACAAAATGTTCTCTATAGATGAATGGATCATAGTAGAGCCTGAAAGAAACTTTGAGTCAAACCAAATTAACAATCAAGCAAACCTTGTCAGCAAGCAATAGAAACCCTATGAATCAAAATTCAGTCCCATGTAGGCAAAATACAGCACTAAGGCTATTACAGGCTGCCTGATGAAGATGGTGATAGAGACTGACACACTGAAGGAGATCCAGGAAGGCAGGAATGAACAATAAAAGAAGATTATAATTGCCCTCATTTACTGGATAAACTTCACTGTGGAGAGTGATGTGTGGGCTGAACTTTCAGGCAATGACAATTTATTTTTCTATGGAAATACAATACAATACAAGGAAAAGAAACGAGAAGTCATCACCAATGTGCAGGACTTCATGGCTGTCACAGAACTGCTGAGAATGGTGGCAATACTGTATTTATGTCCAACATCCTCATTCCTCCTGCAAGAGCCAAGAGGTCTGCTACTGTACTGATGAATTTTAAAAAAATCCTAACTACAGAAAAATAAGGGGTCTTGTTATAAAGAAGCTAAAATAAGTGGTTACAATACATAAAAATCTTTTTTTTGGACAGCACTGAAGATGCTTAAAGATGCCATGGTGGATGGTCACAGCAAACACTTACTACCTATCCATAAATGTTTGAGAAAGACCAAAAGATAACAGGCCAAGCTTAGCAGAAGCATAAGGGAGCTTTATCAGGAATAAGAAGGAATTATTAAAGAAACCACAAAGCTGTGTCCTACTAAAACCAAAAGCCAACTAAACAAATAAACCACAACCAAACCAAAACAAACCCTAAAGGAACAATTGTCTGAAAAAGCTGAAGTTCAGTAAGAGGGACCAAAAAGTGAATGGCAAAAAAGCAGAGATGCTAATTATTATGTAAGGCCAAGGAAAGCTCAAGGAGCACAAGGCTTCAAAGACAACAGAATTATAGCAGAAAACCCGAATATTTCTGACGCACTAAAAATGAGATGCTTCGGGATGCATATACTCAGACTCTTCAGCCTAGAGAAGAGACACTAGTGAAAAAGCAAAAGCAAAATGTAGATTTGTTAAACACAGGAAGCATGGAGTAGTTCTGGTCATTTATTGGCAACACATGATTATGTACTGTAGAAACCAAACAAGCACCTTATGAGGCAGTCTTTCCAACCTTGGTGTGTATCAGGTGTTCACTGAAATTATGGAAAAGGTCAGTAATACAACTGTAATGATAGATGTAACATTTACTGTTGCAGAGGTGCTTGAGATGACAACACTGTATATGCCTCACTGCCATGATTTTATATCATAAAAGCAGACAATTTATATGATTTAGTAAGTTCCCAAACATGTCTATACATGCAGAAAATTGGACTGCTTACCTATTTTACCTTATGAGGTGAAATAACATTGACGTAACATTGTAGAAGGAGCTGATAGGTTGCACTGGTTTAGTTCATAGGCTGAATCCCTGGAAGTCCAGCCAAGCTGAGCTGTAAGCATTACAGGTTGCCAATTAAAGGTTGAGGACTACTTTACACCAGTTACTTTAACATCATTTTGCATTACAGAGCTTCCCATTGCAGTATAAATCGAGGCAAGATAGCAGATGTCTGTACGGTTCATTGCCTGATTTTGCAAGTGAAAAGCTTGAAATTGACTCTTCTAATACTAAATATTCAGTGGCTGAGTTTCATAAACAAATACATTTGCTGTACTTGTTTTTAGGGGACTGAGAGTCCAATTAAAGTTTCCACAGAGAAATGTGTCCCTGCACGTACACGCATACGAAAGTGGAGAAACACACACAAACGGAGGAAGTCTGGGAGATTTTTTGATCCCTGGAATGAATTTGTTCTATGCCTCTTGCGCTCAAATAACAGATGGTTATGTAGCGCATACACACAAATGAGACTGAACTAAACCTTTTAAAGTACTTGGAAATATGAGTGATATCTTCAAGAGCATTTGCAATGGCTTAAGGTGAAGGAGCTGGAATGGTGAGCTTACAAAAATAAGAGATGGGGAGGTGAAGGTCTGGATGTCCTAAAACAGTGACTCTCACAAGGTAGCTCATATTGGAATCTGTGTTTTTAACCCATTGTTTCACAGATAGAGAAGCACATGTCAGGGAAAGCCGTTCTCCTGCCACTGGTTACAACTGCAGCGACTGAAGTCAGTGAGATTCCCTTGGTATCCTGCACCAGGAGACACAACTCCAGGGTCTGTGGTGTGTGGACATTCTGCCAGTGCTGGAAGGACTTGACTATAATCTTGTCAACCTTCCCCAAAATATGAGTCATGGCTGTTCCACATTCTCCCATCTGTAATTGCTGGTTCAGCCCTCTGGAAATATCTATAAATCCAGCACAGGCATTGCTATTAACACATCTTATGCCTCTTCCATCCATGTACTTTGTTTTTCTGTATGAAATATCCAGCTGAGCTGATACAGAAATTGTTCCTTCTCCAAGTCCTTCTCAGTGTTTCTTCAACTCCAGCTGCTGCAGAGACAATCCTTGTATGTCTGGGGATATATAAAGAGGCTTCCAGTCCTTACACAGAGTGTGTTAAATGAAATATGATCTTCAGGCAACTAACCTATTGACTGTAGAGGTTCCATCTAACTCAAGACATGGGCACACACTGGAACCCCAGCTCCTCAGTTAACTATGTTTTCTTACAGGAATGTGGCAACTTGCTCTGTAGGTAAGAGAATTAAGGCAAAGCTCAAGAGTGCTCCTGTGCTCCAGCCTTGTATCTTCACACACAGTACTGATCTGGGTACCTTGAGACATTCAGCTTCACACAGCTCTCAAACCTTATAAAAGACACTGTGTACTTTCCTTCAGATAGATGCTCAAAGGTCAAAGACTTATACTAGTCACAAGTGGGCGATCAAAGCAAATAAAGCCTGTCTTAGAGGATGCTGAAGAACCATCTCAGAACAAGAACAACCTGTGAATTTCATTTCACATGGCAGTGCCCAGTGGTCCTAGGAGAGGCTGTGTACTTGGCCCCTTGGGTTTATCTGTACAAAAGGCTTTACAGGTAATTGGGAAAAGTAGGACTGTGAGCTTCATCTTTACATGTTACAATTTTTAATGAGATGATTGTGGAGAGAAAACTTGAATAAAACCCCAAAGGTCACATGTCCAGAGGTATTGAGCTAGAATCACAAAGGCTCTTGAAGCCATGATGATTTTTTGCCTTTTCTTTTATATCCCTTTTATATACCTTTTTATAGCTTTTTGTATTCTTAGTGTTTTTTAGCCTTCATTCTTAGACTTATTTTGTTAAGCTAGGAGACTAAACATCTTAGAAGCCTCATAGTTAGAGATCAGAAAGCCCCAGACACCAAGGTCCTCTCCAAAACACATTTTGTAAACTAAGATAAGACCATGCAGGGGGAAGGTTCCTTGGGGAGGGGGCTCACTCAAGCCTCTCATTGGGGAATCTTTGATAGATATGCTAATTAGTAAGACCTATAATGTTATACCAGAACTTTTGTGGGGTGTGCATTGCGGTGTGCATTGCGGTGTGCATTCTACCTGGACATGGTGCACCCAAGGATCCTTAAAATCAATACCAATGCAAAACCCCTTTTTCCCTTCTAACCATGTTTGATTCTTGATTTTAAGACCAGGAAAAGGCATCACTACAAGTAAGAACTGTGTGTTTAAAATAGTATAATTATAACTGCAAATTGTACATCAGCCCAAGGCTTTACAGCAAAGCTGTAAAAAGTAAAATAAATTTTAATCTCTAAGGGCACTTTGCTACATTTTTCTTCTTCAAGGCTAAACCCAACTAGGTCAGTCCAGGTAGGAGTTGAAAAAATATGAGCTCTTTCTCCCTGAGCAATAAATATTATCTTCAATATCAAAAGCTGGATTGCTACCAAGTACACTGCGTGGCTCCTTGGGGAAGCTCAGTCCTGGGTCTGAGAATCTATCAGAACCGAACAAAGGCATCCAGGCTTGGGGAAAGTACACTAGATCAATAGAGAAGGAAATCTCTCACTCATGACCTTTGGTGATCATCAGGCAGCAGGAACAGTTACTGCTTTCTTGGTCATAATATGGGTTCATTTACTCTCACTGTGGAAGTACCCTTGGGTGAAAAGGTTGCTTATTTGACACTTCTGTCTTGGAGTTCTCCCTCTTCATATCCCAGCTGAGGAGATCTCTCTCGATTTGAATTGATGCTAACTCTTCAATTACACACTGTAAACTCTCTAGCCTGTAGTACAACACTCTTTCAGGATCACTTCTACAGAGCTCAGTGCTTTGTCTCTGGAGTTTCTTTCTTCAGTGTTACACTGGAGATGAGGAAACAGGAATGCAGGCATAATTACACTTCTGTCCTCCTGTACTACTTCATGTCTGGTAGCTTTCATCCCATATGAAGATGGGCGTGTTGCTATGGTTTCAGGAAAAGGATGGACATCCTTATTCCCTTCTGCTAACTGCTTGGTCTTCTTTTACTCCACTAAAAAGTAAAAATTAGTTCCTGAGCTAGAAAGATCATATTTAATCACAGTAAGTATTTTATAAGCAAAAAGTCTTCCCAGAATGCTCAGACATGATTATATGGTCCTCCAGTGACCGTTTAAGAATGCACTTGCTGGTAATGCACTATTATTTAGAGTTGGTTGAATAGTATTAAGTGGATAATTCATATAACAAATGTTACAAATTTTTAAAAACAAATTACTCATCTAGTTTAAAAATATTATTCGCAAAGATGGGGACAGAGCGAGTTATTAAATATATTCATCAAGTAAGTTGTTCAAGTTTTGCAATATATTTGAATAAATTATTCAGCTTATTCATTATCCATTGAGTTCTAATTATTATTTTAAACACTTATATAGCAATATTAATGCACTGACATAAGTAGTCGGTGACAAAAATGACAGATCTTCTGATGGGTCTATGATATAACTAAGGTGGGACTAAGGCATGGTAAAAATGGGCTTCACCCATACTGAAAGGGGGGATTATCATTTAATGATCTTTACATCAGAGATTACAGATTTGTGCCTATGCTCCTAGTTCCAGGAATGAAAGAACTGCAGAGGGCCTTTTTCCCTGTGTGACTGGGATAAACACGCTGTTGGCAGCAGTGCAAAGTGCCAGGTCCTGCAGTTGGGTCACAATGACCCCATGCAGTGACACAGGCTGAGCACCACAGAAGCCTGGCTGGAAAGATGCCTGGAGGAAAAGGACCTAGGGGTGCTGGTCGACAGCAGCAGAACATGAGCAGGCCTGTGCCCAGGTGGCCAAGAAGGCCAATGGCATCCTGGCCTGTATCAAAAATAGTGTGACCAGCAGAACCAGGGCAGGGATTGTCCCTCTGTAGTCAGCACTGGTGCCTTAAATCCCATGTTCAGTTCTGGGGCCCTTCACAATGAGAAGGACACTGAGGTGCTGGAGTGTATCCAAAGAAGGGCAATGAAGCTGGTGAAAGATCTGGAGTACAAGTCCCATGAGGAGTAGCTGAGGGAGCTGGGGTGGTTTAGCCTGGAGAAAAGGAGGCTCAGGGGACCTTATCACTCTCTACAACTGGCTAAAAGGAGGCTGTAGCTAGGTGGGGGTCAGTCTCTTCTCCCAGATAATGAGTGATAGGACAGGAGGAAATGGCCTGAAGTTGTACCAGGGGAGGTTTAGATCGGATACTAGGAAATTTCGTCACCAGAAGGGTTGTCAAGCATTGGAACAGGCTGCCTAGGGAGCGGTTGAATCACCATCCCTGGAGGTATTTAAAAGTTGTCTAGAGGTGGCACTCAGGGACATGGTTTAGTGGCAGACCTGGTGGTGTTATTGTTGGACTCAATAATCTTAAAGGTCTTCGTCAACCTAAAAGTTTTCATAATTCTATGATTCTACTGAAATTATAGCTGGCATAGTAAAGTCAACCTAAATATGACAGCAGCCTAAACCAGCAGCTTAGAGGACTGTCGGTGATTGAATCTCGGACCCAGACCATGAGGGAATCTGAAATGTTTATTCAAAAGGAGTGATTTGGTTTTATACACTTTTCTAAGGCACAGTATTTCCTTCTATGGCATGACCTATCCCGTGTTGCCACATCAGCAACACACTTCCTAGGGGTCTGCCATGTGACACCTCCTCCCCCCAGGCCCGGGGGAGACAAGCCTCTCTGTGCTGCCATGTGCTCCTTGGTTCTGCTATGTGCTTTTGCAGGCAGGTTTTACAGCTCACAACCTAATTCTGTTTTACAATTCCCCATAATTCCCCCTTTTCTGTTTTATACAAATAAGAATCATGACAGTGATTAAACAGGTAGAACTTAGAGAAACAATGTAAAGTTGTCTAAAACTTTTACCATCACTCAGATGGTAAGGTCCTGTTTCATAGTGAAGACTTAGAAAGTCTTTCCTAGGAAAGACTTTAAAGTTTACTTTGAAAGAGGGTCCAGGTTTTTTAAGATCAAATTGCAAGTCAAAATTACTTGATTACTCTTTTAGGGCAGAAACACCTGAATCTGCTGGTATAATTCCCTAGTCAGCTAGGGCTAGGGCTTGGCCAGAGCCTCAAGCCGTGACTGAGATTCTCTAAAATACTTATAAAATTGCTTAAAAACTTTACTACTATCGTTCTGAATGCAATTGAAAAATTAAGATGTAAACTTCTTTACAGTCTTTTGCAGGGGGCACACCCCATCTCTGCATTCCCCCCTTTTCTGTTTTAGCTATACGTAACACGAACATCTTTCAATTTACTAAATTCAGGAAAATGTGTAACATAACAGGCAGTTTTCTTCCTATGAACAGTAAAATAATACATCTAATAAAACAACAAGCACTCACTGATCAAAAATAAGCAAGGTGGTTATCTTCAACTGCTTAAATACTTCATTGTTTCACAGAATATATATAAATCTAGGTCTTGGAAAATTACAATTATAATAACATTAACTCTCTAAGTGGTTTCAAAAGGTTTTGTAATAAGTCTAATTCCTGCTTAAAAAAATAGTTTACAAATTATAATCATTACAGGAGCATTTCTAACAAAAAACAATTAGAACAATGTGTGGTATAAATCTAGGCTTTGGAAAATGACAATTATTGTGGCAACATTTTGAATAACGAAAACAGAGTTCTGTGGACTAGCTGCAGGAATGACATGCCTAGCACTTGCTGACTTTGGCGGGGGAAGACATGCAGACAATCAATATGATTGATAAAGCAAGCTTCCTTTATTGATAATACAGAGGCACTTATATAGTATGAGTGTACATGCTTGTCAGTTCTTGATTGGTTTAAGCTTATGAAAGCGCATCCTTATTTCTACATAATTGGGTTAGGTAAAAGACTACATTTGGCAAGCTTCTATTATTTATGTTTTGACTTGAGAAATCAAAGTTCTCCCTCCCTTCTCATGGTCAGTACATCTTATCAGCACAGCACTGTACCTCCTTAAAACTCCCTTTTGGTTCTCAGGCCTGTTTCTCACGCAGGCATTTTCTCATGCAGGCCTTTGCTTGTACAGCTCTTTTATTGATCTGTACCTTTCGGCTTTATCAATGATCCATGTCCCTGATCCTCTAACCATTCTTCAACACCTAGCTTGCAGCCATTGCCGCACAAGCTGGTGCAAATGCTGTATGCTGCAGCCTCCCCACCTCTGGGGAAGGGGCTATTGGTCCACTTAGTCTTTTTTTTTAGCACAGTATCAGCTCTCGAGAGTCTGCAGGGAATGGGAGCCTTGGCTGTAACAGTGCGGTCCCGCCAGCTTGTGCATGCCCCACCGGCTCACCAGGCCCCACCGGCTCACCGGGCCCCGCCGGCTGCACAAGCGCGCAGGTCTGGCGGCCGGCAGATGTCCACCAGCCCATCTCCTCACCTCCCACATGCAGAGAGCCGCCCGCGGCCCCTGCCATGCGCTGAGCAGAGCCACGGCCCCACCAGCCTCCAGTGCCGCCAATCTTGCCCGTCTGCAGTGTGGGGGTGGCTGCCAGGCACGGTCATAGCATGGTTTTGCCATGTGCTTGCCACTATGGCGCAGCTCTGCCATGTGCTCACTGGCTCAGCTACTCGCCGGCACTGCACTCTTGCAGCGCCACATGCTCTCCCCTTGCCACGTCTGCCGCCACTGCTGCACACTCGCAGAAGGCAAACGGAGAGGGAACACACTCTCTCCCGGCTCCAGCCACTCACCGTGACCCGGTTCCAGCTGATGCCGCATGGCGTGCGGCGGCGTGAGCTTTTCTATGGTACTATCCGGCTTACCTCCAGGATCAAACGGGTCAGGGGATGAGGGGCCATCTTCTGGTTCTCTTCCCACAGCCCTGAAAGACTTATGGTCGCTCTCTGGCAGTGCAGAAGGGGTCAGCACAGCTGCTGCGGTGGCACAAGCATCTTTCTTTGTCCGGTCTCTTGTGCCGCATGTGCTGCGAGCGCCTTGCACACTATCCTCCGTGGACACAAAAGCTCTGTCAGCACTGTGTCACCACGTGTAACATCTGAAGCATCCCATGTCCGAGGATTAAAAATATTGGTCCTATCTAAAGTTGAATCACAGTTCTTTGCCCAGAACAAGAGTCTGTTCAAATCTGTAGACTCAACTTTCCTGCCATGTTTTAACATCTCTGGGATGTTCTGTTCCTGGGATACTCCATCCCCTACATCCCCCATGGCTCACATACAATTTGTAGGGATTAATCACTGGCCAGCATTCCTGCTTCTTGCAGCAGCACTTCAAGTCCCATGGAGCTCACCAACAGACACACAGATAGGCGTATGATAAATTCCTCACATGGGGCACCATTTGTCGGCGATTGAATGACGGACCCAGACCATGAGGGAATCTGAATCGTTTATTCAAAGGAGTGAGTTGGTTTTATACACTTTTCTAAGGCACAGTATTTCCTTCTATGGCATGACCTATCCCATGTTGCCACATCAGCAACACGCTTCCTAGGGGTCTGCCATGTGACACCTCCTCCCCCCAGGCCCGGGGGAGACAAGCCTCTCTATGCTGCCATGTTCTCTTTTGTTCTGCTCTGTGCTTTTGCAGGCAGGTTTTACAGCTCACAACCTAATTCTGTCTTATAATTCCCCACAGGCGAGTCTGAGCATAGTTTTGGAGTGTAATTCCAAGCCTATGGCTTCAGGAGCAGATGATGAGAACTTTATTAATCTTAACTTCCTGAGAGCATTACTTCCAGTTAGTTCCCTTTGGCTTCAGGGGATGTGCTGCAGGAAGTAAGAGGAGTCAGTCACAAACTGTATAGTCAGGAGCATCACAGAGTTGTGAGCTGACCCCCACAAGCCTGCCCCTTGCACTGCTGTCTCACCATCTCACTCCACAAAAAGCTGTGGGAAGATTGCCAGGTAATACAGCATACCTGCTTGTCAAAAAATATCAAGCTCTCTTTTTTTTTTTTTTTTTTTGATAAAAAGCTCTTCTTTCAAAGAACTGATGAGTTATGCTTTGCTTTGGACTTCTTAAGTTCTTTTCCATTACTTTAATGGGGAGGCAAAGCAGTTTGATAGAGAAGAAGGAACCAGAAATTGCCATATTGTACCCCCTAAATGGGGCTTTACAGGGAGACTGAAATTCTTCCCAAGGCTCTTTTTTGAAACCAACACCAGATTAGACCCTTCCTCGTTCTCCTGAGCTTTCTGAAAAGAGGGTCAGTTCTTCTGAAAGAACAACATAGTTCAAAATCTAACAGGTTTGAATTGAATAGACAAAAACTAATGTTGTAAATATACGTTCTTATTTTTCAAGGAAATGTTTCTCTTCCTTGTTTTTTTCTGATACTGTCTACCAGCATTCCTTTTCTCTAATTTTCTGTCACAGACTAGCACATGTACATGTATGTGGACATATTGTCCTCTTTTCAGTGTTCCCCATCTTTCAATTTTGCTACTAATTGAAAATTAGAACTTGTGAAATAGCATCTGATGTTTCTAAAGTAGGAAATTATGGCACAAAGTGGGCTTAAAAAACTACTTTTCAGTGATGTTTTGCATATCTGAAAGCCCCAATTTGTCATTTTTGGAAAATGCCTTGTGAAATAGTTTGCACTAAGTGGAACTGTTTCCATGATCCAGCGCATCTCTCCTGTGTCCCATTTGGGTAGGTCTTATTATAACCCTGACTCCAAAAGGCAGTTTACTTCAGACGAGACTGGAAATGCCTCAGGGAGATGAGTTACATCCACAAAATACAAATTCTATACCATCAGGAGGGAGGAGTCACCCCTCCATATATATATTTAATTATTTTCCAGTCTGGAAGTTTCATGCTAAACATGAACTCAATCTTTGAGCACTGAACTGTAACTCTTCTAGGCTGGCTTCTTGTTGATGAAAGTTGAAAAAGCAATTTACTCTCTTGGGCCTGTTTAAGAATTTATAGTGCAGAAAGGGGAGGGGTAGAAAGACAAGTCACATCCTTTTATCTCTCTACAATTCCTGCCTGTTTTTTAAGAAATGAGATGGAAGAGGAGGGGCAGGGAAGGGAAGACGCACACACACACACACACACACCCCCCTGTGCATGCACAACCCAAGGGAATGACAGTGTTTTCCCTTCCCCTGCATTTTCTTCCTGCCCCTTATATTAGAGGAACACTTCCAACCATCACTTTGCTCTCCAAGAGGAGAAGCAGGGCAAACATCAGAGCCTTTCCTGAACTGTCTGCAAAGCTGTGAACTTCAAGCTCACAGAAAACAGACGTTCCTGCCCTGCTTTCCTCCTGGCAGGCTCCATACTGAAGAGTACAAGGAACTGTTTAATGAATTGAAAGCATTGCTAATATGTTTTGTGAAAAGGGGCTCTGTCTGGAGTCAGTGTGAATGCCCAATCCTTTGGGATGATAAATGGCAGTTTAAGTAATGGCAAATGAGTTACGACAGCTAAAAGTAAAGGATGATCTAGAGGAAGAGATGGAGTGAGGAGAAGCTTGAGGTCTCATGAGTTCTCCAGCTTCCCTTTTTCACCTTCCTGAGCATGACAGGCTCTGCTTGATTCACAGGGCCAGTGTTCCAAATGGTATGAGATCCTTCTGCTGCAGCATCTTCCTGGACCCTGGCACCTGGTTGCTGCTTTGTTGTGCTGAGCTCCACTCACAGCCTTCCTTCCTACTGCAAGTTGCTCTTTGTAAAATCAAGCTTGGAAAGAGTCTGTAACCTTCATATCCCCTCCAGCCTCAAACTAATTATCGTGGAGGTTCTGAAAGCTCTCCTCCCACTGAGATTTCATCATTTCTGATATGCTGCCCAGTCACTTTTCTTCTACTGGTGTTATCTCTGCCTCCTGTAGGATATGGGCTCACTCTGGTATGGGATCTGTGACTTAAAATTGCTTCTTTGTGCATCATGTCAGCCATTCACAAGTCATTGTATGTTTATTTTGGCCTGATGAACCTCAAATAAGCTTGTGTTTTAAAAGACTCATTTTATTCATTTTAAAGACTGACTGAAAACATCCCTATAAAACTCAACAACATTCAAAACTAGATGAGCCAAAGCAAAACTGTCCAACACAAAGGATATGAGATTACTGCTGAGTGTTCACATTAAAATCATGCATACTAAGAACTGCAATGCTTAGGCTGAAAGAATGTTTTCCAGCAGCAGCCAGACCTGGGGAGTGCAGAGGGATATGCCAGCTCATGATTGACTTCTATGGAGATGTAAAAGGCACAGAGACGACAGCTGCTCATATCTAAACACAAATTAATTGCAGCAGCGCTGAAAATAGTGGCATGGAGAAAAGTGCTCCTCACCTTCCTTCTCAGCTCCATGTTTTCCTCCACTCCTTCCCTCTCAGTTGAAGACATTTCTGTGCTTATACCCAGATGCTGTGCAGGATGCAAAGAATGTGCCACATTCCATGCCTCATTCCATTTCCCAAACACGCATGTTTGTGCACATCATGTCTAAATGTTACTTTTCCTTACATCATCTTGGGCAACAGCATTTGTGAATTTTGCTGTGGTTTGGCTTATTTGTCTGACCAGACTTAGCTAACTCAAGGCATACTCTTGAATCAGAAGAAAGGTAGATCCAGAGTCCACACTGACAGGCAGAGATGCCATTAATAGGAAGACCATAACCTCATGCTGCCCAGAATTTGGGGTGCTTTCTGGAAAGTCTCATTTTTCTAGAAATGCTTCATTACAAGTTCTAGCATTTTTTTATAATTACGAGGAGACAATATATATTTCAGACACTCCATTACTTTGTGCTTACACTAAGATACCTGAAGGTCCTATTGCATTTCTAGGATGTCTAGTTCTACATCTTTTAGATACATTCTTTTAAAGCTTCATGTGGATAAATGGTTCAGCTGAAAAATGAAGTTATGAACTTCAAGTTTTTGCAAAAATTAGTCCTTATTCTAGAACTGTGCTTATTATTCATTAACTGTAGATAAACAGCATCAACATTTTTGAGTCTAAATTTTTCATCACCTTTACTAAGAAGGTGGTGAGGCGCTGAAAGAAGTTTCCCAGAGAAGTTGTAGATTCCCCATCCTTGGAAGTGGGCAAGGGCAGGTTGGATGGGGGTCTGAACAATGTGGCCCAGTGGAAGGTATCCCTGCCCTTGGGAGCAGGAGTTGGAACAAGATGATCTTTAATGTGCCTTCCAACCCAAACCATTCTGTGATCACAAAGCAGTGTGTGGAACGTTGGCTGACCGTGGTCAGACATACTGAGCAAGAAGTGCACTGAGGGCAGCGATGTTTCAGTCTCCCTGTCAAACCATTGGAGCAACACCCACCTCTATTTTACGTGTTTAAGGCTGGGACTCAGATTCTGTAGTATTTGCAGATTTGTGGCCATGACAGCCGATTCAGGGTATTTGCCAAATATGCTGAACTCTTTGGAACAGAGTCTCTTGCTGTTTTTCTAAGAACTTAGCAAAAAGGTAAGGAACTTGAGGTTTTATACATACTGTTTGAAATAGAGGAAAATATTGTATAAAGCTGAGTGGTCTTCTGACTCCCCCTGCACCTGCTCAGTGAGTGGGAAACTGGCTTTTAAATTGTTTGAAAGAGAAGAGAAATCATTTAATCCTCTGGATTTTAAAGCAAGTAATCTTTAGGGAATGATAGAGAATTTTTACCCTCTGTTTATAAATTTTTTCTTATGTGAGTTAGAAACAAGCGGGTAAGTGAAGGAGGAGGGATTTACATCCTGGATTATCTAAAGCCTCCATTTCTTGTAGAGGAGTTCAGGTCCCTGTCCATCTTGGTTCACCAGAATTTTGTAGCTGTGTTACATCAAAAATGAACGATGAACTAATGGGATTATTGATCTGATCTGCATTTGGATAGTCTCACCCACCTGATGAATATAGCTTTAATCCTAGATGTAAGTATTTCCAAAAGGAAGTTTTATCAAAAGCAATACATTTCCTCAAAAGTTCCACAAGTCAGTATTTGCAAGGAAGAAGCAAGAAAATATTTTGTTGTGTGATTGTGGGAGTCAAAAGATAATCATCCATGCTAACATTCAGAAAACATTTGGTATTTTTGTGATTGAAATAGTAAAAATAATAAGCACTTGAACAGGAGGGTCCTATGAATAAGAGCAGAGAGAATTTGCATATTTGTTTTGGGTTGTCTTTGCAACCTCTCTTGGTGTAAGTCGATCAGCTCAAATCACCTTTCTAAAGAATGCTTCGTCTGTCAACCACATCAGAGAAGCAATTAGATAATTTTGCATGGCTGTGCTATTGAACTGAGCCTCTGTGGCGGTTTGACACTGGTTAGCCGCCAGGCACCACGAAAACTATTCACTTGTTTGCCTCTGCTATAGCTAAGCAGAGAAGAGGAAATTGAAACTTCATTTTCATGAGGTGAAATAAGGATTATTGAGGAAAATGGAAAAATTTAAAGGCAAAACAGATCCAAACTTAAACAGTATAAAGAAAATTTATTACCAACAGAACCAAAAGTGAAAAGAATAATGAGAAACTGTCCTGGGTTGCAGTGTATTCTATTACTACCCTTATGAGCTGTTGAAACCAGGTGGGGCAGTGTTTCCTTGCCTCCTCCCTCCCGACTATCTTCTGTTAAGGAGCCCATCAATGCATTGACGCAT
Organism: Corvus hawaiiensis; assembly: GCF_020740725.1. NCBI lineage: Eukaryota > Metazoa > Chordata > Aves > Passeriformes > Corvidae > Corvus > Corvus hawaiiensis. The sequence goes on along the minus strand of NC_063216.1, from coordinate 27,192,613 downwards.
GACTCATCATCCCATTGTGAGATGCTCCACTCAGAAGGACGAACCAAGCATTCCATCCTGGATATAATCTGAGATTCTGAACACCACAGACAACCCTTTCCACTGGATTCCTGGAGGACAAGAGCTACATAGCCACCACTGGACCTTCCGAGGAAGAGCAGACCCTTCTACAGGATCACCACTTAAACAGAACCACATCCACCACTTCAGGAGGACTGCAGCCACCATTTTATTGGACTGCTACCACCACCCTGACTGTTGTTGTATCCTGACTCTGTCAGTTTAAACCAGTTTTTTCTGCCTTTATTTTTTTAAAATTTCCCTAATAAATTGTTATTCTGACTTGGTGCCTCCCACTGGTTTGTTTTCAAACTAGTACAGAAACTAAAACAAGCTTTCAGAACACCTTTCTCTTCCAGTACGTCCCTCTTTCCACCAGCCCACACAAGATAAACAAACATGGGGTTTTGGTCAGTGTTTCATTTCTTAAGAGTCTTTCTTTATGTTAATGTTTAAGGAAAAGAGTTTCTTGTGCTGTGCCGTGGTATCCGTCCCACGGAAGATAGCTCTCTGCGAACTTCTCTAACGTGGTTTCAAACTTCACAAACAACGGTCCTGCCCGAATGTGCTGCAGTGAAAAATCTCTCCTACGAGTCTCACAGTCTTCCCATAATTGCCAGCATGGGTCATAATGGTTTGTGTGGTTTAATCTTTTAAGGATGAGCTGTTCCAGCCTGGAAACAAAGGCCCTCTTCTTCAATCTTTAAAAGCCTCTCAGCCTCTATGCACTCTGGCACTCTTTTTCACGGGCTGCGCATGGATCTCTGCATCCCCCCCATGCACTTCAATGAATTATAGAGAAACAGTTTGTTGTATTATAGTTTTCACCACAGCTTGCAGGAGAATCTTAGTACTGGTGTTTGGAGCGTCTCCGCTATCTCCCTTTCCCCCTCCGATCTTGGTGTCACCATGTTTTCTCCTCATGTGATCTCACTTTTTATTTCTCTCTGACTTGGAAGAAAGTCAGTGTCTGTAAGTTGCAGCTGAGAAATTCATCTTGTCTGGGCTTTGCATAGGGGAAACACTCGCCACATCTCTCATTGCCGGCTGTGTGGTGTTTTTTCGCCCAGTTTGGTGAGAGCTGCGCCAGCTGCGTGGAAGGGCCCACTGGCCCCACACGCGCTGCACTGGCCCCAGAGGCCTGCACTGCGCCATCCCAGCTGCGTGGCTGCTCACGGCTGTTCATGGCTGCTTGTGGCTCCAGGGTGGTTCTCTTGGCAGCACGGCCCAGCCCCAGCTGCTGTGCCAGGGGTCCCCAGAGGCCGACTCTGGGAGGAGGCCTAGAGGCCTCCCCCCTCACCACCCCTCAGCAGGGAAGCAGGAAAAGGAAGTTTTCACGGTTCCTCCTTTCTTAAATATGTACATCACGAAGGCATTTCCAGCTTGTTCAATTGGCCTAGCAACCTGCCCATCAGCTCTTTGGCTCTGTGCTGGTCACAGAAGGTTAGAGCAGCTGGGTTTTTTTCTTCTGCCTGTACAACAAACCAAGTATTCTAAACTGCTAAACTATCACAGCCTCACACTGATGTTAGAAAGCCAAAAAAAAAAAAAAAAGAAAAAAATAAAAAAGAAAAAATTACAAATAAAAGAAACTAGGATGTAGGCTTGTCAAAAGCAACTGCATATTGAACAAAAAGGACTGCAAGGCAGTGCTGTGTACTATACAGAGACTCTGGTAGTGTGGCATGCTGTGGGTTAAAACTCATAAATAAAAAAGGGCACATGGCAAAAGGCACTACAGGCAGAAATGAAATTCAGTTCCTTTCTGCATGTCTGCAGGACAAAAGTCAGGGGTGTACATGGGGTACACATGCTGAACTCTGAGATTATGCACAGCAGTGCGGCAGCATATTTGCTCTGCTGCCTGCTGGCCTGGATCACAACCTGATGATGTGAGTTTCCAGCCCTAACATCGTCCATGCATTTGCCATGGCTTATATGCCTGATATTTCTTTCCAATAATAACTTCCCTTTAGGCACGGTTATTAAGACCTCCGTCACTGTAAAATAGCTTGTGTTCAGTGAGGCAGGATTTTAATGGGATGTGATGCTGTATAGCAGAGTTTCATCTACTACATTCAAGAGGGTGAGTGATGGACTGTTTAGTCCCCTAATCCATCTAATTAGGGCTGCTTACAGAAAATGGGAGAAAAAGAATTTGTGCCATAGGTGATGCTGAGAGAGATCTGAGTGCACATTGATTTAAAAGGTCATAAAGTATTGTCTAAAGTGTATACAGAGTAGCTTGTTGATCTCACTGTAAGAAATAGCACTGATAATTCAATCCCCCCTGGGAGATGGCCTGTTACCAGATACCATTAAAATTTCTACTTTCTTTTGTCTTGCTTTGAAGGGTGGGAAGCTCAAGACAAAAGCCGCAGAGCTGTCCTTGTAAAGCCACATCCGAATATGGAAAGGAGAAGATGTGGAAGGGGAGTTGCTCCAGTAACAGTAGAGTCACAGAGCTGAGGCAAGTCTGGGGAGCCACACAGAGTAAGTGCCTCCTGTCTGCTGCCACATGAGCCTTCTGCCATGGCCCTGCCCCGGCAGCAGCACTATGGCATCCATAGGGGTGAACATGGCCTTTGATGACCCAGCAACACCTCCTGGTCCCACTGCATGTTCCAGAGCAAAGGGAGGAGGGCTGGTGCCTCTTTTCTCACTGATAGCTATTGTGAGAACAGAGAATGAGGTGTTCTGGGAGCTCTGGTGCAAGTTGAGCATCGTGCCTATAAAGCTATCTTGGTTGCTGACTTTGGAGTTTAAGGATGTACAAAGTCTGCCTGGAACTTTTTGCCAGGTGTCCCATGAAGACTCATCTCCACGTGGATTGCCTGGATTTTCAGTCACAGAAGCGTCTCTGTCTCAGACCCCAAGGGAGATTCATTTATGTACAAGCATCCTATTTCAGTGAAACTTGATGTCACCTCTGTCACACTGAGTGGGTTAAAATTCAGCACTCTATTTGTTGGAGAGTGGAAGAGGAGAGGATACTCACAAAGCACAAGAATGTAAACTTCTTATAGGAAAATGGACTAAAATGCAGCCTCTTTTAGTTCACTACATAAACAGCTGAAATTTCAACTATTGCATCACTTTTCTAGAATGCTGCCTCTTCTGCAGCCTTATTACTTTCTACTACTGACATTGGCAAATCTTCTAATTTGTGTGTTTATTTTGTTATTGTTTTGCATATCTCAACATTCTAAAAAGGCTTCTTTCTTCTCCTCACACCCTCCCACTGCCCCTCTTGCCATTATTAAGTGACATCAGGTGCTTTTATGACTAATTGCATCTAATTATCTATAAAATAATTAGCATTTCTAATAGCAGCTGCCTCTTGGTTTTCATTGGGGTGCAGGAGGGCAACAAGGTAAGGAGTTTGAAAATTAAAGCTTCATTATTATGTTTCCCCCTTTATATTCTGTTTAATAAATCCTTCACAGCAGAAATGGATAGACTAGGGTTCATTTGAGACCAACATTTTGAAGAGCTTATTTTTTCATCAAGGTGAAGGGAGGAAAAAAACTAATTTGAAAAATTAGAAAGTAGTAATATAGAAAAGATTCTTCATGCAACCTGCTCGCCAGATGGTCTGCCAGACACAGATACCAGGCTGAGAGAATTGTTATAACTTCATGTAAATCAGAACTCAAAAATACGGAGTCTGTTGAGTGTGTGTGTGTGAGGCATGCCATTATGGTGACCAGGGACTGAAATAAAAGCTTCCAGACATATAAGCAGGAAGGGCTCCAGCATGTGTTGCCATGAGATGTGGCTCTCAAATCCTGAAGACCCCTGCTAAGTCTGCTGTAGCAAGTGAAAGGTGCAGATATTGTCCTTCCTATTCTAAGGCTGCAAACACCAATGTGTCATTGTACAGCTTGCATGGTGGTTGCAGTGGTTTCCCTGTGCTTTTGAACAGGGATGGAGTGCAGGAGAATTTTGCTTTTAGGCAGAGCCCTTGACTAGGTTAGGAATCTGTGTAGATGAGTGAAGCTGTAGCTTTTAAGTTTACACCTTTATGTCTGAACTGAATTGCACTTGCAGAATGTGATGGTCTTTCTTCCCTCAGTCAGTAAAAGGTGCCCAAGTGCTCTGCAAAGCCACAGTTCATCCCTCACGCATTCTGCAGACAGTGAAGCCTGCCTTCCCTTCTTGATGACACTGTATCATCCTACTCCCCTTGGACCTGAAGGCTTTGTCCCTTCAGCCATAAACTGTGAAGTTGGCAATGGCATGAGGAAGTAGGGACAGGAAGGAAACAAAGAGACTCAGTGAAGTTCAGCTTTACAAAGGGATTTAGATGCTTAATGGCATTGGTAGGCTATGTGGTTATGGCCTTGGTAATCCCAGCTTCCATATAAATCTCCATGGCTTGCCTTCAGAAAGGGCAGGCCACACTGAAGAGAAGTTTAAGAGGCTAAAATGAAAGTGATGAGCAGGAATTAATCTAGGGGCAGCCTAAAGAAGGCATCAGCCAAAGGTGTTGCATGAAATTCACTCTGTCTGCAAGTGTTTTAGTGAGTTGTGGTCTAACTTTCCTCTGAGGATGGTAAACATGGGGAGCAGGAAAATGAATACTCATAAGAAAAAGAGCATTTTATTTTCCCTTCTCTACCTATATATAAAACAACATGAGGGGAAGAAAAGCTGATAGCTCACTGGGAGATTAAGAGGAAGGCAAAAGAAGAGTAAATGTGTCGATGGAAGAGCCCATTGTCCCCTACAAATCCCAGCTGCTCACTGTATTCTTTCCCTGTAGTTCCAGAGCAGTAGAAGTAAACACAGTAAAAATCAGCAGCAGGGACTTTTTTGCAAGGCAACAGCACCGAGCAGAATTCCTCCCTCTATATTTTATAATTTGTCTGAAGGCTACAGACATCTGTTCAGATGGCCAAGGGGAAAAAAAGCATGAGGGATTTGGGCTAAATTCAGCACCACTTAGGAAAGATGCACCTGGCCTGCCATTTGTTATGTTCTCTCCTCTCTGCTTTATGATTTATATTTTATAAATCCTTTCCATTGTAGCTCCCCCCACTTTCTTCCTTCTGTTCCAGTTTGATCAGATTGTAAAGGTTCAAAGTGTACTCCTGTTACTTTAATTAAAGTAATTTCCCTCTGCCCTCCCTCTTAGAACAGATGTATTGGAAATCCCCAGGCAGCTCCTCCCTGAGCAAAATTGGACACTAAAATGTAAAACTGCAATAAGACAAATTCTCTGTGCTAATTGCTTTTCTCTGTGCAGCAAGGATGTGCAGGAATGACGCCGTTTCTCCATGCTAGCAGGTCTGGTTTATTCTCTGTAGAGAGTGCGTGGTGGCTACCTGAATTCCTTCTCACAACAGCTTGTCACTTGCCAAAAAGGCACATGATAATAGAAGCTACCAGATACATATGGCATGATATGGTGCTTTTACTGCCTCCCTCAGCAATGTCCTGGTGATTCCACACCCCTGGCTGGTTTCTGAATTTAGCATTTCATTTCCAGTGGAGGATTGTGCCTGGCACACAGAGATTATTTAGGCATGCTTATCCCTCAACTAGGTTTAAGGCTGGGAGCAGGAGAATATAGCCTGAGGTAAAACCAGACTTGTGGTATTAAGTCATGAGATGAGGCAGGAAAATACATTTCTATGATTATGCTTAACAGAAAAGTCCCAGCTCTTGCATTTTAGCCAGCTCATGAGGTAGCTAATTAGTCTACATGAGCTTGTCCAGAAGAGCATTTAAAACTAGGTCTTTTCTGCTATTTGACTTAGCTGCCCCCTTAGCTCCCCCTCCTCCTCAACCTTGCTTAATGGAGATTTATTCTCCATATGTTGTTTATAACCAGGCTTGATGCTAATTTCCCTCTCTTGCAGCTTCTTTAAAACACTGCAGATATAATGCTGTATGTGCCTTTCTCTTCTGCTCTGAAAGGATAGCCCATAAAGCAGAAAAAAATCCATATCTCTGCAGAGAGTAATTTCATCCTGGCCAGAACATGTCAAAAGGCCTAAGCACAAACACTGACCAACCCAAGCAGCAAAACAGCCATTTGTCCAGCTAAGGTTGCTTTAGCCAGTCAAGGCATCATTGGCAGTCTGTGGAGGACAGCAAAGACTGTGTGGCCGAGCCAATAATGCACTGTTGGCTTTGAGGGAGTAAAGCCTAGTTACATGCAGAGCTTTAAAGGGAAGTAGAAGATTGAGGCTTTTGTGCTTGCATGAAGATATATCACGTGTGCTGTGCCTATACTGGCCTGTCCTGGAGCCCTGGCTGTGCTCTCCAGGCGGTATTCCCAACACATGCACAGTCACATACATACAACTCCGTACGTCAGCAAAACCTCAAAAATACCTAACCCTAGAAGCAGTCTCCAGAAAGCCCCATGCTTTATGTGTGAGTAGAGCTGCTCTGGTTTGCCAAGCCAGTACAAGTAGTTTAGGTACAACTTAGAATTTCTGGATCCCAGAGTCAAACTGCTCCTTTGCCCTCCATCTCATCAGAAATGCAGAGCTGTGTAACTCCATGTCCTTCCCAGAAGCCTACACAGGTTTACAATAAAAAGAAGGACAACATCACTAATAAAGACCTTTCTCCCTTTTCTGTACATTCTCTTCTAGAGACAGTTTTCCTCTTTAATTTTACATGGCACACTGGGACTTACCATCTGTTTCAGAAAGACCTCAGAGGAGCAAAAAACATTCTGTGTCTTACAGGAGAAGAAGAAATCTTTGAGCACCACACAGGCTTCTGACAGAGCAAGGTTTTGGAGAACATTTCAATTGAACATTGTAAACAGTTCTGTCCCTCCTTAAGTGTTTCCCACAGAACAGAAAAATTTTGCACTGTCAATTCCCAATCCCAGCTCTTGCTCCCCAAAGGATGACAGAAGACTGTCATTCATTCTTAGGAAAACTCTCATTTCTCTCTCCTTCCTGTTTTTTAGGTTGGTTTTTTTTTCTGGTGGAAATATTCATCACACACCAGCTCTACCCACCTCTGTGCTGCATTCAGTCATTGACACCTAGATTCCCAATCTTCCTATGACAGCTTTGGTCAAGGTACTATTCCTCAAAGGTCCTAAAAAATTTGAGATTGTGTCTAAATCTGTTTCAAGTCTTTCCATTCTTCTATTAAAGGGAGATCAGACTAGACTGATTCATGTTCCCTAAGTCAAAGTCAGCATGCCCAGCACCCAGTCTGCATATTTGGAAATTTAAGAAAATTCAAACGTACATATTTCAAATTTCAAATATCTGGGATTGTAAGCAAGCATCCAGGACAGCACACAAAGCATTCATTTTTAATTGAAACTTATAAATAATTACTATTATTCAAATGTCGAAATCCAATAGCCTGAAGATGACTGCTACACTAATGCACAAATACAGGGAAAAATCCAGTCATGCATGCTGCAAGAGCATGAACTCAATGGGAAAAGGTAGTGAACAGGCAAGAGTGATGACTATATGATGGAAAGATATTATATGGAATTCCAAAAACAAGCACTGAATGTGCCCCCTAAAAGAATGCAAAGACAGAAAATCAGAAGCAATGCACTTATGCATGAATTTTTTATTAGAAATCCCTTAGGCTAAAACTGATAAACATTTCACTACTGCCAAAAATTCCATAACTAATCCATGCCTCACCAGCAACTCCGGGTCAGTAACAGGCCACAAAACCTCATTGCTGGACATGGGTAGATCCCTGTGTACTATTTTTAAGCCTGGAAAATATCTGCAAGTAAATTTTAATTTTCTGTTCAAGCCAATTGTCATTCCAGAATAAGGTGAACACTTTAAAAACTGTGTGTTTAACAGAGAAGGGGATACAGATGGGGGCATGTTCTGGAGCAAGCACCAGTGACAGATTTACAGGATAAATGATGAGGCTTTGGAAAGCAGGATACAAAGGACACCTTGTGCCTGTGAGGGTTGAGAGAACTGATGCATATGCTGACAAGGTTTGCACAGCTTGCTTGTGTGTACATTTGCCTTTGCACACTGTACTGGAGGTGAGAAGAGCCTGAGCTGGCATGAAGACGTGCAGCTTAAATATGACACAAAATGAGAGTTAGTGATCATATGTTTGCTGGAGGATGCTACAAGCTTTGGGCATTTCTGGGGCTTTACAAGCTAATTTAATTGCTGTTTCTTATGAATTTGCATCTTGAATTTTTTAAAACAAAAACCAGACATAATTAATTGAAGCTCTCTGAGTAATGAAGGTGTCTGGGGGCTCCATTGGATGAAAAGGAAGGTCCTAGTGGGAAGAGGAATAAAAGATTGACTTGCACATATGTGTGGATATGCAGGGCAGTCACAATTTTGGTGATTTTCTTCCTTTCTTTCCTTTCTTTCCTTTCTTTCCTTTCTTTCCTTTCTTTCTTTCCTTCTTTTTCACCACCTCATTTAAGAGCTGTTTTATGCCAAAAAAAAGATGATGTGCCTTATCAATTTTGCCTGCCTGGAATTGTATAGGTAAAGAACAGCTGGAATAGTTTAAATCTGTGCTTTCTATTTTAATTCAAATACTACAAGAGTGAATGGTGCTCCTGAAAAGCCCAGCTCCTGAGTCTGATAGAATACCTGCCTTGGTAAAGACAAAACCAAATACTTCTATCAGCACCAGAATGAAAGATGCCGTATTTCTTACAAGCCTGTGGAATTCTGCTTGGATTCTCATCTGTGTCATATATCAGGCTCAACAGCAGATTTCAGCAGCTTTCACATTTCTTTCTTGTGCAGGTAGCTTTGGTCCCAGCAATGGATGATCCGTAGCTTTCTGGTAGCCATTGCTCTTTTCTCTGCCCAGTTGTCCATTTGCACAAAATATAATGGAAGGTAACATGTCTGAAGATCACTACTGCTTTCACACCTGATTGATATTTGACAAAAGCTCTTCCACTCCTGCTGATTTCTTCCAGACATTCCCCAAGGGCAATGTGGGCCATTTTGGGAAGGGTCAATAATGGTGGGCAAAACCTTCTGCTCCAGCAAACTGAGCAGCAGTCACTGGTGCTGGTGACAGCAGGAGTTCCAGATCTCCAGGGCTCTCTCTTCCTTAGCAATGTTCCTTCCTGTCTTCCCTCTCTATGCTGAAGAATGTAGATCACAAGTCCTCAACCACTACAAAATTCAGTTTTTCTTACTCTGCTGAAAACCACTCAGGTAACACTTCGTGCACTATGCAAAGCACATCCCTTTACTATGGCAGAAATGTAATAATCTATCTGAATTGACATTGCAGAAACTAGTCTTCCCAATCACAGCACTTCACTCTGCTGCTATCAACCTGAAATAATCCCTGTAAAAGATGGTTTCCTTCCCAGCATTCTTACAATGGCAGAGCATTTAAACTCTTCTCTCTTTAGAAGTACCCAGCCATGAAGCCTAGTTTCAGTCTCTAACGTGGGAAAGAGCAGTTAGAACTCAAGAAGTGTAGTCCAGCAAGTTCCATGTTTAGACAGAGTGACAAGGGAGACTTCAGTAAAAGAGACCCACTTAGTTCCTTGTTCCTTTGAGGATAATGATTCATTAGTTATGCTTTTTCTTCACCTGAGTATCCATATCAACTGGGCTGTAATACGAGAGGACAGGACACTCACAGGTCTTGGGACTCTAAAGATTTTGGAGATGTTTTGGGATAAGATTAGATAGTGCTCCTAAAGCCCACAGGTCATTTTTGGGAAATGTAATGTTTGTCCTTTCATCATTAGTGTGCATTCAAAGCTCTCCTTCTGGAATTCAAATGGTCCATACTTAACTTTTGACAAATGAACAGGGAAAAGAGACTGTTAACTGTGCCTCAAAAGTGAAAATCCTGTTGTTTCTTATCATACTTTGACAGCATATCCTTTGAGGCAGGGGACCATGCTCTTCTGGCATGTTTATACAACATGATCACCTCATTACTCTTGTATGTCAAATGCTGCTGGTTATACAAGCCACAGGCATAGGAATGGAAATCAAAGTCCTGATGGAAATCAGTCCATTAGGAAACTATTTCTGTCCTAGATAGAGAAATTGGTTTCTCAAGGTTGGATCTCACTGAAGACAGAAATTTGGTTGTGATTTTCCAGGTGCAGTGATAGAGTGTTAGTTCACAGAGTTTCACCAGAGGCAAATATCAATGAAGTAGTGAAAATAGGCTACTTTTTCAGCCATTCATCAAAACATCAGATCACCCCATCCAGAGGCAGGAAAACCAATAAATATTGCATGTAGATGGGGTATTCTGTTAGAAATTTTGTATTTTTTTTTGTCCAAGTCAGGAGTTACATTAAAAATGGCAGCAGGCTTAGATTTACATGGACGAGAGAGAAAGAAGAGGAGAAAACAGCCTAATAGTTATTTAAAAGCTATCCGCATTTTAGCTAAAGAATTGATCAAGTATCAATACAAGATTATTGTATTGAGAAGGACAAAGTATAAGAAATGTCCTCTTAAATGGTTTAAATTAGACGGTGGGCTTGCAATTGTTGGCCTGGTAGCTCAGCTTTTAAGGTGCGACTCTCTTTGGTCTTGGAATTGATGGTTAAATAATTTTAAATTGGGATGGCTGCATTTCTTTAAGATGTTTTCTTGTTGCCTATGAAATACCTACGCTGAACTTGCATTCTTGACCTTCACCAATACCTTCAGTTTTGGAAGTGCAGTGGGTTGAACCCGAGTTGATGGACAGACTTTTAGACCAATAACACGTCTCGCAATTTACACATTTAAACCACGCAGAAAGGCGGGAATTTCCTTTTGTTCCAGCTCGCCTGCTGGAAGGTGGGGGGGCCTCTGAGCCTGCAGGCCCTGCTGGGCCGGGGCCCCTGCCCCCTCCCCCTTTTCTCAACGCCGCGACACGAACCCTGGGCTGCTGGGGGAGGGGGTGGGGAAGTGACTATCCCAGAGCTGCAGGCAGCTAAAACCAGCCATAGACTGCCACACAGCTAAACCTATCTGGCGTGGCTTCTTGGGACCGGCAGGAGCCGGTGTAGTCTCCTTTCTGCAGCCAGCACACTTTGTGCTAAACTGAAGCAGACACCATGCAGCCAACAACATAAAGGGAGCGAGCCTTTCTCCACCGTAAAGTCTGAACAAGAACACTCTTCAACATGGCAGCTTCAAAGTCCGAAAGAGAAAATGAGTCATGTGAGAGGAAGCTGAAAATGGTGATGGGAAAAAAGAGGGCGGCGTCGCGTTTTTCACGCGTAGCTTTAAATTACTTCTTGCAGGCCGTGGTAAGAAACTGTAATATCACAAACCGTAAATCTCTTTAATCCATTTTTTTTAAAGTACATGTGAGATGAGGAATTCATGTGCGGCTTATAAAGATGTGAAGAGTGCCTGTGCCAGGCTATATAGAAGCAGTGAAAGGCTTTTAGAGACTTGTGAAGACGAAAGCATTTGTGTTCAGGCCAAAAAACCTCATCCTTAAAAAGACTAATAATGCCATGTGATGGCCCATGTCTGGCAGTGTTAAGGAACTGTGAGATTTTTCATGGGAGAGATGTTTTTTCACTGCAGCAGATTTCCAGGCTGGTCTGTTGCTGGTGGCAGTTGGGGAACCATGTGAAGCATAAGAAACCCTTTTTTTCCTTAAGCATAAGAAAGAGACTTTCAAGAACTACAACACTGACTAAATCCCATGTTCTGTTATCCTTTGTGCAAGCTGGGTGAAAGGAGGGGGGGTGTTGGAAGAGAGGAGAGGCTTGCTTTAATTTCTTGTTATTTCTTTTTACTTTTAATTCTGTTAGTTATAAACTTTTTCTTTGTACAGCAGCTGTTTAAGTTTGAACCTCTTTTGCCTATCAGCTCTCTAGTTTTCCTCAATATTTTCTTATTTTCCCCGTATGAAAAATAATAGATTTCGTGTGCTTGATGCTTAGCTGAGTCAAACCACGTCAGGAAGATACTGGAGTACTCACAAACATATGCGTGAGTTGGCTCTGCAAATCATGGTACATTGGCTTTACATGGTACTCTTACTCAACTGTCTTTTTTTTAAAGTTGGTGCACATACGGCTCTGCTACACACTCCTTGAAACAAAGAACACTGATCCCAGGGAATTGTATTAGACCTTTGGGACCTCATTTGATCTTTGACTCTTCTTCAGCTCTCCAGAATGAAAGAGTTTGTATCAGAAGGTCAACAAGAGGCTTTTGTAAGACACCAAAGTTCGGGGGTCTTGAAAAAAGCCAGTGGGCACATGTGGTATGCTCTGTCGTAGGGAGAGATGAAGGAATTAACTGATGTTGCATGAGGAGCAGAGGGGGTCTCATCTGTTTGTCTTCGATTTTCTTTGCAGAGAGGAAGCTGGACAGAAAGCCATCTGAATTATTTAATCTACCCAGCATCCATCATTTGCAAGCAGGCCATCATTCCTTTTTATAGATTGAATGATCAAGCACCAAGCAAGGGATTATGTTCTTTTTCCTTTCCTCCATCACATTGTTGACGAGGGACCATCCTCTAAATCCATTTGGTGTTGTATTGATATCCTTTAGATTTGGCAGACAGCAGTCTCCCTTCCTACAATGTTTATCCACATAATGTATTGCTAGGCAGCAATCACATACTCTATCAGCCCTAAATAAGAGCTAAATAAGCCAGGCTTGATTCCTGTCTTATGCAGGAAAAGGCTTCACAGTTCCCCTGTTTCTGTGGCTATTCTAGTTTAAAATAATCCATCTACATCACAGCTAGCCAAAACCGGACATTCCACCAAGCTGTATTCCTTGGTATTAACCTTGCCTCAATGCATCTTGAAATCACAGCTGTTTGTTCCTCTCGTACTGGTGGGACACAGACAGCCTGCCTTTGCCAGTCACTCACAAGACTTTCCTCAGCTGAACAGTTGAAGTGTGTGACATGTCTTACATTTTCTTCTTGATGATTTCAACTTTAATAGATTATCTTTTATCAACACCCTCCTCTTTATTCTTTTAGTTTGCTGCATGCAATGTTTCCCCACCTTTCCTTTTATGTGTATCTGTCCCATGTAAAATATGTCCCTCAGGACAAGGAGCAATGGGGAGCTACTAGGGTGGAGATAAGGAATAAAGTGAATGACCCTCTGGGCCCCTTAGGAATCACAGATCTATATCCTCCCATGGAAGGCAAATCAGAGCCAATTTGTTGGCTTTTGTTAACTCTCATTTGTTTCAACACATGATTTATCACCGAGGTCTCCTCTCACCTCTCTGAAACAAACACCAGATGCTTTCCACGTTTCCTTATTTCTCCAGCCACTTCAGATTCAGCCAGCATCAATTCCAATATCTCAGTGAGTGCCCTGTTTGTGCAGTCTGACAATAAAATCTATATCTTTATTCACAGCATTAAGGGAATTCCTAAAATGGGGTTGATGGCATCCTAATGGTTATTTCATTTCTGGGTCAGCTTTTAGCAGATCCTTGGAATAAAGATGGATGCAAGCCCTATGGAAGCCAAGACCCCCCTCACTGTGGTGGCACAGTGCAGAAATCACAAGCAAATTAGCAAGAAAGCTGATCTCTAGGCAAACAGTGTGATCACCAGTTCTGACTTTTCCCTACAAAGAGGTGGAAAGAGGAAAGAGGGTTCCGCAGCCTTTCTCACTGGGTTTTAGCCCATCAAGGTGGAAAAGAAAATATTTTAGTTGTATAAAGATTCATGAGTATTCCTACATGCTTCCTTTACTCCTGATGGGACATCATGAGACTTAGCATTGATTTTTGGAGGGAAAATAAGAAGGAAAAGCAAAAAGCAATACATCAAAAAAGTTCCTTCTGAAGAAAAGACCTCTAGAAGGCAAGCATCAGGCAAGATTCCACTTGTCCCACAGTTTTGAGTTGTGTGAATAAACCCCTATGATGACATCATTAATTTACCAGGCCTTTTCAGCCTCAGATAACAATGTGCCCAGCTACACCCTGTGAAAGCCTGCAAGGTGAAAGGAACTTGTACTGAGGAACTTCTAGTGGGGTGTCATTAAACACAGTCTCTGCTGTTCCACAGCTGCTCAGCCACCCCAGTGTCTTCTAGGCCACTATCCCTGCATTTGACCACTATCATTCCATTAGGAATTTATTTTTCCCAGTATCTAATTGGAATTTTCTTTATTCTCTCACAAGTGCTGAACAGAGTAGAAAAATCTCTACCCTTGACATTAATGCAGTTCAGTGGCTGGTTGGCCTTTCCCACAAGGAAACACAAATGACTTCTCCTAAACTTGTCCATTAAGATGCCTGCAAGTCCCTCCTTACACCAGGACTGAATTTCTCAGAGAAAGCAGGAAGTTGTACCATTTGTGGTACTCATTATTCTGAACAAGCACAGGTTGAGTGGGTGATAAGCACCATTTTCAAGTATGACCTATTGATTTGAACTTAGGCCCTCCAAAAGAAAGAAATCCCTGTGTTCTCCTGTGTGCCATAAATAAATCTTTCAAGAAACTTTTTATGCTGTTTCCATTACAGATTTCCAGTATTTATAGCTTGAAATGCTTTTATGCAGGGGGAAAGACAAGGAAGCATCATTATCGTGTTTCAAAAAGACAGTGGAGTGCTTTTTCATTTCCATTACTGAGAAATCGAGTCAACTTTACTCTATATAAATTCTGTCTCTGAGAGCTTTTGTTCAAATCACATTTGCCACTTAACAAAACTCGATTTACTGAGGGGGATATGCTAAGAAGAGATGGAAGGGAAATATTAGCATTTCATTGGAAATTTTAATATTGATATTAAATGGCACCAAACCCCAGACAAATTGGTGCTTTTATTAACTTAGACTGCTAGGAAAGAAATGTTTTTCTTTTACTGTTTCTCCTTCTTTTCCTGCTTTTATTACTCCAGCCCTACACATCACACCATTTTCTCGTATGTGGGATCTTGAAATGGTATCATTCATGATTTTCTCCACAGTACATATACTGACATTATGGACAAAGTGGTGTCAATAAAAGAAGTGAAAGGCAAAATAGCAATGACTACCTCCAAGCAGAAAGCAGATGAACCTTTCCCACAGGGCTCTAGCAGGACAGTGTGCAAACTGATGAGATGATGACCACTGACCCTCAGTCAAGGTACACTCTGTTACTGGCACTTCTGTTTTCAGACCTTCATTCAGTCAGGTTGGTCACAGCTCACCATAAGGATCCCAGCAAAAAGCTCCTTTTTGTCTTCATGTGTTGGAAGGGTCACCCAAGAACACTTCTCCTTTGTAAAGAGCAATTGAATTGTGAAGCCAAAGGTGATTTGTCTGAATGGGTCTGGGAATGTTATTGAAGTCATGCATAATAATGATATATATTTCATTTCCTTTTCTGATCACTCCTTTAATTTTGGTGAACATAAACTTGTATTTCACCTGAAATAAAAATAAAAATAAATAATAATAAAATAATAAAAATAAAAACCTGTGCTTTTTTTACAGAGGACAGCAATATCAGGACAATACCAGTAAAGAACATGTTCATGAGTCACACATCCATATAAGACCATTAGGAATCACTAAGTCTGATATCAGACTAGAGATGTGGAACTACTTTGAATTCCAGCTTGAACTGAGGAAAAATATTTGAGCTTTACTTAAAATTGACTGAAGTGAAGAAATGACCATCAGCCTTGTTCACTGCTCCAAGCTGATAACGATACTCAATCTTCCAAACTACCATCTTATTTTCAACATGATTGTATCCACTTGCTGCTTTCCAGCCCAGATAATTTGGGATTTCTGCATGAAACTTGGTGAGAAGTTGCTTTGGAGGTTGTTCCTCTTTCTCTCAAAATCAGATCTATTGATTGTCCGTTTCAAGCCTCTAGGAAGAAAAACATTGTTTGACTCTGGAAAAAGCAAGTCAGTGCTTTTTAAATTATTTCTTGTTGGTCTGCCAGGACTCAAGTTAAATTCTCTGTTAACTGTGCC
Organism: Corvus hawaiiensis; assembly: GCF_020740725.1. NCBI lineage: Eukaryota > Metazoa > Chordata > Aves > Passeriformes > Corvidae > Corvus > Corvus hawaiiensis. The sequence goes on along the minus strand of NC_063216.1, from coordinate 27,176,662 downwards.
CCTGATTCATTGATCTTTACAGCAGCCTTACCCAGAACCTTTTGCTGTCACCGATAAGCAGTCACACAGGTAAATAACACATTTACACCATTGGTGAAACTCAGCTCAGTAACTACTCATGAGGGAGCCAGCAATTCGTAGCTCAATGCAATGGAGGAGAGTATGCCACTTGCAAATAGTTTCCAGCTGTTCATTTAGATGTGTATGCTAAACACCACAGAAAAAATGCTGAAATGTTAAGGCCAAAGAAGTAAAAAATACTGGTGTTAAAAAAAGTGGTAAACAATTAAAAATAAACCAGGACCACTGCTACACATTCTTCGTAAGAGGAAAGAAACTCACAAATACAAAATATGAAGAAATCTGAAAGAGTTAGCAGGTTCAGATCAGTCTTCTAGTACTGTATAATTCTCCAACACTATTTACACCTCCCACAAAGCCTTTCCCTTGCTTCTTGTTTTGTGCTGTAATGGAAATGCACTGCTGAATCTCTACTGTTGACTTTATGCTTTGTTTATTAAGTATGTAGAACATATTTTGAAAGAAACACATCCCAGGGTACTTCAAGCCATGTCAGACTGTGATAGGTTTTCTCAGAGTGTTCAAGACTGGTGAAGCAGAAGAATTTGCTCATGGTGAGGACTAAAATGATTGATCTGTTTGGTGGCTTGAGATGAGTTGATTATAGGGTATTGTAGGCTTATGTAGGTGTATGGACAACTTACTAATTAGCATTTCAATATGTTGTATAGTAGCTAGCATAAGCAAGAGGGTTTTTATCCTGTACAATAATGTACGTTTGAACTTTAGCACATTAAAATCCCCTATTTCCTGTTTAAGTGATCTATTTCTAGTCACCTAGAAATAGCCTCTTTTGATATCCACACAATTTTTAGAAAAAACTTAGAGAATTAATACATGATCATTTACTTCTGAGGTGAAATAAAGATCAGACTGGAAAGAAGACATTTTTAAGGAATTATGAAATGAATGTAATTAACCCGTAACCACTTTCCACTTAATTAATTAACTGCTTAACCCTAAAGTATTTATAAAAGAAATACAGTAGAGTCTGTGATGATCTTAAATCAGATTTTAAATCACACTCAAAAGCCTTTCTAAGTAGTACCTTCTAGCTAATCAAGTACGTATGAAACTGCTGTAGGAATTGCGAAGAGAAATTTCATAGCTAAATAGAAGATTAGGAGATCAAATAACATTCTCTGTAATTTTATCATTCATAACTTTCACAGAATAAAAGATCTTTCTTCTGCAGCTCTCCAAGCACTTAAAAAATGAATACATGAAACTTAATCATGGACACATCATCTGCCCCTTTCTCAGCTGGGCAAACTGAGGCACAGGGAAGTTACAGAGCTGGTATTTTTAGAAGTGATCTGGAATGCTGAGTGCCATCTCTTTGGGATGTTCAGCATTTGATGCACAAAGGTGGATTAGACATTTCACATTAAACTGTCTGAGCTCCTGCACTCCACCCGTGCAGTGAAAGAATACGTGACAGCAGGAGACTGACATCCTCACATCCTCATTTTCTCTTTTATTCTTCTCCTCCACCGCTACAGAGAGCTTAGCACATTGCTCCATGCGCTGGCGACTAAGATTCCAGGTGACTGAGTGGATCTGCCAGTCTACTTCTCATCCCCTGACGAGAGAGCCTCCATGTTCAATGTGTGGATCCAAAGTCCACGCAGTAGACTGAGGAAGGCCAGAGAGTGTAATGAAAAGTAAGAGTGAATTGCAAAGTGCAAAAAATGTTGCTTCTGATGCCAAAATGTAAGATAATCTCCCACTGCTCCTCCTTGCCTTTTACCCAACAGCAAACCACATACCCATAACATGTTATGCTGTAACAATCATTGCCCACCAACCTTCAGAAATACAGAAAAAAGACTTAAGATGATAACCTGGACCCTGCCTAGTCTCATTGCTTTGACATCTCAGCCTGTCTCATAGTGCTGTCTCCCAGCACAGGCGTACATAGGCTGCCTGTGTAGCATTTCTGGCCTTCTCCCTTGAGTACTTGCACTGGCCAATTCTTCTCATCGGTGATCAGTGATCACCAGACCAGCAAATGGGCCATACACACCCACCAGATGGCAGTGGCTGTACTCAAGCATGACAGCTCTTTGCACGCAGAACTGGCTGCAGAACAAAGCAGACCGTTCAGGCCACCAAGACACAGCTCTACCTCTGCTCTGAGCCTCAAGTAGAAAGCATTTTGCTACCTGCTAAAGCACCTGAGTGTCCTATTGAAGGTCTGGAGCATTCTTTGCTGTAAGCTAGAAATGTGCCTGAGAAGCAGAACAGTTTCAGTGGCTTCTGCTTTCTAGGACTCCATAGGAGGCCGTTCAGTTGGGTGAATCCATAGTATCTGGCATAAGTGAGCAGGAAAAATGGCCTCTGTACAACTATTCAGCCCAGGGATACACTGTCAGCAGGAGTAGCTATACCTGTGACTCTAAGAGGAAGCACTATCCTTTGAAGGGCCCTAAAGTTTGAGAGCTGCCAAAGCTTGTATATGTACTCTATGGTTTTCTATTTGTTCATGTATCCTACTTCCAAAACCTCCTGGAAAATCCCAACAGCCATCTCCAGCATTTGCTTCCATGTTTCTTGGGGTGGGAGGAGTAATTGAGCTCACTGCTAAGGGAACTTATCATTATGTTAGGACATTTTGGAAATAATCCAGGCCCATTTCATCTAATCACACTCTTCTTGAATGTGACAGATAATTCCTCTTATGCTAGTATTTAATAGCTGTGAATATAGAGAAAGCAATTTTTTTGTTTGTTTATATTAGGTAGCAACTTCAGTTATAGGCTAGAGCCCCATTATGCAGAGAGTTGTAAAAACAGCACTCACAATAAGCTTGTAGTTGGTTATCATATCCCTCAGGCCTTTGGCATGTTATTTTTTAAGTGGAGGAGAGTTTGAAACAGATGAAACTAATCTACTTTATAATTCATACCTTTACATAATTTTGATTAACTCACATAGTAAGGAAGTCCCAGAGCATCACCATGGAAACAGACTCTGAAGCAACTTGTCTGCATGCACCTCACAAGAAGATGTCCAGAACAGGAGCCAGTATACCCATTATGCTCTCAGCAGCATTCCACAGGGGGCTGCCAGTTCTGTCCTGTGACAGAGCATTTCCATTTGTGCTGCCCAGTGTTTGCACAGGTATTTTCTGACATTGGCAAATGAGATATGAGTTTGTGTTGCAAAGACTGGTGCATATTTCATGAGTATGCTGTCCTAAATTAAGATAGTCTCTCCCCTCCTCATAACTGCTGGAAATCGAAGGCATGTAAGAGTGCAATACAGCGACTCTATTTAAATCAATATACTGTCATTTGCCATTAACCTTTCCATTCACCTCCAGCATTGCTCTTTTCCAAATCTATTGGAATCAGTTCTGTGCATGAGCTTTCCAAAAGCACCATAACAAACTTTACAAATAGCAAGCAAGAATACTTGGTGTGGCTCATCTCCTCATGAACCTAAACTCGTTGTGACAAAGAAACCGGGAAGTCAATCTAGGTGAGGAGCTTAGAGTACAGCATTTGGGAGCCCTGGAGGGAGCAGGTGAAACTGGCATTATCCCTGCATTTTGCATATTGCCAACTGGAACGGAAAGTGAGGGCAAGTCCATTTGGTTTAAGACAGGTGTGAGTTAGATTGCAAGGCAGGTCTGGTCCTACCTTGCTGAAGACAGTAAGTAGACTGAAGAGGCTTGCATTCAAGTTGGAATTCAATCTCTGCCTTCAAAGAGCTCATTAAAAAAAAAATACATCTGCTTCATGTAGCACCTCTATAACAGAGACACTGTCTATGGAGGAAATCATTAGGACCCACTGTAACAGAAACAATCATCCATCTGCAAAACAGGAACCATAATACAAAACAGACTGAGAATCCCTGCTGTAGAATTAACTGAATTGGATGCAAACCATTTTTTTTTGTCTGTATAAAGCGCTCAGAGGTTTTTTTTGTGATTTATCTGCATTACATGTAGCAGTAGAGTGTTATCCAAAGGTAGATTAAGTTAAACTTCTTCTCCTCCCAAGGGTCATCCCTTATAGCTAGGAAACAATTCCAAAGTTAAGAGAATTTAGTATAAGATTTACTGCTCACATTTATACCATAGTTTTAACATACGTGCAAGCAATAATAAAGAACAATTCAACTGAAAAACTGAAAAGTACATTTATTGCAGAAAGTCACACTTCTATTTAAGAGGGAAAATATGTTTTGAAATATAACTTTTATAACAAAACTTATTGGTCCATATTTAAAGTAGACTGTCAAAGAATTATAAACAGCTATAACATTGTTATTATCAGAGTTTATAAATAACAATAAATATAAGAGATAAATATAAGAGCTCAAGTTGTGGCTACAGTTCTGTCCAACTAGATATGGTAAAAACAAACAATGGAGATGTTCTCTTTCCAAAACCTATACTTTGGTGGCTTTTTCTGTATTGTGGCTTAACCCGACAGGCAGCTAAACACCATGCGGCCACTTGCTCACTCCCTGCTCCAACCCTGTGAAATGAAGGACAGAACTGGGAAAAAAAGTAAAATTTGTGGGTTGAAATAAAGGCAGCTTAATAGCACAGAAAAGGAAGTGAGGATGATGATGATAATAATAATAATAATAATAATTTTAAAAATTATTAGAACATACAAAAAAAGTGATGTATGATGCAATTGTTCACCTCCTGAAAACCTATGCCCAGACTGTTCCTGAGCAGCAGTTCCTGGCCTGCTTTTCCCTTAATTTATATCCAGAGCATGATGTCATAGGGTATGGAATATCTTTTGGGCCAGTTAGGGTCAACTCTACTGGTTGTATCTCCTCCCAGCTTCTTCTGTGCTCCAGCCCACTCACTGCTGGGGTGGTGTAAGAAGCTGAAAAGTCATTGAGTTAGAGTAAATATTGCTTAGCAACAACTAAAACATCAGCACATTAGCAACATTATTCTCATCTGAAATCCAAAACACAGGACTGTGACAGCTACTGGGAAGAAAAGTAACTCTATCCAAGCTGAAACCAGGACACTATGGTGGAGGGCATAGTAATAATTTGGGGTACCTCAAAATTACCTGCTAAATTTCTTAAACTGTAGTAAAGGCAGTAGTTTAATATTCTTGCATGATCGTCCTAGATCTTGTCCCAACATGGAAACCTAGACACAGATGCCTCTGTTTCCACCAGAAGGAACAGGGAAATGATCTGTAATTCTTAGCAGAATATCTAGCTACTTACCAAATTAGGCACAATACCCAAGAGATGAAAAAGGAAAGCCATGAGCCAATGTCTAATGTCAAATGCAAAATTGCTTTTGAAATTGGCATCTTTTGTCTTCCAGAAATATTTAGGGGGTGGAGATGAGAAACAAGTCTCAGACTTTAGGAAAATATTTTCTTCTCCCTCTGAAGTACATTTCACATTTCCCTTCAAAATTGCCTTTAACAATATGTTTCTACTAATACTATAACAAGGTTCCACTTGTAAGCCAGGCTCCTGGTATCTTGTTGTTTTTGAAAACTACAGTGTTATAATATTTATCACTAAATAATTGACATTTCTTTTAGTTTTTCTTCAACAAATTAACCCATGTCACCCTCCTCGTTTTGGCTTTATAGAAATAGCATGCACACTTTTTCCTAGCTTGCTTTTTTGATGCCTAGGTCACTTTTGCTGTCAGAATCTATTTATTGAATAAAACTGATTTTTTCCCTTCTCAAGATATAGTGAAAAATGTGCAAGAGCTCCCAGTACAGAGATGTTGGTTACTAGGAAACAGTCTCCAGAGAGCAGACTAGGAGCACAAGCCTTGGACTACAAAGATTTATTTGGGGAAAATTCCTAAAACAAGGGTTGGAATCAAAATAATAGTAATCTAAAAAAATGCCTTTGCTGAAGGACAAGTTTAAAGAGAGAAATGGATATCTGTAAGAGTCTTACAACAGTCTTCTCTTGTTCTAAGAAGATGGTTTATGTAATAGTCCAAACTTGGTGGATATCTCTCAAGAAAGAAATTGAAAACATTCAAGTAGAAAAAAAAACCCAAACAAAAAGGTATGGGAATTCATGAATCATATAATGGTTTGAGTTAGAAGAAACTTTTGAAAGGGCATGTAGTCCAACTCCCCTACAATAAGCAGGAATATTTTCAACTAGGTCAGGTTACTCAGCCCCATCCAGCCTGACTTTGAAGGTTTCCAAAGATGGGGCATCTCCCACCTCTCTGAGAAACTTGTGACAGGGTTTTACCACCCTCATTTTAAAAACACTTCTTTCATATATCTAATCTAAATAAACTCTCCTTCAGTTTAAAACCATTACCCCTTGTTCCGTCACAACAGGCTTCCTAAAAAGTTTATCCCCATCTTTCTTTTAGGCCCCTTTCAAGTACTAGAATATAGGAGAAAGTTTCACGAAGGATGTCTGGACTTCAGGCGGCTCTCTTGAAAGCTGTTTATTGCATAGGCGAAGTTACAGCATTTCAGGGAGTGGGTATCCAGAGCCAGCCCTACAGCTGCCAGCTCCAGCTGTAGGCACACCTGAAGCCGCTTTCTGTTCAAGTTACAAAGCATTATATACTTTTCTTTGCTGAGTATCTTAACACATAACAACCAATAAGCACCATACACGATACCTTTACATTTGCCTATAGCCTATCATAGCTACTACCATCACCATATTATAGTCATTATTATCCAATCACAAGAGTAAGTTACAATTTAAGCTTACAATGGAAAATTCTCAGACCTCTCTTCTTCTTGCTACATTGACATTTCTTGTTTGCCTGCGCTATCTCTCTTTTTGGTAAAAACATGTTTTCAATTTACTTGTGCTCTTCCTGAGACTCATTTACTTGGTGAAAAACATGTCTTTGTTTGTAGTCACATACCTTTGTCCTATTCATAAAAATCTCCTTCCAACTCATCTCCAACCTTTGCCTTCTCAGTTATTCAGTGGTCAGTGTTTCAGCAAAACATCTTTTACTCTGCATCAAAATTTGCTTTCATTTCTATCTCATCCTCAGTTTCTACATTCAGAGATCTTTCTGCCAAGCCTACGTATCTGTGAAACTTTCTTACCAAACTTTCATCCTCTCCAACACCATATAAGAAAGCACTGCCTCTGGCTATTTGTCTTAGATGTAATTAGTGTGTCAGATTGTCCTGGGGTGATGTTATGAGGCCGCTTTATTCCTTAATCGTCTGCTTAATGCCCAAAGACACTGTGTCTTTAAGATGGACCTGGGTACAGGTCTGTTCAACAACTTGGCCCAACAGCTCTGGCTACAGTGGTCTCGGCCATGCTCTGGAGGGAGTGCACTGGCAGTGCAGCACTGCTTCTTGGTGGTTTTTTGTTCTTGCTAACTGGAAAAAAGGTTTTATTGGTTCTTTTTTTCTTTTCCCTCCCCCTGGCCTCCCTGCCCTCCTTCCCTTCTCTCCAGTCCAGGGAGCCTGCGTGGTGGCCCCGGCTGGTCTGAACCCCGAGGAGGGCCAAGCCGTTGAGCGAGGGGACGCAGAGGTCTGCCAGCTTTGCCTGCTTTGAGGACAAGGAGCAGCGCCGGAGAGGCAGCAGGTTTTTTCCATCTATTCTCCAGTTTCACCTGGTGTGGGGAGGAGGACCAGTGCCGGGGAGTCATCTGCACTGCTCCAGGCTGGTGTGTGGACTCACCTTCCCTTTCCTCTTCCTGGAGACTGGGGCAACCAGTTGCAAGCCCATGTGTTTTTTCCCTCTCTGGGCATCTGTTGTATTTGGAGGGTTTTTTGTGTTCTGCCATGTTTTGTTCTGTGTTAATAAACAGTTCAGGTTTTTTTTCCATTTTCACCTGCTGTCATCAATTTGTCTCATTGTCAGAGGAAAGGAGGAGGCCCTTTCCCTTTGGAGGAGGTGCTCATTCCAGAGCGTTGCCTCCTAAAATTTTGTCTCTGAAAAACCGAGACACAGATGCTCTCATGTTCCAAAACACAGAGTGGAGGTAACTGCAAGAGCCAGCTGGAGGCTAGCCCTGTGAAGTTGGTGCCAGGCAGTTTGAAACAAACACTGGCCTTTCCCACCCAAGAGTTTGCAGTGCTAAACTCATTGAAGGCAGGCAGGCAGGCAGGGATGGACTCATGGAGGTAAGCACATATATATGATGGGGTAGATACCAGAAGAGGAGGTAGCCTTAATCTTGGTAAGTTGTTCTCAGGTGAACAGAAGAATAACAAGCTCTCCTAGTCTTAGTTAAAAAAAAACAAAAACAAAAGAAACCAAAACAAACTAACAGGGTATCTGAAAATAAGCAAAGAAACCATTTAGATCAGTGAGCACCAAGATAACAGTTCTGAAAATGTTCATGGCCTCTCTTGGGAAGACAGCTTTGAATCCTATAGCCTAGGAAGGCCTCATGCACCCATCCATGCTTAGGAGACTGAATTGCCTCTAGAATAACAAAAGCTTCTCTTGGACTCTGACCTCACAGGCTGGAGGAGTTCTCCAGGTCACAGGGAAGGTGTGTTTTCACAAGACTGGTGATTGACCCCCACAGTTAAAAAGCAACCAGAATGGCCCCAGAAAAATTGAGGGACATCAGTAGACCAAGGATAATTGTGGTTGGGTCTACTGTGGTGTAGTTTTTATCACAGACACTTGCAAACATACTCTTTTGGTTTAGTCAAAATATCAAATTATGGAGAAAACCTGAGGTATCTGCAGCTGATCAAAGAAACCAGGAAAAATAATGTCCCTAAGAGAGGGATTCATGGCCATTTACAGAGAAAGAGTCAGTGTCCCATGTACTCACTTCCAGGGGCCTCCAAGGAAATGGTCTTAGTTAGTACATACTTAAAATCGAAAAGGCACAGAAGCATTTAATTAGCTTGCTAAATTCCAGCTTTGGTATTAAAAAGGAAGAGCTCCATTCCTAAGCCTTCAGTCTGGCATTTCATTCATTCATTCATTCATTCATTCATTCATTCATTCATTCACTCATTCATTCATTCATTCATTAATTTCCATGCTTGAATTTGTGGGGGGGACCTGCCAGTTTAGAGAAACAAATATCATTGCATTTGAATTTTGCTGGTTATTTTACCATGCTAAGCACTTGGGAAAATACATCAAGAACATCAGCATAGTAGAATCACTTTTCAAACATTTCTCTCTACAGACCCACAGGAAGAATTGTCACGTGTTCTACATCAACTGCTTCACAGGAAATAGCTGTAAAACCTGGTCAGCAGTGACTAAAAGCATTTAACATGGTCAGTGTCAGTTAAATATGAGAAACATTTAGGAGTACATGGTTTGGACTACCAAAATAAGGTTGTACCCATAAGTAGACACTTGGTTTAACAGAAGTAAAAATCTTCTTTTAGATGATTCTAGAAGCTTGAACTGTCCCCGGTGTTCATTAGTCATGGACTCGTGTACCTGGCAGGACGCATAAATGTGAAAGAAAAATCTTCTTAGCTGTAAAATACAAAGGGAGGTCAAGAGACGGCCCTATCAGCTTGCACTTATGGCAGCTCACTGCAATCAACAGCCATGGACTGTGGCCTTTGAGCAACAAATTTGCTGATTCCTATGGTAGCCTAGTATTTGCATGTGGTGTGGGTGGACCATGGCCAGCAGCCAAGAACTCCTACAGCCTACTCCCTCTCTCCTGTCTTCTGTAGGATGGAAAGAACATAGAAAGGAGCTGAGGAGACTTGTGGATCAAGATAAAAATAGTTTAGTAGGTGAAACAATGGTGTGCATGCAAGCAAAGTGAAGGAGGAATTTGTTCACTACTTCCCTCTCAGCAGCAGCCAGATGTTTAGTTGCTTCCTGGAGATCAGGGCCTTTGAACACTAGTGGTTATTTTGGATGACAAGTGCCATAAGAGTGTTTTCCTTTTCCTCCTCCTCTCCTTGAGTTTTGATTGCTGAGCATGGCATGATGTTGCATGGGGTATCTGCTTAGTCAGTCTTGGTCAGATGTCCTGCCTGTGTTCCCTCCCAATTTATTAACTACCCAGCCTACTCTCCAAAGGAGATAGATTGGGAAAAAGATGCATTCTTGACATTGTGCAAACACTGCAGAAATAGCTGAAGGCTGGTGTATTATCAGCACCTTTTTAATCACAAATCCAAAAGCCAGCACTGTACAGCCTGCTATGAAGAAAGTTTACTCCATCCCAGCCAGACTCAATACACATGGATTCATAAGACAATACCAAGCAGAGGAAATAAGGACAGAACCACAGAAACTGTAGTTGTCAATAGGAGCTAGTGAGGAACAAATTCTTAATATCTTCAGTCCTAAACCAAAAATTATAGTGCTAGGCCCAGAGGAATACGGTAGGTGATACTTCATTGCAGGATATGGACTGCAGGTCTTGGATCTGAAATAACACCACATCCAACCAGTATAGCAAACTACAGAATCAGAGATGTATATCAGGACATCCTAGGAAATGTCCATTAATAATAACTGCATTAACTACAATAACTGCATGTGGCATTCTAATTTTGTTCTTGTTTCTACGCTAGGAGGAATTTTCAGGTCACGAACAAGAAAGCATTGCTGATATAATTCAGCAGAGCATAAGATCTTTTCATTTGCTGGAGGTTCTTGCCCTGAGATACAATATCCTGGATCTGCTGATGTATCAGCATGCACAGTTCTTTCCTCATCTTCACCAGTTAGGACTATACAATATTCTGTGACTCTCATCTTAATGATAGCATCAAAAAATTCAAAAAGCCTGGCAAATTGTTGGTAACAATGTTAAGACCCAGAGATTGACGTAGAAGCTCAATAGGAGAGCTAACCTGGTGCTGTATTAGCAGGAAAAATCTGGAAATTGCAAGAATTTAATATCAAAGTCTTATCAACCTTGTCAGTCACCTACTTTGTTCTCCCAGGAGGAATCAGAGTAAGGTTGCGTAAGTCCAAGAACATACTACTTTTGAAACTTTGTCTGTCCCAGACAAGGAGAAGTTGCCAGACTGTTCAGCTGGATGTGTCTGCAGAACCGCACAAACATTTGACATGTCCTCAAGTGTGGTGTAAGTAAAAATGGCACATAATATTTCATCTAATACACTAACCTTCTATGGATTTTAGTTTTATTTTTCCTATTTACCTAGCTTTTCTGCACCTTTATTGCTTTGCCACCTTACTTTCATGGGATTCTTCTGCTTAAATAGGCTAATAAAAAACGTAACAGAAGTTGTCAGTTTTGGTAGATAGGACATCAGGGAATCTTTTTCTACAGCCTATTGTGGAGTTTATGAACAGCTTGAGTGACTCTCTCAACGTAATCCTCCCTGTCCGTAAAACGAAGTAGCATCTCCCCCTTGGCACCAAAAAGCCTTGACCTAGTTCTTTAAACCTAGCCCTTTACCTCAGCGCTGTCTTTTTCCTTATGTGCCCAAAATGTCCCCAGATAAACCCCATACAACCTCAAACCCTAAGACTGCTCCCTTCCTGTGAGTTTTACCTAAGGTACAGTGTTCATATCAATGCTATTTAAAATTTGCGAGGAAAACTTTGATAAGCCTTGGAGAAGCCACACTTGCCATTAGGAGAAGGATTATCCTGAAAAAAACCCACCAAAGACTGCTTCTAATTAATTCAGACGAGTTTAGAGGGAGTGCCCTTAACAGACTGGCAAAAAGCATAAAAACCCAGAGGAAGATTCTGACGCAGAGGTGCAAGTTAGGTATAGGTTAAGTGAACAACAAAGATTTAGGACAGTTATTTAGGACAGATCAAGGTCTGAAATACAAGACAAGGGGATCTATCTGGGGAAGCTTACAGCAACCTCCTTTTCTGAGTGTGCTGTGGTCCTTTTCGAAATTTTTAAAGGTGGCTGTGCTGCTCACTAGCTGAGCCAAGGCAATGTTCATGCATATTCCTGCCCTGTGGCAAATGTGAATTAATGTGTGATCTCTCAGCCTTTGCATATTGAGGCAAAGCTCAGCTTATCTTTTATTAGCTGCCAGCTAACCCTGCCCACAGACCATGGCAAGGGATCATCTGATGTTATTACCTTGTTCAGGAGACTGAAAGCTTCCACTGAGGCACTTAAAAATAAAGGCAATCTGACAAGTGTCAATAGTCATTAGTGACTACTTTTTCAGGGATAATGACTGGGTGAAGAAGTTGAATGTCGCAGCAGTAAAGTCTCAAGTGAGCCGCAGATTTGAATAAATCATCAAAATAGGATCCAAACTACCTGTTTGAAATTGAGCTGTTTACAGGGAACTCATTGTAAGTACGCAGATTTGTAAGTACTTCGGTCTTTGAAAAAGGTTGTTGATTTTTCCAGGTTGCTCCAAACCTCTCAAATAATAGATCAACACAATCTCTTCCTTTACCCTTGACACACACTCCAAGAAAAGGAAGAGGTTTTGAAAGTGTTTCTTAGGTGATTGCTTACTGAACTCTGTGAGCTCCAAGCAAGTCCAGGATGGGGCATTAGCCCCACAGCTTTCTAACAAAAGGCTAAAGAACTTACATTATTAAACAGTGGTAGGCTGAGCAGGCCCTGAAGATCTCTTTAAACCAGGCCTGGTGAGACCATCAAAGGTCAGCTGAGTCCTTAGATGAACCTTTACCTTCTCCTTCCTAGGAGAAGACATGGACACTTTCTTTCAATACGGTCAAATCCTGTCTGACTGGTGTCCTGTGAATCTTGGACATTTTCTAAGCAAGGTTGAAGAGTATTTTGCCTAAGGCCATCATTGCCGAATAGCCCCTCCAAGCACTTACATTGTTTCATTTGCTATGCTGGTTCTGCTCTGGGGAAGGGAGGTATTTTTGTGGGACAGGTCTGGGATAAGAGGCATGAAGCTGTGCAGCAGGGCATATCACCCCTCTCCCCACCACAGGTGGACAGGCTGGCAAGGCCCAGCAGGTATCATCTCCTGGCACCAAAAGGTCTGCCACCTTAACAGATGTGGGAAGAGATTAAAAAGAAGTAGGTGACCAAAAGGCCTGTTTTACACTATAAAAGTACTACAGACTATCATGGAGGCAGAAGCCTTCTACCCACATCCCTGAAAGCGTGTGAGACTTCTTCCTGGAGCCTGAATGCAGGTTCCGTAGTTACTTTCCTGGGAATTGAGGGAAAAGATTTCGATGTGTGCTCTGTCAGGAATTGGATAGTAAGAAACATTGGATCCTAAGTTATATCATTTCTTCACTAGCTGAAAAATTGATGGTACCTTTAACCCAGTGTGTAATACTAGTTGTCTCTTTTTGTCTTATTCCTGTGTAGTAATAGTCCATTTTAAGTCTTATGTCTGTTTGGTTTGTGTCTATTAAATAAATAATTCATTCTATAAGAGACTGAATCAGCTATTATTAAAGAACTTGCGAATGAGAGTGGGTCTTGGGGTGCTGGCCACCTCAATAAAGCTACTGCCTGCTGCTGGAGGCCCGGGCAAAAGGCAGGGACTTATTTAAACCCACATCATCCATTCATAACAAGCTGCTTTCCATTTGATACAGGAATACAGTTTCCCTGTGCCTTGCTGATCATTGGCTACTGCAATTGCCTTCTGATTGCTGCAGTATGATAGAGCAGCTCATTTAATTTACACTTACAAAGAGCTGGCCCTCCCCATACACTGTCGGATGCTCAGAAAAGAATCCTTTCTAACTTTTCCTCTTTCCTTCCCAATATGCTCCATGCCCCTCAGCCATAGTCATGCACATGGTGGACCTGCTCTCTAGGTGGAAGATCTGCAGGGACCAGCAGTAAGCACATAAATCAGCAAGCAACCATTATATAGTATGGAGCATCATTTCTACTAGAAGGAAACCTCTGTGTGTGTGTGTGTATGTGTGTGTGTGTGTGTGTGTGTGTATGTGTGTTTAGAGGAACACATCAGGGTTGAACAACATCTTCTGCTCCATAAATCTGTGGAGGAGAAACCATCAGTTTTTTCTTTCCCTATCAATCCCATTTTTTGGTGGCAGCAACGAATCAATAAGGAAATGGATCCCTTGAACATTGACACTTTGCACAGTTTAGTAGCTTTCCTCCAGTCCTATTGCTGTTTTCTTCATCCAGCAAGCCCAACCGAGGCTTCAAATGCTTTCAAAAAAGCCCAACCGCTGCTTCAAATGCATTCAGGATGTTTTCACCAACCACAAGGTCTCTGGCAGGTGATTTATTTTTCTTCGTGATCTGTTTTCAGCAAAATCTAGTTATAAGTGCAGCCTCCACATCTATGAGACAATGGTTTGAGGCTGTGCAGCTGAGTTGACAGTAAGGCTTATGGAATTGCCCATTATAGAGGGATTTTTGAGGAGCACTGGAGCTAGACACCTCTTCAGATTGCAACGCTGTTGCTCTGTTCTGCACTGTTGTCCTCTGCTGCACTCAATTGAGGCAAGAAGGGTCATGTGCAAAATACGCCACTGTGTGACAATTAATCTTAAAAATTGAAAATTTTCACTTTTGTTTCTTTGTAAGCGAATAATTTCAAATAATTTTGAAGAAGCATGAACTTATTACTGCAGTCCATTGGCCCCAGTATAATACTATCTCACTCATTTAAATTCTTTCCCAAAAGCATCAGAGTAAGCAAGGGTTCATCACCTTCATGTATTTCTTTTATATCTGCAATAGTAAGTAATTTATGTATGCTTACTTAAGACACCAATAATCTAAAGCAATTAATTTCTGTGAATTTCAGCTTTTCTCTAGACTTTATTACCAAAGATTGAGATTGACTGCATGCAGGCATGTAAAGAATGCAATCAGTCCCTTTACCTCAAGGACACCACACAGCAACAGCTCAGATAGTAACAGTTACACTGCATAAAACCACAAAGCAAAACAGAGCTTCACATCTGACAACTGGAACATGACACAAGCAGGTAGAAATTATTTTTTCTAATTCCTAATTCCACAGAATCTTATTCCACAGAAACAGTTCTATACATGTGTAGTGGGGCAAAGCTAATCGAAGGGCAAACTATGAGTCTCCTTTGCTTGGGGAATCCTTTAAACATGTGAAAAAAAAAAATTAGGGGATTTACAGTCTTCTTAGATTATCCATGCCATGGATATGGCTGGGGAAAAAGCTGATCCATCTTTCCACCAGAGGACCCCTCAGTTGCTGGGAGGGACAGCTGTAAGAATTTTGCTGAGTGGTGTGGAGACTGAGGAGTGCTCCAAGGCTGATCCAAGCCACATTCTGTGATGACAGAAGAAGGGACTGTGTTAAAAAAGGCAGCAGCATCAGTGCAAAATTCTCCAAAAGAAGACAGATGCCCATTAAAGGCAATTTCAGGAATTTTCTGGAACAGGCAAGAAGATCTGTGCCAGTCTAAATTTGCAAATAAAACATCAGAGTAAAGTTAGCTTTTGGCAAGGGAAATGCATTCCCTACCTTAGCTGTGTATTAGTTAACCAGGCCTTTTACTTCAGGGACTAAAATATTGCCCTTTGCTGTTTACAGCACTTTCTGCTAACACACTCTCTATGTAAACTGAACCTGTTCGCTAACCAAAGTTCTAAATTGACTGCTAATTTTGTGTTGGGTCAAATTAATTTTGAAACCAGATTAATTAAAGCAGATGAAGTTTTGTTTATCCATTATTCATGAAGCACATTGGAACAGGAGAGAGTACATTAGCTTTATCTAGGATATTACTTTAATGAACTCTATTTTTTGATTCTTAATGCTCCTTTTGAGCAGGAGTTCAGGTTTGTGTTGTTGGGTGGTTTTAGACTTCTTTTCCTTTTGTAGTCTTAGTGCAAACAATGGAATTAGCTGATTTTCTGGTTCCAGAATCTACAGCTGACAATCTCCAGCAGTCACTGCCTCTTGCCAAAATTCTGCAGAGGGAGAAAAGAGCACATGTGCATTCTGAGCAAGGATCTCCTGCTCATCCTCTTCTGATGCAGATGGAAACTGCAGAGAGGAGAGAATATGTTCACTCAGCATCAGAGCCAGATAACCCACAGACAGTCAGAAGAGGCTGCTGGATAATTAAAACAGAACCACCTAACTGAGAGTGTTTGAGCGTCCATGTGGATGATCCAGTGAAGAATTCTGTTCCTCACAGAGCAGTGATTTATAAAAGCTGAGCTGAGCATGAGGGGGTGTGAAGTATGGGCTAGGAAGCATTACAGGAGCTATTACAGTGCTCTTTGCACAAATGGTGTATCCCGGCTGTAAGTGGTTTAGTTCTAGTAGCTCTGTCTAAAACAATGTATTGAGACCTTAGGTACTTCTTGTCTCAGAAACTAATTATGTTTCTAAGCAAGTGGAAGGCTGGAGTTCCTCAGAGCGTGCAGAATAAAAGTAGAACTTTGCTCAAAAGTTGCAGTAACATCATATTTGTAAATAAAATTAGCCAAGCAAATAGAAGTTAAACAAAGGAAATGTTGTCTTCACAAAATGGATTGGACTAGATTAAGCAAGATACCAAGATGCCAATTAAAGAAGATACGAAGTTAGGTCTGTGTACAAAGATAAAAGGATAGTTTGCAAATATGGAAGGCAAAATATTTAAAACTGCTAAACCTCAGATCTTTTTCCTGCAAAACAAGAAACCGATTGACGGATCTCATTGCCACAGGATTTTAATGAGAAACTGATGAAATTAAAGACAGAAGTGGTTACCCATACAACTTAAGAAGACACCTAGGTACAATAGTGAGAACACTGAAAAAGATCCAAAAATATATTTCAAATTGTGAAACAACAACAAAAGGTTAGTATGAAGCTTTCATAGAAATTGAAGTACATTTTCCTTTTGCATAGCTTGGCTGAAGATATGATATTGGCCACTGAAAAAAAACCAAAACAGTATAAGAAAACACACATAGCAGTCGCTTGTGTCCTCTTAACTGTGGTATCTGAATACCTCATGATCTCCATGTATTTATCCTCACAATCCTCTTGTAAAAGTGGGAAAATAATTTGTGTTTTAAAAATGAGGAACTGAGTGAAAAGAAAGTAAGGCTGTGATCCTCAGAACTATTTAAGCACCTAGTTACTCTGGTTTCACACAAAGCTGCACTAATAAGGAACTGATCTTTATTCCCAAGCTCTATTTCCCTTTTCATTGCTTTGCTGCTCTTTTTAAGAGTAGTGGTCCAAACTGACTTTTATAGCTATAATGTTTTGTGTCTAACAACAAGAAAAGTTTTTTTATTTGCTTCTGAAGAGAAGGATGATTGCTAAGCAAAAGCATACCCAGCAAGGGAAATGTGGTTAGAGAGATCAAGACAAGAAACCAGAATGATGGTGTGAGACCTTATGTTCGCTTTTATTAGTGCTGTATTTTCAGATAGCTAAAGTGCTGTAATGTCGCCACAGAAAGCACCAGAATCTGGAGAAGAGACAGGAAAGAGCAAAAGACTAAAGTACTGCATGGGAGGATACAACTTAGACTAAAGCTACTAGATAGATTCATGGCTGTTGAAGACTAAACCTCATTTAATGGGGCTGTATATCTGTTTTAGTTATCATTATGGTCACTGTCATCCAATAAACTTCTATTAAGTAGATGTGTACTGGAGGGCATACTTCCTGTTTATGAGCTTGTAATTACTGCATCTTGAACTAAATAAGCTTGGAACCGGACTCTGAAATTTTTACAGGGAATAAATTTCTTGAGCCTTGGTGTTTTTTAGTTCTGGATATGGTGAAATCAAGTTAAGTGGGGAACACCACAGTTTGTGTACAAAGATCTAATCACCTGGCTGCTCCAGAACAGCTCTGCTCACTCTCACACCGTTTCCAGATACCATCATATGAAAGAAAAGATAGTCAAGTTAGTTTTATTTAGGAACTGCTTCGGCTTTCCCTCTGAACAATAATATTTTTCGTCTGGTAGAACTGGACTAAAGGAGAGCAGCCCTCAGGTCACCCAACTGCTCTTCTGCCATGCTTGGGGTCAAGAAGGTGATGGGACTGATGGTCACTGACTGCCCAAAGAGAGACTATTTTAAACAAGCTTTAAAACTAGCTGAACGGAATTTACTTTGAAACAAGTCAACGCCACTAGAAGAGCTCAATAAAAAGCGCGTCAAAGCCTCAGCCTAGAAGGTCTACATTTCATCTGTCTCATGGCCCCTTTTGGTCAGATCATCTTCTGTCACCTAAGACTGAAGGTGAAACCTGGGGTGAAGTGTTGGCTCCTCTGTAGTATGGAGGAGATTCACTGCTGATTTAATGGAGGAGCAAGTGAATTCCGTGTACCTGGCTGGGTGAATTAAAGTCAGACAGTGGCCTGCCTGGCATGGGCAGCATGCATGACCAGAATAAATAGAATTTTCAATACAGTGAAAAGTAACTGCGCTATCTCTATGCAAATTGCAGCATTTTGATTGGTTGGTGCCTATAAATAGTTAAATTTATAGATTCCTCTTATGAAAGGAAATGAAATCTTGAAACTGGAGAAAAAGGTCTAACAAACACTCTGGAAAGGAGATATGATGAAATCAAATGCACTGGGGAAAAAATAAAAACTTTGGAAATGAAGCAAATGCAAAGACATGGATTGGGATGAAATGAAGTGAAATGGAAAGGACTGAAACTGGCCAAAGTTATATTCATTGAAATCTCAAAATCAGGGAATGAAATGAAATAGAAGCAAAGAAAATGATGAAATAAAACATCATTAAAAAAAAAAATTCTGAAACGAAGTGAAAACAATTAAATGGCATGGGATCATATGAAATGCGGGTAAGTAGACCAAACCTTGCCAAACTGATATTTGATTAATACTGTTCTCTGATTTTGAGTTTCATTTCCTTTCATGAAAGCAAATTCTTCATTTCATGAAAGGAAATGAAATCTTGTGATTTCAATGAGTACCAATTCGGCAAGGTTTGGTCCATTTCCCTGCACTTCATGTCATCCCATGCCATTTTATTAGTTTCACTTTGTTCAGAATTTTCTCATTTTTCTTTTTAGCATTACATTTAATCACTTTCTTTGCCTGTCTCTTTGTTTCACTTTGTTCCCTGATTGTGAGATTTCAGTGAGTATCATTCCGGGAGGTTTCAGTCCATTTCATTTAGAAAAAGAACACCCCACTGCCCAAATATTGTTCCCTCCACACCTTTCTTCTTGGCACAATCCATGCGCTGTGCACCTAGGCAAGAAGCTGCTTTTACTGCTCCACTTTGGATTAAGCATACACTTTGGTTTAGGGTTGAGAAAATCACAAAGCCCAGAGGTCCAGACACACTGCAACTACATAAAGCATGCCGAGGGAAGAACTTCATGTCATCTCATTATATTTGTTTACTTCAAATCACTTCATTTCAGATTATTCTTTTATTTTTTTAAATTGAATTGAATTTCATTGTAAGTCTACTGTAGTCTGACTGTTTCACTTTTTCCTCTGATTTCAAGATTTCATTTCCTTTCATGAAATGAAGAATTCCTTTCCTTCATGAAAGGAAATGAAATCTTATGATTCTGTTCATTTCCCTGCACTTCATGTCATCCCAGTCTCTTTTATTGTCTTCACTTTGTTTCAGAATTTTCTCTTTTTTCCTTTTACATTTTATTTCATCCTTTTTTCTCCCATCCATTTGTTTCACTTCATTCCCTGATTTCAGGATTTCAGTGAGTATAATTTTGGCAAGTTTCGGTCCTTTACACTGACCCTCATTTAATCCAAATCCATATAATTGTATTCATTCCCATTCCAAATTTTCTTTTTACTTTCAATTGCATTTGATTTCATCATATCTCCTTTCCAGAGTGTTTGTTACACAAAAAAGATATATGATAAAATAAAATATGATTGAAAATAAAAAGAAAATTTGGAAAAGGAGCGACTACAATGAAATGTAGTGAGATGATATGAGGTACAGTGCAAAGGACCGAAACTTGTGAAAATTATTCCCATTGAAATCCTGAAATCAGGGAAGAAAGGTAAAGAAAAAGACAGGAGAAGAAATTGAAGAAATGAAATGCTAAAAAAAAAATTAAATTCTGAAAGGAAGTGAAAACAATAAAAGTGAATGGGAAGACATGAAGTGCAGTGAAATGGACTGCAGCTTGCCCAATTGATCCTCATTGAAATCATAAGATTTCATTTCCTAAAGGAAATGAAATCTTGAAATCAGAGAACAAAGTGTTACAAAGACTCTGGAAAGGAGATATGATCGAATAAAATGCAGTTGGAAAAAAAAAGGAAATTTGGAAGTTGAGTGAATACAAGGAAGTGGATTGGGATGACATGAAGTGAAGTGAAAAGGACTGAAAGTTGCCAAAATTATACTCATCGAAATTTTGAGGTCAGGAAATGGAGTGAAGGGACAGGGGAAGAAATTGATGAAATGAAATCCAATTAAAAAAAAAAAAATAATAATTCTGAAACAAAGTGAAAACGATAAAATGGAATGGGTTGACATGAAGTGCGTGACATGAAAGGAAATGGACCAAACTTTGTCGAATTGATACTCATTGAAGTCGCAAGATTTCATTTCCTTTCATGAAATGAATAAATTTTGTGGCTTGTGTCTGTGTGTGACTGCGTGTATCTGACTGTGTCGGTCTGTGTCTGCCTGTGAGAGTGCATGTGTTGACTGGTTCTGTGTGTAGTTTTTCTGCCTTTCAGGTTTTTCAACTAATTTTTAAGTTTAGAATAAAAAAAGCCTAGTTGGGAGGATTTCTTTTTTCCCCAGCAGGGCTTTTTTTCCCCTCCATCCCAGCCAGTGTGTGAGGCGATGTTCTACTCCAAGGTTTGGGTGCAGACCATGCTGGGGCCAGGGTTTGTTCAGGCAGGAGGATTTTGAGGCTCTTAGGAACTACGTTCCCGTAGAGTGCTGCGAGTGTTCACCGGTGGCCTGTGGTGACCTCCACACGCTGCCCCCAGTGACACTCCTAACCACACCCTGGGCACCACCACTAATGATGCCATTTAGGGTTAGGGGTTAGGGTTCTGCTGGTGTAGAATATTAAAATGGGAGAAGGACGTCTAACAAACACTCTGGAAAGGAGATATGATAAAATAAAATGCAATAAAGAAAAAAAAAGAAAATTTGGAAATGGACTGACTACAATGAAATGTGTGGAGATGAAATGAGGTGCAGTGAAAAGGACCGAAACTTGAAAAATTTGTTCCCATTGAAATCCCGAAATCAGGGAAGAAAGGTAAACGAAATGACAAGACAAGAAATTGAAGAAATGAAATGCTAAAAGTAAAAAGAGAAAATTCGTAAGCAAAGTGAAAACAGTAAAAGCGAATAGGATGACATGAACTGAAGTGAAATGAAGCGAAGTTTGCCAAACTGATCCTCATTGAAGCCACAAGATTTCATTCCTTTCATGAAAAGAACATCAAAGAAAATGAAATATTGTGATAATAATGAGTAGAAATTCAGCAAGGTTTTGTCCATTTCCCTGCATTCCGTGTCATCTCAGACAATTTTATCAGTTTTGATTTCGTCTGAATTTTCTATTTTTTTTTCAGTATTAGAGTTCATCGTTTTCTTTGCCTGCCTTTTCATTTCATTTTGTTGCCTGATTTTGAGATTTCAGTATCATTTTGGCAGGTTTGGATCCATTGCATTTAGACATCTACACAAATATTGCTCCCTCCGCACCTTCCTTTTTGGCACATCCACTGTGCTGTGCACCGAGGCAAAAAGATGCTTTTGATGCTCTACGTGGAATTAGGCATACACTTTGGTTTAGGGTTGAGATAACAACAAAGCCCAGAGATCCAGACACATTGCAGGTACAAAAGGCATGCCAAGGGGAGTGCGGCAGTGCACCAACCTTGCAGCTTTCCTGTTTTCCTGATTGGAGCACGCCTCAGCCCACTGCTGTTTCTTAGGCTGCGCCTACGGCTGGGGTTAGGTCTAGGGTTACGCCTAAGGTTAGGGTTCAGAAAACCACAAAGTCCAGAGCTCCAGGGACACTGACAATGCGAAAGGCATGCCATGGGGAGTGCAGCACTATAACAACCTTGCAGCTTTCCTGTTTTCCTGACTAGAGCTGGCCTCAGCCCACTGCTGTTTCTTAGGCTGCACCTGGAGCTAGGGTTAGGGTTAGGGTTATGCCTCGGGTTAGGATTCAGAAAACCACAAAGCCCAGAGCTCCAGGGACACTGACAGCGCGAGAGGCATGCCAACGGGAGCGCGGCACTGGAACAACCTTGCAGCTTTCCAGATTAATTGACTGGAGCTGTCCTCAGCCCACTGCTGTTTCTTAGGCTGCACCTGGAGCTAGGGTTAGCGTTAGGGTTACGCCTAGGGTTAGGGTTCAGAAAACCACAAAGCCCAGAGCTCCAGGGACACTGACAATGCGAAAGGCATGCCAAGGGGAGCGAGATACTGGAAAAACCTTGCAGCTTTCATGTTTTCCTGATTGGAGCTGGCCTCAGCCCACTGCTGTTTCTTAGGCTGCACCTGGAGCTAGGGTTAGGGTTACGCTTAGGGTTAGGGTTCAGAAAACCACAAAGCCCACTGCTGGAGAACATTCCTCCACTGCTTTAATTATTATTAGTTTGCACTATATGTTAAATAGGGGAATATTTTAATTTAATAGCTTTATGCGCTAAAGCTGAGAGAATAATTCATAGTGAATTATTTATTCAATAAATTTATCCTCTTTTACTCTTCATTTTTTAAGGAACAATTTTATTATTTTCTCAAAGGAGTTGTTATTATTCAGATGTAGTTTCTAATCAGTTTTTATGAATGTCTTTTGCTATGCAGGTCCCCTGGGTAGGCTATTTTTCACTAAATCAGTAAGCCACAGTGGGTGCAGAACACAAGAGATGCAGGAGAGATTCCTTAAGGATCCAGGACTGGTGCAAGAAAGCCACTGACAAATGACATCTGTCTCATACAGTGTCTGAGGACCCCAAAATATAAGTTGTTATATTGTTGTTGTTGTTAACATTATCATTATTATCATTACTAGGTTTGTGGTTGTTTTAATAGTTCACAGCTAAAGGAAAGCAGATGAGGAGAGCCAATACACAGAAGGGAATAATCCCCACCCTCTGCATAACTGCATCAAGCTGCCCTTTGTGCACCTCTCCTGGCTCTGCACTTTTGAGCTGAGTAGGTTATAGCTCTGCTTTTTACCTTCAGTTGGCTTCCCTTGAGCTGATTTGCAGCAATGCTCAGATAATTTTGTTGCAGCCATTTGTGTCTTAGATCTGCACTTTGTGCCAGGTGTCTGCCTTGGGTATTTACACATGTACATGAGATCCAAGGAAAGCAGAGCTAATCAGTGAATCTTGATAACTAATAAACTTTTCAATCTCACAACATTTTGCATTACTCCCTTGCCTTCCCCCAGGTTTCCCAGGGATTGCTCCTACTCCTCCTGCTGAGTTGTACTCCAACTCAAGGGCTCTGACTCAGAGCAGCATCTCTGTTCTTCACAAACCTGTCAGACAGCTCTGTACCTCTCCTCTTTCCAATTACTGAGTGGTCATCAGCATAATGCTGTTTGCTATCATCATGGGGGGATCTACTGTTTACTGAAGACCAAGTGAAAAAGCAAATAATTTGGGTAAGCTCTGCTGACTGTAGACTACAGCTTTATTTAGTAAAATTTGTTTCATACAAATGGTATCCCAAGGTACTTACCAAAGTTAAATAATACATAATAGCAGAGGGAGAGAGAAATTAAGAGGCACAGGCATGGGAGCAGAGATGTTTTCAGATGAGATTTGAAAATAGATGGAGAAGCGGTGAGGCAGAAAGAAACAACAGGAAAAAAGGACTGTTCCAGATGGTGGGAGATACAAGGGGGAAAAGCTTTTGCAACAGTTGTAGTTTGAGCATAATTAGGCACAGAGTGATGACCAGTGTCATTTGGAGAGAAAAACAGGAAGAGGAGGGAAGAGAAATTGAAGGAGCTGGACTGGGAAAAGGTCAGAGAAGGCAAATAAAGAAATGAATGAGGGGCTGTGGCAGCTTCCTCTGTAAGTGTTGTGATGACAATTTGAAAAGCCAATGCACCTACAAAAAGACTGGTGTGTTCAGGATGGCCGGAGGCAAAACGAAATTCTTTTTATCCAGTAAGTTATGAGAAGGAATCAAGGTGTTGCCACATATATAGCAGATTATGGTAGTCAAAAGACTACTCCCTGTGACCTGAAGTTGTCTCTGTTTGCTGGGCAGAAAAAATATGAAGTCAAGGTACACATGTCTAACACTAATGCGGAGAAAGAGAAGAATACTGCAGGAGGAAACTCTGGTGGCCAGGACGCTTGACCAATTCCCTCTGAATGTGATCATATAACCAAATCCTTATTCACCCAACAGTCCATCCATCACATCCATATCTCTCCAATTTAGACAGAAGGACCAGATTAAAGGGGGACTGTATAAAAGGCCATAGAGCAGTGCAGATGGATGACATCTGCAGCCCTTCTCTTGCCTACTGATTCAGCACTCCATCATTGAAGGCCATTAGACTGGTCAGGCAAGACTTGTCCTTGGAGAAACCATGTTGGCTGTTCTGAATCACCTCCCTGTTCTCCATGTGCCTTAGCAGAGCTTCTAGGTGGATGTGTTCCATGATCTTCCCAGGCACAGAGGTGAGGCTGACAGGTTGGTGGTTTCCAGGAAATGAAAAGGAATGTGAATGTTGGTCTGGTAGGGGATGTCACAAATCCATCAGGATAAAGCACATGCTGGGAAGAGAACTAAAACTGTGAAGCCACTTTATGTGTAGCCCCAGCCTCTGTAGGGAATTTTGGCACAGTCTGTTCACATTCCCCTTAGGGCTTTCAAAGCTCAGAATAGAGAAGGAAGTCATGGCCTTGGCAGTGAGGGCATTGATCCAGCAGCCCCTACAGGAGCCTGTAGAGAGAGGAGTTACAGAGAAGCTGCAGGCTCTGGTCCCAAATGCAGGGCACAGAGGTGTCTTCTTGAAATTTGTTTCAACCTTTTGTTATTTGTAGCCTTTGTGCCTGAAAATCAGAGGTAAACCAAAAGGCCTCAGAAATGAAAGCATGAAGGAACGAGAGATATTGGTTTTTCCAGTACAGAAATGAGATAGCCCTTCCCTTTAGGAAATGTCTGATATCAAAGTACAAAGGGAAGAAGCTACGTAGACCTCTCTATTTATTTTTCAGTGCAGTAAGAAACAATCTTGTACTAAAAGATTATCAGAGGATTTTAACTTTTCTTTTTTCTCACAAAGAGAGGGACTGGTAGAAATAATAGGATTTAAAACAAATTTTCATAACAGTTTAGGTACCCCAAATCTGCTTCACTGTTTCTTACAATAACAAACCAGTCTGCAGCATTATTGGGTAATATGCAAGAACTTTCAAGAACAATTATTTTTTCTACTGTTTTCCTGTTTTGGAATGGCTGTGTTTCTTGGATTTGAAAGAATAAATGACGTCTGTTGGTGCAAATAGTTTATGTGCAGATAGGCAAAGTTCTGTAATTATCAGGGCAGTCCATTTTGATAGAAGATATTAATATTTTATTTAAAAGCATTTACTAAAGAGTTTGCATTGTGCTAACTTAGCATATGGCTTCATTGAAAAATCTGATTGTTCGCTCCACAGTGCTGATAAATAAGAGAAGAAAAGATTGTGCAGTTGAACTTTTATGCTGCCAGACATTAAATGATTATTGGTTTGCTTTTTACTAAGCCGTAGCAGACATCATTTCCCCATATATTCTCTTAAATGAAGAGTCTTTCACCTGCCAGGATACTCCTGGTTTAGGGTCAGTGTTATAAAATGGTTTGCCATGGCCTCAGGCTTGCACTTTCCTGTTTGTGTTCATGAAGAATTGAAGAGAGCAGGAAGGGGCAGAGTCCATCCTGAGTGTGAGGCAGACGAACCAGGCATGACAAATGAGTCATGGAGTGAAGAAAACACTGGATAAGGCACAGATATCCCATTCCCAGAGTGCTTCAAAACCTCTTTAGCATGGACACACAGAACAAGGAGACACAGCAGAGAAATTTAATAAGATTACAAAATATTAGTATTTTTATATACACATTTTTTAAGAGTAGCTTAGAGCATTACTGAGCTATGTGGCACTTTTAGGGACAGATACTTGATCCTGGTGACTGCTAACCTGGTCAGCAAGGACAAGCAAGGTATCCTGATGGCACTACTTGGTCAAACCTCAGAGGAGAAGAAAGGGACAGGCAATCCCTGTGGACGGCTGAAACTTAGAAGTAATGGGACATGGATCCTTCCCTTCCCTGATAGGTAATTAGTGCCCAGTCTTCTCAAGTTAATTTTTTTTTAACCTTCCTGTCTCCAGCTAATCCCAATTTCTCCTGCCTTAGTAAATCTTTTCAAATCAAGAGTGAGCTGCACCTGGCTGGCTGACTCTCAGCTTTTCCTTGTCCTTCTAACATGAAGAAGAGAATCAGGAGCCTTCTCATTTAACTCTATTTGTATGTTTTGCAACTGCTCTATTTTGCTTCAGTCAAAATCTTCCTTAAAAATACAAGCACTGCTTCCTTTCCATCTAGTGGCAGGAGGCAGCAGCTGCCTGGCCCTGGGCACAATTACACTCCATAGCTGAGGATGGGAGTCAGTGGCAGCCTCATTCCCCCCAACTTTCATGAGGAAAAATTCATTTAGCAGCTCAGCATGGAGGATTCTGCCCAGCTTCCTCCTTTCCTGAGAAGAAAGAAGCATTTGAAAAGGCACCAAGAAGAATATGCACATGCATTTTCGCTGTTCCCTCTTTCAGGTGCTGCTGAGTTTCCCTATGTCCTCTTCAAACACATTTTCTCCCATCTGTGTGTATTCCCACTGCACTCAGGTATGTAGCACAGAACACAAACCCATTTTGTTCTGGCTATCTGACTGAGCTAATCATAGTGTCATAGAATGGTTGGGATTGGAAGGGACCTTAAAGCTCATCTAGTTACAACCCCCCTCACAATCATTCAGGAAAAATGTTTCCCTTAGTGCATAAACATAATATTTTTAAGAAATATTTATATCAAGACTCCCATATTATGTTAAGCTTCTTGTCCTATATAACCTGTCTCTCATTAAAAGTATCTGCAGGACCTAATGACTCTGAACTCTTTTTTAGGTCTGCAGGACCTAATGACTCTGAAATCTAATTTGCTAGATGTCTCAAAATTGTAATGCCTAGATTTTAGGAAATCAGATACTAGCACATGATAACCCAGAGTACGAAGTGCACTTTGGTAATCCAAAATTTAAATGTATATTGACTAGTTTTCAGCCTTCTCATCAGGCTACTATTTTGACAAATTTTTCCACCACTGTGCCATATGAAAAAAAACCAAACCAGGAGTCACAGTCACATGAAAAGACTGTGTTTCAGTGCAAACTATTTAAATGCACGTTGCTGAACAGTGGTTCACTGTGACATTGCTGGAGCAGATATATCATGTCAGGTACAGTAACTTAAACTCCTCTTCTGTCTCTTGCAGATCAAAGAGATGCCTCAAATCATGCTATATGCAGTGTACCCAGAATATGGTGGTTGCTATCTCTAGGATGCACTACAAGCCACCCTTCCAGCCTGAAATGATACAGGATGACTGTCTCAAGTGAGCAGGTGCACTTGTTTCTACAAAAGTGAAGAACCCTAGCTGGAAAGTTTTGAGCAGCACTCTCTGGAAAGAGAAACTAATGAGGGATGGGAAATGAAACTGGGCTTTGCTTACCATACCTTGGGACTGCAATAAAGATATCTTACACTGGGAGCATTGTCTTCTGGGCTTAAGCCTGATGTAGGGAACCGGAGATGTGCACGTTCAGAGTAAGTGAGCTGCCAGTACAGTTTTATCCAGGCCTTGGAAGTCACAGAGATCATCACTAAAAATTACATCTCTAGCTGGACCAGCAGCCATGCACCAGAGACAGTCTCAAGGAGTCTGGTGAAATTACACAGGTGAGGTTTCTGTTGACAGGATCATGGTGGTGATGAGCCAAGTCTCATCAAGTGAGGGAAAATAGTCTTACCATGTGCTGGTATACTAATGCTGGCTAGGACTTCTAGGACTGCTGGTAACCAGGATGACAAGCTCTTTCCATATTTACTCACACTGCACATTTGTCTATAATCTGTTCTGTACAGAAAGCCTTATGGTTCTCTGCCAGCAAGGAGGAGACTAAGACGAGACTAAACAACAGCCTGGGTCCCTTTTTTGGGGGGATGGTTTTTTTGTCTGGTTGGTTTTGGGAGTTTTTTGTTTGCTTTTCCTGTTTGCTTTTTTTTTGTTTAGTGCAATTTAGCTAGATGGCTATGCTAGAAAATCATCTGGGGGGAAGAGGAGAGAACAGGACATATCCTATTTTCTGACTGAAATTGTTAATCTGATGGGAACTTCTGAAAGATAATGATGTAATGGACAAAACAAATGTACTGAATCTTTTTAGGCCACAAACATCAATCATGTGGGCTCTCTGAGCATTTGTACTGACAAGTAAGATATCCACCATCAGTCGTAAGGGGCTGTGCAGAGGAACAGCATTGTAATGGACTGACCCTTGGTCCACGCTCAGATTTGTGCTGAGGGATGGAAATAAGGTGGGGCAGCAACGCTGTTGTCAAGTTTTTATAATGAACTCTCCTCTGTCTCTGGAGGCTGCTATGAAATGGTTTTGCCTCCTGCTCTCAGGGAACAAATAATACACAAAGTGCTGCAGTGTTTCTCTTTGTTATCCAAGGAAATACATAAGTACTTATAAAGTACTTTAATGGCACTCTAGTCAATGCACAGTGACAGCAACAGAGACTGGGGAATGCTGTTCAGTGGACTAGAACACAGTGGGTGCAAGTCCTTCTTTGTGGATAGACTACTCACACTTGCATAATAGACTGTGAAGCCATAAGAACTTCCCAGCTCTACAGAGCACCAGGTGACATGGGAAGCTGCACAAGCAATGGTTCAGGTCAATCTCTCTTGCAGGCTTCCATATTTAGGCACTTTGGAGCCTCTCTGGAGCAGACACAAGAAATCAGTCAGCGAACTGCATGATGTAGTTTTTAATGGCCAGTCTTACATTGATCAGGCCAAAGGAGAGGAATTCCTCTTATGGGTGATGATCTGAGGTACCAAGGGAAGGCTGTGAAGGAACACCGATTAACACGGTCCTGCTCACACCCTTCCCAGCAATTCTATTCCCTGTCCATCTCACTGTTTCCGACAAGGTCTGTCTAGACTAGTCATGGTCCTGGACTGCCTAGCAGTTCATATACAGACAGGAAAACCACAGTGTAAGATGTCTAGCTGTTGCACATGCTCTGTCCACATGTATAAAGAAAGTGGGATGCAAATGCCTTTGTAAGCACAGATGTTTGCATGGAGCACCTTATGTAAAAGAATCCTACATATATTCCAATGTTGTGAGGATGTAGATAGCTGGAGAGAGAACAATCTGATTAAAAAAAATTTTTTTATGCCATAGAATGGCTAAATCAGAATTAAATGCCTACATTTAAGGGACAAATCATACCTTATAATACAGTTTACAGTAATACTCACTGGGATCTTTGTAGCCTCCACCGAGTATACTGCAAAAGTTGTACACATACAGCAAAGAATGTATAGAAGGAAGATATCTAAGGGAACCAAATTTTATGGTGGAATTTCTAGTTCTTTCATGGCTGAATTTAACAGACTAAAGCTGAGGTCTTTGAGTATGAACACTCATGTAGGATCACTATGCTACCTAGAATGGGGAAGACTGGATCCAGTGTATCAAATGCTTGCAAAACAACTATGATAAATTTAACTTTCTTTTTCTCAAAGAAATTCTAAAACCTGTTATGGCTGACATAGTTTTAGCATGAACTCATGCAAATTACAAAATTAATTTTATCCTTTTGAAATGAGCAGAATAGCTGTATCAGCAGGGCTGGGCATGAAGTGTGCTGTTAATGGACAAATCTGTTTGAGTCTTTCATAAATGTGGGCTATTTGTATTAGTACAGAAGTGCCTTCTCAGATAAAACACCTGTCTTTCAGTCTCTTAGGATAAATATTCATACATGTGTTCTAACCATATGCACAGGCAGCGCAGTTCCCATACATGTTGAGTCTATGTTTAATAACTATGGAAGTGCTCTCTGGATACACTCTTCAAACAATCTCTTACTTCTGTTCACCTCAAAGTTGTTGGGGTTTTGTTTTTGGCAAATATCCATTACCAGTGTGACCATCTGCCTTTAGCCATTTGTTGCCTGCCACTCTATCTAGGCAGAGGAATGGATTGCTTGAGTAAGTCCTTCTTCCCCTTCTCTTCTTGAGAACTCAGAAAAGTTCTTATTCAAAGGCCCCTTTGAGTTGTGCAGATAGACAATTCAGGCTCTGTATTCCAGTCTTTCATGAATACAGACTGATGCTAAAGCAAATGACTACTCCTATGCCTCTTAAAAGGAAAGAGGCAATTTTCCCCATCCAACCTTATGTCTAGGCACGTTTGATTTGCCTTCTGACTGCACTAAACCCATCTTTAAACAGAGTATAATGAGCACAGTGTGGCTCTGCTGTCTTGTAATGCACAATTAGTTTGCTAACAACTTGTTTGAGTAGGCATGTGTGTTGCTTCATGTCTTTAAGATTATGCCTGAGCAGAAACGAAAAAAAACCACAATTCTTCTCCTGTTACTCCTAATATAGCCTTTCTCTGGAGCATTCTCTCTGTCTTATGTCTGTCTTAATTAAATCATGCCAGTCCTAATTTGGGAATGCAGATTGTAAGCAGGGAGAGAGGAAGGAATCACACAGACAATATCTTAATTTTAGACAGAGACAAATGTGTCTTTTTTCATGAGGGAGTGGGAAGGGAGGAAAGCAAAGAAAAGAAGAAAAAAAAACAGTGGAAGAAAACCTCTAGATGAAAATTGTACATTCTATCTGAAGTGGTGATACTATGAAAAGGTACTGGGAAATTCAGCTGGAGAGAATTCTACAGCTGAGACAGCACTCTGTTACCATCTCTAACGGCCCTCTAGCTCTTCTAGCTCAAGGTATACTACAGAGCAGCATTGCACATTTCCATTCAAGTACACACCAAACATTTTTATAGCACTCAGAAACTACAGGAGAGAACAGCATGCATTTAAACTCTATAGCTTCTGCCTTGCCCATCCATTCTAAAGCTCAACATTACCTGTGGCTATTGTCTTCCAAAGGATTTCTCCATGTAAATAGTTGAATGTGTGTGCTTAGGATAAACACAGAGTTCAGGGTTTCAGACTGTGGAGGTTCTTTTGTGTAAGTATGGACTTAAAGGATGATGCTGAGCACAGACAGGATGTAAACAGCAGTTCCCCACCACGCAGACTTTTGTTCCAGCCTGGGAGAGGAGGGAAAGCAGGGAAAGTCGTCAGAGTGATAAATAAGAATTTGTCCTAGGCCTTGAATTGGTTTTGAATAAATCCACTCTGTGACTGCATGCACGAGGAAGTATATTTAAGATGTGCAGTGATTGCAGTTTATTACTGTAAATTATTTATTTCTGCCTTTCTCTGGCTGTTTCCTTCTCTTGACGCAAATTATACACATGTAGAATTTGGATCTGAGAAATACAGATAGGGGATTATAGTTTGGTTCCCCAGAATTATTCGTCCTTCAGATTCACTCTGCATTTTTCTACCTCATCTCTCGTGACAGAATTATCAGCTCTGAGCCAGGATATTCCATGCTGACAAGACTGGATGAATGTCTGGAGTTGGAGTTGCAGTCCAGCTTATTAAAAAGCGAGATGAAATTCAAGAACAATTGTAAAAGTCTGTTTTCTTGCAGGTTACCTGTTCAGAATAAACTGGAGCGGTGGAGGTGGGAAATGAGGCTGTGTGTCATCTAATTTCAGTGAGCTGGTAGCCCATTTCTGACAGAAGTCTTGTTCTGGTCTGCAGACAAATTATCCAGATACCCACTATGATGTACTGGGCAGGTGATGTCTGCTTTTCCCCAAAGAAGAAGAAGAAACACAGGAAAGTCTACCTGGTCCAAAAAGCAAATAGAACATTGTCAGAAGGACCAAAAGTAGATTCAGTAGGAGTAGATAATGCTTTGTCACAGGGGTGACAAAGTGTGCAATTTGAGTCTTCTCTGAAATGCTGTGGTGCAGTCACGTGCCAGCACACACAGAAGGGCTCCATGCAGGTGCTCTGCAGTGTGGCTGCAGCCAGCACACGGCAGCTGGAGCCAGCCCTCGGTGGCATCAAACCTTGCACTCCCTGGCTTTACTCCAGGAATACTTCTTTGCAGTGAATGCCATTGGAGACTGGATGTCATTTAAGGAACGAGACAGGTAAGGTAGAAATAGTACCTTCTGTAGAACAACAGACCCTGGATTTCTCTGTTTAGATTTCTTCTATTTAAGAGGGTGGTTTTCCTGTTCACCTCAAGCTGAGCTCACATGGTGAAGAAGCAATGGAATAAAAGTGAATTTCAGCAACATACATGCTAATTCACATAAGCTCAGCCCATGATTGAAGCACATGGCCAAGGATTCAGTGGTAGATCCTCTGGATGCCATTGCATAGCCAGGAGTAGCTGGGTCACAACAGACCTTCCAGTGCTGGCAAATCTCTTCTTCTTTAGGGATGCAATTCAATTAAGCTTCTTTTAGCTGATGGAGTTTTGTGAAGGGGCTATGGTGAAAACTGCTCCAGGGTGTTCAGCTGGCTTTTTTATACTTCGATTTGCAGTTTAGCAGACTCATCAGATTCCCAGGTAGCAGCAATTTCTTGTGCTGTTGGTAAGGAACAAGTGACTTTTCCTCTCCACTGCAGACCTTGCTGCAGTTTCTGGTACCCTTATCACATGCTGATAACAGACCAGCATAACACCCTCTGCATGGAACTTCACCTCTGAGGTCACTTCCAAACATGAATTTTCTGCTAATTAAATAAAGGTACCCAGAAGTGACATGTTACAACAACAGAGGTCAGGACTTCAAATGTAAAGGCAAGCCCAAATTACCCCTACAGCTTCCTGTGAGTTTTGTAGTCTTTCCTATTGGAAGGTTTCTATGTGTCAAGCAAGGTACAAGAATAATATTAATATTCTCAGCAAAGTTCATAATAAAAGCTGTTTATACACCAAATAATCCAAAAGGGGGAAAGGGAGAAGAGGAGGAAGAACAGAAAGGGAAGGAAGGCATGAATTGAAAGACAGTATCTATGTTTTCCTCATCCTTTCTCCTCTTTGCAAATTTTCAGCAATTCATTTCCAAACTCCTGCAATTTTTCCTATACCAAGGCAACAGTTTTTTTAATACTCGAATGGTGATGTATTTGAAACAGAAGGCTTTTTCCCTCTCTGACAGAAGAGTTGTCAGGAACTGCCTTCTTAAAATACCATAAAGGACTTGAATTAAGCAAATTAGTTTGTGTAAATCTCTCAGGTGTACAGGGTCAGAAGAAGAGGAGAACTCAAAACTGAAATGGTAGGAGACATTAAAGAGCAGTAGATCAGAAAGGGGTCCAGGATGTGGTGTTATAAGCATGACAAAGAACATTACAGATGCGGTCTGCATGGATCTGGTGTCCCAAACTGTATCTTCTGTCCAGGAGCAGCTGGAAGACACTGTTTCACTGTGTGGACTGTACTATACCAGTCCCTGACTATGCCCATAGTAACTATTCTAAGCTGGCTTTTACAAACAAATCTAAGTGAGCTGTCATGGACTTTAAATTCCCATCCTCTAAGCATTGAAGCACTACTCCCTTGACCAATTATTCTGACCTCTGAAATACTCAGATATGCATTTTCTCCTCTCAAAGTCAGTTAGAAAAAAACCCCAAACAAATAAAACATCTTTCTGAAATGTATCAAATCTGACTTGAAAGGGTCCAAGCAAAGACAATCCAACTTTTCTGCCCAGTAAGCTACTTTAATGTTTAGCTGACCTCATTGCTAGAAAATGGCAAGGTTACTTTCAACCTCCAAAGCTAATCTGTTTCAGAGGGTACTTTCTATTTAGCTCCATCGTGAGAACTTCTTTACATACATGAATGCCCTTATGCAATGATCCTAGGTACATGTCATTGACTAACCCACAGGGACTCACTGTCATCCTGTGGCATGTGAAGGAAAGAGCAGACTAACTGGGTAAATCATTATCCTTCCCTTGGTAGGATATTGCTTCAGTTTTGTGCAACAAGCTACGCAGGGATTTCCCAAGCGGACAGCTACTTCTAGATCTTTGCCTTCTCTGGCAAAACAATTGCTCACCTCCTCAAGATTCTCACTGTGTATGTTTGTTTTTTCCTGACACTGAATCATTTCTGTGCCTTTTGATATTTACAGCACACTTTCATGAGAAGTGTGAACAAATGCAATGCTATTCCATTGTGAAATAACCTTGGAAATAGTGGAAGGATGGTCTATGACAATAAAATAGTGTCCCCCTATTCCTACAGCTAAAGCTACATCAGTAATGAGGTCCTGGGACTCAGATCCTCTTGACAGCAAAGCAGTCAGCCTGGGGTTTCTCTCAAAAAGAACATGAAATATGTTAACTTTCTGGGCCTGTCAGCTTCTCTGCTTGAAGCATGCAAGCACTATGAAAGACCTGACAATTTCTGCCAATTTAGTTTCTGACAGGTACCTTCTGTAAGAGAATTGGACTCACAATGTGTTTTCTGACTTCTGTTTTGGGTGTTATTACATGTTCCGTGTTTTACTGTGACCTGCCTGAGCCCACATTTTACAGCTTTTAAAGATCGTTATCCTGCTTACGCTTTTAATTTTGCCATGTACTTTTGGATTAAGGCCCACTATGAGAAATCAAAAGAAACAAAGTGTACCTAGCAAGACTGCCCTATTGCCTTAGTTTCCCTTCCAAAGCTGAAAAGTGTCTTTGCATTGTATGTGTTTTGCTCTCCTTTATCCTCTTCATAAGGAATGAGCTGTAGACAAACTTCAGACTCTTGTCCTCTGAGGTGTGCTGAAATCTGCCTTTCCTCTGAACAGCCTTTTGATTCTTCTGAACACACCACAGCTTGGCCCCTGTTCTTCTTGACACTTTGCCAAGCCTATTACCCATGTCTGAGCAACCAGGGAAATAGAAGAATTATGATTTCCATTTGGCTTAGTCTAATTTTCACTGGCTTTGAAATACTGCAATTGTTCTTCTTGTTCTATTTTTCTTGTCATTTTGCTGTTTTCTTTTTCTCTCAGAAAAACTGAATAATAAAAAAGTTCCTAAAATGAAAGCCCCTTCCCTACACTGATTTTTTATAAAATAATGACTTATTTGTTCCAGAACGAGATTTGATTGTCTGAAGAGACTTTTATATTGCAGGAGGAAATGTGCCAATGAGGTCATATGCAATCAGAACATATGGAATTGCCTTACCATTATCTCCATTTCAACTGTTTTGGAAGGAAAGTGACAGCAGGGTATGTGTGTGTGTGAAGGAAGGCAGTGGTCATGGCTAGTAGAGCATTCCATGTACCTCTGAAGCAAAAGTATTTGTTTTTCAGAAGGCACTATGCAGGGTGGAGGAATGAGCCAATGGAGACCATTGCAAAGCCCTGCATCCGGCAAGGAAAAACCTCTTGGAACAATGCAGGCAGGGGCTAACTAGCTAGGGAGCAACTCAGCACATGCTTGGAGGGGAACATTGCTGGACACAAAAAATCCAGACATTTCCAGAACTGGTAAGGATAATTTATGCGTGGACATGTTGGACAAACCAACCGAAAAGATGGGTAGCGCAAAAATGATCAGGAAAACAAAAGCAATTTTATGATGAAAGCTGCTGTGATTACAAGGTGGTAGAATGCAAGTTCCCAAGAGATGAGGGCAAGCAGCAACATCACCAACCTGCTCTACATGAAGGCAAAGTTCAATTTGTTCAGGGAATTGACAAGGATTCCCTGGGAGGCTGCATTCCAAGGCAAAGGGCTCTGGCACAGCTGGCTGGTCTTCCGAGATAGCTCCTTGAAGCCCAAGACTGGTCCATTTCAATTCACAGGAAAATGAGCAAGTGCATCAGGAGGATGGCCTGGCTGCAGTGGGAATTTTTGACTGAGCCCAAACAAGAAAAGGAAGAATTCAGAAGGTAAAAATAGGGTCAAACAATCCAGGAAGAACACAGAAGAGCAGCATGTATGGAGGATGGGGAAAACTTGCCTGAAATTGAAACTATCATTGTATCTGGAGAGCCCCATTTTACTGACAGATTTTTCCCTGAGACTTCCCAGACAATTGTGACCAGGCCAGAGACTGGGGAGGAAGGAGGGGGAATAATGTTACCCACAGCAGAGGAACAATGAGATAAGAACCACTTAAGCAAAGTAAACATACACAGCCTGCAGATCCTGATGGGATACTTCCAAGATTGCTGAGCAGGCTACTTTCTATCTCTTTGAGAGATCACAGTGATCAAAGAAGTTCCTTAGGATTGCAGAAAGGAAAGAAGAATTTTTTTTTTTTTAAGCAAAGCATGCAAAAAGATATCTGGAACTGCAGGTCTGTCCTCAGACTCTAGAAAGATTATGAAGTAAACCATTCTGGAAGCTATGCCCAAACATAGGAACCACAAGGTCCCTGGGGACAGCCAGCACAGATTTACCATGGACAAGTTGTCCCAACAAAACTGGTTGCTTTCTTTGAATATGGATGAGGAGAGAGAACTACAGGTTGCTCACCTTGACTTTAGTGAGACATTTCACAGTTTGAAATTACGTCTTTATAAAGAAATATGGTTTGAATGAATGACTTAAAAAACGTGTGAGAAACGACCCAGACTGCTGAGTTCAGCTTAGGTGTCAGCTGTTCAAAACTAGCTGACAGTCAGTTACCAGCTATGAGGGTCAATAGTGGGGCAGATACTTTGTAGTATTTTCATTAATGACCTCAGAAATGGGTCAGAATGAATCTGCCGAGTTTGCAGATGATGGCAAGTTGTGTAGAAACTTGAAACACTGGACTACAGTCATAATTCTTGATAAACTGGAGGAATGGTCAGACAGAAATTTCCTTAAGTTTAGTATGGGAAAATGCTTCTTTCTGCATTTGGAACATGACAGTCCCATGGGACAGCACAGGCTGGGAACTGATGGCTCAGATTTGTTATGGGGTTTTCCTATTATAGGGACAAATACTGCTTTTGTAGTGACCATAACTCTCTGAGGAAGGTGTAAACACAGCATCAGACGAAAACAAGTCATGAAAGAAAAAAAGGGAAGGATAAATAAAGGTTCTGGTCAACAGGCCATGCCATCAATAAAAGCATAGCAGTGCGGTGCCTGGTGGGCCTGTGGCAACAAGGAACAAAATGAAACTGCTGGTGGGACGACCCTTAGTACCAAATGATCCTCCCTAGGTTAGGTTGAACAGAAAAGGCTTCTCCCAGGATACTTTGTTCTATTATGTTAATCTACTCCAGTTCTGCTTACCTGGTTAGCCCGTAGCCCCTCCACCCCTTATACGTCCCTGCCGTAGAAGGTTCTCCCCTCCCTGTTCTCCCCATTGGCCCTTGCCCTTTCCCAATAGAGAAAGCCCCCTAGATTTTCCCTATTGGTTCCCTTACTTAGTCCTGCCTTTGTACTGCCCTCATGCCCTCAGATCATTGGTCGCTGATGTTTGCCCCCGCTCCCGTACTTAAACCTGGACCCTGCATTGTCTTTCGTCCTTGTCCCTGGATCCCTTTAGGGCGTGGCTGCAATAAACCTCTGTCCATGGAACTCTATACAGAGACCCTTCCTGCCTCTTTGCTGTCTGAAGCTGTCTGAAGCTCTCCATGCGTTTGTGCATACATGCATGTGTGAGTGTGTGGCAGATCCTGCCCAGCAGCTTCGCTAAGGAGACACTTTTGGAAGGTTGCTGCATCGTGCTTCGGCACTGCAAAGCTGACCGCGGAAAGCGACATAGCAGATGCCAGGCATGCAGCCTAATCTCACACTTAGGCTCAGGAGGGAACTGAGAAGTGCCTGTTTGGGAAGGGGGTGGGACTACTTCTCTACTGTTACTAGGCAGAAGACATGCAAGGTCACTGGTGAAAGATCAGTGGCTAGGAAATTATTTGACCCCCACCGGTGCACTGCAGATGGACTGTGACAGTTCTGACTTCAGGTCATTGTCAGACAGCCAAATGCACTAGTCCTCTAGAAGGAGACAAAGGATTTAAGTATCTCCTGATGGCTTCTGACATTGCTTATAATTTTATCAAGTGTGCAAGTACTCTGCAGTGATCAGAAACATAACCAGAGGCATGCATGGACTGACCTCATGGCCCAATGTCTATATGAGACGCTCACCCACCCCTGTCACAGACAAACTGCCCTTGGTATTTCCAACTAATGTTAATCAAGATTCAAAACACATTCTGAGATGATTGCTGGAGTGCCAGGATGGTGCTACTGTGCACCCTTAAGGAGGGAATATCAGTGTTATATCCACAATAACATTCCATACTAAAATAAAAAGGATTAAAAATGTAATTGACATGGCATGATAAAGAATTAGACAGCAACAAAATACAACCAGAGAGGCAACTTCTACTACCAAGTAAACTTGGTCATCTATTAGTTAGCTTCACTCCTGGTTTATTAGCATTATATTTATGTGGAGTTTGTGGCCATTTTGTGTGTGAAAGGGTTGCCGTGCAACAGCAACAACTTGCCACAAATTCACCAAACTTACATGAAAAGAAGAAGGGAAAAGCAACCGGTTGTCAGGATGAATTTTTTTTCAACTGACTTAATCCTAGGCGATTAACTTCTTGTAAGAAGGGAACTGTTTTGTGCCATAGGAAAGGGAAAAATATCCATGTCATAAAACATAGTTAAGGCTGAAGTAAATTGAGCTGAATTCACAAAGTACTCAAGCAAAGAGCTCAAGTGAAATTGCTCCATAAAGTGGTGTTCATTTCTAGCCTTTCTTCAGAGCTTCAACCAGCACAGCAAAAACTCTGATGCCCCATTACCCTGATTTCAAATACTTGCTTCTCAGCAGCCCAGTTCTCTCTATGGTGACAGAGCACATTTCTCAAAAAAAGAAAAGAAACCCAACAGACCAAATCCCAAAACTTGTCAACTTTTCCAGTCCAATACAGCCTATTGAAAAGCAAACAAAACCAACTTTTTTCTGTTTCTGCCTTGCAGGGATCACCATTTCAGGACTAAAGATTTTCTCCTGAAAGAAAACAAAATAAAACAAAGGATATATTTGATGGTCCATTGTCTTTTTCTCCACCCTGTTAAAAAGCAAAATCAGATCAACACACTTTCCTTCATGGATATCACAGACATACCCTGTCAAGATAAGCAGTCCTTCACACGTCTGAGCAAATGTCATTTAACTCTGTACTATCCAAACAGTAGAATCAAGGTTGGAGCTGCAAATAAGGACTTGAAATCCTTTCTTTCCTTTAAGATGGGTCACTACTTAACTGCAAGAGTGACGTTCCCGTGCCCAGTGCTTACAGCCATTGAGAGTAGAAGATACCAGCCTGAAGTGTCTTCAGTACCTTTCTACACAGCAAGCTGGACGCTTACCACTGTAATTTGTTCCAAAAGTAATCTAGATGCAGGAACTGACAGTCATCTGGTAACTGATTATTCAGAGAAGGTTTCCAGTAGCCTTATCCATTTGGATTAAAGCCAAGAAAACACTATAGTTCATGTCTATGTCTATGGATATTCTCTTTTCTCACAATACCCCCTTTGCAACACTGAACAAATTTATCAGCAAGCACAAATGAGCTATTCATGCAGAAAATGCTGCCCCATGCTGTCCTGCAACAGGCCTAGGAAAGCTATCTTGTCAAGATTAGTAATTCTGGAAAAAACTGTGAGGTAGGGTTGAGCTGCCTGGAACTGGAGAGATTAGAGCTGGCTGGAGTAAGCTTCTTTTTTAGACCTCTGAGGGTAAAAACCTTAGCCAAAAGAAGTCTTTAGACACAGCATTATATTTTAACTGCAACAGACTTGTTTCTTTGTTTGGATATGGCCAGAGAGCCCTGTAGAATGTTTATTTCTATTTACCACAAGATGTGTGCTCTATTCTTTAATGGTGTTAGGGCACAAATGCAAATGCTGGCACATCATTACCAGTGCTTTAATTCAGAATATATGTTGACATGCTTTTGACCTGTGCCAGCCAGCACTGTAACATAAAAACAGGTCACATTTCAGGGGATGGCACCAGCTGCAGGCTTTTTCAGGTGGGCTGTTCAAAGCAACACTACTTCAGTTTGTTCCCTCTGGAAAGGTCCATTTCAGTGACCACCTCTCTTGCTGTAACGCTCTGTGCACTGTGTGTTACATGGCTTCAGAGAAGAAGCTTTCTCCATTGTTTAACCTGAGTGTTCTGTGTTCCCTTTGTCTGGTCTGGTGAGTATCAGTCACCAGAGAAAAATTCTCAGACCTGATTTGTGGATCAGTTAATGAACAGCTTTGCTTTTCTTCCAGGCAGACCTACGTGGTGACACCACCTCTGAAGGCTTCTTGCACTCTTCACATCTTTTTGTAGATCCTGCTATGCACAGAACAGCTATCCGAGTCCCAGCCACAGCTGGAGGGCCTTTAGGTAACAGCAGGAAGAAAAACAGAGTGTGACTAAGTTAGGAGAAGAGAAAATAAGGTGTGAAGCAGAGCACAGACTTTGAAATGTGTTCTTCTTCCAAAGTATGAGGAAACACAGTGGTTTGTCAGTGTGCTGCTCCTTTTCATGGCATGTGGGAAAGATGCAGGAGGCCCAGCAATGATTTCTCTCCATGGAGTGGAAGTCAATACCAATGCTTCCGTATCAGACTCATCTTTCATCTTCTTATGAGCAGCCTGTGGCTTACCAGTATAAGCAGGTCTGGATCCCATTGCCAACAGCCCACTCTGATTTCTCATGCAGACTTGAAATCTATACAATGGACTGCCTGCTTCCAAAGCTGTTAGGAGCATAGCCAGAACAAGCATCTCACATTATAAAGCAACACCTTTCTGGTGTGGGCCTTTTTACAAGCAGTTTCAAAAAGTGTAGACATTTTCCACAGGTTTCCTGTCTTCTTTGTAAGTACGGAAGTGTGTTTGACAATGCCCAGTGATGAAGAGAACATGAAGAAAATGGGTGTGGAGATACTCTTCCTGAACTGGTACCAGTTCCAGCAAGGACTGGTGTT
Organism: Corvus hawaiiensis; assembly: GCF_020740725.1. Taxonomy (NCBI): domain Eukaryota; kingdom Metazoa; phylum Chordata; class Aves; order Passeriformes; family Corvidae; genus Corvus; species Corvus hawaiiensis. Next base: position 27,135,579 of record NC_063216.1, on the reverse strand, counting down.
TGAGAGCTATGTTTTATTTGTGAATTCATGGAGATAGTCCAAGGGCTTATTTTTCAAAAGGTACAAATTTTATATGTAAGGTCCAGGCCTGGAAGGTGGAAGCTGGGCTGTGTCATGGAGACCTAGGGTCAGAGTTTTCCTGCAATGCTCATAGGTGACCATTAATTAAGCTACTCTAAATGCCAAACCACAGTCTAATTAATAATGTTAATGGAATAATGGAATAATTTACATTTAAGAGACTTCCAGAGGCCATCTGGTTCCAGTCCGCACTTAAAGCAGGGCCATCTTTGATCATGTGTCTCAAGGTCCTGCCCAGACAAGTTCAAAGGACCTCCAGGCAGTGTAAGAAAGGAAAGATAGACTCATACTGGGGAATATGAGTTAGCATTTCAGAAGCTGTGTTTGGGAGAGCCAGGGAAAGAATAGAGGGTGTGAACAAGTGAAAAGAAAGAACATGCTTTTGCTAACATAAATTGTTCGTAGAAGCAAATGATGGAGTCAATTCTGTTTTTCTCAGTGGGGATGTAGCTTTTTGAAATTTGGGGCACCATTTCTGTGGCAAATGGCACAGCAATAAGCATAAATAAAGCCTCAGGTTAGCACACAGCCTTACCTTTCTGCCATCTCTCTCTAACACTGTTGTCTGAGAGAAACGGGAAAAAAAGATACTTTGATAAAATAATAGATTTTTAGTTCTTCCTATTTGTTGCATGTTTGAATGATCTATTCTGTTGGGGCTATGGGAGGTTGGTGGAAGGTAGTGTTTTCAAATATCTTCTTCCAGATAAATCTAAACTTAAATAGAAGAGAATTTTAGACCACAAGTTATTTCATTATGGTCCTGTAATATTTTCTTTCAAGTATCAATCCTCATCTGTAAGATTGGAGTTGGAAACATACAAGTTCTTTAGTGCTGACCCTTGGAGGAAGCATTAGACATCATGCTAAATATATTAAGGTTAACATAAAACCTCAAACAACATGTGGTATTAGAGGCACAGTTCAGAATCTATCCAGGAGTGTGCCAAAGCAGTCATTTAAGTTGTTTCATCCAGCAGGCAACAACTTTTTATACAGGCATCATTTTAAATTAGACTGACCTACATTTTACCTCATTTATAGTTCAGTAGGGGGTGCAAGAAACCTCCCAGAATTTTCAGAGTCGGACTGTAGAGTTCAGCATGGCAACTATAGCTACAGAACAAAGAGTATTCAAAAGAGGCTTAAATTCAGAGGAGGTTGTAATATGGAGAGGGGGCTTTGCTTTATAAGTAGTCTCACTCATTATCAATGGAAACATCAGTTCTAACTCTTCAGCTTTCAATACAGGACCAGGCTTAAATCTTCACCACAATTTCTCTCACAGTATGCTGGCATCTCCCAGCTCCTTCTGTTCACAGATTGAAATAATAACTTTAAAACACTGACCTTTTTTCCTTATAAGTTGTAGAAGAAGTTGAAAGGATTGTAAGTTTATACTGAGCAGTAGGTTTTCCAACCTCCTGTTAAGTCATTTATCTCCAGTCTATTCCTCCAGCAAGTGTTTACTACACGGATGATCCATGTATGCTACAGTGCTCATTTGCTGTAGTCCTTGTAGGGCATTTGTCTCTGCCTGCTAACAATAGGTCTTCTAGCATTTCAAGGAACCTGGAAAACTGAGGGCAGAGGCTAGGACTGTGACCATTCAATTCATCACTCGGGAGCTTAAAAGTAAAAATATAGCCCACACATCACAAAAGTGATCCTTGGCAAAAATACACCCAAAAAGCGGGAGGTACAGGTTCTAGACATTTGTTTAAAAATTCAAATCTACAGCTACCTTCTGCTTTCATGGTTTTCTCCCACAGAAAATGTCCAAAGAAGCTAGGAAATACTGAAAACCACCTTCCTCATTTCATTTCCACTCTAAGTCATTTGGTTACTGGTCCATCTTTCTACTAGTAGTTACTTGGACACCTTCCAGCATGCAAGGGCTACAAAGAAGAAACAAGAAGATGGCTGATAAAATGGTAAAAATCTTAGCTGGCCAACCTTGGATTTAGAAGTTAAATTTTCTTTAATGGTAGCATGCAGTGAAGTTCCTCTTTTCTTATGCCAACTGCACAACCAGAGGGACTGTACAGCGTTATCCAGACCTTATTCATATCCAATGGTTGTGGTGAATTTGTCGTTTCAATTATGCATGCTCTGAGAGTAGAAAGCTGAATTCATAATGAACTTTCAATGTCGTCAAGGAAAAAATCAACTTCATGTGCTGAAGTAAGGTACAGAGTGTTTTTGCCTTATTCCTGCCTACAAAACTGTTTCCAAAACAGCAGGATAAGTCTCATATGTGTAGAAAAACAACAGCACATTTACTGCTTCTCTCATATGCGTCCATTGTTGCAAATTGGCTCTATAAAACACACTCCTCCGTCTCACCAAATAGCCAGTTCAGCCTTCCCTTCCTTCTCACTGGGTAAGCTCCCATATCAACTCCCCCACTTCTTCACCCCTTGTCAGTTAATCATGATGACCCAGTAATTCCAAAATGCACTCTAGAGATAAAAATCACTTCCAAGTTACGGCGTTCAAGTATGTCTAGCAGAGAAATTAGTTCTAACTTTCAGATAAGACGGGGATATTTTTAAATATTGGAAAGGTGTCATCTGCTTGTACGCTCTCCTCTTAGAGCCCCATTTTCCCTCTGACATGGTTCCCCCTACTCCGCTTATTCACCTTCAATGACAAGCATAATCACAGTAACTCCATGCTGGTGGAATTGACTGAGTGATGGTCAAGCATAAAATAACTGTATCGGGTCAAAGAATATATTTGAAATCATTTCACTTTCCAGATAAAAACCCATTTTCACAACTGAGGTTATTGACAGCACCCATGACCCACCAAAGAAAGGAATGTAAAACCCAGAACAAACTAGATAAATCTGTGCAGCCACATCTCTTCTAATAGCCCCGTTTAAGTTGTAAGGTTGAAAACAACTACTGTCACTTGTTCAAAATATGTTCCACTTTTTTCCTAAAATTTTTTATGGCTGTGAGAGGGAAAGGGTGAAAAAGCACTTTCAAAATGCTCTGCATGCATGAAGACAGCTCCCATATTGTCTTCTGTTCAACAAGTCTTATAGTATTTTCCTTTTTTGTACCTAGTGAAAACAAAGTCATCACTTCTCATTTTTCTTTGAAAGTTTTGTTGGCCAGAAATGTGACAGTTTTATGAGGCACATTGGACACGCAATATGCTCTGGATATGCAAAACTAATAGCAGTAGCCTAAAAAAGTGAAATACCAAAACAATGTGCACTAACTAGCTAGCTTTAATTCTCCCTACATACTCTTTATTTTGATAAGTACTCCCTTATCTGCCCAACTTACAGAAGAAGGAACAGCAGCACAAAAGAGAAGAAACCTCCTGAGCCAAAGTCAGAGCAAATTTGAAATACAACTTGAATCTGAACCCAGGACTCTAATGTGACCACCAGGTTACCAAACATGTCTCATGTACCCACAGAGAAAGGAAAAACAATTAAAAAAAATCAACTGAGTTGGTCACTCCGAAATCCAGCTAAAAGGCTTCCTGGCATCATACGGAGAGAACTGAATAGCAATGTGTCCATAAAGCCTTTTGTTTTCACACTGTAAGCTTTGATTCTCAGCTTGGTCAGTCTGATGACAAACAAAAGACCATTTCTCTTTAACAATTGCTCAGTGGCCTGCACAAAATAAAAAGGTTGTTATCTTGAGCTTACACAGAAAGGAAATGGAACCAGATAACCGAAACAGCTGTGAGAATACCTTACAGTGCTTTATATACTCAGCAAATCAAAGCATTTTTCTCCTTCTATAAAAGTCAAGACTTGCACTAAAGAGGAGTAATTTGGAATGGAACACATCCCATTCTTTTCCAAATGCAGATCTCTTGTTTGGGTGTGTGAAGCTTTATCCTGTAGAATGCAGTATAAAGATGATCAATGCAAGTTTAATCTGTCTTTGCCAATAAACTTGACAGCCACTTTAGAGGGGAGACATGAATTTATATTAATTTCGATGGAGCCTGGAATTAGGCATCCAACAAGAATTATTCTGATGGTGTTCCTCTTCAGTATTTCATGACTGATCAAAGATGTCAGAAGGATAAAGGGAGTATCCCTCTGAAGATTTGTGGGTAGAGTTGGTTCTTTCAAGAGCATAATATTAAAGCATCAAGATTAAAGTGTCAGGTGTTTGCCTTTTACCCAGAAGTTCTGCAAAGCACCTTGAAATATTGGTACTTCCTTCCTGTAACTGGAGATAAACTTTCAAGTCTTGACATTTTATTTTCATGCTCTGGAGGACTTCAGAGCACCATCCATTTTTAACACTGTAAAGAGAGCATGCCTATGTCAATCAATTTTTAATAGCTGTGATTAGTTGTGTTTCTTCATTCAACAATTAAATTCATTCCATTTGGATGGCAGGAGTAAGAAAGTGTAAAGAAAATGTGCTAAGAACCTTGAAGCATTTCATGGGCCACATGGACTTTGCCCCATCATGGCTTTTTGTCTCCCAGTAACTTTTCATAAGTGGAATGAAGGTGCTCAATGCTTTTATGCCCTGCTTCCCAAAGGAGAAATTGCATGCTTCAGTGTGCAAGTGTCAACATTCCCTCTTCATTTTTTTCTGCCTGAACCTGGACTTTGTTCAAGAAATTCTGGTTGCTGTTATATTAGGGCTACATCTAGTGTTCAAGTATACTCATAAATTTTCAAGATCTGGAGCATGGCTATGAAAATAAATGGTCAAGCAGGATATTCCCTGGCAAGCCTTGGCCTGTGCTGTTAGTTTCCAGGCATGGTTTCTGTGACTAGACCCAGATCCTTTGCAAGGGATGTGGATGCTGAAAGCAGTCTCCTAGGAAGATGGAGTATCTTATCTCTTGGCTGAGGTGGTGGAGATGCTTCAAATTGGGCAACACAATCTGTGTGTGTGTGTGTGTTCATGAACCTTGGGTGCAGAAAGAGTTAGTCAATTGCTGTTTCAGAGGTGAAAAAGTTTGAGAGTTTAAACCAGTAGATTAAACCCCTTATTTCCACTAACAAATAAGGCATACCTTCTTAGTCGATTTCATTTTTGCTCTTTTGAATTAGCATTTTCTAAGTGAAATGCAATAAACAAATGGTAGAATGAAACCTTGACACTTGTCCTTAATTGGTCGTACTACCGTTTTGCCAAAAATATATTAACTTCTTTTGAGATATGACTGCAGTAGTGGGAGACCTGCAGGTGAAAGAAATTCAAGACTGAAATCACCAGTTTTATTGCCTTTATCTTAGACTGGATGAGAACAAATTCAGACTGTGCCAAAAGGTGCTAAATTTAGTAGCCTTGCTCATCGAAAGAGCAAACAGCTGCCACTAAACCAAATGCATTCTTTCTTATCAGTCATCAGCATGATAAAAGGAAGGATGAAACAATTTGTCTCCCGAAACAGACATACTGAGGCTTCAGGCACATGCAACACAACCAAAGAGTTAGCAATCACAGTCTGTCACTTCCAGTATTCGAGAACACTCTGGTGAGTATCTGTTGACAAATTGAAAGAGATTCAAAGAAAAAATGCAAGTCTCTTTCAATGAGAGAATATGCTGCCTTCTAGTAAAAGACTTAAATATGTTCATTGTACCTGGGTCATCAGAAGAGTTGCTGTATCATGACCTAACACTACCTACTGGGAGAATGGGAAAATGTTCTGACACTAAGGGGTAAAGTCATATGTCCAGATACCTGTTTATGCTGGTTTAGAGTTCATTTTCTTCACAGTAGCTGTTATGGGGCTGTGGTTTGGATTTGTGCTGAAAATGGTGTTGATAATTCAGGGATGTTTTAGTTACTGCTGAGCAGTGCTTACACAGCGTCAAGGTCTTTTCTGCTTTCTCCCACCAGCGAAGAGGCTGAGGGTGCACAAGAACTTTGCACACAACTGGAATAGCTAACCCCAGCTGTGTGGGATGCCATACTGTGTGGCATCATGGTCAGCATATAGAGCTGGGAGAAGAAGAAGGAAGAAGGGGACATTTGGAGTGATTTTTGTGTTTGTCTTCCCAAGTCACCATTATGTATTCTGGAGCCCTGCTTTCCTGGGGGTGGCAGAACATGTGTCTGCCCATTGGAAGTGGTGAAAATTTCTTGTTTTGCTTTGCTTCACTTGCATGTCCAGTTTTTGCTTTATCTATTAAATAGTCTTTATTTCAACCCATGAGTTTTCTCACTTTGATTCTCTCCACCATCCCACTGGGGTGAGTGTCAGAGCAGCTCCTTGGGGCCTGGCTGCTGTCTGGGGTTAAACCATGACACTGACTAAAGCTAGAAAAATTCAGATTAGAAATCAGGAATACCTTCAGATCATTGTGGTCAATGGGACAATTTACTGAAGGATGCATGAATAATCTGTCTGTTATGGTTAAGATGATGTAGGTTTAAAGACAAGAGTTTGGTCAGCCAGAATTCATGATTCAGATGCACAAGTTTCTAGGTAGAATCACAGAATAATTTAGGTCAGAAAGGACCTTTAAGATCTTTAAGTCAAACTGTTATCCCAGTACTGCTAATCCATCACTAAACCAGGTCTCTAAGCACCACATCTTCATGTCTTCTAAATACCTCCAGTGATGGTAACTTGACCACTTCCATGAACAGCCTGCTCCAACGCCTGACAACCATTTTGTTTAACAAACTTTTCCTAATATCCAATCTAAACCTTCTCTGGTGCAATTTGAGGCCATCTCCTCTTATCCTGTCACTTCCTACTTGGGAGAAGAGATTGACTCCCCACTTCATTAGAGGGATTAAGTGCAAAGAGATTCAGTGGCTCAGGTGAGTGCATGTGTTGAGTGCTCAAGAGACTGAATGATTGAGGGAGGAAGATCTATTTCAAGAGAAATCAGTGTGACAGGGGGACAATTAAAGTGTCCATGAACAAAGATTCACAAGGTGGAACAAAGACTTTTTTCTGTGCATGAAAAAAATGCCATACCGTACTTGACTCCTCCATACCCCAAATTGGTTTTTTTTTTCCATGGACTTAGTGTACTGTGTGAGTCTTTGCTGAGGGAAGAATATTTGTTTGGATGTCTTTTTTGCAGCCATGAATGGCAAATATTGCAGTTATGAGGTGGAAATGTGTAGAGAAACATTGGGGGAGGGCAGGCAAAAAGCGTACTTGATATTTGCATCAAGTTGTGGTTCTGTGCAGCTCATCCTGCTCAAAGCATCTTTGTGATCACTACATGTACATGCATCCTCACTCCATACAATACATCCCTTGGAGCAACTGGGAAACTTAATTCATTATAAAAGCTTCAGGTCTCTTCTTTTGGAAGACACACTGTTTATACAGGATAAATAACTTTCAGCTAGATGGTTCATGGCTGTAAAAGTACATAGTTGAAATACTGATGCAGAGAAATTTAATCCAAACTTGATTAGAATTACTTGCTCTGATAAGCCTTCATGTTAAGAGTGAAGATACAGCTCAATCTCTCCTAGGCTTCTGGCTTTGCCAGTATCTAGGGAATTGCCTTAAATGAATATATGATATACCAAAAAGCAACATAAACAATGTTACCTTAAAGAGAGTAGTATTATTCCCCTTCATTCCTGGATATCAGTCTCAGTTTGGAGCCAGAAATTTCCAGACTGAACAGTTCTGGCATCACCACTGGCAGTGATAACTACAGCAATTCCTAGCTCGCCATGCACATATATTGAAAAGTGTTGGGAAAATTATTTAGACAACATCTGTGTCCTACTTTGAAGGAGTTTGCATACAGCTCTGCACACATCTGTTTAGGACCTCATCTAAAGGCATTACCATCTTTTTCTCTTCATTAGAGAAAGAAAAAGCTCTTCCCAGATGTCTTCTTCTCTCAGTGTTCTTGTAGCTTCCTCTATGTTTCCCTTAATATTAATTTGTCTACAGCACCATACTGAGTCATGAATATACTATTTTTCTGAAATAAAATATGAAAGGCAATTACTAGTGCTTTTGATTTACTTGAAGAAAACCTGCAGCATGTGGGCTTCTTTTCTTTTACGGACACATTCTGAACTGTAAAAAATAATGGAGCTCTTTGACCTGTGTCTGAGGTCAAAGGAATATTGAAGTGAAAAATGAATATAGAAATCTTTGCCTGCTCCACTTTGGTGATGTCAAATCAAGATGTCAATGCCTTACAGACAACTTTTTCTTGGGATTTGTGTGAAAGAGAATGATCATAACAGGTTAAAGATGTAAGGGAGTGTTTCACTTCAGTATTCACTGCTCATGTGCCCATTTTCAGAGCTGTGGGAAAAAACAGGTGCATTCGTAAGAACCCCAGTTTGCTAAGGCACTTCACTAGAAAATTAGGCATCAGAAATCCAATGGGCAATTCTACCACCAGACATTTATTTAGATGACGACAGCTATAATTTCTTGCCCTTGCCTTGCAATCTGTCCACCTTGCAGAACAGAGCTCTGAGACTGATAACACTCACAACTAGAACTAAAGCAGCCTGATGACTATGAGAGGAGAAGGACATGCATTGCTAAATGCAGTGTCACCTCTTCCATCAGCAGTCATCCTGAAGTGCTGACTTTGATACAAATGTCACAGTCCAGAAGCATCAATTGCCTCTTAACATTTAGCTTGACTGTGGCACTGATATGGCCATCTTTCAGTCTATTCGATTGCTGAAAAATTTAAGTGGAATTAAGGTACTAGTATCAATCAGTCACAGATTGAGATAGCAGGATTACAGTCTCCTAATTTTCTTCTCAGTTAAAAGCCTCAGATATATCTCCTGAAAATTTCTGCAATGGGTTCTGCGTTATGAAGAATAAAAACCTGCAGCTATAACGGGAAAAAATAAATGGATGCAAAATAAATTGCGTTTCACATCAAAGCAAATTCGAGGGCTACTGCACAATGTGTATTATTTATTTTCATATTTAATTCATCAAGCATCATCTTTCTTTAATTTAAATAAACCTTATACTATCTATTTTGACTACTGGCCCAGATCATTGAAGGTGTTCCAGATGTGTCAGAAAACTTACATGCACTTTGTTGCTCCATACACAGGCCTTTGCATACACACAGAGGCATAAAATATGCATATTTTCATGCATTTTAGAGAAAAAGGACTGTCCCTTTATTACTTTTATTATTGCTTTTCTCTTTTAATTTCTCCCTCCTTTCCTAGAGTGTCTTTCCAACAACCATCTGCTTTTTCTCCTTCTAGTTTTCCCCACAACCCCTCACATTGTTCTATACTTAAAAGTGATTACAAATCTTACAGGGTCTAAATAGCAATATCCCCTCCAGAAAAATAACCACTCAACCCCACACCCCCTAAGGATTCTTCCTCCTGTATTGTTTTTCTCTGCAGTCATAAGCCCTTCCCTGAATTTTCCCCCTTGTTTCTTCCTTACCACAACTGCACTTGACTCTTTATCAGCAATAAAGCTTAAATCTCTAAGCCTCTACCAGTGATGTTTAAAAAAAAAAAATTAAAAAGCTATTATCATTACCTTTGTTACAAGGTTTCCATGCTAAAAATAGCATTATTTGATTAAAGAAAAGATAACTGAGATGCTCATCCATAGGATTAGTGTCTCAAGAGTAGGCAGGATCAACACGAGGTAGACAGTAATCCATCCCCGAGTTTCAGTATTACTGTTGCAGAGAATGTGATGAAGTGAGTATATATTGTGTCCCTTGTGACAGTACAAGCAAAAAGAAGAAAGATCTGTGAAGGGAATGGTCATCTTGGAAGACAAGGGGCACATTAGGTATTTTTTCCCTAGGAATTGAAGGAGATATGTTGTCTCAAATGAAAATCTACAAGGCTTTTTGAGAGGGTTCAATCATCCTGTCTCTAATGTACTGCCTGTCCTGGGGAAGGCAAATCCTCAGTGACACAACAGAGATCTGGGAAAATGCTGAACACACCTTTGGTGCCAGATTCAAATTAATTATGTGGTTCAGCATTTCCTAGAGGATTTCTTACAGGTTTTTTTCTGTGGACTTTCCCCACAGGAGGTCATGCAATCCAAGTCTTTGCACCTCACCTGAAAATCTACAGCACAGCTTTCTCCTCCCTTTCAGAAGAGGTTTAACAATGCTGTAGTGGGTTGACCCTGGCTGGATGCCAGGCACCCACTAAAACTGCTCTATCACAGTTTTCCCCACTGCTGTTGGTGAAGGTATTCAATGGAGTCAAATATTCCTGGGCCAAGGTTGCAGACCATTTGCCTGTGCAGCAAGCACACCTTGCTTATCTCCTTATTTTTTTTAATATTCAGTGTTTCTCCATAGAAGACTAAACTGCAAGCCCAAAGTGACTCAGGAGAGAAAGGGGGAGGAAAAATTGATGAACACCCCTTGAAAGAACAGTTATGGAAGCAAGGTGCGAGGAGGCAAGCATTTTCATCACTCAGTATTCCATGGAGAGGGTCACAGAAAGTTTTAAGGAAAACTGCCACAGAATGCTTCCTCCCTCTCCCTCAATGGCATGAGTTCAGTGGAGAGGGCCCCTGCACTCCCCAAAACAGGGAAGCACTGGGTTGAAAAGTGTGCTCTCATATAGAATAGTGAAAAATCTGTTTTTCACAGAAAATGCCACATTGAATAAAGCCTTTCAGCTAGCTTTCAGATTCAGTCACCCTTGGAAATAGCCACAAGTACAATTTGAGTGATACCATCCAAATAAGCACAGTGCTTGGTGACCTTTACCAAGTGTTTTCTAAAGGTACTATTGCCACAGTTCCTGACCCTTTAGAAATGATATCCAGATCCTTCAACAAGCCACAGACACTTATCGTTGTAGCATCCATTGTGATTAATATAAAACCAAAAAGGCTGTCAAATAAATCAGTGATCACAAGCATTATAAGAGAGGGCCAGGGGCTAGAAATAAGGAGTAGCCTTCCATACACCCTGAGGAGTGAGTTAGGAACAGCAATTTGTTTTGCTATCTTATTGTTTTCTACTGACTTTGATAAGGAGAGTTTTTTTTTGCTCTGGAGCGTTTTGGAGAACTCTAGACAGGAGGTCTCAGAAGGACAGATGCTCTGCCTTTATTAGAGAGGCAGGGAAGTATAAGAGGCCTCTTTGGACAGGCCCCTCTTAGGCAAGACCTCCTCTTTAGCAAGGGTAAGGGAAATGCTGTCATTCTGCAAGGACAGAATTTATCACCACCTATTTTTTACCTTTGTGTTTATAACTCATAGTGACAAAACCATGAGCTGCAACTGAAGTTTTGCACTTGGGAGATTTAGGTCCGTCCCACAGCGCTGCTGAGGCTAGGTGATGCCTGACTGCCAAGTGTTCCTGCAGAAAAGAGCTTCCGAGGTCTGCTGCAAGCAAGTGTATTTTCAAAAGCAGGTATGAAACTAGTTCTTTGTGACCTCTAGACTTACCAAAGCTGGTCACAGCTGGCAACACGTATGCAGAATTATTGTGTAGGGACACACCTGAAGGCATATCCTAATATGAGCCTTCAGTCTTATCCCAAGAGCAAACCAGGATTAAAAACAACCCAAAGAAGAGAAGAACCATATGGCTTTAGTGCCTACCTTCCAATGTTGTTGCTTGTTGCCCCCTTTATGACACCACAATTCAATCTACACTGAGTATGGTATATTTACTTACAATACCTTCTCCAGCTTCTGGTTGTCCACCAGCTGTATAGGATTCAGGAGCTGAAGCCCACCCAGAGACCCGAACCCAAGACCTTCCTTTGCATCTCTAGCTTATCAGTGGAAAATTGCTGCACTAGCTCTCATCTCAGCTATTTCAGGATTCTAGTTATCTAGACTATAGACATCTCATCTTCCACTTCTCTATAAATCATTACTTTGTAGTGCACTAAAAATGATGGAAATCACATTTGTTTTCTCATTCATTTCTCTGTTCACACAGGAGGAAGGATCATCAGCTTGAAGTTCATATTGTCTCTTATATTGTCTCTTTGAAGGGTTAGAGAAGCTGAGAGATAAGATATATTCTAGAATTCACTTTCAATTAAAATCTAAGAGGGTTTTCCCTGCTCTACAAGAGAATTATCATCGCCATAAAGAAAATTTATCCTTATGGCTCCCTACAACAGTCTGCTTTTCAGCTACCAGTTAACTTTCAAAAGTTGTCTTAACTTAAAAATACCCAGCCATAAACAAAGAAAGAAACAAATCCCAAATAAACAAGAAATTCTCTGATATCTTTCTCTCTGCTATCCATAGCCTGCAATCCTTTATGCAGTACATAATCTCCCCACAAGTACATAGTCTACCCACAAAATACCCTTAAGGTGCCACCAGTTGCTTTTATAGTATGTCTTGGTATTCCTTTGGCCTTCAAATTTCACCTGGCTTGGAATGAAGACACCTGTAGATGCAGGAGACCTCATCAGGGACCCCAGTCTGTGTATGCTGCAGCAGGTCTTCTCTTTCTCTTAAAGCTGCCTTACCTCACTGTGATCAACTTTTTTTTAAACTGTGGCTTTGTCTTCAGTATGCTCACAAGTATCTCTTAGTGAGGTAGAAACCTGAGCAACAAATACTTAAAAAAAAAAACTTTAAAAAAACTGTTTACTTGTGTAATGTACTACATCTGTCAGACTATCTGATGAATAAACTGAAATTAAGGTAAATAAAATATAGCCCAGGGCACTGGACTGGAAATCCTGAGCATTTTTCTCAGCTTTGGTCTGATGAATGAGGTGGTACACATTACTATCACCTCTGTGCCTCAGTTTCCCCATATATAAAATAGTAATGAGCTATTCAACTCACAAACAGCTTTGAAAGTGTTAGTGAAGAAACTTACCATAAGAAAGCTGGGTACTATTGAAGGAAAGGGAGTTTTTAAAACTGAGAGACCCGTGTTTAAAGGCATGTGAAGAATTAAAAGGTGCTGAAATTCCTTCCATTTGTGTAGATTTCATTTGCTGGATGATGAAAGAAAGAGACAAAGGAGTAATCAGGCATACACAGTAGATTGGTCTGTGGAAGTGGTAGGGGCCAGGTACCTGAATTTCTTTTCCAATTGCGTGAGGATTATGAGCAAATTTTGACGTATATCAGGTTATCTAGGCAGAGGAAAATGCAGTGAATTTCTTACAGCTGACATGATCTCCCATCAACCATGTGCTCCACTGCATTCCAAACCCAAATTCCCCAGTATTTATGTACCTTAAAATACACACTACTGCCTAATGGTGCTCTCGAAAGTGCAAATGAAGTGCTTACACCCCACTGCAATCACCCTTAGTCTCTTTAGGTGCTTTACAAAGCCCTAAACAAGTGCCTACCTTCACCTGTGAGCACCTTAAACAGCTTAGGAAATGAAGCATTAAGTGAGTCTGGAGTCTAAATGCCATCAAATTGTCAGGAGTATGGGAGCCTTATTCAGGCTGGTGAAAATAATGGTCCAAGATGGATTGAGATTGCATGTCTGAGTCTTTGCTTGGCACAGGAGTAGGGCAGGGGCTACACCCAGACTTCTTACTGTAAGGCCCTCATGTTACAGCTGGGGCTATTGCTGTCCCTGTAGCACATCCAGGGGTCTCACAGCTCTGGATTGTTTGGGACTGTTCCGCTGATCACTGCCACTGTTTGGAGTCACAAACTGGGTTTGCAGTAGATTTGGTTTGCAGCTGACAAACCAGCTACACTTGAAAACGTGATCATTGGTCTGAACACCTCTGAACATGGAGCATTGGCTTTGTATGCCTGTACCCAGTCTTAGGATAGAAGAGCCAGACAAATAGGAAAAACCCATTCTGTGGGAAATTATCCTGCTCCAGCTCTGCGTGGACACGCTCCTGTAGAGGTTCACTGAATCTCTTTTGTCAATTAGGCACTTTTGAAGGCATCATATACAGGATGCTCTTTGGACTGGGTGGCTTTTCTTCAGCTGCCTTTTCACAGACAGACTTGTCTCTTATACTTCTCCACACCCCTCCCACTGGTTTTCATTTCCCTCCATCAGATTGCTTTGTGGCATTTAGGAACTTTCTAGAAAGGAAAAGCTGTTTTTTGTAAATTCCAGTGCTTTATGCAGCTGAAATCAGTGTCCATTCATAGCATGTTTATGAAGAATTTTGGTTTGATTTGCAGCTTGTGTAAGCATACATCAGCCTTGCAAAATAGAAAAGATTGCTTATTGTTCTATATGTGTAGAGCAAGATTTCAAGACAACTTCATCCTGTGCATGTACAAAAAAGGTATATGGGCCCAATTAATTTTCTTTCTTTCTGTATTATTTTCTAGTCTTTGTGTTGTGCTGGTTTTGAAAATAAAGTAAGCAGTTTCCAGACCTCTTCCAGAAAATTAAATTTCTCTTCCAGTCTCTTTGAGTTGTTTGTTTATTTTTGACAGTTTTCTCTGTTGAGACAGTGAAAATATGCTTGGCAGTTTCAAGTTTAATTCATATATCATTATAGAACTTTCCTATGCAATCTAAGAGGAAATCATAATTTTCCTGTATGTCTTGGGATCACCCTGTACAAGATTGTAATGCACAGTTGCTTTGCCGTGATAGATTTAGTCTGTTGGATGACTGAAGCAACTTTCATAAATAAGGGTTTATATCTTTGATGTAGCTACTGAATCAAAGGGAGCTTTATGGCAAATTAGCAGCTTCCTGATTCTTGGGACATTCTGTTGATGGGAATATTCTTCTTGGAAAGTTAAAACTCCAAATGACTAACCTAGTCACAGCAGCCTTCCACCCTCTGTTTCTGTGGGGTAAAAAATGAAAATTGCAAGTGACATGGGTGCAGCAGCTGGTTCTTCACAGAAAGGATGAGTAAGCAGTGGGATTCTTTGTGGGAGTTAATAATGGATGCTCATATTTTGCACAGGCTGAGAAAGCAATGAGATCTTGTGAACTGAGAGCATGCGGAGGAAATGAACTTAAGTGGTTGTTACAATAGCCCCTTGAGTCCTGCTACTGGTGCCTTTTCAGTGGTAATATAGCTCTTGATATGACTTGACATGGATGCTCTTAGGAAGAAGGAAAACTTCCTAGAAGAAAATCTGAAAAAACCTGCAGAAGGAGCTGCAAGCTTTTGTGAGTTCAATGGAGCAGCGCCCAGTGGGAGGAAATGTGGTATCTTGCTAATTAATGGGCTGAATTGTCAGGCAACTTTCAGCTCTCAATAGGCTAGTCAACTCCATTAATCAGTTCAACCCTGCATGGGTCTCCTCTAATAATGCTGTTAGTGTCACATTATATTAATAATCAAAATTCCTATTAAATGACATTCCGCAAGTCTGTCTTTCCCATGTGTAAATGAAATCTGAAGATACACTGGTTGTTTTCTTTCTTTTATAAGACTTTGCAGTTACTGTTCTTTAACACCTGTTTTGGAGTGGAATTTGTTTGCTCAAAATCTCATTAAAATCCACAACATTCAGCAAACACAGTTGTCCAATCGTTTTGTTTTCATTTTTTTTTTATAGTGAGTATAAAAATTAAAAAGGCACCATTAGGATGAGCTTCCAGACCTCTCTGAATGTCCATGGGTTTAATCCCCAGGAGCTATAAGAATCCTTTTTTAGGCACAAGTCCACCATTTCTATGCTTTTTGATTCACTTGAAGCCTGAAATCCAAAATGATGCTGATTTAAAAACAGCACAGTCAACCTGGTTTGTAAAGTGTGCAAACAGCTTTCAGGAGGCAGGAAAAACAAAGAGGAATATAGGAGTGAAGGGCTAGGTCCATTTCCAGACTGCATGCAGATTTGATTAGAGACCACCAGCTGAAACACGGTCAGTGTGTACAAGTCCAGAGCACAGCTTACACTTTGACTTATTTGCTGTAGCCTGAGATTTTGCTGGGCGTATCTTAATCAAAGCCGTGTAACACATTCCTCAGGAGAAGTTAATCATTAGTTGAATCTCAGTCTCTCAAATAATTTTTATATCTATAAGGAGATCTCTTAAGAGCCTTGTGCTACCCTGTGTTTCCCCAAAATCTTTCCAACAGGACTTCTTTGGCCAGTTCACAGACCCACATCCTGGCATGGAAGAAGAAAAGACATTTACATCTTAGACTATTCCTCTCAGGATTTTCCCTCTCATATTCTATGATTAACTGTTGAATTTTAAAGTTATGTTTCAATTACGAGTTCTGGCTCAGACTACCCAGTAACTAAACTTCATGATGTTGGATTTAAGAAATATAGTAATTGTCTATTACTGAGATTAAAAATTATAGTCACTGATTTTTTTTTAAAACTATGTCTTCATGCTCTTTCACTTGCTCTAATTTTTTATGTAAATTCCTTAGCTGTGAGCTGCCTGGACTGAGGATATATTTTGCTATTTGTGTCCAAAGGTTTCCCCACCAAGCAATTTGTATGCATCACAGGAAAGGTGGGGTATACATCCATGAAATTTCTGGGGAACTTAGCATGAATATCAATTTTATTTTAGAAATGTTGCTTCTTTTGTGGTTATATAATCTCTCAGTCAACTGGCCAGGGTCATGTCCTCAGCCAGCAAAGGTCTCTGAAGGCAGTCAACTAGGCAGAGAGGCCTGGGCCCAGTATTGTCCCAGTACCAACAATACCTGTCTGTCCTCTGAAGTAGAAACCCCAGAATCTGCAGATATATCCATCTGGGTCCAGGACTGACCACTGCACATGGGGAAATGATTTTACAGAGCCAAAAGAGAGGAAGGATGCAAAGAATGCAAGCAGCAGTAATGAGAACAAATTGTTGGGTCAGTCTGCCTGGCTCTGCGCTGCAGCTGTGGAAGGCAAATCATCTCACTGCTGCTGATAACAAAAGCACAGAATGAGGCATTCCCTGCTTTCTTAAGTATCCATCACACTAAGCTCCACAGTGACCAGGTGTTTGCATTATTAGCCTTGCTTCTTGAGCCTCTTTATATGCCATCACTGTCAGTCCAGCAGCAGCCCAAAGCTCTTCCCAAGGTCACCCACCACCCACAATGTCTGTTTACCAGCTTGCCCTGTCCTCTGGTCAAGCTACAAGATCAAGGTGGGGGCAAATTCAGGAGTGTCTCCTCAAAACTATGGTCTCTGAGCAATTTGGGACCGCAGGAGAAAGATCTTCTCTAATCCACTTTACCAGTAAGTTTCTGAAACCTGTTGTTTGTGTTTCTCAAGCACAGTGGCTTTGAGGTCAAACTTCAGCCAGGTTATTAATGGCAGCAAGGCCAGAAGGTAGATGAGCCATGGATTACTAGTGAATGTTGGAGAATGGTTAGAGGATCTGGGACATGGATTATTGATAAAGGGTACAAATCAATAACAGAACTGTACAAGCAAAAGCCTGCACAAGAAAATGCCTCCATGAGAAAATGCCTGTGTGAGAAACAGGCCTGAGAACCAAAAGGGAGTTTTAAGGAGGTACAGTCCTGTGCTGATAAGATATACTGACCTTGAGAAGGGAGGAAGATCTTTGATCTCTCAAGTCAAAACATAGATAATAGAAGCTTGCCAAATGTAGTCTTTTATCTAACCCAATTAAGTAGAGGTAAGAATGCACTTTTGTAAGCTTAAACCAATCAAGAACTGACAAGCATATGTACTGATACTATATAAGTGCCTCTGTATTGCCAATAAACGAAGCTTGCTTTATCAATCACATTGATTGTCTGCATGTCTTCCCCTGCCGAAAGTCAAGAAGTGAAGACATGGCCCTTTGTACAAAGGGAGAGGAAGCAAAAAAGTGGTAGATGAATGTCACTAGGACCTAGGGACTGCAGGTAGGAAAGAAGACACACTTGCAGAAATCCCATAAAACTCTCCAAATCTTTACACCCTGTGACAGTCTAATCCAACCTGCAGCCTTCTAAGCACAGTCCCTCTGATCATAATGAGCTCTTCAAAAACTTTCACTCACTGCAAGGTTTAAAGGAACAAGTAAGGTTTTGGAGTCGGATCAGCCATCTAATATTGCCCTGAATTAATTCAGGTGTGATGTAGAATACATCTTTAGGAAGACACCAGTTTTGATTTAGAAATAGGATCCTACCAGCCCACAACACATAGAAGTCAAAGGAGAAGATTAGCTCCAAACGAGAAAGAGAATTATGGAGTAGAATAAAGATATAACGTGTCACATTTTCAATAAATGTTAAACAACTCAATCTCTGAAGCCAGAAGAACTATGCTGATTTATGCCATTGTAAGAATCTGAGTCTAGAGTTCTAGGACTTTTTTTTAAGCAAAGCTTTGCACTTCATTGTAATGCTGCTGTTGAAAGAATAGGTGGGGGTTTACATTTCTGCAGTTTGATGAAGTGTGCTGTACTTTGTACCTGATAAGCATAATATGTTTGTTTATTTATTAGGTGGGTAGAAGAGAGATTTATGTCCCTAATGATGCATTTCCCTTGCTTTTATGTATTTGGTGTTGCAAATGACAACTTTATAGATAATGCAACTTCACTTAATTACAGCCCATTTTCTTCAAAACAAGTAAGGACATGAATTTTCTGGGGGACTTGCCTTCATGGAAAATCTGAAGTTCATAAAAATGAACTGCTGCATATCTAAAAGGATGAAGAAATGGTAGTAAGAACCAAATTGGAACAATGCTAGATGTCAAGTCAGCTGGTGATTTTGCTGTAGAGAGACCAATTCCCTTCAATGATTTGGAAGGAGTAAGAATTACTAATGCAATTAACTCTTTTTTTTTTTTTTTTTAAATTTAAAAATACAGTTTAAGATTCCCATCTCTGGAAATCCTCAAGGTCAGGTTGAACGGGGCTCCAAGCAACATGGTCAGTCTAGTGAAAGGTGTCCCTTATTCCAACTATGAGGCTGGAACGAGACGATCTTTAAGGTCCCTTCCAACCCAAACCATTCTATGATTCAAAGATATTAAACATGATATGATTTACTAGTTTAGATTAAAAATGTATTTTCTGTAGGATTCATGGTATGAAAAATACATTCAAAACGTGAACGGACAATACAGAAGCACTGAACAACCCAGCTTGTTGGGCACAGTTAACAAGCCAACTGCATTAGCACACGTGACCCAGGAATACCCAGAGCCCAGAGTAATGTCTGGTGGCTGAACACACTTTACTGCTCAGATGCCTAAAGTGGTTACTTAAAAGTGAGCCTAATGGTCTTCACAGGACCGGCTCAGAGTTTTGATTTGCAGAGAAATCAGCCTCCATAAAAAGCAGACAGTCCAAGGATGCCAAGGGAAAATATGCAAGGAGACAAAAAAGGAAATTTGAGCCATGCTCAAGAAAACTTGATTCACTGTAAATGTCACTGCAGATGAAGCTCTTCAAGAGGGGTGTAAGAGCAGGCAGGATGTGGTGGATGAGCTTTGCACAGGCAGGATACATTATTTGAAGAAACATCCTGCCATGATTTCAAGTGGCATTTATTTCAAATCAGTTGGTGAGTTTCTGGCAAGACAGAGGGGTCATGTGGGTTTCTTATGAGAGAGGAAGTGTTCTCATGTTGCACTACCCAGCTGAAGCATGAATTTCATCCCTAAAGCCACAGACAGCATGTGCAGGTGTTGATTCTTTTGTTCTCTTTCCCTCTTTTGGCAGAAGCAGTTAGAAGGCATTTTTCTTGACATTAGTCTTTGTCAAAAATAAAAAAATCCTATGGAAAACATTCTGTACCATTTCAGACATTGAAATACAGACTAGGTTTGATAGAAAAACATTTACTGGTATATGACTAAATTATTACAATCTGTCATGTTAAGGGATCTGAGATCAGTTGGTTAGGACTTACCTGATGTGTGTCAATACACCATGGAGCTGTTTTTTTATTAACCCTTCTCTCTCCTGGAAACATCAAATAGCATGGCATTGGCAGTGTAGGGAAGGTTCTGGGGGTTTGTCCCTTTAGCAGAGGTACTCTGGTCCTCCTGGTCAGTGGGGCTTGTAAATTTTCTGATGCAGTTTCCATAAAACCTTCCTGGTTTCAGGTGTGATTGTATTCCTGAAATTCACTTGTCATGCTAATTTTTTCATCCTTTGTCTCTGACCAAAGACAAATCTTTATCTGATGTTTAAAGTGTTTTACAGCATTCTCAAACTTACAGTTCTTTTACCCAACATTAAAGATATTTGGTTACTTTAATTAAAAACTGTTGTTATGTAGCACTTAGGCATTTAGCTAGAGCACTTTACTGCGTCATGCTGGAGTAATTACTCAGAGTTGTCATCCAGGGTGTCTAGGATAGGTATTGTATGATTCATATTTTAGCTAATCACCTTCTGGCAAGTATAAAACTCACATTTGCTAGCCCTGTGATGCTAACACTTAACATGAAGTTCCTACTAGACACGCTCCTTGTGACAACACAGTTTCCAGGAGTCACAGGGGAAAACAAGGGAGTGAGGTTTTGTTTAGACTACTGCATAGTAGACTGCCTGCTGTGTAGGCAGGCACTGACATTTGCCTGTAAACTGAACTAGGAAGATGCAAGATAAAGATGATTCACAATCTGGGAGTGTGTTACCAGGGCCTCAGACCTGAGGTGATATTGCAGTCCTCTTGCAAAGCTGTGTGAGTTGGAGGGCAGCAGCCTTCTAAGCTGTTGTGGTTATTGGCAATTTAATCCTGTATCACTTCTACCTAATGGGGTCATTCCAGTCCCTCCAAGATCAGAGTCTCATTTGGAACAAGTGAAACATGGTATGGACAATAACAGGGAGCTGATGTCAGCTCTCCAGGAACCCTCTCTGAACCCGAGGGAATTGTGGAAATCCTGGGGAACCCCTAGTCAGACTGACAACTCTGGTTAGAAGTCAGGCACTGCTGCCTAAGAATGAAAAATCCATGAGAGGCATGGAGAGGAAAAGTTAATGTAATATTAAAACTAGAAATATCCATTCTGTCAAATGAAGTGCCCTGCTGTTTGATCCCATTTGCTGGAGTAAGGCTTGGTTTTTAAATTACATGTCAGATATAATTTTGCACGGAGGACATGAAATGTGGGACTGTTCTTTAGAGGAAGAAAAGATCAGCTCAGATCCAAGTGCCTGACTAATAGTGAGCTCTCTTGCATAATGGTTCCAAATTTGGCAGCCAGCTGCAACCTCGAGTGAGGGTTTGGAAAGGGGCCATGGACACTGACAGCAGTGTCCAGTGCTGACTCAGGAATCTCTATGTCCCTTGGAGGCATCCCTGTTTTGCAGTGAACCCAGAAAGCAGAACACCTCCACACTTCCCTTAGGATTGCATGGCAACACCTGCAGTGAGCTCACTTCAGGGAGAAGCCACAGTGTTTGTGC
Source organism: Corvus hawaiiensis (assembly GCF_020740725.1). Classification (NCBI taxonomy): domain Eukaryota; kingdom Metazoa; phylum Chordata; class Aves; order Passeriformes; family Corvidae; genus Corvus; species Corvus hawaiiensis. The sequence goes on along the minus strand of NC_063216.1, from coordinate 27,114,302 downwards.
AGAAAAGGACAGAGACAGAGGAATAGGAATAGGAACCAAGTGACCACACCTCCTTGTGGGTTTTCTGAGTTAAATCAAGAGGCACTGCTCTGTGAGCACAATGGCAAAAATCCAAGTTTCCTTTCCTTTCTTGTGGAACAACACTTCTGAATACATATTCAAACTTGCTTCAAGAGGTTGTCTTCCTCTTACAAGCCATTTCTCTGCCTTATTTTATTATCCAGTCTTATTGTATCCTTGCTAAGTGTGCCTGTTGGGATGTGAAGGCAGAATTAGCACCTGTGTTTCTATTCACTTTCTGTCTTTCTCTGCCTGAATTTTCATGCTAGAAGAAATTTTAAGGGTGATTATCGACCTTACTGATGTGATGGGAAGATTCAATCATCCTGTTCTTTAAATTAAAAGCCTTGAACACCTAGAATAGAAGGCAGTCCCCATGGGCAATTTTTAATTAAGTTTTCTCTCATTGATTCTAATCCGTACTAATGTCTACAGGTCTCAAGGCAGACCCGAGCCGCATTGTGCAAGGTGCTGTATGAATCTGGGGAAAGGAATTCATCTCAGCTGATTTTAGCCATCCAAAAGTGAAGCACCTATGCTGTGCTTGTTGAAAGGGTTCTGTCTTTAGTGTAAAACAAAACAGCAAACCAGCCCATTCTGTGATACGTGTTTTAGAAAGGTGGGATCAGTCTTCTTCTGGAGGTGCCTCTGTCCATTAACTAAATAAGAAGCTTGTCTTGGTGTCTTGGTCTAAGGATGCTCAGATGAAAATCAGCCCTGGTGTGTGGTCTTTTGCACCACAGGAAGAAATAGCCCTTAGCCCATCTGAATTCTAATTTCTGCAGCAAACAATGAAACAGGAGAAATTAGCAAAACAGTACTGAGTGGTGAAATTACTTGCACACACTTCAAAGTAGAGAGGGAAGCAGCACCCAGACCTTCTTGCCCCCTTACCCCAGTGCTGGGTCACCAACTCAACTGGAGATTCAAACAGTATCTTCCTGGCTCAGCGAGGATGAAAGCTGGTTTACCCAGGATGAGATGAGATTCCAAAGGGCATTATTTGCAAAGGTTTCCATGCAATTGTGTCTTACTTTCCCCAAGAAGGAGGCAGAACTTGAGGAAGCCTTGCAGATCTTTGCTAAGATCTCTGATTTTCTCCCTACAGGAAGCTCTTCACACCAAAATTAAGTTTGGGTGTGTTGGTCTCCGTGTGATTGCCCAAATGAAGTCTCTGATTTTGTCACAGTTTGATAGCTCCACCAGCTACTCCATCCTCAAGAGCCTGTCCCTGACAGCTTTTAATCACATGAATGGTCAACTACAGAGTTGGATTGAGTGAGTTGAGCACAACGGATTTTTTTTTCTTAATTTTCACTCTGTCTCTCTCTATTTACAGATTTTTCTGGCAATAGACAAGAATTTCCTGTAATGTGTTTCTTATTTGAAAAGATTCATGCATTTTGTGAGCAAATAATTCTTAGCCTGTAGTTTGTTCACCAGTAATTTGTTGAGGATATTTGGAATGCATGCAATGTTGGTTAGATACATAATTCACTTCATATTGTAACTGTGCTCTGATTGTGTAATTTATATAATAAAATATAAGGCAAATTATGAATTTTACAATTGCTTGAACAACAGGAAATTTACTCTCAGTGAATATTTGCAGATTCTGTCTCAACATTCATTTTTCATGAGCTTTCATTCTGGCAAAGACGCTTTGCTACAATATTTCTGGAAAGCAAACACCAAAAGGATCTTAAATGCAGACAAAACAGTTGGGGAAACAAACTTGCATTCAATGGAAAGCACTTGCTGGGTTCGTCCAGGACTGCTGCTGTGTTGTTTTGCCCAGTCCTTCATCTCACTGCTGGTCTGAAGATTGAAAGCGTCTGTCAATGGAAATAATAGAGAATGAGAAAAACTGAAAGTCACTGTGTACCCAGCATTAGATCCATAATTCAGGACTCCAAGTCATGCACTGGATAGCTGAAACAGAGACTGCCTCCAGCTATCTTCTCTGCCTCTTTGGGAGGTCTCCCCTCCCCATTAACTGTGCTTTCCTAGTCATTTACTCAAAACAGACATTCACCCTCTTTTCTTTTTTTTAATGATTGGCTCCCGTGCACCCTGTAGAGCAGCCACAGCTGGGCCCAAGCCACTGCAGGCACTTCACGGCTGCTTTTGGGCTCCCCAAGGATGCAGGTGGCACTTCTCTGCCTGCCCGGACCCCATGCTTGGGAAGGCTTCAAGGAAGAAAGGGAGAGGCATCTGGCTCCCTGCTGTGGCTGAGGGAACATGTGAGCACAATGGGACAGCCAGCAAACCAGACCTGGGACATGTTGCCAAGTGTAGTGCAGTGCTGACAGCTTTGGAGCAATCCCTTGAGATAGCAGACATTGCTGACTTGGGATTTGGGTTTGATTTTTTAAAATTCCTTTGCAGTTGAGCTCTACAAAGTCACTCAAGTGAAATGTGGCAAAGCTTGAAAGCCCTGAAGACATTACTTATTTTTACAAATCCTGCAATAGGTCAGTTTAGTTGTTCTGAGGTTGTTTTATAATTTTGGATATTTTTTTCTGGTTTTTTTTTTTCCACTCCTTTCACCTGGAGAGTTCTTTGGTTCTAAGCCTCAGAGAGGTCTAGGTAAAATGGTGGATTTTTCATGGCATTCACTCAACAGGTTGAGTTGTCCCACCTGCTGCTGGTCTTCTGCTGACCCATAGAGAGCTAGAGTGGAAAGGCTGGGAGAGCTATTGTATTGATCCACCAGTAAACTAGAGCCAAGGTTTTTAACCAAACTTTGCCATTTGCCTATATGCGCCCATGTACGTTCATGAAAAGCACTGGCCCAATGCATTGTGAGCAGTGGAGCTTTATTTGACCCTATTTGCCTAAAATGCGGATAACTGGGGCTAATTTTTTCCTTATTGCCCTGAAATTGGGGAAATTGCATCAACATTGCAGTTGGCCACAGGTATCCATGTGGACAATTGAAACATGTATCATGTGCCTTTCTGGGCTTGGCACTGCACCCAAGGCTTCACCCTTGCACGGTGCCTGTGTATCAGTGACTCTCCCTCTGTGGAACAATGCACAGCACAGCACATGCCATCGGTGCCATCGGGGCTGAGGCAATCAGTGATTGCCATCTGATTGCCGTCTCCTTGGTGGAGGTATGGGAACATGGCTGCTCCAGACATGTGTAGTGGGTTCAGTTCGTAAACCGGGCAGAAACACCAATTAATAGGGGTTTGGTTCGAAATATCCATTACTTACTTATTTTCCTTCTGTGAGATAAGAATTAGGAGAAAGCAAAGCAGGCACAAAACTTAAAAGAAGATAAAGAAGTTTATTAAGAAAAAGAAAGAAAAAAAAGTCAGACTAAGAAAAAGAAAAAAAAGTCAGACTAAACCTTCAGAACACTTCTCCTCCCCCCACCTTTCTCCCTTCTCCCACTGACAACGTAAAAAGACAACCCTTGAGATTTTCAGTCAGTTTACCACCTCTATAATAATCTCTTTTTCAGTTCACTTAGGGAGAGGAGTCTCTCTTGCTCATGGTATGGAGACATCTCCACAAGAAATAGTTCTCTCATGGCTTCAATGTCACAGCGAGACAGCCACCCAAGATGGTTCTCTGATCACATGTGAAAGTCCCTTCCCTCGTCTTACAGCTTTCCTCACAACTATTTTTGAGGGTTCAGTCTTGAGCTAATGGCGTACGATTTTAAGGATGAGCTGTTCAGAAACAAAGGTTCTCTTCCCCTATCTCTGGGAGCATCTTCATCTCTAGGAACAGAGGACTTCTTCTTCCCTGGGAGCAAGGGTCTTCATTACTTTCATCTCTCTCTGTTCAAGCTTCTCACCAGATCACAGCTACTTCAACATTTGCTTATTTCAGCGCAGTTACTTTTGCTCACAATTGCAGTTTGAAGGCTCCACCCCTCATGCTTTCATGAAATTACAACGGGTACTCTGATGTATCATAGTCCATCACCATAGCTTTACAACAGAATTTCAGCTTTGAGGTTTGAAGCATCTTCTCTTTCTCCTCTCTCGGGGTTTCAGCTCTTCCTTCTTCACTGACTTTGGTATCTTTATGGTGTTTTCTTCACATGCCTTCTCTTTGACTAGGAGAGGATTGATGTCTGCAGGCTTAATCTGTTCTGGAGGAAACTTACAACACTAAAAGGGTTAATCTCACCTGAGCCTTGCAGCTGGAATTCGCCTTTTGCTGTTGGACACATGATCGTTGCCGGGCAGTGGCCTCAGATGAATTTCGGCCGCACTGGGTGAGGGCCGACCTGGCAGAGCCGCACCGCTGAGCCGCCTGCATGGAGCAGGGCTGTGGGGGCCAGCCCGCACGGAGCAGGGCCGCGGGGCTGCGGGGTGGCTGTCTCCCGGCCGGCCCGGCCCGCACTGAGGGGGCTGTGCCGGGTGTCCAGCGAGCAGAAGCGGCTGAGATCTCAGCCAAGCCGTGCCGCAGCCGACCGGGCCGGGCCGCGCTGTGGGCTGCCCAGTTACTTGTCCAAAAGCTGGAAGCAAGAGAGAGATTTCCCGGGGTTTGTTCGTTCTTAAATGTGGATCACAGAGGCGTGTCAAGCTTCTTAAGTGGCTTAAAAAAGCTGCCAGTATTCAAACTAGCCAGTTGATTGGTTCTATTGTGTCGAGAGGAAGCTGTAAGCACCTCTTTGCAAAGAATCACTTCCGTGGCTGATGGAGCCTTCTTTAACTAAAAACCCAAACTATGCTAAACCATGACAACATGGAAGTGAACGAGGACAAAATCTCTTCTGCCAGCCTGCATGAAGCAGCAGCAGCCTTCCTGTGCAGTGGCTGCTTGCTCTGTACACGCCCGGCTGCAGCCTTTAATTAACTTCCCTGGCTGAGCAGTCGTTGCTAATGAAGCAGCTAATTCCGAGAGCAAGGGGCATGTTCCATCACTTAGTGCATTCCTGTGATTCCAGAATCCCATAATACCCCATTTTCCTCATCAGTTATCTCCTTTTGTATTTTTTATATTTATAATTCTACTTCTTTCCCACATGGGTGTCTGTGCTCTGGCTTCAATTACATTTCTGCAAAAATCTATCTGAGCAGGGTACATAGCTTCAGTTCAAGATTTACCAATATCTAATCTCAGGAGAAAAGTGCCATGAGAAGTACAAACCCCAAACTGGATTTATGTGCTCACTTGGAATTAACACAAGCCTCTGAATAAGATTTCTTTCCTTCCTCAGGATGAATTCTGTCCATAACTACTCTGACAAAAATAAAATGAACTAGATTTTTTTCTTGTTGTTGTTCACCATTTGCTATTGTCAAAACACCACTATTTTCGCCAGGGATCAAAGGTGGTCCATGCAACTGAAGGTTTAATATCTGATACAGCCTTTAGCTTGGTCTCCAAATAGATGTAAACCTCACCAATGTGGCATCCTGAATTTTTTTCCCACTGCTTTGTGGTTTTTTTAACTGCATCTTATTCTCAAGGCAACTTGTCCTAGAAACTTCAGGAGAAGTTTGGCAGAAAGGTCTAGGAATCAATTTTGAGAGAAGGAAAATCTCAGAGGGAACACATCTTTTGGAAACTCAAAAACTTCAAAATAACACAAACTCCAGAAGATACTGAAACAGTGAGCAAGGGCTGAAGGAAGCCTATGGTTCCAACTGAAAAAACATAATTAAGGTGGTGTCTTTCACTCAAATTTTCTGTCAGGCAATCCCACCATCTCTGTTGCTGTTTATTGCACTCTGTTAATCATCGCCTCCCTCAGGCCACTCTACAAAGCTCCTCACTGTTACTGATAAGGTGGCAACACCCAGGTTTTGGGACAATGGGCAAAAAGGAGGATCTCAGCACTACTTCAGCGTCAGAGGCAAAACAGACAGCAGGGGCCAGGTTAGGAGAACTGATTCCGTAGCACCAAGTAGCAGGCGTTAGGTAGCCTCTTGGAAGCCACGTGGCTGTAAAACCTTTTGTAGGAACTTAATGAGCCATGGTCTGGAGAAAAACTTCTGCAGACCCCTCGCCCTTTCTCATCACTGTGCTCCCTTTCAGCTAGAGAAGAGAGCACGGAGAAAAAGCTTCTGCTGAGTGAAGAGAATAGAAAATGTTTGGGCCAGCAAGGAAAGGAAATGACAGAAGCTGCAGCTGGTTGTGGTGAACAAGCTGGATCCCAAGGTGAGAAAAGCAGGGAAGCCTGAGCTGGAGGAGGTCCACAGGCAGCAAGAAGAGAGGCAGTAATAGAGCTAGCTATTTGCTCAATTAATTATCATTTGTTTAATTTGTAATTTAGAAATGAAATTATTTTTTGTGATTCATTCAGAAGAAATTTCCCAAGGTGCCGAGAGCAGTTTCCTAAAATGAAAGATGATATTCTGTGATTAGCAAAATGATTATTGCATTCTGGGCTGAGGGGGCTGTTATGGCAAGGCACAGCTTAGCAGCACATCTCTCTAGTCTTAAACATGTTAAGGAAGCTTCATGTCCCACCATCCAGGAGCCACTCTGGCAGACACACTCCACCGAGCTGGGACTGAGGCCCCTTCACAGCTACATACCCCACACTCACACAGTCCCACCAGGTGTCCTTACTAGCTCCATCCCAGGCTGACCACAGCAGAGTCTGAGATGTCCAGATCCTTAAAATAATTAAATCTTGGTGCAATAACAAAGCCACAGCTCAAGTTGGTGCCTCCAAGGAGAGACCCTTGGGGCTGGGAGTCCTTGGCTCCTGCTGTGTCTCTGAATGTCCTGTCACCTGGGCTCAATGCTAGTATTATTGTGTTTGTTGTTGTCATTATTAAGAAAGGAGGAAGACTTAACTCAGGAGATTATAATAATCTTTTATCAAGAATTGAGGGAGACTTGAGGAAAACAAGAACCTGCACAACAGTTAAAAAAGCCATACACTGATACTGGTCTTGGTTTAAAGCTTAGTGATGTTAAAGAAATAAAAATAAAGGGCTAATAATGAAGTGCAAAAAAACTTAAAATGTGTCATCTTACTAACTATTACCAAAACAGTTTGTTTTACTTTTAATTCTGTATTGACTCTATTGATTTAGTCTTCTTTAAAACAGTAGTCTGTTCAAAGATACTTATGTCATTTACCCTTTTCTCATCAGAGGAACAACATACTGAAAGCAAATATCGACTCTGGTATATGGAAGTTAACATGCATACTGCAGGCTTGTGCTTTTGTCCTGTATGTTTTAATGGAGAGAGAGAAGTATTGCTGCTAAGCCAGAAACAGGAGATATTTTTAGCTGCTGAATATTAATAAATCAAGGAGTTCCCTATCTTTCATGAAAGCACAAAGAACATAGAAATATTGGGCTGTATTAAAAAGGAGGTATCTATTAAAAATAGCTGTTGGAATACAAAACACTAAGAGATCGAAGAAAATTTGAGTTCAGCTTTGTCTCACTTGCAGACCAGGGATGTTTGTGAGCAGGACTGCACACAGTCCTGTAGTGACAGAATAATATACTGAAAGTACGTATAGGATCCTGTAGGATTTCAAAGTCCCTGCAGATCAACAAACAAGGCCATGATTATTATAAAAGAGAGAGGCCAGTCAATAACTTTCAGGAACAGATGGACATCCCTAGGCACAATTCTGAGTGCCCCAATTCTACCTGGGATAAAAAAATCATTTGGTGCCAGTAGTCCTGCACTCTGTGTATCAGAGCATCATTTACACCTGGACAGAAATATTTTTTACTCTCATTTAAGCAAATTTAGGACAGACCAGAAACTATGCAGGGAAAAGGGAGAGACAAGCTGAGCACATTATTATTTATTATTAACATTATTACACTTCAAAGCTGCAGTAAACTGAGAGATTTGGGTTCCACCTAGTTAGGCACCGGACAAACACAGTCAAGAAGGCAGTATTTTTTCCCCATCCCCCCTTTTTTTCATTCCCCCTCAGTGGTCCTTCTGGGAAATACGCAGGGTAATAACCAAAAGCCTTGTCTTTAACCTCTCTGAAGTCAGGATTATTTAATCTTACAATAGGCCACTAGTGCTTGGAAACCTGAAGCTCTGGATTTCACCAAATGAAGTGAGATAAAAGTGTCTGTGCATACATTACCCATAGCATGAGTAAAGCAACGTAAGGTTTGTGAAGGAATGCGTATCTATGTATCTATCTGTGCCTGTGATTTTGTAGCTAGAAGGGATGAGCACCACAGCTACTGCCACCCACTTGGAGCTACAGCTTCCAGTTTTACCAGTGCTGATACTTTTAATTCCCAAAAATGTTCTCAATCAATTCCCACACTAAAGGACCCAAATTTTGTTCTTCAAGGTAACTGTAGAAACCTTAAGAAAGAAACTTTTCAGAGATCAAACACACTATTTGTAGAAACGTCTCAGAGGAATGAAAGAAGAGCCGGGCTGGCTCTGAGTAGTGCTGAACCTGAGTGAACCTCCTTTTTCTGATCTGCCCAAGAGGGGCTGCACAGAATGAAGCAAACAGCCAGCACACTGTGATGCCCACATACATCCATGAATGTGTTGAGACTTCCTAAGGCAGAAGTCACACTCAGTTCATTGTCTTAAATAGCCATTAGTGCACCTGCACTACACAGAGGATGCACGGATTTATCATTGTCCGAATTCCACTTCTTCCACTAGGCAAAGTTTCCTCTCTTTTGTTGTACTTGCTGCCTCTTAAAACTTTTCTTAACACTCAAGATAAATGTGAGACAATAAAGCTCAGCTTTTACAGCACTTTTAATGCAAAATGGATCCTTAAGCAATTTGCTGAGTTAAATCACACAGTTACAGAATTAAATAATGTAAATTTAATTTTTGCAGCTTTAATGTATTACTCCTTGTTTTATTGCTACTGTCCAATTTGAGTAATTCTTTCCCTTCTTTTTAGTGCTATTATTTAATATTTATATAACAGTGCTGATCACAGGTCTCAATAAGACTGATCTGAATGTTGTACAGACTGAGTAGTCACATGTTATGCTCCTCAAGAGCAGATCCTGAAAGATGGGATGCCATCCAGAGGGACCTGGACAAGCTTGAGAAGTGGGCCCATGGGAATCTCATGAGGTTTAATAAGACCACGTGCAAGGGGTTGCAGAGCAACCACTGGTATCAACACAGACTGGGGGATGAACAGACTCAGAGCAGCCCTATCCAGAAGGGCTTGGGGGTGCTGGTGGATGAGAGGCTGGACATGGCCTGGCAATGCGCACTCACAGCCCATAGAGCTACTTGAATCCTGGGCTGCATCAAAAGCAGTGTGGACAGCGGGGCAAGGGACGGGATTCTGCCCCTCTGCTCTGCTCTGCTGAGACCCCACCTGCAGTGCTGCATCCAGCTCTGGGGTCCCAGCACAGGAAGGACATCGATCTGTTGGAGCAAGTCCAGAGGAGGGCCAGAAAGATGATTAGTAGGAGGGAGCACCTCTCCTACAAGAAAAGGCTGAGAGAATTTGTTTTATTCAGCCTGGAGGAAAGAGGGCTTTGGGGCGACCTAATTGCTGCCTTCCATTACCTGAAGGGAACCTACAAGAAAGATGGAGAGACTATTTACAAAACATGGCTTCCAAACTGAGAGAGAGTAGGTTTAGATTAGATATTAGGAAGAAATTCTTTACTGTGAGGGTGGTGAGGCACTGGACCAGGTTGCTGAGAGAAGTTGTGGGTGGTCCACCACTGGAAGTGTTCAAGGTCAGGTTGGATGAGGCTCTGAGCAACCTGGTTGAAGGAAAGGTGTCCCTGCCATGGAAGGGGGGTTGGAACTAGATGATCTTTAGTCCAATCCAATCCCTTCCAATCCAAGCTGTTCTATGATTCTGTGATTCTGTGATTCTATGTTTCTATGATTCTATGATTCTATGATTCTATGAACCTTCAGAATTAAATTTTGCTTTCACTGGTATCAGTGGTATAACTTAATTGGTTTTGTGGAAGCCCTTAGAGAGACCTCCTCCAGTTATGGGCACCAGATGATTCAGTCATCTCTAGTCTGATTGCAGGTGAGACACTTGTGGTTTCAAAGGTCCAAAGATGATTTTCTGGATGTTGTATCTACAGTTACAGCAATTCTTGGTTCATGCTCAAGGCACAAACACAGCACTGAGATCTTTCACATGCACTATGCCAGCATGCAGCAATGCAGTTAGCTCCAGCTGCTCTGTCTCCTGAGGAGAACTCAGACAACCAGCTGTGGCAGTCAGCAACCCAAGTTTAGCATGTAACTTTCAGTCATGGTGAGAACCCTTGATTCCTTTGTTCTGCTGTTTGCATGTTTTCCCTGATTGGTTAATGTTTTTGCCTGCTTGCTTTATGTATGAAGTTATGTATATTCATTTCCCAAGTTTAATATGTATCAGTTCTAGAAAGTTCTTTGTTCCTCAATGCCCCATTGGTTCCTTCCCTAAATCCCTCCTTTGTGTTATTTCCATTGGTTCCCTTACACTCAACGCTGCCTCCTGTCAAGTATCGCATTTGCTGTATCCCTTATCCCCGCCTTTCCTATCCCCACTATAAAATCCCTGGACCTTTGTCAGATCCTCAGCTCTCCATCTCTTCCCCCCATTGTCTCACTTCAATAAACCTTCTGCGTAGAAATTACATGGAGAGTCCCCCCTCTCTCTCCCTTCTTTGCCTCTGCCTGCGTGCCTTCACACCCTGTTTAGGGATGGCCCCCTCGGGTGAGGAGCGCACCCTCATCTGCCTGCAATTCTGTGTGTGTCTGTGCCTGCCACAGTGCAGTTGGGTTGCGGCTAGACCTCCGGGCTCTCTTTGAGCTAGCACGCAAAAAACCTGACACCCGCAAGCAGAAGTCTGGTGAAAACTTGGCTAAGGAGACAGACATGAACTCTTTGAACATCTGGTCAGGGTGATGTGTGAAAAACAATATTCAAAACTGCAGTCTCATTGCCTGCTGAGCCCTGGCAGAGAACTGTCAGGAGACAAATAATGAACGTTGAAAGGCCTAGCCTCTGCCTAGTCAAGTGGCCAGAGGCAGAGAGAAATGTGGAGGTCTTCTTTCTAAGGGATTGGGCACCAGTGTGTGGTGGAGAGGAGTGACTTGCTCTGCTTCAGACATGAGACTTGCTGGGGCCACAGGCGCATGCACAAGCATCAGTGCTTGAATCAAGCCCATGCTTTAATTCCATGACTATTTCTAGAGTGATAACTTTTGGCTCCCTGCAGTTTGCTAGCAGAACTAAAAATTGCTTCAAGTATACTGACCTTTCTATTCTGAGCCAGCTTTCACAAGTCCCTTAGAAACAGCAGTGAGCCCCAGGGGACCACAGCCTGCAGGCTGCAAACCGATGTCCTAAATACTCCAACGGCTGTTCTGAAGTGCCAACTTCCCCGAGGATGCAGAAAACCAGACCTTAGCACAGCCTTTCTGGAGAGGCAGACCCAGAGAGAAAAGAAATATTTTGGCTGGCTCCAGTGAAGTAATCTTTCATGGGCAGTTGTCTGCAGTCAGGAGACAATATACTGAGCAGCAGATCTGATTCCTTACAGTAGAAGCTCCTCTCTATTTCTTATCACATGCTGAGTAGCAGTCAAGTCCCACGCCCTGTGGCCTTTCACAGACCTTATCTACATCTTATTCCTCATGTCCTTCAAGAAAATCTGGCCAGAAGTTTTTCATCAGAAGATTGGTTGTTTTCCCCTTTTGCCAGTTAATGAACAAGGAGTGTGCCAGGAGACTGTACTGACTTTCTAACAGTCTGAGGAAAAACAGGTTTCCTGTCAACTTCCTTTTCTTCTGGGCACCCACCCATGAAACACTGCAGATTCAAGCATCTGCTGTCCCTGGGAATTTTGAAGGGAAAGTGCTCAGACCAGGCCGAGCTCTCCAGAGATGGCACCTCAAAACTCTGACATTCAAGTGACCTAGGAAGCACTATGGATTTTACCAAGGAAAACTGTAATATGGTAACACTTTGTGAGTCCCACAGTAGTCGTGGGGCTTTAACTCAGTGGATTGCTTTGTCCTGATAATCTTCCTCGCATGATCTTCATGTAACATCTTATCATCCCTGTGGCACAACTGCACTCATTTTTTTGTTCTTCCGCAGCTTGTTCCCCTTTTCATTGAAAGGAATATCCCCTTCTCTTCACCATTGTCCTGCCCAGGCAGCATTTCACTGAAGCCCTCTCAGATGACTATTCTGTTCTTCTCCCTGGACATTTTTTTCCAGAAGATGTGTGCCAGAATAACGTTTTCAAAAAGCTCATTTCCCCACCAAGATGCTGTGGAAAATCAGAGAGCAGAATGAAAGTGCGTTTTCCCATGAGAACTCTTGCCCCTACTGCTCTCTGCAGATCCCCTGTTGCTGTCTGTGGCATTTCCCTGGAGGCTGCTGTCTGAATGACAAACAAGTGAAGGGACAAGACTCATTTAAAAAGAACAAAAGCTCCCAGAAAACCCTGAAGGGCCTTTCCACTGCTGCAGAGAAGTACCCTCCAGTAGTCAAAAGGAAACCTCTGAACGTCCAAACAGAAGTGCCCTCTGAGCCTTTCAAACCAAGCAAGGCTTCCCTTAGATTTAAGGCTCCCTGGAACTTTGCTTGGTTTGGTGCAAACCTGAGGGCTCTTTGTGCTCCAGCCATCAGACAACAGTTTAGAGGCACGTGGCCATGAGCGGCGTCCCTTTCCTAGTGAGGGAAATACAGGGAGAGTCCTTTCCCTGGGCATTTGAAGCAGCTTTGTCCAAGGGAGCCTTTTTCAACTGACTTTGCTCCAGGTCCAAACTAAATGCAGCACTTAAACAGGGTACCAGAACATTATGTGTATCTTGGAAGCCCTAAAGAATGCAGGAGAACAACAGCACTCATTCATTTTCGACAATCATGGCTGTGGGAGACATGGATGTGATTGGTTTTACAGGGAGCCATACTTGTTGGCTTTGAGGCCAAGCTGAGTTACTGATATTGAAATCACACTCTGAAATTAAAGTTCTGTATATTTGTTAGTTTTTTCTAATGTGGATCCATACCTGATATTTCAGACTCCAGCAAGCAAATGAAAGAAATTGGGGGGAGAGTGTCCTGAACTGGCCCTCTGCCTTCCTAGAGCACACCTTTGTTTCAAGCTTCTCAGGAGACCAGAAGAGACTCAGACGAGCTGTTTCTAGTAGCTAGTGGCGTTGTTGCTCTGACTGTTAAGTCAAGCAATGTCTTTGTATCTAATTTCCTCTCCATTATAAACTAATACCATTATAAACCAATATCATGGTTCCTTCTGCCACATTTTCAGGCACATAAAGTATCTGGTATACAGGAAATAAAGACATAATATCATCTCTGACTTGGTTACCTTCCTGCCTTAATACTTTAATAGATGCCTAATGTAGCTTTTGTGATTGAAAAGAGTTCATTAGTTTACAAATTAGCAGCCTGAAGTGAATTTTGCAACCACTAAGTGACTTTTCATTTCTAGCAAGACATCTGTTTGGATTTTTGTTTTTATAAGATTAGTGTGTATGAAATATAAGTGACATGAATGACTCAGACACATAGAATTTTGAGACATTCATGATCATTTCTTCCTCTTATAGTCTGTTCTTCCACCCATACTTCCCACTTCAAAACTTAAAATCTGCCACACCATTTTCCCTTCAGCCAGAGGAAAATGTCTTTTCCTCCAGGAAATCAGTTGGGCTTGGAAGAACAAAACAATGGTGACAATACACACTTTACTTTGGGAGATGCTCAGCAGATCTTAGAGTCTGTATAATTGCCACGAGCCTTAAGTGACTTGTGAGACTAAAAGATGGGTGATTCCAGCCTCCTCGGGTGTGAAAAGATACCCTAGATACCCTAAAAACCGAATTCCCAGGAGAAACTTAAAGGAAGTAGATTCATTAAAAAAATAAAATAAAATGTAATGAGACAAATCTATGCATTTGCCTGGGATTATAGACACCAGTTTGATGTCTCTGACAGCCCATCTTCAGCTTCTGTTCATGTCCTGAGAGTTTAGTTAGAGTTACGAACTCCATTCCTATCCACATGAGAAACTTTCAGGTAAGTTAAAAAGTACAGAAAAGCACTCTCTTAAAAGAAATAGAAAAGTTTCACTGAACTTCAGCAATTTGGTCCCAATGCCCTCTGGGTAATTTATTTTCTTTTTTTCTAGGTAATAAAATGAAACAAATCAGGTAGAAGAACAATCCAAGAGCAAAGGATTAAGAGCAAAAGGTACACTGCTTAGTTAAGTGTGTTCTCAGACCAGAACTGCTGCAGTGCCATCCCACATCAGCAGTTTGCTGGAACAAAGCTGGGGGGAACCATGAACCCCCAGTACATCAGGGGGTCAGATTGTCATTCACACAGCTTCTGCAGCACAGCTGGCTTCTTCTGGTGGCTTGAATCACATCAAATACAAACCTCCCTCCCCAGCTTGAGAGAAACCACAGGCAACAGTGTCTCTGTGGCAGGGGAATATGAGCCTCCCCTCGGAAGTTCGTGCTGTGAATTTCCAGTTCCATGGAATGAGCTTTGGCAGTCCTGGGAAACAAAAGAGACAAAAGAGACCATTTGGGATACCTAGAGATTAATCTCACTGTTAGCCATCTGAAAAGGCATCCAGTACAGGTCTCAATCATTCTGTAGTCAGCAGACTGACCACTACCTCCCACTACTTAAGGCCATATCCTTCCCTGTGCTCTCCACAGCTGGTGCAGCCAGGGGTGAACTGTATTCAGAAAGCTGAAGCACTGTAATGTACCATCAGAGGGAACTGGGTAACTTCATGAAACAGAAATATTAATAGATGGAGGAACCATGGAGAAACAGATCTGAATTCTTTCTATGGTCAAAATACATATGAACATGCTGCAGTCATAAGGGTGCCAGAAAAAAATACTGTAGAAATCCACAGTGAAGTCTGGCTTTACTTTTGGTCTTCATAAATATGTTGATGTTACTGAAAGCAGAATGTTAGGCAACATGTTAGCTAAAATTATAAAAGCTATAGTGGGTACTTAATTTTTAATGAAACCACTGCCTCTGAAGAAAGTTCCAAAGTGATAAGAAGTCTCAGAATCATACAAAAGGATTATTCCCCTTTTAAACACTTAGAGAACCTGCCCCAAAATTTGCTGGAGTGTGCCTGAGTGTGACTTTGTAGTTCTGCATGCCTCAGGGATTTTACAGGCAGGAAACGAAAGGTGACATGACTTCAATTGAGTAACAGTTCCCTGAAAATTCACAGTTTATTAATCCTTCTCGCGTCAAGATTAGCAAAAGGGACGTTGGGTTTTCGTTTGTTCTTTCCATTCAAAAGTCAAAGTGTAGGTCGGTACTAGCAACTAAGAAGAAAATTAACTCTATTCCAGCTGAAAGCAGAACAGACAAGATCTCAGTCAGGTGTCACTCTGTGGTAGGTATTTCTGTGGGTAGTCCCTGAGTTTGACAGAGTTAGTAGCTAGAAGAATACCAGGGAAAGTACAAATACAGCTGCCTGTATTAGAGTCTCCCTGATAACCACTTCTAGGCACTGTCACAAGCAGCACATATACTAAACCATCTTGTCCCAATAGGTACAGCCATGTTTAGGTGTAGATACATCCAGCATTTAGTGCATGCATACTCTTGCTGCATGTTTACTGCAAAAAGTCAAATAAAAATCCTTTCTGGCCTGGCTACATCATTTTCTCCTAGGAAATCTTCAAGCCTTGGGTGCAGCACCTCATTAATATGGCTCTATGACTCTCTAATCAGGCCTGCTTTGTTCTCAGACAAACTAAAGGGAACACACATGTGACTACACCCGTTGTTACAGGTAATAATCAACATTAACATTTCTAGGTTTCTTTTACCTAGAAATATTGTTCAAAGCAGAATATGACAACTTAAGTAAGTATGACATATATATTAGGAAGCACTTTCTCACAGTAAAACAGCAAGGAATGTGCTAGTGAGTGGTGGGAAGATACTGCCTTTTGAGGCTAGGTGATGATCAGCACTGGGCATTTTGAAAGCAAAGTAGGTATCATCCATCAAAAACTGCTTCAATCCTAAGGGCAAGATGACTTTTAGAGGCCCCTCCTAAGCTTCTGGACATGTTATAAATTGTTATTTTATAAGTTATATAATTATTATAAAGACTGTTGTCTATTCAGGCTCTGTTACAGTGGGGATTACTGTAACACGCATATATCAAACCAGGAGTCCCATGGAAAAGAAGTATATATGGACAGATTCGTGGTAGATGTTTCAGAGATCTTTATTTCTCCAGCCACATGGCCGGAGCTCTGCCCAGGAACTGTCACAGTCACTGGCCCAAGGGTCCTTCTGCCCGCCAGGGAACACAAACCAACCAGTGGGGAACGAGGCTGACCAGGGGCAGGGAAACCCCGTGTCTGTGCCCTCAGGGCCCCTCTCCCAGGGCTCCATGGCAAGGGGAAGACCCCAACAAGGCTCTACTTGTAATTTTCAGTAACATCTGGGATGCACTGGAATGCAACAATAAGGGACTACCTGGTGGTTTTGGAGCTAGCACCAAACTGATACTGGAAGTATCCTGAAAAACAGGGATGCAATGCTAAAGGTGCTGAAAAGCTTAAGAGGTGGTATGAAATCAGTAAGTGCAAATCAGGAAAGGCACAGCAAAGGAATGCTAAGGGATGGCAAAACAAAACCAGGAGTAACCAGGTAGGCAACAGGACAGCAAGGAAATATTTGATCGATTCCATCCCCCTTAGCAGGTGCTTATTGTTGTATGAGGAACCATTGTGGAGCCTTCCAGCTGTGTTCCATCCAGGGAGCAGCAGCTGTATTTTATCCTATAATTTCTGTACCATTATAACTTCTGTTAGGATGTGAACATAACTTCTCAGTTTCCTCTAATTTTACCCCCAGCCATCTTTCCACAGTAGAGCTGATGTAGTCAGAGATGGGGAGATGAGCTGGTGTAGTCAGAGATGGGGAGATGCATAAATCTTCCAGCATGCAGAAAGCCATTAAAAAGGTGATACAAGAGAAGGACACCTGAGAGAATTATCAGAGAGTGAAGGGTGAAAATTGGTTTTCCTTTATACTTGCACACCTGTTTAGTTGCTGGGTTCCTGCCATGGGAGCTGTGTATTCTTTTCTCCCTAGAACCTTTCTTATGTTCTCACAGTGCAATAAAGCATCTTAATATGCTGCAAATGTGATGAGAAGGGGCTCTAAAATTCCACTTAGGAAGCTTAATTATCAAGCAGAACCCTGGAAATATTGAACCTATCTTTTCTCTGTGATGCTTATTCCCTGGCATCTCTGAAGGGATGTGAGGAACAGATGGTGGCAGTCAGGAAGAGGCAGCTTTGTGGTATCCTGAGCTAACCACCCCCACACTACAAAGATGACAGAAAAAGAAGAGGGGCTCAACCTCTCATCCTGCCTCAAATGAGTTGTCATCTCCCCTCAGTCCTCAGTGGTGGGATAAACTGACCTGCCAGGGTGCAGCTGTGGAGAGCTCTCTTGTTAAATGGCACTTACCAAAGTGGGGCAGCTATTTATAAGGGGGTGTCTGAGTACTATGGTCAATACACAAAAATGGTGGCACTTTCCAAGAACTGCCTGTTGCTCAGGAAGCTCATGAAGTGCAGGTTGCCCTGCTCTTCCTCCTCGAGGCATATCAGGCATACCTCAAAGCATCATTTGTTGTGAGCAAACACCTAACTTCTGTGTGACTTAGACACAACCTCTCAGGATGCACTTTTCCTCCCTCTGTTCCATCCTCCGTCTATTCTCCTCTGCTGATTATTTCCCCATGCAAACCTGTTGGTTCCTACAATGCCTTTTCACGCAAACAAGCCAGGGAGGACCTTCACTGAGAAACTAGTAACTCTAAGACAGAGGGAGTTTGTACTTTCCTATGAATTCACACACAACATAGCTGTTTTTTCTAAGTAAGTATATTTTAGAAGCACATTTAGGTAAAAATAATGCTGTATGGGCTGAAAGCAGTAAAAAGATAGTGCATGATTTCCACTTATGTTGTACTTAGCATCTTGTACCAAAATAGTTTAGCCTGTCTTCTGCCCAGAAGTGTGACTTCTGGGGTCAGAACAGATAAAGCAGGAGAAATATGCAAAGTAATCTTTCCTAACCTCTCTTTACTTATCCCAGTAGCCAAACACAGCTCTGAAATTAGCAAAGGAATTCCTCTTTCCTCAGAGATTTAGTTATTACCTCCCCCTTGTGACTTCCTTAGTGACATGTCTCTGTCAAAACACCTAATCTGTTGCTAGTGTTCAGCTGCCCATGTAGAAGATGTACTGGACAGATGACACTGGACAGTGTCAGCTCCACACCATGTCTGATCTCATGCTTGAACACTGCCTGTCAGGCACAAGGCAGAGCTCCTGGCTTTTACACAGACTTTTTTGCAGAGTTCAACAGTAATAAAAACTCTTTGTAACTTAGTGAATGAATATATCAAAGTTTTGGAGATGGGGTAGGGCTCAAAAGTGACAAAAGTCAAAGGAGCAAATTTTTCTGCTTGAAAAGCCAGGATTTTTGTCTAAGAGCTGGCAAAGACTTTGCACCAACAAGATGTGCTTATATGACTGTTATTTGATGGCACTTTAGGAAGACTTCAGAAACCTTATTAGATAGACAGGAAAAAGAAACAAGAAATACAGAGGGAAGCAATATTGACAGCAGTAAACAGAAAACAGAAATTAATACCATTACTTTAAATCTATGGTGTTTCCATAGAGGGACTGTGTGGCTCAGGCATGAGTTAGCTAGCTGCAGAGCCTTTACCACCATTCCTGGTCAGCCTGGTAGCTCTCAGAATCTGCTAAATTTGGGTGGATGCAATGGGATACAGAAGACAATTCAGGTGATCCATCTCAAAAGCTCACATTAGACTGGGGGTCTCACATGTGATGCATTAGTGCAATGGAAGCTGTGTCTGAAATTTTGGACTTACCTAGGAGCTCAGAAGATCTCCTGATAGATACCCCAGCCATGGACTGACTCCACTCCTGCCCATCCTCCTGGTTTCTATGAGAAGGAAGCCCAGACACAGGAGCTACAAAGAGCTATGGTATGGTATGGTCTGGTCAGGTCCCCAAAGAAAACAGCAGGGATATGACAGCCATGGGCCTTGAATCACTTTCCTACTCTGTTCTGATGCCATCTCAGGCACTAAGGTTGATCCCTACATCCTGACAGTACTTCTGCTAATCATTTGATGAAGTCTGAGGCGCTCCCTGACCTTCCTGATCAGTTTCCTGTACCTAAATATATCACTTTAAAGGCATTGAAATCTTAATTAACCTGTTTTTAGTTTATTTCCTTTAAATACATGGTAGGAATATAAATATTATAATTGGCAGGTTTTATGACTTGTGGACATACCTCCAGCAGTCCCCTTACCTGCTTGGTGAGGATGGTGAGCAAGACCTATGTTATACATTCCTCTAATTTCTAGAGAAGGACCACACTACATCCCAGACAGAGTGGATGTGTTTCCTCCTCTTCCAGCCAAATGACTGTCTCCCAGAGTTGCTGGGAAAGGGAATAACTGACGGACAACCTATGAAGTACCTGCTTTGTGTATCTGTGTAGATGCTCCAGGAACCGGATCACCAAGACAGAGCACTGAACCCAGACTAATATGTACCAAACACCCTACAGCAGAGTTTAGCAATGTGGGTCCAGGCTGGAACTAATGCAGTTCCTACATAACCACCCATGTGTTTCTACACCATGTTTAAACTCTGTGCTGTCATACAGCAGCACCTGGGGCTGTTTTTTAGCAAGCCCAAGCACACTGAGCAATAGTAGCACAAACCAACCCCTGTGTGTCTCCTTCCTCTGATGCAACTGGAGTCCAGGATAGCAAGAGAAGGGAAAATGGGTCTTTCCTTCAGCTCTCCTCAGCAGGGATAAGCCATTGAAGCACTCTCTCCTGCTCAACATTTGCAGCACACAGCCCACTTGCTGTGAGCATGTCTGTCTCTTGTGGGGAGGGAGAGTGAGGACCAGGATCCCAACATGTACTCAGCTGCAGTCCTGAAGAAATCCTCACTCTTCCATCTCTAAAAGAATACCGCATGTATAATGAGGAGTATTTTAATATGCCATTTTAAGGGCATTAAAATCTTAATTCATCTTCCTCTTAAGACCATGGTAGAAAGATGAATATTGTAACTGGCAGGTTTTATAGCTGGCAGACACATCATCAGCAGATGATCTCCCAGCTAAGACTGAAGTTTTAGGCAGTTAAACTGGCTTGACTCTACATGGGTAACTCAGCACACAGCAGTTGGCATCCAGCCCGAGGGTACAAAGCACCCTGTCACTGGAACTGCTGCTTTCAGGAAGATGAAAGCATGGAGCAGCACAGGACTGAACACAGGAATAACATGTTGTTGTGAGAATAAATATGTATATATAGGTACTGGAAATGGCAAGCATCTTTCTTCCATTCCCAAGGCTTCTAAGAACTGATTTTATTGATTCTCTTGCTCTCCCACCCATTGAATTGATCTCATAAACACTCTGTATGTGTTGGCTGCCACAGCTGAGGAACACCCAGGGTTGTCTCTTCTCAAAGCTGGGAGGCTGTCCCGAAAACCTCCCACCCCTTCGTAGCCTGAAGGGGCCTGGGAGGCTTCTCCCCAGCCTGATCAGAGTGTGTTGGGGCCAAATCCACATGTGACACAGGGTCAAAACAAGTCTTCAGGTCTGAGTCTGGTGGCACTGGGCTGCTCCTGGTGGCAGGGTTACTTGCTTCAGGGCATGCCTGGGTATCTCTGCTTCCTGTGCATCATGACAAGTATGGTTACCTCAGGATGGATGGCTTAGTTCTTCATGTGGCTGTAGCTGTGTTTGTAGTCACCTGTATGTCAAAGGCTGGCATGTGGTGGCCATTAGCACTTCCCAAAAATACAGTAACACCTTCTGCTTTTTAAACAGCACTTTTCTGATACAGATTAAATGTGTTTGTGACAGGGTGAAAACTGTCAGTCCTTTGCCAGGCAGACAGTGTTACCTTTGCTGCACAGAGAAGCAAGAGCAAAGGGAAATGAAAAGTCAGGTCTTCAGAGGCATTAGGTTGTCTAAAGTGCACTTAAGCACCATCTCTCATTCACTGCAGTTGGAGATAGGTGTGAAAATCCCAATGACTATTGATTACACTTAGACGTCTTGGCACCCTTGAAAGTCTGGCTCTTGACTTCCAGGTAACTTTATTATTCACACATAAGTGGCAACTCCAGACACAAAACAGGGGTGAGAGAATGCCTGGCTCTCTGCTTCAGCCTCTGCAGCACTCTCTCCTTACATATAGGGATGGCAATTCCCCCCAGCAATGGTGCTCTTTAGGCCTGGTGTCCTGCCTCAGGTTCACCTTGAGGAAATTATGTTTTGGATAGTCAGAATACCCTCCCTCTTCTTTAACAAATGGATGCAGTATTGTTATGTTGTTATTACATACTGATTTATAAAGCACCTTTCACGTACATCACAGTGTTGTATGATCTAATTACAAAACACCTGAGATGGAATAAGAAGTATCCAGGCAGGAAAATTGCTTGAAGCCTGACCTTTAATGCACTAGAAGAACCAGAGGTTTGGATTTAATGGGAGGCTCAAGATGAAGAAATCCATCAATCCTGAGTGTTTATAGGACCAAGAGCCTACCTACTATCAAAACTGTACAATTAGGAAGTGGCCAGGTGGAAGAATTATGAATAAAATGGAAAAGGTTTCCTTAATCACTGCCTTCTCCATACATCAAAGCCCATGGAAATCTAGAGAAGCTGTGCTCTTGACTTTGCTGGCCCTCTGATGTCCCCAGACTGAATAATACGGGTTGCTGGTACCAAAGTCCTGCTGTGTCACATCCCAAATTCAGTGTGTGTGTGTGATGACTGCTACCCGTATATCTTTGCAACCAGTTTGAAGAAAAATACAAAGTACAATTAAAGTTGTTGTTTTTTTTTTTAATTCTGCCTTGATTTTTATTTCTGTCTTAATTCGGAAGGTTGCAATTCACTTTCCTGAAATCATCTGCTCAATATTTATAATTAAAACTCATTTAAATAATTTGGTCACTTTCATGAGCTAATAATTATAGTGACTTACGATTGAGAAGGTATTTTTATCTTAAGCCTTTATTTGCAGATGCTTGAAACTTTAGAAAATAAAATCCTTTTGGCTTAAAGCTTATGTTTGCAGAGATCAAAGCTGACCTGGGTGTGGAAAAGAATCGTGTATGAGGCCCTTCCGCCTCTTTTCAAAAAAATATGAAATGGTAATTTTTCTCCTGCTCCTTTCTTTATTACCTTCACAATTACTGAAACTGTATCACATTATTTCTCCTAGTATTTAGGGAAGACATCTCAGAAGACTGAAGAGATAAGGAGGAACCTATGTCTTCAGTAGTAAATGTGCTGTGCTTTTTTGTCTTTTTAATACAAATATGTTTTTCTTAGAGCTTGAGGCATTTAAACAATAACAAACCTATAAGAGAACAAAAAGAAAATTTTATGCAGGATGACTGGAAGGGTTCCCTTCTTCATCCCCACAAAAGTTTGATTGTTTTTGTCTTGAACCAACGACTCTTAATCCTGTGCACTTCTTTGTCATTATTGATTTTAGCAAACCTTAGGTCCTATGTAATGAATAAACTGCTTAACCTGAATTCTGTGTCAATAGAAAGAGGTTAAATCACCTGTCTTTGCAGGTCACAACAAAAGTTCAAAGCCATATATGTATTCTCTATTTTTAGAGAGATCTCCAGCAAAAACAAGGAGCAAGGATTGGCTGGCATCCTATCTTTTCATTGAGATCTGATGTTGTCCAGCACAAGGACCTGGCTCTCTGACTTCATTTCACTGTATCTAGAAAGTGGCTTAGTACATCTGGAGGATGAGATCTGCCAGTGAACTAATGAGGGTGCACATGGTTTAAGTTCCAAGAGGGTTCAGAAAATACTGGTCAGTGAAACAAAACTGCGGTCTATATTCAAGCCTTTTCGACAGCCTCTGCTCAGCTCCAGAGCTGCAGCCTCAGACCAGGTTATCCCAGATGTCCCATCTATTTCCTTCACTTCCCAGGAAGAGTGGCTTTTCCAACCAGAGGTGATTTATTGCAGTACCTCTTTCCTGGTCCCCAAGCTTTGTAGCATCTCAGCCAAATTGAGGAGCTGTCTTGGGTATCTGCCTTTGTTCTTGAGTTGCCTGACCTATCCTTACATGTCCCTTTTAATTAAATAACACTTGACTTGGTTTAGTCGAGATAATAAAAGATGATGAGGATAGTACAAGGTACCTTTACCTTGCCAGGATGATTTGAGAAAACTGAAAATCCAATCTGTGTATCTGAAAAACACTTCTGTTTGGGGGCTGGAGGGGAAAAAGCATATTTGTCTTTCCTAACATTCTCCTCTAGGGAAAATTAAAGGTGTCTAGGGTTTTCTTTGTTCTCCCGCTGCCATCCCATCTTTCACTTTCTGGCTTCTTTAACTTCCAATCTCCTTTAAATTGCATTAAAGGAATAGGAGAAACCATTTCTTTTCTCTTTTCGCCTTGAAGCTAAAAGCTTTCTCTTTTCTTCACACTGCTTGTTAAATGCGATAGACAGAGTGAAAGCTTCATAAATCATAAACAAGCAGAGGACCTAAATACAAGTGCAAACTGCAAACTGAGGAAAAGAGAGACCCCAGCATGCACATTAGGGCTAGCATCAAGCACACAGTACTTATTTTAAACTGCACTAGCAGGAGGCAGAGGGCATGCCAGCTCTTTGTGTAAGCCAGAAACCAAAACAAAAGCCAGTGGGCCATGAAAATCAGATAAGAAATAGCTCTGCAGTGTTATGGCCACAGAGAGATGCAGATTTTCACTCTCCAGTTTTGTTTATCCATCTATAATGACCACCTCCTTTTCCTTCTGTGTATCTTATAGCATGATAAGGCTTCTCCATTTTTTACCAACTTGTAATTTGCTCTGGACTCCCCTGAGTGCAGCAGTAGCAACCTCCAGAGCAGTCCAGCAGTGAGAAACACTAGACTGTGATGCTAGTGGATCAGTCTGTGCTCAGGGTTAATGTTGGGTTTCTGTTTGTCTCAGGACATCCTGATTTTCCTCATGCCTGCTTACAGTGCTGTAAGCTGTATTGAGCAGGTGATATAGCTGAAAAAAAAAAGGCAAAACAATCCACATTGCCTCAGACATAAGCATGCACTGGTGGTAAGCTAATGCAAGACTCAGGAAATCGGCTCCCATTCATCCTGCTGGTGGGGCTCAGCCTTCCCATGGTCAATGTTTGTCCTGAGACAAACTGGGCTCTGCTTGTCCATTTTCCTGAGCGAGTCTGCACAAAGAAGGGAAAAACCAGCTTAGGTAGAGTGGCACATCTCGTCAGTCAAGAATGAGTGTAATGAACAGGCTGCTGTCCTCACCTCTATCTTGAGAGTGCAGGTGCTGCTGACCATGTTTTTTTGAAAAAAGGTCTCTTGGTGATGAACTCTCCTTAACATCAGCAGAGCACATTTCTTTCCTGATGCAGAAGATTCCATTTGGATTTGTATTCATAATGCTGTGCTCCTTCTCCTTGCCCTAAAAGTGTGACTGTTCTTTAGTTCCCACCTCTTGGAGATGGAAGCTTTCCAGCCTTGGGTCTAGAAAATACCCTGTCAGGCACTGGCACTACAGAAGTCTCATCAATAACATGATATACTGTCCACTTGTTCCAACCTTATATCCTCATCATTAGCCTTTAAATCTATGACAGGAGTTTTCTCTTCACAGTAGTGATCTAACTTCTTGAATAACTTCTGTGAACAGTCTTATCCTTTGCAGAGGAATGGTTTCTATCTGTTTATCAGCCTACCACTATCCATTATATTGTTTATTCTTATATAGTACTATGGTAAGTTAAATAGGATGGATCTACAGTGACAGAGACACGTTGCTTTGTTCCTGCTGTCCTCATTGAGGCATATTTATATTTTCAGCTTCAATAATTAGGCAGTTATCTACTGTATTAAAGCATATCTGCCTAAAATTCCTTGGGTCCCATTGAGCTGTTTTTAAGAGCAGAAAACCAAAATTGAAGATTGTCTGTCTTTTGATTATCCTAGAATTCAGAAAGGTAATTGCTTATTTAAAAATAGTACTCTTCATCAGCACACAAACCAACATAATTTTGTGTTCCTTCAGCAGTGTTTGAATTTGAAATTATATTAGTTAATTCATTACAGTTTAGAATCATGGGTTAACTGGTAAGAATGATTTTCTTTGTTTTTGCATTCCTCTCCCTGATAACTTTTCTGCTGGTGGTTTGCTTTTACCACCTAAAAAGAGGCAGCACAGGGCACTTCTCTTTTCCCACCACATCCCTAGGCAGTGGTGGGAAAAGAAACATTTTGTCCTTTGCAGCCAGTTTTCCTTTGTCTTCCCTCTTCATCCTTTTGCAATTTTAACAAACCTGCTTTATCCCCACAGGCTGCCTATTTCAGGTACACTCTGAAAATTGTGTGTCTCAATTTTGCTCCTAGAAATCTTGACTTGACAAATGCTCCTTCCTGGCATCCAATACAACCTTTAATAACTGACGAGAAGGGTTAACCTTTGGTCTGGGAAGTAAAAAGTTATAAATCAGTTGCTGTTCCAAAGGGCTGAGTTTGCATCAGGAGTTTCACTTTTTTTCTTTTAGGAAAAAAACCAACCAAAACCAGAACAGATAATCTAATACAGCTGTGGCTGGGAGGAAACAAGACATTTGTAACAGCTTTTAAAGCATTAAAAAGGAAGCACACTAGGAACAAATACTGTGTTTTGTGTTCTGAGGCTAAAACATGACAGTTCTGAAAGAAGAGATTTACTGAATCCGGTTTGATGCCTTAAAATAATGAGAGTAGGAGCTTCCAGGGGAGGAGGCGGAACAGAGTTAGGGTATGTGGCCTCATTTAGAGAAAACATAAATGAGCAGAAAGGAATTGAACATTTAAGCCGTGATTTATTTTCATGGAAGAAAAAGCTCTGTAATGTTAAACATTTATCAAGATGTCTCCTACTGATGTGGTCATGCTACGCCCAGAAGCTGTTTGGGTTCAGAGGATCGAGTCATGACAATGGGATGCTGAATTGTTGCCTGTAGGAAGAGAGGCCACAACCTCCCAGGTAAGGGCACAAGGAGGAGGTGGAAGAAGATGAGAAGTAGGGCTTTGTGTTCAGTGCCAGTAGAGGCAGAAACTCTAGCTGGGGCTTGTCCTGGGTGAAAGACAGCTGTGCTAAATCCATTTATGTGTCTCAGATCCTACAGTCCAGTCAGGCCATGCAAAGGCTCTGCCCCCAGCCTTTTGCTATACAGTCCCTTCTATTTGAAATGCTTTCATAAATGCCCATAGCTAAGTCAGCTGTGTCCTCAGCTCCCTGGAGATCCCCATCGGCGAACTGGGGAAAGCAGGCATACCACTGTGGAGAAAAACTGCATCTGACCTGCATCTTTCTGGAAATGGAATAAAATTGGGATTTATTTTTTTGTAAGAGAGAGATTTGAATTACTCTTTTCTAATTTCTGAACACTTCTTTTGCATTGGTCTGCAATCCCCATAAGAGAAAGTGCACCAATGGCTCTACACACAAATTAAGTGGTATGTGTTCACTTGTCTTGCTTAGTACTGATGGTCTTGGTCCATATCTCCTTTGGTGCTATTGTATCAACACAGCATCTTTTTGCTTTTGCCAGTGGGGACACTTGAGGAGGCCAGAGGAGGGCAGAGGAGGCAAAGGCTTTGTCAAGGCTGTTGTTCGGGTGCCCCATCTCAGTCATGGCACACACAGTATTTTCACGTCCTTCATAAGGCAACAAAATACATGTAGTTTGGAAGGAAATAGAAATTGCTGAAAGGAATGGTGGATAAGCACTGATAGACTCTGGTCCTCCAGAAGCAGAGAGCCATTCAACCATGGATAATGACCACAGTGCAGATGACAAGATAAACACAGGACATGAGATCGAAGTAGATATGCAGCATTTAAAAACATCCTCCCAACAATCCTAGCTGCTACATTCATTCATTAAACAGTGACAAAAATGCTATTTAAGGAGGGCATAAAGGAAATTTGAGTTTAATGGACATACACAACTGCCTCATGTATCCACATGAAATCACACGTGCTGATACATTTATCACATATTATCATATTTAAGATATTATCACATATGTTATTCACTACCTTGCTCTTGTTCAGACAGAGGCATGCTTTGTATGCACACACACATTTTCCCACAGAACTTAATTCAGTGCTGTAATGCATAGCTCACTTTTATGTTCAAGACACATAGGCTAAATCTTGACATTTCTAGGTGAAGTTGAGGCAATGGGAACTAAACTCACAAGTTAATACTTAAAGTAGTTTTATGCAAATTATATTCCTAGAGCCAGGAGTGATTCAACCAAGCCAGGGTAGTCCTGTGATCAGAGATAGTTCAGGCAAACTTTTTATTTTCTACTGTCAAGTCAATGTTCACTGAGTGTGTGAAAAGTACCCTGGAGGAATTGTGTTCCACTCCTGTTTTGGATGGAAGTAGACAACTTGTTGTTTCAGTATAAACACTATATACTTCTTGCCCTTGGAACAGTCATGCAATTCATATTCCATCTCTGAAAAATAATTTTCATTACATCATAGTGATGATTCCCAGCTATCCTATAGCACCCTGTCCAAGAAATATATATCAGATCTTCCCTTTAGTATTCTATGCTGGAAATACTTCCAAGTTTAATGTTACCTTTATGTACTAGGTACATAAGTGATCTGATGATGACTAAGAGATGCTCCTATCAACTAACTACATTGAATATCCTTGTTCCTCTGGCTTGGTTTTGAAGCAACTTTGTCCAGAATGGGATAACTGTTTTCATTTTCCACTGTTAGTACTTGAGTGATGACAGCAGAAAGGAAGATAGCTTGGGCAGTTAAGCCTTTACCACAGCCTACTCCAATGCTCAGGCAGTTAGCCATTGAGGAGAAAAGCAGTTCCAGAACACAGTCTGGGGATAGAGCTTGTTGTGGGGGGAACAAACAAACCAAAACCCAGCAGCATTTCTTCTTCTGATAGCAAGGGATGAACTTAGATGCTGAATATAGCATCTGAATCTGAGTATAGCTTGAAGTTTAATAGAATGTGGAAAGGTTCAGCTTCCTTATTATCCAAAGCTGTTAAACCCTACACAGTCATGGGAAAGCAGTTGGGATTGCGCTCCTCTTTGGCACCTCCACTAGGTGCCTTTTGCCATTTGTATTACGGTGGCGTATTACCAATCAAAGAATGTTATAGCTCAGCTGGATGTTCTTTGACTTAATAATATTTAATTTACTACAAGAAAGACAAGGTCAAAACAGATTTCTCAATGGCTGTACACATTCAGGTCTTCAGAACCTCCAAGGATAGGAAGTTGGAGGCACAGTCCCTCTGTATAGTCTGTCTGTCTTCCATATGAGAAGTTTTTCCTCATATCTGATATGAATCTCCCTTTTTTCAGTTTATGTCCATCTTATCTCCTCTTTCCATACACCACTGTGAAGAGGCTGGTTCTGTTTTCTTGATATGTAGAAATACTGGTGAAGAAGATTTGGCTACATTTTATTTTCATGGTGGAAATAAATAAGCAGAGAGTAAAGCTGAGCTATGGAACATACAGTCAGAAAGCTCTGGTGCTTTTTGTGCCAATTGCAGATTATATTAGAAGCTGTGAGTATAAGAAGGCTTTCAGCTGTTGTTTCTTAGGAACACTATATGTGCTTATACTGCCCATCAAAAACATGCCATGAGCTTTGTACAATGCAGCAGAGATGATGCAGTTATGTATTTCAGGGCATAATGACAATAATATATATTAAAGAAAATGCTACTGCATTGCTGCAGTAATACCAATTAAGAAAAATCACAGCAAGCTTTACTCTCACTTTTTTAAAGATGATGCGGGTACCTCAGACTTTTTCCTTCCTTTGAAAGCTGTCCTGCCAAAGATAATTTGTTCAGTTAAGCTAATTGAAGGCAGAGCTGGATGTCCCATTGTTTGTGTCATGATACACAGTATTTTGTAAAATGCCCTGAACAGAGAATGCATTGTAATCTAGCTCGACACATACTGCAGTTTAGTACAACTTCAAGAGCAAAACAGGCCTGAGTCTTCCTAGGCAAGGGAACTGCTCTTGCAATTTTTTTCATTGCTCCTGGATGAAGGGCATCTTTGAGCAAAACTCCTATATCCACTCTGTGGAGAAAGGCTTATTGCCTCTGAGAAGTGATCTGGAGGATCTAAGGAACACACTGAGAGGAGAGCAGCCTAAAGGCACTCAAACAAAGCACTAGTGGAAAGACCTGGGTGAATATATTAGGACATAGGAATGCTGCCTTCAATCTATATTTGTCCACTCAAATCAGTGGCTGGAGGACTCAATTATTTTCTGTATGAACAACATTTATGTTCATAAGAGAGAAAGGAGTCCTGAGGCAAAGTGCATACCTTGATCATGGAGTATTTTCTGCCAGGTAGAAAGCAAATAAGGGGAGGGATAAACATGGTGTCTTTTGGATCTGTGCTTGACAGACAGGTTTCTTGTCCTCTAATTGCTGTTTGCAGCAGTACAGACACCTGAGGCAGCTGTGGAAAATCACAAGGACAAGAAAGGCTTTTATGTTCTACAAGGGCATTCAGGGAAGCATTCAGCTTGTGGGTTTAAGTACAAAGTCTAAAATAAACAGGATGCTTATTTTGAACACATTTGGTGGGCGTCAGGAGTCCAAAGAATGAGCTGTAATTTCCAGTCGGTTTGTGACTTACAGCTCTGGTGAGAGTCAGATGCACAGTCCAGGCAAGAGTCCTCATGTATAGGTGTGACACGGAGCATATTTTCAGCATCCATGACAAAGGCAATGTATGTACTTTCTCTTTAAGCCAGCCTAAGAAACTGCTATGGCAGCTGGAGTCAAGAAAATAAGTTTCTTACATCAGCTTTAATTTTTTCTGAGTTTCCAGTTTCCTGGTTAGGGTGAGGCAACTGAAACTCATTTCCTTGCTCTAGGTAATGGTGTGCACAACTGCTAAGCTGTCTTACTTTCTCAGTCTGTGAAAGGGGGAATGCTTTGTGAATAAAATCTGTTATAAAACAGAGCTCTGATGGAGGCAGTTTTTAATATTCAGTTTTGCAATGCATAATGACAGTCTCATTTTCTTTATTTCTTCAAATGCCACTCAGGTTTGAGCAGCAACAGAGCTGTTCAGTATCTTTACTGAGCTGTACAGATAAAAGGCTACTGACTTATTCAGCCTTTTTCTGGAACATCCATAGGACTTTCCCAAGGCTGCTTAGAGAAGAGAGATAGGTGTTTTCTGTACTCACCTTCCGATCCTTGGAGGAGCTGGGCTGGGCCTCATGCAGTATAAATGCAGGCTCCAAGGTGATCCAGGTGAGCAGCTCCTTCATATAACTGCTCAGAGCCGCAGGTTGTCTGGGACTGCAGGTCAGAGCCTGCAAATTTGCCAGGATGGAGACTGCACAGTCTCTCTGGGAAATCTATCATAAGTCGTAAGTCTCACACAAGTGTTACATAGGTATTACACAGATTTGCGTATGCAGTTTCTATCAGTTCTTATTGTTTATGTGAACACTTTATGTAAAAAATATGAACAGTATAATTCTATCTATATTTTGTCTAAAGTAAACCACAAGATCAGGCAAAAGCAATCATAAGTGCCTGTCCTGACTGCCAACTTGTACAGCCTCCTGTCTCAACGAGAGCAGTCAATCCACGAGGATTGCAAAGCTTGCAGTTGTGGCAGACAGATGTTACTAAATACCCGCCTTTCGAGAAATTTAAAAATATCCATGTATCAGTGGATACCTTTTCATGTGCAATCTTTGCTTCAGTACATAGAGGTCAGACAGCCAGTCACGCCTGTCAGCATTTTTTGCAAGCATTTGCTTCATTAGAGGTACCTCAAGATATAAGAACAGATAATGGCCCTGCATACACAGCGAAGAAATGGGCTGATTTTCTAATTGATTGGGGAGTTCGGCACACTTTTGATGTTCCTTACTCTCCCACAAGTCAAGCCACTGTTGAAAGAACACATCACTCTTTAAAACGTATTCTAGATCAGCAAAAAAGGAGGGTTGGCACAGGCAACACCACAGATGAGGTTGAGCAAAGCTCTGTATGTTTTAAATTTTTTAAACAGCTCTTTTGTAGAGCCTGATCCACCAATTTTTAGACATTTCTCTAACAGTACAAGAGCAGAGTTAAAAGAAAATCCTCCAGTGTTAGTTAGAAACCCTAGGGTGCTTAACCACCCTAATTGTTAACTCTTTTTTTTCTTAGCTCTACTTGCACACTTCCTTAGTTTCAGGTAACTTTTTCAGGGTGGCAGGACTGCCAGTTATCTTTGAGCATCAAGACTTAAGTAATGTTTTCTTCCTCCCCAGAGGTTTGTGTACCTCCATGCTGTGTCCTGTCACTGGGATGTTACATGTATACAGGGCAGAAGAGCTGGAGCTGATCAGGCACCAGAACTAGATTCATGGATTCATCAATGAGGTACTCTGGAGCTAGTAGCCTATCCTGTACAAAAAGAGTGAGAGAAAAGATTGTGATGACTTATCTTGGCCTGTAACAAGCCGTCTCTCAATCTGGCTGCTTCCCATGAAGCTCTTGTGTCGCCCTGAGTCTTATTCCCAAACTGTCTTCTCTTGTACTGTTAGAGAAATGCTTTTGTTTTCAAATTTCTTTACACAAACAACTTTTTTAGAAAGATCTAATTTTTTGGTATTTGTTGCTGGGGGTTAGGTTTCTTCCTTTTATTTCTTTCTCTCATGGAATTTTGTCCCATCTGTTGCTAAGAGACAATAATGACCTGTACTTAAGAGAGACAAAAGAAATGGCCAAGGGGGGAAGGGTGCAGCTGGCTACTGTATCACCTGAGGCGTTTTTTCTTTGGAAGGGCAAAGATACAGCAAGATTTTGGCTGGGTGATGAGGGGCTGGCCTCGGCTCTGCTCCCTCTCACGCCATTACCGCATGAGGGAGATGCGGCTGACCTCTCGCCACAGCGCCCCCTGCAGGCGCGGGTGAATCCTCGCACCGGCCCTGCCCGGCCGGGAGCCACCAGAGCCCCTGCCGGCTGTGAGCGGAACTGCACCGAAGGGGAAAGGGCCCGCGGCCAAGGAGGCTGGCACCGCGTTCTGGTTCTGCTTGTTGTTACTGCCACAGCTGTTGTTGTTTGTTTGCCTTGTTATACATATACTAGTAAAGAATTGTTATTTCTGTTTCTCATATCTTTGCCTGAAAGCCCCTTAATTTCAAAATTATAATAATTCAGAGGGAAGGGGATCATATTCTCCATTCCAAGGGAGGTTTGTGCCTTCCTTGGCAGACACCTGTCTTTCAAACCAAGACATTTGTCTTTAATGTTTTCAAACCACCAATTGAAACACTTTAAATCCATAAAGTTTCAGTGGTTGGATGCCAGAAGTTTTCAAGTTTCTCATTCAGTAATTTGCAAACAGATGTAGAGGAAGGGAAAGGAAAGGATCTGTGAAGCAGAGAGGCCACGTTGGGGCATCCCTGAACATCCATACAGAGAAAAGTTAGGCTGAGCTCATCCCAGTCTAGTTGTGAGGGAATAAGCAGGATCTCTGACAGGAGACTTAAAAGTTCCTCATATTTCTGTGATTGATTGTACACAATCTGCACTCATCCCTTCAATAGTTTGCAGCCTCCAGAAGACTTCAATTGATTCCCTAATCAACTGTGTTAGCTTTAGCTTTGCATATACCATTTTTCCTATGTTACCAAGGACCTGATTTTTGAAACAAGCTCTCTTCCCTTTAATAAAATCTGAAAATGACATTGCAAAAATAAAAGGACTTGTATATGCACAGCTTTTGCACTTAAGGGTTTAACCATGGGCTGAATGCTGTGACAACCAGAAAGCTAGAGTCAAGGAAATAATAAAATTAAGAGAAGTGCAAGAGTGTGGTAACAGAGTTTATTAAAGTACATGCCACTTGGACTTAATCAGGAAATATGTTTATTCAGGACCTCTCTGGGAGCAAACATAATTTAAGCCTAATGACATTTAATAGTGATAACTCTGGCTTGGTGAGGATGATAATTCCATTTAATTGGGATGCCTCCAGGTGATGCAATGGGGTTCGTGTTTGTCTGTGACAACTGGAGGCTGTTTCTGACTGTTTATATACCCAGCAGCAACCTTCAGTCTCTGTCTAGCTGCCAGGCACCAAGGCAGCCCAAGAAAAAAGGTTTGAAAGTCCTTCACTGCAGCTTGAATTTGGTAAAAAACATAATGTATTCACTTGTTGCCAATAATGTTAGTTGGTCTCTTGGCTTCTGTCTCCCTGTCTGCTTCTCCCCAGAAGGGCTCTATTCTTGGCCACCTTCACAGCATCCTCCCCTAATGTCTCAGGACCCATTCCATGCATGTAAGTTTGCTGCACAGCTTCCTGAAGAGTGACATGAATATTGCAATAGCATCTGGTTTCAGATGGCAATTCAGGCTCATCAGGATGAAGGCCATCCACAGGGGTGTCCTAGAGAAGAGAGTTCTAAGGCAGATTTCCAACAGTCTCTGTTTTAGTAATAGAGACCTTAACCTTCATAGCTCTTTTGGAGCCATTGCTGTTGAATTAACAACCTCTGTGTTTGTCTATGCTCTCTTTGCAGCACAAGCATCCAGTTTATTACTGAAAAGCTCTTTGGAATATCTTGAATAGGAAAGTGCTCAAGAAAGCCAAATTTCAATCTTTTATAACTTTTTTCTCAGTCCCAGGAGAGGGTGATTGTGAGGAAAATTGGCCATTTCAGTTCCTTCTCTAGGACTCACTACATCCACAAAGCATAATACTTAGATCTTGTCTGCACACAAAAGTGGCATTGATTTAAATAATCAGGTTTTAAATTAATTTAACTGAACTGACGCAACCTTTTTACGTGGACTTTAAGTCAATTTAAAAAGAGCCTTTTATCCTTATTGCTCAAGGGTAGAGTCAGATAATCATAAGTGATTGAGTTAGAGTGTTTCAAGAAGATATTTTCTCTGCAGATGAAGGCTACCCTCCTCTCTGCTGGAAATGTCATACTCCACCTCCCCACTCCACCTCAGCTGGAACTGAGCCTCTCCCACACTCCACCCCCTGACTTTGCAGGTGTTCTCAGTTCCCTGCTCTGCAAGTAAAAATTAAAACTGGTGGCTTTTCCATGACTAAATCCTTGGATTTCTGGCCTCCACAGTCAAGCAGCATCAAAACGAGCAGGGGGAATGGTTTCACTTCCAGAAGCCTGGATAGCAGCAGTAGGAAGAAGCACCTCTAAAAAAAAATCATAAGCCAGAACAAATTCTTCACTGATGTAAAGAACTTCAGATATCTTGATTGCAATGAAGTTTAACTCATTTGTATTGGGAGAAAATTTTCTATAAAAACCTTCAACATAACATTCACGAGTTGCACAAGAGGAAGAAGCCAAGAGAAAAAGATGTGCAACCAAAGATATATGTGCAATTCTGTGGCAGTTTTCTTTCCTCAATACTTGGGAAACTTTTAGAAGGGGAGCATAATGCTCATAATGCTTATTCTCTTGAATTAGTGCTGGAAATGTCACTGCATACAGTGCAGACCTTCTGCTGAGAGGAAGGAAACAAAGGCAGAAGAGCTGTCACTAGAGAGACACGTGCAGTTGAGTAAGAAAAGAATTTTAATAACATCATGAAAACTGGTAATAGTGGTTACAAAGAACCCCACCTCAAGTGAAACAGATGCTGGTATTTCAGTTTTCCACATGTTCAGTTGGATGAGTGAATGGATCTCTCCTGAACTTTTCAAAAGACTGCATTTTTAAATAGATGTGTTAATTCTTCTCATTTTTAAACTATAATTTACTTTCTGCTCTAAACTAGAAAGGTCATCTTGACCTCTTAAATAAAACATTTTAATTGAAAAGAAGCCGACGTATTATGCCAAAGGAAAATGCCAGAGGAGCTAGCCTTTTTTTGCAAAAAGCTTCATTTTGATGAATCAGCATGTTCTGACAAGAATTTATACAAAATATTCCTGTTCTGCTCCAGGCCTGAATGCTGGTTCTTTACTGCAGCTTCTCCTATGCTAATAGAGCAGATCGTATCCAGCTTGCTGGGTGTATTTGGCTGATGGCTAACAGTGTGCTCCTGTAATAAGTCACATAAAAAGGGGGGACTTACACAACCTTCAGCCTGGTTGGACATTCATCTGAAATGTAAGGGGACACAGGATTTTAGTCATATATATATATGTGTATATATGTACACACAAGTGCATATGTATACATGCCTCAGTATGGGTATTTATGGGCGGGCTGGGCTGTCTCTGCATTTGTAGCATAGTCTCTACTAGAATAATGGAACTAGTTTCATTTTTTTTTTTAATTTACCTGAACAAAGGGAACACCTGCATTCTCATCCCAGGTTAGGAAACACCAGAACTACTAGAGACTGTCACTCTCAGCCTCTAAAGAAGAACCTCCCAACACTGAAGAAGTTCTCACTGGATGTGATCTCCCTGACACACAGCAGCTCTGTCAGAGCAATATTTCATTGGTACATTATTATGCACAGAAGTGCACACTCAAGCCATTTCTGTTTACTCAGAATAGTGTTTACTGAAATATGTTCTGCAGTTTGCCGTTCCTTATGGAAGATAATATTGTATATACAAGAGCAAATTGAATATATGCGGTGCAGTAATTGCCATCATGCCCAGCAATTTGATGTGTTTGAATACTCAAGATAGATAAGGTTTCTCTAAGGATTACCCCTCAGCACATTCAACAAATTTAATTTTGTATTGTTACTTACAATTTCTTCTAGCATATTACTCATAAAAGAAAAAAAAATTGCTGTGAATACATTCTTTGAAAAAATGTTGCACAT
Organism: Corvus hawaiiensis; assembly: GCF_020740725.1. Lineage (NCBI taxonomy): Eukaryota > Metazoa > Chordata > Aves > Passeriformes > Corvidae > Corvus > Corvus hawaiiensis. Next base: position 27,078,355 of record NC_063216.1, on the reverse strand, counting down.
GCTTTCCATAGTCTCCACCCTTGGGATCTTTGGAAAGCAGTTTTTATATATATTTTTTTTATATTTAGAACCCAGTAATGGGTTCTGTCACTGAAGAGCAATCCAGGGCCATTATTCTAGAATGGGGCTTGGGGGAACCTGAATGCTGACTATGTAAATCCGCACCCCTCTTGTACTTTAAATATCCCGATGTATTTGTTCAGTATTTGGTAAAAGAATTAGGTGCTAAAAAGCTGACCTAGTTGCCAGATCCTGCTGGAAAAATTTTGAAGAGCAGTCAGCATTTAAATGAAGATATGAAGGAGTATCTATATGAAAGGCTTATTTAAAAAAAAAAAAAAAAGAGAGAGACAGGATTTCTGCGTTTGTGATTCATGTGGGATTCTGATACATCATGGCAGGCAGCAGAGATTAGAATAACAAACAATAGAAAAATATAGGTAAGTTTGTCTGGGCAAGGGTTATGTTCCGGCCCTGGTGTGAGAGCACTTGTTATGCATACACATGTACTGACCCCTGCCAGCATCACTCACTGCCTCCCCATGGCCCTACTCGTATTCCTCCCTCAATACCCCTCACACTTTGTTGGAATTCCCATTCTGTTGCTTCCTCTTTTTCACACAGCCTTCCATCTCTCTGTCTTTTCATCCTGGAGCCCTAGTTTTACCTGAGGAGTTAGCACTATGAACAAGTATCTGTTACAGAGTGATATCTATTAAAAAACATTTTTTTAAATCTGAAATCTAGCTGATTGCAGCAGTGTAGATGTCAGTCTGTATAAAGCATAACATTTACTGACCCAACAGAAATATTTGAAAATAACGTAGCGCACTCAGTATTCACCATTTGCTTCTGGAGAGGGTGGGAGAAGAGCAAACTGCAGATAACAGGCAGATGACCTCATCTGATGGGCCACCAGGAGGGATTTGTATATTGCTGTCAGAGGGATGTAAGAACTGTATGAACTGGAAACCAGAGGGGAAGTGCCACTTGCCCAGTTTCCAGTAATTTCTATGTCCCTTGTGTTTTGATCCACTGATCTGCACTGTTCTTGCACCACTCTTTCATTATCAGGAGGTCCTGCTTGGGACTGTTCCATCCAGGATGTTAAGACAGCATGAGAGTTTCTCTCTCTTGCCCTCCTTTCCTTTCCTGATACAAATAAATCCACTTTCATGTTCCTTCTGGTTGTAGCTACTGGCTTTGAAGTCCCCTTCTTTCTCTTCATCCCTCCTCTCTCTCTCCTCCTGAGCCTTCCTGACAGGAAGAAAAGAGAAGAAGGCTTTTACAATAAACAGCAAGAGAGTTTTGTGGCACTAATCAGAATTTGCAAATGAAGATTAACAAAAAGTGCAAACAAGCCTATGTGATAACTCCACAGTCTGACCTAATCTTAATGAAATCTACAAGATCTATTTATATAAATAAAAATGAATTTTCTTGCTTTCAACATAGTGCAATTTGCGCATGTAGATTACAAGTGACACACACAATTGTTTTCCCTGCCTAAGTTCCCCAACTTTAAAGAGCTTACTGACAGCTCCCTGCAAAGCAAAGACATGCAGCTGACAGAGCTGTCTCAACTTTATTCAGCTCCAGCAGGAGGTCTCCCTTGCTTTTCTTTAAAAAATCCATTCCATTTAATTCCTTTCTTCCCTGAGGACATCAGGCAAGACTAAATGCTGAGAGGAGGGGGATCTCTGTAAGCTGGTCTGATGGCATGCAGTGGAATAAGGACAGAGAGGGATAACAGTGTCTGAAGAGCTGCAGGATTTCCCATTTGGAAGTGTGACTTGATCTCAGTTTTTTGCATATTACCAACAAGGGCTGAGCACTGTGCACATAGAAATGTATATTTAACTTAAAAACATTTAAATGGGACAATCTAGCAAAGCTCTGACACTCTAGCCATATACAAGGCAGAAGGACCAGTAGGGAGGAGCTGGTAGCTGAATCAGGGACATCACCTTGAGGGAGGATTCAGTTGCCTTGTGCACAAAAGAGTTCACATCTCATGTTGTGGGAAACTTGCATATTATAGGTGTCCGTCTACGCAAACTAATATATAATAAGGTGAATAGAGAACAACGGTTTCAAACTGAGAGAAAGGAGGTCTCTGAAGACCAGCACTTACATGTAACTGCACAGTTCTTTACATCACTCTTCCCCACAGGCACTCCACAAGGATATGAAAGTCAGACTTCTGTGGTTACTTTATCTCGATTCCACATGTTGTGTTACAGCTTCAACTACAGTCTGTTGGGGTCCCTCCCCTGCCGTGTAGCCCTGGGAGAGGGGCCCTGAGGGCACAGACACGGGGCTTCCCTGCCCCTGCTCAGCCTCGTTCCCATTGGTTGGTTTGTGTTCCCTGCGCGGGCAGAAGGACCCTTGGTCCTGTGACTGGAACAGTTCCTCGGCAGAGCCCCGGCCATGCGGCTGGGGAAATAAACATCTCTGAAACATCTAGCAAGAATCTGTCCACATATATATTTCTTTTCCACGGGACTCCTGGTTTGATATATGCATGTTACAGTATCCCCGCTGTAACAACAGTCTGCTTATCAGAGTCTGGGAATAGTGCTTTAAAATGTTCTTTGAGTTCTATGAAGGAAAATAAAAGGCCCTTACCCTTTTCTCAGGCACATCACAACTGACAGGTACCAGCAAATTAAGTAGGAAATATACTGAGTGGTAAATAAGGTGGTTGCAACCTCCCCCAGCAGTTGCTTTTGACTGCTGACACCTTAATATCTTATGAACTAGTGAATGGAGGTTAAGGGGAAGGAGATGGTGTTAAGAATGCCATGGAAGGCAATGATTTCACTGCAGACATTTTAGCATCTTGCCTGCTGTTCTGCCTGCTCATACGTGGCAGACTTCTGCTAATTTGGTTTGACAATAAACTTTGAGAACTGTCAAGTGCTGAGATATCTCTACATATTTGCATTCATGTTTGCTTATTGTAACCTGTCGGATAACTTTCCATCCCACAGGTTAAGAAAAAAAACTAGTTTTCTACTTTGTATTGTCCTTGCATCATTCATGATGGGGTTTCATGGCAAATTAAATTTTGAAGAGTCACAAGTCATTTACCACTGCATTGGCCTATCCTTCATAGACAGCTACTGCTTATTGCTGTGGGCTACCCATCTGTTTCTCTAGAGATCTGCCTGCCATATATTTTCCCCATATCTACATCTGAAATATTTTTGTGAATTTGTTTATCTATTTCTATTTACTCTGTCTTTTCCCATGTACGTGTGTTTATGTAAGGAAAGAGTAGTATGTCACTATCTGTCTTCATGCATCAGTAAAACCGACCCAGTTCCATGAGAAGAGAAACATGAAGAACACAAGAAGTCTCAGAAATCATAGGTACACATACAACATATCCAAACATTCATTACAGAGACCAACTGTGGCCCTCAAGATGTCTGAGTGGCTTTATGTTCTCATGAAAACTTGTTTCAGGGTCTCTGACTCATCCTCTGAGGACACCAGGGGCCCGAAAGCGTCTCTCAGTGAAGAAAAGTGGAAACATCCACCTTTCTGCCTGATCCATGGGAAGGTGGGAACAAAAGAGCCAGTTGGACAAGACTACCCAGCACAGCAAGGTGCTGAGGAGACACCTGGGTTCAGGCCTTTCTTGAAAAATATGTCATAAATCTTTTGCCTGTGGGAATTACAAAGCAAGCAAAAAGCTAATTTTGGTACTGATGTCATCTGCCCCTTAAAATCCAAGGTCAGTCTTAAGGCTTCAAGTCAACAGAAGGAACAAAATGAAAACAAGCCACTGGCAAGGACTAAACTGGTTGCTAGAAGCATGAAGAAGCTCTCTTTTCACCAGCTCTGATGAGCATTGCTATTTCATGTTTATTGGTTGTGATTGCTTTAATCATATCCTGGCTGTTTACAGACATAGTGGAGGTATTATTTCTGCCTGGAGGTGGATAGTACAAAATTGAGAGAAAGGAGAAAATCTGAACTCTCTATTCAAACATATCCCATAGCAGAAGATGACAATTTTGAGGGGAATTAGGAAAGATAAGGGCATGGTCCTTTGGAAGAGAAGAGAGAAGATAAATTGTTTGGTTTTATTGGCCTCCTTGAGTGAAAGCAGAGAATGAGGCAAACTAGTGTGTAGCAGAAGAAAAGGGAGGATGCATGAGATTTCCCCCTCATTTTTGGTTGCATCCTCAAGCAGTTTATATGAAGCTACTTAGACCTACAGATGGTAACTTCTACACATTTGTTTCCTTGGACACTGTGGTTTTCAAGCCATGGATCTCTGATCCCTAACAAATATAGTTAATGTCTCTGGTACAGGGAGTGTAAGAGTTGCTTATACACCTAAAAATAGGCCAGACATCACAGACTACAGATTGAGAGCTGCTGCACAAATACATACATACATGTTATTCTGTAATATTCACCATCACTACTTTGTAGAAATAAATGAATGTTAAGCCTCCTCCCTGACATGTCTGCAGAGTAAAGAGAAATTATGTAATTCTTGCCTTCAAGTTTTCAAGAAATGGAAGGTAGATTTAGAAGACACAGTAAGCAGCTATTTCAGTACAAACCTAGAAGAAATCTGTTATGGGAAAATTGCAAGTTACTGCCTAGAGCAGAAGAATCTGACATGTCAGTCTCCAGAAATGAAAACACACTCCTGAACATTCAAGTGTTTCCTGAAACACACATAGTGAGATTTTATCTACTATTAACAGCATTTTTTTTTTTAAGCTGAACGAGCAACAGAAATAAACACTTGCCTTGTAAAGAGAATTTGTACTTTTTCACTACCCGGTTATTTCTCACCAATGCAGTACCATGGATGCTGGTTTGTATCAGTTGACACTTAGTGGGATAAAAATATATAACATCAATGCAAAATGAGTGATTAACTGCTCCAAATGCCACTTACTGATGATTTCTACACAGTATTGGGTGTCTTTTCACTTAACAATTGGTGTTTAATTCAAGGCTTTCAAAATACACCTCCACAACAGCAGATTCATGGAATCATTAAGTGGGACAGAAAAGCACAACTACATCCCTTTTTTTCACTGAAGACTACAAAAATATAACTGTGATTTGGTTTATTTAAGGGCAGTTTTCAACAGCTACAGGTTGCTGTTAAATTGAGTAAGGTGCAAAGGTCAGGAACAAAAGGTTATAGTGGGGTGACATCAGACTGGAGACCAGTCACTAGTGGGGTTCCATATGGCTCCATTCTTGGCCCTGTGCTCTTCAACATCTTCATTAATGACTTAAACGCAGGACTGGAAGGGATACTAAGCAAATTCACAGATGATACAAAACTGGGAGGAACTATTGACTCCCTTGAAGGCAAGGAGGCCCTGCAGAGAGGCCTTGATAAATCAGAGGGCTGGGGAATCACCAACTGTATGAAGTTCAACAAGGGGAAGTAGCAGTTTCTGCACTGGAATGGGACCACCCTGGATGTACAGACAGACTGGGGAATGAGATGCTGGAAAGCAGCACCATGGAGAGGGACCTGGGGGTCCTGGTCAATGTCAAATTGGATATGAGCCAGCAGTGCCTTGGCAGCCAGGAGGACCACCCATGTCCTGCGGGACATCAGGCACAGCATCGCCAGCTGGGCAAGGGAGGGGATTGTCCTGCTCTGCTCTGCACTGGGGCAGCCTCACCTCAGCGCTGGGGGCAGTTTTGGGCACCACAAGAAAGATATTAAACTATTAGAGAGCACACAAAGGAGTGCCACAAAGATGGTGAAGGGCCTTGAGGAGAAGCCATCTAAGGGGTGGCTGAGGTCACTTGGTCTGTTCAGCCTGGAGAAGAGGAGATTGACAGGAGACCTCATTTCCTCATGAGGGAAAGAGGAGGGACTGACATTGATCTCTTGACTCTCATGACCAGTGACAGAACCTGAGACAATTGCCTGAAGTTGTGTCAAGGGAGGTTTAGGCTGGATATCAGGAAAAAGTTCTTCACTCAGAGGGTGTTTGGGCACTGGAACAGGTTCCCCAGGGAAGTGGTCACAGCACCAAGCCTGGCAGTTCAAGAAGCATTTGAATAAGGCTCTCAGGCACATGGTGTGATTCTTGGGGCTGTCCTGGGCAGGGCCAGGAGCTGGACTCTGTGATCCTTGTGGGTCCCTTCCAACTCAGCATATTCTGTGATTCTGTGATTCTGTGATTCTGTGAAGGTTGCTGATGTTTTGTCTTCTATTCAAAACTCACATTAAATGAAAGGCATTGGAAAACTTTCTGCCTCTCATCTCTTCATCATTTAACTGAAGTTCATGAGGCTTGTTTATATTCTGGATGAGTAAAGAATTTCTTGTAAAAGTTCAAGGGGGGAAAAGTCCATGGGTTTTTTTAGGGGGAATAAAAGTCAAAGACCAAAGTACTTTGGCACAAAACCAAACAATATGATTCACTAGTGCTATTTTTTCCAAGTCATCTGAGAATTGGTTTAAATCCATGATATCTCCAGCTTCTATTTAGGAAGTTCACTGCTTGGACTAGACCTCTTAGCATCCATTTATCTAGTGTCTGTGGTTGTGGAAGTGTGGGAGAAAACTTCTTTTGTGAATTAGATGATGACAAAAGGAAACCAACTACAGCATGAAACATCACAGCAGGCTACTCAAGCAAAATGCAAGAGAAGACAAGTTTAAACGTATTTCATACACACCCCTGGCATACTGCCAGAAGCAGATGTGGGTATTCTTATAATTTAAGGTTCCATATTTCTGCTGAAAAAAGTCAAACATTTTGTGATACAATTTCTGAGCATTGGTTTCAGCCAATGAGATGAGTCATCCACCTCATACACAGGTATCTATTCATATTTAAATTGATATAAGGACAATTTGAAATGTTAATGAGCTGGGATACACGTAACAAGCTTGTGTTTACTTCTGTGGAGACCTAGCTTTATGGGTATCACATTCTTCTACCGTTTTTTTTTTAAGTGGGAAGGGAGTAAATTTTGCTTTAACACTGTCCTCAACCACAGGTATTTTAAAAAATAGTTTTGTATAACATTTGCTCTTGAAATTTTCTATGTAGGCTCACAAAAGTAAGTGAATGAAGTTTCCAGTCATAATGAATTTGTTTTTAATAAACATCTCATGAAATTCACATGTGCAGCCTACAGCATAAAGCTCTGTAATTATCTGACAGCTACTTTTTGGATTTTTTTGTGTATTTCTTCTTGCTAAAGCCACAGTTGCTTATTATCACTGCTATGCTGTTTGCTTTGTTCAGTGATCTTTTCAAGCCAGATGGCATCAACATGGTGATGGTAGAAGATGCGTCATAATGAAAAACTCCTTTTCTTCACTCCTTAATGTCTCTTGAGTGCTCCCCTGATGACATGAGACTGGGAGACCAACAAGAACTGATGAGAAAATGATTGCATGTCTCAGAACATGGTGGAGTTAACGGAGGAGTCACAGAATCAGAAGCTCCATGCAATGGTGCAGTTTGTGTGCCATGGTGATTATTAATAGTCCCTATGTATTAAGGGACTAATACAGACTTGGTGCTGGCTTGTGACTAAAAGAACAGCTGGCTGCAAGGAAACCAAGCTCCCTCTCCAACAGCAATACAGACTGTTGCTATCTATTCTCGTATTTTGTGACTACCGAAGCCCATAGTATCAGTGACAAACTCAATAAGCTATTTCAGATCCCATCAGGCATCTCTGCTGTTTCCAAATATCCAGGAGATAACTTCCAAGTTCACCAACCCTCTCCTCTTTTTATGCAGAGTGGGAGGGATGAAGACCTTTTGAATAAAAAATATTTGAAGTTTCTAGGCCAAACCATTCATGAGCTATTGCATGACAGTAGAGCAAGAATTATTTCAAATTGTTCCAGAGATGATTGACACCAAAAATTTCAAACTCCCTATTTCACAAGCTGTTTCTCTGCTTTTCTTGCAGTGTACCCACAAATAAATTATCCCCCTTCTGGAGACTATACGTGTGACAAACGTTTCAGAATATGAAGTGAGACAAACTGTAAATTCTCAGAAATTCTGCTGGTGAGTGCTTTGGAGGTGCCTTCATATATTATCTAATTAATGGAGTTTTACTTTTAAATTAAACTGGCTCAGAATAAATAAATTCTCGCTACAATCTTAATTATGCAGAGGTTACTTCTTCTCACTAATCAAAATCTTGACTGAAGCACGAGAATTCACAATAGGTCATCATGATCTGAATCAGTGAGTTGTCACAGGTGGGATGCTAAATTGTCCTTCCTTCATTACATTTAATGAAAATGTGTGAGCCAAGAAAATTGCTTTGAATAGAGATGAACGATTAAGAGAACCAAATGTATATGGTGAAGGGGGGAGGGCAAAGTGTTTCTGCTGAATGCACTGGGTGTGTTTAGGCTAGCTTCTCATTTCAAAGCAAAATTCCTGCTGCTTTGTTTTCTAGATTGTAACCCCAGAGCAGAAGCAACTCTGCTGAGACACAAACCTTCAGGGAGGGAAGGATAAGAAAGACATTCTCAATAGAAAAGCAGGAGTAGGAGCAGAGAGAAAGAGTTGCAACTGTGAAACAAAAATTGGAGGAGAGAGGCCAGCAAATTTATGAGGAGTGAAGACGAGTGGAAAGAATGCTGAAGGATCACAGAATGATTGTAGTTTCAGCTGCCAAATTGGGAACTTCTTTATTTTACTCTTTTTTCTTATGTACACAGAATGCACATAGTCAGTCTGTCTATGTGACTTTGAATCCCTTCCCCCAATGACTGTTGAACCTGCTTCCTGATTTCAATCCAATTTAATAAAAAGGGAAGAGACACAGGAGATAATTAAGTTCCTAACTTATAGTGCAAATAGCTGCCTAGGAAGAAGAGACTTTGAGAGTCATAAATGTGAGAAAAACTGCAAGACAAGTCAACCTTTTCCTGGAGAGTGGAGAATCCATGCAAAATCCATCATGAATTGGTTCCCCAAACACAGGCAACACTTCAATCAGAAATTATATTCCCCTGGAAGTTGCAACTGAGCACATTACACAAATAATAAAAAAAATGATTCTAGTATTCATTTCTTTGTTATCATCAATGAAAGCTCAAGTAGCCTCTCTGTGTTTTCGAAATTATGTTTATAGAAGGACCAAGTTTCTCAGTGTTGTGGGCTCTGCAATTAGTGTGTAGCCCAGGAATTCTCCCTCAGACATAGAAATTACCTTTTGGATGCGATTACTACTGACAGTGTTCAAAGAAGTCCCATGTACCTGTGTTGAGGACTGCCATAGCATATATCTACTGAAAAATGCCAGATGTGTAGACAATAAAATAAGCTCTGAAGTATCTGACACTTAAAAGGCTAGATATAAAGGAATACGTAGCTTAACATGAAACCAAGCTCAGGTATTTCTCTTCATACCTGTATAGATACACTCCTGGTTAATTCCAGTTAAGTTAATTATAAATATTTACAGTAAAGCTTGCAATTTTCAGCCAACTCCTACCTGATCGTGACAGGCACAAACCTTGCACTAATTTGGTTTACTTTGCTAGAAGAGATTTAAACACTCTGGATGAGATTCTCGGGTAGTGAAAACCACTGGTTCTGTGCTGATTTTCATTAATGATGCCAATTAACATTAGCAGAGAAACTACCTTCTTTTGTTTATTCACCATGTCTCTCATTATCCTTCATCACAGCTCCTAATATGGATACAGCCTAATGGAAAATGTTCAGTTCATGCAAAACAACAAGAAGAAACCCACATACCCACCAGCTGCATTTTTTTCCCTCTGCCCTCTATAGTGTTTTAATTTTCATAAAGGAAAGAAACTATAAAACCCTGAAAGGAGTCAGAGCTTCCTGCAAAGAAAACACTGCTACAAGCACACTGGATGATTGCTAGATAATTCATATAAACTTTCAAGGCTGCAAAAGTATATTGGTCCTTTACCTCCAAAAGACATAGTTCATCATTCTCTCCTCCCTCAATTTACAATGCCCTGAATCCAATTTTTTTTTTTCCCTCTCTGGGTTTCAAAATGTTCCTGTAATTACTATTCAAGTCCCTTTCCTATTTCTAGAATATTGTGTCTGGGGTTTCAAAGACATAAGGGAGTTAGATGCATGACTCTCTGAGGCTGCTTTGAAACTTCAGCTCATGGCACTCAGAGATTATTTATTAGGCATTGTGTACATACATCTCATATAGGCTCATAAACCATGTTGTTAAATGCAAACTTCCATACGTGAACTCTCCCTAGATCATATCATCTATGCATTTCATAATTCAAATGGACTGATCACTCTGAGTCTAATAGATAAGTTATTCTGTTGCTTCACCGCCTAATACTGGTACAAGATTTTACCATCCTCTGACGTAACCAAAATAATCCTCTGATTATTGTCCATTCAGAGTCCTTTACAGCATGCTTGAGAAAAACCTGCAATCTAAGTCCAGTAGTGTACTTCTCTCAGAACCAAACAAAGAGCCGAAGAAAGCTTATAAAAGAAAAAGTAAATTAAGAAACTGTGATGGTAAATGATGGAGGGTTATATGACGATGGGGCATATGATGGTAGACTGCAAACTGTTCATCTTCAGCCATTCGGACTTTTTTGAGCAGTAGGACTTCTGTAAAGAAAGCAAGACAATGGTTTTCTGATCATTAGCTGGACTGTAGCAAAATGCATAACAGCCATAACTCTCTTCTAGTGAAGCTTTTTGTTTGGGAATAATGCAAATTATGCTCATTACAATCAGATGGGATGGTTGTTAATATCTTTGCATAATTAGAAGCTATTTTCCTTAAATACAGTTTATGCATGAACTTTCCAAGGAGATTTATCTGCTGGGGTAACACTGAGTCATTTTCATCTGGAGGGACACACTGAAGGTTACACAATTCAACATTTTAATTTAGTTTTAAAGATGAACCAACTCACGCCCTACATATGGTAAGAATTTTGGTCCCAATCCAGGTATGTGCTAAGGGCACTTTGTTAAATTCAAGTGCATGAGTGGTCCCAAGGGCAAACATGCCAAAATGAATTTCAAAGCCATAAATGATCAGCACCCAGCAGGAATTATGCCCCCTCACTGCAATATCAAAGTGCTTCCTATGCAATTGAGTTTGCATAACGAGGTGTCAGATGGAGCCATTTTCTTGCTTCGCAGATAAGCCCCCCTTTGCCTTCAGAATAAATCACTTTTAGGACTAACTATGAAGAATAAAAATTTAGTGGTGAGAAAGTATCTTAGGAGATTTGATCCAACCTCAGATAAAATATTCTTGTGCCATGTATCATGTCCACTTTAGTCCCAGCAAAGCCAGTGACTATAAAATATTTTCAAGGATCTGTCTATAACTTGCTTCCCCTATTCTGCATTCAAGCAAGGCCTAAGATCACAGTTGTGATTCTCTGCCTCTCTTGGCTATTAATTTTTGTGCAGAAGAGCACAGTTCTGCCTGGGGCCTCTGAAATGCCAAGGCCAAAGAGTAGGTCTGCACCTAAGCAGTTGTATCAACTTCAGTGATGCTTCTAAACGTAAGACCAGAGGGTAGAAACGTTTTGGATTGAAATTCCCCATAGACATGTGGGTTATATAAAACAACAAATCTCTTAGCATAGGCTAGATGCAAAGAAAAACTTTGCAGGACAATGTACACTCTGAGTAGAAAGCCCATCAAGTGACAACAGACAAGACAATTGCCCTTACTACTGCTCTTGAATTCTGAAATCATCATAGCTCAGCCATACTAGTGAGACCCTTCACAGCCAGAACTAGCAAGATCAGTGTGGTTTTATTTGGTTTGGCATTTGTTTTGTGGCTGTTGGTTTTTTCTTTCCCATATAAATGGCTTCGGCTTTCCATGAGACTGTAGTTACTGTTTATTATCCTTGCACAGCTTGTGCCTAAGTACTTTTAAGGACAAAAGAATGTCTACCATAAGGCAGCAAGATAAAACAAAATGGTGTTCTTTAAAATAACAAAAAAAGCTTGCAATAGGGCTTGAGATCTCCTGTGAAAGCATCGACCTTGACTGTGAACCCTGCAATGAAGTGAGTTCTTGATAAGGGTGGTGAACACCAAGTATGGCAGTAAAGGAGGGACAGTCTGCCTGCTTCCCACATGGTGCCTCAGGTGGGGGGACAAGCTGCTGCAGACAAGCTGCTGCACACAAGCACCAAATTCTATTTCAAATGTGACAACTCACCATTTCTGGGAAATAAAATGTCCCAACTTGAGCTCCAGAGGAAGAGGTTTCCCTTTGTAATGGACCAAGAACAGTCAAAGAAGTTGAAAAAGATAAAAACAATAGGGAAATCACGGCTGTTAAGAAAGTCATACTTCCTCAGGACTGTGGAGGGAGGAGAATATTAATTCAGGGAAAATTAGCTGAAAGAGTGTAGGTCACTTCTGTGCGATCCTGAACATAGTACCTGCCTCAGGAATGATTGGCTGCAGACCTATGAGCAGCTTTTATGACACTGTTTTCCCAATCATTTTCTTGATCTCACTGATGCCCTTAGATCTGGGAGCATAGTGGCAAGTAGAATATGTGCTGCTTTCATTTCAAGGAACAAGAAATTTTGCCACCACCTATCTGCTGTTCAAGGGAGGTAGACTTTGTCATTCCCAATTTCCCCACAAAGGTCTTGGTGGGAGAACTGTGATGTAGGTGAGAGGAATGAGATAGATTTGTCTTTACAAACAAACTGTGTGTCTCCTGATAGGTAAAGGCTAGATACTGAAAGATGAAAGAAGCAATGAGAAGAACCATAAATTCCATAGAAAAATAAAAAAAGGGGAGAGGGGGGTATACATTTGAAGGAAATCTGCAATTTAGGCAATTTAAGGAGTCTTTACTTCTCAAGCACCTCAGCCAGTGGGGAAAGAGAGAGGGAAACATGGCCGGGAAATTAGGATAAAGAGGAGGCTGCATCCTCTAACTTTTTGAGAGATCCCAGGGGAATGCCCCATGGCTTCTCCCTTTATTCAAATAAAGTAACAGGACTCCTCCATCTCCTTTTTGGACATAAACCTCTGGTGTTTGTGGATTAATTTTCCTGACATAGGGATTTTTGCCACAGGGAGCATGCCATGTCCTATCCCTTTCTCTTCCAGGATGCTGGTTGAGATGAGGCATTTCTTGGGAGCAAGAGCCTCCAAAGATATGACAGGACTGTTGAAAGTGCTAGGAGGTCCTGCCTTTCCTTTGAGCTCTTGAAGGTACAAAGAAGGCCTCCAGAGGTGAGAAAGGAAAGGCTCCCTCTCACAGAGTTCCCAAAGTGTGGTTTTCCCAGTGGCCCTAAAGGGAAGTTTGAATCTCTGAGCTGGAGCATTAATTGCCAGAGCTAAGACTGGGTAAGATAAAGAAAGAAGTGACATTGTATATTAAAACCTGTCTTTTCATATCTCTCTGGACATAATGTGACTTGGCATCATATCCTTATCCAACAGAGCATCCAGAGATGGCAATGGAAATAGCTTGTGCAAGCACTTGGAGATGCTGAAACCCCTAAGTACATCAGAGACTCAGTGAGCTAAGGGACAACTCAAGTTCCCAGCACAAACGTTGCTCACAGCTGAAGTGAGATGAAAAGGCAGCCTTCTGGGGATGTCGTGCAGGGTCATGAGGTGGCACTCACACAGAAATCAAGAGGCCTTGGAGAAGCTTCCTGCTGTGACCAAAAGCACTGGACAGAGTTCAAATGCTGTAGGAGCCAGCCATGGCCTTATGGGACACAAGACATTGGAGATGCTGGCAGCTGCCAAGGTACCTGTGGTATAGCAGGAGCTGGGGTTGGGGCCACACAACATGGCCAGGATTCGTGTCACTGCTTCAAAACTTGCCACCATATCTCCAGTCTGCCTAATTCTGGTGGAACATCAGGCAGCTGTGAGATCCAGTGCATGGTTATAGCTTTCATCTGTCTGCAGAAATGGACTACTGTATATTGGGTGTTGAAGGGAAAAACTGCACAGTTCCTCTTGTTTAAAGTAGCTTGGTACTGTGGCAGTCTGTTGTTTTACTTAATGACATGTAATTAACTGCCAATCAGCCAACTATATATTCAGGATCAGTATCAGCAATATGATGGATAAATAAGATCAGACGCTTAAAAAATATTACTGTGCAAACCCGATTTTACAACATCTTTTTACAACTAGTCCAAATTTCCAAATTACACATCCGCCTGTAGGATCCCTCATCACACAAAGGACATGCAATTTTCCCTTTTCCTTTGGAGGCTACAAGTGCTTGAGTGTTTAGGTGTATCTTTATCCCTCCCTAAAACCTGTTAATGCTGGTGCAAAAGCCCCCCATGAGGCCGCACACCTATGTACCCTTATGTACCAAGCTGCTCCAGGAGTGCTGTGAAGATGCAGCTCCCTCTGACATGGGATGAGGTCACAATCCCACAGGGACAACTTTCTGCACAGTCAGTCCAAGTTGTTTTTCTATCAACTGCACTTTGTACTACCTATTTTGATATAGTGAATATGCAAAATGATTTAATGTGTTTTATTTGCCGACTTGCTTCTTTTAACTAGTCAACAAATGTTTGCACTTAGTTGTTTTGCGGATTCAATAGTAAAATTTAATAGAGAAAAGCTCACTTGGCTAAGTCATGTTTGTGATCTCTCCTTGTCTCTGGCTAAGAGTGCAGTGTGTGTGGGAGGAGAAGAAATCATGTGGGAGAGAAAGAGCTTGTTTCTTTTACAGGAGAGAGGATATTCTCTAAATCATAGTTGTATTTTCAGTGCCTGGAAGAAAAGATGCTTCTTTCTATTGCCATTCTTCTTTATGAATGTAAATACTTAATTCCTCAAAAGCTCAGTACCTGTTTTTAAAAATGTAACTTTAATAAAAAGATATTTTCCTTCAAGTGGGTTGTTTAATCTTTAGTGAAAAATTGAATGGATGTAATGCAGAATATAGTAGGGTAATGATTTTAAAATAGCCCCATCAAACCAGTTATTGCCCTGCGGTGTTACAAATAAATGAAAATGAAGTGACTGTGTAATGATCATATTTAATGTCTTCTTTCTGTAACCGCTAAAGGTTCTTGTGTCTCTATGGTGTTCTGGTAACCCTCTTTGCCCCCTGACTCAAGAAAGCCAATATATGCATGCTTATTCAAGAAGCCCAAAGCAGGGAAGTTTTATAAACAGGAGGAAAAAGGAAGGGTCTGTAGTGACAGTAGGGATAAAGCACCGGGGATACATGACAGACTTCAGGTGAAACATGCTATTCCTTCCATTTCCAGGGCACGCTCCACTACAAAGCCCCGCGTCAGAGTCTGGCTTCACACACGTGTAATGCTGGACAAAGCGATGAGCACTGCTAGAAATACCATGTCTCCTTGTTGGAGTGAAAGCTCCTCTGGACTCAGGCCCAGAGGGAAGCCAAAGCACAGGGGTTGAATTAAAACCTTTGGACAAGCTGAGATACATGAAGCCACACCTACGTGAAATAGAAATACAGATTTTTAAACTTTTAATAGAAATATGTGCTAAGTGCCTTAAACATTAAAAAGCTGCAGCAGAGACCTTAAACACAGTTCTTGCTGCAGCAGTGTTACCTTTTCACAGAATTCTTTACTTTAGACAAAATATAGATAGAATTATACTGTTCACATTTTTTAGATAGAGTGTTCACATAAACAATAAGAACTGATAGAAACTGCATACGCAAATCTGTGTAATACCTATGTAACACTTGTGTAAGACTTATGACTATTAGAATTAGACCAGGATAGGTTAAGAAAAGAAAAACTAGAATTGTGTGTTAATCTTATTGGTCAATTAACAAATATAATCCACACTTCTGTAAGAAAAAAATATATGGAGCATATAGAGCATATAGAAGAAGCTGGTTTTGCCTGCTGTTGCTGCTGCTGCTTGGCTTGATCATGTAACCCCCTTCGAATTCTGCCTTCAAGAAAGCTATGAGACTATGAAATAAAGAACTTAGCAGAACAGCAGCCTCCTCTGCTCTTTTACCCTGGTCCGAGAAGGAAGGGTACCCCGTCAAAAGCTCAACATCTCCTGAGCCATCGGGCCAAAGCTATCAGCTACCTTTTAGCTGTTCAAGGGGATAGTTATAGATGCAGCTCTTGGAATGGTTCTGCTGCTTATAGTGCTGCTCTGTGCCCAGGGACTGGGGCATGTGTTGAATAGGCTTGCAGTAGGCATCTCTGAAAGCTAAGATGCAATCTCTTTGTAAAATTAAAGCTAATTTCCTCCACTGTTAAAGACAATGTATGCGATCACTGCCACCAAGTGATTATATTTAAAGTCAAAGGATGCAGAGGGAATGCCAATTCTTTCGGTCTGCTTTCAGTCACAGCTGCGAGGGATTAAGGGTTTTTTAAAAATCTCTTAAATGCCTGCCAAAATTTGCCAATCACTACAACCAATAGGTGCTTATCATTGCACGCATTGTGCAAGATATTAGAAATTACACAGCCACAAATGACCACATTCTTCACACAAGAGAAGTGTGTGGGAAGGCCAGGAGAAAGGATTTGAGGTCCTTCCATCCACTTTTGCTACGTTCCTTGCTGGAAGCCTTTTCATCTGCATCTTCAAGCATCTGCACAGGAGCAAATATCAACCCAAATTGTTCTGTGGCTAGACCCAGCAAGCCTGTCAAGCCTGAGAGTTTAACCTGGAGAACACTACAGAGAAAGTGAAGAGTAGAAACTTGTGTTCCTTTTCCTTCACCTCTCTATATATGTGTATGCGTCTGTGTCTATGCCTTGGGCTGCAGGAGTTCATATTTTCTTCAGAACCCATTTTCCAAAATGTGCAGTTTTCAAGCAGACCATCACTTTTCTTTGCAAAACTTTGCAAAATTTACATTTCTTCTTTTCAGCAGGATGAAGGGAAAATTGGTAGTTTTGCAAAGTAGATTAGCAAAGTAAAGGTACACGGCACCGGAGTAACTGGCAGTGCTGGGTAGAAATTACAGGGTCCATGTGAAGTCAAATAGCAGACTTCAGGATTTGAGGGATTTTCCATTTCACCCCTCTCTTTTCACTTCGTTAGCCCTCTCCATGACAAGCTGGATTTTCAGGTGCAGATGCTTTTCCATTTCTTTGTTAACTGACAGGTGTATTTTTGTGAGAACATTTGAGGAAAATCTGTTCAATTTTCTGTGCTCAGGGAGACGAGCCCCATTTACTCATCTCACTGGGTTTTGTGTCACTTCCTGCAGGAGGTTGAAAAGAACTCCCCTCAGCACGAAAAGAAAATCATCACAGTTTCTTTCCCTCCTTACATGCAGATAATTAAAAAGCTCCTAGATCTGCAGCTGGGGGTGTCTGTTGTGAGGTTGCATAAGGCGCACGTCCATGTTCACCCTTCAGAGAACAGGCTAGATAAGGAAGTCTGAAAGACTTAAATGTCGCTCACAGTCAATCAGCATCAACCAGGAATTTCGGCAGACCTAATCGACCTTTTGTGACACCACAATGAATATACGCTCTGCCCAAAATAGCAGCCTCTGGGACAATTTGCATGAGAGATATGCATGCATTCACATCAAACTGAGCAGCTTCAGATGGAGAAGCTTAAAAGCTCAAGTAGTGAAACTTTTAATAACTCATTTCAGCTCCCTGCCCCCAACTTTTCCATTAATATTCCCACATTCTCTCCCCTTTAAATAGGAATGTTAAGTGCAAATAAATAAAACATTAAGCTGATAAAATTACTTATATTGAGGCAGCAGCTGGAGGCCCTGATAAATACCTTGTGATTCTAGGTCCTGTATGAACAGGCAGCACAGAGGCAGTGCTGGTTCCAGAGACAGAAAGTTGAAGTTTCTGACAAGGTGCAAGCAGCCAGTGGGGAAGAAGGTGAGGAAAAAAAGAACAGAACAGGCAGCTGTATTTACTTCCATTAGTAAACACGGAACACTTCAGGAGTTTTCACTTTATGTTCTTTATTTGTATAAGTAGGCATCAGCTATTATTTATTGCACTATATATTGTAATTGAAGGTTCTTTGAACATGCTGGGTGTTATGAAAAATGACTTTTCAGAACTACAGTGTGGGCACCAGAAGCTTAATACTGCTTTGGACTCCTGTTTGCTATTTGTCAACAGGGGAAGAAGGTTTTACGTGCGGCTGTTCAGAAAGGCTATTAACATGACTTCTGGACTGTGTTTTTAGTTATCCAAGCAGAATTTTCATAAACAAGCTGGATAGTCAGTGAAAGAATTGTCACAGTAACATTGGTCAGAGCACTGCAGCAAAAGGAACAGTTGCAAGTGGTCCAGGGTGCTGGGAGCAGGCAGTCAGTGCTGGTTACAGAACCTGACAAATTTTATGTGTAACCCCAGATTCTGTTGGAAAACACATAGGGAAAAAGAGAACATTGGAATTTTTATGCAACTTAATGCTTCTGGATGAAGAATGCCAGTATTTGTGATCTCTCTTAACCGCACAAGTTGCACAAGGAGTCTTCCAGTATACGGTCACTGAGAAAAATGTATGTAGGCTGGTGATTGGAGTAGAGGAGAAAGTATTTTTCCTTCTGATTAAGAGAGACGTTTCTACAGACAATCTAAATGGAGTAATACATTACAATCACTTGTACTTGACAGTTGCTATTCCTATTTATCCAATATTAACTTGCAAAGAAACTTGCATCAATCTTTGGCCTGCTTTCTTAAAGAAAAGAGATGTCTCTGATTGCTCTGTCAGTCCATTCATACCAAAGAAAATATTCAGAGACGTTTTCTCTAAATGCATTTTACTTTGAAAGAGAGATCTCAGCTATGTTTTGATTGTTCAAGCTTCATGAAAATACATGCTCAGAAAGATCTTTTCAGTGTCGCCTATGAGCAAATCTGCCATGTGAGCCCTGTGCAAAGAAGCACACCCTTATCTGTGCCCTCCAGGGCAACAAAGGCTTCAGCTGGAGGTTTCATCTTCTAAAATTACTGTCAATCGAGTCATGAGACCCAAATCGGTGAAAATCCAGGCTTTGTTAGCCCTACTGCTCATGGGGCCAACTTGATTTTTTAATATGAGGATGAAAAAAAGCTATTAAAAACCCAACTTTATACTCTGAAATTGGTTCTTTTCTGTGCTGTGTGAAAATTTGCATGTGGTTATACTAATCTGGGCTTCCCAGTATGGGAGCTGCATATCCTGCTTAATGGTAACCACACTTAAGAATGAGAGTCTGAATGTGATCTCCCCAGTGCTGAACTCTTTTGAAAAACTGCAGACATTTATTTTGGGAGCCCAATAAAGACTTAGAAGTCCATCTCCTGGCACTTCTTTGTCCAGATCTTTGTCCACCATGTGTCAGTTATAGTGGTACTCGGGGGCTCTGTGCCTGTGCTGTCAGGATATTGTAGGTACACACTGCAGGTGGCTTTTCCTGTGTGGTTCCCTTGATGCAATTCCTCCAGAATGAATTTCAGGGCTTGGCTAGAAGAAAATACAGGTGCTGTAGAGCAATGTGTCTGCCTCAGGGCAGAGTGCTGCACTTCTGCTTCTTAAAAAGCAGTTCTGCAGGGACACTGCCTCCCTGGGTTGTGACTCCTCAGCCTGGCAAATCCCACACAGCATGAGCTCACTCAGCCCTTCGGTTGGATTTCACTTTTGCCCACAGCCCCTTCTGGACTCATCTCTCTGCATTAGCACGTTCCAAGCAGTGAGTGAGTGCTGGGCTACTGAACTGCAACAAAGGACCTCTTAGGAAAATTAGCCCCTCTTTCCCTCTGCTTATTTCTGACCAGAGAGTTACTTATTCATTCAAGTGATACTGTGAACTTTATCACTTTAATGTACTGCCTCCTTTTTACGTTGCAGTAAGAGAAAATGATGCTATCATTATAAACCTACCTTTTGAAAGTGCAGTAGAAAAATCACTTTGGAAAACTAAAAAAAACCCCAAGACCCTATTCCTTTTCAGATGAGTTAAATTGTGTTTCTGAAATATCAGTAGAAAACTGAGACAGACAGAGCATTACAGTTCATTGCTGATGTTGGAAACAACTGTTAAGAGCAAAAAGCCTTTTCTCCTGCCAAGCTAATCCTCTGTCTAATTTCTAATTCAGTACATCTAACAACAGCATTTTTTTGTGTGGGGTGGCAGAACAGCAGGGTGGATTCTAAAGTTCCTGTTGAAACCCTGTGACATGGCTTACAGCAGTGTTTTGAGCTGGTTCGCAAGCCCTCTTCTTTAAGTAGTACAATGACAAGGGGTAAAAAGTTGCAGCACCACCATCTCTTACAATGTGTTTGTGAATGGTCACTCACAAAGTGACCTGAATGCTCCGTGAGTGAATCTTGCAGGCATGCAGTGATGTTGTAGAGCAACATAAGGATTTGTGCCACAGCAGCAAGGGTCATTTTAGAGGTGTTGCACCCAGAAGTGCCAAGGACTGCCACCCTCAAAAAGGAGAGCTCTGATTTTAAAGCAGTACTGAGAAGCTTGCTCAGCCTTGAAAGTCAGCTCTATCAGAAGAGAGCAATAAGCTTGAAGAGGGGACGAAAAGCATTGAGATATCTGCTAGTTGTAATTCTCTTATAAATAATGAGGAACAGGGAGAGTGAATTCCTGTCCTTGCAATAAATCTTGAATTGTGGATGGGTCAAAAAAATTAGAAAGTAATAAAGAAAAAGCAATATTTGTAAGCACAGTATATTAAAGAGAAAAACCCAACAATGGTAGAGGAAAGGACAAAACAATGAAGTAATTGTATGGAATCAAGATTAACTCCCATGTTTTTACCAGGTGATTCTTCAAGTTCCTAATAGGCCAAAATTTTGTCTTTCCTGAGCACCTGTTTAGAAAGCCCCACCCTCATGAAATCTAACATGAAAGCGAAAAGCAACGACTGAAGAAGCCACTGTATTTTATATCTTGCTCAGGTATCCAAGCCAAATGGTCATCATGCTCCTTAGAAGAAGGTTGTCTGACATGTCTATCTTTTGTTATGTACTGCTAACAATCTAACAAAAAGACAAATTCAACAACTGGTTTCTTCTTCCCATTGGGTTCTCTGGAACCTATCTTAACAGAAAAGTAATGCATAGAAAGTTGATTAGAAACCAGGAGCAAGGAGACTGGAAATAGACTAGAGAGGGTAGGAAACATACATGTTACAAGATGTGTCTTGAGAGGCTTATGAAGGGGGTTATTTAACAGGGGGCCCGTGATACCAGGTGATGGGTCTCTCAATGACGCAGTGCTAAGGTCCAAATACTCTGATAGAGATCTCTCTCTCACATTTCTCTCCCTCCTGTTTCTCTTCTTCTCTGCATCAAGGAAAACAGGAGGCACATCAGCTCAAAAGAACACTTCCAAAAGGTATTTTCCCTAAAATAGGGCTTCTTCCTTAAAGGACTCAGTGCTTTAGCTGGAAGATGGCTTTTACCAGAGAGCACTCTGTATTGAAAAATATACTGAATTTCTAATACATGCTCCTGGTGGAGAGAAGCTCTAACTCAGGTGGCACAGAGCAGATTACAGTATGTTGTTCCAGATTGTTTCAGCACAAAATTAGCTCTACCTTTCACAGTAATTAATTGCTTTTCTACAGGGGAAAAAACTTTGTCACTTGGTTTTGAATGATTTTCACCAGATATACTCTCCCCATCACTGTCTCCATAGCAAAGAATGAGCTGTTCTGGAGTTACTCCTTTCTCCGTCATAATCTCAGTGGAGCAGACAACTTAAAGCTGCTGAAGCTGAAGCAACAACTTCAAGCAGACAAAGCTAAGTTACCACACTTTTCCTTCCCCTGATCATCATTCATGTCAATGACTGTTTCTGGGAGTCGGAGAGGGAACTTAAATGATACAAAGGCTGAGAGAATGAATTGGAGGAGTAAAGGGAAAAAGATTTAAATTTTGGAAGGGAGAGAGTTGTTATTCAAAGGAGCTGATAACTCATCTCTGCCACATTTCACACTTTTTTTACCTGCTGCTTTAAAGAAAGATGCGAAGTGCTTTTAGGCTATTATACAAGCACTAAGCTGACAGCAGTGGAAGCCAAGGCTTTCTCTTAAACCTCTCAGTGCAGAACAGGCTGTGGTAGCCTGTCCCTTACTGTGCCAAATCATCTTTCCAAGTCCACCCATAATGTTTAGTGATGGCTTGAAAATGTAATGTTTGGCTACTGTGGAATTTGTGTTTAGTTGGCAGCTCCTCTTTTTCCTGGCTTTTTCTGCTGCAAAAGTGGCTGTTATGACCATTTGTAGTGCTAGTAAGTATAAAACTTCAAAAGAATGAAAGGTAGGGCTATTCTTGACAGTATTTCCATGAAAGATTTGGTTTCAAAATTCCAGCGTACCATCTTGTACATTGTGTCTTCTGAATAGAAGCAAAAGTGCAGGTATTCTGAAGATTTTAAATGAAAACAGACCGTTTCACCTCCAAAAACATCAATGTGGTGAGTTGAACTACAGTAGTTCAGGAGCCCACACTCTGCATTAATTCTCTAGGCTGGGCTTATACCCAGTTCCCATTTTCTACTAGGATGATGCAACTGGCATGAGGCACCACCAGCTTCTACCAAGTTGGAGAACAAGATGCATGAAATCATGACATGTCCTTCCTGTAGGAAACTCAGTGTGAAGTGAGAACCAGGCAGCAGCAGGCACCAGAACTACAGTTTCAGTAACATATCATAAAGAAAACATTTGAATTTTGAAATTAAATACTTCATGTCTTGATTTATTAGAGTTCAAAGCACTAAATCTCTACATGTTTTGACAAAGCAGACTTGTTCGTACTCATGTCAAAACTTTCTGCACTGTGTTTTCCACTCAGACCTGGCAAGAGACAAGCCATGAGCTCTTTTCATGTACACTAATAAAACCACAAAAACTCTCAAGATATAGCTAGCAGGTCAATCTTACCAAAGCAGACAGCTGACTTTTCCTGTCCTTATGAAGGTTGCCATTGAAAATAATATGAAATAATTACTATGATCAATAAAAGACCACTTTTTTTTTATTTTCTGAAAGATTACCTGCAATGGAACAGACGCAAGAGATTTAATCTAACAATACCTATTAGGGCAATTTGCTGAGAGCTCCTTCAGCAGAGAATGATAATTCAAATACCTTCAATTTTGGCTTTTCCTTATCCTTCACGCTTTAATCCTTGCCCACCAGTGCATGATCCTATGCACACCCATAAACTTTCCTTAGATGTGAACACACTTTTATCTTGGGCCTGATTCACTTCCCAGCATGAAACTGATTTAAAAAACCCAGGAATGTGGAGGCTATGAGCAAAATGAGGGAGTCGGGCTTTTCTCATCATTAGAGTGCCTTGCCTTCACTCTGTGACAAATCTTTGCTTTTAAGGAGCATTGTCCAAGCCAGGAGTTCCAAAGCAGGGTTTAATTCCCACACTTCCATGACCAGGGGGCACAAGTGGTAAGCTTGATCTGCCATAGACCTGAGGAAGGAGTAGGGTCTTCCTCTAAGGACCAAAAAAAAAAGGGGAAGAGATGCCAGCAACTCCTCCACCATTCTCTCTCATGGGCACAGTGCCATTATTCACATGGCAAGGGGCAAGAGGGGATTTGGGACTAATTTTCAGAAGGCGCTTGTTCACATATTCAATGACAGGGCAACCTTCCGTACTTGCCCAGAGTGTGAAATCAGTGGGGGAATCACATGAGGATGCAACAATTTGCAGGATCAGATCTCTGACAGAAGGCCAGATCCCAAAAGCCCATACCCTAGGGTACTTTGGAAAATTGCTAAGAAAAAGACATGGGGTGCCTGTCTGTAGCAAAGACCGATGTGTGGGACAGCCCCTGTCCTAAACATGTCAAAATCACTGGATTATCACACTTGCTTTTCCTCCATTACTTCCTCCTGCTGCAGTGAGGATCAGACCTCTGGGCTATACTTGGCATCAATGGCAGAAGTGGTCAATCTATCTCAATTTAGAATGGTCCAGAGCCCAGTGGTTGGAAATCTCTCAAGAAAGAAAGGTTCAACTCCCATGTCTTATCAAGTTCCTCACTCTAAGGAATCCAATGAGATTTAAAAGGTTATGAAAAAGTTACTAGCAGTGGAACAGATGCAAAGAGAAGGGCAAATTTTAGAATGCTCCTGTTCTCAAATATTACCTGTGACCTAAGTCTAAGTCTGAGAAACCTGTGCTTAACTGGAATCATGGCCAGCAAACCAGTTCTTCCATCTCTTTCTGTGCACGTGCTGTTTTGGATCTGAGGGTCAGATGTGTAAAGGTTAGACTTCTCGAGACGAGATTTGTGTCCCTGAATCCTTCCATTAAACATATGGGGAATAATGTTTAATTTTTTTTTTCTTTTTTATTATTTTTTTAACCTAGTACACAAAAAGACCTCATTTCAAAATTCATTTGGTGCACTATGAATAAAGTGGAACATTACAAATCATGAAGTTCAAAATTCAGATGGAGGCCTCAGAACTGCACAGGCAGGCAGTGAGTCAGCACTGGCCAAAAGGACATTTACATACCATGCCTTTGTCTACTCATTCCCATGAGCCAAGAATTAGGACCTTTGAATAAACCGCACCAGAATTATGAGCCACCAGTACAGCATGACAATGCAGGCATAGTCTCTGACAAATTTGCTTGCTCTCTGGCAACCTGAATTAAACAAGATGCAGCATTGTGGAGGCATTCTTGTTTTGTGGCTTTGTTTAAAGTGAGGTTATGCTGAGGAAAGTGGTGATAAAAACAGCATTTCATGCACTAGGTCTCCCTGCCTTAATGGCAGCCCTTATTTTTACTGACACAAATAAAATCTTAGTACTGTCAGCACTGTAGTCAGGCAAAAGTGAGTTCTGTTCCATGTTGCCACATCCATCATGAAAACACACACTCCTCCTCCTTTTTGACCTCAGAATCATTGTTGTTAGTGATGATGTGTGAAACAGAAAGAACATAACTTGATTGTGAGAAATTGCTTTGAACTTATATTTGCTGGCAGGTGAAAGCCTTATTTTTGAGTTTTAAATGAAGCATGTTTCGTATGGAAGTCACTGAGAGGGAATAAATAGGTAAAACTAAGAATTCCTTTTACAGACTCACTTTTCAGACTGTAACCATACTTTAAAAAGGAAAATGGGCTGAATTTAAACTCTGATGAAAGGCCCTAGACGGACAGTCCTGTGGAATAATGTTCTCGAGACACTGTACTCATAATTTCTGCCACAGTGGGAGTTCCTTGCTAATTACCAGCCAGTCTAAGGGCCATGTTTCCCCTCCTTTCAGACTCCCATCTCATGTGAGAATGCCATCCTCAGCAGTGAAGTCCAGAAGTGGTGGCAGGCAAGGCCAAATGACTGTAAATGGGCATGTTAACCTACCTGTCATCTGCTCTTGTAGTGCAGTGACTTCAGGTAATAACAACAGCAATCTGTGCCTCTCCCCAGTGGCCATTTGAGCTGACAGGTGAGCTCAGTGTTAATGCAAACACATGCCTTGCTCTGGTCAACAACCTATCGCTGGTCAGCTTGTTGGTCCAGCAGCAATATGCTGGGACAAGCAGGGGCAACCACTGCATTTTCATTCTCTCTCATTGTCCTGATTGCTTTCTGCAGACAGAGGCAACTGAAATTGTGACATTTCTGAAACCTCTGTCCACAAAGAAATTAATTCAAGACAATCAGCTTGCTCAGGACTGACAATGAAATGATTTACAATAACCTCACTCTGTTTGTTAGGGCTACTGAGGAAAGGGGAACAAATGCAAACCTTCTCAGAATTTACACTGAGTAGTGTCTCCAAGAAAGGTACTGCTGCCAACCCTCCTGGATGAGTTAAAGGACGTCTATATTTGTTGACTACTTGGAGAAAACCTCTGCTTGCGTGAGTCATGCAGGTGACATGACTCCTTTGCATTAACTGAAAAGACAGCATGCAGCTAAGAAAACTCAAGATATCACTAGTAGAACAAGCACAGGTCTACAAAATAATGTGAACCTGCATGAGAAAGGGAACCAGAGAAGCTAATTTTCAGTAGATTTTGTTTTCATTGAATGATTTACTTTTTTTTAAAATTGAATCCCTATTATCTCCATTTAAACCTGCAGTATTTCTTTTCTCCTTCTTTTCTTTTTACCCAAATAATCACATTAGCCTTATTTCCATTGGAAATCAGACTAAAATATGTTTATAATAATGGGGCATTTCTTCTATCCTGTGAACTATTGCAAAGCAGTGCCAGATGCCACAGTGAAAGAGTGATACAGACAAGCCTGAAATTCCACCAGATCCATTTGTGTCTCTACTGTTCTGACTGCTGTTAGATGAAACAGAGGTTTCATGTGTGCACACAGCCTTGTTAAAGACTAAAAAGGGACAGGATCCTGAGGGAGCTATCAAAGGTGTGGGGTATGTGTTTCTTCCAAGACAGGCAGTCAGCAGCCCTCCTGGGACATAATCCTTCTGACCCTTCAGATGTAATTTTATGTTGCTGCCTAGTACAGCCCTTTCTACTTTTTTTCCCCCTGCTTTCCCCGAGGTTTAACAAATACTGTTTGTGAATTCTGGGTAAGAGATGTTTCACTTATTCTCTCCTAGTCCAAGGAAATAAAACTTTCATGCATTTTCACATTTTGGATACTGCTGGGTGAAAAAAAATCACTTCTTCCCTTTTTTCCCCCACGATTTATATGGCTTGTCTCCTCTGGGTTCTAGCTGTGCATTATGCCTCTCATTTTCCACCTTTAGTTTATGACCACTGAGTCTGTCTGGCAAGTGTACGCTTTACATTTGTATATTATAGCACACAGAGGTCTGCTGGTGTCATGAATCTGCGTGGGGATCTGTGGCATCCTACAGACTTTTACAGTGTTTAATGAGCCATTCTCAAAGATTTGCATTTTTGTTGGATGCCTGGGCATTGTGTGTGTTTCTCAGCTGTGTTGATATTCTGACCTGCTGTACAATGGTGTCATGGATGTGATAGATAATGTCTCCTTCTTACACAGACCAATGATTCCCCAAAGAACAATTCTTGTGAGACTTTGCATGTGGCTTTGGAAGATGAAAAATTTGGGCTAATCTCGAAGAACAAAGCACAGTGTTGTCTAGGCTATGCTTGGAGTCAATGTACCACCACCAGGCAAGGGTCCTGCCCTAGAGCTTTAACACAAACTAAGTATCTGCTGCTGCCCTTGCCATGAGAGCTCAAACATGTTTTTCCTTCAATGTATTCAGTATCTCAGGAGACTGAATCAGTTCAAAAGCATAAGTGTCCTAGCAGTTTAACACTAGACCGAAACTTCTGGGTGTTTTCCCTGGGGAATTCAGAATATACAGGTTGTTTGCCTCATAAAACCACACAGGCAAAAGCTTGGTACAGTTTGAAAACTAGGACTGAATTATCCTGGCTTTCGCCAGGGAGACGTGATGAACTCTCAGACGGGTTATTTTACTCCAGAACAAATGGCAGAACTTTTGGTTTTAGGGCAGGAGCTGGTCAAGGTTAGCTAGCAAGTTGTTTGTAGTTAGATGCAAGAGATTTGAGCTGAAATTACATGTTAGTCTTAATTTTTAATAAGCTTTTAGACTTTCATTTTTATTTTACTTGTGTTGCCTACTATTGCATTCAAACACCGTCCCAGCTCTGCCCACTAGTTTGACTTTCTAGCAGAAAGAAGGACCAGATGGACCCTATTTAAGAAAGTCTGTGAAGGGGAAAATAACTTCTTCATTTTGTGGATAAGTGGGGGGAGGTTAAAACTTTTGTTAATGGTATCTATAAGGTGAAGATGTTGTCCATGGTTCATTTTTCAGGAGGGAAACTAATTTGGCTTTTATTAATTATGTTGTTAGTGGCTATAGACAGTTTCATTCTTTATCAGAGTAATAGTCTTGGGGAGCAAGTTTTTGAAGGAAAAGGACAGGATCATCTGCTTGTGTAGCTATTAGTACAAGTATCTGTGCAATTACTTTGCTTGAGAGTATCTCTGCTCGCATATATTGGACAAATTAATCTGCTGCACTGTATTTCTGAAACATGTTAGGGCTTGAGGTTTAGAATAAATAAATCTCGTGTTTATTCAGACCCACGTTTCGAAAGCTCATTTTAGATGTTGCCGACATCACATAATTTTAAGAGTTTTAATTTGTAGAAGTTGCCCTTTTGTTCTTGTAATACATCAGTGGTGTCAAAGATGACATGACAGTCATTACTGGTCTCTTCAAGTTTGCTCTTTTTCTTAGGAAGCTGGTATTTTTATTTGGTGTTGGAATTCTAGTTTCACAATTGTCCTTCAGATATTCTGTCTAGCTTTTACCATTCCAAACCTTTCTGCGTTTAAACTCTTCACAGCTCATGCCAATTTATGCTGCTGCAGCATGTTCCATGTTGCTAGTTTGATGATATAGGGTTGTATCTAATTAGACTTTTGGAAAAAAATATTCAGGCAGAGTATAATTGCTCATATTGGATTTGAAGCATCATGTTAAGCTATTTTTCACTTGCAAAACAGGTATTCTACGTAACAATATATTTTTCATTGGAAATAAAAGTCACCAGATGCTACTGAGAAACACTATAAAAACAGCTTGAAGACCTGTTTTTTACCCTTTTTACAGGATTTTAGAAGTTCCTGAATAGAACAAGCTTAAAAGGGTGAGAAACATTCTTAAAATTCACAGTAAACTTCTCAGATAAGCATGCAATACTTCTGGTTGCTGTTCAAACTGGCAGATTGTTTTTAATTCTGAATAAATTGCTACCTCTTACTCAGCTTAACAAAGAAAAGAACATAATAATGTACATCTTTTTCTTTGTGCCATCCCCCAGACTGGTTCCCCTCTTTTACTAGGAAGTTTCTCATGTCTCACACTCTTCCTAATTTTTCCCATTTATAAAGTTGTGCTGTGAAAAAACAACAAATGGCAGGAAAACACATTGACAGATGTGCAAACAAGTGGTAAAGCAGCACACCATAAGCTGCTCTCATAACTATCTTCAACAGGTATTTGGGAAAGAGATTTGCATCTTAGATTAATGTTCCCAAAATGGTAGTCCGAAGTTTGGCCCTAATTAATTTGGGCCTAAATAATTTGTTCTGGGTCATCATCTTTGTTTTCCTCTGTTGTGCACTGCTGTGCCCAAGCAAAGATGGGGCAGGGAAGTGGGGGTTAGAGATGAAGTGTGTTTCCCTTCATTTGATTTGAGAAATAGTTTTTGAATGGCCAACAGGCTCATGAAACTGCAATGAATGGATCAGAGGCAATCTAGTGCACAAATCAAGCAAATGTTGCCTATGCTCTTGCAGGCATCTGAGAGTTACACAATGGCAATAAAAATATTTCTAGGTTTTTGCTGACTTGAATGCTACTTTGGAAAACAAAAAATGTAAAGATTTATTACTCTATCCATCTGTAGGTACAGGCATGGCCTGTTTCTAGGTTTGCCAAGAAATTCCAGTAGAGAAAAGCATAAAGGAAATGTGCATTAAGACATTGCCCAGCTTGTTTGCACATCTGTGGGTTCAGAACTGCCAGAATAACCAGTTATTGCTTCTTGTAGCCATGATGATGCAAACCCAGATTTTGAGTAAAATCTGGGAGGCCCCTGCTGTGACGAGATCATGCATTTGCTGAGGCTGCAGTTCACTCGCAGGCTGAAAAGAGCTCGGCCACACCAGGAAAATAAAGCTCAATTGACATTTTCCTGCTGGGACCATTTGCTACCCCTTAGGGCTGCTGAACTCCAGAGCTATTTCTCTCTGATCCCGTAACAGCCATCTGTTAATAGCATGTTTTGCACATTGCACTGGGAACAAGAGGGTGACAGGGTGGTAGTTGAACTGTGTATATGAGGAACACAGCAGAATCATGTGCTTCCTGCTCTCCTGAGCCTGATAACAAAACAAAACAAAAATGCCATTGAGAGCTGTTGTTGCAGTGGAACAAAGCATAATAAAAGCTCTTCAAAGAGCCATCTGGACTGTGCTAAGGATGCTGCTCCATGCTAAATGCATGTCTTTTGGCAAGCCTGTGTTATGATCAATGTCTAGGGTTCTTTGATCTATTCCATCAGTCTCAGGCTGGAGAGCTGCACAAGTTGACAATAACTCTTGGAGATTATCTTGATGATAATCCTTGGTGGTTTGATTGCAGACCGTGCTGACAGGCTCAGGCCTGGTGTGACAGGAAAGAGAATGTTCTTAATGCTTTTTCACATATTTATTTTTGCCTTTTTTGGAGGAGAATCAGTAACATATCCTTTTGTTTTTCTATGCACACAACTGGGTTTGGAAGTGAGGTATGGGCTTGAGGAGAGTTTGGATGACAGACTACCTCTACTCAGCCCAGCAGTGAAAGTTGCACAGACTGCAGTGAAAAAGAGGTTTTACCTCTATTTGTAAAGGTCAGCAGGAAGACCAATAGCAACAGAGAATAAATCATCCTATGGCTGTTTTTCCTGAAATCCAGTTACTCTATAATCCATGACTGCTGAAAAGTGACATTTTATATATTATTGTTCTCTTACTGACTTGAAATCAATTGCCATAAGCATTTGTTAACGGTTCCTATTCCCTACAGCAGAAATAAAATATTAAACGATGTTCAAAGTCATTGCCCTTTTACCTTGGGCTAACCCGACCATCCCCTGTGTTTGCTGCCAAGCATTCAATGTTGTGGTTCCAGTCCTCAGTGCTGTAGAGTCAGCTCTGTCATTCCTGCATTCTCATGCCTCCTCACCATGGAGAACACAGACAAAGCCAAAGGAACTGGAGTGGCTGTGAGATTCCCACTTCACAGCAGTCCTTGTCCTGAACACAGATTTGTTGGAGCTACTGGTGAGGTGACATGGGCTGTAAGAAAGGTTGTTCAAGACTTTTCAAGGGAAGCTTGAGTCAAGGCAAATAAATCTCAGGGTCGAGAAGATTTGAGAAAATGTTTGTGCCTTTGGACAACTTATTCCTCAGATGGTTCTTCATTTCTTCCAAATGAAGTTCAGTGTTAATCCAGGTATTGGTGTGTTGTCTGTGGGTCAGGAGAAGACCTTGATGGGAATGGTTTACATTAAGTCTTCTGGATGTGAAGAGCCAAGAGTTAAATGTGTACAGTCCCAATAGCCAAGTGTGGGAAAAAGATGATGCAGTTTGCCTCTACTCCCTATTTCTTGAGTTTGTGACATTGAAAGAAATAAAAATAATTTCTCTCTTCTGGTCTCTTTTTAAGTAAGCGAAGCTGATCTACAAATCATGCAATTACAGGCTTTTTTTTTCTCCAGACTGCTTTCCTTAAAGGGAGACATTATACTTGCACCTTTGAAAGCCAAATATTAGTTATGAAATGAATACAACAAATTAAAAACATTATTAACATGAGAATTAATGAACCTAGAGCCCTTATTACGTCTGTCAGACATCCAGAAACCCAAAGGGTATTTGCATGATACGAGCCAGTGACCTGAAAAGATTTAGCATTGCCAGCTAATTATGATGTCCTTATAGCAGAGATCCTTTGCATTAATACTGAGACTTTCTTTTTTTTTTACCACAGAGCTTTTGTGGACCATCAGAACTAAAATCTGCAAGTGTATAGCTACTGCCTTTTCTATTCACTGCAGAGTACATCCCTGTGCCAATGATAGTAATTGCCTATATGAGAAAGAAACATTATGAGAGCACTTAAATGTATTTGTAACTACTTCTAACGGTTGGAAGTGAAGAGAAGGAGCCAGAAACAAGTGAGGAGGCAGCTGTTGTTGGCAGTCAGTCCTGTGTGCTCTGTGGGACACAGTCTGAGAACCTCTGTGTTGGAGGAGGAAGCTGGGTTGCAGTTGCAGCCTATGTTGAAAAAAATTGCCAACAGAGCTTTGCCCACTGAAATGATACCAGAGAAAAGTAATGAAATCTTTTCAACAGATTTTTTTGTTTTACTCAGTTGTGCACCTCCACGTGTCTTGAAGCTTCAGTCCAGACCTTTTTTTTCATCACAATTAAATGATATTTTCTAAGCTGACTGCAATGAATCCTCTCTGAGACAGCTGATGAATCCAGTAATTAAAAGAACTGCTGTGCTGGAACAGACCAAGCAAAGATTTCTCTGTCATGGAATCCTCTCTCCAGTATTGCTCTGTGATGGAAGGAAAGAATATGAGAAACAACACCCAGGGAAGGTGTGTCCTCCTGTGATACCCCTCATTCTTCCAGAGAAAGGAAGTTTAGGAACTCCAATAATCAGCTGTTAAAATCCACCACAAACATCCATTTGGTTTGTGTTCCACTCCACTGCTGGCAGCAGCAATTGCCTCCATTGTCATTCAATTATACTGGAAAATGTCAATTTTGATTAAATCTCTTGTTGCATTCCACGAAGCTTTGCCCTAATCCCAGAACATTTATATAAGCTTCTGTGACGTTGCTGTTCCAGTCTGAATGTCACAGCACTCCCTCCGTAGTCTGACTTGCTCTGTGGCCTGGCACATCCCCATTGTGCTGGTTTTGGGTGGGGTAGAGTTAAATTTCTTCACAATGGCTGGTATGGGGCTATATGTTGAATTTGTGCTGAATACAGGGTATGATATAGAGATGTTTTTGTTACTGTTCATCAGGGCTTACACAGAGCCAAGGTCTTTTTTACTTTCCTAATGCCCTGTTGGTGGGGAGACTGGAGGTGCATGGAACACTGGGAGGAGACATAGCCAGGACAGGTGACCCCAACTGACCAAAGGGACTTTCCAGATCAGATGACATCGTGCTCAGTATATAAAGTGGGGAGAAGAGGCAGGATGTGGGGACATTTGGAATGACGGCATTTGTCTTCCCAAGTCACCACTATGTGTGATGGAGCCCTGCTCTCTTGGAGATGGATGAACACCTGCCTGCCCACGGGAAGCTGTGAATTAATTCCCTGCTTTGCTTTGCTTGTTTCTATGGCTTTTTTTCTCCCTATTAAATTGTTCTTTTCCCAACTTACAAGTTTTATTTTGATTCCCCTTCCCATTCCACTGAGTTGAGGGGAGAGAGGGAGATTGAGAAAGCAGCTGCATGATACTTCATGTCCTTCACTTTAAGCTGGGCTTAAACCACAACACACTTTCAGCAGGACTTTCAGGTCTAGTCACGCACACTTGTGACTAGCACCAGGAAATCTTGTCAGTACTTCTTTTACCACTACCTTAGGTCAAAACTACCTTATTAGGAGGACTTTGAATCAAATAGACTGTCCATTTTTTTTTTTTTTAGCAGGATGTTCTCTGAAACAAGGCAGATGTATATGAACACCTGCATCACAGATCCTGTAGCTCTCCCTCTGCTGAATGGGAAAGGCAAACAGCAACCTCAGTAATAAAAGCCAGTCCCCTACTCCAGAGGCAGGAGGAATTCAGTGAAGATGACACAGACACAGTTAAGAAGAAGATGATCTTCTTATGTATGTCTAGGGGACCATCTAACCAGTGCAAAACTAAAGTCAAATTAATTACACTCAGCCTTCTTCAAACTAATGTTTTTACTTTGGCATGAGGAAAGCAACACTCACACAGGACTACATTCCTCTGATTTGTTCTGATTCATCCATACTCAATCACCCTGAAGCCTGTTTCATAAAGGTGTCATCACTGCATGGAATGGATATTTCACAGGAGCAGTAACTCTGCAGTGGGTCCTATGGCCCTAAGGCTTCTTCAGGGAGCAATGCAAAAGGTCAGAAGAATCGAGAAACCTTTAAAGACCTTTAAAGAAGACCTTTCAAGAAATAGCTCATATCAGGAATGAATTAAAAATGTCAGTGGTGCAGCTGATGAAACGGAAGCTGGGCCAAATTACAGAAATCTGAAAACTGATCTAAATAGGGGTGGGAAGACAGACTGGATTTCCCAAGGTCCCTTGTAGGCCCTTTCTAGTCCTGGACTTAGCTGAATATGTATGTGGCCTGTTATTTGGGCCCCTTTTGGAAACGCCATACTTATTCCTGGAAGGTAATAGCAGTCTGTGCAAGAAGTGCTCAGCTCAACTCTACCTTGAAAATATCTGGGGAAGGAGGGGTGTGCAGTGAGAATGAGAATTCTTTCCATGAAGTTTCCTAGAAGCTCTACAGGGCAGAGCTAGGAGGGGATGGGAACACTAACCAAGTAGAACAAGATTATAGATCAGTTGTCAGACTGGCAAAGAAATCTTTCCTTCTTTGGACAGATTGTTTGCTGAGGATCATTAAACATTTAGGACATTTTTTTTTTCTTTTTCTTCCCTTAATTTTTTTGTTGCAATTCCTTTCGGGCCTAGTGCTATAAATATGAAACACCATTATGACAAAATAATATCCCATTTGTTTTCTGAAGCCAATCTTTCAGTTCTGATTAGAGAGAAGAGGTGTTGGAATTTAATATATTCAGTAGCTCTGAGAGCAGAGTGCTCTGTAGAGGCATTTCAAGGTCTCAGTAAACAAACAGAAATGTAAACAGTGCTCCTACCATTTAAACTTTAAGCTAGCCTTATATTTCCAGTCAAGGATGTCCTCAGGCTTAGCAGAGGAAGGAAAAGGAAAGAGGAATCCATCTCTTCTCCAGTGAAATCTCTCCAAATCTTGGAGCCAGGCTCAGTGTGGTAAGGGCATTTATGTCCCCATTTTCTGCTTTAGGTGATTGCCAAATGGTCAAAATAGAACGATCATTTCCACCACCTACCTCATGATGAGTTCTGTATTCAGTGTCAGTAATGATTTAGTTATTTTTGGTTGTGAATGTCATTTTTTCTTATGCAATTGCTACAGCAATACAATCCCTAGAAAGAACAAGCCTGAAATGGGCTAGGATTATTTCCATTAGTACAAAGTATGGACATACTAAAATGGGTATTTCTGTATCTCCATAAGCAAAGTGATAGCATTGTGCTGATTTTGAGAAGGGTTTAAGTCGTATAAACATGGGAATCTGACCCAAGTGAGTGAGGGCTTTGAAGGAGGTGTTGGATAACACAGGAAAAATGAGAGGATGAACAGGAGAAGGGAATAAATGGGAAAATGTGAAATCACTGCTGTCTTGAATGTAAAGAGAAGCCTGTATGAAAGTCAATGAATCACAGACATCAAGATGCAGGAGTAAGAAGAAGAGCTGATTGGAAAATTGATTTTTTACTCATATATTTTCTGGTAGAAAATGAACAAACCTTGAGTAAGGATCATTGTTTGAGATTTTAACTGAAAGAAAAAATGAACCACCTACCACATTTAAACAAATGTTGGCTGTCACTATTGACAAACAACAAATGAAAACTGAACTAGCATCTGTCCCCCACCTCTACATTTGATGAGAAATGAACTTTTCCACAGAAGAGCCTGTGCTAATAGAAAAAGCCAAGGCAGGGGGACAGATCACAATGAATTAAAAATTTCAGACACTTTGAGTTTTCCTTTCCTCTATGCTTCCTTTGGCTGGACTAGTTGCTTCCTAACCTTTCCTGAGGTCCACATCCAAAGCACAGTCTGGGCATTAGCAAACAGCCCTGAGGATCTTTTCTATGTTCCTGCACTGGGTGTGCACAACACTCATGCTCTAACAGGTATTGTGCAGGCCTTCAGGAGCTTCACAGACCCTCTGAAGTCCACAGCACAGACAAAGGTGCCTCAGAGCTGAGCTGAGCTGAACCTGGCAAAGATACGATTCCAGTAGTTCCCAGTGATGATACTGGTACCCAAGGAGCATATCTTCCCATTGCAAACCTTTCTCTTAAGCTGAGTGCTTTCTAGTGAGGCTCAAGTAGGCCATATTGAGAATATATGGGTTAGTTCCTACCCAATTAACACGCAGAAACAGGGTTTCTTTCCTAGTTCTCTATATTTGCTCACTACTGAAGTGAGATAAGAACCTCCAGAGGTGATTTACCACATTTGTGAACAAGTTTTTAAGATAAGTGGGAAGAAAGTCCTCTTGAGAAGCCTCAACATAGTTTGCACTACACATTTGCACAGCAAAACCCTGCTAAAGCAAATCCCACCTGTATTGTTTTCTAACTCCTGGTGTTGCGCTCCTTGCATTTACTAAGTCTGTGTGTTGCACTCTAAGTTCAAAATTAGAAAAAGGTTCTTTACCCAGAGGGTGGTTGGGCACTGGAACAGGCTCCCCAGGGAAGTGATCACAACACTGAGCCTGACAGAGTTCAAGAAGCATTTGGACAATGTTCTTAAGCGCATGGTGTGACTCTTGGGGTTGCCCTGTGCAGTTGGACTCAATGATCCTTGTGGGTCCCTTCCAACTCAGCGTATTCAGTGATTCTGTGGTTGACACCGTTCCCAGCCTCCAGGAGCCCAGAGCATCCTTCCCCAGCTCAGCAGCTCCACCACACACCTGCATAACAGACACAGCCTTTTGGCCATCTCTGCAGATAAGTTGTCATCCCTGTTCCATCGTGTTGAAGGGCCTTGATCATCCATGTAGGTTGGATTTACAAATACTCAAGTTCCTCTGCTGACTTCCAGAATTAGAATTAACTGTTTTTTGTAAAGAAGACAGGTTAAGTGCTATACTTGCTACACCCAACCAGTGCATGCCATATTCCTGCTCCTCCTCTGCTTCAAGTGACCCACCAGCCTGGAAGGTCTGCACTCTGAAGTGCATCCTCACGAGCTGTCATGTCCCTCAGAATGTTGAAAATCATGCCCCATTGCCAACAGCAAGAAGACAGGCTGCAGCTTTGAGGCAAGCCCCTATTTGCACAAGAAGAATAACTAGTTTCCTGCTATGTCAATAGGAGGCAGAAACTTCTGTTGCCCAGTGAAAAGCAAAGAAAAAAAGAGGGTATTGCGTGACTGTGACCAGGTCATAAGCATTCTGCAAGCACTGCTGGTGAGCTGGGCAGAGAGAATGGGAAGCAACAGCCCCCCATGCTCCCCTCTCTCCCAACGCATCTGTGCCCAGCAGGTGTGCGAAGCAAGAGAAGGCACTGGGCCCTAATTTTTCTCTCATAGTAACTTTACAGCATGATGAAGTTATTCTTGTTTGCAGTATCGGTCCTGTGGCTTGTGACTGAGTACTGCTCTGCAAGGATTCTTCTTTTTTTTTTAATCACTTCATAGTTAATGGGGTGATTTCAGAGTGTTCTCGTATACAGTGGCTGAAATCTCATTATATATTTAAGTGCGATTACTGCCTTGGTTCCATTCTCACACAATATCACCCCTCAGGACTGCATTTTCCCCATTCTGTTTTGTCACGTTTCCTGAGTGAAATCATCAAAGAGGCCAAAATTATTACTAGATGTGCAATAGCCCTCTGGAGCTCAAGATTCCTGTAAATTTAGCTTCACCCCTCCCAGGTGCAAAATTGCTTGTTATCTCAGATTGAGTATGACCCTGGCAGAATGGAGGGTAAAAAGAAACAATCAGGAGAAGTGTAAGACAATAATGAGGGAAGAGGTGACACAAGCTGATCGGCACTTGGGAGTAGTTAAAACAAGATTAAGACAGGCATGCATATATATCTATACATAAAATAGAACCATAGACTCGTAGAATGATTTGGGTTGAAGGGACCTTAAAGATGCTCTAGTTGCAATGTCCCTGCCATGGGAAAGGGACGCCTTCCACTAGACCAGATTGCTCAGAGTTCCATTCAACCTGGCCTTAAACCCTTCCAGAGATATATATTTACATGTTTCTTCCCAGGGAATCTCATGATTTTAAGACAAATCCTGTGGATTTGCATGTGAATATGCTTCTAAAAGACTGACACAGAAAGCAAACCAGTTTGGAAATATTACAAATGTCACAGAACAGCAACCCTGTAAATTGACAAGACTGAGATAAACCCATTGTTTTTGCTTTAAATTGCTGATTGTTTTATGTAAAATGTACCCTATAATTCCAAGAGTTAAACTTCAGCCAGTATACAGTTTTTAATATAACATGATTTTCTCTGGCACACAATTGAAGACACCTCAACCACACCTGGGAGCAGGTTCCCAGCAGTGCTTACCATGCATGTAATTCCCAACCTCTTTGAAATTAAAAGGTTTCTATAAAAACATGATGCATTTATTTCCATATAGCTTTCCTTTGCTTATTTCCCATCATCACTTTTTAAAATATCAGTTGCCATAACAACAGAACATAGTATCTTAAGTGCACCTTTCATGTATATTTATGCAGTATAATTAAAAGTATGGGATTGGATGAAGCTTTGGGTTGGTTTAATTCAAATCTCCTCCATGAAACATTCCAACATTCCCACTAGGAATAAGAGTGAATTCAGATAGGTCCAGCTTTGCAGTGACACTGCCTCTTGCAGCTGTAAACATACTTAATTTTGCAATGCCTCCATTGTTAATTAAGTGTTGATGAGTCTTCTAAGTTATAAGCTATCAGCATGCCTCACTCTTTGGGCCTTTTTCTAAGCAGTGATTTCTATTAATTATAGTTGAGTTTCTGTTCTTATTAGCTAAGCTGATCACTCTCAGAGAAATATGAGATTTTCCTGAGCGAAGCAGAGAGCTGAAACAACCAGCCTGCTATCTCGCCTTTCAAAGGGGACTGACAGGCAAGTTCTTGGCTCTGCATCCAGCTTTTTTCACCACTATAGTGGTGTGACCTAAAATCATCTTGAAAAGAGAACGATGTCTCCTCATGCAGATGGGAGGCTGTCCCTGAATCTTCCTTCTACATGGCAGGAATATTCAGAGAAAGAGGTCATGATGAGCTGGAATGGAGCACCCAGCTCTCACATGCTGCTGTGTTGGCTGCAAAGTGCTATGAGTGAGAGCAGCACCAGGTTGTCACTGGGGTGAGCACCAGCCTCCATGGGCACCTAGCCCGTATCCAGTCTGTTTGTTTTGGAGCTTGTGAATTCCTCAAGGACACATTACAGGACTCACTAACCTAAAAGAGGACTCAGGGAGGGATAGCACAGTAGGAAGCAAGGAAGACGCTGTCATAACTGTCGCTTTCATTATTACTGTGTGGACAGTTACTATGAAAGGAAAGAAGGGATTTTTGGTTTATGGCCAATATCAATACTTTTTCATGGAGAATATTGTGTGATCTGGAGTGCCTTAAGTTAAGATACAGAGCAAAAGCTGTATGAAAAATGACATATGGAAATGATCTCTCTGACCTCCATGCTAACTGTTTGTATGAGCATGAAAATAATCATTGAGGAGAGGAACAGTAAAAGATAGAAGTACTGATACTTTCAATTTCAGCCTTTTAACACTGACACAGAGTCATAAGTGCAAATTACTGCAATCACTGTTCTGAGTGACTAGGTCAGGTTGATGCCACACTATTCATGCATACTTCTTTAGAGAGAGCTCTGCCCTGGATACTACAGATTATAAGGCACCACAGGCTACCAGCTCTCTGCATGCCTATCAGAGAGATCCAGAGTCCCTGCAAAAACCCAGCTGGAGCATTCTGTGATTATCAAATTGCAAAGGATAAGTCTTCATTATTTCTATTCTGCTCTTACTCAATAAGCCAGTAGGGCTTTGACTGAGGTAAGCCAGGAATCCTACCAGGCCTTCAGTCCCTGCTTCAGCAGTTTTCAGTGTTCCCCTTGACACCTGCAGGTTTCCCAGGCAGCTGCAGTTCCAGCTGTTTAGCAATGAGGGCAGATGTGGCACAGCTACCCTCAGGAACACCCTTGGTCTCTTCACTCATCCATGGCATGCTGCTCTGTCACAGGGTCATAGAACAGGGCATCTTGAGGATGCCTGGATGAAACCCACCATTAACCCCAAATGCCACCCGTGAGGTATCTCTAGATAAAATGGAACCATAAAAACAACCCATTCTTAACATGGACAGCACTTAGAGAAGTAAGATCATCCCCTAGGGGGCTGTGAATTTATAGGTATTTTTCAGGCACTTACTTAGTACTTACTTAGCCTCTGATGCCTTAGGATTTTAGCTTTTATATTTTTCATATCCTGTAATGCTTTAGTGTGTAACTCGAAGACCCCAGGTAGCCTTTTAGCTACTGTTCTCTCATTCTGGTCAGACAGAACAAATCCTCTCTAGGCCTGAACTTCAAGGACATCTTACTGTCTCAGGCCCCAAAATATGTCAACAAAGTGGTTTAAGGGGGGGAACAAACTTGGGGTAATGACTTCATTATCTGGAATTGTAATTGGAGGATTAACCCCCAATATGCAAATGGACCAAACTTATAAAAGTGTGAAAAACTCATGACCCATCGTCCATTTTGGGTGTAACCTCTCTGAAGGCTTATGACTGCCCAAAGTGTACCTTGAAGGCCCTTAAATAAATACCCACTTTTATCCTCTTAAGTTTGTCTAGCCTCTGTTTTCAGGTAGCCCCATTAAGGCAACACCTCCTACTAGACTATCCAAAAATAGAGGCACACCTGTGTCCTTGTCAAACCCATATTAGTCACACAATACTAGGGCTGTAATGCTTGAGTGGGTGCATCTATTCTTCAGACTACACTATGGGGTTGGTGCTTCCTTGCACCCACATAGAGGTTGGTATTAGAAGATTACTCAGAAAACTACAAGCATTCCTACCTCACATCCCTGAGCTGTTGGCAAGAGCTCTCTCAGTAGCAGATTCCCTAGCAAGACAGATGGATCTGTCCATTAACATGATGGTTGCAGATCTGTGACTTCTTATTAATAATCTAAAATAAAAGTGTAATATCCTATCCTCTGTCTCTCCCCCACACTCAGATTGCCAGGACCAAGTGCTCTTTCATCACTGTGGTTAATACTTCTGCATCTGTCAAGCTGAGCTTGATCCCGGAGGTCATTAGTGAAGGGAAGCAGCTGATGTAATCAGGTTGTGCATTAATGATCTATGGCCACATTTGTCTAATAAATGGTTGTAGGCATGCACTGGACAAATAATGAGTTCAAAGATTTTCAGGAGGAGACAGAGTGCAGTGTCTGATGGTCCAAGCCCTTGTTGGGGTGTGGCAGGACTGTGTGGTAGAGCTACAGTGCAGTGTCCTGTTCACTGGAAACTGCTTGACCAAATGTGCTTCATTCTGACCACACACATTTTGTGTATTTGTCAGTCTTTGTGATAAGGCCATCTCTGCACTTTGAGTGTAATCCATGTCCAGCATGAGCAGGCTGCTCTTGAAGAGAAAGGGAGCCAGGAGTGGGGGGAGCAGGGCACAAGGGACAGTGGCCTCCCAGCAAGATCATGGTCCCCCAGAACTGAAGCAAGTCTAGTGAGGGTTACCAGGATCAGCCTCCAGCTCAGCAATCATAGTGACAAGGCAGGTCCAAAGCCAAACCAAGAAGAAAATTCAGCACAGCAAGGTCAGGATTAGCGAGATATGAAGATCCGTGTAAGTGTACTTAGAGTAAAGCTAAGGAAAGGACAAGCGCAACAATTTAGATACGAATGAGTCTAGAAGCAAAGGAAAATGGCAGAGCCTTTACTTGTTGTCCTAGTTTTCAAGATTAGGATGCTTTTCCTGCTTTGGAACTGCTGGTCTTCATCAGTGGCACACTTTTCATCCTGCCACAGGATGAAAAAGCTCTGACAAAGCTGAGTGTTGGCCCTCAGGTAGAAAGGAAAGAAGTGAAACCTACATAGTGAGAACTTCCGTGATGGGAGTGGCAGGCTGAAATCGCTTTTGCTTCTGACACCCAAGAGAAAAAAGCACGTTCTCCCGGAACTGACTGTAAACCAGTTGCAGGAAAGTTTTCAGGCTGCTATGGCAGACACCTGGGATATGTGTCACAAGAGTTAGTACCAGCCTCAAGCCCCTTGAAAAGATAAGCCACTGTGTTTGCACTTTGGCTGTAACTAGAGGTGAATACACCTGCTTCTCATGAGCATGTGCTGGAGCTTAAACACTCTTTACTTCTAAGTAAGTATCTCCTTTTTGTAGAGGCATCTATTTTAGCACAGCTGAGCATATGGGGACTTTTCTTGAAAGATTGTAGCCCTGTGGAAGGAGACAAGAAGAAATAAACTTGCAACAAATCTGGGAAATACTTAAATACTATAAAACGGATGAAATAAGTGAAGACAGACTTTTCTTCCTGATTCTGCAAGTTGATCAGTCATGCTGGGAAATGTGACCGCTGTTTCTTAGGGTTTAATCTGTGGTAAGAAAGTTAAGGCACAGAGAAATTGTTTGTTCATGTGCTAGGTCTTCATATGTGTGGCCTATTTTTCTAGCCAAAGAACTTCAGATATTTATGTGCCTACATGCATATGTGCATATGTCTATTTATCTATCTCATGTAGCCAAGGAAATCACAGTGTTACTGAATTTGAAGGTACTTCGGAAGGTCATCTGGTTAATCCTTAAAGTAGGGTTAGCACTGAGTTGAGACTGGGTTGTAATATACCCTCTGTTTTCTGTTCAGAAGACAGGAAAAGGTAGCTCATGTGCCAGCTCTTTAAACTTTGCATTTCCAGCAACTATTTGTTCAGTGGAGCTCCTTGCCTACCTGTAGAGCCCCAAACGAACAACAGAGTAGCTACTCTTCAGAAAAGCAGAGTTAAACTCTCCTCAGCAGCAGAAGAGCCATCCCTGAATTATGCTGGGTGTTGTAGAAATGTTACTTGTCATTCAACTTGTCCTCTCCTTTCTCAGCTTGTGCAAGGAAGGGGAAGAGAAGGGGGAAGGAAAGTGCCGGGCTGTGCGTTAGAGCAGATGAGATGAAAATGACCTTGTCGTCATCTGGATTCTGCTTTGAGCAATGCTGTGTATCCCTTAGAGGTGGATTAGGTTTCCATTGACAGGCTCTGGGAGATAGAATTTCCATTAGAATTAGGGGAAGAATATCTATTAGATAGATACAGCTCCTTATCTGCACCTTGTCTCCTTCTCAAACTGTCTGTCTGCTATCTCTCATTTTCCTTGCCAGCTCTCACGGTTGCTCTGCTCATCAGATTTGTCTTGCTCTCTTCACCTCTCCCTGGGCTCTTCCTGCAAAGATAAAATAGTTGCTTTTGCCAGACTTGTCCTTCACTTTCTATCTTTGTCTTCCAAACAAGGGACTTCTCCTGCTGCAAAATGACTGGACCGAGCTGCATGCAGACTGTGCAAACCCAGAACACGCATCTGCTTCCAGCATGCACAGTGAAAATTCTTGTCCTGAGATCATCCCAGCTCTCTAGCCAGCACTATTAAAACTTCCTCAAATGGGGCCAACAGGTAAATGTAGGCTTGTACTCTGATATCACACAGAAGTACCAGTGTTGTTATACAAGGTAAACTACTAATGCTTAAGCAGAAGGGGTCCTGAATCCTGAAGCTTTTTGCGCTCTAGTTGAGACATGTACTGGAATAACAAAAGTGGCCACAAGGACATATGTAGCCATCACTCAAAGCTTGTTCTTTTTCCTGCAGTCCCTGTTGGACTCTTCACTAGCAATGTTTCTTGTGCATTGAATACTTTCTCCGAGTCAGAGCATTCTGTTGCCACCAAACCTAGGAAAAAACTGATTTTACAATACCCATAACTGAACCTGAATAACTTAACCTTCAGAATTTCATGCAAAACAAAAGGTATTGTTTTTACTTTACAGCAAGCCAAGAACCAGTGAAAATTAAACCACTCTAGTCCTGACTTTTGTAATAAGGCACTAAAATGCCAAATAAAAAATAATATCAAATGGAAAATATTAATTTCACTCAGGGAAGAGCCAGGGCAACACTTCTCACACTTTAAAAATTTACTCTCCTCTAAATTTTGGTAGAATCACAGAATCCAGAATATCTGCCAGAATATCGGTACTACTTGAAATCTGAGCAGATTGATGTCTGCAGTCATGTTCCCACGAAAGTCAAAGTGCATTCTCTGGCACCATTGAGTAACTGTGAATTTACAGAGCACCACACACCAGTTTGTACCTTGATCTCTTACATCTTCAGGACCCTCCAAAAGATCTGCTAGCTATTTTTGATAGAGCACTGGGCTGCAGAATAGGAAATACCAGCAGCATCATTTCAAAACACAACATTTTCTGAAGTCTTCCTACTGGGACTGGGAACTCTAAACATAGCAATGTTTTATAATAAATATCCACTCATGGATATTCATACGTGGTAGTTCTGAAAAGCTGGACAGTTGTTCAGCATTTGTGTTCTCCAGCCACTGGCAAAATAATGTCTACCCTCTCTCACGTCCATATGTTTTCATGACTAAGATTAATTCCTGCGCAGCTCTCACAGTCCCTCAACTCTCATTCCGCACTGATCTTCCAGAGTTGTTGTCTTTTGAGAACTGGGAGCTCCTTGAAGAAAAAAAAAAGTATTTTGAAGCAGTATCAATGATGCAAAGAGCTGGAAACTTAAAGGTAAAAATGCTTTCACATGAGAGAGAACATTCAGATAACTTTGTGATAAAAGAGGATGCTGCATTGAACACATCATTGAAGCCTCCTTTCTAAATACAAAACATATTGAACTGCTTTCTCCTTTGCACTGCAACATTCCAAATTCATTAAAGTTTTCAATTGGGAAAGCTTGCTAGTTTCTCTCTCCAATACATGCCATTCTTGACTCTTCTCTTTGTTTTTCCGAAACAAGCATGGCTACACTGGGTTTGTTAATTGGCCCTGATCTCCTGGGAGCCTTTTCTGCCAATAAGATACAACTAGGAATGCCAGCCCACCCCGCTTTGCAAAGGGAAACCAGCAATACTTGTGGGTAAACACGCCGTGTTCATAACAAGACCTGGCCTCATCAGCTGCATGGATTGAAGCAAATGCTTCAGATGAAAAATATCCTCCAGCTCATTCATGATGAGTCAATGTAGACATAAGTTGCAAGTACAGGTATTTTATGATGCTTGTTTTAAACGTAATGTTATTCTCCCACCCTCTTCCCACCAAGTCCTGTTGGTACTACAACCTAATGTCTTATTCCAGAGAGGGAGAGCTATAATACTCTTTTTAAATACATGTAATACCTTTCTTGAAAATGCATCAGATAAAAAAGAGAATTGAGCCATTATACAAATACCAGAGAGTGCATCTTAATACTCACAGGCAAACCTTACAAATTAAGCAGAAGGCTTACTTGTGGC
Source organism: Corvus hawaiiensis (assembly GCF_020740725.1). Classification (NCBI taxonomy): domain Eukaryota; kingdom Metazoa; phylum Chordata; class Aves; order Passeriformes; family Corvidae; genus Corvus; species Corvus hawaiiensis. Next base: position 27,033,411 of record NC_063216.1, on the reverse strand, counting down.
CTGCTGTCTCCAGATGCATTGATTTATTTTTGTGCTCAGAGGAGCTGGAGATTCCATTGTGTTCCTTGGCCATTTTTGGCCATTTCTGTTGCATTTCAATCAAAGGGATGGAGAATTTGCTTAAAATCATGCAATGGGAAATGGAATGCAAGAACAAACAATGTTTGTAGGATTTTAGTGAGCAATGCTAACCAAAAGGATGTTTCTGAACTACTTTGTACTTTGCAGCATTTCAAGGGCTACTGAGTCTCCCCGAACAAGAGATTCCTTATGCACAGAAGAGCCACACAGTAGAGATCAACTTTCATTATCTTCTGCCACCTCTGAAGCCATGTAATGGAGGCACTCCATGTTGCATTCAGGACACTTTTAACTTGGTGAACTTCTATTTCATTTGCAATTGACTACCAAAGCTCACCAAGGCTGTGAAAGCACAGCATGGTGCAACCCTTGTTCCAGGGGTAAGGGGAAAAGGGTGTAACCAGTCCTTTTGATGGCCTTAGGAAATGCCAGGCACAACTGAGTCTGGCTCAGTTAGCTGATTAAAGTACCAGTCTCTCAGCTGTATTGTTCTCCTGCAGATTTCCCCCAGAATTCAAAGTATGTCACAGTGGGCAAAAGGCCACCTGTTCTGCAAGAGACAGTCTGTCACTGGTGAGATGGAAGTTCTTGGCTAAAAAATGAAATTACTGAGACCTGCACCCTGACATTTTGACCTCATCTACAGTTTAAAATAGGATCTAAAGCAACACCAGGAACATGTCTTTTCCCAAAGTAAACAGAAGGACAAGATAAGTGCATGCTGTATCAGAGCAAAAGGGAATTGACAGGTATAACCTGACTGTATGGACAATCTCTGGTGTTACTGATATTTTAGAGATGATTCAGTTACTTGCCCGAGAAAAATATTTTTGAGAGTTGTTATTGGTTTGGAGTCTTGGTCAGAAGTTTTTTAACATGTAGGATAGCTCTGAAAATGCAGAGCTGCTTTCCTTAGAATATGCCAGGAAGATAAGGAAGAGATAAATGTTTTGCCCCCACCCACCATCTCCAAGTTTTAGTCATTGCGGTGAACAAAATGCAGTATCAGAGAACCATACCTTTGCCAAATATTTTATGTTCACAAGATCCCCAGTCCATAGAGGGGTAACCACTAGACCTGAATCTTTCTGTTTCTATGTCTCAGGAAAATTCTTATGAGAGCTTCCTGTTTCCATCATCATTAAAGGTTGATAATGTTGTGATATTCTTCTCTCAGTCTTTGTAAATCATGGTTCAGATATCTGCGTCTTTCTTGCAGTGAAAAAACAACTATAAATTTGGTTTAATCAGTGAGACAACTTCAGCTTGTGGCTTGTTGCCTTACAGTAACAGCTCAAAGCAGCCAGAGGACACTGGAAAATATGGCCTTATATATCAAGTGAAAAGGATGATTTAAGGTCTGAAGCCAGCACGAACACCAGGGCTATTAGATCCATCTCTGATACCCTAAGGTTAAAGATATTACTCTTTCAGATTCTGTCCCTTCAGGTCTCCTTGAGACCAAGGCCCTCCTTGCTGCTGTGAGAGTTCGAGAGATGCCGTTGTGCTAATGTCAGATGGAGATTCAATACAGAAAGCTCTGAGGACTCTGAATTCCCATTAATGGCATGTAAAAATGTACAGTGTAATCTGTGCACAGAATTAGCTCAGTGTCCCGGTTTTAAGAGTCAAATCGCAGTGTGTGAAAGAATGATTTGTTTTCAAGATACAGTTTAGCCCAGTTTAATTCAATTAATCAACCTGGTCTAAAACAGAGTGCTTTGTGTGGGAGCCTAATGCAATGTTTTGTTTTATCTGTTACAGTGCTGCAGACTGGAGTTTACATTTTGGGATCTGCTTACTGCCATCTTTGCACATCCTGACCCAGGGCTCATTTCACGTTAGCATCACATTAATATAAATCAGCCCCAGGCTTAGTTAAGTTCCATCTAATTATACTAACATAGGACATCTTCATATAGAAAATTGCATTCTCCCTGTCTTCTTCCTTATCATCACCCTTAATGCTCCCAAATGCCCCCCAAGCTAAGGAAGGTCTGGGGGAGGAGGAGTCTGGCCAGCTGTGCAGCAGTTGGTTCTTGCAGTCCATATCCTCAGTGCCCAGGTTACCAGCAATGAATGTTCTGTGCTATGGAGGTTGCACAGGACTCCAGAAATGACACAGGGATTCAAGAAAGCCAAAGACTGAGATTAAAGTGCCCCCTCCTCAAAGGGCTCAGATTTCTGACTGCAGTCAGCCAGGTTCTACTGCCTGCCATTTTGCCTGATTTCCATAAACAGGTAATTTCCTCGTAGAAGTAAAATTTTAAAATTTAACTCCATTCTACACAATTGACATTTTTTTGATCATGAAAGTTTGAAGTCTTAAGATTAAGGTCTTCATTGAAATCACATGGTATTTGTGCAATAAAGGAAAAGTAAATTCTATTTAATCCACTAGTAATTCCAATGATTTTTTTTGTTTCAAGAAGCTCTGTTGGTAAATTTCACCAATAAAAAATGCTGACTCAGAATAAAACTGGATGTGCCACAAGATATTTCACATTTTTGTGGTGTTTGTTTGTTTGCTTAAAATTAAGGAAACTGAACAACATTTGAAGTGCTACCAGGTTGGACGGGGCTCTGAGCAACCTGTTCTAGTGGAAGGTTCCCTGCCAGGGCAGTAGGGTTGGAATTGGATGATCTTTAAGGTCCATACCAGCACAAACCATTCTGTGATTCTATGATTGTAAAAGAATATACCAAGCTTATAATCAATGTTTAAAATATAATAATAAAATGGAGTAGGGTTATTTTTTCATTATCACAGCTTAAATTTCTAACCCAAATAATAAGCAAATTGTAAGTTGTTTCAAAGTGAAGTATTGGAATGTTACTGCTTAAGTCTTTTTAAATAGAATTGTTTTACCTTATGAAAATGCCTTTTTTGTCCTGTCTTTCCCTCTGTCCCATTAGATGATGTTCAAATCTGCATTTTCTAATGAGAAAACGTTAGATAACAAAATTTCTGCTCAGCTCTGTTGATTAAATTTTCATGTGAACAGTTCAGTTTTTGTCATTTGGAAACTAAGATGTTTACCTACCTCTGGTATCCAGTTTTATATTGCTGAGGAAATTAAAGGACAGTAATGAGTCAGACAGGCAAGAGAAGGAGGAGTAGGAAAAAATTTAAAATAACCCTACCAATTTACCTCTATTTACAGTGTGGTTTAGGATTCTGGTTCAATACAGAATAGCATGTATTTTAGGATTATGCATCCCAATAAAAATAAGAATTAATTTTTCTACCAAGCCTGTGCTTTTCATTTCTCATTATTTGCATTTTGATCAAAGGAAAAACATAACTCTAGCACAGAGCAGGAATAAAAGCTGTCAGATTAAAGCATGTTCAAACAAAATGCACTGGACATAGTATTAGTGGTGAGCTTACATGTGGCACTATTTCCATATTATACATCAGAGCCTTTTGGAAATTAAGCCATCTTTTTGATATGTGTCCTTTAAGCAGTAGAGCAGGAAAATGTTATATTAACCAGCATTTGCAAAAGGGTGAAAGAATGCAGTGGCTGCTGGGGGCATCAGGCAATGGATATTGCTGAACTTTGCTGAATAAAGTTGTAGAGAGGCAGCTATAGTGCATGGAAGCCTCCTGTGTAATCACTTCTGACATCAGTTAACTTTTCCATTATCATCACTTCCAAATATCCTTTCAGCCTCTTTCTTCTAGACATAGAACTTCCTTTTGTTTCCAACCCACTGCAATTTTATGTCATGCTGCTGCAAACAAATGTGAAATCAATTTTGTGTTTTTCAGCCTGTACGCTCCTTTTCGTCAGGCATCAGCAAAACTAACATCAATTCCAGGGTGCTTCAACCTTATTTAAAATATTCACCACTTAGAAATTGTACTAGGCTCTGTAAAAAGGGTGGAGAAGGTAGCCTGGAGGTGGTAAACACATTGAAGCATCACCTGAATGCCGTTATGTAGGACTATGAATATTTCAGAAGTCACTCCAGACCAGACCAGGAGAATTATTACAAAGAGCACCAGACGGTTTTCAAGGTACCTCAGATTGTTCTGTAAGACCTAAAATAGATAAAAATACAGAGTGAAGAATAGGTGTCTATGACAGTTACTGTCACCTTTACACCTTCTACGTGGAACTTGTCCTTGGCTTTTAGGTGCTTTACCGGACATTATCAGACAGATAATGGTGTGAGAGAAGATGCAGCCACAAGTTTCTTTCTAGTGACAACCAGGGTGCAGGGCATCTTTCAACTACGTGGAGACAAACCCCAGCCAGTCTAACTGAAACTTGGTTTGTCAAGAAAGGAGAAAGAGGAGATTCCATCATGGAATCACCTGGGAAGCAACCAGCCATAGAGATTATAGGTGAGAAGGTCAGACTACTGAGGTACACCCAGTTTAGTGGAGAGAAGAGAGGTGCCCAGCATCTTCCAAAAGAGAAGAATATTCTTGGGGAGGATTTTTTTTGGTTTTGGTGGGGTTTTTTCTTTTATGACATGTCTGGCGGGTTGCTTAGGAAGGTCCTGTGCGGTCATTTAGTGAGTTTTATCCTTCCCGCCATTAGGTGTTGATTTTCCTTTTCACTTTTTAGAGACATGCAAAACTCTGAGCGCTTCTTACCTTCTCTACATACTCCCTTCATCTCACCTTTTGTTTCTAACACTCACATTACTCCCCCCCCCACCCGTTTTTAATCTATTTTTCTTCTGCACTGACACCCCCATCACACAGCATGCAGCACTGAGTTACTCTGCTCAGCTTTGATTTCTAGTACTTTTCCTGAGAAGACTACGGACTAGGGTCTTCCAACCTTCTTTTTTTTCTTTCTGTATAAGAAGAAATCTTTAGATGGGCCAGACAACACTTTCCTAACTGTTCTCCAGATGTGGAAGCTACTGAGTTCAGCTCCACTCTGAGGAGGCAGGTTTACATGGTTTTCAATTCCCCATTAATATTATTGTACATTATGCTAAGCACATGCTATTGACATCATATCTGTCATGTTTACTATAGAACAGTAGAAAAGAGAAAGCACTCTTCTCTGATTTACAGGATATTGAATATACCTGAAATTTAATCAAGAACACATTTGTAATGAGGCTGAAAATGGCCTGTCAAATGCTAGCTGATGATTTCTTAATTAAAAACAACTATAAATCTTCTATATGAGAGGTAAGAATATTTTATTAAGGTATCACTGTGGGACCACATAGAGTACATAATGAAAAACAAAAAGAAGAAATCTGAACCCCCACCCCCCCTTAAACCAGCAGAAAAATCCTCGTCTTAATTCTGTTTTTAAAAACACGTACAAATACCAATCTAAAAGTAATAAACCAGGCAGGACCAGTACCTTGGGGCGACTACTCAATAAATTGCTGAAGAAGCATCACCATTCCTGGTCTGATGTTTATTGCTAGAACTCAGCTCTTGTTTTTCATGCCTTGCTTCAGCGGTATGCAAGCTCACTGGCAGCCCTCCTTTAACAGCTATTGACTTCATCCTTTTAAAAGAAAAGTGTCCTTAGAATTCTCCCAGAGACTGAAAAGCGAAGTCCAAGCTACTTAATTCAGGCAAGAAAAAAGGCTGAGTATCTTGTACCGGTCCTTCACATGCTGTCTGTGGAACTGTTCACAAATATTTATGTTGTGGTTTAACCCCAGTAGGCAACTAAGCCCCACAGCCCCACTCACTCCTCTCAGTGGAATGGGGAAGAGAATCAGAAGGGTAAGAGTGTGAAAACTTATGGGTTGATACAAAGACAGTTTAATAGGTTAAGCAAAAGCTGCACATTAAATAAAGCAAAATTTGCTGTATAGGATTTGTTCACTGTTTCCCCTCAGCAAGCAGGTGTTAAGCCCCCTCTCCCCCCGCGCACCCAGGAAAGCAGGGCTCCATCATGTGTAGTGTTGACTTGGGAAGACAAAGTATAGAGTTATGGAATATCCTGAGTTGGAAGGGATCACAAGGATCATTGAAGCCCAACTTCTGGCCCTGCTGTCACTGAAAATATTCACCCTTCCTTCCTTTCCCCACAGCTTTTATTGCTGAGCAAAATGTCATGTGTCATATGTTATCAATTCTCCATTTTTTCAGTTGGGTTCAGCTGTCCCAGCTGTTTCCCCTCCTGCCTTCTTGTGCACCCAGCTTCCTCCCTGGCAGGGGAGTGTGAGAAGCCGAAACAGACATGATGCTGTGTAAGGACTCTCCAGCAATAGCTAAAGCATTGGGGTGTTGTCAATACTGTTTTCAGCACAAATCCAGAATACAGCACCACACAAGCTACTAGGAAATTAACTCTATCCAGGCAAAACCTGTACGATTAATTAGCTCTTATCTTTACATGCAATGGCTATTCTACTTGTTTATCTTTCCCATGGATGTCTGCACAAAGCACACAAATTTTCCCAAAGGAAAAATGCTTAGTTTTGACTATGCTTCCCAGACAAATCTAATCTGGGCCCCACTGGGGCTGTTCTGTTCTCAAGCAAGACCACAGTATACAGATAAGATTTGTCATACACAGCTGAATCACATTTACAACTACTGCATAACTCCCACAGGCATGGGCTGTGTGTGTCAAAACAAGACTCTGAGCCCTCTGTCTCCTCAGCCATACCTCTCCTGTACTGTTTATACTGGGTAGGGATTGCCACTTTCCAGTCTGAGCAGTCTTCTAGACTATCGCACAGCCTGCAGGACCCAGGAACTCTTTTAGAATATCCAGCACCAGATGCCTCCAAACACCACACAGGAGCAAGTTTGGGGGCATACATGCATCCTTACCTCTGTGTCCTAGTGTCTTCAGAAAGGAAAAGCACCCACACTGTCCAAATGAAATCTGTGGTACACATCATCCAGCTCTCCAAGCAAGGTGATGGGGAGACTGGGATTCCAGGACATACCACAGTTCCCGTCTCCTGCAGAGCCTTCTCATTGCCTCTTCTGCTTTGGAGGTAGAGACCACCTTGGGCAGAGCCAGGAGGTTTAAGCGAGCATTCACTCCCCCTTTACTTGGCAGTCCCAAGCCTGCATCTAGAGCGTTCTGTCCGGTTCTGGATCCCTGTTGCAGAAGAGAGAGTGAAAACGACATCAAGTTTGGCAGAGTGTTATGAAGATGGATACATGCCTGGAGAACACGCTCTGCAAGGAAAGATGGATGCAACTGTGTTTCTTCATGCTGAAGAAGGGATGGTGGAAAGGGATTTAATTTCTGTCTACTACAACTGAAAGTAGATTTATAGTGAAGATGGAGCCCATCTCTGAGGTACACAGCAAAAAAAAAAAAAATCAATGATCAAAAGTCTCAGAAAAAGTAAATCTGACTGGATATAAGGAAAACAATCTTCACTGTGAGAGTGGTTAAGCACCTGAATAGGGGACCAGAGAGGCTGTGGATTCTCCATAAACAAATGGAGAGCTATGGACTGGGTTGGTGAGAGGGTGGAAAACTTGCTGGGCTCCGACAGCGGCAATGCACAGGAACAAGCCCAGCTGACAGTCTTACCAGTGGCATCCCTCAGGAACTAATACTGAGACTATACAATTTATTATGATTGTTAGCAATCATAATATGAGAGAGAGCTCACTCCTGGCAAGGCTGCAGGTGATACCAAACTGGGGGGAGCAGCTGTCATTACAGAGGGTGTGATTGCTACTCAGAGGGACATAGACAGGCTGTAAAAATGGACTGACAGGATCATGAAATTCTAGAGAGACAAATGCCAAGTCCCCCACGAGCAGTGGAATAACCCCACGCAACAGTACAGGCCAGGGGCTGACGGGCCGGAATGCAGCTTTGCACAAAAAGACTGAGAGAACTGAACATGACTTCACAGTGTTTCCTTGTAACAAAGGCAGCCAAACACACACTGTCATGTTTTAGAAAAAGGGTAACCAGCAGGTAGAAGGAAGTCATTATTCCATTCTGCCTGGCACTTCTGAGACTGCATGTAGTGTATTGTATTGTATTCCCCATGCAAGAGCTGTTGACATAGGGGAAAAATTCAAAATTTCACTAGTCAAGTCATTTCCTCTGGGTTTCCTTAGCTTCTGCTGGTCAAACCTTTCAGAAGTACCACAGGCACTCAGGAGTGTCAGCTTGACTGACTTTCAATTAGATGTACCCTTTAGGATGCTTAGGTGGTTCTGAAGCTGTTGCATTTTAGAAGGAAACTAAATCGCTCTGCAAGAAAAGGCAAAACAGGTTGCAGAGCTGGCAAAGGAAACCCAAGTGAAAATATGTTGTATCAGCTGCTTGCCCACATGCTTTTCTTAATACTGCTGAAAAAGGTTTTGTACTGTCTTCAGCTAAACTGCTCCTGTCCTTAGCTCATCAGAGTAAGGGGAGCCTCTTGCTGACCAGGAGTAATTCTCCTCATCTTGGCCTCTGCACTGGTGATTGGAGAGAGTGAGACAAACAAAAAAGAAAAAAAAATAATAGTTTTGTTCATCATAGAAGAAAATTTGAAGGTGGGACAGGGAAGGGAGATAGGCTGAAAAGATCTGTTAATTTTTTTCAGATGTTTCCTGGTGTAGAAGGCACTTTATAAAACCCAAAATTCTGCACTAAATGGCAAATTGAGATGGTTCTTTCCCTTTCTCATATTGGTTTCTCTTACATGCAGTAACTATTTACCCACATTAGGCATGCAGTCCTGAAAAGAAAGTCTGAGATATAATTTCTAAAGACATGTGTTGCTTCCAAGCCATTTATAACAAGAGACTTTATAAATATCCAGAGATGTCTCTCCTCTGCTATGCAACAGTAAGAGATATGTTCAAAGCACCTAATGCAATTAAAGTGCTCAGGAGAGGAAAAGATACAGCAGTGCAATAAAAGTAAATGGCTGTCAATGCTTAGCAAGGTATATAGTGAAATAATAATGTATTAAATAGGGTAGAGAGAGTCCAAAACTATGATGGTTAAAAAAAAAGTTGTAAATAACCATTTAATCATATCACACATGAAACAGGGACTGGTGCTTGGTTCACTAGTGCTTTCTAATCTTCCTCTTTGGAAGTCCTGTATGATTTGGTGGTTTTCTTCCCACGAGCAACTTAAGCACACAACCAGGAAAAAATGCTGCATTTCTAGGTCTGCCGGTGGCTCCAGCAGGATGGTGACTTTGGGAAAGTATCCACAGGCAGGTGAAGCCCAGCACCACTTGGCCTCTGCCAGGGGTCCTGCTGATGGGATCTGTGTGACTGGGGGGAAGAGAAGAGCACCCTGCCATGAGATAGATGTTGCACCTTGTAAGCAGGGGCACATACCCCACTGAGATGTGCCGTGAGGAATGGATGCAGTCCTCCAGTTCCCCTAAGGAAATCTTCTTCCACGTTCACACTGCCATTACAAAGAGGAGGGAGATGAAGTCCTGACACCATCAATGTTAGTAAGAAAAACAGACTCCACAGAAAGAAAAGTGAGAAACCTGCACTCCTTCATCCCACTCTCCACCTGCTCCCACATAAGCCTCAACACTTGCTTTTTATTCAGCCCCACTGTCACTGCCCCTTTTCTTGGGGTGGATGTTGCAAGTGTGGCAGCCAGGGGTGCAAGGCCATAATGCCAAAAATTAATGATCATGTTGGAGACGCAGAAACATCCTACGTGTCTGACAACTCCTGTTTCCCACTGCCTTTGTCTAGATTGTCATATCTTGACATTATTGTAACACTGTTTTGGAAACAGAGGACATGGTACATTTAATTATACATTATGTTTGTAGGCTGCCAGGATGACAGCTTGTTCTTAATAACCAAACACTTGATGATAATCAAACGGAACTTTTGTGTTTAGCTGACAAAGTGCCATCCGGAAGGAGCACAGCAATGCAAAAGATTTGGGGACTTCAGCAAACATAGCAAAACCACCCATCCACCAGCCTGGCCCCAGGGTGAGGACCCTGGCGTTGTGCTGCCCAGAAACCTCAACAGTCAGCATGCTGAGCTCTCCAACATTTGTCTACCAAAGTGCTGTAAAGAAGCTTTGGTTTTTGGAAACTTTATTTTGACAGATTGGTGAGACCCAATAACTCCGTTTCTTTTCCTTTTTCATAATGTCCTGTAAGAGCCCTCCATATTCCCCTACTCCTGATTCAACATCCAAATATTCTCACTGGTGTTTCTTATCTCATAAAGACTGAACAAGGACTATCATCTGAACCACCCACAATGACTGGAAGATTCTGAAAAATTATGATAGAGAAGCAAAAGCTCTCTCTGTGGTGATATTTCACCTTTGTATGATTGCCAATCTCAGACAAATACCACACCAAGTTTTCTTTCCCAGGCAGATATGAATTTATCTACCTTTTTAAACACTAAAATACTTATAAAAGCAGTCTTTCCTTTCACATAAACCCTGCATTGTATCCAGAACACAAACTGAAACTTTTCTGTATCACCTAAGAACTTTCAGCACATTCCTAGTCCTTTCTGTAGCCCTGGTCAATCTTTTTCTCTCTAGTGGATGAATATTGGCTGCAAAACACCAGAATTTTCCACAGATGCCCTTTATCTCCACCAATAGTCAAAGGTCCAGGTACAAACACCTCTAGGCTCTCAGGAAACACAGCCAAGCTTTGCATCCTTTGGAAGCAGCTTTTCTTCTGTGTACACGCCTTCACAGGACATGCCTAGAGACCTCTCTTAGGCCCTGAAGCTAAGATGCTCTTCTGTGATACATCCCACACTGCCAGTGCAGGGATACAATGAAATTATGTTTCCTGTGACTGCAGACCATTGCTGGATAAAGAAATTAGTGACACGATGAAGACTCTTTTGGAAGCATTAAAATCAGTTTCTCCCTATTCTTCTTACCACCTACATGAAAAAGTAGTTATTTCATTCCCAAGAAGGAAAAAAAGGAAGGTTGTGCTCTGTGATAGCTGAACAAGAATAATAATCAGAACAATGAAAGACGGTGTACAGTTTCGAGAGAGAGGGAGATTTGCCAATATTGCAAAATTATTTACTCTGTTTTACGTATAAACAAATACTATATGATGTGATCCTCCACGGGAATGAAGACTCATTTAAAACCCTCTCTGGACCTACCTTCTCTCTAAAGGTTCATTTCCTTGTTCACTCCAGATGGTCTTGCTTTCCTGTGCTGTTGAATTTCTCTCTTTCCTCCTCTCAGAGGACAGCACTCCTGGATGACTTTTCCCTGTCTGAACTCCCAATGAACAGCCAGGTGACAGGTCACTGAGTCTTTGTAGGAAGCCAGAGGATGAGAAGTTCAGTTCCAGCTCTTCCCATGGTTTTTCCCTGTGCTATTCATAAGGGGTCAAGCCCCTCAGCCAGTTACTCCCAAGTCCTGCTGCAGTAACAAAAGTCTTTAAATCCCAGGGGGTTTCCATTCTCTGTCACCAGGTGGTGATGCTGGCATGGACAGGCTAGGTAGTTTTGAAAGCTCCAGGCATGGCTGGTGTGAAGCTCCCCTTGGCAAAGCCTCCATAAGCACAGCACCTACTCCATAATCACACTCTGCTGGGTGGCCATGGCAGCTTCTCTCTACTGCCTTTCATCACTGAATGCTCAGTGCTCAACCTTTCCACACAAAATTTGGATCAAGGTCTCCAATGGATGAATCATTCTGGAGTAATGTTTTTGTCCAGTTTTTCCACTGTTCAGCCTTGCAGTTGTGATAAAGATCTAACTATAGCATGAAAAAAGTACAAATATAGTAACAGCTCAAAAAAGTGTTCCAGTGACAGCCTCACTTTCAGGGGAGAGGAAGTAAGTTAAGACTGAGGTGCATGTCTCACCCTTACCTTGTAATTTGCCAGCACAGGAGGCCTATTTGTAGTACAGTTGTGACAATATTTAAATATAGTAAATTTGAATCTGAATTATAGATGATGTTTTGTACTTTAACAGATCTCACTGGCTAAATATTTATCTTTTCCTCTTTCAGGTGTCTCCTTTTGCTGGCAGATTTCCAGTTCTCTCTGCATTGCTTCTCTACTCTGGAAATAAGGTGTTGAATAAGGATCTCTCTTCTTCAGAACTTGGCTCCTCTTTTACTTGGCTCCTGGGGTGAAAGTAATTAAGAGTAATTGATTGCTATAGAAATATTAATATTTATTATTGGTACAGCAGCAATATCCTGAAGCTCCAGCAGCTGTGATATAAATATATGTGAGAGCAATAACTGTGATAGGGCAGCTGAGGACTATTACATTGACCACAAGGTCAATGCCCTGCCATCATGTAGTTGCACTCTGAAAAAAGTGGAGTAGGGAACCTCCCAGAAAAACACCTTGCAAAGCAGAGTTGCAATCATTTGCATGCAGCAAAAATGCAATCATTTTAAGCCCTGCTTCTGTTGAGAGGATCTCTGGGAACTGGTATCTATGATTCAGTTATTTGAGAAGCTGATGAGTATGGATTGAAAGAAGAATCCTCCATTTAAACTTCTTTACCATGGGTCAGCCTAGCTTCTGCAATTGTGCCACGTACTTCATTCTGCTGAAAGTTAACTGCAATCATCAGAAAAATTTGCCATGACATAAGCACAGCAGAGGAGCATTTCTATCTTGGTGTGCCTGGCATACCAAACCACCACATTAGAACATTAGCTGCTGATATTTCCTGTGAAGTGTGTCCTACCCACAGAAGAATACTACCTTACTTTTGAGGAAGAATATAATGGTGAGATGTGTGGAAGCAGACAGCATTCATCCCACCTTTCTACCACTTCTACCTGCAGTATCCCTGATTTTGGCCAAGAGTGAAGCAACTTCAAATATCTCCACTCCAAAATGTTATTTTGTCCAGAGAGTCAGCATGAAAATCATATCATTGCAGTAGGTCCCAAATGATACAATTTCAAGGTACCACAACAGAAAGGCTAGGAACAAAATTCACACATTAAAAAAATAATAAAGAACATTTGGGGTGTGTCTGGTTTTTCAAATCACAATACAATAGCTTGAAGAACATGGGACTTTGCTTCATGGAAATTCCTCTGCCTTATTCCTTTGTCCTGCAAAAAATCACTTTAAACAAAATTTCACCCTATAGTGCATTGGTGTATTCCTATTTATGTACACAGAGATTAAGAAGATATACACATCATGTATGTGTCTGAGTGAGTTTTTAACAGTTTTATCTACTTATCCATGAGTCAGGATGATTATAGTTAGATCATGGGATGGAATGATAAGGCACTTTAAATGTATTAAGAGATTTGATAAAAATGACAAGGGCCAATCATTCTAATTAGCCAAGAAAGAGAGAACAAAATGTAGAAGGATTAAAGAAACATTGTCAAATTACATTTTAGAAACCATATAATTGTAAAAAATCAATTTTATGACAACTTACACTTTCAATAGCATGTCCTGGTTTAGAGATTATTTAAAATTCTCTTGAGAAGGAAAATTCTACTTCCTGTTCATTTTTGGAAGAAATATGAAATCTGGATTCTGTCCATAGAAGTCTCGTAAGTAATTATATGTTGAACAGTTTATTGGGTTTTACATAAATAAGTTAGAATAGAATAACTTCTTCAAATCTGCCAATTATAGCCAAATTTTCATCTTAGTTCCATTAAAATATGTGGGTTTTCTTAAAGAAACGTGGCATTTCTCAAACAGACAAAGAAAAATAAGTTGTGCTGTTTCTGCTGTGCTACTGCCTGTGTTCCAGTGATGTAATTTAGAACATGTATTCAAAAAGAAATATTGGTTCTGGGAATCTCCTTTTCAACCTCCAATTTGAGACAACTAAAAAACCCCATTTTTCAAAGTTGCAGTACTTAGCTCTTTCTCAAAATGAGGTTCCAGTTCAATGTCTCAGAAAATGCAGGTCCCTAAAACAGTTGTTTTGAAAAACTCTGCAATTTTTTAAATTGCATAAGCTTTCCAGAAGTAGCACATCAAGGAATTAAGAAGAAATATTTGGTCTCTTTTGGTATTTTCCTTCAAATGTATCATGTTGTCACAGTAATTCTTCTGAGGAATGATGGACTAACTATGCTATGCTAACACAATTGGAAATATCCTCTTTCTTTTTCCTGCACAGATACAAATCTAGTTTTAAAATTCTGTTATATAAGTGTATTAGCTAGTCTGCCCTAAAAACATCGCTGACAGTCTTAAATGTCCCAGTTCAAAATATTTTTCAGTGACATCAAACATTTTGTGGATTATTTCTTGTTTCCCTTGATTTTTTTTTTTTTTTTTTTTTTTTTAATGCCAAGTAAATATTCCACGTTTAGTTAAGAACTAAGATATTTTTTTTTTCAGGGTTAATATTTACAGTTTCCTAACCAGCCAAATATTTTCCTAGAGTAGATCTGCCATGGGGTGCTGTTAAGTACCATTGAGGACTGCTTTCCATTCCAGGCACTACAATTAAAATCAAAAACTTATTGGCAAATATGAACAAGTGCAAATAAGTGCAGTAGAAACTAGATATGCTGGGATAATAGGAGAGCTAGGGATGAGTGCAATGAGAGCCAAGGGTCTATTGGATAACTGAATGACTCCATGAACTGGCTTACAGACAAAGGAAGCTTGGCACAACAAGGTTGTCTAAACAAAAATGAATGGTCAATGGCATAATACGCTATGTGTATTCATAATAAAGAACAAATAATAAAGAGAGGAGGGTACTGTTTAGGGTGATGCAACTGGTCATGACTTGACTATTGCCATAACCTGAAGACCTTGACAATGCAAGTCATACCAAGGGAAATTTCCTGACAAGATCTTCAGGTTGTTCAATATTACAAAGCAGGTGAAGTGAAGCTACGGCTAGACTGAGCCATAGTTCAACCTGCTGAGTACACAGTTTACTGTTTCTTGAATTTCATATCAGGGAATTCTAGAAAATGTTTTACATGGCAAAACCAAGGTACAAAGAAAGAAATGTGCTTCAGAGTTAAAATTACTGACCCTGTTGCACTGAAGCTCTGCAGAAAACTTTCAAGAAAGGACGTTTCTGTGACTCTCGGCTTCTGTCACTAGTACAAATAGAGACTGCGGCCTTAAGCCTTTGGAGGCAAGATGAACTAGATGATTCAATAGATCTTTTCCATCTCTATTTTTTGTGAGTGCGCAAACAAATATTCATGCCATGGAACATTAATCACTGTTGGGTCTAAATCAAAGGTCTAAATCAAAGAAGTGAAATAATGTTTTGTACATGCTCAGCACACAATGTTCTAATGTTTATAAGTATGTAATTTCCAAACCAAATTTCTCTAAACACAGCAGTGCATCATTCAGTACATTCATTTTCAAGGGTGAAGTTTCTAAACAAAGTTGTTTTGAGTTACTGGGGATGAAAAGCATATGAAAAATAGCTTAAGTGGTGAAAATCACTTTTCCCTCCTCTTGATTGGATAACTTTGAAAAAAAATACAAACAGCTGGATTAATGTTTATGAAAGTTTCTAAAACAAATTGAGTCTTGGACTGAGACTGAGCATGAAAAATTTGAGCCCCAAAGGTAATATTTTTTTAAGGAAGTTATAAATGGCTGTGATTTAGAATTGAAATGTCATTTTCAAGCTTTTCAAGATCATCACAACTGCAATGCTACATTAACTTGTGTTGTGCAAAGCTGTAGCAATAAAAGAAAAACAAATTCTCCTAATTTCCACTCACCTGCAGCAAGTTACTCTGTCAGGAGATCTGTCACAAAAACAGAAAACAGAGAAAGAAGGAGGGTGAGTAGAACTAGAGAAGAGAAGGAGAAAAGGAATAGAAATGAATGATAGGTGGGGGAATGAAAAACAAAGAAAAAATAAAGATGGAGCAGAACAGTGTCTCTTCAATACCTCTATTTCCCCAGGGAGCGTAAGAGTTCTTTGGTCAATGTTGTTCATTTTTCACCACACAGTGGTGAAAAACACAAGACATGGAGATGGTAAAGAAGAAGCCAAAAAGAAGATGAAAATTGGAGGGAAGATAGAAGAAGTGGATAAAAGAGGGAGCTTAAAAGAGAAATGATCAAGGAAAGCAATTTTGGAGCTATTGCCGGAATTCTTAGAAGAGTCCTGGAATTATTCTGTCAGTTAGAATTCAGTGAGAGCTCTACTTAAAACCATTTTTAGAAATCTGAAAAAGCAGGGCAAAGAGAGAAGTAGGCTATGTGGAGCCTGGGTGGAGAAAGAGACAGCCTGGAATTGTCCAAGGCTGCAAAACCATTTTTCTTTTTCTTCCTGCCACTGGAAGGAAGTCCAGTTGGTGTTTGCCAGCAAGGAAGCCCCTCCAAAGCCAAGACTCTGGAAGGACCAGAAGCTATGGAAGCTCCTAAAGCTCCAGGTTTCCAAGGCTGCCTCAGTGTCAGGGATCTCAGATTAAACAGGCCATGAGGAATGAAATTACCCAAATCTAGCAGTGTTCCTTAAATTTCTTAGCAAATTGAAGTCTTCTGCCAGAGATTCTGTATAAACATACTCCTTGAAGATCCTTTCTGAAATTTCTACAGCTTCCTAAAGCAATTCAATGGCTGTTCTGGTTGATGACTCTGCTCTGCAAGAGCTAGTTCTAAAGCATTTTGGGCAGCAGTTTTTGATTGAAGCTTGCTCTTGCTCTAACAGCATAGATCTGAAGCCTTATCAGTTTTCTGCTGATACCATTTTCACTCCTCTCAGATGTAAAACATGTGCCCTGTATTCTGCATTTTCTGCTTGTCGCCAGTTAGTGTTCAATGAAGGACTCCTCCATGAGTTTGAGCCACAGGCACTACTCTTATCTTCTTCCAAACCACCTGCAGGGGTTGAGCATCATTCCTAATTTTTCCTGTATAAACCAGTTGTCAGATTACAAACATCCATTCTGGCTCTGATCTAGTAAAGAGTGAACTGTTTGCTGCTTCATGACCATAACCTGCTATGGACAGACAACAACAGGAAAAATAAACCTCTCCTCTCCTCTCCTCTCCTCTCCTCTCCTCTCCTCTCCTCTCCTCTCCTCTCCTCTCCTCTCCTCTCCTCTCCTCTCCTCTCCTCTCCTCTCCTCTCCTCTCCTCTCCTCTCCTCTCCTCTCCTCTCCTCTCCTCTCCTCTCCTCTCCTCTCCTCTCCTCTCCTCTCCTCTCCTGACTACAGATATTCTCTCTCATTTCCATACTCTTATTTTAAACTAGCCATCCTTGCTCCCTAGACAACAGCAAGAAAAGTTCAGTGACTCATTTCACCCATTCTGGTCTTGCTGACATTTAGAAACAAATGTCAAGCTGATAGCTTATTTGGGAGTCAAGAGAGAGGCATTGTCCTCTGCTACTCAAAGAACCTTGGTGCAACATTCTTCGCACTTTTTGCAATATTCTACATATTATGTATCTTAAAAGGTATAAATGATATCAAATTTCACCTCTATTTTAGCAAATTCTGAGCAGGTAATAGAAGTATGTATAGCAGGCACATTAAGAATGAAAATAATAAAGCTGATAAGGGAGTGTTTTGATACATAATTTCTTTCCTCTTGGGAACATATTTGCATGTTAGTTTTAAGGACATCTTGCACAACATATAAGAAGCTTCACTTAACCCTAAGAATGCCTCATGAAATGAGTGTCACATAATAGAGCCCACAAACAAACCTTTGGTACTGTGTGAAGGTGGCAAAAGGCAGGTATTTGTCAGTATTGATTCAAAATTCAGCTATTTGAAAAATTTCCATTGGGGCTGTTTTTCAAAGACAAATATCTTTGACAAATGTGTGCACATAAATATTTTGATCTGGAAGATGCTGATTCTGTAGAAAAACAAAGCTCCTTAAAGCCGAATATATCTATAAATCTCTACCTACATCTATGTCTAAACAGAAATGAATTTTGGTTCTGCCATACATCAATAACCATAAAGATGCATTGTGGGACAGAGAGCCTGGTTTCTTGAAATTCAAAATCTCTGTATTAGTTTGAAGTTCCCTGGAGAAAATGTATCATTTTAAGTGTTGTAAGGGACTGTGAGGCATTCCACAGGCAAATAGCTCTATAATACTGTGGTATGGCTCTGTTTAATGCATCTCTGAGACAAAAACTTTTTGTACCAAAATATATGGGATTTCATTTTTCACAAATGCTTAACAACTTACTTCAGGAAGCAAAAATAATTTTCATCTTAATTCTTTAGTAAACAGTAATGTGTCTAGTAAATGCGAGCTAATACACAGGAGTTTTTAGCAATGAGGAGGCTCGATATGAAAGCTGGTCTGGGGATTACTCTGCACCCCTAAGGGAATGGATAACAGGTACAAAACTTCACAGGACTGTGGTACTTGTTGACTTCCTGATGTGAAAAAAAAGTGAGAAGCCTCTCCTCAGTGTAACTCATTCTCATAATATGGTTTTGCTATTTAAAGGACAGTAAGAAATTCTAGGCATGCTTTATACTGAGAGGTATATAAGGATAAGTTGGAATTTCATTTTGAGGAAAGCTTTTAGGGATAATTAAATCAGCTCTTACATAATTTAGATGAACGGCCTAGGCAGACAATTAAAAATGTATCCCAAGCTCAACAGCTCTATGAAAAAACATGCAAAGACAAAGTGGACTTAATTGCTTCTTTTTTTTCCACATTAAAAATTCTGCCAGAGGTAAAGACTAAGAAACATTAAATAATTTGTCCAAAATGTCCCCAAAGTTGATGGAAACACAGGCACAGTATCTGACACGGATTCTATAAGAATAATACTCTGTGGAAACTAAGTATCTCTTCTGGGTAGCAATCACAATGGCTCAAGTCTGCCTTGATCAAAGCCGGGGTCTGATTGTAGGATGAGACCTGACAGCCTCATATTTAAAAGATTTGAAGACTGTGCAGTTAAAAGTTACTATGGTTATCTACAGCAATGGAATCTACCTATCTTGGAATGAAAACAGTGTCTGTAATGACATGTAGTCACTTCTGGTTTTAGTGGAAGTCAGAACAGCTAATCCTAACCTTTCTCTTCAAATGGTGATACACTTTTGATCACAAAACAAAGAGGAAAAAAGAACTCAGAACACACTTTTTAGGTGACTTTTTTTTTCTAGAGAGATACAAAGGTTCCAGACATTTTCAATAGATACTTCAGATCACTTAGTAAAGGAAAATGTTCTGGAAATACCAAGAGCAGTACTCCATGTGGCAGCCTTCAGCACAAAAGATGGCCTAAGATATTTCTGCCCACTGCCTGCCTTCCTTCCTTTCTCATCTCCAACACTCTTCGTGCTTACCAGTGCCTTATCAGTGCTCTGCTCCATATTGCATCCATAGGTATAGTTTTCTTTGGCAGAAAGGAATCTCTTACAGAGAGTTTTTGGGTTAAAAACACAGAGGTTTGTGTGTGCATGTGTTAAATAGATTTTCCACATCTTCAAACCAGTCCCACACAAGTAGTAGGATGGACGGAAGTGACGGAGTAACTTTTGACAGGATGTAGTTCACTTAAAGTAGCTCTGCCACCACAGAGTTCATAACATGAAACAAAAGTATTTGTAACACTGCTCACAAGTAGAGCAGCATTTTCCAGTCTTACAAAAAACATGTTTCTCCACAAAGACTGATAGATTTTTATTGAACTTTCTGATTGTTCTATTTTATCACTAGAGGCAAGCAACAAAGCTATTAGAACTTTGTTTTAATTGTCTCTCAGGTACTATTGCAGTCTTTTGGGTCCCTTTGTGCTACACCGTTTTTAATTAAGAGGTTATGGACCTGCTCACACCCATGAGACTCCATTAAATGCAGCTGGATGGTACATAATGCTTACTGAATTACAGCACAAAATCTGTGTGACTGTAAACGTGCTGTCTTAAGACACGTCCAGCTAAAATTCAATGGAAAGTTTAATGAAGCTTGTCAGCTTGTCTAATAAAGAATACTGCCACTCTGTACAGAGCTGGAAAGCACAGAAAATTTTGTCACAGCCTTTTTGTCAGACACGATGAGCACTGAAGCCCAAGCTGAAGTACAGACTAGAAACAATTGCTTTTCATTTGATATAGTTATGTTGCTCTTTCCAACAAATTCAGAAAACGTGGAAAAGGGAGACCTGCGAGTCTGGAAGCAGAGAGAGAGAGAGAGAAGGAAGGAGATAGTTTGCATTTTGAATTTAGTTCAGTAGAGGTAAAATGAAAGGAAGGTTGTTGGTGAACATCTGGTGAGTCCATGAGTTCTGAGTGTTAGCACACAAATAGTTTTTGGGTGATCAGAGGTAGAATGACTGCATCCTTTGGAAGGTCTTTCCATTCATAACTGGGTCTGAGTCTGCTCTAGGAATTTGCTGCTCTGTGGGGTGCTTGTTAAAGACCACTGCTTTTCATTTCAGTCTGAGAAAACAGGGATTCATGTATTTCAGTATTTCTACTGCAAGATCCCTGAAAATCCTACAAATCTAAGAAACTGATTATTTTTGCATTTGTTTCTCTAGCACAACTGGCTGTTTCTTTAGCACTGTTTAATGCTATTTGCCACACTCACTTGGTGTTCTTTACAATTGATTGGTTTGTGGAGGAAAATGTGGTTGTGCTGGGGGTTTTGAACATGACTGTTGCAAAATGCATTTATTTTGTAATGTTGACCATGATAATTAGAAAGTTGAGGTTGGTGAAATCCATGGACACTCTAATGGGCCAGGTAGTTGTTAATAAATTGTTGTTAAGAAAATTGCTATAGGATTCTAAGGTTTTAGGTCAGATGAAGAAATTATCCTCATACAACATAGACATCCTGCTGCATACAACTTTTCATAAACCTCTTAAACCAGGATTTTTCTTGATTATTATTCCTTCAAGAATAACTGCCCATATCTTTCCATGGGAATTGGTGAAACTACGAGTGAGTGAGAAATAAATGAACTATTTTGCATTATGCCCAGCTTTAAAATCTGCATGCTGCTATGTTGTTCAAGGTGAGACTGTGATGATACAGGATCCTGGTAAAATGCATGGATGTACTCTGAATGATCAGAGAGGTTTTATGCTGAGAAATTTTTGAAGCATACATTGTCTCAGAGAAAAAATGCTCTCTGAGTGAAAAGATTGACATAGACATTGTATGCATCCTACTTCTATTACAACTGTGGTTGTGTCTGATGCGCCAACCTGAGTTCCTGTATTCATCATTACTGAGAAATGTATAGAAAGCTCTAGGGAACAGGGGTGGAAAAAGAGAGCTGGTAGTGCAGTTTTTTGTTGGAACTCTCTGAGAAGTCATTAATAGTGTCTTGTGTCTTTGAGTTTAAAGACAGAGAAGCATATGTCTTTTTGCCTTGAGTTACTTTTTGTTCTGAGTATCAGAAAATCATTTTGTTGTCTTGCTGATGCAGTCTTGCATGATGTAACATTTCTGTAGCTCTTACAGAACTTAAAGATCCTCACTCTTTTCAGTGAGAGGTAAAATACAACTTGAGTGGAGATTATTGGTTACTCTCATCCATCTACACGAATATCAGGTCAGATTTTGGGCTTTCAGATGTGTGATTCCCAAAGCAATCTAATTTAGAGCTTGACAAGATGAAGAGTGCCTAAAAGCAGAAAATATTGTTTCAGGAGAAGAAGTTATTGGTACGTAGGTGGGAGAAAAGACTAAAATCTGTTTTACCATTTGAGTCCCACCAGTGGGGCCAGCCATCCAACACCATGAAGGATATCAGGTCATCCATCCTCATTAGTTCTCTTTCTTTCCTCCCAGTAGCTGTCTGCAGAGCAGGGAGCATCTAAGATGAAACAGGGGCCACAGATTTGGTGGAAACTCCCCATTTCCTCAGCCTTTGTGGACAACAGAAACTGTGTTGGAAAGACAAGAACAGGAAGGACAGAGGTGTGCTGGATGGTTCCTCATCAGTTCCCCTCAGCTCACTATTCTCCTGCCTTCACAGGAAACAGATATGAAACATTGTTCTAGAGTAAATAGAGAAGAGAGAGAGGTCATGCAGAGGGAAAAAATAATAGAACGGAAGGAGAAAAAAGCAGCAAGAAAAATAGTGACATTTGTTACACTGTGGCATGGCCTGGAGGTCCCATTTTGTTTGTGTACCCTTCTACACGCCAGTATTTCAAGCATCACAAAAATGTAGCCGTTACCCTGGGAGTGTAAAAATAAACAAATCCTGCATGAAACAGCGGAGCCAGATTTACTGTCAGAGGTCTGAAAATGCTGGTAGCAACAAAATGTGTTACAAGGGATGAATATCATAAAAGAGAACTGTACAGCTTCTTAGTCCAACCCACATAGGTTTCAACAATATCCAAGTCCTGAAAGACATCTTTCAACAGCATCAAAAGACAAGGGGAAACGTTGTCCTTACTGAAAATAACTTTCAACATGTTCAATGGCACAAAAAATCTTCTGGTTGCTGGGACCCAGCATAGCAAAACTTAACTGCAGAAGTGTAAAGTATTTTCAGGCATCAGCAACTATCTAAGAAATGAAATCAGGTTAGTCCAGGGGATGTGTGCTGGCCATTGTGGGATATGCCAGCGTGACAAAGTCAAAACCAAGCCTCTTTGAACAAGCACAATGAAAAAGATTCTGAAACAAATTCCTTGAGCTTTTTGTCCCCCAGCTCCTTGGGATATTGGCTTCTGATATGCCATACCCTGGGCTTATGTGTGCAGCTGCTGGAGGAGAGGCTTTATGCAACTGGAGTCCAGCCTTGGGTAAAAGCAGGAGGAACGACCAATCATCTGCCAGCAGCCATACGAGGACCACATCATACATAGCACATTGCTCTTTCCAGGCAGTTGGTCAGAGTTCAGCTCCACTCTGTTGACTTTTTGAAAAATGAGCATTATTCTTGCTCACTGGAATTTTAAAGCATTTTTCCAGGAACATTTAGCCCTCATATGCAAACATATTTATCTGAAAAGCTGCAGGAGAACTCTCATTTGCTCAGAAAACTCTGGCAAGCTTTTTTAATGCATCTGTTAGAATCTCTAAGAAAGACAATGAGGAGAAGAGTGAAAAAGCAAATAACAGCTGATTCTAAGGTTTAATTAGTAGCAGGGAAAGTGGTATACAAGGTAGGTACTAATGCCCTTGGAGTAACAGTATTATCTTTATATAACAGCCAGAGAGAGGAGTAGTGCTCATTGCTATACAGTGAGTACCAGTTACTATGCTAAATCTGCCTTTGGTTTTCTTTTTTGTCTAAGAATTTATCCACGTAAATTAATATGCTCAGTGACAATTACATATTTTCTCTAGTTGCAGCAAAAGGTATTTCAACCCTTTTAGGGAAGGTGATAAGGGAAAATACTGTACTCCTTTGTTTTTCATTAATGAGTTAGTTCCATTTTTATTTCTTTAAAAACAAATTTTCTAATGCCAAGCATAGACATGACATTTGCTTGCTGGGGGAGCTGGGAAATAAAGAAAAGCTCTTTGTTATGACTGACAAAATTTAGTACATTTTGTAAGTCAGAATTTTTACAGTTGTTAAAAAGTCTCCGTAGCTACCAAACTCAGTTTACATTTTCCCTATGTATTGTGCATGTTTCTAGACTCCCCTAAACCACCTCTTCTGTGTTTTTTGACTTTCATAACACTAAGCCTTCCCTCCTGTCAGAAATATGAAGGAGCATCCAGGGGTCTGGAATCCCCCAGCACAGAGACCTGGCCGTTCCAACAAGTAGTTTTAGGCCACAGCAGTAAAATGTGTGTTAGCTTCCACTCCTGTACTTGAATCACATAGACAACAAAGGTCTACTGATGATATCAGTTACTTTGTTAGCAGAAAAAACAGGAGTTCATGTGGGTACCCAGCCTCCCCAGGGAAGGAAAGGGACTTGTTCCACATGAGACAGTTTTGGTGGAAAAGTCAAGGTGGAGGTCCAATGAAAAAATAAGCTGGAATGCCAATATTAAAAGTTTGAAAAGGCAAATTGTGAAGCTGAGGAAATGTCAGAATTGTACTCAACAAGCATACATTGTTCTGTAGTCCAGGATTCTTGTTCAACACACAGAGTGAGTAATGGATGAGAGAGGAGCTGGCCAGAACAGAAGGGATGTTCTCTGCTTCAAAAGCTGGATGGCTCAGCTTTATTCCAAATTCAGCTGCCACCTTTGTACAGGATGATGGACGAAAGTGTAGCAATAATGGACATATACAGGAAAGGTTGATTATGTTGTGCAACTCACCTAAAATCTGCTATCTCTTAACTTGATTGTCATTTCGACCTTAACTATCTTTCAATATATTTTTTTTTCCAAAACAACTTTTAAAAGGGTCTGTTTCTCACACCCTGGAGTGCCTGTTGGCAGGCTGTCCAATGCTGATCTGTTGCATCCAGTGAGCTGTTTTTCATTCTACTGCAGTCCTGTCTCCAGGAGCCCTGCCATCCCAGTGCCTCACTTACACTGACACATATGGCAGTGTGTCATGATGACCATGTGGAGCTGTTCATGGGCAGGAAGAAATCAAGCAGGTTTTGAGCCACTGTGGCCAATGCTGTGATTTGAATCTAGTTCTCACTGGTTCTTCAACAGAAGAATTATGAAAACATTATAAAATCATCTGTATCGTCCATGTGAGACCTTGGATAAACAGCAAAAAGTCTGATGAATGGCAAAAAGTCTGAATAGCAGTAAAAAAAAAGGTCGGGAAAAAGTGCAAGCAGTCTATGTGCATGCATTGTTTGGAGATGTGTATGTGTGCCTGTATTCAAAATGTATTACAAGCTCATGTCATAACCTTTTGCAAGAACAAAGCTGAACAACATACTGTTTTTTACCTTGTAGTTGACTGACTTTTGCTATTTTACAGTATTATCAAAGAGGAAAAAACAATTTTCCTTCAGTTTTTTTCCTCCTGATATTTGTGAGAACACTGGAATCAGCACTGACCTGTGCTAATAGGAACCACTAGCCAAAACACTACAGCTGAAGAGATTGACCTTTGCCAATAGCGAGTTCATCTTGCAGAAACCAATGGACAGGGAAAGAGCAAGGGAGACAGCTCCGACAGTAATGGGCTGTAATGGAGTTCTCAGCCTTGCTTTAAGTGCCTTGGTGCTATTTTTTGTGAGAGTTGCTCTGTTTTATGCTCTTTGTTAGGTTCTGTCAAGCCCCATTTAAAATAATGAGGCCCCTTCACTCACTTTCTCTCCATATAGTTCATATCAGACAAGAGAACTTTCAAAGGAAGAACAAAAACTCATCTGCAGAGAAGAGAGGGTGTGGTAAATTACCGATACCCAGGATTCTTGCAGAGGCAGTTAGCCAGGTGTGACCTTGAGAAAGGACAAATCAAACACACATTATCCGGTGCTTTCAGCCAACACCTTCTGCTCCCGGGAGGTGCAAACTCACGCTGGATGCCCGATAAAGCCCCTGCTCTCTAGCATCTGATCCATCTCTCATCACATGGGTGAATCCACAACACACTTCACAAGAGCAGGATGGTTACGAAGACTAATGAGTCTTAGAAGGGCCTTTATGAAAGTTGTGTTTGAATTGGGAGCAAAGGCCATGTGTGGAGAGGTGCTGAGCACTCACAACCATGCATTTCTCCAATAGAGCTGAAACACCCACAGTTCCTTTGCATGTAGGACAGCTCTGCCATGAAGTGATTGATCTGATGATCAGGTGTGTGCTGTAACCATCCACAGCTGTTCAGGGTGCAATAACCTGCATGTGACACAATATCCATTAGCTGATCCTGCTACTAGAGGCACTAATGAAAAGATATTTTGCCCTTATAGAACTCCTCTTAATCACCTTTGAACAAAATCTAAAATATTGTTCTGAGACAACAGTGGGAATAGGTTTAATTACTGCTTCCTTTCCTTGTAATAAGAGAATTGGAAATCAGACACAAGTCCAGCTGACTACATGATCTTTCCTGATCAAAGTAGGAGTCTAGGGCTTGAGGGTAGAATGGTCTGATACTTCTGGGCTGAGGAATGAAGATCCAGTTTGTTTGTCTCTATCACAGCAGCACCAAACTTCAGTGTCTCTCACTTTATAACCCTGTTTTGAGAAAGGGGTAGATACCTAAAACTCTAAGATACAAATTTCTTTTCTTCTCAGGAATGGGAAGCCAAAATAAATGAGCTGGTAGACTGAAAGCCCTATTGAAAAGACGTAAGTACCTGGCAAGCAGAGGCCTGGAAAAATTCATCACATGACATCCATTCTAGCACTGGGCTTGCTTGCAATGTAGTAACATACCATTAGATGTCCCTTTGTGCCTTGCAAAGCTCTAGATAGGGCATAGTCCCTAGGGAAGAAAAACCTTCAAAGAGAAAAAAAAATCTGGAGCTCATTCTGTGCAAAAACCTTTCTACCTTTTTGCCTGTTGTGGTGCTATTTAGTGAATTCCACTTGTTCAAGAAGGAACATGCTTTGTGATACAAACAAACTACTGGCATTCTCCACTGTCTGTGTTAAGCATGTCCTTCTAGTATGTTGGCCAGTGTTGAACTTCAAGATTATTGGAGCAGTATGTAGAGGGGCAGGTAGATAATGTGCTCATGCAAAGTGTAAAAAGGAGGTCCAGCTCTGGACCTTTACCTTGCCCACCTGCAGCAGGAAATGTTACCCTAAAATACTGAAACAGTGGCAACAAGTGCAATTGCCAGAAAACATGGCAAGCAGTATGTGGCTGGGAGGAAGGGTTTCTCAAGGTTGCTGTGGTCCAGAGGAGGGACCCTCTGTAAGGTATTGAACAAAATCCTTTCCTCACAGGGAGCAAGAAGATGAGTTGTCTGTGTTCTGGATGCTTGCCTTTTAAGCCATCTAGTCCTGTGTTATCAGCAGTTTACCACATTCAGCATATGCCTTAGGTATAAAGAAAGGAAGTTTATTATTTAGTCATAAGTGTAATTTTATGATCTCTAAATTGATGAAAGGACAAGAATTGTTTGCTATTCCAGCTCTGACCACATGCAGAGCTGCAGAAAGAGACACAAGGCTGAGTCTGCAAGAAACCTTATGATAACTCATTGTTAACAATCCCCAGAGCTGCTGCTTTTTTTCCACAATATTGTTTCTCAGTATTCATTATACTTTCTTCCTTCTTCCCTTTTGAAAACTTTCCTTTTGCCTTTTCACAAAGATCCCATTACCAGTACTCTCACCTTGCTTCTCACTACCTCAGAATCAGGTAATATATTTTTACGTTGGGGTTTTTTTTCCCTCCCCTTCTTCGGTACATAACTTTGTTCTTCTGAGTATAAGAAGTCTTAGACAAAGCATTGTGAACTCCAGTCTTTAAGTCTGGTGTTTATTTGCCTTCTGGTTGGTTTTATCTTTACAGCTGTTTCTTATTGGCTGTTCTCTTTCTCTGGTGTTTCTCAGTGTTGGCACTCAGGTTCCTTTATTATATACACCAGCTGAAATTTATATTCACTCTTTTCTCATAATAACAGTAAAAAGAAGGGTAGATATCTGTCTGTTTATTAGCAGCTTGGAAGGTCTCTTTCGCACTGGTGTTGCTGATAGAGTTCTGGAGCCACCAGATTTGAGACAGAAAGTGGCATTTGTCCTGCAATGACAGAGACTTTACATTCCTCATCTTTCTGACTAGCTTACTGTCAATTGCTTGGTTGCATTTTATTAAGACGATGTTTTATGCTATTATTTTTTATTTTGCTTATATTGCTCCTGTGCATTTAAAACTGCTGTTCATCTTGCTGCTCAGGGCTTTTTGCAGCACAAGACGTACATGGACTATGACATAAAGCTGTCTGT
The DNA here is from genome assembly GCF_020740725.1 of Corvus hawaiiensis. Taxonomy (NCBI): domain Eukaryota; kingdom Metazoa; phylum Chordata; class Aves; order Passeriformes; family Corvidae; genus Corvus; species Corvus hawaiiensis. The sequence continues at coordinate 27,005,700 of NC_063216.1, read as the reverse complement.
GGAAGAACTGGGGAGCTGGGAACTACGTGTTCACATAGCCTCATCCATTAAATTTTAGGAACTTGGTTTGGGTGGTAGCATAGACCTACAAGAAAATAATGTTCTGGAGGTACATGCTCTGCATGTATTTGCCCATGGCACAGAACAGCACAACAGGAGGCTGCCTGACAAGCAGACACTCCAAGCTCAATGCAGAAAGCACATATAAAATAGTCAGAGGAAAACCTTTGCAACACAATCAGTGCCACACCAGTAATTTAAGTTACATTTGCAAAAAACTGTCCAGTGTCTGGGGACAGGTGGTCAATTCCATTTTGCCTGAACCACACCCTAACTTGAGGCTCATCTGAAAAGCTGTCAAAGTAAAGTGCTCTGCCATGAGGCTCTGATATTCTTCAGTGTGGGTGTTCACTGCAGTAGCCAAGCAGAAGCTTGGAGGCTCTAACTCATCTGTTTGCTGCATCATTGCCTAGGGGAGAAATTCAAAATCATATTATTGCTATTGGACTCAACTTAAGAGGCACTTTTATCTATTTAAAGTCAATTATTTCTCTAAGGTGGCTTGACTTTGGCCATGTAAGAACCAATCCCTACAAGACTCATTAGTATTGTAACCGCAGATGGATTGCACTTTTGTCATTCTTTGTTTAAGGATTTGTTCTAGGAAGAAAAAGGGTTGCATTTTAAGAAAAAAAGCAACCCACCTTCATTTGTGATTATCATTTCTCCTTTACTGTAGCCAAGTCAGTAGCCAGAAAACAGCAGTTAGGTGGCTGGGCCATACTAGTAATAGTACAGCATTTGCAGAAATACTAAATCCATGCTGAGATCCACAACTCAATCCTAAAAGCAGGGAAGTCTCTGCTGACAGTCTGAAGCCCCAGTGAGATATTATGGCTCAGGACCAGAGCCTCCAGGTGTGCATCCTCTTGCTCAAGCTGATTTTCAGAACTGTGAGGCAGCACAACATCCAGAAAGGTCCACTTCCTTGCAAAACTGATTGGTCTGAAGCTGCAATGAAGTTGCCTTCCCATAAGAGCTGGGAAGCACTGTAGAAGTCAGAATTCCACCTTAGGGTTTGGAGGAGAAAGGAATCCTTGGGATATAAAGAGCTGCTCCCTGTGAGAAAGGGAGCTGAAGAAGTCAGCAAGCTCCCCATGAGTTGAATGGGATTCAATGAGTTTGGCATAGCTCTGGGAAGCAAAAAGAATATGGGAAGAAATATTTATAAGGAACCCACTTACTCTTTAACTGCAATCTGGATTTCGGTTTGTTTGACTTGGATATTTGGGGGTATATGGAAAGAACATTTGAGTTCCCAACAGCAAAACCTGGGCTGCAAAACAAATATCTAGAAGGAAGGCTTTCTTTTACTTTGCTACAAATCACTTGGCACAATCTTCTTTATATGCCAGCCTGCAAGAGCCTCTCATGCCTCTGACCTCAGTTTTAATTAAACTCCACTCAAAACTCTGTCTCAGTGGTTCTCTCATAGGAGGCAATGCAGCCTGAAAAAGTGATTCAGGTGAGAGGTGAGGAGCAGGAGAGTGATGGAAGTCTCACTTCTGTCTGGGCTGTCCTTATGGTGCTCTCATCAGCACAGTACCAGGATGCCTTCCACTAGCACAAGAAGCTGCACAATCAGCATCTTGTAACTGTGCCTCTTTCTCTTCCCTTCATCCTCCACTGTGCGCAGGGGGATTGTGGTTTCAGATAAGCACTTTATATGCAGAACTAGAAGTTTATAGATCTTCAGTACCTGATACTGAAGCTGGTGGGTTGTTAATGGCTAAGCCAGAAGCACTCTGGCAACATAATATAATATGATATACCATAGCCCAGTGTAGTGTAACATAAGCGTTCTTCACACATAGCACTTATTTCTTCCTTGAAAAAAACTGAAAACAAACCTATAGAAAGCTGCCAGCATAGTTAGTGCCAGCAGGGAAGATACAGGAACCATTTCCCAACAGGAACAGCAGGCATATATGTCAGTGTCATGGGTGAGAGGTAAAAGCCAAGTAGGTGAGTTTGATGAGTAGTAGTGGTGAGTCACCTCCCAGCGACCCTCTGTTCACCACGCCAGCAAGGCAGACAGGAGAAGGAGGCTGAAGTACAGCAAAATGAGAAAGGCAACTACAACTAAGAAGAGGTTTTTCCTGGCCCACAAATTGGAGGAGTACTCAGGGCCTTGCATGCCTGCCTCCTTCAATGCCATTTGATCTCTAATTGCTGCAGCAGCTTTGATGGGCTGTGATCCCCACTGTGGCTTTGAGACAAAGCAAATTATGGGCAAAGTAGGAACTCATCGATTCTGGTACATAATTCATAAAACTCCCATGTAAAAGATCCAGTTCATGAATTCCAAGTTGATGAAATATTCAAAGGAAGATAAATATATTTGCAGGTATTAGACTCCCTGGCACTTAAAATCTCTCAGGACATTGTACCAGAGAGTTCCCTGCCATATTAATCAAGCTGTGCTGTGAGTAACCTGCTGCAGAGTGCGCACTGCCAGATAAGGAGGTAGGAGAACCATGGACAGCACCAAAACCACCAGCCTGTCTCCCAGTCACCAAGGTTTGAGGGCAGCTTGGTACATCCTATGGACTGTTTTGTGAGAGGACATTGGACAGAGTGAGAAGTCTGAGAAAGCCCCCAGAAAATGTTTGCTCCAAGTAGAGGCACTGGGTTGTGCTGGTCTGTCCCAGGGGTGCACTGAAATGTGGAAGTCATGAGACCAAGTGGACAAGGCACTGGAAGGTCCTGAGTGGGCAGGGGAGGGGACCAGTGGCCAAGAAGGCAGTTGCTATCAGTGATCTCTCTGGTATATTCTCACAGCCATCATCAAAGGCCCTGGGGAGAAGGGCTCTGTAAATGCGGTGTTGGGATCTCACATGCTCCAGGGACACAGGTTGACTGTGGTCACCCCTACTCTCTGAGCACTCCCATCTGCCAGCCCTGGAGAGGTGCATCTGGGTCCTGCTACTTTCAACTCCCAGGGACATCACATCTGACACCCCAGAGTCCCTCACGGCGTCAGGACCCCACAGAACCCACAAAGCATCATCACTGAAGGCACAGACATGTCCAGTTTCTCTTGAGGGAGACATAGTCTTTAAAGTCTTGACATGATAGTAAAGTCTGTCATATCTCACTGACAAGAGGGTTATATCAGTAGTTAGAAAATATCTACTTGCTGAAATATGAGGGAAGCTTTAGCCAGTAGACCTCATCACCACCTCTATTCCATGTTGGGCTAGTCTCATTCTGTGAGGGGAAAAAAAGTCATGCCCCCTTTTCAAAGCTCTGGTGCAAGACCTGGCCAAATATTGTGTCTGGCAGGATCTGAGAGGTCTTTTGCAAGCTAGACAAGAAAGTGAGCCAGATGCAAGATGAGAGGGAAGAGCAGAGGCCGTTGAACTGGAGCTTTTGAGGAGCTAGAAGGCAATATGTCAGAAAAATGTCTAAGGTCCAGCAATATATGGATTTCTTGGTGTCATTTAGCTTATGAACTACCATATTTTTGGAAGGAAAAATTTAGATCTTGTCTGGAAAAAATATTTCTTCTCTTGTCCAATTTTTATATATATTTTAGCTTCATAGCTCAGATTCTCAAGAATATGCTTATAGCTGTTTTGTGTTTGCTATTCTTGGATGGGAGTTAAAATCTCAGATTATATGATGGCAAAAGGCAAGGACAAGTCCCTGCAGTGATGATATCAATGCAGTAAGATCCTAATGGTTATAATAAGCATGAACTTCTTACTCAGTATCTAAGTGTGTGACTGAGAAAACAGGCGTCACAAAATAGAAATTATGGGAATTCAGCAACACTGCAGGAGAAAAACAGTTGAAGTTACTCAGAGAAATATTTTGCAATAATCACCACTGATTGGTAGTGTGTCCCAATAACATATTTCTTTGTATACTTCTTTGTACGTTTCCTAACCAGCGATGGAAATGGTTTTCCACTGTAACTCTGGGCAGAAATCCACAAAGTCTTGGAGAGGTGTCCATATGCTCCTAAGCAGTCACAGGCATAGAAATGTAATTATAAAGTTAAACCCAGCTGGTGAGCCAAGGAAGATGTTCTCTACCTCTAACCGTCACCCACTGCCCAGAGTGATGGGAATCAGATCATCCTTTCTTCTCCAGATCAGTGAAGACTGAACTAGCTGATATTTGGCACAGAAATGTCAACCTTCCCTAATCTTCAGATTCCATCCCTCAGGACAGGACAAGTTTGTATAAGGTCAAGCATCAACTGTTACAGAATTACAATCAATGTCTTCAGGAAGGCAAAGACTGTCTTAGTTTCTATTTTCTCCTCTTTCATTATTAATGCAGCTAATGGGCCTAGGGTAAATAGGAGCAGAAAATATTGTTGCCAAACATCTTAAAAGGTTTTCAGCTGGAGTCCTGAGAGCTATTACATTTCCAGAGAGCACAGAATAATTTGTTTATCTCTTCAGTAGTTATACTCTTTCATTCAATGCAGTTGTGAGTTGTTTTATTTTATTATACTAGTGCCAACAGATCCATAGAGAGACTATTTACTTTCAATACGAAGTAACCTATGTGTGTACATTAAGATATTAGCATGCAGACTGCAGGGTACTCCTAAAGGCTTATTTAGGTAAAAATAAAGGAAATCAGTCTGCTCAGTCTTTTTCCATAGTCAATGAAGTGAGAGAGCTCTTCTAAGCAGGCCAACTCATGGCATTTAACATTACATATGTAACCATTATCTCTCCACAAGCTGTAAAGTGAGGCTGGCCTGCCCCGTATTATCATTATTCTTGTAAATACCCCTATGACTGGAGCATTTATTGACACAGTGACATTGAGGAAGGTTAAATCCAGCTTTAACAACCAAGTGCATTTATAATGGATTGGATAAACTGCATTAAACCCTTGCACAGCTTCTGGAAAATGGAAATAAACTGAACTGAATAAAAGCTACATTTGTTCTGGGGAAGCATACATCACTAGGTTTGAATGGAGTCAAATGGGCTTTAAAAGAAATTATTTTTTTATGAATATTACTGTATGGACAATTTTCCTATAAGTGTCAGCACAAAGTATATCACCTGCTCTAAGTTTATACTCTGCTTTGCTGTGCACTCCTTTTTCCACAGACAGACTTGAGAGTCTAAAGCGTCCACCCTGGAATTGCTGATCTGATTCCTACAAAGCTATAGCTATTGCAGAGGCATCTCTGCTGCCACACTTTGCTGAATAACCTGGAATGACCTAGAGAGGTTAATCAATTACCAAGTGAAAGTGGTAGATTTTTTTACCTTTTTATTATTTTTTACACAGTATCTTCGTGTTTGGCAAATTGTGCCAGGTGATGTTTGTCTGCATTTGCCTCAACAAATGGATTTTACTGGATCAAAACTTTTCCGTTATTGCTCTTCATATCTGGTATGAAAACATTCAGCAGGTAGAGACAAGAGTTTTCTCAATACTTCACTTGCGATTTTACAAGAATTATGGCTTTGACTAAAAATAAAATGAAATAAAGATTCTCAAAGATCTTTGCAGGTGGTGTATGAAGAAAGCTGTTTTTCAAACAGACCTAAACTGGTACAATTGCAGATGGTTTCCCAGGTCAGAAAGGAAATGCATCATCAGAGCCATCAGGCACAGTTGCAGACACAGAAAAGGAAGTGAAGTGCTGGTCACTGACTGATTATGGTCTCAGTTGCTTGCTCAGAATTTGCTTGATGGTATTCATTCCTTGTCCCTCCTTCCTTTGGCAATCTGACTGTGGAGGAGCATACAGATGTTCACTCTAAAATTTATAGAAGCATTTTTGCTAATCTTAATCTTGTTTGAAAGCTCTTTAAATTGCTGTGGATAGGAAAAATGCTATGTGAAATGGACCTGATTTAGGATGCCATAAAGCAGACTTTCTTCCTAGTGGATTCCACATCCCTTTATTCATCAGAAGAATATGGTCCATGGGTAAAATAGAGAAAATACACCTGATCACAGAGTGTGGGTTGATAGAGCAGATTTGTCTGCAGAAGACTGCAAGTGGAGATGATCTCTTCCAAGCTGAGAAGCATCATCCAGGAAACTTCTATAAAATTAATTTAATACTGTTGTTTGCCTGACGCTTGAACTAGACTTAGTATTAGTGTCCAGCATGTCACACAAGAATGTGCAAAATGCAGTCACAGCTGGTCACTCACGGGACTTTTCATGGAAAATGTTGCTCTGTTTTGCTTCAAGTACTTTAATTCTGTGATGGGCACAAACAAGATTTAGTACAGAACTGCCAGTCTGACACAGGGGACACAAAGGAAGCTTGAAGTCCAGTATCTTGGGATGAACAGCTACAGTATCAAGGACCCACCCTGTATCAAGAACCTGCTCTTGAAGGAGATTTTTTGAGGTAAGTGAAGTTTTACAAAACTGAGCACTGATCAGTCACATGCAAATAAATAAAGCAGCAAATCTCCTTTTAAAAAGAGATTGGGAACATCATAAAATATTCAACAAGGCAAACAGGACAAGGTTTAAAGTGAAGTGAAAAAGCAAATTATCTGCTGAATGGCACTTCACCAGCTCAGCTCCTTCACTTCCTCACCAGAGATGACTACTTATCAAAAAAGGCAAAAGGTCGTACCTATACAATCACAGGTCAGAAGAGAAGGAAAAGTGAGACTTGGTTAACAACATAGTTAGATAGAAAAATAGCATTTCTGAGGAACAATAGCATCAGTGGACCCAGGAGTTTAGTATATTTCCCCCACTATTATGGCCCAGGTCTCCATGTCCTCTGTCTGACATTTTGTGGCACATCCACAAGCATGGCTGTCCAGAAATAGCTAGATTCACAGACAAAGCAGAAATTACACAAAAGGATCAAATAAGGCCTTAGTTTTGTGCCAGCCCTGATGATGTGTTTGTGTTTTCATAGAGGCTTTGTTATAACCTTGGGGAATGTCATGCTACTTCTAATTCCACACAGGATCGAGATGAGCTGTCAGTTTCCACCACAAGACACGGTGAATAGGTTTAGAGAGAAAAAGTTCCCACTGCAAATTTGAAAGACCAGCCAAGCACAAAATCTGCTGGTTTATATCTAAATACTGGGGAAGGAGACATTCTGGATGGATTCATCTCACCATCTTCCATTTGACTAAAGAGCAGTGGCTAAAATGCTGTTGAATATATCTGAATTAATGACCTTGGCTTCCCTTTGTAGCTAAATGAGACCTAGTCAATGTAGCCAGTAGAGACTAGACAGCAATTCTTCCTTTTCCCAGCTTTTCACAGAATATTTTCTGGTAGTCCCAGTCCCAGTCTTGTAGGGTATTGACCAGTGTGAATAGACATGCTAAGAATCATTACTTTTCCCAGAGTATTTCTAGTTCAGTTAGTCAAGACAGAAAAAAAGTGGGAGAAAAGCATTATTATCATGTACTACAACTGTGCTATTTCTTTCCCCTTGTTCCTAAGTGACGCAAACCGCATACAAATTAAATTTAAACCAGGGAGCATCAGGGGGATGTGAAATAGCATTATTTGGAACAGAGTTCTGAAGGAAAGTGTGCAATGCATCACTAACTGTGGAGAGATGCAGCCAGACCTTCAGATCACCTTTCTTGCAGGGGCAAGCATACATCAAACTGCTTCATGGAAAAATACAGTGCATTTCTTTCCAGCAAAACACATTGAGGGTTCATGAAAATGGTCACATTTAAGCAGTGTAAAAATATTGTGGCATGGTGGATGGTCCACACTTGCACACTTAAACTCTGGCTAATGCAGTGAAAGTAGACTGAGCTCTGTCATGGTGTTGCTTTTTATATAGGGTATGGAAAGGCACACAGAGAGTTACAGAAATCTCACAATTCAGTAGGCCAGCAGAAGTTGATCAGGCACCCGAAAATGAGATTTATGGGGCATCTTATTTTTTTACTCTAATTTGTGATTATTGCTGTTACTTTACACAGAGTGGGTCTTACTCCATGAGTATTCCCATCAGGCTTAGGTACAAATTTTGCCTCCATTAGAGCAAAATATACAAAACATGAGCAGAACAATGAAAAAAAGAAAACATGTTGCTGGACTTTTGTGGAGGAAGTAAATTGCTTACACAGAAGGTAAGACAATATGTCCTGATGATTCCTAATGGCCTTATAATCCATGAGACCTGAATATCTGAGTGGGATAAGAGAGATAAAAAAATCAGAAAGAAATGTAAGGCTTTTCTCATAAGTCTTGATAAGGTTAATTTGTTTTTAAACTTGGATGACAATAACTACCCACATGATCATCAGATAAATCCCACTAAGAGAGTATTTCATTCTACGGTGAAAGTTGGAGTGGCTTACAGTATCCCATCTGAAATTTGGCAGTAAAAGTGTCAAACTGATTTTTTTTAACCCTGTTGATACATCTTTCATAAAAAGCAGCAAACAGCAGTAGGAATAGGAGTAAAGTTGGTTATCTTTCTTTGGCTAGAGCCAGAATTAATCTTTCGTGAATTTTTTGCTGATGGAGGTGAGCTTAAACAAAGTAAAATTTGTGTAATTTTACTATTTGCATTCATAGTAGTTAGCTCAAGTGGCAGAGATCTAGCTTGAAAGGTGTTAAGAACTAAAAAGGCATATGGATGTATATATGTATGTGTGTACACATATATAACTGGAATTAGGGGTACAGGTACTTTATGGAAGAGTGTAATGTCAGGCATAAGCTCCATACTCTTAGATGGTATTTTGAGAAGACTAACTCTGTACTTATTTCTAGAATGAGTCATTGTTACCTCCAGATGACTTGTAATTACATAGAACAAGATATTTAAAGGTAGAGAAAAGAGGTGCATGTCTTCTTCACTCCCTGAGTTTATGCTTTGTGAATCAGCTAAAACAAATTTAAAAAAATTATTTCAGCATGCCAGCACAAACTTTATAATCCAGATATCTTTATCAAGAGAATTCAGGAACCTCTGTTCCACTTACTCTCAATAAAGCTTAATCTCTTAAGGGCCTGTTATTTTGAACATGGGACTTAACTCCAGATCCTCAAAGGTATTCAGTCCTGGATCTTCTGGTCATTTGAATGGAAATACCTTTGAGAATATGAACTCTAGCTCTAAGCAAGCACATGTGAAAATGTCACTCTAGCATTATGGACTTATCTCCAGCTGAAAATTAAATCACATTCAACTAGAATGTACATTTGAAGTGTAGGAAATATTCTGGAATAAATCTGTGAATAAAAGCATGTGATCCACCACCAGTAATCTCTGGTATTTTAACAAACTCTTGACTTATGGTCACACTAAAACTCCAGGGGGGTGGTTTGTGCACTTGCTGCTTGTAAGGTAATGAGGCTTAATATGAAGCATTATCTGATGATACGAAAATTAGTACTTTTTTCCCCATAATCTGTATGTGGGCATGCTTACTCAGTGCTTTGCTTTCATTCCACTAAATTCACTGTCCAAGCAGACCACATTAAAGTGAAGTGGCACGATGTTACTCTTGAGTGGGTTTGTACCTAAATCAGTCTTTCAGGTAAAACCAGGCAGTTCAGCCAGGCGTCTGGAAACTTAAGTTTCTTCTATAGCCTATAAAAGTGGTGGAGAGATATAACCATGCCAGAAGGCAATTCATCCTCTTCAAAGACAGCATCTAAGAGTCACTATCGGCTGGAGAGCAAATCTAGGCAAGCAGGCTGCAGAAATCATTTACTGTTTAGAAGGCAAAGGTAAGAAACCTTAATCCCATCATAAATGTCCAAATGCAGAGCTATTCGGAAACTGTGGAATAGGGTTTTTCGAGTAATTCCATACACAGGGTAGCTTTAAATCTTCATAAACTAACCACAGTGATATGTGGAACACCAGATACACACCCAGAGCATTTCTTTTCTAAAATCCTGGGGGGAAAAAAAGGAATGTAACTACTGCAGTGCTCTTCCCTACCAAGTAATATTTCAGGAATAAAAATAACTGAAATTGTTTAAAATTTGACAGTTCAAATGGATCTTATTTTCAGGAAAGTGCAGGAATATTATTATGCAAAGATTAGAATGGGATGTGAGACATGGTCCATCTCTCCATGATTTTCTCACATGCCAAAAGACTACATTTTAGGGTGGAATTTCTAAGAATGTGGCTGAATTCATCATCATACAAAATTATTTACTTGTGATATTTTCTCATTTGCATAGTGTTGTATCTCATGCTTCAGACTGTGTGCCTACAAATGAATTCATATAAGCAGTTAACTGAAACATCTAGTCTGTGTCATATTTTACCCTGGGATGATTCACACATAGTAGTTACCCAACTGAAAAGCATGTCTTTCATTAACAGCTAAGAAAGGTTAAAAGCTCTGGAGTTAAGGTCTTTGTTTAAGGGATCAAACAAATACTTAAACTGCAATTCATTATGTCACTGTCTCTTTGCCACCACAAGAAAAACAGAAGTCAGTTCTTTTGAATTCTGCTCATCTACATGCAATGCAAGAAGGAATTTATCTTATTTTTATCACTGAAAAAGCACAGCTGTGTAATGTTATGGGGATACACTGATTTTCACTGTGACCCAATAGCTTCAGTCTCATGGTCCTGGGAGCAATCTAATGCATTTGGACTCTTGTATTTTTGTGTGTATGAAAGGCCAGAACTCTTCCTGACCCTCTGCCAGTGAAATTCAACTTCCTTTTTATTGGGTTAATAAAACTATAAATGTTTTCAACGGCCCTAGAATCATTCATTCAGTTTTAAATCCACTGGCTGCATTTGGTTTGATGACCTTGTTTGGCAATAAACTAACTCTACAGATTATTAATTGTTATTGGGAAATATTTGTATAGGATTTCAAAGCTGCAAATAATGCCTCACAGGTATGAAAAAGCCACAAGGAGAGAGATTCTGGCTCCATGGTTTCTTTTTTTTCCTCTCTCGTTCTTGTCATGCTGCAGGGAATTCTCTCTTATGTGCAGGGCTTTCCACTGGGGTACTGGGTACTCTGAGGCTGGGCAAGGAACTGGTCTGCATGACTCACACCATCTCTTGGAGCAGACCACACTATGCATTACCCTGAAGTCATACTTAACTCAAAGCAGGTCTTGAAGGTAAAAGCAAATTAAAAAAAAATATTTATTTGCAAAATCCAAGAGAGGCACTCTAGTTAGAAAGAGATATAAAGACATGAGTGACAAATTGGAAAGAAAACTATATTTGATCTATTTATCCCAAGATGAAATCTAAAGTTTGGTCTCTTCCCTTATGTGTAGCTGACAAGCTTTTAGACAGTTTTTTAATCTGCATGGTCAATATCTATGATCACATGCACTCACTCAGAACAATGACTTTTACTATCTGTATGCTCCTCTCACACCTCTTGTTCTGCAGTTAAGGACCTTCACCAAAATCAGAGCCTCTGTGTGCCAGGAACTCTGCACAAAGCTAATGAGAAATAGTCCCTAGCCTGAAAGGATGGGGGGAAAAAAGCAACATGTCTTGCCCAAACTTACACAAGGGATCTGCTGCAGAAAAAAACCACCACAAATTCACATCTTCAGAATACAAACAACAGCTACACAGTCCAGACTCCCCTTTTGTAGGGTACCTTCGCAATATCTCCTTCATCTTGTCTGCAAGAAATCTAACACCTTGTGACCCAACAGGGCCACTGAAGGACTGTCTGAGTCTGTAAAATATAAGCTGAATTAAGACAAAATCAGACCTGAAATGCAATTATCCCTTGAAATATCTCCACTCTCTCTGCCTTTTCCTACCTTCATTTCATGCCACTTGGAGTAGGATTTATTTTCAAGCAGAAGTAGTGAGTTATGTCCACTGTGCTGCAGTTTTCATACCCTATATATCACAGAAAGCTCTTTACTAGCAATGTATTGCTAAGAGTATTTTTGCAAAAATTTCAGCTACTCCTTGGGGATTTCCTTACACCCACACAATACAAAAAGCAGTTCAATGTTATGGAGCTTTTATCTTTTATCCTTGTTTCTGCTTGCTCTCTTCAGACTGGAGGTTGTATTTTGGGGACCTAATGGGTGTCAAATGGGAGTGGATTTCTTAGCAATGACTCATAATCCCTGCCAAGATGGAATTTTGAGCAGAAAGGACCATTGAGGAAACAACCCAACCCAAAATGACAAATAGCTGTGGAGAGTCCCTCTTTGCTTTGCTTAAGGCAGAGCTCCCACTGATTCACTTCCAGTTTCACAAGGGAAAGAAGAAAATGTATACATAAGGCACTGACCTGTTGGGCAGTTGTGACATTCAGGTCTAATGCTATGACTCTCAGGGTTACCCACTGGCTGGTAACCATTTTGCCCTGCATGGTCTGGCTTTTGCAGCACAGAAGATCAAGCTCCTGGAAGAGTGACTCACTGCAAAGGTCTGCACTTGCCTCAGGCCCAGGCAGAATCATTCCTGGCACCCAAACCCACAACACCCATCACCAGGTAATGTTCAATACAGCTGAACGATGGGTCAGCTGCCTGCTGTGGCTGGATGGCACAACCTAAGCACAGGATTAAGTCCGAGCTCTGCCCTTGTCAGTGCTGAGGCTCCATGTGCTTCTGTTTCCATTTCCCTCTAAAACTATGGGCTCAGAGACACAGCTTTTATCTTCCACTCCCTCATCACTGGGAGATGTTCATTCACAGGTCTAGCCACTCAGCACATGCAGCCAACAACCACTTCCACAGTGAGAAGGAAAGGGGCTGAAAAAGAGAATGGAACAGAGTTCCATTCCCATCGGGAAAATGTGGCATAAATGCTTCAGAAAATTATAGAAGCAGACTACACCAGCTACCAAACACCTTGCCTCAATTCAGCTTAACTAGCAGCACTTACTCAATGAAATGTTCTGGAAGGTTCTTTCCCCATATATAAAAATAAACAGAGACAGATAATAAATTGGGGCGTTGCTATATAATGCCAAACCCTTTACCTTCACTTAGTTTTGGTTTATTACCATTTTTAAGTAGCTAAATGCTACAAAGACTAGGAGACAATGCCAGTTAAACACTGGTTTACATTGCCCTGGTCAAACTCATAGTGGAAAGGCAACCTTATGACAAAACACTCTAATATAGATTGCATTTCTGTGGAGCTCCCATCAAAAGGAAGTTGTTTTTGTAGCCTCTCATTCTGAGAAATGGTCCAATCAATCAGATATTGCTGGGGAGTGCTGACAAAAGGATTCTTGTGCTGCATAATAGAAAGTACTCTATGGACACAGCAATTAGTCTGATATCTTCACCAGCATATGACTGCCAAAAGAGCACATTTCCAGAGGAGTCTGGGCATCTGTGCACTGCAATGTTGTGAAGTTCTGACTGTTTGTTTAGTACTTCAATTGGAAGATAACCTGCTTTGGAAGAAATCTTGTCCTAAAGATTTAGTCCTTTGAGTCTTTGATTCTGGCTCTTGGAAATAACTGTACTAAAAACAAAAAAAAAAAAAAAAAAGGAAGGAGAACGTTTATTTGTCTGATGATTCCCCAGCAGGGAGCTGCAGACAAATGTAAATCAGAATCCCTTTTTTAAAAAAAGAAACAAAATGCGAAAGAAAGAAATTAGTAATTGCAAACCAATCTCAAAAAAACAAATTGAAAAATCAACCAACTGCAAATCAATTACATACAAATAGATAAAGTAAAGAGAGAAAGAAATTGGTCAGATGGTTGGTTTGCTTTGCTTTACTGTCTCCTGTCGTAGTGGATATGACATGCACATTAGCCCCAGATGAATTCATAATGATCAAGACAGTCATTACATGACATAACAAATGAATAATTAATGACAGAACACAGAGTAGAAAGCATCCCCTAAGCAAGTGGTGGTCAAGGTTTCAGCACGCTGCATTGCCAGGAGGGAGCAACAGTGCAGTTACTGTTCCCAGTCTCTTGCTCCCCAGAGGATGGGAGGGACGATGACCCAACATTGCTTGGTTAGTGTCGGCAAGGAAGGCAGCTCTTGCACACCATTTAGAACAGACTTTCTGCCTAACTGAGGGCTGGCATTCTGTGCCTTCATCCAGTGTTTGCATCCCCGATTCAAATGCCTTTGAGTAGAACAATGTCACGTAGAGGAAAATGATAGGACAAGGCCTCTGAGCTCATTAGCAAACACTCAGGCACACCATGACCAGCAACTCAAACAAAGATACCTGGTGTGTCAACCACAACCTGAAAGGAAAGGAGGCATTATGAAAGGAGCAGTTGGTTTCCTGGAGCCACCTAGGTCTTTCACTGGCTTCAAGAGATAAAACAGCTCCCACCTGCTCTTCCAAGCCATCTCCCACATCTCCTAAACTGGCTGCTGCCAGCTGGATTCCTGGGGCTTGGAGCTCTGTTTTCACTGATCCCTTCCACCACTGGTGGGACACAAGAACTTTTCTATTGTGGGTCTTTAAGTGGCTCTAGAGTTAGCTCAGGAAATGTTCCCAAGGCCCACCAGGCAATAAACACAGCTCCATTTTTCAAACAAGCAAGAACTTGTAGAAGGCCAGCAGAGGCAAGTCTGGGAGTTTCGTTTTGTCCCAGACACCAGTGTGTCTTCTTTCTTGGATGACACCTTCCTCTTTGCCCCTTCTTAAGGAAAAAAATAGAGATGGTTGGAGAACAGTGTGGGGCGTTGAATACATTGGAGTTGTTTCTTTGTTGAGGAAGTTTCTGCTGGAACATCCTTTCTGCTTTCAACAGTGGTTATGCAAGGCAAAGAAAATACAGATGCTCTCATCCTTCAATTTCCCTCCCTTGTGCGCATCAGACTTCCTAGAGCTGTGTCAGGAAAGACTTTGGGGTAATTTGTTTAATTTATATCTCATCTCCTGGTGCTTTAAGGATCCCTGAGGTTTAGATTTCCTGAGTTCTCAGTGAGCAAACGAATGTTTTGGTTTTTTCTCTTTTCCATTAGGTCAATTAAAAAAAAAAAAAAGATAAAACTCATTGGAACAATAATACATGGTTTTCAATAGGTAGCTAAGGCACTCATTCAAATCTCCTTTATTAGCCACAAAGAAAAAGGACAAGGGATGATGCTGTGCAAGGGCACAGGGATTGACCTGGGAAAATGTGAGAGAGGGGAAAAATTCAGAGGTTTTGGGAAGGGGAGAGGGGGAAAGGGGAGAAGAGACGGGAAGGAAGAGAAGGGGAGGGGAGAGAAGAAGAGGGGAGGGAAGGCGGACTCTGCCCACATGGGGGCAAAAGGGAAATGGAATGGCAAGACCTGTGGGTGGGAATGCAGACTGGAACCCTTGGGGGAGCAGGGCTGCTTCTATGGCTCAAAGTCCTCAATGAGGGGACTCACATGTTTCACTTAAACCGGAGAGAACAGCAGTTCTGTTGCCAGTTAACTCGATACAGGCATACTGTCAAAGGAATATTTGTGCTCATGGAAAAACCCCAGTGATGGCTGCAGCTGCGTTTTTAAACAGGGCTCTGTTTCATCAGCGTGAAAGCTGGACTCTGCATGGAGGGATGGCATAGGCAGGGAGGATTTGATTCAAAGGCAGAGGTGTCTCTCACTCCCTCTCTGATTTGTGCCCGGCTTAACCTGCATGCAGTGCTGTGGCCTGGAGTTGCTGTCTCTTCTCTCCCCCATATACTAGTCCTACACCCCAGAGAGTTAGAGCTCAGCAAAGAGTAGCTTTGCTTTGTTTAATTTTCACCCCACTGGCATTAACGAGGTTACGGAGCGCTTGTCTCACTGGTCTCCAAAGCTCTCTGGGGTGGAGGCACACGTCGTGCATTGGAAATCACATGTCCCTCCTGTGGTGTGCGGAGAGTGGCACAGCCAGCCCAGGCAGCAGGAGGGTCAAATCCAAATGCAGGGGAGGGAAAGGCCATCACAGTTTAAGTGGAGACATTTCTGATGTGGCTACCACCGGTGTCAGCTCAGAAACAGGTCTGTCAAGAGAGCAGAGCAGGGGATGTGCAGCTACGCCCTTGTTTTCGCACCTCATGAGACCAGACCACACTAATGGGAGAGACAGCTCCTCAGAAACCTTTCTGCTCTCCCACAAGTCCAACCTGAGCTATGGTTGGTTTTACATGCTGAAGCAGCAGCCTAACTAGAGTGAACTTCCTCCTGGCTTGTAAACACCCTGTGGGTGTACAAGAGACATTACTAAACCCTGGGCAAGTGTGCTCAGCCTTCAGCTCTTTTCTGGCTGCACTCACACCGCCATGCAGAGACAGGAAAGACACGGCTGGAGCAGGACTGAGCAGGCAGATTCAAGACCCAGATGCTGGGAGCTTTCCTGGGAGCCATGTGAACATTTCCCCCTGTTACAGGGTCTCATAGCTCACATCTCGCACAGGTTGTACTTTTCCAAGAAGGAAGACTCTAGGCACAAGCACCTACAAGATGTACCGCATGTGTCAGGACACTTCAGGAGATGTGAAGTGTACCTTTTCTATTCTATCCTCAGTTCTGCTGCTACTTTTCCTTGGTACCATCTTTCAAAGGTCAGCTCGTTCTGGCTCAGATTTCCTGGAAAAGGATTGAAGGAACAGACCAGGAAGGTGATGAGGAAAAAATAAATGAGACCCCCTCAGTCCTTGCATGGCAGCTACAGTCCTTTCAAGTCAGGGAGGGTGAGACAGCAGCTGCGTTGGACTTATTATACTCCTGGAAAAGTTCAAGGAACACCCCTTTCTCATCTTGTTCAGTCTCCAAATATCTTGAGAAACCTGCTGCTGCTGCAGCCATGTCTCCTGGCCAGACCTGATGGAGTTAAAAGGATACAGCAATGCAGAGAGAGGAGTCCTACAGTTTCCAACAGGAGAAACTCTGAGTTGCTGCCAGTCAGTTCAAGAGGGAGCAGCAGGCAGTCATTTTACTGCCTTTCATCTGGAGCTGTTTCAGTATTTGTATTTATTTTTTTGCTTTCTTTATGTCTTTCTCTTTATTAAAAAAAAAAAAAAGAGTAGAAATAAAAGAAAATGGGATAAAAGGGAACAGCTCTTGTCTTCTATTAAATTTGAAGGTAAGGGAATGAGGATGCAAATTAGCAATAACACATCAAAACAGAAATGATAATAACATGTAGTTAAGTCTTTTAAATTGCTCTTTCAGTTCTGGGGGTAAGACAGGAGTGTGTTAGTTCAGGAGTCTGAAAAAGAAGTAAGACTTGTATTTAACTTTCAACTAAGCAGCAGCAGAAATAAATACTCAGGAGACACTTAACTGCACCAGTGGAAACCCATGCTAAGGGCTTGTGCTCAGGAAGCAACAGGAGGGGCTGAGGGACTTTCTGTGGATGGTCCCTCTTCTTCCACAGGTAGAGACAGAGGAGG
The DNA here is from genome assembly GCF_020740725.1 of Corvus hawaiiensis. Taxonomy (NCBI): domain Eukaryota; kingdom Metazoa; phylum Chordata; class Aves; order Passeriformes; family Corvidae; genus Corvus; species Corvus hawaiiensis. The sequence goes on along the minus strand of NC_063216.1, from coordinate 26,988,392 downwards.
GAACATGATTTTTTACTGTTCAAGGTTTTAACAGTAATGGGAAAAACTTGTAACTCTAGCCAGGGTATTTCACTCTGTCATGAGCTTCAATTAAGATTCCGGTCCCTCCATTCCGCCGTAGCTCACTCTGTGTGGGATGCATTGATCTGGGCTTCAGGTGCCAACAAATGATCACTGCCATCCCCAGCTGCTGGCTGCTGCTGGGGCCAGGGCTGCCTCATTATTGAACTCTCTTTCTAGGTGCTCAGAGATGGCTGAGTTGCCTACTGCACCATTATGAAAGCCACAGATCAAGAAAAATTATTGTGCTGAGTTATTTTTGCCTCCTTTAAGACCTATTTTCTCTCTTCGTTTCTATCTGTCATTTGCTTCAGCTACCACTGAATTGCCAGTACATTGTCTTTTCCCTGTCAGAAATAATCTGCATTCTTATGGAACTGCCTGTTTCTTTCCATCTCTCATTTATCACTTCTACCGTTGCATGGATAGCAAAAGAAATGTTTTCATGTCCAATATCTAGAGTAGCAGTTTTCAACTATTTGGCTTATGGATACCTATCAGGTCAAGTAGATATACAAACAACTTCAGAAATTAATTTAATATGTATTTCCTTTACATCTTTCTTTTAACGCCTGTGAAACATCCTACAGACAACACACATTTTGCAGAGAAAAAAACCACCTTTCTAGAAAGACCCAAATCCTCTTTGGATACCTATGTTTCAAGTTTTTTCCTTTTTCTTCTCATTTTCCTCCTTTTTATCTTCTTTCTCCTTTCTCCATCTGGTTCTGTTCCTTTTTCTCTCTCCCTTACCTACTCCTTTCCATATCTACTGTTATTTATCTTTTCCTTTTAGCTTCATAGTGAAAATGGTGGAAAAACTCTTCAAAAGTTATACTTCTTTGCTGGTTAGTGTCTTCTCCCATCGCCATGTCAGGAGTGCTCCTGATGATATGAATATATTTTTCCATGCAGCAAGGAGATATTAATATGATGTGCCAAGCCTTGTGCCTAAAGCCGTTTGGATCACACCACTACGGCTGATTTTGGGAAGTCAGTAGCTCACATCATGCAGTCCCCCATGCAGAAGTGGGCCAAGCAAAAGGGTTTCTCTTTAAGAGGGATTTTCAATAGATATTGTTTGTTCCTGCCATAATGCCAACCATCTGTGGGATTTAATTAAGCCCAAAAGTCAGATGCATGTGACAAGAAAGATTTAGAAGGAGAATCTGTTTCCTGCTGAAGTTTTCTCTAGAATACTCACATGCATTAAAATTGCACAGCATTCAGTTTATCTATCTGGGTAAATGTGGATCTGGATTGAGGTCCTTAGGACTTTCGACTAGGAACTTCACAATAGGAAAGGCTAATCTAGATGTAACATTGCCAGTCCAAAACATCCAGATAAATCAGGCCACTCCCCCCAAACCATGAGATTACCCTAAAAAAAAGAGATCTCACATCTGAAAACAGTAATTTCCTGGTTTCTGTTTCTTTGAATCACAAGCAAGAAGTAGGAACAAAGCCCTGCTGGACAAGACCCAGTGTGAATGAAAGTTGCTTAGCAATCTGCAAGTGAATTGCCTCCCATAAAGGATGGATTGGAAAGAGGATTTGGCACCCACATATCTACCACTGCACTTGGCTGGCTGCCCATATCTCAGCTAACAGTTGTGTGCAGGCTAAGTCTGCAGAGATAGGTCTAAATGTGTGTTCAGGATGAGATCAAGTCAAACCCAAGCCTCATTATTACAACCAGTGGTTTCTAAACTGGAGCTAGACTACACTCACACCTTTGGGCATGGCCAGCTCAGCCTCTCCACGTCTGTGTACACAAAGGTGCCCGGGATGCCTATGCTCTTTCAGCCATCCCACATCCCTTCCTTTCCGGAAAACCATGTTCCCATGTGCCTTACTCCTTACTTCTCTCTCCAATGTATTTTTTTTTCTTCATCTCTGCCTTTTTCTTCTCAAGTAGAGCTTGGAATCAGAACTGGTATTTGTTTCAGGGGAGCTCTCCACAGATACAGAGATCCATGGCAAAGGGAATTTCACAAGGCTGCAGCATTTGGCCTATGACTTGTCAAAGTCTTGCCTGTATGTGTTTAACTTTAGGCACTGTGAACGTGCACTTCAGGCAGCGCTGAAGTCAGCTGAACTGCTCACATAGCACAAAGCGCACTGCATGCTGAATGCATTGTCTGAGTGGAGCCTGAGGCTAGAGACACTGTGGGGCAGAACTTTTCTCCTTGCAGTTATTTCTATCAGAATAATATCCCACTCAGACTATGAGTTTCCCTTTTCCCCAAGGTGCATTACAAAGGAAATCAGCACCAAATGCATTTTGCAGCAGAAGCAGCAGAGGGGCAGGAAGAGCATGCGGCACTAATGAGTCCTCTCATGTTTGCCATTTAAGCCCTGTCCCTGCAAAGTGCCTTGAAATTTGAAGGTACAAGGAGCTCTAAAAACCTGTCTTCCAGTCTTGCTAGTTTACGTGACAGACATGCTATAGCAAAATATGATCTTCCAGGACATGAAATGCTGTTTAATTCCATGAGTGACCCAGCGTGAGAAGCAGGCCAGTATTCTGGGATGCTGGGCATTCGATTTTGTCAGTATTACACATCATGTCACTGCAAAATGGCCTCTCTTACTGCCAAAGCTTGGGAATGTCTGTGGCAATTAAAAAAAATTAAAATTGTTACACTGGATTTCACAGTCTCTTCAGGAGACAAATGTTCCCTATCAGTTTTGGCTTAATTTTTTTTTTATTGTAGGTGTGCTTTTTTTTTTTAAACTGTACTGCCTTGTAACTGCATCAAGCAAAAGGCAGCTGAATTTTCTTCAATGTTTTGGAAGTGCTATACAAATTGATAACCTCTTTTCTCCATATTCCCTCTCCTCTCAAATGAATTAAATTAAAAAAAAATGCAGGAGGCAGAGGTCCTCCCTAGAGATATGGGAGTAGAGCCTGCCTTTTCCTTTGCAAGTCTGAGCAGATGGTATTATCTGAACACACAAATCAGAATTATTATGCACTTTATAAAAAGGTACATCTAGTCTATGAATAAATTTAGCATAAAATTCACTGTTCTCCTGAAACTTTAGGAATTAGTACAAAATCCCTTGCTGACTCCAAATAAATAGTCATTGTAGGTTTTTGAGGTGGTGACCACATTCTCTTGGTGAAGCATCTGGTGAAATAACCCAAATTGGTTCCTAGTGCTTGGAGTCATAATATTCCCGCCATACGGAAAATCTTTTTAAGGAGTTTGGGTGAGAGTGAGACTTCAGGTATGATTTCATATTCTGTCAAGCAAAATGTTTCCCTCATTGTTATGAAGTAGGTACTGCCAAATTCAAGAAATCTTGAAGTCTTGGGAAGCTCCAAAATCTTTGATTTGATTAAAAACACCCTAAGATTTTTAAAGAGAAAAATAGTGTGACATTTTTGTTCCTTTATTTTGCTGTCAAAGAATAACCCAGGTTTACTCAAGTTTTATGGTAGCGGTGGGAAATTGAATCTTGCCATCTGAGCTGAGATAGACTAAATTATCTGGGTCCTAGAAAATGAGATTAATGAGAAAATTTCTATAATCCATGTGTTTCCTGTGTCAGAGGTCTTACAGAAAGTCCATTGGTTTTCTATGGACAAACCTCTCATTGCTGTCAGCAGACTGCCATAGGATATCACTTTTGTGTGCCATTCATCTGCCTTCTATAATTTTCTAACTCTACCAGAGTCAACAACACTACCCAAAAGAATGCTCAGGTAGGACCAAGGCATGTGAAGATAGGACCTGCCCGTAACCTCCGCATTACAGAATTGTCCTACAGATTTTCTGAGAATTATGAGGACAATCATAACAAGTACAGTATATTGAGAAGAACTGGCAAGGAGAGATTAATTTTAAAGAAGGAACTTGAAGACATGTTTAGAAATTTGTATTGAAGCACAGACTGCACATTTGTGTGCACAGACAGTCTGATCTGTCTATGCATGACTGGCCATAAGGGATATGGCTCGGAGGGCTTACTGGCCCTGGGAAAGGGAACTAGAAAACAGATCCTGCTTTCCTCTTTTCCTCCTTTTCCCTTTCTCCCTTACTCCAGCTTCCAATTATGAGGCTATTCTAATGATGGAAGAAAATACATTGAGGAAAAAAAGAGAGTAACAACACTTCTGTCATTTTTTTCAGCTTAATCAGGTTGCTGATGGCTTAGAGAAGAGCTGGAGAGGGCACAAGGGTGGAGGATGGGCAGGGATGAGCAGGACAGTCACTTCAGCAGATGCCATACAGTCAGCACAGGCATTTTTGCCTACTACATCTTCATTACAATCCCCGGCTGCACTGATACCAAAGCACCATCGGTGCCAAAAGGCAGCCACCAGTAACTTCTTGTTTTCCTTTTACCTACCAATAGACAGACTCCTCTTCTCCCCCCATGACTCTGCTTTCTGGAATATATTTCCTTCAAGTGCCACACTCAGTGAGCAACAGGCCTATTATTGTAGCTAATTGGGAATTCCCTGCTTAGTTTACTTTTTCCTTCCTGCAGAAGAACTGCTTATTCATCAAAACCAAAATTCTTCTTTGAGACAGTTTAGCTGCAATGAAGTTGCTGTGAAACCACTGACAGGCTTCCAAACCTGACTGGAAACATCACCTGGCCTCCTACTAGCTGAAGGACAAGAAAACCCCATTTTTTGGACTCCCCTCTGCTTGTCAGTTCACTCTCCTGGCAGGCTGTTGAGAGATGGAAAGCCCAGACCCTGTGGGATACTGACTTTACAAGCTTCAAAGTCCCCAGGTCCCCACCTCCTGCCTGTCACAAGGCATTCAGGCTTTCATTGCTCCTGGGCTTTAGGGATGCCAGATTGCAGCTGAGAAGTGGAGCTGACAAGGAACTGGGAACCTGGAAGCTCCTTATTCAGCAGATGCTATGAATAATTTCTTGTTTCTCCTCTACAGCAGAAGTTAGATTTCAGTAGAAGTGGAATTGTTCTCACTTACCGCATGAATTTGAAAACTTTTGATTTCTAGGTTTAAAATGAAAGTAGCAGCCAAACCCTGGCATAAAACTTCTGTGTAGAAAGGACACCTACTAGTGTCCTTTCTAAATAAACACAACAAAAATACAAACTCCCAGATCCTCTCTTGGGTAGAAGTCTCCAACACGTCAGTCACAGCTTTTAGGAGCATTACAGCCCCATGATAATAATAAAAATAGTCATACTCATCTGTTTAAAGAAGACATAGAATTCCTTTCAGAACCAACAGTTATTTTCCCAATAAATGACTCATTGCGGGTCCTGCAAGGATATTATTTTGCATTCATTTTTGTCACAGCACAATACTATTTATTGCAATTGCACAACTTATGAAGGAAATCACAGGCTTTGCAATTACTTATGGGGATATTTTATTTTATCCTGACTTCTTTTTCTTTTCTGTCACTGTGCTGTTAAATATAGTGTTATTACAGCATAAGTAAAGCTCCTCTCCACTAGTTCAGTTAACAATAGCAGAAAGCTCAGATGTGTCTAGAGAGTATTTTACCCTAATTGATACTACCTTTATATAAAAATCTACCCTTATATAAAAATATAAGATATATATAAGCTACCCTTATATATAAATCAAGAGGATCAGAGCTAAACATACGAAGATGAATGCTCCCCAAAGGGCCACCTTGCTTGAAGGTGTCATGGTATCATCTGTATTATGCAGACCATGTTTCTTCTGTAATGGAAAGTCCATTTTCAATTCTTTTATGTATCCAGAGGAAATATCTGCACCTATAAAATGTAATCAATCAATATACAAGCCCAACCACACCAAGCAAAACAGCTGGAACAAGAAAGGCTTTGTTATTTCTATTCTATCCCATGACAGTAGCCCCTAAGCCACCTGCATCCATGGACAACAAGAGAATTCCAGCTTCACCAATATCACTGCTTGCATGAGACTGATTGCTCAAGACAACTTCAGAGATGGCTGCCATGAATACCAATCATGTAGTGACAAACCAAGTTATGTCCCTGACAGCAAATGTTTCAATATAACAAAGACTGAGACATAATGAAACATTTGAGAAGACTGAGTTTGGACACAGGGCTGACAGTAAAAGTTTATAATGGAAGTAAATTGCAAATCAGATTCAACATATCAGAAATGTTAGTACAGTAGGAACAGAGAAGCCTCAAAAAGTCCTTCATCTGGGTCTGAGAACAGTTTTACTTTGCTGTCACTTCCTCTTGTGAAGAACATTTTCTCTCCCTTCAGACTTTGCACCGTGGGTCTGAGTAACAGGTTTTTCATTCGGCTGCCTTAATTCTTCTTTTCGTCATATCTGTCTGAGCTTTGGTTTTCAATTCCACATCAACTTTAGCATTTGAATAGTAGGCTCCATACTACCATGTAGAGACTTATTGCCCTCTGCTAAGACAGATATTTCTGTATTCCTTTGTCTGATATGTGTTAGGCATCCAGGGTCCATTACACTGAAGATAATACCAGAAGACGGTTGATTCAATTGACTCTGGAAACTCGCTGGAAAGGGTGGAGGCCAATCTGAGGGGCTGACAGCAGCCTCTGTAGCTAAGAACTCGACATATGAGGTGGCTGAGATCCAGTGCAGTGCAATGAAATTGTGAATGACTGAGCCCATGGTTCACTGAACATAAGGACCAGACAGATTCTGCTACCCAGGCAGGTATTACTGAAAACAAATCACAAATGTCAGTATAGGTCAGTTTAGTACAAGAGCCATCTAAAAATATGCCTACAGTATCAGCTGAACTGGTAAGCCTTGGGTGTGTGTGTTCAATTCCTGTGACACCTGCTACTGTAATTTGCTACAAATACAACAAAAATGTCTCTTATATTAACTAGTGCCTGTCTTACTGGAGCCAACATGCAAAGGACTGTTTGAAAGATACATTTAACGCTCGACCTGGGTGGTAGTGTAGTCATAAAGTGTTAATGGTTGAAAAAATACCTGCAACCTGGCAGCACCTAAGTCTGTCCTGTGCGATCACCAAATGGCTGCATATGAATTTGAGAAGCAACAAAGGCAAATGACAGCTGGGATATCTCTGAGCTCTGAGTATGGTTCTAGAAATTGAGAGATGCACCATCTTGGCAAAATCAGAAAGGCCGGTAACCATTAAATAAAGATGAGGAATGAGGACCACTGATGACAATGAAATGAGGCTGGATCATATTCTGCATCAAGTTTTACACTTGGAGCTGCCTCAAACTACCTGTTTTGGAGAAAAGTGAGGATTAACAGAAAAATACTTGTTTGTTCAAACAGAAGTTTTCATTGTAAAAACTTCAGCGTCTCTATGAAATTTTTGTCAGGAAAGTTTCCTAAGCCCAGGGTAGGACTTTAGGTCACAGCCAGAAACAGAGCCAAAATCCAGTAGTTTCATCCTGATGCAGATGAGGAAACAAAATGTCCATCTTTGATATTTAATGATCTTTTATGGGCAAGGCTCCAACTCACTTTTCTTCTTGAATTTTTAATATCTACACAAAGTAGAACACAAAAAAAGAGCAGGGACTGATTTCCTACTGTCATTAGCTGGATATTTTCCTGGGTTAGTCCAGTTTCACATTCATACTTTGAATTGGTGACAATAGAAGACTTGATTGTTGGTGTTCTGGGGGAAATTCTAGATATATTCTCCGAATATTTTCAGAGAGGCAGACAAAGAAGTCATGGATTGCTTTAAGCACCACTGCTTTCTCCTGGTTAAAACTGGAACTGCACAAATAACATGTACAAACAAAGTATTGTTAATTGTAAATTAACTTTCTGCTGAGCATTTTGGTCTGTGCATGTCCCAAAGGTGAGCTATGAAAGCTCTGCAAAACATAGTATTAATGACAATTTTAAATTTTTTAGTAGAAAATTTGCTTCATAATCCCTGTAAATAGTAGCTAATGACTCTGAGAAACAGCTGTAAGAGTATTCTTATTTTAAGAGAGGGCATGAAACTTTTTCGTTGTCTCCTATCGCATAAGCTGTATTGCTGTGAGAGGGACTCATGTAACCACTCACATCCAAATACTGGAGCAGATGCATTTTAAAAACTGTGGTCAGGTCCTTAAGCTAAATCTGCTTAGCTTGACCTAAATTCTCCATCCTGATTCAGTTGCTCAGATACAGACTACAAACAGAGAAGGTTTTTCCACTGCTTTGGCTTGTTAAGCAAAGAATGAGAGAGGATAACTCTGTCTCTGGACAGGAAAAAATCAAGACCCCGTTATCACCAAGTACTGGAGATACTTGGTTTGCATCATTGGTACCTTTAGGATATCCATTCCAGCTCCTCATTTTAGTGCTGTTATACCAACACCACCACTTGTCACTGTAAAGACTTGCTCACAGGCAAATTATTTGTATTCTCACCTCTTCAGCAGCTAGAATTCATCATCCCTGCCATTTCCTTCCCATTAGTATTACCTTTTGTTAACCTTGGAGATATAAATTTGGTAAGGCTTCAAGAAGGTGTTATCTCACAGATATGATGAAAACTTGGACAAAGCTTATAATCTATTACAAAATATTAAGTCTTCCTCATGTTGCTTGCTATGCTCTGTGCATAAAATTTGCCCAGAGCCTGGCCCTCAGACTGGGAGAGAAGATACTCTCTACCAACACCAGAGCCAACCTGTTTTGTCTCATGGCTGTGGAGGCTGCCAAGAATCCCCTATTCAAACGGGTATATTTCTCTCCCCTTTGATACCTCTGAATATGTCTTCATAAACTATAGAAGTAAAATGTGTCTTGATCCCTGGAAAAGGTTTAAAGGAGAGATTCATGAAGTGTTGCTGGTGGCTTATCATCATTTATCACACAGAGGAAAGTTGACTCTGTGGCGAGTTATTGCAGGGTGGGTCGTAGCTGAGCAGGGGTACATGAGTAATGCACAGCTCTTCTTGCAAGCATCCCTCTGCTCTCGAGCTGCTGGAAGGACTGGAACATTGCCACAGCTGCCTCGTTTTCTCTCCTAAATACCAAGGATGCAAGGGGATCAAGTGGCTCTCTGCCCTCTGCTTCCTCTGACAGGAGGAGCTGTCATGGGTCTCTTGGTCTCTCCACTTCTGTTCATGGGTCTCGTGGCTTTTCAGCACTGAATCTTGTTCTCCTGAAGCTTAAACCTTCACTCCTATGGCAAAGCAAGCATTTCCGATGGAGATTATGCTTAAGTATCTCATTAGGATAATGAATGAGGTAAACAATGGGAGATAAATTATGCAAAGAGGGTTATTGTGTCAGCCTGAAGAAACCAAGGAAAACTTCATATGTTGCCTCTTAGACTAATAAATCTTCAAGTCTTTTCTGTTATTATCCTTAAATGCATGCTACAAAGTGATTTTTACCTTTCTTAAAAAGGCTGTCTTTGAAGATCTGCACCTCTGTCTATATCCCAGGAAATGGGTAACTTATAATTCATAAGACCTTGGTATCCTATAAATACTAATTCTGTGCAATATAATGAGGTCCTGGCTGGGTATTTACATAAAGCCCAATTCTGCCTTTTGGCACCTCTACATAGTAGTTTACATTAACAGTAATATAAGCCCTTCACATCCATTCAAGACCTTAATTTAGCCCTAGGTAGTATCACATAATTTCACGGTAAATTATTTCTGTCTTTTAAGGCACAGAGCAAATTGCAGGTAAATTATTAATAATAATACTTAGATCTTATCTTCAAAGGACTTTACTAACAGTAATTAATTCCTGCACTGCTTTGAGGTAGGTAGTTGCGCTATTACTTATATTTTTTACAGAAGGGGGAATTAACACAAAGGCAGGATGAGATCTGTCTGCAGATGCCATGGGATGCCAACTACCAGGCAGGGACAGGCAAGCATCCAGGACCTATTTGCCATTTTACCCTGCTGGAGGTCGCTGCTTCTGAGACAAGACTGAAGGACAGGATGGAAAGTGAGACCCTGTTCCAGCCCCTGCTTTTTCAAGCCTGGGACCTTTAGTTACACCTCCCATTTGGAGAAAGTAATAGGGGGGTTGCACTAAGTTCATTGAACCTTACTGTGAGGCTGGTTATCACAACCAGTAGAAGCAATACAGCTGGGATAGCATCATTTTAAACCATTACAGCTAAAGTTACTGTAGGTTACTTACTAGAAAGCTCAATTTCAAATATGGAAGTAGAATTCCAGGAAAAAAGATAAAAAAATCAGACTTTCAAAAAGATTTTTTTTTTAATCTTCCAGTATTTCTTAACCTGGCTTTCAAAAATAATTCTGAATTTTACGTGGGTTTTTAAAAATTATTTTATATTAAGACCATATAACATTTGTTCCTACTGCTGATGGTACATCAAAGTATGAATGCAAGTGGTCATTGAAATATCCTCGTATTTGTATGCATTCAATTATTAAGAGCAATCACATTGAGCTAATTAGTGTCAGCCCTTTTTGTGAATTGGATTAAATCCTAGTTTCATTAATATCCAAGAGATTGCTTTATTGTGCAAAACTTAAAATGAGAACATTTCAAAAGTGATCTCATGAAAGAAGGCATACACAAAACAGAAATATGAAAAGTGCATAGAAAAGTTGTACTGATACAATTCTCCTGTTTCAAACTGAAATTTTGAAATGGGATCCTAAATCCATTTTTGTTTTAAAAATGTTTTCTCCTGCGGGAATTCCACAGAACTTCATATGGTTTTGCAAAAACTAAAAATGAACTTAATACAAAGACTTCTTCTCTAATGAAAACTCTCTGGGAAATATTATCTAATCAGCCTGACTCCAGACAGCTTCCAGGATTCTGCTCACACCTCTACAGCAAGCTTTGCTCTCCTTTGAAATTACATGGCCCTGTATCATCTCCTTCCATAATGAAGCCTCTATTAAATAGCCTCAGGAAAGGAAATCTACACAACAGTGCCCTCACAGAATTATAATATGCCCACAACTCAGAGCTAATCTACTGTTGGGGCTGGATTTGTCCTCCCAAAATTCATCTGTCAGCAGGTGCAGAAGCAGAGCTGCTGGGTTCTGCAATCATAAGCCCTGCTTGCACCTATTTCCCTCTGCGGTCCAGTCTGCGTATAACCAAACCATGAGCTGGAGATGCCTCGCTCTGTCCTTTCGTAAAGAGAGAAGCCTTGCACAACTTTGGTCATCCATTAAAGTGCCTCAAGTTGAGGCAGCTTTGCTGTAGCAGCTGTGCAGCTGAAGCCATTCTGCTGTGGCCATGGGGAAAATGTGTAAAATCTCTGAGCAAGCAGTGGATGTGGTCCACTGCTAGCTCTGTGTAAAGGGCTCAGGAAAGTATTCCAGAGGGTCTAATTGCTCATAGATATCTGCTGACTAGTTATCATGGAATCAGAGAATGGTTTGGGTTGGAAGGGACCACTGAGCTCCACCCTGCCACCATGGACAGGGACACCTTCCACCAGACCAGGTTGCTCAAAGCCCTGGCCAGCCTGGCCTTGAACACTACCAGAGACGGAGCATCCACAACTTTTCTGGGCAACCTGTTCCAGTGCCTCACCACCCTCACAGCAAGGACTTTGTTCCTAATAACTGATTTAAACCTACTCTTTTTCAGTTTGGAACCCTTCCCCTTGGTCCTATCACACATGCCCCTGTAAAAAGTCTCTCAGGTCAGAAAACTCAGCCAAAATAAAAGAAGTTCCCACGGGAGCACCAATAATTAAGGATCTAGGAGGTGGCGCTTTTTTCAGATATTGGTGCTTTACAGAGTGTGATCTGCTAGTGTTTCCAGCTCTAACTAGGGAAAGCCCTCAGCACACACCTAAACCCATCCTTCTTCAGGTCAGGCTTCAATCCATACCCAAAATGTGAAGAGTTATCTTTTTGGAAACAGTCACAACAAGAAAAGCCATCCTGGTAACAGCTTGGGAGACCTCTATCTCCTCCAGTGTTCCAGGTCCAGACAGCATTCCAGGACTGGAAACTAATCTTTTTCAGCAGAGGAAATCCAGAGATCTGTGATCAGGATAGGCCATGCCCTGTCCCATCCATCTGCACCTTAAAAATGACCTAGTAGCAAAACACAAAAAACTGTGCCTGATTCTTTAGCAGTTATTTCAATCCCTGTTGCACTGGAGTCCAAGCTGTAAGCAATGAAGAGAACACAGCCCTACTGTTATTAAAAGTGTTTTCGTTTCTGGTCTTTTTTTTTAAACATTGTTTTACTTTTTCAGTTTTCATGCACCAGGAGACCTTCACACACTTTTTATTTCCTCATTTTAAGGGGAAAGCATGCGACTTTGTGCCTGCATACGCACTCAGTGCCTATAACTACCACTGGGAAAGAGCTAGGAAAAGAATAAAATTTTAAAAAAGCCCACGAAGTTTTAGTTTTCTCACACTCTCAAGCACACTTTTAAAGAGTATTTTTATATGACAGGATTTAGGACTGTTTAAAGGCGTTAGCTACAGACTGTCAAACAAGGGTGGTGAAATTTCAGTTTGCCTTTGTGCCCTGGCTGGGCCTCTGTTGCAGCAGTGGGAGAGCAGCTGCCTGTACAAGGCACTTTATGTCCATGTCTAGATAGGTGGTTCAGACACCAAATGAACATAGTTTTGGTGCCACCATCTTTTACTAGCTCTGAAATTTAGTTTTGTTACTTAGTTTTTGTCTCCAGCAAATCACACCATTGTCACACCTTCCCCTTTTGAAGAGTTTTTAAGATTGGGAATATGTGTTTGGCTGATGACTGCACAAATGAGGTGATTAAATGCTGCTTCTAACATTAAAACTGAAGTGTTTGGCTCTGGACTTCTCATAATAACACCAGCTAAAATGAATATCAAGTTTGGTCACGTGTAGTCTTGAATTTTCTTTTGTTTGCCCAATAGCTTCAAGCGTACAAAATCCATACCAAACTGCATTTACTTCTCTGCAGGTGCCAAGCCTTTGAGGAATGGGAGCGATCTCAGACAGACTTCCCAAAAGTCTGACTAGGTGTCCACCTACATATTTTACCATTTTTACGGGGAGGAATAAAGAAATAAAAACATCCATCTATATTTAAACTGAGGCTATGTAAAAAGCTTCATGATTCTGTGTAGCTATTCCTCAGAGTCACTTCAAATTTAGTAGTACCTGAGGTATTAAAAGCCATATTGGTATCTCCATTTGATGCCCAGCATGTGGGCTGTTCTTGCATGGCATTGCAGAGAGAAATAACAGTCACCTGAGAGGAAGGGAGAGAGAGAGAAGTAGAAGCACATGGTATAAGGAAAACATAATCCCAAGACATTCTTCTCTCTTTTGTTTATGTTTCCAGGGCTAATGTCCTTATGGGAGCAAGTCTGCCTGGAAAAGGCCCTGTTCTTGTTCTGTGTAGCAGCTGCCAAAAAGAGCCATGCAGTGCAAGATGTGATCAGAACTCAGATTTGTCTCCTACTCCCAGCCTCAGTTTAGGCTTGAGTGTCCTGTCTCTTGCACAGGCAGCCTAACCCTCTCAGGCCAACCCTGCTTCAGCAAATGAGGGTGAACATGGGGTGGAGAGGGAAGAGAGGGTACAAGGTGAGGCTCCTGCCACACTCAAGCAGGATGATCTGAACCCCTTCCTGACAGCTGAGATCAGTTTGGGCAAAATAGCAGACTGTGTGAAGCCAAAGCCCAGGGCTCAAGTCTAGGATGAAAATACAATGTAAATATAACCATTCAGAGCTGCAGAGCATCTGGTGTGCTTGGGAAATGCCAAGGGCACTGCACAAAATCTCTGAGTGCAAGTATTGGAAAAATTTCAGGGGCATTAGCTGTGCTCATGTTAAAAAGGCAGAGAAAATTAGGTCAAGTAGAACTCTATTGGAGTGAGTGTCAGAGCCAGTATGGGCACTTCTGAGGTACACTGTGATCCATGGTGGTTTTGATGTTTTGTTGTTGCCTTGTCAAAGGTACAGCCACATGCTTGCAATCCACCTAACCTCAACAGAGCAGGGCAGCAAACACTGACACCCACTGAAGGCACCATAGGAGTGATCCTTTTCAAGCAATTCTATAATCTACAGGATTATTCTTAAATGCTCCTTCAAGTGATCAGGACAAAGAAGAGTCACTCTATTGGCTTAGTTACATTAAAATAAGTACTTGAATGTAAGTGACCAGGTATCTCTAGTTCTTTCCACACAAGTTTGAATCCAATATTTTCACCAGGAGACCCAATACAAGCTACAAAAAGGGTAGATCATTCCCACTAGTCTCACTGTAAGGCAGGTAAATGAGGCCACGATTGATTACATGAATTAGCCAGGTCAACCTGCAGGCCAGTGACAGAGCTGAAAGCAATGCTGTCATCTCCTGAGTCTCATCTGGATCCATCAAACCACAGCATCACAATGCACAAGGCAAAGTACTCATCTTGTTTAAGCTAGAACTACAGACTACACTCAAATGGCCAAACCTGCCTCCTTGACAAAGAGAAAAAAAAGGAAGTTGCTTCAAAGCCTAGAAGAATATAACCATCTTATTATATAAAAGAATTTACTTTCCCGGAAGGCTTGTATTTCCCAGTCACTGTTTCTCTCCATATCTTCACATGCCTGGTCAAGACTAGAGCTTCTCTCCATCTTTCTTCCCTTGCACTTGCATTTGTAAAAATATTCCTCTCATTTGTCTTACATAAGAACTTATATTCAGCTCAAGCAAGGCCCTGTGTCTGGGTCCTTTTACTACCATAAACCCATTCTGATCAGAGAGACATTAATAAAACCTTCCTTTGGTTTATTTAGTTTTCTCTTCTGGCTGATAGGGTAGCATTGAGCTACATGATAAACATTTATACCTGACATTAGAAAAGAAAGGAGGACTGTAATAGAGTCTTGCTTTTTGTCTTTCACTCATATTTAAGACTGCAGCAAATACAACTCAGGCTGCAGGTGCTTTGATGGATTAGGTCCCCAGCTCACCTTTCTTTGGTCTCTAACTAAGATCAGCCCCATACTGTACCTACAGCGGTAGAAAATCTCTCGCCTTCATTTTCAAAGACACACAGGTTATAAATACCAGAGAGGATAAGCAAAGAAAGAGGGAAATGCTGGGAGAGGCTGGCAGTTCTTTCTGCATAGCAGCTGGCAAAGAACCAGTGGTGATTTTCCCAGTGCTCAGCACCCATCATCACCTCCTTCTTCAGCTCCTGGTGGGTGTGAAGGGTCAGGAAAGGAAGGGAGGCAGGGTAGCACAGCCCTGGCAAACTTTAAAAGCAGTTTCTATAGCTTCACGATAGATTCAGCTCTGAGACGATAATGACTATGTCTAGCAGTTTATAGAGCTGGAAAAGGGAATTGAGACATCTCCAAGCATGTCCCTAAGCTTTGGGAAAGAAGCTTCATTCAATATGGTTTGGTTTGCTTTCTTTTCTTATTGCTGTGGGATTAGGAGCCTAAGTATATGTTGAGGAAGAATGAGAAGAATAGTCAAGCAATCACAATACAATTAGATCCGACTCAGGGAAACTCGGGTGATGATGGTAGGGCAGGGAATCATCTGGGATGCTGGAAAAGTATTGGAAACCAGAAATCAGGGGAACAGTAACGCTAGTGCCAAGTGAAGTTTAGAAGGGACAGTGGGCTGTGGGTGAAATCAGCGTGCTGGGAAGGAGGGCACTTAAAAATGCTGATGGACCAAAAGAAACTCAGTAGTGAAGAGGGAAAGTGCCCTGTACTGGGATCAAGTCTGGTGCTTTTAATAGAGTACTTTTGCTGCTGCCCAGGTTAGCTGGGCACCTTGCGTCTCAGAAAATGGTCTAGCATTTGCTCTCTGTTTCAAACTGCCTTTTAATAGAGGGGTGCAACATTCATTGCAAGGGTTCATTTCCTTCACTTAGTACTAGAGTTGAGAAGGCGGTCCCAACCACGAAAGAACTGTATGATATAGTGAGAGTGAAAAAAACAATTCTTCTGAAGTTCTTAAGAGTAGGAAGTATCTAAGATGGAAGATCACACAGAAAGCTTAAGGCCTCTATCATTAGTAAGCCCTAGCAGAAATGGGGAAGAAACAGCCTGTACTGAAGACCAGGGACATTATATTACAACATTTTTGTTTTAATTGTGGGGAAATTATGAGGAAAATGGTAGAACCCTATCACTTGGAACTACTTTAATAAAGTGTTCGTTAATGAACCAAGGACAACCCTACATTAGGAAGATATACTGGGTAATTATTTAGTCTCCTACATGTTTTTTTACAAACTGCTTGGACAGATATGGTCTTTAACCTCTTGCCTCTGCGGAATCACCTCTCTACCTCTTTCAAGCTGCTGTAGTACTATTGACTTTAATGAAACGGGGCCAATTTTACCATCTGGATTGGCCCATGACTACTTTTGAAAAAGGACTTCTTTTCCTAAAGAAAAAAAATCCAACCCAGGATTAGTTTCCAAAGGTACTTTTTGCAGTATATATATCAGATTCATGTGCTTCTCTCAGCTTGATGAAGAGCATGGATGAGAAACAGGCTTGCATATGCACAGTTCAATCAGTGTTGCAACCTACAAGGTAAAATCAAGAGTGGAATATTAGCAGGATACCATTCCGGCACAGGTAAAGAAAGAGAGGGAGCAAAGATTCTCCCAGACTCATGTGTGTGACAGCTGCATAGTAAGAAATTTCTCTCAGGCATATTTGCTGCCATAGGATAGCAAAAGATGGTTGAACTATGTTAATTTACTTTAATTACAACCCGTTGGTTATTCTCCACCTGCCCACTTGATTTATTTTAAATCCTAGTGGAAGGTGGGGTGATGGTCAACACTGAGACAAAGATGTGCAGACTTCAGGCAGAGATGAAGAGGAAGCAGGGCTCTGCAGGGAACATCTTCTGTGACAGCAGAGGCAGGTGTGAGGACAGACTGCTTAGCAGCTCACTGTACAGCAGGTCCCTGTGTTTACCCCTGAGAATGGTTAAAGCCCATGAGGCTCTTGGATAGCATTAAATTTACATGATTTAGGAATACAGCCTTCTTGGCATACAACATCAACAAGAAACTGAAATAAGGAGAGGCTAAAGGTGCTCTTAAATTCTTAAAGGACTACTTCACGTCCTGAAGATTTATCCCCTATGGAGAAAAACTCCTCAGGCATTGCTGTGACATCTGTTCTAGCAACTCCTCCAGATTTCCCGGTTTTCTGTAATGAACTTGTCTTCCTGGAAAGCCTTTCTGGGAAAAGACAAGCTGCAAACTGACCTCTGACAGCCCCAGGGAGTGCATAGGAAAGCTTCACTATCACTAAGCAGCAAGGCATACTTTGAGTTTGAACATAGCATTCCAGCTAGAATTACCCTATCTTCCAGAAAGCAAAACGAGTGGGAGATAAATGGGAAGATGCAGGAATAGATTTCTTTACCAAAAAAACCCAACTCCAAATAACAGCATTTGAGAAGCTTCCAAAACCATCTTAGAGCCATGAAAGTACTTCTTTGAAATTTCTAAGGAGAGGGGTCTCCAGGCTGGCACCTGCTATTTACATGTAGTACCTGCACATCCCATTAATGCAGATAGTGGAAGTTCAGTGTATAATATTTTGTCACAAAGCAGAACAGGCTTGAAATTCTTTGAGCCAGCCATAAAAGTGGAAAACTGGCAGATGGAAATAGAGTATTTCCATAACTGCATCACTGCATGCAAAGGAACAGTAGGTCTTCATCCAGTGCTTAGAAGACCAAAGATGATATGCATCACAGCAATCCCCACCACTGTGGAGCTGAATTCTATCAGGATTTTCCATGGGAATAACACACAGCAAGGAGAGAACCTGCACAGAGCGTCAAACATGTAGGAGAAATAAAAAATTGCGAAGGTAATTCAGAACACTCTCTTTTCAGGGTCCTGACTTCTTTCATGCACACCTTTCCTTCCTGTGTTATCTTCAGACCATAAGAATGCAAAAGAAAAAAACCCTATTATATCTATCTACAGAATTGATTTTTGCTTGTTTGGGCCTTCTTAAATGCAATAAGAAAATATTTTTACTGCACTTAATTTAATAGGAAGGCCAGATACTGCCTCGTCTCCAGGGATTTAATTTCCCCCTTGCCCCCTGATGGGCAATGAAAAAAGAGAAGACACAGTACACTTTACTACCCACTGTAGGTAAATAATTCTCCAGAGCTATTAAGACAGCATCTTTCACTGGAAACAAATTCATGGGTTCATGAAATTTGCTTTTTTCTGTACATTTTGCAGTCACCTTTAGAGGTGGCAGAAGTGAGTTAGCCCTGCTGTGCTGTCACAAGGGACAGGGTGGGGACCCTCTTGCAGATACCTCTCAGCACCCTGCACATGTTCCCCAGGCCTTTCAGTCTCTTCAGTCACATGGGAGCAGACTAATCTTGCCCTCCAAAAATTTTAAAATATCTTTTACTGAATGTAGAGTCACTGTATTTTTAGGTTCTTTCGATCCTCTGAGATGTGAGAACTCCAACACAGGCCTGAACCCTTGTGCACTGTGAGACACATTCATGTTTCTTTTCCAGGTTTTGCTGTGCAAATTCAGGTACACAAACCCATGCCAGGTCAAGCATGTGAGCTCAGCAATTTCCCATGAGATCTCACATGCAACACTTACTGCAATATGAACATTTCTTATTCTTCTGCCTCTACAGTAGAAATTAATGCACCATTTAAAGCTCTTGCTGGGTTTATGGCCAAACTGACTCAAACAGCTGCATCATCAGATTTAGGAGTTTCTTCTTTTTCCTTCTGTGTCATTGCAAGCAGGAGAAAGAGCTGACAGGTAGATGCATCTTATAAATATGTTCATTACCCTTTTCTTCCCTGCTGGGCAGTTTTGAATCCTTTCTGCATGGAATGAACTGTCCTTGTGTAAGTAGACAAGAAAATCTCTTGGAAGATCACTTTGCTATTGTGGCTTGCAGTGAAGAGGTTAAACAGATGCAAAAGGAGGGGGAACAGGTCTGACCGAGATTCTGAGTCAGAAACCAGTGAGGAGGACTAGCATCAGCACTGAAGTAAGAATAAAATCTATTTTAAGTTACTGTTTTTAAACAGCTATTCTTTGAACTGATGTGCATTTTAGTCAAGCTGAAATTGGTTACGGAGTTATACAGAAGGGGAGGAGGGAGAGAATGATTTATTTACTAAAAGGCAAGAAAAGACATATCTGCGGAGTTTTCTGACTGTACTCTGTTATGTGGAGGTTGTGTCTACAATATAATTGGCTGGGAAATAGGGCTCCTGGCAGTGGACACAGGCATTTCTTCAACGCTCAGGTATGACCTGGAAGAATGGATCACCACAGCACTGTGGGCACATGTGCATGAACACTCAGGTGCATTACACAGAAGTGCTTTATGCTTGGCAATCTCACTCTTTAATAATTTATTTCTTCTTCTATTTTTATATAAAACCATCCTTGTCCTCCTAATGAGTCACCCATGAGGACTGAATTTGGATCTCCCATAACAAAAGTCATGAGTGAATCTACTATTGATTAGGAGCTAGGGTGCCTCTGGGGTTAACATTAATCTCCTGTTTAGGCCATCTTTTGGGAAAGGCAAAGGTCATCCATGCGCAGTAAGAGTTGCCACCACAGGGCAATATTCGTCATAAAAAATCATCATAGAACTCTTCAGGTTCCTTTTTGGAAACTGCTGTACTGGCACGTTCATTCAGTCTAATGGAAGTCAAGAGTGCTGCCTGGAAAAGGGATGTGCACCCACACACAAGTAGAGCTGCAGCATCATCCTCATTGCTGCTAATGCGCCATTCGTTTCGCTTCAGCAGCCATATCTACATTTCGCCAGTGGGGTGGGCTTTTCTCTTTGCTCTTTCCCACACATTCACCAATCTTTCAAATGCTCCTCTCTAATCAAGAAAAACAAAGCTGTACTGTGCCAAATGCTCAGTTCACACACTGGCTGGTGGAGCAGTTAAAACACCAGCCCGTAATTAGACAGCTTTCAAAGCTTTCCTTTTCCTTCTGTTCCATCCCCATCCCACTCTGATAAAACCAGACTCTCTTTTCTCACTGAGGGGGGGCAGAGCTCTCCTCCAGGCATGCATTTCTTCCCATTAGTGTCAGTGGGAGTCACAAGAGCTCATCAGGGGAAGAATAAACCCTTAAGGGAAAGAAACCTTTGACGAAATCCAACCACCCGATGCTAGGGCTCTGTATGAATTCTAAGAAGTTGGATCTAAAGGAAATGAGGGCATATTTGCCCAAGAATTTCTCTGAAGCACAGAAAAGTCTGTTTTACTCTGTTGTGGCTCTGAGTGTGATGAAAACCTCAGACAAGGCTTGCTTATGACTGGTATGTAGCAAAGTGGCAACCTTATCTAACTCCGGTAAAAACTGAAGAGAATGTAAGAGATACAGCTGATCCCTTTTCTGTGGTTTTGCCAATGGCATCCTGGACTGGATCAGGAAAAGTGTGGCCAGCAGGACCAGGGGAGTGATTGTGCCCTGGTGAGGCCACACCTCAAATCCTATGTTGAGTTTTGCACCCCTCACCACAAGAGGAACATTGAGGTGCTGGAGCATGTCCAGAGAAGGAGAATGAAGCTGGTAAAGGGTTTGAAGCACAAGTCTTACGAGCAGATTAAACATAACCAGATGTGTGTAGGCAACAACAGCCTAATAAATACCCTAACTTATGTCAGAGTGAAACATTTACTTTTTTGATTCATCTCTGTTAGTAACAGAACACTGACGTGATCCCATTCTCCTAATTACCTCTGGTTCCCAATTAACAGAAGAGTTATCACCTCTGTAAAGGTCTCTCACTCAACAGCCCATCAGAAAGAGGCCAATGATCCAAGCAAGGGAACCTCATTAGTTAAACCACAATTAGTCAGCATTCAGTCGCATGCAGGGACCAAAGGGAACCAACCTCATAGCCTCTCTCCTTCAGAGAGAGAAATCAGACAGTGCTTTGTGTATTTCCATACTGCACCACATCTCTGCTGTCTTATGCTGGAGACCAGCTAACTCTCTTGGCTTCTTTGGAGTTCTTCCAGATTTACATCACACAACTTTGGATCTCAGCACTCATTTTCTGGATTAAATGGAACAACATTTCTGATATTTGTTCGTTTCTTTCATTATAAGAGGATAGCTTTGTTGTGCAATTAACATGCCAGTAATTAAGGATTCCAAGATGATGTACTAATTTCTCTCTCTCTCTCACATACACACACATACTCTTTCAAAATGTTATCAGCAGTAACTGCATTAACATCTTTTCTTTTCCAGTTCCCTTTGGGAGTTTAATAAGCTTTCACTTAGTCGTTTTCTCATTTCACAAATGTACACACATTTCCTTCGCTCCTCTGAAAATTTGCTTCAGACTTATAAACTTTCGAGCAGCTCGACCCACTTCCTGTGTAAATACAGGGGACTCTTCAGTGCCATTCATTTTTTCAAACTGTTTTAAATGGAAGGTGAAAACTTGAAAGTTATAGTCTATTTTTTTTTCTGTGGATACAAGTTCAGATAATTCTTGTAATAGCAAGATCATTCATATAGATGCACCAAGTGAGCAGAAATTGAGATAGATTTATGACTGTGAATTACTATCATGAAACTCTAAAGAAGTCTTAAAATCATGCTATGGACAGTTCATTGCTTGTGGAACATTTCTTTTTAGTGACCTCAGCTCAAGGTGTAGAGGACTGTAAAATAACCAACAGTTTTTTCCCAGTATGATAAAATGCTTAGAACAGGATAAGTTAGCAGACAGCAGAGGATGGTTCATCTTAGCTCTTATTAATTTTCTCTCTATCCTTTCCCATGACTTTTAAAATATTTTATTCCAAGATCAAAGTTTGAACTCTATGGCTGAAAGTTACAATGGGGAGCTTAGTCTCTATTGCCAGTGAGTTTAAAAGCTGAAGCATAAGCCCAGGATTTTTGTATTCAACCTTACAGCAGTCATCCCCCTACCCTTGTGCCCATGCAACAGCATTGCTCCCATGGTTATAAGTCACAAGCAACATTGTCTTTTGGTCTCTCTATTGGTTTTAGCTTTCTCTTTTCCACCCACAACACATTCCTAGGACAATGATATTAGGGACCCAGCCATGGTAAATCCTTGGTGGGCAGTTGGACATCTTCCTTTAAACTCATTAAGGCGTAGCCTCACTGTTTCTTGCAGTTTAAGCGTGTGTGAATCCCTTAAAAAACAGTCTTAGTTTCTAAGCTGAAATATTAATATTTAGTGTTGCCCTACTGCCCCAGCTGTGAAGACTGAGGAAGAAACATGATCCAGACTTTGAATCATAAGCCTGACTCAGGTATTGACCTTGACCTGCAACTTCAACTTGTCCAAACTCAATTCCCAGTACATGCCTGAGTCTGAAAATAATAGCTACCCATTCATCACCACACTCTGACAAGAGTACTCATTCTTTTTTCCTATCCCTTCACTTTCTGCTGCATTTTATCTTTCATCTGCATTTATTAGCCTGTCTCTCTTTGTCTGGGGAAAACAAATTTGCTGAAATCTATAGCCATAGTGGTAAAATCACAGTGTTTGGTTGCACGCCAACTTGATGCTGCTTAGATGATAAAATGGGCTGGGAAAGAAACAACTAGGTTTGTAGCTTGCTTATGTGTATAAGTTTAAAAAGGAGTAAATCTGCATTTTTCTCCTCTTCTGTGACTTTCAGTTTTGCCTGAGACCACAAATGTGATCCCTGCTTATGTTCCAGGCCAGAAGGAAGGGAGGAAGAGCTGCTGTCACTGCCAGAGAAAAACCAGGATTCTGTTTCTGGGAAGTGAGATTTGCTTCATGGCTGGAAGGACAAACTTGTGGCAGCTGCAGTTTTAGATCTTTGCAGAGAATGTCTACCCTGTACAATGTGGTGGAACACAGTCATATCCAAGCTGTTTCAAGGATGGAAGTGATCCAACTGTTGTAACACAGAGCTCCAGGCGGGCTAATGCCTGTTCTATGGTGTCTCTGTGCTTGAGGTAGGAAGTATCTCATGCTGTGATAAACTTGCGTTACACAAATATTTATGCAAACTACTTCAAGTTCTTGGGCAGTAAGAAATTGCTAACATTTGGTGTGATAGAGCCTGATGGTGTGACAGAGTCTGTTGTTTTGTCAGGTGAGCTAGCTGGTGCTGATGCAAGGAAGAAAAATACACCCAAAGCTCTCCTTGCCCATGCTACCCAGAGGAGATGAACCTTTCCATGTCCACTGTTAGGCTGCAGTGGGAACTACATGCTAAGCTGATACTTGGTTGCTCGTTTTTCACATCTTAAGATTTCATCTTCAGGAGTAGACTGATTTCCTTGGGAGGGTGGAAGGATAGGATATGAAATACCAAAATACTATCTTAACTGAGCCACACAAGGTGCCCATAACTAGATGAGAAGATTATAGGTCAGGGGAAAACCCCAAAACTGATACAGAAAAGCTG
The DNA here is from genome assembly GCF_020740725.1 of Corvus hawaiiensis. Classification (NCBI taxonomy): domain Eukaryota; kingdom Metazoa; phylum Chordata; class Aves; order Passeriformes; family Corvidae; genus Corvus; species Corvus hawaiiensis. The sequence goes on along the minus strand of NC_063216.1, from coordinate 26,964,976 downwards.
GATACATCAAAGAAACATGTAGTTTGTTATACAGGATTAAGCTATCAGTCCTGTAATTTATCTGTCATGTATTTAATGCTGTTTATCCAGGAATAAGGGGCTTGTGGGATCCAGTCAACTGAAATAAAGGGTGTATATAGGACAGGGGTATCTCTGCTGAAACAGAGGTGGGGAAGGAGAGAATCTATGATGAGAACATATGGGATTTTTAGTCTGAATGGAAAAGATAACCCACTGCATTTGCAGCAGTCTTATTTTTTTTACTTTGATACAAATCACAACGTGCCCTCCATTACTCTGATTGACATGGGAGATTTCCATGGAAACAGCAGGACTCCATTTCATTTAAACTCTGATGCCCAATTTCCCTGTCAAGTGGAAATCAATGTGTTGGTAACAGGAGATGCATTCAGAGTATCACTTAGATATGTTGCTTGTGCAAAAGTCTCCGGAGGAGTGCAGAGATCTGCCCTGCCCCATCACTTTTCACCTGAGCATGATCCACCACTCCACTCTTCTTCCTTCCTTTCTTTCTTCTATTTAGTCAGCACTATCTTCAGTTTCATTGTTCACTTTCTCTGCCTGACTTCACATGTTATTATTATTCTCCCTGTCTGGGGGGTTATGCAGAAAGAGAGGGAATTGGCAGTGCCTGGATAAGTATCCCAGTTCTCTACCCAAAATCAGGAGCATTCATGTAACTGGGAAGTGAGGCTTATTTATAAACTGGAACAAAAAATTCTGAAAAAACTGAGAGGCAGACAGAATTATTTAAAGACACTTTTTCACATCCAGCTGAGGGGGGGGGAGAGAGGAGAAGGAATTGAGGAAAAAGAAGGACCATGAATTCCTTGCAGCACATCATAACCCTGATCTTTCCTCAGTTTATCTTCTCACATGCCTTAAGCAACAACCTTTTTTGTCCAACCAAAACTGATCAAGATCTTTAGAGGTCTTTCTGTGGAGCCCACAAGGGAAAGATATACATGGCTTCCTGTGTGCTCCTTCCCAGAGCATGGGCAGACATTGATCCCACACTTCTCAGCTGCCCACCTTCCACTGAGGAACGAGAATATGACCAGCACTCTCTACTATCTCTACCCTCCTCCAGCTGTCAAGGTCAGCTCCCAGTCATGTTCCTCTGTCTCCCTCTGCTCCAAAGCCAGAAAGGGCCAGGGAAGGAACAGAGAATACACTATTTGGTGTAAGAATGGGAAGGAGCTGTGGGACAAGTCTGGTGAATGTGTTAATACAGGGTGAAAAAATCCCTTTAGAAAGCTCTTTGTAAGAAAAGGTAGTGTGGAGAGTGTCACTGTGGGGTCACAGGAAGACCACCACACCAAGATTTCTTTCCTTGAAGCATTCCTTCTGATGGCAAAATCTGGGGACACAGTCCTCCTCCAAGACTGTGGGTCCTGTGGGTTATGTGAGGGCACAGCAGTTCCACTGGAGACACACCTCAGGACTCCTGCACGATGCTCTCCCTCCAGCTAAATTTCCCCCTGCTATCACCTCTCTGCAGGCATGAACCCATATCCTCACCCCTTCATACATGCTCTTTGCCTACACCCGTGTAGTTGCAGAAGGACCTTAGCTCTCAGTGACATTTTTTAGGTGGCCCCTGGACTCTGCAAAGTCCATACAAAAGGTGCCATACAAAACAGCTTCTTTTAGTCTTCAAAGCCTGAGAGACCACATCTAGTCTTAGAAGGACTTCAAGAGCGATACAGGGGTTTGATATTCAGAATATGAGGTTTTTCAGTAATGCAGCTTATCCAGCCCTTGCCATGAGGTTTTTCTTTCCTCCTTTTCCTGGGTATTTTCCAGGCTTTAATATATTTTTTAAGTGTGGCCCTCAGAGAAAGAGTATAAGTAATTCAGACAATGGTGTCAGAAAGGGAACTGTTTTAATGGAAAAGGGGATGCAGAAGAAGGGAGATGTATTGGGAGGCTGAAGAATACACCCTAAATTAATGTAATTCAGTATAGATGAATGTAGGACCCTGGAGCCCTGGATTCCCAGTCCTAGCCTTTAATCACTGCATATCTTTCTTGTCTTAAACTGTAAGCAAATCTTAGGCTGCAGATAAAGGTTTCAAACTAATAATAAATTACTGTCAGTCCTTCCCGTTGGCTGGGATAAGGGCTCAAGTACGCATACACTAATCTTCCTAAAGGCTCTTTTAAAAAGATTCTTACTATTTAAAACCTTGTTCATCTTCTCTGCATATGTATCTTGTATCTTTCTTTGGCTGCTGGCTAGTGGAACCTCATTCTGCCTGCTCCAACTTCATACTGTGGGAAAACAGAGAAGTCCTTCTTCTTGCATAGCTAAAACAATGGAGGAGCAAGATCAATTTATCTCAACATAGTAGCAAAGCAAAAATATCAGACTGCTAGTTTATTTCTGTCAACCTCACTCCAACATTACAAATTATACCTTCTGCCCAGCCTGTCAATCAGGAGCTGTAATGCATATGGGAAGGTGCTTTCTCTTGATGAACAAATATTTCCAGGGTGGGAGGAAGCGGGAGGAACCTGACCAGCCTCACAATCAGGCTAGGAAGGTTTCACACAGCAAGAAAGACCTTAAGACCCTGCAGTGCCAAGGGCAGCCAGGAACAGAAAAACAAACTGGAGACAATGCTGAAGAAAACTCAACGGAGAACACTGCTAGAGTCCAGCTGTTCTTTGTATTGCAGAGTGACATTGCTTTTTGGTTACTGTGACCATCTGCAGTGGTTCCAGAGAAAGCCCAGGTGATCTTTGCCTGCCCTCTGCAATCCCCCAGGCGCCATCCCTGCTGTCTGCAGCTTTCCGAGTCTGCTCCCGGCAGTGGCATTTCTTGTGCTGGGGAATGTGCCTCTGAACCTCTTCTGCCTCTTGACATAACACAGCTGCATCAAGATGTACAGAAGGGACCATTGTAGCCTTTCAAATGAATCTACTAAGCCCTGTTCTGTCATGAATCGGGTTTATCTTCTGTGGGGGAAGGAGAGGGAGGGCTCTATGTAATGTGATAGGATCCATTGGGTCCCCAGTGCCACTATTGAGAAGAGCAAAACATTCTGTTATTTGCAGGAGGTTTTGCCAATAGAATCATAAAATCAATTGCCCTGGGTAGCCTGTTCCATTGTTTGATCAGGAAAGGGAAAATTGGGGATCACTGAATTGGGAAGACAGGTGCACTAGGACAGGCAAATGAGATTGTTACAATGAAGTGTGAAGGCTTTAGACAACCCCCTTCCCCACAGCTGCAACTGGAATTCAGAAATCTCAGTCTCACTATTTCAGAGTGCCTGCAAGTAGCTGTGAAGCCCACAGGCAGCTCTTATCCCCTGCTAGCCCTGCAAGGCTTTCCAAGCACATAGAGAAATAGTAATAATAGCAACAGCAACAACAACAAAATTAACCAACATCAGCACCATTCAGAGTTATAAGACTTCAAAGTCAAGCGGTCTTAGAAAGTGCCAGAAGTCACCATCATACAAAACTTAACTCCTCCCCAATTCACACATCTACTTTTCCTGGGAGCTTGCGTCTCATATTACGAAATACCACCCCTTTACAATGAAACTTGAGCTATTAATTAATTATTATTATTTTATTATTAATTTTCAATACACATTTTAATCCAGTTGGAGTAAGGAGACCTAACTGGGATCAGGCCTGTCTGTTCCGGAGGCTGTACTGAGAGGAAAAAACATGTCTGTGCCTAGGGAACTTTGATTAAAAATCAAAGTTTGTACAGGGAAACTCCCATGTTTTTTGGTGACAAATGGTGATATTTGCTCTTAAATTTTCCTGGATCAAAATGCTGCTGGAAACAAGCTGTCAAGAAGCAGTTCTGTGGGTCCTTGCAGATTAGCAACTGTGTGGAGTTGACAGAATTACTATCTTTAGCACCAGCATTTTGCTAACTCTGTACTTCCAAGCAATTTTTGAGCCAGGACTTCTGTAGAATAGAATAAGTGGCATCTATCCATTGAGCCATGATCTGAAATATTAAAAAATCTATCAAGTCTCTATCTGATGGGATGGATTTTTGTTTCCCCAGTGATGATATGGGATTGTCTTTTAAAGGGAGAAGCAAGATATACCAAGCAGTGCTAGTGAATTCAGAAGCGTCTCCTTTGACCTTGCCAAGAAACTGGGGAGCAGAAGTTAGGAAGAAGTGGGATAAGCTGCATCATCCCTTCTGAAAAATCAAAAATCTATGTTTCTGTTTCCTAGCCACTGAAACTGGGTCTGCTTGCTGCTGCCATCACATAACCACCACACTTAAAGAACTTCATGTTCCCTCTACCTCCCCAGACAGCCACAAAAAGTGGGCAGATGTGCTGCAATACACAGGATTATTAGAACTGACATCTGCTTAATCTGGTTAAGAAAACTTACCAAGTAAATGGCTAAGTAATTTTCTGAACAATGTGTTAGCTTCCTGAAAGTCTAAGAGGAAAGTCACAGAAACTATATTGCCTAAACAAAAAAACATCTGAGGGGTTGTCTTTCTGTGATCCTTTTCTTAGAAGGATAGTTCTAGCATCAGTAAAAGGGGACTTCTGACACTTGATGTAGCTTTCTCTGCGTGTGTGCACATGTGTGTTTTTGCAGATAATATAAGGATTTTCCTATTAATGGCAGCTAACTAATAGATTCTGCATATCTAAGGCATCCCCAAGTTAAATAGTCACTTTCTAGAATCATGCATGGTAATGTTATGTGATTAATCCTGGAAGCATTTCTCAGTACATTTTCATCTGAATTTTGATGTAATGAAATGAAATTTGAATGTAACAATCTGCATCACTTTGATACACACCAGGATGTTTTTATGTGGCCTCCCTTGGCAAATCAGAGATATTGGCTACTGTCTGACCATCTGTAATTTGAACAGACTGTCTTAATGAACACCACTATCACCTTTGATCTGGGAGTGACTGACACCTTGCTATATCTGGCATTCAAAATGGAATAAGAGGTTCCAGCTGGTGCTGATAATGCTATGTTGTGCTTATGCCTGGCATCTAACTGCTGTCCTCCAGTGTGTTAGATAAAGCTTATAAAGTTATTGGTTTATTAAGAATGGCTTAATTAACCAGATAATTAGGTAAATTGTTTTAGTTTATATCAAAGTAAGTTAAAATAAATTGGGTTAACATTTATTTTATGTTATGCTTCTTCTTAATTATTTAATTTTGCAATTGAAGTGCATAAAATTGGAAAACTGGAGGACTGAAGGATGAGGTTTTTTCTCTCTCTGGAAATCAGGACCAGGTCTCTGAGGAGTTCTGAAGAAGGTAATATCAAGCAATTGTGTGTCACAATGATTACATACACAGTGAATCATCTGTTACTCTAACACTTGTGACGCCCAGCTACAGAGGAAATACAGGCCAGGTTTGTAGAGATACTTTGGTGCCTAACAATGCATAACAAAATTTAGTTTTATTTTTTAGAACTATGTACACTTGTCGGCATCTTTAGGCATATTTGACATGCAGCACCTTTAAAGCTCCAGACCAATTATCTTCTAAGAATGCCAGGAAATCTGGCAGAAATAGTTGGGAGAGAACAATGTTTCCCAACCAAAGGAGGTAAAATTTATCACATTTTCAACTACATTTTTGAATTTGAAAGGGGGTAAAACATCTTTAAACTTTCTCAAACAGAAAGATTTGGCAACTCTCTTTTTCTCTTTTTATTTCATATCAATTGTCAAATAGGCTGAATTTTCAAAATGTTGATACTTGGGGGAAAAAGAAGCCTGTTTATATTCTCAGCCAGCTTTGATGCAATCCCACTGGCACCAGCATGCACGTCTGCTGTATTTCAGATTTGTAGCTCCCCCCTCATACTGGTAATGATTATCAGTATGGTGCTATATATAGATGCATATATATACAGAGACTCTTTTAGATATATATGTATGTAGGTGCAGACGTCTAAAAATACATAGGAATGCATTCCACAACTGCACAAGGGAGATCAAAGAAAACCTGCAGAAGTGAAGGTGGAAAGCCTGTTCAGCATCTCCACCATAACATCTGACACTCCTCATCCACCAACATGCTCACACTCATTACACCTCAGCAAACAGAAGTGTTTCTATTGCCCAGGCCAGGGTGACCAGAGGCACTGGAGGAGCTACTGGGATGCTACAGAGTTCATAATAGTGCCAGGAGAGGTGCTGGTTTTCTTGGCTTAGGTTTGCCTCCTGACATGGCTGTTGCACCTTTCCAAAGCTGCATAAATGGTATTCCACAGCAAAGTGAAACAACCCTGCAAGTGGTAAATAAATATTGTATGACCCTGCAGGTATGCACTCTGCTTGCTTTCCAGATCTGTTCTGGTGATTTAGTTAGCAGAAATGTTCTGTCAGACAGCTGCAAGGGAATATTACATAACGGGTATGAAAAGTGAATTTTGAGCTCTCTCGACACCTTCATCCCAGAGTTATACTCACCCAGCACAGGCAGAGAAATACCCCTGTCAAAAACAAGTCAAAGTTCCTGTGAATCTGTCCACACCACATGTGCACAACGAGTCCTGCAGCAGCAGGGGAAATGGCTTTGGAGAGAAACAACCAGACATGTCACCAGCAGCTCCCTCCTGCCCTCTTGTTTGCCCCTCAGAGGAATCAGTGACTGGTGACATCTGGTCCTTTGGTGGCTTTTATACAAATGAGGAGGTGACAGAGGGGATTTCCCAGTGTGCCTGGCCAGTGATGGGGCTGCAGCTGGGAAAGAGCTGGAACACATCATGTGGAAGCCTGGGCAGCAGCGTAGCCATGCTGAGAGTTCAAGCCCAGCCAAAGGGCCCCAGCATGCACAGCCAGCAGCAGAGAGGATTTGGGTCTCCTGGGAGGCACCAAGGTCCTGGCTTGCAGACTGGACCCATCTGTCACATGGCTTTGATTTTGAATGCTCTCTAGGGGACTGCCTGAGGATAAGCTACACATACAACATCACTCACAGGAAATATTCAGGGAGTAATGTATGACTGCAAGGATTGGTTCTTAGCCTGAGAACAGGGAGGAGAGGAGGCAAGAAATTTTCACAAGTAAATTACTCATCATAAAACGTATTCTTCCATCCCCCCAACACACACAAGAGTTTATCCAGAAGGTGGCTATTGCATGTACAAGAGAGATGGAGGCTCTACAGCCCTTCATCAATGCAGGACTGCCTTATTGAGTCATCCTGATGATGAATGCCTGAAGCCTGCACAAAAGTGCAGTGCAATTACTGCTGAGTAATAGCAGCAGGTGGAGCCTTTCAGCTCCAGCTGGGATGTGAGGGGTGATGGTAAATCAATCAGTGTGGAAGAGACCTTGGTTTGGGAGAGAAGGGGAATGTGGAAGAGAGTTTTTCCTTGAGTAGCCCCTGAATTTAGGAAAGAGAGAGTTTAAATCGGTTAAGAATGTTATGGGTGACTGAAGTCAAATTCATTGTTCACTAAAGCTGCACCTGAAAGGAAATATATCTGAGCTCTGTGGAGGAAAGCATTAACTATACCTGATTAAACAAGAAGGAGGTAAAAGCTCTAACAGGGCAAAGGGAAGAAGTGAGAATTGAGCATACATGCTAGAACAACCCCAAACAGTTACAGCAAGTCCAGTCTCCTGATCTTTCCAAGAGCTCTGGGACCTTTGAGAAGGCTGTTTTGGGTGCCATGAGGTTTGTCAAAGTAAAATGCCAAAGAAGGTGGAAGACTGGGCCCTCATTTTCTTTCAGTCAGGATGTTATTTGGTGTTTTGAGTGGTTTTCTGCGTCTTTTCTGGAGAACATGCCTTAGCTGCTCAGTCTCTGAAGGTACATCACTGCCTACAGTAAAAAAGGCTTGGATTTCAAGGCTAGTACTTTCATGATGAAGAATTGCCCAGCTATGGCTGACACAGATGTACCAGGGGAAAAAAGGCAACAAAACCCCTGTTGCTTATTGCATGGGGAGGGATTCTTATTCTATGCTTGAACCAACCAGTGAGTTCAGCAGAGTCTGCAAACTACCAAAGGAGCAGCTGGAGCCCAGCCTGCAGAGGTCAGTATGCTGAAGCTTTCCATGTTTCCTTCACACCCCACAGCCCCTACTAGAGTGCACGAGCAGAGCAGGGCTAGGACAAGTGGGCTGGAACAACCCCTGAGATGCTCTACTCTTCACATCCTCCATGGGAAGAATGGCATATCTGTGTTCTGCTGGTAGATGACATTCTGTGTTGGACAGTCTGGTCTGGAGACTGACAGAAAGCTCATCACAATCAGATACTGGAGTAAAGAATAAAAACATGTTTGAGGAGAGAAGAGGGAAACAGAGAGACCATGGATAAAATTGATGCCAGGCCTCATCAATCTTCTGCTTGAAAATGACAGGTGGTGCCAATGAAACCTAATTAAAGTTCCAGTGTGTCATAGGGAATATTTTTCTTCCAGAATCCTGAAAGAAACTGGACATATATATATTAAAACAGATTCTACTTCTGGTCACCTGTGTTTTAGATGTCTGAGCTGTGCATATTAGATGATATGTCAGGCAGAAACAGCAAATGGATTATTTATTTCTCTGTAGGGAAAAGGCTTGACCAAAAGCAAAGGAAGCAGAGGTTCTCCACTGCTACAGTGCTGACTGGAAATGAGGAATAAAGTCCCAGTTTGTCCAGCAGTGGGCGGCCTTAAGGAGTGTCACCCTGTGCTCAAAGTACCAGTTTCAGAGCCTAGAGACCTGTGCCTTGGTCCTGAGTTATGCCGCAGGCTATGAACTACTTTGGGAAAGTTGCTTCAGTGCTCTGCAACACTGCTTTTCTGTATGTAAAAGAGGAGAACTGATAACTAACCGATCCAGAAGGTTATTCCAAGGTTAGTGCTGGAGAATCACTGCAGTACCTTATGATAAAAGTTACTATAGAAATGCTTATTATCATAACCTCAGTCTTCCCCAAAGGTTAATACTGGCAGAACATACGGAACTTGCCATCACAAGTCAGGATGTCCATATTTAGGCAGAGACTATTTAAAGATCAGGCTTGTATCTTGCATTAATTTTTCATGAATTTCTCTTTTTTTTTCTTTTATCAATAGGGAAAATAATAGGAGGTGGATGAATGAAGAAAGACTTCCTTTTCCTCAGCTCAATGTCCTCTTCTTTTGCTCCCGTATTCACTCACTGCCAGTCTGCTATCTAAGAGAAGGTGTGCACATTGACCTCTTTTAGGACATATATTCTTGCTCTGGGGGAGATGCATAAGACAACAGGATTACAGGAGCTCTTCAAGGTAATTTCAAACAAGGCATGAAGATAGGTGTAATTGTCTGACCAGTGCATAAGGAGGGAAACAGTTATTAATCACTAGTGCTTCCCTTTCTTTCTAGCATGTAAATAAGCCAGATATGCATTAATAAAGGGGTAGGTGGGAGAATGGGCCAGATGGACAAACTGGAACTGAAATGGCTCACAGCACACCTGGCTCTGGCTGACTGGAAATACTTCTTAGAATTCACACTGATACTGAGTAAATGCAAAGGAAATTTCTTCCTAAAAAAATGTTATAAGAAACCCAGAAGATTCATGGTAATGACAAAGTTTGAATCACATGGTCTCACTTAAAGGAAACACAGACCCTAAATCACTGCCCTTTACCTCCAACCTTGCTGGAAGGAGAAAGGCTTATTCTGCCTGGCTACAGTTACAGCTCTGGGCTGAGAGGTCTGCAGCTGCAGAGGAGCCTGAGATAATCAGTCCAGGATTCATGTGACATTCCCCTTTGACTACTGCCTTCCTGGGAAAAACAAGACCAAAGACTGATCTTCGATGCTCTTCTTGACATGCAGTAAAAGGAAAAAAAAGACCAACAAAAAAAAAGTCCTCTGCAAGTTTGTTTGTATTTTGTTCCTAAGTTAATACCCATTGTGGGAATGGAAAAAAGAGGATTAACAGTGGCTATCCTCTCTTCAATCTAATCTCCTATTGACTGAGAAACATCACATAGGGAAGTCTTGAACGAATTAACACAAATCCTTTTAAAACTCTTCAGTGCCTTCTCTTTTCCCTTCCCCCTCCCCAACCACATCCTCTTCTCCCTGTGCCCCTTTATGTTGAATTTGTGGCAGAGGACATGGCCAAGAAGGAACATGGGTAATCAATTAAGATGCAGACTTTTACCATTTGAGATGCATTATCATGGTCTCACTGACACCTCCTGAAATACAAACTCTATCTATCACACTGCAAATGAATTCAAAGTGCAAGATTAAAGAGGCAGAGAGGCACACAGCCTCTACATAGAATTCAATTAAAAAAATTAAAAAGGGTGAAGAAAAAAGCATGAAAAACAGGAACAGCAGACAGAAACCTGCCTCACCTGTAGCCAAACTTTACCCTTTGTCCTATAATTCTTCCAATGGAATCAGATAGGCAAGGATAATTTGGGATAGTCTGAACCATGACCTGGGTAAATAAAGGGGGTTTTGTCAATATGAGATATGATGAAAGGACTTACACACAAAGACATTCTTTTTCTCTTTAACCTCCCCAAAACAATTTCTCAGGCCCAAATGGATTGAATGCAGGTATATTTGTTTGTCACCTGTGATCATTCCAGGCCAGCAAAGCACTTCACCATCAGTCCAGGGTGAGCACTAGGGAACTAATAGTATTCACTGTACCATGTCTTCCATGGCCACGAGTCTCTGAAGTACAAAATGTTTACTCCTCTCCAAGGGGGTTGGTGCTTGTCAGGACTCATCACCCTGACTTTAGAGAAGGTAAATCCACTGCGGGCTGAAAGCAAAGATGTAACTCTTGCTGTTCAGGCAATTTCACAGAATTAGAGTAGATGCTTTTTCTGCCTTATTGACCCCTTGCCCCGCTTCAGGGGTTGAGATGGAGATCTTTCCCACCCTGACCAGCATTCCTCAAAAGTCATGGCATAAAGAACAGAAAAATTTAGAAGAAATTTTAAATGATGCAATGCCTTTTCTTCTCCTCTGTCAAGTTTTCTGCAATTATTCTGAAGTATTTGTACTTATGATATCAATACCATAAAGGTATAAAGCTTTGAGATGAAAACAGAACTAATACAGCTTAGAACAGAACAGCACATACGTATGATCAATATGTAGGCAATCCACAAATAAGAACCCCCAGATCACATTCCCCATCTATATCTTTGCTCCCTGGGTTTGTTCTTAGTGCACATCCAAATTCTGTGTGTGGAAATCACAGAACATGTAAGATTGAAGGCAGGGAATGAAGCTGAAGTCATATTTTGGATAAGTTTTTACCTACTCCAGCAAGGGCTTTGACTTCCACCCTACAAAACCACTGTCTGTTAAAACCTGTCTTGTTGGGGAAGATGAAACAGGAAAGCCTTGGAAATATGATTGCCTGACAAAAGATTTTGGGAATATGAAAACTACAGGCAACATCGAAATGAAAGCCACTTTTGAAATACCAGGTCTTAGTTACTGAACAACTAGAAAACAATGGTATGGCCGACTGAAGTAATCCCCTCTTGATGGAACAATACCCTCTGCTTGCAAACAGGTCCAAGGGTCAGAGCAGACCCTACTAGCTCAGCAGAAGGGGTCCAAAGAGTAGTTTTTAGAAGTTAAGATGTAACACTCTATGGTAATATAAGAACTCTTATAGGCTGTATGTAAATGCTATAGGATTTGTATCTTGTATTAGATTGGTTAGTGACAATTAGAATATTCAGTGCAGAAGATGATTTATTGTATTGTAACCAGGACTTCAGACATTCTCATTCTCATTCTCCTTCTCATTCTCATTCTCACTTCTATTCATTCTCTCTTCTATTCATTCCTCTCTTCCACTTCTACTCTTGCTCCTACTCTCTCTCTCTCTCTCTCACCCGTTCACTCTCTTGCTCTCTTGGGCCTGCTCAGAGCTGAGTCTACCAGCTCTGAGCATTGCCCCAATACCCACGCCTTTTACAATAAACCGGCTGTGTCCCAAGACCTGCCTATAGAGATCTCTCGTCTCCATCCGTCACCGTCTACGTCCGGCCGTCCCGACAGGACCCCAGAACCCCCGTAACCTACACTGTCTGCCTTTTCTAACTTTCTCAGTAAGAAGCATAAGGAATGGTGGTGGGTCTGCTGAGGAACTACACTAATTACACAACTGCCAGAAACATACGTGTCCTCTTTCTTTAAAATTAAATTGTTATGTAAATCCCACCATTGGGAGCCTTCATGTGTCACAGTCTAGAATGGTTGAGGTACCGGAGGGAAAGGCGACTGCTAGATTTGCTTGCTTCCCATCTGTTTGCTCACGGAGGGCTGGTTGAGGAGCCCTTCCAGCAGAGACAGGAGACAGACACACGTAGAAGGTAACAAGGACATGCTGTGGATTCTTTATCAGCCACGGCTTGATTTGAGATTTATTTTAGTGCTGGAATTAATTTGATGCTCGTGAAGGGGACAGCTTGTCAGCACCGACAAAAGCCTGCCTGACAGCCAGGAGGCACCGGGTAAGTTTTCCGTATACAGCCTTTGTCTGCACTCCTGGCTCCTGGTGTGCAGCACCGGCTGCCCTGGTTGCTGCCCCACTGCCATGCAGCCAGCACCAATCCTGACCACCACACAGACCAACAGGCACATCCACGCA